>NC_086177.1:19345000-20656666 GCF_023053635.1 Elgaria multicarinata webbii
TGGATTCTCCTCTTGCACAATAGTTTGGAACACGGTTTCCATTAGCTAAGCATCATTTGTGCTAACGGAATGACACAGTTGGACACTGCCCTGTGAATCCCTCTACATCTACCTGTTAGTACTGAAGGGTCGCCAACACTTTTTTCTGACAGGCTCCTCATCTTTAACAGCAATATGGCAGGCAGGTATTCATAGTGCACTCCATGCTAGGAATAGGTGTACTTGGCACTTGGCTGGTCCAGATGGGTGAGAATGTGATCCCTGCCTCCCATATTGGAATGTGGGAGAAAGCGAAACTGACCGATTCAACATCCCTATTTGCCACGATTGGCTCTTTTGTCCATCCGAGAGATGCTAAGAGAACAATTTCGCTTCTTCAACTACACTCAGCCCTTTTCTTTGCAAATGCCAATATAAGGAATCCAAGCTTTACGATTTAACCTGGCACAATAAAAACAGGCCTGTTGTGTCATTGCTTTTGTAATAGTTGATTACAGATTATTGTAGTCTATATCAAGTGATCATAAACTATTTATTTGCAAATATTAATAAGGGGGTGCTGTGCAGATTTACGATGCAATCAGAATAATAGAAAACACAACTAAGTACAAAATAAACGGTGTGCCATCTTAACAAAATTAAATAGAAAACCTCACAGATCATTAAAAGCTCAGAGAGAATTGTATCCAAAGTTATAGCTGTAATAGATAATGTCCATGGGATATATTTCCGAAGCTCTATGGATGCCTGTATTTGCCAGTCTAGAGTGCATGTAACAAATGTAATTTAGCATTAGGGTGGAATGAAGGGGAAAAGATTAGCCATAATCCCAAAGTGAAAATCCATGAGTGTCATTTTTTACAGCCCAGAATCATTACAGCCCAGATTCAGCACACCACAAAAGTAGTTCCATATCCATTTGTGCTGTTTATAACATATAGTCTGGTGTAATACACTTGCAACTTTGGTACCAAAGCATGGTAATCAAATAACTTGTTTGATTTGTTCCTAAATTACTACCAAATTTGGAGCAACTGATTTTAATTTCTGTAAATGGTAGCAAAAGAAGAAAAGAAAAAGTATTTTGGCTCATTGATCCTAATGCAAACATGCCAAGTGCAATTCCTTTAAGACCAGTGTTATATGGGGGGATCAACTCTTCACTCCCCACATCAAAGCTCACCCCATTTAGCAGGATCTCCTTTATCTTTGTGTAGCATTTTTAGAGGGCTGGAGGGGCTACCGTAGGAAGGCAAGGATGGAGAAGTCCACTTCCACCAGCATAGTTGATCTAGCCAGGATCTACACTACTGCTTTAAAATAAGGGCTGAGAGTCTGTGACTGGCCCAAAGTCACCCAATAGGTATTCCCTCCCCGGCATTTAACACATTCCCTAAAGTGTGTGAGAAAGTAATTGTAGAAGAATTGCATCTTTTACTCTTTACAAAAGGGCCTTTTCTTATTTTGATGAATGAAGAGGAAGAAGAAAGAGGAAACTATAGAGAGATAATTGCTGTGCTTTTATAAAGAAAATGTTCAATCTAAGAAAGGAAGACAGACAGAAAGACGGATTCTGGTTTTTATGGTGTAAAAAGTGTAATGTGCTGCTCAAGCAGGGAAAAGTGCTAGAAGGGAGCAGACATCTTTGAACTCAGCCATTAAGATTATATAGTGGAATTCAGTGGTTTAGAGAGGTTGTTTGGGACGGTTGCTTACAAAATATTGGAACACACTACTATTGGGATAGAGTAGAGCTTTGTAATAAATCATGTGCATGCCAAGCCTCCCAGGTTCAGTTCTCAGAACCTCAAGTTAATGGATCTTTAAGAGTGTACTCTGAGACCTTGAAGAACATGGTTATATGACTATCAGCTTCTATAATATTAGGAGGCACTCAGCTCTCCAAATGGTGGGCTGGAAGTCGAGATGGGTGAGGAGTTTGGTTTTGATAACAATTTACCCAAATCCATAAAGTCCTCCATATTCAGAACAAAAAGAATGTGAGATTATCAGGGCTCTGAGTGCTTTATCTCAGATGCCTTAACTTGGATGCCAGGGTATTCAATATGTTACTGTTGAGTTAGGTTCGCTGCCACCTCTTTTTCCCTAAAAGGCTCCTCACCTTTAACAGCTCTATGGCAGGCAGGGACATCATGGTTCTCTCCATGCTGGGAATAGCTATGCCTTTTGAATGTGGCTGATGCAGGTGATGAACATTTAGTTTTCATTTTTGATATGGAATTACAAAATCCACAAAATTCATGTTCAGAAGAGAAGGAATTTATTTTAAAAATAAGTTGCATGAGGAATGGAAAGTAACAGAATTGCCCATCTCTAACTAGAAGTGATCAGCTCTGTCATAATGTTGAGCTCACTGTAGCACTGAGGGCTGCACAGTTTTCGAAGAAATGTGCATAACATTATAAGCAAATAGTTAAATGTTAAGGGTGAATTTGTAGTGAATTGAGGAGGCATTTTGATGATTTCCCCCACCTGTCTCAGGCCTTAGCTGGACGGGGCTTTATGCCAGGGTGATCCCCGGGATTGTCCCTGTGCGTCCACATGATGCACAGGGGATCCTGGGATCAGGGAGGGATGATCCCTCCCTTGCTCTGGGATCTTGCCCTACACTTTAGGCCTGCTTTTTCAGTGGTCTCAGGCTGAGCCTAAGACCGGGGAATGTATGTGTAGGTATCGCAAGGAACCGCGAGGAACCGGGACCCGCACACAGGGTGCAGAGCTTCTCAGGAGCACTGCGCCCATCAGGTGTGGGGTGTGGGAAGCAGGGAATATCTTACCTTTTGCGCACAAGCACTTGTGCACATCTTCTTCTTTAAGAAAAAGAACTCAAAATGGCAGGCGCGACACCTCTCCCTCTGTGGTCATTGCGCGCCACATGTGCACAGATGGAGAGATCTCATGATAAAAATATCACGGGATCTTCACCCCTCCATCATGCTAGGCTGCTAGGTCTAGCTGATGCCTCAGAGGTCGCAGCTCTCCCCCACCCCCTAACACAGTTTTTCTTATCACTAGTGATGTCCTCTCATCCTCTCAAATGCCCCCCAGAGCAACACATTCGGAAGAGAGCCTGGCAGGTGGAGGTCTTCTCTTGCCATCATTGCCACAGCAAACAGTGTTTAGTGGGATGGTGTGAATGATGCACCCATGTGGTTCTTCTCCTATTACTCTGTGTCTGAAGTCTTTTGGGGGATGTGTCTGACACAGAGAATAAAGTAACAATAATGAAAAACTGCTACTGCCCAGCATAATGTATGTTGTGGATTGTCCAATGATTAGGATCAAATTATTTTACTCAGTAATTGTCCAGATACATGGATAGGGTGAACCTATTTTTCTGAGTGATATTAATATTTGCAGAAAGAGTTTGGAGTATCACCTCAAAGTCCACCTCAAAGGTTCTTATTATAACCTATTAGTCATTTTTGTCAGCTAATGCCCTCTTTTCCCTCCCCTCTCCCCCACCAAGTGACTGACACCCTCAACATTCCCTAGGTTCTGGAACCTCACAGATCCTTCTTAGGGTCCCTTTATGGAGTGGTGGTGGTGGTACAAAGTATTATACTTCAGTTATACCCACAGGACCCCCTGCACATGTAGAAGCCAATCTACTTAATTTTTAGGTGGTTCTATTTCATTTCCAAACTGATAAGCACTTGACCACCCAAGGAATAATGACATTGCTAGATCCCCAGAGTTGTTATTTGGAACTAGACCCAAAGGGATTTTCCAATTTTGCTTTTTTTGTAGCTTTATAAATACTAAAGCACAATAAATCAGTTAATTGTTCAGGTGCTGCAAGACTCTTTCTTGTATTTGCTGCAACAGGTGAACATTTCACTAATTCGTTTTAACTCTCAAAAGAAAAGTTCCTAAATATTGGTCTTGTCGCCACTATGGTTCATGTTCAGTTAGAGGATAATTTGGAAGGGAGATTGACCTAATAAAAATTCTTATGCATAATAATATTAGGAAGCAAATGTTGTTTTTTATCCCTCACTTGGGAGAGTACTGGGAGATACATCTTCTATCCACTACCCTGTCTGTGTATATGTATGCTAATTGTAATAATTAACCTTGCATATAAGGACTACTACCTCTGGAGAAATATAGAACAGGGAAGTTTCCCACAACACAATGTAGCATAGATTTGAACCATCCTACAATTTTGCTCAAAATGCATTTTCTATTTGTGTTCAGTTTATTCAGTTCAGGACCTCAAATCTCCCAGCTTATTCTATAAATTATTGTAAACAGCCTTAGAACACAATCGTGAGAGAAATTATGATGAGAAGGGGAAATGTGGTTTGAAATTGAGAGGAAAAAAAATGTTTGCGTTCCATCGTTGTTGTTTTCTGTGGTGATGAAGACATGTATTGTAGACATGTACTGTTTCTCACCAAAATAGCCCATGCCACCAGGAAAGCAGTAATGTGGTTAGCTCATAAAGCTTTGGTGGGGGAAAAATCCCTGGTCCTAAGCATTAAAACTATCTTAACTAGCTCTTGGAGACTTACTTATCGTTACTACTAGAGATGTGTTGGTTTTTATAGCTCTGTTTATACTTCAACAGACTCATCTTTTTTATAGTTTGGAAACTCTAAAAACTGATACAGAAACATCCTTTTTTCTACGATGGTTCTTTCAGCCTCACTCTGGTCTCTCCCCCCACCCACATTTACAAAAAAATACACATTTTTGTGTGTATTTTTCCTAATGCATGCATTTGGTATGCAATTTTGCCTAATATACATGTTTTAAAGCAATTTTCTCCTAATAAATGCATGTTGTATACAATTTTACCTTATATACATATTTTAAAACATCACATATTTAATGTTATTTTAAGTGATATAAGCATTTTTGGTACATATTTTCCACACACACACATTTGCATGTATTTTTGATTGTAGAACTCAATTTCATGATTCAGAGAGTTTCAAATTTCAAAGGATAACTGTGTTTCAGTTCACATATTTGTGTTTGAATGTGCATAATTGGGAAAGTTCACATAGAAATGCAAACAGAACACATTTCTACTCCATCTCTAATTGCAACGTTGTATGGATGGTGTGAGACAAACCAGCATACAGCACTGGTTTAGCAGTTGTGTTAAGGATTGGCTGAAATATGTGTTATTTTGTGAACTGCCCAGAGAGTTTTTGCCATTAGGCAGTATAGAAATGCAATAAATAATAAATGAATAACTTATATAAAGAAAATTGCTGCCAAAATGGTGTTGTAAATTGGCCAGAGAGTTTCTGCTATTGGGTGGTATAAAAATTGAATAAATGAATGAATAAATATTTGGCAAAAATGCATTTATGAATTTTCAGGCAAACTTTTTTTTTTAAATCTCAAAGTTCAGACCAAACTGAACTTAAGATAAGACAAAAAAATAAACTGAAAGAAACCAAAACTGACATTCATCCCTACCTAAAAGTATGACTTTGCTGAAAATTTTCAAGCAAGAACTTTTGACTTAAGGGGAGAGGAAATAATATTTGGACTCCCAAAGCTGGGGTAAATTTCAAGGGATGAAATTCTTTGAAAGGTCCTACCACCATTGGTGGAAGCAGTGGTTCCTTTTTCCCCTCTTTCCTTTTTTTAAAAAAACTTTATTTTAGCACCACCTGCTGCCATTAAGAATGCCCCTGGTCATGATGTCATTCCAGGGCATCCTAGGAAAAGAACATTGTTTCTGAACATCAGCTTATCTGAATTTCGATAGGAAGTAAAACAACAACATTGCTGATAAAATTAGCAATGCTAGTCCATGAGGGGGCGGGAAATGGCTTCAACTGACTTTCTTTTTTTCTTTTTAACCTTTTGTAACATCTAAAATTAATCTCTGGCTTTGCGGATATACAGACTGTCCTATTTCTCACTACTTATGATCTTTGGATAGGCAGGAACAACTGTGAAACAGGTCTGAGTTACAGCTAAGGCCGTACTGGATGCCCGGTAGGATTCACCCCCTTTTGCAGATCATTTAATAAAATGTGGCCATGTTTAAATCCAGCTGTTGTTGTCTCGTCTCCTTATTTATTGACCTTCACACCACAATGGGCACCAGTCATTGTTTCTTTGCCCAGAGACCTAAGTGTAAACAAGTACCTGCAACACATTCCAGTGATTAATTTTGCCTGCAATCTCCATTTTGAAATTGGGTCTAGACTGCAGACCCCATGGCCCAATTCTGAGACCTTGCTGTTCTTTCCCTGTCCCCAGTTTTTTGAACCACCCAACCTCAAAAACTCAAACGTTTGCCTGACCATTTGTGGCATTTTGGTTGCTCCTAACAAAGGTATTGCCTGTCTGTGGATGATGGATTTGTTAGCAAATGTAAATCTAATGGAATAAAAACGTAGAAACTGGCCTTTTTCTTTCTTTTATTGTAATGTATTCTCAGTACCTCAATTCTTTGAAATGTCTTTGTAATAGTTGCCTTGGGCTCAACTTGTTCTTGCATTGCAGGAATTTATAATTACGTTCTATGGAATATATATATATATATATATATATATATATATATATATATATGAATTCAATACTTTGTGCTGATATTATATGCTTTTAGTTAGCTTCATTGTGTTATGAGTCTGGGAGGGGAAGGGTGGAGAGAGAAAGAGAGGAAGTCTGGGAGGAAGGTTGTACACACAGTGAAATAGGCAATTTCACCAAATATTCTCCAGGGAAGTAGTGGTTCAGCACACACACACAAAAAGGGGGGGGATCAGTGTTAGGCCAACTTACTGCTTGTAAATTAATTATTTCCTCAGAAGATACCAAATTCACCCATGTTAGCTCAGACGAGAGGCTCTTTTACTACAAACTCTCATTCTGTGTGCATGGATTTTTGCATATGCACAGTGCATTCTGGGAACTGAAGTTTGGAAACATGTAGTGCATCATGATGTCATGCATCACCCCCTTCCTGATTGGTTGTTTTAATGTGGTCTTGCCTGTGTAATGTTTACTTGCTGTATCTTGCCCATCACAGAGAGAGTTGGGAAATGGGGGGAAACGAGTGTGTAAAAACCTAGTTGTTTGAATATGATTGAAGGTAAAATGTGATATAATATCATCACATTTTACCTTAAACAAGAAAAGTGTTAATCCAGACAACTCAGTGCATGCACTAAACTGGTGTTGTTTAGATGCAGACTGTGCATGCTCCGAAGCTCACAATTCCAAAATTAATAGCAAGTTCAGAAAACACTGCTCCAGGTTCTTTACAGAAGTGAGCATTATGAATGGATGAGTTTTCACCAGCAAGAAGCCTAATTACAAAATTCAGCTGTTATCACTGGGGTGGGGGTGAAACATGGAGAATATGGGCCGAAATGACTGCAGGATGTGGACGACATCATGTGGGTATCAGGCTGCAAAACTGCATACCAGGCAGCACCATGTACATTGATGGTGCTATATAAATTAATAATAATAATAATAATAATAATAATAATAATGATAAATTGCTGGTGTGATGGAGCCCTTATTTCTTACAGTGTTTTTTATATGTGTACCTGCACATTGTTCATATAGAGGGAAGGAAATTATATGATTAGCACTTAGTACAAAACTTGGAAGTGAATGGGCCTATGGAGGCTTCGTACTGCATCAGTTCCACTTTGTGGAACAAGTCCAGGTATTTTGCAACTTCAAAAACTGGGGACCAATTTGGATGAGAATTTCAGAACAATCTCTGATAGATCAAAAAGTGTGCCTCCATCGCATATTTTCAAAAAAAAAAAGAAACCCAACAGAACTTTTAAATGTGTGTTACATGACAGTTTAAATTGCTGAACCTATAATTAGTGATCTATTAAGAAGCAATTAAAATAACTCCCTGCACAAAGGGAAAACAGCTGCAAATGTTGAAATTCCTCCAGAAGAACTGATATCACGACGATAGTCTCAGAACAGCAGGTTCCTTTGTATCAAACGGATTTCATTATGAGCTCAGATGCGGCAAAGCACAGTGTGGGCATTTCTGCAATGACTCGCTTGACTGAGTCATTGGCAAGAAGGCAAATGTTAAAACTTGTCAGCCAGGTTTCATTCTTTCCATGGGCTGAGGGCTGCTCCTGGGACAAACACTACTTTTAAGATGCCTCTCTTTCTTTCTTTCTTTTTTAAAGAGCTTCACCATTTATTTTCATCTTGCAGCAGCATAATGGCTGGAAGAAAGGTCAAAAAGAAAGCTGGGATGTATTATTATAATAAAACATTTTCTTGTAATTATCTCCCATGTGAGTGGATTTTAAAAAAAAAAAAACTTTAATAAAGATTGGAAGGAAGGTAATATTCAGGGCCAGCCCTTTCATTTAGTAGAGTGAAATGACCTGCTTTGGGCAACAGCATTGGGTTGGGGGGCAGAATGTGCACAGCAAGTGTTGGCCCTAAAAGGGGAAGTCTTACTTGGATGCCACCTCAGCCAACAAAATGACTTGCGCTGGCACTAATTTCATTCATCATTATCCCTTCTCAATTTCGCTAAGTGCAGATTGAGATTTTTATTAAGGAGGTATGCAACCCTGCCCTCTGCATGTTTACTCATAGGTAGGTCCGACTGAATTCAGTGACTCTCTCTCTCTCTCTCTCTCTGGAGTAAGCATGCATCAGATTTCCTTCAACAACATTCTGGCCACGCTCTGAGGACAGAGGTCCAATATCACAGGAGATCCAGCTGGAGGCTGTACTTCTAGGCCAAGTTCAGACAATCATTTGAGGCTTCCTTAAATGAAGCCAGGGAAAAGCTTTGGTCATTAACGGTCCTCCCTAGCTCATCCTTCTTCTCTCCTTGTATACCACATTGAAGCTCAGTTCCTGGCTTGTATTGAGTAGGGTGACTATATTTTGGAAACCAAAAAGGAGGACAACATCGCCGCCCCATGGGGGTGTGCCCACCAGCATGTCCAGCCCCCAAGGGGGCATGCCCACCCAAACGTGGCCTTGGTCACAGGTCTGATTTCACAGCACACAATTAAGACAAACCTGTTCTACATAACATCTTAATGTTAAAATTACTGGAATAAAGTATAAGTGAGACATTAAATGTATCTGAAATTAACTAACTGAATTAACTAATTAGTTAATTAACTAATTAACTGATTAATTAACTGAAATTAAATAGCGGCAGGGTCTTGCTATTTACTGTGTTATCTGTACAGCACCATGTACATTGATGGTGCTATATAAATAAATAAATAATAATAATAATAATAATAATAATAATAATAATAACTTCACTCATTCCTACTTCTGTAGCTTTTGCTGTACGTTGAAGCTTTTGCTATACTGTGTGCTCAGCTACACCAAGCAGGGTATTCGACTATGAAAGCGGTATATAAAAGGCAGGAGCCACACTATTACTTTATAGAGGTATTCAACTGCACTGCAGGAGCTACACCACTGCTTTATAGTGGTACTGAAGTGCACTGACAACTGTTGGGGCCCATGACACATCTACACCAAGCATAGGGTGACCATATGAAAAGGAGGACAGGGCTCCTGTATCTTTAACAGTTGCATAGAAAAGGGAATTTCAACAGGTGTCATTTGTATATATGGAGAACTCTTTATCACAACACTTAAAGGTGCAGGAGCTATACTAGAGTGACCAGATTTAAAAGAGGGCAGGGCATCTGCAGCTTTAACTGCTGTGATGAAGAGGAAATTTCCCTAGGTTCCCCATCTATGCAAATGACACCTGCTGAAATTTCCTTTTCAATACAACTGTTAAAGATACAGGAGCCCTGTCCTCCTTTTCATATGGTCACCCTAACCAAGCAGGATATAACACTATGAAAGTGTTATGAAAGTGGCATATGGTATGTGTCATGGGCCCCAACAGTTGTCAGTACACTTCAATACTGCTATAAAGCAGTCGTGTGGCTCCTGGCTTTTCTATACCGCTTTCAAAGTGGAATATCCTGCTTGGTGTAGATGAGCCCTGTGTGTGATACAGTCTTCCCTTCCCTCAAATATCTTTTCTGACTCTAAATCCTTCACTGGATGACCATAGTCTAACCTTTCCTAACATTTACCCATCACCTTACTGCATACTGCTACCACTGAACAAATGAAGCAGTTGACAAGTATACAACAACCAAGCATTCAGAAAGAGTATAAACTACTATTAGCCTGCAAACGTTAGCCATGGAACAAAATGGATTAAAGCGTGTCTTAGCTTGTTTCAACTTCAACCAGACATAACAGTCAAAAACAACCAAGAAAAACACACCTACATTGAAATTGCAATACCTAATGACAAAAATGTTGCAGAAAAGAAAAATATACACCACTGGATATGGAAGTTAAAGAACTATGGCAACAGGAAAAACTTACAATTATTTGTTAGTCACATCAGTCACCAGCATGACATCGTGGTTGTTTTTACAGAAAACCTTCAAAAATTAGGCCTACCAAAATACATGCACGCCAACATCCAGAAAGCAGTCTTACTTAAAACATGTTCGATAGTCAGGACATTTCTGAATCAGTAAAAGACAACGTGACTTGGCAAAGCCCATCATGTACATCTAGAAAAAACCACCAGAAGCAAGAAAAGAGAGATAGATGATGATGATGATGATGATGATGATGATGATAATAGCATCCCTGTTAATTTTTTAAAAGTTTCTTTAAGAAGGATGAACAATTGTCAGCCACTGTTACAAAATATACGTCATGCCAATTATAGTAAACAAATTGGAAAGGAAGGTCTATGGGTCTAAAATGCATTATTTAATAGGAACATCACCTCCAAATCATCCCCCCAACTCACAGAAAACTACAGCCACCCCCACTACAAACATGCAGATGCATTCATTCAGTCAAATAACCAGGCATCCCATTCAGACATCAATACACTCACACTGCCAGCACACGTGTGCGTGCGCGTGCACACACACACTCAGCATCAGTCACTCCAAAAACACGCATGCACACACTCATGCACACATGCATTCACTCAAAGACCCCATGCACCCACACATTCTCTCTCTCACACAAACACATACACAAACCTCAGTCTTAACTCCTACTCTATCTTCTCCTCCTCCTGTTTGCTTCTTCTTGCTGCTGCTTCTTCTTCTTCTACTTCTTCTTCTGCGCTGGGGGTGGGTGGGGTGCTGGAGGCTGCATTGCTGGAAATTCCTGCACGCAGCCCCCAACCACTCACCTCACCCTCGCCGCCCACCCTTTGTGGCGGCCATCTTGAATCTCGCCAGAACTCACGCGAGATGTCGGCTGTTGGCTGGGTCTCACAGAGTTCCCAGCCAGCTGCCGAGATCTCGCGTGAGTTCAGGCGAGATTCAAGGTGGCCGCCACCACTCGCTGGGGAAATTTAGGCCTGGTAAGTTGGGGTTGTGGTTGCTACGGGCCCAGTAACCACAACCCCGGTATTTTGGGCCCCAAGTCCGGTTCCTCCGGACCCCCAGCTTTCCCAGGAGGTTTCCGGAATTTTCCGGAGGGTATGGGCAGCCTAGTACTGAGGCAAAATTCTTCATTGTATTGTAACCAGGAAACTCTGGCTTAATGTTAGTTAAGGAGCCAGGATGAGAGCCTGTTTGGGTGCATCAGGCTTAACGCTAGTGAGAAACTAAGCATCAAAGCAGTGTGTGTGTTGGGATGGTGGTACCTAAAGAGGAGCACTTGGCCCTGACACTCTTTCCTACCTCCATAATCCATGGTTATCATCTGAACCAGTCTACACCCTTCTCTATGGAAATGTTTGGAGCACTCACTGTGATTCAGCTCCACAAAATGCAAACTAGGGGAAAAGCAGCACCTAGATTTATCAGAAATTGAATCTTTCCCTGGTAAACAGGAATCTTTGGCACATATATTTTCCATCAAAATCCTGCTTGTTCCCCAAAGCACACCTTAAGCCCTCTCCATCATCACCTGGGTTCCTTTTGCTGCCTAATGCTCTTGGGCTCTGATAGACCCATTATAGTCTAATCTCACTCAATCAGTGTTGTCTGGTTTTCATTATAAGCATCTCTCTCCCATTTCCTGCCCACTGATTCTTTTGGCTGGTGGGCATTGAAAACAAACAAATAATCAAAGCCAGAAAGAAGAACAGATTGATAGTATCTGTCTCTTAAGTATTTCTTTGGATAAAGGAACACAGGAGTTAAGAGTTCAGGTTTCGGCCAGCCTCCCATGAGTCCTTGGGCAGATTCCCAAGTTGGTTGGTGCAGGCCGTGCACTTCAGAGTCGAACTTATGACTTGCAGTACAAAATCTGCAGAACATACCTCTTCCAACTGACTCTAGCAAAAATTGCAGTCCAGATTTTTCTTATCAGAAAATAGCTTCCTTCCTAATGCTGCTATTTTCCTAGCCTGCCTTAGTCTTCAGGAGGTGAAGGGGCAGATGACAGGAAAGCACTACAACAGCACCACCCCAACCCAATTTGTCTATGAGCTTGTATGTTCCATGAGATTACAGTTTTACTCCATCAGCAATTCAACCAGTATGTTTCCCCTGACAGCAGTTTTAAAGCATTCTTGTTGCAGTGCAGGAAATGGCAGACTAAAGGATCAGGGCTCCCATTATCCCTATGTAGATATTTACTGCTTGTCTATGCAAATTGATCGTTTTGTGGACATTGTTAGTTTTCCACAAAACATTATTTGTGGTAGAGTTGCTACCACATTTGTTTGCCCGATGAGAAATTTCAAGGCAAATCTGGAAGTTGTACCTATGGTGAAACATCTGAAGGATATCAAGGGAAGCAAAAACCATTTTTATTGGGCTAGTGTTACAAAGTAGCTTCTGTGAGCGGTACTGACTCCACTTTGAAGCAGCCCAAACCCCACCTGCAGCAGGAATGAGACTGAGAACATTCACACAAAGATAGATCAAGTAACCATTTCCTGATAGACTTCTTCAAATGCATTCCCCAGAGCCCAAGGTGGGGGTAAAATTAAGCAGAATATAAATGCTGGATGGCAAGAGTGATACCTGCTTATGCACATGCTAATGCAGCCCTGTTGCTGAACTCCAGCCTGAACACATGTCTTGAAAGCAATCGTTATTCTGTAGAGTCATCTTTTGTAAAGAGAATGTCTTCAGCAAGTACAGCCATCATCCCCAATCACCTTCTTTTGTTATGTCTCTCTCCCATAGCAAGTAGCATCACTTCCAGTGCTTATCAGCAGTGATGTCACTGCCTTTTTTTAGATCATATAAAAACCCTCAGGTTTTAGAAAAGGGGGGCTGGCGCTCTCTCTCTTTTACCAGAAGCACAAGGCCAAACTACCGAATCCAGCTTGCGAGAGCAAGCTGCCATTGATGAGTGCTTTGCCTCCCCTATTCAAGGCTCCCTGTATTCTTTTCCTTTTTACCTGAGACCAGGAGTTGCAACGCTCACCAGTTCATGTCTACAGGAAAGGGTTCCAGACCAAGGAAAGGTATATTGCCTTTAAATATTCCCTCTACTCTTTCCCCTGCTGTGTGTGTAGGCTCCTAAGTCTCAGAAAGTCTATTTTTCAGTCTTGAAACTACTTCTAAGGCCATAGCTAGACCTAAGGTTTATCCCTGGATCATCCAGGGGTCAAACCTGTTCATCTAGGTGACACACACGGGATCCATTGTTCAGGCAGGGGCGAACCCTGGATGATCCCAGGATAAACCTTAGGTCTAGCTGTGGCCTAAGTCTCCACTAGCTCAGCTAATTTCCCCAAAACTAGCTTGTGCATTTGTATCTGTTTCAACCTCAATAAATGTGCCATAGTAGTGTTATCCTCTTCAATAATGTAGATTTCTTGAGTAAAAATCACCTTATTTAGCCACAGATGCTCTATTGCCAATGTGAAAAGATTCTTTATAAGCGAGTGTGAGTCTTGTTAGAACGTAGGCAAGTTTGTACACGGGTCTAATGAAACTTCTTGTCAGTTTCTGCATATCCACATTTCGTGGTCTCACCCATGTGACTACTTTTCTTCCATTAACACACAGTGTCATTTGATCCTCTAAAACTGGAAGTAAGAACAGCTGAGTGAGGGAGAAAATAGCCTGAGGGGCATTTATAGGGGTAATTAGTTAAGCCCTCCTTCCTCCTGCCCATTGATCCTCCTTGTTAAGTACGTCCATCCACTCCTGAATTCCCATTGTGTAGAGCTGGTGCAAGGCATTTGCTGCCTGTGGCAGCCACCTCTACAAAATCTATCTCTCCATACTATCTCAACAAAAACTCATGGTGTGTAAACTCTCAAGCCCAGACAAGTTGTTTTGACATCTAAGGCAGAAAATCCACAAACATTTCTCCCCCTTCCTGGCAGTAAAAATATATGTGCAATAATAATGCACTACCTATCAATTTGCTACAGGGCAGCCCAAATCCTTTGCCTGAAGTGGCTGCTTCACTCTACCCAATGGAAGGGCCAGTCTTGCCATTGTATCAGGAAATATACCTTTGCTGAGAGAGAACACTTGCAGATGTTATAAAATGTGAGGGGGGGTGTCTTATAATTCCTGCTCCTGTGCTTCCCATGTAACATCCAAATTTCTTCCTGAGGAGACTACAAGAAGCTGCAGTTTCAGAGAAACCTCACACATCACACCACAAAGGCATGTTGAAGGTGGCGATTTAGGAGATATACAAGCTGTTCTTCAGGTTTTACAGTGTAAACTTAGGAATATATTTCCTTTTCCCTGCTTCTCCCTAATGCCTGAAGTTGCCTACAGTATGCCTGCTAGCCTATGGCAATAGATTGCTCAGCCAATAGAACTGTGCACTGCTAAAGTTTCTGTCAAAAGTTCAGGTTTCTCTGTGGTCCCCACAAGACCTCAGCCTGTTTTCATTCAGACACAAATACTGTAAAGAGAATCTGTTCGAGCTGGGGCAGACATCGGAGCCTTCCCAGTGGTGACACCCCAGTTGTGGAAAAGTGGAATGTTTTCCCCAGGGAGTCTCACCTGGCACCTACCCTGATGTTTCTTTCAGACCCAGGTGAACACCTTGCTCTTTGTAACTCTCAGTTATACCTGCCCTGTCTTATCCTGCTTGTATCTGCCAGTTTCAAAAATGCTGTCATTGTTGCCATACCTTGTTTGGACATTTCATATTCAGAAAATATGCCTGATGAATGCTTACAGTATCAGAGACCTTCCAATTTAAAATATTCATAAAAGGTCTGAAGGTTTGGGTCAGTTAGAATGGTGATAGACCTGTGGATTTGAAAAAGCATTTCCTTTCCTTTTGTAAGTGGCAAATGGGGCATAGATTTTCTGCCAAGATGAGCTAATAAGATCTTTGGCAAGCATCTTTGACAAAGTGACTCCCCCACCCGCCGAGTCCCAGCTTTAATGTAGTTCATATTTTTATCAGGGCAAATAGAGGAGACGGGTTTCTGGCAAAGAGCAAACTGCAGGTGTGGATATATGAGGGCCATTTAAGGAAACCTCATTTTAGAACAACAACAACAATTACAAAAGTCTGGTTGCTGGCCAGTGTGTGATGGGATGGCAGGATAAAGATGGCAGCTGAAGTCCTGGCAGGAAGAAAGGACACGTTACAAATCTTTAATGCTGTGCTGTATTTATAACCTTAATAGTGTGGAAGGAGGGCGCACGCACACACTGGACAGCTGTTGCCAGAATACACCAAATGTCAAGGAAACAAGCTGCCATTCTGGAATCACTGACCTAAACAGCTTTATGCATTAGCAAGGCTCTAATAAATTGTTGATTGTCTGATTAGCAAAGCTCAGGAACAGGACATATCGACAGGGTGACCTAAGCCTTATCTAAAAGGTAATTAAAAAGAGACGGAGACTGTTCTGAGATTACTCAATGGGCATGGGGAGCTTTTGAACCATGGCCCCTTCGCAGCTGACATTTTGGACCACATGATGGCCTCTCCTCTCCATGGCACCACTAACCCTCCCAAAAGTGGAGCAATGCTTGTGTGGGAAGAAACAGTGTCCTCCACCTTTTCCAGGAAGCTCACGGCCTCTCATATCACCTGAGCAGCATGATAAGCTTTGGCAACAGGGCCAGACCTACTATCAGGGGGCAGTGGTGGAAGCCTCCCGGCAGTTTCTGGTGAACTCTCCAGATGTTCCCCACTGCTTGGCAATATAGCTTTATATGCCATGCAACCTGGCCTGGGCCGCCTAAACTAGCTTGCTGCCTTTTGTGGGCTAGAATGCTGATGTTCAATGACTGGGAAGAGAGGAACCAACTTGTCCTTCACTTCAGGCAGCAACGTATCTTGGGCTGGGCCTGTTGGACAAGGTCAGAAAAGGCCCACAGTTGCTAGGTGACTTGACATTTTAGATTCAAGTAAGAGTCTATAATCTTGCATGCCAATTTTCCTGAGAAAGGAAGATATAAATGACAGAGAACCATGCAGTGAATTAGGTATCAGTGCTTTGGCATACGTCATGTAAATCAATTGCAAACACAATGGCCCAATCATGACATAGCACCAATCTCAGGGGCATTCTTGGTATATGTAATGTGTGTGTGTTGGCTGGCCCCGTTGGCCAGTTTCCAAAAGTGCCCACCTTTGATGGGAGACAAATCCCCCCACCTTTGGGAAGGGGCTGTTTCAGGTCAACATAAGTCAGAATTCAATTTATGTCTCTAGGAATGACTGCCTAATCAAGACCCAAGACAGAGACTAAACCATCTTCCTTTTCTCTCATCATCTTTCCCTAAAAAACTTCCAGAAAAGTGTATTTTCCCTCCATTTGTCTTCCCAATTCTGAAGAGAAAACATCTGCTGAAGAATATCCAAGACCTGTTCCTTGATTCAGCTTAAACCTATTCATTTTAATAGGCAACATCTGGCAACCACCATTTCACTCTTAGTGTATAAGGCCACACTGAACTTACCTAAATAAATACCCTCAGATTTGGTAAGACTCCAAGAGGAAATACAGTTTTGTACTTGTGGGATAGAATTCATAGTTATGATTATCTAAAGGGAGTAGTCTCAGCATTAAGTTGTGAGTGCCTGTGTGGTGCAGTGGTTAGCGTGTTGGTCTAGGACTCAGGAGTCCAGAGTTCTAGTCCCTACTCTGCCATGATGCTCACTGGGTGACTTTGAGCCAGTCGCTGACTCTCAGCCTACCCTGCCTCAAACGATTTCTGTAAGGCTAAAATGGAAAGAGGGAGGATCATGTATGCCACCTTGGGCTCCTAGGAGGAACAGCAGGATGTAAATGTAACAAATAAATAGATAATTTCCTTAGGGTGACCATATGAAAAAGAGGACAGGGCTCCTGTATCTTTAACTGTTTCATAGAAAAGGGAATTTCAGCAGGTGTCATTTGTATATATGGAGAACCTGGTGAAATTCCCTCTTCAACACAACAGTTAAAGTGCAGGAGCTGTACTAGAGTGACCAGATTTAAAAGAGGGCAGGGCACCTGCAGCTTTAACTGCTGTGATGAAGAGGGAATTTTACCAGGTTCCCCATATATACAAATGGAACCTGCTGAAATTTCCTTTTCAATACAACTGTTAAAAATACAGAAGACCCATCATCCTTTTCATATTGTCACCCTAATTTCCTTAATCATAAAAGGTAGCTTGAATGAAGCAATCATTTTCTGCCTCCTCCTTTGTGGAGGTAGAGAATCACAGTCACCACAACATGCATTAAATGTTGCAAAAGAAAAAGAAAAAAAGAAAAGTTATTGTTTGTTTGTGAAGGAGACATGACCCAACAAGTCACGCTACCATTTTTGATAGTAACATTAATTCTGAATGCGGTTGTGCCTGAAGCATGGTTACTGACAACTCATTTTGGGCACGATATAAATGTGATTCTTCTCAGCAGCCATTCTCAGAACATGTTACATCTATTTTATCAGAAGATAAACAGAAAATACAGTTGGAGTCCAAAGGAAAAACAACAACAACAACAACAACCAGGGTTTGGTTTTAGGCTATTATCACTGTAACCCTTGACACAAGCAGACATAGAAAGATGCAAGAATATGTCAATATGAACTAGAGCTGCGCTAAATGTTTACCAGCTTTGATTTTTATGGGCAAAGCATAGTGTTTTCCGAGGGTGGAAGTGACCCTCCCTGCTAGAGTTAAGTCAAACATGGGCTCCACAAAACACAGTCTTCTCTCTTGCACCAGTAAGCAGACAATAGCTTGGTCAACTCTGAACCAGATTCCAAACCCAGTCAGGACTCAACACAATTATGATGTCATCACTAAGAGCAAGGAAGTGTGAATTCCCTCCCATTTCCCAAGCTCTTTTCCCTCTCTCCTGTGGCAGCAACAATGGCCATGTCAAGAGAGAGAAAGGTCTTTCTATCTCCCCTCCCTCCCTCCTTTCCTAGCACTGAAATGCTGAGATGGTGGCTTCCCATCCCCCTGGGAAATGTAGTTTTCTCAGGCACACAGGAAAGACTACATACATTTATCAGCAAGCCAGGTGCCTGGAAAGGTAGTGTTACAAGAGCCAAGAAAAGAGATGAGTGGGGTGGAAGAGAGGTGTATATCTGTAGTCATGATGACATAGGCCACAGCTAGACCTAAGGTTTATCCTGGGATCATCCAGGGTTCGCCCCTGCCTGAGCACTGGATCCCCTGTGTGTCATCTAGATGAACAAGTTTGACCCCTGGATGATCCAGGGATAAACCTTAGGTCTAGCTATGGCCATAGTCAACCTCAAATCAGGTTTAGAAACATTTTCCTCAAAAGTCAGAAAGTGGGGAAACGACACTTGGGAGCCAAAAAAAGAGACCTCCCTCCCTCTGACCCCATAAGCATCCCACACCAGCTGACGCTTCTGAAACATGTTCAAAGGCAGACTAATGTAAAGTGAGTTACGGTAGTCTAGTCTGAATGTAAACAGGGTCTGAAAAGATCTGACAGCGACAGGCTCCCTGGTTACATTCAGATTAGAATATTGTAATTAGAGACTATTTTGCAGGCAAAGCAGTTGGAGCATATAGCACCTATTCTGTTCCAGCTACACTGGTTGCCAGTGTGCTTTTGGGTAAAATTCGAAGTGTATTACACACAAATATTGAAATAAATAAATAAATAAACATAAAGAAGCAGTAAGCCCAATTTGGAAGTGGATGGATGAATTAATTTAATACAAGTGCATGATTCTGCCCAGATCACATACACAGCATTACATGAAGTTTTATTTATTCATAAAAATAACATTTCCCAGCTGTGTGCCATTTTTTCTTTTTAAAAAAGAAAGAAATCAGTATAGGCAGAAGTCAGATAATCATGTGTTTCAGCTAACTGATGAAAGTTCAAATGATATGATACGCTTTCCTATTCTTAACATCTAAGTCTGTATCATTGGCAAAGCCATAGATCAGGATTGTTATATTACTTTCCCCTGGACATTAACATCAGATAGCGCTTACAAATGTTACCCTCCCAATATGCTTAGTGGTTTCCTTTCCTTTCCTTTCCTTTTTTACCAGCAGCTTTCTTGGTAGACACCCTTGGAATGAAACTGCCTGGGTCATTTCTGGAATATGTTTGATTAATCACTGTAGCAGGAACATAACACATCCCCACAGTCAAATTAATAACCACAGTCTGAAGGTTAGCTTGTAAATGGGATCAGGACTTCTGCTCTGCAGCTATACATCTTGAAGCCTCTACAATGTTCGTTTGCAACCCCATATCTTCAGAAAGCCTATTTATTTCTACCAGAGATGAATGAACCTTGCTTTCATTATCGAGAATAATTGAGTACTCCATTCCTCATTTTTCTTCAGTTTTAAACACATGGTCCTGGGCTGTTAGTTAAGCAAACATCCGATTATCTTCTTCCAAGGTGTTAAGAGCCAAGGCAGTAAATTGACTAATGATTTGCTTGAACATAAAGCGGAACAGAGTATAAATACCCTCCGAAGATGCCCGCATCCATTTCTGCACAATATTTTATCACTCGGTCCTTCATGTGTCTACGTTTCGTGTTAAATATAAATTATTTGGAGTTAATTAGATACCAGATTGGAAACAGAATGAGGGCTAGCAGTGATTTATTAGAAGTTCTGTATTGTGTTCACTCACAACAGTAAACAATATCATACATCACTTTGGACAAGTGGGATCCAGCCTTGCCCTTACAGCCTGATCCGTAATCCAGAGAAACTAATGAATGCAATTGGTTCTCCCTCCCCTCCATCCATACCATGATTTATCTTTTTAGCATAAGAATGTTACTTCTCCTTAGTAGTGGGCTTTGGGATACTGGATTGTATTCAGTTGGTGTTACTCCATGGAAGGAAGGTTCTTTGTTCCAATGAAGGCTGTTATCAGTGGAGCAGGAAGGGAGATGATGCATCCTCGCATGTGTACCCCCAAAATCTGCTCCAAGGTGTTGAGGGACCCTTCAGAAGAGCATGGTGAGTGGTTCAGGAGAAAGTGGGGGAGGAGGAATCACCAGAAAATCCCCTCCCTCCCGAAGATGGAAACCACAGTTGGATCAAAGAGCCTTCTGTCCAAGGACGGACAGCAGTTGGATACAACCAGGAGGGAATCTACACGTCGTTGTGAGGGCGCTTACATGCGCCCCCAGCGCACCCCCACAACGACTGTGTAGACCAAGAAAGAAGAGACGGAGGAAGAGGCGGAGGAGGAGGAGGCTGGGGAACCGGCCGCGTCCTTGCCGCCGCCTCCCCGCCGGCCTCCTGCTGCTGGGCTAAGAGCCACCCAGCCAAGCTCTCCGACCTGGGTGGCTCTTAGCCCGGCAGCAGGAGGGGAGGCGGCACCGGCGCCGGCCTCCTGCTGCTGGGGTAAGAGCCACCCGGGTCGGAGAGCTCAGCTTCCGCTTCCGCCGAGCTTTCCAACCTGGGTGGCTCTTAGCCCGGCAGCAGGAGGCCGGCGGGAAGGCGGCGGTGGCAAGGACGCATCCGGTTCCCCAGCTGCCTCCTCCTCCGCCTCTTCCTCCGTCTCTTCTTTCTCGGTCTACACAGTCGTTGTGGGGGCGCATGTAAGCGCCCAAACAACGACGTGTAGATTCCCTCCAACTCTTGGTGATTCTTTGTTTCTATTCTTTCTCACCCAAGGACTCACCCCATCCAGCGTACTCCCATCAACCCCAGCCATCATGGGCTCTGATAAGGAATTCTGGGAAGTGTAGTCCAACACATCCGGAGGACACAGGTTGGGGAAGGGTTAACTATGGAGATCCATGCATCTAAGCAGACTTCGACACGTGTATCATTTGCCTGAATGAGAACAAGAGGCAAACATTTGACATGTATTCTGATGTGAATCCAGGTGAATGTGCCATCAATCCACACTCCATTGCTTTGAATGGGACATGCATTCCAATGTGCTTCATCACCCACCCTTTTGCACACCTAACTTCATAATGACTAGAGATGTGACTAGAGCTGGCTTGGGGCAAGTAAATTTAACAAATTCACGAAATATGGAGAAATATAAATCTCCATGTTAACAACTCCCCTCCCCTGCCATTGCTCGCTGGCATGCCCCCGGGACATGAAAACACAGGGTAAATGAAAAGATATACTATTTGGAAAGAGTGTTCTTTGTTGATCTTCATCCTGGCCCAAGATTAGATGGCTAGCACACCTATCTTAGCACAGGAGTGAGAATATATTGCACCAATTCTATAGCTGATTCCACTTTTACGTTTCTAAAACTAATTCTTGTGTGACCTCTGTTTATTTTAATGATTTTACTCAGATCCATCTCAGGAGCTCTGTGCCCATTGGGGGTGGCATGGGGAAATTATTATTATTATTTTAAAAAAGAACCTTACAGTTTTGCGCACGGGTGGCTGTGTCTCCCTTGCAAGAACAAACAAAATGGCGGGCACAACATCCTTTTCCTTCCTGGACATCACGCATCATGTGTAGATGAGGGTGATGATTTCGTGATCTTAAAATCGCAAGATCATCGTCCTCTGACCCCCCTCGTCTATCTGAGGCCAGACTCTGCTTAGGCATCAGTGAGGAAAGGGTAGAAATGAAAGACTGTAAATGATGAAAATTATTTTTCTCCCCCCAACCCCCGCCAAAGTCACCATGTTCCTGCAGATTGAAGCCAATGATTTACTTCTCTGCAATATCACTACATATTGCTCCAGGTGATGTCGAAGAGGGAAAGGCACACACAAACAGATAACACAATGGGGGGAAAACCATTACTTTGGTACATGGCTCTTGTGAATTAGTTTACAAAAACGTCAGACCCTAAGGCACAAGCTAATAGGACATAAAATTCCTCATCTGTGGAAATTATTCTCTTTTATTGGTGGTGTTATTGCTATTAATGATAAGCTTTCACTTCTTCGAGGATGTTTTTGATTCATCTCTCCCATCTTATGGAGATTCAGTACAAATCAACTTGCCCGCCTCGCAAACATTCATGTTAAAAAAAAAAAAAGGAAAGGAAAGAAAAAGAAAAGGAAGAACATTGTTTTAGGGCTCTGGATTTCCACCCCACTTTGAATCAAAGCTGCCCCCTTAGCCAGTTTTGGAAGAGTACTTCAGAAAAACGACGGCCTCTTTCACGAAGAGTTTGCAAAAGGGGGTGGGTGGGGATTCTGCACTGCACTAACTGCTGAGAGTTCCAGGAGAACCAACAGGGTTGCCCTCCGCCCATCAGTTCCCTAGTGTAAGTCATCCAGCAGGAGAAGACTTGTGTGTGGAAGGATTTGTGGCAAACTTCAGATCTGGTCCTGAAAACTCATCCTTGGGCTGAGACGTCTTGTTCCTCAATCCCATATCTGCCTTCCAGAACCACTATTTGTGTTTTGTTTGTGTTTGTTTTGTTTTTCTTCCCAGGAAGCTCAGTCAGCTGAAGAGGCTGCAAGGACAGCACGGGGGGAAATGGGAAAATAAGAATGGCGTGCACACAATCTTCAGCCACCAAGGGCCTTCCTAGACGAGGCCTTAGTGCGCCTTCTGACCCGGTTTCCCTGCTGTGCGTCCAGATGATGCACAGGGGAATCTGGAGGCAGGCCGCGCTGAGGCCTCCTTCAACGCGCCATAAACGAATGCGCTTATGGTGTGCTTTTTCCCCAGCTCCGGCCTCAGGCCGGGGCTGGGGGAAGTGTGGAGACTTCTGCGGCTTTTTGCGGCTCCTCGCTTACTCGCGAGGAGCCGCGAAAAGCCACGGACCTGGCACAGTGCTCATAGGAGCGCTGTGCCCATCGGCGGGGGGGAAGAGAGGGGAGGGGCAAGGATGGCAGGGGGGGTGGCAAGGGGGAGGGGGGTGAGATCACGCCACCCGAGCAAGCAGCCGAGCGGCGCTTGCCCGGGCAATGTCTGCCAGGCATTGCCTGGGCAAGCGTCGCTCGGCTGCTTGCTCGGGCGGCGCGCGGTGCGATCTCACCCCCCCTCCCCCTTGCCACCCACCCTGCCATCCTTCGCCCCCCCCCCCCCGTACAAAAACTTTAAAAACCCCACTCACCGTCTCCAGAGTCTTCGGGCCGCACCCAGCCCCTTTAAACAACAACAACAACAACAACAAAATGGCGGACGCCGCAGGGACGTCCCTGCGCGTCGTGTGTGTGTAAGACTGGGGGAGGTGCGCTAATGGTAGCGCGCCTCGGCCCCGCCTCCCTGCGTAAGCCGGCAGGTCTAGCAAGGCCCCAACTTACAGTAAGCTAAACTCTGTTGCCCTGCACCCTGCAAACATTTCTTCAAAACACTCACCCTTTTAGATGCTATTTCTCTTCCCCCCTTCCCCTGACAAATGGTTGAAAATACAGGGATAGCAAAATTTAGCACAGTGTTGCTTTCCATACTTGTCTAGCAGGCCATATTATTAGGACACATACCAGTGTAATATGCCTAAAACATCTGGTTCCAGCATTTTTTTCTCTCTCCTACATAGCATGGCAGCTCAGCTCCCACTGGCCCAGTATGGTTTTACATGTTTGCTCATTTCACAACTTTTTTAAAAAAATGTATCTTGCATTCAGGCTTTGAACCAATATTTGGGGCATTTGGGTATGTGTGCATCATACTGTAAGCAGTCCTTTTTTCTATGCTTCCATTGGGACACTGGGGGCACTTAGTTTGGCCAGCTCTCAGCAACTGATTGAACTTGATTGCAGAAGATGTCTATTGATTTTGTGATACTCTATCAACTTAGGCTCTATATAAACTTAGAACAGCACATTGTTCTTAGCTCTGAGGTGAAAAGATCCATCACACAGGGGGTTAACATGCTGTCTAGCTCACTTCTCCACCCATGTTTTCCTTCCTTAAGTTACTTCCTCTTTCAAAAGTGGAAGTACCCAACGAGCAGGAGGCCCATTGAGTCCACTGTTCTAATGGCGCTGCTTCTCCTGCACACAGCAGGAGACAGCAGCAATTCCGAGTTTTTTTAAAAATGGACTTAATGAGGGATTTGTTGTCTCCCAAGGAAGGCCAGAAGGGGCAGAAGGCACGCAGGAGGCAGACAACGTTATGTGAGGGACCTGAGCAAACTCCGTGAGTGTCCAGTAATGAGTGCAATAAAACGCTTGTCGGATGGAGCTTGAAAGCTGTGTTCAAATGGCTTCTCAAAATTCTCCACCCTGTTTGTGGACACATAAATCGGGGAGACCATTTCACTAGGGTGACCATATTTGGGAAACCAAAAAAGAGGACACCGTGTGTGTGTGGGGGGGGGGGAAGCAGCTTTTTGAGTCCTGCAGAAAGTACGTTATTCCCCCGCCACCTTAAAGAACCCGATTGGAGTGGAGGAGGGGAAAGGATTTCATTCTGCACCACCACTA
Source organism: Elgaria multicarinata webbii (assembly GCF_023053635.1). NCBI lineage: Eukaryota > Metazoa > Chordata > Lepidosauria > Squamata > Anguidae > Elgaria > Elgaria multicarinata. The sequence goes on from NC_086177.1 coordinate 19,369,743, forward strand.
TCCACTCCAATTGGGGCCTTTTCTATAATGTCCACGAATGACCCACTTTCCCCTTTAAGACCTCAATTGGAGCATGGGGTGGGGGAATGATGTGCCTCAAGAAAGCATGTCATTCCCTCCTGCCATGCTAATGGCAGCCTTAAAGGGGAAGGTGTGTCATTCCAGGACATTATTGAAAATTATAGAAAATCCCCCCTGACACCATGGAAAGAACAAAAACCAGGACAAATCTGGGGAAATCCTGACAGTTGGTCACCCTAATTTCACTGAATTTCTCCAAGGGGAGAAGAATTTCTCAGGGGCAGGGCTCACCGTTAGCAGTGGCAATAGCACTGTTTCTTTCCTCTTTCTTTTTCTTTGAGTGTGCATGTGCCAAAACAGAGGAGCTGATCTAGTATCTGCATCCTAATGATCCGTGTAATAGATCAGATCATGGATCTCAATTAGGGAAACATTTGTGATTGTCTTGGTTCACACTATCATGCTGTGGTACATATGGGAACGTAGGACTGAGGCAAACACCACAAAAGAGTACCAAGTAGCCCAACATAATTTTGCCACATTCAAACTGGCCTTGGGTTTAAGATGGCAGGACGTATAGCAACCAAGACATTAGGCATGGAGATGGAGCAAGACAAGGAGATTTGATTGGAAGAGTGCAGAAATTTGCCCTTCACTGTTTAAAGCCCCCAAACCTCTGTGTTGTGAGACTCAAGCATCCATTGTCTCCACAATTCTTAAACTTGTTTTTCTGAGGTGGCCATCAGAGATTCCATGATATGTAGCTTGGTATGGCCGAAGCCATGCAAATGTGTAGTTGCTCAGTTTGTAAGACTGATCTCTCCACATTTAGAGCAAAATTATATTCCAAGCAAATGACTTGCTGGTTCAGGATTCACCATTTCCCATGTTACAATTAAGACATGTTGAAAGAAGTAGCATCTATACAGTGAAAACTCAGATAAACGAGTTAACATGCCAGAAATTTAGACATTACGCTTATGGTAATCACTGCTCAACTTCATATGTCTCATAATGCACCATACAGAGAAGTCTGGCTGAAAAACCAAAAAACAAAACAAAAGATCTATCACAGCAATGGAGGTGACATCTAAACCGAGCTCACAAAACTTTTGATAATGTCCAAATCTGCAGCATTTCCTTGAAATTGCCATTTTACAATTACAAAAAGAGCACGGCTGTCAGGAAAGCAATGACAACATCACTTATGCTCTGCATTCACCTCCCTCAGGTATTTTTTCCTTTAAAAAAATAAAAAAGACACCCCCCAGATACATCTGCCTGTCTTGGAAACACAGCACTGCTCTTCTTCTTCTTCTTCTTCTTCTTCTTCTTCTTCTTCTTCTTCTTCTTCTGCTGCTGCTGCTGCTGCTGCTACTTCTGCTTTTTTTTTTTTAACCTGGCTTGAACTCAGCAAGTCTAAAGCTTCAACAATTACATAGCAGATGTCACACCACTATGTTGAAAATTAGGGATGGGGAAGCATTTTTTGTTTCTTTCACATTTCATTGCAAATTTACCTGGTTTTGCAGTTTCACAGCACTATGAAATAGGGATGTGCTCCGCTTCTAATCGGACCGGAGAAGCAGTAGCGGAGCGGGGGGCTTCGCCTGCCCTTAAGGTGGAGGCGAAGAGGATTGGGGGGCCGGCGGAGCGTGGCGAAGAGGATCGAGGTGAAGGCGGATCCTTCGCCTCGATCCGGAGCTCCGCCGGAAAGGTAAGTGGGGTTTACCGGGCCATGCCGCTGTCACTGTCACCCATGCGGCGACAGCAGCAGGGCCCAGTAACGCCCCCCGCCCTCCTCTCCCTTACCTGCCTCCGTCCATGGTCCGTCAGCGTCTCCAATTGAGCCCGTGGTTCCAGCAGGAAGTCTGGGCCGCACTTGCGGCCCAGACTTCCTGGTGGAACCAAGTGCTCAATTGAAGACGGTGACGGACCGCGGACGGAGGCAGGTAAGGCCCCCCTCCTCCTTACCGGGCTCTGCCGCCGTCGCCGCATGGGCGGCGATGGCGGCAGGGCCCGGTAACCCCCCCATTGGGGGGAACGGAGCTCCGATCCGGAGCTCCGAGCGGAGCAGAGTGGGCACAGGCAGAGTGGGGGCAGGGCGGAGCGGGCCGATCCAAAAATGGCAGATCTTAAAGTGAAGCGGAGTGGGGGGTCCGTGCACACCCCTACTATGAAAACCAAAACTCAGTTGCACAAGCATAATGGGCAACCATTTGCACAACAGAAAGGTTCAGTGGAGGTCCGCTAGCACTATTTGGGTTTGCAGAATATCACTATTGGATACTGCCACTCAGTACACTGTTAGGGGTGGGAATGAAATTGTACATCATTCTGATGAAGTATAATTTCTTTCCACTCTAAGACTCATTTATCAGCTGCTGTTTCCTATTCCTTTTGCTATTAAAACTGAATATTCTTTGTTATCACGATGGCATGCCAAACCTAAGGAGGTGACTTTTCAAATTAATATACGATAATTAAGAAGAAAAACCCTTATGAATCTCATTGGTAGACAAACATAATACAAAGATGATTTTTTTTTAAGCATGCACACATATAAACTCACAAACATATGTAGGGGGGCTTAATCACTGTGAATGAGTGCTCAGAGCATTGACAAAATAATGTTAATGTTTCTTACAGTGCAGTCCTACTACTCAGCATTGAGTGATGACTGAGTGAGTAAGCAGCATTCAGTTCAAAGGGACTTAATTGCCAGGTAAATCTGTATAGGATCATAGAATTAAGGACTGTGGATATTGCCCAAATGGGTTATTCACCTACAGGGATGGGATAGAGACCAGTGTCCAATACATCAATGGCTGAGAAACAAAATTTCTTTAAATTCTTTGACAGATACAAAGACCTGAGAATTTTTAGCTAGACTTAGGGGTGGATGGTACCCCTACCACTTACCCAACCCCAGCAAGCACCGTAGGGTGGACCACTGGGCAGGTTATGGGTGCTCAGCAGTGGGGGCCCATTCCCTCAGTGAGCTACCATTTTCTGCAGAAATGGCAGCTTGTTTTTGTCCATAAATATCCCATTTGCGCAAATGGCAGCTTAAAGGGCCAATGTAAGCAACCAGGTGTTTGTGCATGTAATGTTGCATACATCACCATTTATGCAAATGGGATATTCACGAACAAAAGTAATACCCCATTTCTGGCATCTGGGGGACTGAGCAGGTGATTTCTTGCTGGGCTTTGAGCCTCAACTGGACCCCTGCACCATCCCAAGCTGGAGTTAGCTAGAGACCTGGGTGAACATGCTTGGTGAACATGCTTGGTGGTGCAGCCCAAGTTGCTTTTTGGAAATCTGAAGTAGGCTGTCCTACCTGCTTATGCAATTATATTTACCTTTACTATGCACTTCTTCTATGATTTGTAAATAGAAAAATATTATGAAGGAGGACTCCATAAGACTTCAGTGCTCTGCTTCTCATTCAAAGGGAATTAAACTCCATAGTACTACTCTTGGAACTTTATTCTGTACAACCATCATCATGAAAAGTTTAAGGTGCTTTGTATAGGTTATCTAGTTGTATTTCTTACAACAACCCTGTAAGGTAAGTCACTGTTATTATCCACCCACATTGCAGATGTGAGGGACTGAGGTTGAGAGCGATTTCTCTATAGCATAGTTAAGTGCACAACAAAGATGAGATTCAATCCCAGGATTTCCTGATTCATATCTCAGGCTTTTAGACAGGACACTGTACAGCTTAACTGTAACTACCATTTTTAAATATTTGAATATGCTATAAAAATATATCTCTACAGCAAAAGTATAGAACATAAGGTTTTATGATTTAGTTGAATCTATTGCTGTGAAAGCTAAGGTGATATCAGTTATTGTTGGCATTGAGTATCTTCTAGAAAGATTGATGTTATAGTCAAATTCATGGAAGTTACAGCTATTGATAGCTATTACACATCACACTACAGGTGTAGTATGCCAGTTGGTGGATGTCATCATCTCCATGTCTTGATTGTGAGCTCCGAGAAGTATCTTGCTGGTTGCTGTTCAAAAGAGAACATTGGGTTAGATGGATCTTTTTCTAATCCTGTAAGGCACTTCTGATGTCCTTCTAAAGAAGCCTTTTCCAACTGTGGGTCCCAAGATGTTATTAGGCTATGACGCCCATTGTCCCTTACCATCAACAATGCTGACTGGGGATGATGGGAGTTGTACGTCGGAATATCAGGGGACCCAAGCTTAGAGAAGGCTCACCATTGGTAGACTATCTGTAAGAGGAAATTGCTTCAATTTCAAGTTGAAAAGTCCTCTGTAGATTTCAGCCATTCTATGAAAACTCTCCTTACTTTTGCACCGTCCCTGTCCTGCTCATTATCAATCCCCTGCCTGCTACGACATCCTCAAATTTAGCAGTAGAACAACCAGCACAACTGCACCCCCGTCCAAGTCTCACTTTCAAAATGTATTTATGCATGACTAGCTGCATCAAAATGTGGAGGAGAATGTGGCTTTGAACACACATCCTATTGAAGGCAATGCAGTATGGATAGGCAACATCTAAATGCTGATGCATGCAAGCCAATGTGTGCATAAGTTTGCTTATACACATGGATCTCCTGAGATGGATTGAGGCATTGGTCTTGACACAATCATGGCTCACAGTGTTCAAATTCTTTCCAGGATATCCCACTTGATTTCTGGTGGATTGATGTAGTGAACTACTATGCATTTGACTGGGGCTGACAGAACACATTTAAACACAAAAGATTTCTGGCTAACTGCTAAAGTGTAATGGCTTTATTGTACTTGCAGCACAGAGTTGCCAATTTTTTTAACTTGGCAAATTATAGGCAATCCAGCCATTCACTGCACCACTGGGGAAAAACAAGGGTAACATCAAGGGGCTGATTTCTTGTGTCCAAAGAGCTTTGTCCATTGGAAGGAATAGAAATATAATAAATAAATAAATAAATAAATAAATAAATAAATAAATAAATAATTTTGGGCATCTACTAACAACATTTCATGTTTATTACATAAGGCATTGGAGGGGGGGGGGAAACTCCTAATGGTCATTAAATCCTCTTTCTATCCCTACACAGCCATTTCAGTTTTACAACTGCATATTTCTGAAATGGAAAGCAGTGACTGAATCTTGTTCAGCCACACCCTGACAATAATAAATGTCATGATGTCTTATGGGAAGAGCTCCGGAAATATGGACAACCAAATCAAAACTATGAACAGGTGGCAACTCTGCTACCTTACCAACATCTTAAGTGAAAAGAAGTTAGGATGAAAAATGTCTTTCCCTGCTCGTCCAGCTTGCCTGTCTGCAGGGAGGCTGTTGTGGGATGGGTGGGGGATGTGTGATATTAGTTGGCCGTGCCCAGACCCCACCCTTTTTCCTCACGGCTCCCTCCCTGGGTGCAGTGTGGGCTCATCTGGCCACCCTATTGGGGGCTGAGTAGGAATTTTGGGCACATAGCCCGATTGGCTGTGGTTGTATGTGTGTGTGTTTTGCTTACTTCACACTGTAAATGGGGAGAGTGTCTTAGGAATGTTTACATTTCGTTCAGGCTAACTTGGTCACATTCGGCACAGTCTGGTAGGGGTGGGCACAGTTAGACGACACAGGGATGGTAATCATTCTGTGGCACTGTTTTGGTGACAGGTGACCTGGTGCTTTGTGATCTGGGGGTGTGACATGGGAAGGCCTCCCCTTCCCAATGGGGTATTCCTGGGGGTAGGAATCTTGCGGACATCATCCAGCAGGCCTAGAGTCTTTCACCCAATACAATGCCTAGCTAGTTGCTGGCATAGTCCAGGGCCCGCCCAGTTTTCCTTTGCAGATTTTCAGTAAATGGGCCTGAATTTGATTCCATACATACTTATCTTGTCTTGTTATTTCCCCCCTCCTTTCACCCACAAATGAAACAAAAGTGTAACAGCCTTTTTGCTTGTTTATAAAAGGAAGCCTCAGAGGACCCACTCCATCTGACCAACCTACCCCCACAAAAAAAACCCCACCAGCATTATGCAATGATTGTATCATTCAAATAAGAAATCTGTACGTCCATCATTCCTCTCTCTCTCTCTCTGTCTCTTTTAATTTTTGAAAAAGTGTAACATTTTGTTGAACATTTTAAATATTCATTGATTTCAGTTTAAGACTGTGGGCTTTACAACTTGAATTGGAATAACAGGTTTTTAAAATTTTTCTGTGTGACGTGTAGGCATAAGAAATGTGTCGTCCTGGCAGACAATTTGTTTCCCTGGTTTAAAAAACAAAACCCCAAACCAAACGGAACACACAATCCCCACTGAATTGCAGTCACTGGACAGACGGATTCCAGCCATCGTTCTACGCTTTTGTTTTACAAGAATCGGGAGTCTGTGTGTGGCTATTGCTTCTCGGCACAAAAGCGAATGTCCAACCTTTTATGTCTGTTTCCCTTAGCTCCTTCGCTGCAGTCATTTCCACTTTAAATGAGAAGAGTTTCAATAGGCACTTCAGTGGAATTAAGAAAAATCTACCACTCTTCCACCACGATGCCGGAAAGCTATCCTTCTTCCTGTGTTGTTGTACCGATAAATTGTAGCTAATAGGCCTGAGATTGTCTCAGTGTGTCTCCAAAGGAATAATAAAAAAATAAAAATCAAGCAAAAAAAGAAAAAAAATAGTCAGTCAAGGATGATCCTTCCCCTGACAAATAGGTAAATCAAGATCGACGGTATGATAAATATAGGAACTGGCTGGAAACAGCTGCTGTCTCTTATAATCAAAGGAATCTTGTCCTATAAAGCTTGTTTATTTTAAAATTCGCTGTGGGTTTACTTTTTCCTCCCTCCCTCCCTCCCCACCCCAGCTAAGTGACTTTATCAGGATTATAACTTTCTTCTTCTCCAAACATCTCTGCTAAGACTTTAAAACGTGGTCCCCAGTCACTCAGGTAGTCATAATCTTGGTCAGCCTCAGTGGCGAGCGAATCTATAGAGCTGAGCGATTCGGCCACGGATCCATTTCCTTCATAAGCGTATGTCGCTAGTGAGTCATACGGGGGAGCTGAGGGATCCCCGTCATTTTCTCTCAGCCTTTGATTTATGAAGTCTCTGATATTTGTGTTGTCCTCTGCGGGCGGTCTTGGCCGAGGTAAGCAGAGAGCGTCTGGCTTTATATCCCTCCGTATTTTGTTATCCTCAATTGCTTTTGGATTCCTCAGGGCCCCGATGTCGAAAGCCTGCGTGTCCTCCTCACCACCTCCTTCATCATCGTAATGGATGACATTGTCTCGGATGTCTTCCTTAGAGGTCATGAGGGTGTCTTTTTTCTTCTGCCGTCTCAGCGCTACATACAACACCACGATGACTAAGACAAGAGGAGAATGGTGAGTGAGATATGGAAAGAGCCCTGCTATGTGCCAGTAAAACTGCATCATTTTCTGATCAAATATAATAAGGTCTATAAATCAATTCGTGGACAATTACATTGACAGAGCTGGGCTACTTAGGGTGGGGTAGAAGCTGTGGTGGACTAACCACCACTTTCTAAGCCCTGCTGGCTCAATCCAGGCAGGGCAGATGATGGGAGGGGCATTTTTACCTTTTTTCTGGAGGCTTTTTCTCCCCTGCCTCCTTCTTATTTATTTATATTATCTATAGATACATTTACAAGTCACCTTTCAGCTGAATATGTCCCAAAGGTCTTGCTATTTACTGTTTTACTCTGTACGGCACCATGTACATTGATGGTGCTATATAAATAAATAAATAAATAAATAATAATAATAATAAAGGAAATTTGAAATTAGAACCAAAACAATTGTTAAGAAACAAATTTTAAAACTTTTTTTTAAAAAAAACACACAACACAATTAAAAACATACCACCCAAAGCAAAAGTTAGAGCAGGCATGAATCTTAAAAACAGAGTGCAGAGCGAATACATTTAACATACTCATAAGCCATGTGGAACAAAAACTTTTTAACAACCCACCTAAAATTCAACAAAGGAGCCACTCTAGCCTCCCTTGAGAGAAAGTTTCATAGAGAGCTACCACAAAGAAGGCCCTGTCCTGAGATCCCATCAATTTAGCTTCCCTTGGTGGTGAGACATGTAGAAAGGCATCTGAAGAGGATCTTAAACTAAGGGAAGGTTTATATAGGAGAAGGGGGTCTTTCACATATCCTGGACCCAAGCCATTTGGGGCTTGATAGGTAAACACAGCGCCTTGAATTGTGCCGGGAACGAGATTGAGGTCAATGCAGTTGATACGTAAGACCAGAGTAACATGGTCAAAAAAATGTGCACCAGAAAGCAATCTGGTTACTCCATTTTGCACTAGCTGCAGTTTCCAAACACCCTTTAGGGGCAGCCCCATGTAGAATAGGAAAGGAAAGGAACCTCTCGTGCAAGCACTGAGTCATTACTGACTTTTGGAGGGACGCCAGCTTTCGTTGACGTTTTCTTGGCAGGCCTTATCGCGGGGTGGTTTGCTGTTGCCTTCCTCAGCCGTTATTACCTTTCCCCCAGCTAACTGGGTACTCATTTTTCCGACCTCGGGAGGATGGAAGGCTGAGTCGACCCGAGACGGCTGCCTGAAACCAGCTTCCGCTGGGATTGAACACAGGCTGTGGGGAGAGTTTCCACTGCAGAAACTGCTGCTTTACCGCTCTGTGTGGGAGATGATAAAAGGATGGATCACTGTGGGCTATATTGACAACAATGGGAGGGAAATTAATATGCCAGGTCCAGACCTAATGTAGTTGCTGGCACATGTCTTCATATTTGTGATAGAAATATGTTGAGGTTTTGTTTGTTTGTTTTTAAGGGTAATGTGAGAGAAACTGAAACTGATGGATTTGTCCATCCAGGCAAGAGGGCTTTGAATGCTTAGCTCTTAAAATCTGGGGTTGAATCCTCCCATATACAATCAGGCATGTAGTGCTGAATTAAAGCCACCTCTTCTTCTTTTCCTGGGAGGCTCCTCATCTTTAACAGCTACATGGGATGCTATTTACTGTTTTACTCTGTACAGCACCATGTACATTGATGGTGCTATATAAATAAATAAATAAATAATAATAATAATAATAATAATAATAATAATAATAATGCAGGTATAATATGGTCCTCTCTGGGCTAGGAATAGCTGTACCTATTGAATTTGGTTGATGCAGATGGGTGAGAATTTTATTTCAGTTTGAATTTGATAAGAATTCACAAAGTCTTCATATTCAGGATGGGGGGAAATGAACGCATGATTAAATTAAACTGACAGATTTGTCCATCCTAGTTCTTGGTCCTTGGTTTGAGCATTTTTGGGAAACAAGGGGGCATAGTATCTTGGGGGTCCATGGCCTCCCCCTGACCCACACCCAGAATGCCCTGGTTCTGTCCCCACTCTCATTGCCCTGCTTCTAGCCTTCCACCATCCACCATGTTGGATTGTTTTTTGCCCACAGACCTCTCTCTCCATGGACAAAATCCACAGCATCCCATGGCTGATTCCTTGGTGGCCTCCCACCAGGGAATGGCCAGACCACACCTGCTTAATTTCAGGAAGGTTCTCTTCCAGTACATATCTATTCAGAAGGAAGTCCCATTAAGTTCAAAGAGGCTTACTTTCCGGTAATTTTTTATAAGATTTCAACATTAGCCACTATGCTGTACCAGCTCTCACATACATTAATGAGCAATATCAATGAACAAATATAGCACCAAGCGTGCCAGTTTTTAATTATCAGTTGTTCCTAAAACCTCAGCCTCTGTCACGTCTATTTGACAAAATGTTTCAGATTTTCCACAAGCAGTGATTCAGGTGTGGGCGTTTACATTTTGTTTGGCCATGAAGATTGATGCTAAGAATTTGCTCAGTGTTTTTGAAATTTATCTGTCTTCCTCTGCTACTCCTTTTCTATCTGTGCAATGTAATGGTTCTCCTTAAATTGCTTTTTTCATCTGAAGATGACCATCAGAGATCATCATCATGGATATTACATCTGAAAATGTAAGCAGGACAACTAATGAGTTTTCCAGTGATTACTGTTCATTTCTTACCTATGCTCACTTTTAATGATAATCAACATTTAGCACATTGCCCCCTTCTATGTCAGAATGAGCAAAACCAGTTCCCTAAGGAGGTTCGCTTGGCACCTACATTGTATGCTTTTAGACGCCAGGTGAAGACCTTTTTATTCTCTCAGCATTTTAACAGTCTATAAATAAATTTTAACTTGGCGTTTTAAATTTGTAATTTTGCATTGCTGCTGTTTTTATCTGGTTGAGCTTTTATATTGTATTTTATATTATGGTTTTATACTTTGAATGTTTTTAATTTTTGTGAACCGCCTAGAGAGCTCTGGCTATTGGGCAGTATAGAAATGTAATAAATAAATAAATAAATAAATCTCCACAACATAACCTGCTCTTCTGGGAATGGGTTTTAATAATATTTCTGGAGGAATCCAGTAGAGTCTGGCTGAATCTATTAGGTTCATCTTTGGAGAGCATCCAAGCTTCAGCGCATGGTATCTGTGGAGACCTTCTGAGGCTAGCTTATATGGTTGTCCTCGGGAAGACTCTCAGATCTTGAAACTAGGATGTGCTCATAGAAGTTCTCCAAATTCCATTTCTAAGCTCACTCCAACTCATATCCATATCTGATTGTGAGCGTCTTTTTGCATTCAGATTCATGTATATTTTTGTGCACATTTTCCCAAATGCACGCACCAATTGTGCTTGTTTTTGAATTTTCCCATTCATTAAAATTGTTCTTGTCTACATTTTCCAAAAGTATTTTTTTATGTGTACTTCTAAAACATACATTTTTTTTCCAAACACAATGTTTTGTTTCTTTCACAAACTGCATTGCAATTTCTGCAACCATTGTTGCACACAATGGAGGTGCTGGACGAGGGCAGGTGGATGTTGGGTGCTCATCGGGCCATGCGGGCATTCAAAGCGCAGGCCTGCAAATGCACCATGGGTGTCCAACTGGGTCCAGGGCGGGGGGCAGACATGGGGGAGACTCATGTTGGACTCAGACTGTTGGACTCCTGGACCCACAACATCCCTAACTGGAACTAAATATGTTGTGTCAATGAGATTCACTTTATGTCAAAGGAGGCGTACCAACCTAGGAGGATAACAATGCACAGCAGGATTGCAATCAATGCCCCTGTGCTGAGTCCCACTGGCAGGAAGATGGCTTCGACATTGCAAGACAGGATGGTGCCATCAGAATCACATCGGCACACCCGGATTGTCATTGTGTTTGTACTGCTTTGTATGGGGTAACTGCTATCTTCTATCACAACGGGAAGGAAATAGAGCTCTTGCTGCCGACGGCTGTACCCGCTTCTCCTGGCCACAATTCCAGCGGTGTTGTCTGAAAGAAAAGAACAATCCGGGCAAGATTATTGCTTTATTCCTAAGCTTCATAATTAAAAGCTATGTTGAACTCTACATTTATTACATTTATAAAGTTTGGAACTCTGGCTTGACCTGGACATTGCAACGTATGTGTAGCTGCCACCGAAAATTGTGGCCCCTCATTCCCTCCTCTCTCCCTCTGTAGCACTGGTTAATACAGAACATGCGCTTTGTAGCATCATTGCATGGCGAGTTTCAGTGCCATCACAGTCAGAAGCCAATAAGGAGCAATGGAGCTGGAGAAATTCACCATCTCGCCACACATTTTGTATTACTAGACATTAGATAGGATGGAAGTGGAGGAGATACAGAGCTTCGAGTTGCAGCCTTGCATGTCCCTTAACTCTGAAGGCCATGCCTCTTTTAGTTTCCAGAATCACTGGAACACTTTCCTTGTTCCATCATTACCAAAGCATTACCATTCAGTTGTAATCCCTTCCACTTTCCCTGGGCAAACGGTAATTATTTTGGCTCTTGTACTAGAATCCAGTTCAGTTTGACAGTAAGCTTGTCAGAGCAGACAAAGGGGGAGAGGAGAGGAAAAGATGACGAGTATCACATTAGCAGGGGATGTTATCTCTTCCATATCTCTGCTTTCTTGTTTTTCCTCAAGCCTGCCTGGATGCCCTTCCGCTGCTGTGATTTTCATGCCATTCTCCAGCGGGAAGGGAAACAGGGCTTTCTTGTTTGGCCAGTTTCCACTAGAGACACCTTTAAAAAGGTAGGAAATCTTCCCCAACCCTGCACCTGTTCAGAAGAGATGATTAAGAAAAGTCCCAGCAGAAATCAAACTAGACACTTGATACCATTAGTACATTTGCTAGCAATCTCTGAAAAAGGTGAGCAAGGGCCTCTGTGTGCAGTGTTTTGCCACTTTCCCCAGTAGGAGCTGGGTTATCACAGCTTTCCTCTGAATCAAAGAAACCCAATGAGGAAGAAAACTGATGTAAAGATTAAAGGGATTAAGCAGGAAGCGAGATTAGAAACCAATTTGCTGGCAGGGCTGATTGGGAATGCCTGCGGCGCTCTCTCCTGCTCTGTTATCTCTCCCACACTCTCTAGTTCACAGCATCTCCCACAACATTACATGTCTCTCTTTCTCTAGTGGATGTTCGAGGTTCTTTTAAAATTTTATTTTATGCTTCTCACTTTGAATAGTGCTGCAGAAGAATTGAAAGATGAAGTGGCACACCTTGTTTCCTTGCAGATCGGCTCAGTCCTCATTGGAATCGGTTGTTGAGCACCTGACAAACTTTATTTTTTGGAGGAAAGCCTGCTGGTAGCTGTTATGACTGTATATGCTAGTCTTGTGTGATATGCCACCCAGGCCTTAGCTAGACGGGGCGAAATTCCAGGGTGATCCCCAGGATCGTACCTGTGTGTCCAAAAGACGTACAGGGGATCCCTGGATCAGGGAGGGATCTCGCCCTACACTTTAGGCCCACTTTTTCCATGTTCTTGGGCTGAGCCTGAGGCTGCGAAACGTGTGTGCTGGCATCATGGTTTGTTCCGGTTCCTCGCGGTTCCTCACGAGGAGCCGGGACCCCCGCACAGGGTGCAGAGCTCCTCAGGAGCACTGCGCCCATCAGGGGTGGGGTGGGGGGAGTATGATACTCTGTTGCAAACCTGTCTAACTTGTGACCCAGTAAGTCATAAATCAAGTGACCAGTACACCAGTCATGCATGTTGGGCTGACTAAGTACTTAATAACCCCACCTCCCCCCGTATGCTTGACAAATTTTGTCTTTGCACATTTTGATGTGAACTGACCAGATCTGTACCTCCTGCACTAATGTGCAGGTCAAAATTTAGCTATTCATCAGTTTCATGATTATCTGAATCTTGCAAGGAAGTTCTTGACTCCCCTCCCCCACTAAAAAAATCAACATGCATTTAAAAGTGGACATTTTGGGATAAAATACATTAAAAATAAGTATATCAATTTGCATTTAAATGTGAATTTCATGCATGTATTCAAAAATATTTGCAAGGTTTAATGTAGAAACGGGATGGAATGGTGTTATAAGTGAACACATAGAAACAGAGTCACTATACCAGTCAATAGTGTGTTTAGCTGCAAGTGTCACACAAGTGTAGGTTTGCTCTGTTGGTCAAACCACATCCTCTTTTCTGTGAATAAGTGCTCTGGCTAATTGTGCACCTCTCTGAGAGGTGCCATATAATCAAACCATTCTGACAAATTACTTTTAGTCTTAAGTAAAAATATATCTGAGACTATGAAGTCACAAAGTGGACTGACTCAACATATTTCTGCACGACCATAGCTATCCTTACTGTGATCTTCCTCTATGCCAGTACTGAGCAACATGTGGCTCTCCAGATGTTTTGGCTTACAGCTCCCACAGTCCCTCAGCATTGGCTATGCTGACTAACGCTGATGGACACTGAAGGCCAAAACTACTTTAGTTGTCAACCCCTGATTTATGCCCATCCTTCTCCCTGATATGTTTGCTAAGGGCATGTTCAGACAACATGCTAAGCCATGGGTAGGCTGCTAACACTTTTTCAGCAAATGGTTAGTGTGTTTAAACTGTGATTACGTAGCCACCATGGTTAGGAATGGGTCACATGAAACACTAACAGCTCCATCATCCCTACTCCACCTCCCCCTTTCAGTCCACAGTTTCCCCCTTTGTTTCCTTAGCAAGTCTAGCGCTGGGTACTTTCACTTCTGTGCATTGTTGTGCTATTTCAGCTCATGTATCTTTCCCCCTGTATCACTACTGTGTTGGAGCCCTGCTGTAACGTATATGACCAAGTGTGTGAGTATGTTGGTGTAAATTTGTATTGCCATAAACTGTGTTATTTTCTATCAGTAAAATACTTTATTTTTGTACCAAACAAAACAGACTCTGTCTTGAAGTTAATTTGGTCTTTGCTGACTTTCATAGTTAAGAACCGCTGTTACTCTGCTAATTCACTGGTATAGTGAACAAAAGGGTTTATAAATATAATACCCCTCAAGATACTGTGCCAGTGAAATCTCCCGCCTTGACCCCTATGGTCTCCTTCCCCCTGCAATTTCTTTTTAAAAATATTTTGTTATATTTTTTATTTCTGTGCAAATACAATTGTATGGCAGCCTGAAACTGCGCAATTACGGTAAAACAACACACTATCCTCTAAGATCATATTAAAGGATATAAGTGAAGAGAAAGTATTACAATTATTTTTTGGAGACGTTTGTGACCGAGTCCGGGCATGGGCGACGGTGGCCTTGCTCACCTTCTCTGCAGGTGTTTGGGCGCCCACTCCCCCTCCCCCTTCATGGTTCAGCAGTTGAGCGGAGAATCACACCACCCTCCTCTTTTGTCAGCAAGACTGCCCTCTAACATACACACACCTCCAACAAAAAACGGGATAGTCCAATATAGCGCAAGGACAGCAATACACAGGAAGGAGAAGGGGCTTTATTGCACGTGGGGTGGGAAAACTGAACTTTCCCCACTCCAAAATAAGACAGAAAAGGGAGGGGAAGAGGCAAGATGAGCACAGGACAGGGATGATGTCCAGACATGGTGAGAGTGTGAATAAATCGCTGGTGTGATGGAGCTCCAAGTCATGGTTCTCACGACAAGCTAAACCATAATGTTTAGCTCAAAACGCTTAACCACCGTGGCTTAGTGTGTCATCTGAACAGGGTCTAAATGTCACACGATTAACTAGGGTTAAGGAAGCAACTTGAGGGCTCAGAAAAATCCGTAAGTCTGAACGATTTCCCATCAATTATTTCAAAACTTAGGTGGTTGCTTAGTCAGGAATAGCTGCCAACGTCTTTACTTATATTCCTCTCTCCTAATCCCTTGAATCAGAATGCTTGTCCATAATGCTAGAGACATTACAGGGGGAAACTCCGCATCTCTATGTGTATACGTAGAGAATTATGGGCTCTGAAATCCTCATACAACATGGAAATATTTCAAAATAAATTGTTATGGACAATTCTAGGTGTAACAAGGTGCACTCCTGCTTCATTCTTTTGCTCAGAAACCAGCGTAATAGCAGTCAACTCTATCACTGCCATGAGGGCCTTTAATTACTGGCTCAAGACTTAGTTTTCCCCTCCAAACAGATTACCTAAATTGTGTCTTTTAGAGAAAATGAGAGCCAATTCATCAAATACATCATCTTGGTTTCAGAAACTGATTCCTCAAATTCATTATTATGGTTTTTCTTCTGAATACTTTACTACTTTGAATTTAGCTCACAGCAAAGAGGACTTTAAGGAGAGGGTCTATAGTGCTTCTATTCAAATGGATCTCTATGCAGTCTCAAGTAATAAGACGGCACCTTGGTTTGCAGAGACTAGGCTTAAATTTGAATGTGAACGCTACCTGACTCTAATTTTTATCCCTCATCTTAGATCAGCCTTTGCATAATTAAAGATGCAATAAATGAAAACAGCAGTGCTAGAAGGGTGTTTTAATAAGATTCCTTATGCCTCGAGACTTTGCCCTTGCCGTAGGGGTAATGTGGAGGATCTGCCTCAATATGTGTTCTACTGCCCTATCTATTCTGAAATTCGTTCTAAATATTTAGATTGTTTTTTTTGTGAATAAGTCCAGCTGGTCTGATTCAGAAAGAATATACTCTTTGTTTACATGCAATAACAAGACTGTCATATTGGCATTGGCCAACTTTGCTCTTACAGCCCAAATGCACAGAGCAAAATTTCTAACCTTGCATGTATGATTTGTTTTAGCATTGTTTTTATTACGCTTGTTGTAACCATTTGTTGAAACAATAATGCTTTATTACTACTACTACGTGTATACGTTGGTGAAAGCCAGCATTTCTTTTTCTATCAAACACAGCTCTCACCCTTCCTGCCCAGCATCTGAGAAACAATGACACATTCTCTCTCTCTCTCTCTCTCTCTCTCTCTCTCATACCCATAGAAGAATAAAGACACAAGAGTTTCAGCACAAAATAATCACCTGAAGTAGAAAAATAAAACAATCTTACTTCTGAAATCATGGACTGTGAAATTTGGCTTTGTAGAAACCTCAGGTGACAGTCGAAAGGAGAATCTTTGCCCAGCAGGTGACAAATCCTTGTCTGCTGCCCCAACAATCTGAATTACCTGAAACCACAATGGAATAAAACTTGAGCGCACTGCTCTGATTGAAAAGAAAAAGCTTAATATGATCGTCAAATAACAGAGTAGAACTAGAAGACAGTGTTGAGTTACACATCACATGATGGGATATGCACATGCCTACTGGGACTTCATTTTCTTTTTAAAAAAATTGCAATAAGGCAAAGTTGAACATTAGGTGTTGTATTTTTTAAAGCACTGGACATGGCACAGTTCTTTGGGTTTTGATCTATCTATCCATCTCACCCGTCCATCTGCAATACAAAAATTAGCTTTGGATAGGATGTTGCAACAACAAATCAAAGCACAGACTGGCAGAAATGTTAGTAATTTTAAATTGCAAGTCTCTCAAAGTGGCTAAACTCAAAAAAGAATCACCTAAAGACAATACAGTTTGTAATAGGGCTGTGTTCTGCTTCTCTTTGGGTCGGAGAAGCAGAAGTGGATCAGGATGCTTCGCCTCCCCCTTAAGGCAGATGCGAAGAGGATCGGGGGCAGTGGAGCGTCGATTGATCCTTCGCCTCAATCCAGAGCTCCAAAAAAAGGGTAAGGGGACCTTACCTGGCGCTGAGCCAAGTAAGGGGGCAGGGGGGAGGGGGTCTTACCTGGTCCATTGTGGCCTGTCGCCGGCTTCACTAAAGCCTGCGGCTCAACCCGGAAGTGTAGGCCTCAAGCCAGGATCTAGTGAAGCCGGCAATGGGCCGCGACGGACCAGGTAAGTGATGTGCATGAGGGGGGGTTTACCTGGCCCTGCCGCCACCGCTGCCTATGCAGTGACGGTGGCAGAGCCAGGTAAGGGGGCAGGGGGGAAGGGTCTTACCTGCATCCGTCCGCGGTCCGGCAGCTGGCTCAACTGAGCCCGTGGTCTTCCGGTTTGAGTCCTCGGGCTCAGTTGAAGCCGCCACCGGACCGCGGACGGACACAGGTAAGGGGGGAGGAGGGAGGGGGCCTTACCTGACGCCGGCACCACTGTGGAGCTCCGATTCAGATCCGGAGCTCTGCAGCGAAGCCAAGCGGACCACTGGCGAATCGGCGCAGAGCGGACCCGATCTGGAAGTTGCAGATCGGGATCCGAAATGGATCGAGGGGTCCGTGCACATCCCTAGTTTGTAGTCTTTGGAAGCTCTGCAGCTATGTGGGCATATGGAATTCACTATCACAAGATGTAGTGATGGCCACCAACTTGGATGGCTTTTAAAGAGGATTAGACAAATTCATGAAGGATAAGGCTATGAATGACTACTGGTCATGATGGCTATATATTACTTCCAATAAAGGCCCCATTTACACAAGATTAGAGGCGTGAACAAAATGTGGTTCATCTCCAAGCTACAGAAAGCCTCAGTTTTTTTAAAAAAATGACGTGTGTGTACAGCTCCGGATACAAGGCCTTCTTCCTTCAATGCCTCTTCCTCCCCACTGGGTGTTCTGCCTCTGTGGCTGTCTACTCTCTTGCTGCTGAACCGAATGCCCTCCTCCTCTCTCTCTCCCCACCATTGGAGAGGAAGGAGATTGCTATGCTCACAATAAGGCTTTTAAAAAACAACCCTGTATAAATGGGACCTTTATGCAACATGGGAAATATGCAATTTCCAGAGCCTTCATTGTTGCACACTGAATGGGGGAGTCCACCAGACTCAGTTGGGTGCCCATGGCATCCCTTGCTATGTGTTATTCACACAAAGCGAAGCAGCAGCAATGAAAGGAGAAAGCACTAGCAAAAGTTGGTCAACCGTTGGCTGTTTCTGTGTGAATATTGGGTGTGACCGAGTGTGATATATGTATGGATCTGAGTATTGCATTTATGAGTTATGTAAATGGTTAAGCGTGCCAGAGGGTGTAGAGGGAAACACATGTAGCAAATGTATTCCAAGCACACACAGAGTTGAATTTTTGAAGTTTTCCACCTGTCAACAAGATGTATTTATGCCTTATAGCGATTTGGGTTCTGAATTTCCCTAATGTCACTGTGCTACTTTGCCTTTGAAAGGCAGATAGAGCTGGCCCCATCTATGGCTGCTTTTAAGAGGGTTTAAAAAAAGTCATTTGTTTTAATTGAAATCATTTGTGATATTCACTGCTGATTGTTATTGTGAAGTTATTGTATTTTATTGAAGATAGTTTTATTTAAAATTGTTCATATTTCATTATTTTGTTAATATGTTTTATGCTGTAATCCATCTTGGAGGGAATATAATCTCGAAAGATGCTTAAGAAATGGATTAAATATCTACCTACCTACATGAAACTCCAAGATATGCTACAACCTGAGAAAGTCCACCCTGCCTCTTCTAAGGACCCTCTCCAGGGTTAGAGTCTTCATCACATGTGGATACTTGGGACAGTGTGGTCAAGTGTATGCGGACAACATCACATTGATTTATCTGTTTAAACTCCACATTGGAGTTTAAACAAACAGCTTTGCAAAGTAAGTCTTTTAAATGAAGCTCTTTTATTCCTCTGCTTTTTCCTATGTAGGTGAAGGGTTACCACTCACTCTGAAGGGGAAAATAAAATAAAATGTTGCGCTTTGGGAGAATTGTGGTGGGGCAAAACCTGTACAGCACCACCTGACATAGGATGACCTGGCCTTCAGCACCAGGTAGCTCATTGTGGGGTGCATTGTGTCTGTGCATACAAAGAAATCCCCCGCAATACACATAGAGACTGAGAGAAGGAGGAAGAAAAAGAGAGAGAATGAGTTCAGGACACAAAAGTGTCATTAGGCCTGTTCAGACAACACACTAAGCCATGGTCAGGCTACCAACCCCTTTGCAGTAAAAGGTTAGTGAGCAAGTTTAAACTGTTATTATGTAGCCACCATGGTTAGGAATGGTTCACATGACATGCTGTGTGATGCTGCACACGACACACTAAACCACAATGCTTAGCTTAACCAACATGCTTTAGTGTGTTGTCTGAACAGGGCCTTCATTTCCTCTAATAATCCCCTGAGGTGGATTTTCCCTCAAGGGCAGGGGTGGTGAACATCTTTCAGCCTGAAAGCCAAATTCGATTTTGGAGATGCTCTTGGGGCCGCATTTTATTGGTTGTCAGGGGACAAAATGAAAACAGGATGGGACCAAAGCAAAGGGGGTGGGAGCAAAATACCAAAACCACCAGGATATTGTAGCTTAAATCTCTTAATGGCTGGAACTGGGGGCCTTGCTAGATGAGGCCTTAGCGCGCCTTGAGAGCCGGTTTCCCTGCTGTGCGTCCAGGCCGCACTGAAGCCTCATCTAATGCGCCATAAGCGAAGTTGCTTATGGTGCACCTTTTCCGCAGCTCCGGCCTGAGGCCGGGGCTGCAGAACGTCTAGAGTCTTTGTGGCTTTTTGCAGCTACTCGCTTACTCGCAAGTAGCCGCAAAAAGCCACGGACTTGGCACAGCGCTCATTTTTATTATTATTTTTTTATAATAATGCACAGTGCATCCGAGCACTGTGCCCATCAGCCCGGGTGGGGGAAAGAGAGGGGCAGGGGGAAGGCCGGACCCAGCAGGAGGGGGGGAGAGCAGGCATCGGGGATGGCAAGGGGGGAGGGCGGGGGAGAGAGAGAGCGCCTGGCGCCGCCCCCCGAGTGAGCAGGCAAGTGGCGCTGCCAGGGCAAGGCCGGGGACAGGGAGGGGGGGCTTCGTTTTTTTTAAAAAATGGACTTACCTGGTCCGGAGTCTTTGGGCCGCATGTAGCCCCTTTAAACTTAAAAAAAAACTTAAAAAAAATGGCAGACGCTGCAGGGATCCCGACATCCCTGCGCATCCCGCGTGTGGAAGCCAGGGTGGCACGCGCTAACGTCAGCGCCCTGTCACCCCGCCTCCAGGCCGGCTTATCCGGCTGGGTCTAGCAAGGCCCTAAGCCTCAGGAGAGGCACATAAAGCTTTTACAACCTCCCCACACACACACAAAAGCAGGAAAACCACCCAATGATTGGTGACTGGGGGAAAGGGGGTGGAGTCAGAGGATGGGATGTGGCCATCTGGGAAGCCTTGGAAACCCAGATTGGGATGCCAGGTGCACCAGATTTGCCTGAGGTTCTGCATTCCTGCTGTAACTGTGTAGCATAGTGCATTTGCTGAATCATATTGCCTGTCTCACAGAAACAAATGCCATAAAAGGGACAAATGTCATATAAGCAGCTTCCACAGGCAATTATGTAAACACAGTTACTGTCTATACAGAGGAGATCAAGAAAAAGAGTGCATTTTTCATAGGCATGGTTACTGAAGTAACAGAACTGTTGAGGCTGCAAATCCCATATCCTCTGGGCCATAATTTGGAATGCGGTAAAAAAAAAAAGGGAAAAAAAGCATGCTGGCCTGGGGCCTTGGAACTCTGTTTGGTTCTGCAAAGCTTATAAAACAGGTCTATATAGTAGAGTGTAACAGGGCAGATTTTGTTGCCTTTATTACGTCTGAGTCGCAGCTCAAGAAATGTAGAGTTCAGGGGAACTGTTAATGAGGGAGGGCGAAAACGTGCGATACAAGGTAGTGAGGCTTAGCAGAATTTACACCGGTCGTATATTGTGCGTTTATATTTCAGTCTGCTAACACTTTGCCCATCCTGGCAAGGAAATTGCTGTCTTTTATGAGTTTTGTTCCCAGGTAAGGAACTTGTGATTATACTGCCTAACTTCAGTGGATCCCCAGAGGCCAACTGTATTGGCGGCTGAATGCATCTTTCAGAGTGCCACAGTTCATTTGCAGAACATTCACTCCACTGTCCATTAAGGTGTCCACTGTACAAGAAATACAGTCTTCTAATACAAGGCAGAATGACTTTCCCCCCATCCAATCCAAATTCTGCCTACCACCTGTGTATTACAGCCTGCCAGATGCTTGACATATGCTCTGTTTTGGCAGGCAGCTAAAACAGGAGATTTATGGAGTCTTTAATGGGCTGCCATATATATATATATATATATATATATATATATATATATATATATATATATATATATGGGGGCCAGTGTTTGGCTTCACCCACCTCAGTGGATGCTTGCCTCGTCACCTCTGCCATCTGTCCCCACTCGCCGGGCCATGCAAGCCTCTTCTGAGGCTTGGTTTGGCCCAGTGAGCACATGGCAGCCACCAGCCCTGGCTGCCAAAACTGTGCACTTCCCCCCTGTGTTAATGCCAGCCACCATTAATGCAGTGTGTCGAGGAAGTGTGAAATTGTGGACTTCCCCTGCTGTACCAATGATGGCCATATAGTTATTTATTTATTTATTTATTACACTTATATACCGCTCCCATAGCCAGGGCTCTCTGGGCAGTTAATAAAGGTGCCATTAACACAAAGGTAAAGACTTGCCACTTTTGGGTTAATGGTGACCGCCACTGACACAGCAGGGGGAAATGCACAATTTCTGGAGCTCTGGAAGTTGCACACTTCCCACTGTGGCATTAATGGTGGCTGCCATTAACGCGGGAGGGGGGAGTATGCAATTTTGGCAGCCAGGCTGGGCGGCTGCCGAGCACTCTGAAGTGCACAAGCACGTGTCTGTACTTGTGCTGGGTGTGCCTGACTGGGTCCAGGGATGGGGACGTGGGGGTGGTGTCTGTTGGACTCCCAGACACATTTGGGCAATTGGGACATCCCTACACCTGGTTAAAACAAATGTTCCAGCTCCTCTAAAAGATGCCGTTGCAATCCCTTTGCTCTAGAAGCCTTTCTTGGCACCCTCAATAATTATAGGGAAGTTTCTAATCTTCCTTTTAAAAGGTAACCCTTAGAGCTCCAGACTTTCTTCAATGAAGCTGATTATGTGAATCCTTTCCAATCTGGGTTCAGGCCTTGTTTGGAGACAGAAAGTGCCTTGGTCATCTTTGGAGAACTGTGTGGATATTGAGAAATGGACAGGAGTGCATCCCTGTTGGTTCTGTTGCACCTCTCAGTGGCATTTGATTCAATACCGTTGCATCTTTCTGGGATGTTTGGCTAATATGGGACTTGAGATTTTGCAAACGACAAAACTGAATCATCTCAGAAAATGGTACTAAAGGATTCCTGCTCAACCCCACAGTTGTTCAGTTATAGGGTTCCTCAGTGCTCTGTGTTGGGCTTATAGGGTTCTGTTTTCTTCCCTATGTTTTTTAACATCTACTTCAGGGGTGAGCAAATTTTGTCCCTCCAGATGTTATACTCTACAACTCCCGTGAGCCCTAGCCAGCGTAGCCAATGATGAGGGAGGATGGCAGTTCCAGGCCAAAATATGTGGAGGACCACAAGTAACCCTGATCTACTTGAAACCACTGGGGAAGATCATTCTGAATTGTGGGTTTGCATCTCATGACTATGCTAATTTCATGAAGTCCTGGACCACTGTATGGACACAGTGTAAAAACAAAGTGAGGGATTGGATGTGGGTGAACAAACTGAGGCTCAAACTAGACAAGATAGAGATTTGTTGGTCAGTAGATAAGGCAAGCCAGGATTGGAGTTACAGCCTATTCTGGATGTCCTCTGATGGATTGCAGCTTGCAGGTGCTCTTGGATTGCTCCATGCCTCTGTTACCTCTCATTTAGTCTACTAGAACACACTTTATGTGAGGCTACCCTTGAAGCTGCAGCTAGTACAAAATGTGGCAGCTAGACTGTTGTCTGGGACGTGATTTATAGACCTTATAATATGAGTCTTAAATAAACTGCAATGTCTTCCAATTTGTTTCTCAGCCCAATTTAAGGTGCTGTTTTTGACCTATGAATCACTAAATGGTTTGGAGTCAGGGGCTAATCTACACCAAGCAGGATATTGCACTATGAAAGCAGTATGAAAGCAATATATAAAAGGCAGGAGCCACACTACTCCTTTATAGCGGTATTGAAGTGCACTGACAACTGTTGGGGCCCAAGACACATACCATATACCACATTTATACACTTTCATAGTGCTATATCCTGCTTGGTGTGGCTCCTGCCTTTTATATATCGCTTTCATACTGCTTTAATAGTGCAATATCCTGCTTGGTATAGATTAAGCCAGGATATCTAAAAGACAACCCTTCTCCCATATGAGCTGCTCATAATTTGCAAACTTCAACAGAGGTGGGTGACCCACCACCAAGAGAGGCTAGGATAGTAGATGGATGAGACAGGGCCTTTTCTGTAGCAGCACCCTGACTGTAGAACTCTCTCCCAAGGGAAGTCAACTTGGCTCTATTCTTACTAAGTTTTAGATGGGAAGTAAAAACTGCAAAGTTTCGCCAGGCCTTTGATGCATTTAAATGTTGTTCCGTGAAAGGATTTTTTTTTTTTAGCTTTCATTCTGTTGTGTACATCACTTTAAGGACCCTTGTGGAACGAAAAGCAATTTATAAACTCTTTGCATGAACGAATGAATGAATGAATGAATGTGCCTCAATTACCGATGTGCAACATGGGGATAATAACACTGACCTACCTTTCAGGATTGTCGTAAGCACTGCTCAAGAAAGCATTATTCTTATTGTGATTTATTATGAGCATACTTCTTTCTTTAGAAAGTTAACCAATGCATTCAAATAATATTTACATTAATAAAACAATACCCAAGGAGTGCCATACAAAGAATTATACTTAAACAAGCTTTTGTGGGTTGTTAATCATTGCACTTGATTACATATACACATCTCTGAATATACATCTCATGTTAAAGAAGAATGATGTACCTGTCCTGGTCTTGCGGTTTCACACACATACGACTCATATGGCACTGCAATTTCAGGAGGAAACTCATTGACATCTAAGACATTTATGACAACGTTGACCTTGCTGGTTAGCAGTGGATTGCCTTTTAAGAAAATAAATAAATAAATAAAATAAGTTATGGAATTCTGGCAGCAACATTATAGATCTGGCATAAAACAATGATGTTTTATGCAACTCCAGACAACAGGCCGGAACTCAAGTGAGTGTTGGTCTGCTATACAAAAGAAAAAAATCCTTCCACATTGAAAACTAGGCTAGGCTAGAATCCCCCCTCCTTGACATTTAGTTTTAAAAAAGCAGATTTTTTTTTTAATGGAAGAGCATTCAAATTTGTGAACCCCCATCTATTTTCCAAAGTGGTATAAGCTAGGGTGACCATATGAAAAGGAGGACTGGGCTCCTGTATCTTTAACAGTTGCATAGAAAAGGGAATTTCAGTTGGGGACATTTGTATGCATGCAGAACCTGGTGAAATTCTCTCTTCATCACCACAGTTAAAGCTGCAGGAGCTATACTAGAGTGACCAGATTTAAAAGAGGGCAGGGCACCTGCAGCTTTAGCTGTTGTGATAAAAGGGAAATTTCACCAGGTTCTCCATATATACAAATGACACCTGCTGAAATTCCCTTTTCAATACCATTCAATACCAGACACAGGTTTATATACAGAGCTCTGGATGGGTCAACTCAGTACAAAACAAAACCTATAAAAAGAATTTCCTATCCCTGGAATTATTTTGCTTTTAAAGTTATATAATAGATTCTTATGGTATAATTGTATTATATGAGACAGACATTCAGATAAAAAAACCCTAATTATTCATCTTTAGCTTCTATTATCTATTCCCCATCACTGTCTTTATCAATGTAAATGGCACAACGTTTATTATGCCAGTAGGAGAAAGCCAACTTGATCTCTTGAGACTTAATGGGATCTCAAATCATCACTCCTAGTAAAGATTATTTGCTTTGAGAGAGCAGCGAGATAAGCATCACCATTGATTTTAAATACTGCCCCGTCTCAAAGCCACAGATGCTCTTTGGAAAACAACTGTCAAAGAGCCGCAGGATGAGACAGGCACAGCTGATCCTGTAGACACCTGCTCTTGACCTTCAACTGATTCTCCATGCAAAGTGGTAAAGCCCAATTTCATTTATAGTTTCTCAGAGTTGACAGGACTCCAGCTGGTGGAGTTTATTTATAACTAGAAATGGAAAGATGATCGTGAATTTTGCCCATACTTGGAAAAAGTCTTCAAATTCACATAACAAACTATGATAAGATGCCCGCTGAATTTCAGAATAATACTTCATTTTCATGAAAGACACAAAGACCAGAGTAGAATGTTGTGATCGGATGTTACAGGCCTTTCAATATTAAACAGACTTACTAGGGGTTCCATGCAAGCACTTGGTAGAAGTATTTGGTGCTTTCATAGGAACCACAGCCCAGAAGAGAAGCACAGTTGATGTGAACCTTGGCTTCCATGCTGGGGCTGCTTATGGGACCGCTGTGGCTTGCTTATCTGTGGCAACTTGAAAAAATGCTGCCCTAATAAGCAGCTGTATAAACAATGTCCACCTGGAAATGCTGCAGGAACACATTAATAGCCACATTGCAGTGAACTGAACATGTTGCAGCAAAAGAAAAGTTCACCAAGGCTCCATTGAAACCTATCCAAACCCCTCCTTTGTGAACAGCTGCACACACAGGAAGAAATATTGTTAACATGCCTATTGGTGTATGTTAGGTCCATTAAAACTTTTGCTATTTTTTAAGTAGGGCTGTGCAGGCCTTGGGCCTTGGATCTGGAAATCTGAATCAGGGAGGCCATGTAATGGTGGATCCACCATTTTGTGATGGATTCACCATTTCCTTGCACAGCCCTAGGCCTCCATAAGGAAGTTGCAGCCTACAACTTTCAGCATGCAGTGCCTGGGAAGGCTGCATTTACCAGGGCCCAGGAATGCTGGGCACACGTGTTCTTGTTGCTGCTGCAGTCGCCTGCTACTCAGTGTGATCACCCACTCCTTGGCACAATCACCTGCTCCTCAGTGTGTTCACCGACTGCCACTGCAATTTATTTATTTATTTATTTATTTATTTATTTATTGCATTTATATACCGCCCCATAGCTGAAGCACACTGGGAGGTTTACAAAAGTTAAAAACAGTAAACATTAAAAGTATACAAAATTTAAAACCATCAAAAACAACAGTATAAAAACAACAGTATCCATTTAAAAACAACAGTTCTGGGGTCCATTAAAGAACAAACTTAGTGTTGTTAAATGCTATTAAATGCTTGAGAGAAGAGAAAAGTCTTGACCTGGCGCCTGAAAGATAACAGTGTTGGCGCCAGGCAAGCCTCATCGGGGAGATCATTCCACAATCGGGGAGCCACCACCGAGAAGGCCCTCTCCCTTGTTGCCATCCTCCGAACTTCCCTCAGAGTAGGCACTCAGAGGAGGACCTTAGATGTTGAGCGCAGTGTACGGGTAGGTTCATGTCGGGAGAGGCATTCCATCAGGTATTGTGGTCCCAAGCCATGTAGGGCTTTACAGGTTAAAACCAGCACCTTGAATTGGGCTCGGAAACGTATAAGCAGCCAATGCAAGCGGGCCAGAATCGGTGTTATATCAAAGATACTCCATTGATCAAAGGAAGCAGGAGGCTGCAGGGCACCTGTGGAACACCCAGTGACCCCTCCAGGGTTACTGGAGTATTGTGGATTGTGGCAGCAGTGGGCAATCACACCGAGGAGCAGCTGATTGTGCCAAGGCGATTGGTCCAAAGAGCAGGCAACTGTGGCAGTAGCAGCAGCAAGGACCTGTGTGCGAGCTGTTCCTGGGCCGGGTAATTGCAGCCCTCCCAGGCACTGCATGCTGGGAGTTATAAGCTGTAACTTGCTTATGGAGGCCTAGGGCTGTGCAAAAATGGTGGATCCATCATAAAATGGTGGATCCACCATAAAATGGTCTCAGTGATTCAGATTTCCGAATCTGAGACCCAAGGTTTGCACAGCCCTAGTTTTACATAGTGTTGTGCCGAATCCTGCCCCCTATTTTGGGGGACTTTTTCTCTCCCTGTGAAAGAGGCATTGCTTTTTCTGCCACTTTTGCTGCCGCTTTTTTTCACCCCTCCCAGCCACTTTTGCCAAAGTTTTTGTCCCCCTTGAAATGCCAAAAATGGAAGAACCAAAATTTTCGGCACAGCACTAGTTTTAAGTGAGATGTAATTGATGAATTGTCAATATTATAATGTATTACAATAGTTTATAGAATTTAAATTATCTATTCTAGCCTTCGCTGACATGGTGCTCTCCAAGTGTGTTGGACTACAATTCCCATAATTCCCTGATAGCATGGCCATGAGAGCTGTAGTCCAACACATATGGAAGACACACATGTGTTCTGTGAGTTGCTTTGAGCAAAATGTATCTGTAGGCAATTCAGTAAACAAATAACTTGACTCCGGCTATGAATGGAGAGTGCCCTTATTTCTTTCATAGTCATCTGCCTGTCTTTGGCTGATTTATAAAGCCTTTGGGTGGCTTATTGCAAAACCAGGTTGACTTTTCTAGGAGTCATTGAGGAGAATTATGTCTGAGCACATGAGGACAATTACTAACTTAAAGAAGATTAACAACAACAAAAAAGACATCTAAAGGTTGAAATGAGCCCTCAAATAACACATAACTTGCTCCTCTCCTTGATGAATTCAAGTGTCATGACATGCTCCCTTTGACATGAGAAAACAATACAGCAAGACGTTTTGCAAATAAATGGGCCAAAACTGATCTTCCATAAAATGAGCAAACATGATAGTAAAGAGAATTCTGGGAAGTGTTTCCATCACATGCAATTTTGCTCTTG
The DNA here is from genome assembly GCF_023053635.1 of Elgaria multicarinata webbii. NCBI lineage: Eukaryota > Metazoa > Chordata > Lepidosauria > Squamata > Anguidae > Elgaria > Elgaria multicarinata. The sequence goes on from NC_086177.1 coordinate 19,397,859, forward strand.
TTATACTTACTAACTTTACTTGCAATTATTGAAAAATTGTACTGTGCAGTGCTCTCTCGGTCCAGTAATTCATTTGTAGCAATGGTTCCTTCCATCCCATCTATTGTAAAGTAGCTGTCCACATCGCTCTTCCAATCTATGAAGTACCTGCATCAGGTAGTGGTGTGGGGAGGAAAACAAGTGGAAATTAACAACGTCTAGCTCTTTATCATAATAGAAGCTGGCACAGCCTAATGAGTTTTGTTATTCAGCTCTCAGGATTTATTTCCCTACTTTGTCATAAAGAAGCAATGATTGCTTTAATGCCAAGTCAGAAGGCTAAATGGGGAATAATGAAGGATGGACTCAAGAAAAAGTGCACAGAGAATATATAAACATCTTTGACTGCATTTCCAATAAGGTCATTCAAATTTGTATTTTCAAGTACAATTCTACAGCCTTTCCTCTCCCCATCAGAGTTTAGCACTAACCTTGGTGCATTCATTGCTGCTGCTCAAAAATAAATTCAATAAACATAAAAACTTTCACTTTAACAAGCTGTGCTAAGCGCTTTCCACTCAACCTCCAAAATTATAGTTGTTAAGGGCCATACCCTTAACAGGTGTGTTATTTAGGCAATATGCATATGGTATGGCATTCTAGGCTTTGGTGAGCTCCAGCTTCACCACTACCTCAAAGCTTTCTATCTCAAAATTACCTTTCTACCTCAAAATCATCAAGGACCATCCAGAAACTCCCCTCTCCTTTACTGCCAAGTTACAGATCTGTCCACGTAGCCATAATATGCAACTGTGTTACATTCTGTTATCACAATGAAGTAGCGATAACAGAAACTAAGTTCTGAACCATGCAAAACAGAAGAACCCAACTAAAGTTTCATTTGCACAAGCTTAGTTATGCAAGCGTGTTTGTGCAAACAGCTGTGCATTATGCTCATAACTCTTGTTCAACCCATTGAACAGACCGTTGTGCAACACATTGTGTACCTATTGTGGAACCTACTGTGCAACTGGTTGCACAAGTGTATGGGCAACTCCTTGCACAAATGGAAGGTTCAGTACAACTCTGATAGCACTATTTAAGTTTGTGGAATGACACCATTGGACACTGCCCTGTGTTAGGAAAGATATGCAAAGATAGCTTGCAAAGATATGTATAGTAGGCAGAAATATAAACAAAATGCATTTATTAGGTGAAACATGCACAATTAAGCCTTTAAATGTTCATATGAACTTCTGGAGGAATTCTCGAAGTTCATGACAAACTGAATTTAAGTTTGGAAAAAGGAGAAATCTGAGAGACTCGTCCACTCCTAATTGCCAAACAAGTGTCAGGCCAACATACATGAATGACATTCTATGGTAAGTTAGGCAGATCTCAAATTATGTAAGACTAATACACTCCCTTGATAAGTTAGTCATCCATACCTATGGATGCTGGAGAAAGATGTTTGGGTGTGGAGTTTTTTCCAGGTTTGCCACCCGGGCTTCATTTCAGTTCCCGCTGCATCACTTGACTCAATCTGCAGTGAATCAGGCCAGTTTGCAGTAAATTTGTGCACTTTTGTGTGTGCAGGTGCCACAAATTGTGCATATTTATGAGCAATTTATGCAAATCTATGGGGAATTTGCTCAAATTCAGCTGTAATTTCAATAAATTTGGCTGTTAATTTGTGCAAATTGTCCAGAAAGTCTGTTCAGAAATTTGGGCAAATTGCTCAGAAATGTTGCTTAGAAATTTGGGCAAATTGCAGAACGTGCAGGGAAAATGTGCAAGAAAAGTTGCCAGAGTTCTAGGAAAAGCCCATAGCTCAGCTCACAAACAAAAATGAGCCATATATGCCACGGAAATCTGTTGAGTCAAAAAGGAACTGAATTTCCCAGCAATGGACATCCCTATCATACCAAGTGCAGCCTTGGTATAGATAGCTCCCATGATAAGATATAAATTGCTAAATAGTTGTTTGTTTAGATAGACAAAATGGAAGTGTCTCTGCTGACACCAAAGCATGCAATACTAAAATCCTTGAAGCTCAAAGCAAATGATTTGTTTATTGCTTTTTCTAGCTGGCTGCATAACAACTAATATAGTATGTGTTATGCTGACCTGAGCAAACACTGTTTTGCTGTGAATGTCCAATGAGCAAAACAATCATTGATTTGACAGGATGTAAAAGTAATTTACATGGAAAGTCCTGTATGTTCTGAGGACTCAAACAAAGTAGAAGGAGAGAAATAAAGGCTGATAATGCTTCCTGGAGAACAATATATTCTATATTTCAATCTTATAAAAAATCTCTGTATAAGACAGAATAAAAACTGCTGTGCAATTTTTATCAGCACATGCTAACTACTAACTGCAAGTTTCATCACTCTTCACCATGCCCTTCCACCATCACTCTTCACCATGCCCTTCTAAGACCTTAGCTAGATGATGGGTTAGCCCGGTCTGATACCCAGGATCGCCTTTGTGTGTACAGATGCATCAACGCTGTGTGTCAACCCTCCCTTGCCCCGGAGTAATGGGCTCCACTTGTAGTCCGGTATTTCCCGCGGTCCGAGACCACGAGCATGTGGGCTGTTCCATGGCTTCTCCTGGCTTCAGCAATTACTCGGGGCCAGGGTGGGGAGAGAGATCGGGGCTGGGGGGGGAGAGAGATCAGGGCCAGGGGAGAGAGATCGGGGCCAGGGGGGGAGATCAGGGCCGGGGGGAGAGATTGGGGCTGGGGGGGAGAGATCAGGGCCAGGGGGGAGAGATCGGGGCCAGGGGGGATCAGGGAAATTTTTCTTTAAACAAAACCCATACCGTTTGTCGCAGCAGAGCTCCTGCACTGCTGCTCCTGGGAAAAAGAAAAAAATGGCAGGCACAACAGCTCTCTACTAGAGTCGCCTTGCCTGATGTCAAGACAAGGGTGAGATCTCATGTTATTTACAACATGGGATCACCCTTCCTCATGCCCAGATTTCATGATAGGTCTAGCAAAGGCTGAAGACTCAATGTGCATTTGCTTAACAAATGCTCCTGCCAGAGCTGTTGTCAGCTTTGCATTTCTCATAATGAGCTAAATAGCTTATCAAGAACTGTTGATCTTTAAAAATGCTGATTCAGTTCTAATGATCTACAGGCCGCTGGGATACATTGCTAGTGATGCCTGACTCAACAAGAGGGAGAGAGAAAGAGTATTGGATGCTCTACTTGAGTAATATAGATATTTAAGTAAGTTGTTTGGTCACTGATAGAGGCCTCTGGATCTAACTATTTTTAGTAAAGTGAAATCTGTATAATGAATGACAATAAAGATAGTTCCCATTCCATATCCATATTAAGAGCTGTACCTGGAAAACAGCTTGTTTTTTTCTATGCAATCCTATCCGTCCATGCAGGATCACAGAGAAAAATATACCATATGCACTGACAGTATATACATCACTCTTCTCTAGGAAGTTATTTGCAATTGTAGCATCACCTTTTGTCTCTAACAGCGGCTACATTATGACCAGAATGTGCACACAAAGACCTTTTTAGGATGCAATGGTAAATTACGGTTTAGTGCTGGATGGGCAACGGGTGGCCCATGGACCATATGTAGCCCACCAAGACCATTTGTGCAGTCTCCCGGTTGTTGCTGGGCTGCTGAAAATTGCTGTTGTTGTGCCACTAAAATTTTTACCTTACACCAAGGAGTAAGGTAACAGAGATGGATGGTTAGACAGGGATAGATGGATGAAGAATATGTAAGAGAAAAAGATTAAAAGTGGAATGTATGTTGTAGGTAAGGTATGGATTCTGAATATGCAATGACTGAAAACCACTGTTCCAAATGCTAAAAATGTGGAGTGACCCTGCCTGTGTCCTCTCTTTGGCATGTCCTTTACGCCTTTATCTGTTTCTTCTTCATTCAATGTTTGTCTCTCTATTTCCACATTTCTGACAGCTTTGATCCTCACCCAATAAACTCCTGGCTTCTCGGAAACTTCAGCTGCTTTGATTCTATCCAAACAAGAAAAATAAACCTCAGCCTTCTCAATGACTTTCTGCAAAGCGTTTCCCCCTTTTTCTCTATTCTTTAAATAAGTGGATTTCCGTCCCGCTATCATTTAGCTATTATCTTCCAATCCCCATATGTCAAACCGAACAGATTTGAAAGTCTTTTTGCTTGATAAAGTGTTATAAATTGCCATGACTAGTGTTACTTCTGCTAATGTGAGCTGTTTTGGACTGCTTTGTTCTCTGGAGTTGTGCTGTCTGCCACATAAAGCATAGATCTATCTTTTGTTCCCCCACTCCATTGTTTTGGAGATTACAGATTTCTGTAATAGGCATTGTGACGGCTAAAACTGTGCCTGGAAAACATCTCAGAGAAAATGAATTAATTTGCAATGAAACTGTACTGCACAGCACATTATATTGGCTATTGCATTCGAGAACACTGATTGTCTTCCCATGTCTTCTAAACAACCTATTCTCTCCCACCCCCTCCTCTGCATTATGCTTTGCAAGTACTTCCTTTAAAATATTATGAAACTGACACAGGCCATTATTTACCCTGACAAGGCAAACTAGATTTTAAAAAGCCAACACAGCATAATGGTAGTAAGACAGCCGCAGAAGTTGTAATCACACGCAACTGTTTGTAACTAATTTATGCTTTTGCTAACTTCTGTTCATTGACTTTTAGTTTCAATTAGAGGATATAAACCGTATGGAGTACTGGAGACTAATACATCAGTAACTAACAACTGCATATATTTTCTTTCCTTCTGTTAGGCCAATGGGTAAATAAGCACAAACAACTTAATAAACTCTAATTTATTTCTTTTTTAGTCTTGGCAACTGTCTTTAAAAAAAAAGAAGAAGTCCCAGTATCTTTGCATCAGCACTCATGCAATACAAGAGTGGTATAGTAAAACTTCAGAGCAGGGATGCAGTGCCTTAGGCCCGGGATCTCAATCTGGCCTTCCCCAGAAAGCCCTGGCCCTGGCTCCAACCTCTTTCCCTGTGCAGCCAATCCCCTATTTGAAAAGGTCAAAATGCCTTTCCTAAAGCTTATTTATTTATTTATATAGCACCATCACTGTACATGGTGCTATACATAGTAAGAGAATACAACAGCAACACCCTGCCATATAGGCTTACATACATTCTAATAATTACAGGCAGTAAGAGCTTTAAACTAAAATATTATGGGATTTTGGCCCCTCCCACCACTGGAATGTGGTCCCAAAATATTTTTTCAGAATGGAATTCAGACCTTGGGCTGAAAGTGGTTCTACACCTGCGATGAAGGGGTATGACCTAAGACCTACAGGCCGTATGGAACCCTCAGGGTCCATTACGTGGATCAAGGCCTCTTGCCCTTATCCTGAGAAAAATCAGCTTCCATTAAAAATGCAAGATTGTGCCCTCATGGTTGCAATGATGGTCATCTGAAACTAGGTGGTAGAAAGCATGAGCGAGCGAAAAGGGCCCTCAGTAATCTTATTCTATAAGGAATCGTCTTCTCTCCACCATCAAATTAAACACCATTGCTTTTTAGCAAGTTTCTCATCTACAGACCTTGTGCATGGTCATGCACTACATTCCAGGGAAAACTCCCAACCTAGTATCATTCCTGGTGGATGGTTATATACCGGGCAGGTTTATTTGAACATTGTAACTCTGAGGCTACTGATTTTAAATCTCCATTCTTTTCAGGGACAATGGGAGATCACAGTGTCTCTGGAATGAACAACCCACCCACCCCAATGACAAAAGAAATCAATTATTCCTCCACATATTCACACCTTCAAACAAATTGTAGGGTTCACACTTCTCAAGATGCTGGGGAAATAATTGCTGTATTCCAATATAGGTTCGACATGTTTCTACTTCGGAAAACAGCCTGCAGCTATCTCTGATCGATATTTTCTATAAATTCAAAGACTGATCAGACATTTATGAGCTACATCTGTCAAAGATCTTTGCAGGCTGTTTTAATATCTGCCCCTGAAGAAGGCCCCAAACAAGACAAGGTCAAAATGTGCTGGGCATTTTCTTTCCAGCATCCTGAGATGTGTTCTCTCTCTGCTGTGGATTCATACTGGATGTTCTCCAGTTTTTGCACCCATGCTACTCCTACATCGCTAGCTCTCTGTTCAATGCACTCCTTTTCCACCAACAACACAGAGTACTTAAAAGACTTTATGTATGCATCCCCCCCCCCCGAACTACATTTCTTCTTGGCTTTTCTTTCAACATCTCCATATGTTAGCCACCCTCTTCATCCAGCCTTCAAATCCTGTTTTCTCAGTTAAATGACCTATTTTGTACCCCTTTCGTCAACCATCATGCCTCTTTGGGTTCCTATCTCTTATCTCCCTTGCCTGCCGTGCTCTCTTTCCAATCCATTTTTCATTCCTCCCTAGCCTTTTTGCTCGCTGTCAATCCCCTGTTCTCCGAACAGTACCCAGTCCCTCCTAGTCCTGTGGGGGAAGTTAGTTTTCTTCTTAAGCTGTTCAACTAATGTTGTTTTGCAGCAGCTGCACTGTTTACCAATATTGTACTGTGTGGCTGAACTTCATTTTTATCCATTAGAATGTTCACGAACATCCCATGACATCAGAGCAGGTCAGCCACTGCCTTGGGGTGTGAGTGTGTAACAATATTAACAAAGCTGTGGTTATCAAGGTTTGGCAAAAGCACCCTTAGATACTTTAATCCACCTACAGATAAGACTGATGATCAAATCCTCCTGAGATTAGAACATTGGTCACTTTTCTCAGCCCCCTGTAGTATGCACGAAGAAAATAACTGGCATTTATCTTAATCATCTTTCAGGCATGTCTACCATCTTGACTCTAAAATATCTGATTTTTTTTTTAAAAAAATTTACATAGGATGCTTTATTAGAGTGAACCACATTAAATGTGTCATAAGCCAATTTACTAAAGCAATAATCAAGAATTGCATTTCTTTGATCAAACGTAAGTGGAGAGTTCTCTGTTAGACAGCTCATTATTTAAGTTTGGATGAGGTACAATATCTAAAGCAATTTTCATAAAATAAATGTTAAACACTGACAATGAGCTAAGGCTTGTAAAACCAAGAACCTAGCCTTAAATTACATTATCCCCTGGAGTCCAGATTTATTATAAATATTTTCATGTGGATTTAGTAGCCATTCACATGGTATTTGTAAGCATTCTATCCTAATTTAAATTATATTTGTGCTGAAGAATACTAAGGCCATAGACCTAAGGTTTATCCCTGGATCGTCCAGGGGTCAAACCTGTTCATCTAGGTGACACACAGGGGATCTAGTACTCAGGCAGGGGCGAACCCTGGATGATCCCAGGATAAACCTTAGGTCTAGCTGTGGCCTTACTCTAATCCTACATGGCCTTTTTAAAGAATAGCAATGCAAAAAAAATCAATTATGATGATAGGTCCCTGCTCTATGGAGTTCACAAGGTAAATTTCTATTGCAGAAAATGGAGGAAAGGTGCTAGAGGAAGATGGTGGAAATACTGGCTTCATTTCAATAAGTAATAGATGCAGCTTTACATGGGAGATTTGGGAGGTAATTGGAACTATTTAAGAGAATGTTTCAATGACAGATGGTGGTAGAGTTGGAAGAGTGTACAGATGGTCAGGGCTACGATATGATGGGCAAAATATTTTGGCAACCAGATTTAATCCAACTTGGCTCTTGAACATAAGGAACATTTTCAGTGCAATCCTATTCACATTTAGCTATTCTGAGTAAACTTGCCAGAGTAGACATATATGGGGTTCCACTGCTAATTGTTGCTTCCAGTGTGGCCATTTGCAAGTCAGAAAATGGTTGCTTGCAAACAGGTGTGTGTGTGTGTACTTTGCTGTTTACAAAGTCTGAAATTTGGGTGGTGCTGGAAGTCCATTTCCATACTAGTTAATCAATCACACTAACATCTAAAAATATGCATCCCAAGATTTCTAGATAGTATGATGTAGACCATAGCTAGATGTGCCTGTTAGTCCGCGATGGAGGGGTGAAGATCTCACAATGGATTTATTGTGAGATCCCCCTCTGTTTACACATGGTGCGTGATGACCTCAGAGGGAGAGGTATCGCACCTGAAATTTAATTTTTTTTAAAGCAACAGCAGCTAATATATCTAATAGCTTTAGATATATTTAAAGCCTTTAACTGTGTGGGTTGGCCAGCATTAAGGATGGTAATAGAAATGATGGGATTTGGGGAAAGATTTAAAGGGTTAATAGAACAACTATACTTGCAAAATTTAGCTTCAGTAGTGGTAAATGATGGTGTGACAGAAAAAATACAACTAGCCCAAAGGACACGACAAGGTTCCCCACTTTCACCAGTTTTACTTGTATTGGTTATAGAACTATTGGCGAATGTGATTAGAGAAGATGAAGCCATTGAAGGGATAGGAAGGGAGGAGGAAATTAAAATAAATATGTTTGCAGATGATACAGTATTAACAATTAAGAATCCATTGATGAAAATGGATAGAATAAAACATCATCTGAGGGAATTTGGGGAGGTGACGGGATTAAAAATAAATTGGACAAAGTCAGAGATTATGTTGTTTAATTATAGTAAAAAAGAAGAGAGTGGGAGAGAAAACAGAAAAAAATATGAAAGTTAAAGAAATAATTAAATATTTAGGAATCAGGCTTACTAGGAATTGAGAGGATATGGAAAAGGAAAATTTAAACAGTTTGAAACAGGAAGTTAGGAGTAAATTAGAGAAATATAAAAAGATAAATTTATCAGATCAGATCAGATTCAGATCAAATTTATCATAGTTTGGAAGAATAGCCCTTATAAAAATGAGGATTTTTCCAAAAATAATTTTTTTATTTAGAATGATGCCAATAAAGACATCAGAAAAAGAAATAAAAAGCTGGCAAATTATAGTAAATAATTTTTGTAATGGAGACAGAAAGGCGAGACTTAATAAAAAAAAGAATAAATAAATAAAAGAATTGATAACGAATTTGTTAACAGCTGCAAGATTAATGATATCCAGGAACTGGAAGGTTCAGGGAGATTATCATATAGAAGATTGGTATAAAGAAATATGGGATACTGCTATTAATGATAAATTAACATGTAATATCAGAGTCAGAAGAGGAATGATTAAAACGAATGATTTTAATGCAATATGGAAACAGTTTTTGGACTTTGTATTATTAAGGGGGAGAGGGAAAACACCTCCAGAGGAAGCAATGAGATTCTGGAAATCAGATTAAGATCCCTGGGTGGGGAGAGCACGTTAATGTTAATCAGTGATTAAACAGAATTAAGTAAAGTATACATGTTTATTGATTTGTTTAGTATGTATTATTATGTATTATGTATTATGGGGTATTACTTTATATTGTATTGTTTGTATTGTTTAGAAATTTGGTTATTATGTAGTTATAGAAAAAAATCAATAAAATTATTTTAAAAAACACAAGAATGCACGTGTGCAAAAGTACGTATTTTTTTTTTAAAAAAAACACTTTCCCCACTCACCCCACCCCACCCCCAATGAGCACAGTGCTCCTGAGGAGCACTGAGCCCCGTGCGCGGGTCCCGGCTCCTCACGAGGAGCCAGAACAAACTGCGGTGCCCCGCCACACATTCCGTGGTCTCGGGCTCAGGCTGAGACCGCAGAAAAACCGAGCCTAAAGGGGGGGGGGTGAGATCCCAGAGCAAAGGAGGGAAGGGGAGCAAGATGAGAAAAATATAGCTGCACCCTGTTGATTTTCTCAGAGGAGGCTCCATTTTGTATTCCACCTCTGTCAAAGTTAAATTGTGGGTTCACAGGACAGGTCCTTCTGGGTAGTAGTATCTAGCTCTGGAACTCCCTCCTTTGGGAAGCCTCCTGGCACCTTCCGTTTCACACCAAAGAAAGACTGTGAAAAGACGGCCCTGTTTAGGTGAGCTTTTAATGATTTCTTCTCTGATTGGAGTGTTTTGTTTTGTTTTGGTTTTAATTCTGCTGTGCTGTTTATGTTTTGTGTGATGGCTTTATGGTATTGTATTTTATTGATTTATAAGTAATTTAGGGGGCCTTTTCTGGCCAAAATATGGCATGTGGACACTAATAAATAAAACAAAACTAGTAGACTGGAAGGAGCAACCTTTCAAATTCAAGAAGGATTACACAGAATAGAGGCATGAGTATACCCATCTGGGCACTGACATAATTTTGAAGTAATTTTATAGTTGAGGTCTTAGTCTCAAATATTGTACCCAAGTTTAAAAAGGGAGAACTTCCATCATCTTCCATTTCTATAGCTCAAATCACAATGAATGGAGCCAAATTTTGAGATACTTTTGGAACAGGGTTGCTACCAAAATCCAGGGGAAAGGAGAAAGGGGTAGGATACTGGATGGTCTGGCCAGGTAAATGCCATTCCCTGAAATATATTGCTGAACATATCTTTATACCACAGTAATGATTTGTACCTCATTTCAATCAAATTATCTTGATAGACATCAGAATGTTGTTGTGTCAATCCTGTTCACAGATGGTCCGTTAAGTCAGAAAAGGAACATACCATTGGAACTTATTTCTTAGACACCCCTTACTCCGATGTACCTATGGGTGTCACACAAACTGACAGAAGGCTTGTGCCAGTGCCCAGAACATGAATGAGAACTGTGGCCCTCCAAATGTTGCTGGATTGCAATGCCTATAATCTCTCACCATAGGCCATTTTAGCTAGGGCTGATGGGAGATGCAGAGCAACAACATCTAGAGGGCCCCACCCTTAGCTTAGAAGTTCACCTGCCTCTAGCTACTCCTATGAAATTGAGGGCTTATTCAAAATTGCACACATAAATAATCTAATTAGACCATTTGTGCCTGGAATTTTGTGTAAATGGCACTATTTATGGCTGCCATTTTGCACAAAATGGCGATTTACATAAAAAAAAACTTACCCATGGTTTTTTGCAAAATGGTGGCTCGTGGGGAAGCTGGGATCCCTGAGTTTGCCCAATTTGGTGCATACCGAGTTAGGCAAGCACGGGGGTCGGTGGACTGATAAATCACCAAGCTCAAGCCCCAATCCAGATTCCTCTGGCATCCCTAGAATTTGATTCATGCTGCGCAATTGCAATCTGCATGGAGAACATGGTGATTCAAGGAGCATGCAATGTCATGCATGTTGCACATTGGAAGCCTAGCACATTGTGGAAAGGAATTCAAATGAAGGATCCAAGAGATTCTACAAGGTTAAAAATGCTATGTCGTTCCCCGATCTCTTTTCCCTTGGAGCAGAACCAATACATGAATCCCTAATTTTGAATACTGAGTTAATTGATCCAGCTTACTGGAGTTCATCTTCAACATTATTACATTCCCCCCCCCCCCACTGAGTCAGTATTTCCTTACCTGACAGCACTGCTGCCAACATCAAGGTCCTGGGCAGTGACAGCTCCTATAATGGTCCCAACTGGAGTATCTTCATAAACCTCCATGGTATAAAAAGGTTTGCTGAAAACCGGAGGTTCATCCATGTCCATTACATTAATCTTCACAGTTGCAGTATCCTTGAATGGGCCCACAGAATGGAAGCGATGATCAAGATGGACATTTGAAGCCTCTACTTTAAACGTGTACGCCTTCTTCGTTTCAAAGTCCAATGGCTACCATAAAGACAGACAAATGCAAATGTAATGTTACACCAGTCAGTAAATGGCCGGAGTCCTTTGTGGGTCAGGAGAAAGACATGTGCAGAGTTAAAATATACTTAATAGAAAGACTGCAGATCAGTGCTAGAGCACATGGTTTTCCATTTATGTAACACACACACACTCAGTCTCTGGAGTTCTCAGCTAAAGGATTTGAGCAAAAAGGGCTGGGAGAATGGTATCTTTGCCATTACTTGGCTAAATGATGGACTATTGGCCTGATTCTGTTCAAGGCATATCTTTGGAGGTTCCCAGAGCTCAGCAGAACCCTTGTTCGTTGTATTAGATCTCTCAATGGCTTTGAACAGCCATTGCATTCTTCTGAACTGCTCATGTGGGATGACAGCCAGTGTGGTGTAGTGGTTAGAGTGGGACTCAGGAGCCCTACATTGTAATCCCCACTTAGCCATGAAGCTCACTGGCTGGCTTTGAGCCAGTCACTGAGGGCTCATCTACACCAAGCAGGATATTTCACTATGAAAGTGGCATGAAAGCGGTTTATAGAAGGCAGGAGCCACACTACTGCTTCATAGCAGTATTGAAGTGCACTGACAACTGTTGGGGCCCATGACACAGCTACACCAAGCAGGATATAGCAATATGAAAGTGGTATGAAAGCGGTATATAAGAAGTACCTTGGCATTCACTTTGCAGAGAACCTGTCCTGGAAGCCACATATAGAAGCTACTAGAGCAGTGGCCTTGAGATCTATTGGAGCAATCCTTAGATTTTATTACACTACAGGAGGACACTTGGTTGTCCCAGCTCTGAAAATATTTCAAAGTAAAGTCATTGCCCAGATCTTGTATGGTGCTGCTGTCTGGGGCTGGGATGACTCTCAAATGGTTAAACTGGAGGCACTTCAGAACACATTTTTTAAAAAACTGTTAAGACTTCCTCCAGGCACTCCTGCAGCATTGGTCCGGACAGAAGTAGATCTCCCCTCTATTAGATCTCACATTCATTTTATTTTATTTAACTATAGAGAGCTTCGGCTATTGGGCGGTATAAAAATGTAATAAATAAATAAATAAATAAATAAATAAATAAACAAACTATTGGAGAATTGTACAGGATTCCTCAGTTAGGATTTTCCCCAAGCTATGTTTTGAACAGCTATCAAACTGCAAAAGCTGGAGCTCAAGATATTACAAGTTGCTTGAATTGTATCCTGCTCTTGACAACTTTTCTGTCTTGAACTCAAGGGAGAAACTTAGGGAATACATTTTTAACTATGGTGCTCGGCTGGACAGACAAGCTATTAACAATTCCAAATTTTCAAAATGGTATAAGCTTTATAAATTTGACCACCAAAGGGCTGTTTACCTGGTAAAGCTTACATCCCCAAAGCTTAGGCAACCATTTACAGCCCTCCGCTTTCAGACTATGCCTACAGCTGTGACAGATGGCAGATATCAGCGCACCCCTTTGGCCCTCCGTCTGTGTATTTGTGGGGCCCCAGAAATTGAGGATCTGCCTCATTATTTGTTCTTCTGTTCTTTATACTCTGAACCAAGAACCAAATTTTTGGAATCTATTCTGTATCAACTACACTTCAATACCACTTCAGAAAAGATTTTCTATCTCCTGTCTGACACTGACTCTAGGGTAACACACAAAGTATCTCTTTTTGCCCTGGCAGCAATGAAAATTCGGGCAAGATTTATTACTGAGAATGCAGTTGACTGTGCTGGAGATGTTCTTATTTAACTACAAATTTTATATTCAAATTATGCTTTTAATTGTATTGAATTTTATTCTTTTATTATGTATGAACTGTTTGTGATTATATGTAGTACTTTTATATTGTTGTTTCTTCATAGTGTATGTATTCTGTATGCGAATGGCCTATGGCCTAAGCATTAATAAATTACTACTACTATAAGAAGTAGGAGCCACACCAAGCAGGATATAGTGGTAGGAAAGTGGTATATGGTATGTGTCAATGGGCCCCAACAGTTGTCAAAATACTGCTATAAAGCAGTAGTGTGGCTGGTGAAAACTCAGAGCTTAGCCCCAAAACTGGATTCCTCCAACATCCTTACCAGGAAGTCCCTTCTGCAGATGTGTATATCAATCTATTATTTATTTATTTATTTAAAAAAATCTTTATGGTACCTTAAATGTTAATCATAGCTGTGACCTTTCTCATTGGCAAAAAATGTTGCAAGGCAGCCACAGCTGCATTGCTCTCAAAACCATTGGGCAGAACATTTTGCCTTGTATTTGGAGTTTACAAGGGTTAGTGACTATATAAGCAGGAAACCAAGTAAATTGGGGATCCAGCCCAGCTAAAGGGTGCAAATGGGTGCCAGGTAGCATGACAAGAATGTGGATAGAACCTGGCCAATTAGAGAATATGGCAATCACAAATGTGATTGTCTGAAATCGTTTTATTCCCTTACTTATTCCTACCACAATGACATTTTCTGTTCCCTACGTGTCCTAGTACATGTTGAAAGAATCTCAGTTGCCTTTTTCTTATGACTTGTATAAGGTATCTACACAATTGCCCTGCTCATACCTAATCAAAAGGAAACAGAAACGCTCCTATCTCTACAGGGATTTAACTGGACTGAGCCTCTGATTTCAATTCTCTGCCAACTCTGGATGCTTAGCTAACACTGACATCCAGTGGTGAACTTTAATACTAACACATACATTTTTTGTCATTTTAAAATTCATGGAACATGGGCACTAGAAAGGAATTCAGATTACATTCTTTCAGCATAGAAAGATGAATGCTTCCTCTTTTAATTTCGATCACAATTAGTCATTTTCTATAATCATACCTAGCAGATACAATCTATGATTTTTATGGCTTATATTTAAAGATAACAAGAAAATGTTCACTATGAAATTGCAAGTGAATAATATTAATTCTAAGGAAGCAATGAAAGCAATCTTGAATTGGAATATAGTTGCATAATGGTGTCAAGTTGGGGCCAGGGCTCCCTGGTTTGGTTTTAGATGCTGAAGACATCTTCCAGTTCTGCCATCTCAAAGGCAGAACTGGAAGAATCCCAGCCAAGACAAGGAGCAGGGGAGGAAATTCCCCAAAACCCTACAGGAGTCAGGGAGGAATCTACCCTCGATAAGACCACAAGGCCCAGGTTCAGAGATCATCTTCCCCCTCCTGCTTTAGGAACTCAGCCTTTGTCGGAGATAGGGGGAGCACCAGGACTGACTGATCCCAGAGTCTGACACAGGGTCAAGTGGGCGGAGGAGATGGGAGGCAGTCTACTAGATTAGCTGCATGGCAGAAGTTACATCATGAAGACCCTCTCTGAAGGAAGAGTTCGGTAAAAGCTTGTCGAGGAAAGACCATGGGACTAGGGTGCACCGGGAGTGACTCCTTGCATGGAAGGAGAACCTATGAGGGGGCTTCAGAGCTGGTGGGGGCAGTAGTTCTGTGCTGTCCCAACCAGCTGTCAACTGTCATAAATGGTAGTTGCAAAGGTGCAAGAGTAAAGGCGCAAATGGAGCATTTGAGCCTTTACTCTTGTGTAAATGGGGCCTTTATGCAAGAGGGGGGAATACATAATTTCTGGAGCAATGGAGGCTCTGGGCAAGGGCGGACAGCTGCCGGGCACTGTCTGACTCTTGCCGGGCTGCCAAAGAAGCTCATGCAATGCACAAGCAAGGAGAAATGGCAGTGGCGAAGCGAGTGTCTGATAAATCGGATCCGAGTGATTTCTCCTTCTTCTAGACTTGTCATTTTTTTTGTAATTACAATTACATAATAATCTCTAGAGATATCTGAAGAAATCTGAGAGATGTAAACATTATTGCTGTTCTGAACAACCCTATCCTTCAGTTTTGTTTTTCGTTAACCCAACTCCCTTAATAAACAAACACACACACACACACACACACCTCTACATCATTCAAAAGCAGGAGTGGGCTTTTGGCAGACCCAATTCCAACTATAAAGTGAGCTAAACTTTATCAACTAGGGTGGGGTGGCAAACCTATCCCAAATGCACTTTACAATGCAGAATTTACACAGAAGTAGACCTCCCATTGTTGTATTCTGTCACCTGTGTAATGCCCCTGGATTTCAGCCACTTACCCTTTTCTTTCTGGAAACAAAAACATATCTGGGGTATAAGACATCTCAACAATCTATTGATTTTACTATTGAGGTGTTGTGAGGCTCCAAACACAAGCAATGTACTGAGGTGTTAAAATGCCCCGTGGGTTTTCCCAAAGGTAAGTGGTTTTCCCAAAGGTTGGCATAAACCATGGGATTTAATTTGCTCTAGAAAACAGGAAGCTCCATATTCTTTTATATGCAAATGATACAGTTATATTGGTCAGTATCCAGCGGTGCCAATTTACCAGCTCTAAACACATTGCGCTAGTGGGAATGACTTGCTAGTGCAACAGGAAAGGAACACTTCGGAGAACAACTAAGAAACCTCTTGAAACTATCTGTTCTGGAATTGGACAAATCACCCTTTCGAGTTCTCTGCTGATTTGTCCCATTCTAGAAGTGGTAGCTGGGGTCATTTTCCAATTGTGCTAGCAAGCACTACTTTCTCATTGCACCAGTGGTCATTAACACTAGCAAATTAGCAATATTGGATACTGCCCATAAACTTTGACCAGGGGTGGTCTTAAAAAGTAGGTGGATCTCCTGGCTAATTTTAGGGGAGAAACACCTTAGTATTCC
Source organism: Elgaria multicarinata webbii (assembly GCF_023053635.1). Taxonomy (NCBI): domain Eukaryota; kingdom Metazoa; phylum Chordata; class Lepidosauria; order Squamata; family Anguidae; genus Elgaria; species Elgaria multicarinata. The sequence goes on from NC_086177.1 coordinate 19,414,211, forward strand.
CCCCCTAAAACCACAGTTGTTGTATTTGGTAATCAATCCTCTATATTTAACTGGTCAATTTCTACTAACTCCCATTCATCTGGTTAAATCATATAGTTATGGGGGCGGAGATGGGGAATTGCAGCCAATTCCTCTTGGAAGGCCCAGTCAGGTGCTATTAAAGTAAGAGTCTTCTTCATGTTCTCCTATACAAGTTGCCCCAGTCCTTAAATTCTTTGTGGCTAATGTTGTTCCTTCTATGCGATATGTTGCAGAGCTTTGGGGCTTTAGCCAATCATTACTTCAGGACCTGGAAAAAAATCCGAAATTATCTAAAGAAAGTACTGGCTTTACCTTGATACCCCTCATGATTTTGCACTCATGCCACTCATGATTGTGCAGAAGTGGTTTGGCCTATTTTTGGGCTAAAATACAAGTTTGGTTTCTAAATTTTCATAATACAATGTTAATTTTGCCATTTTCATGTTTGGCCTGTAAAGCGTTTGGCTCTGTCTTGCATTCTTAAAGGAGAGAAACAGCATTACAGACACTGACTAGGAGCTAATCGATGTCCAAATCTCAGTCAAGTCATTTTGTGTTTGGAAAAGAACATCTAGAAGAATCATTCTAGATTCTTCTACATTTTCTAGATTCTAGCTATGCATCAAGCCAGACAATCAGAAAGCCCGTTACTTGATTATTAGCACTTTAGCTTCATGTTAAGGAATTAAAATTTAATATGATGCCTTTTGCTTTCTTAGAAGGCCATTCTACGGAATTACCATTGGAACAGCATTTTCGTGTGTTTTATAAAACTGTCACTGAGGATATTGTCCATTATGTTACCCATTACCAATGTCCTCTTTATAAGGCTCCATGTGAAACATATTTGCCTGAGTTTAGGCTCAGGAAGAATTTTGTTACATCTAAAGAATTTAGATATTTTCTGTTGTTTAATAATGAAAACATATGTTACCTCACATGTCTCCTTATTTGCACTGGCAACTAGGAAATTGAGAGCTAAATTGGTTGCTCGTCTTCTGGTGTGCCTTCTGGGTTCTTGTTTTTGTTTTGTTATCACTTAAAGCTAAACAATAAAAAATCATCATTCAGAGCAAATAACATGCATGAAGAGACCTGCATGATGCTAAGTGAACACGATGAATTAAATAAGGAAAAGGAAAATCAGTCAGATAGGCCTGATTTATCTAGTACTTCATATTCAAGTTTGAGGACAGCATGTGGTTATTCCTTTGAATTCGTGTGCCATCACATCCCTAACTTGCCAATCAATGTCACCAAAAAGTGAAATTTGGAGGTGAATTGCAAAATTCCTCCTTGGAGAAACATCTGAGGAATTTTGGAAAAAGTAAAAAGAGTTTAACCAAATGCAATCTGGATCCTCCACTATGCATCCATAGGAAAAGCTCCATGTGTGGAAGGTCTCTCTGCCCAATTTAGGAGGATCCTGTCCCACCCCATAGCTCATCGCATTCATTCTGGTCTTCTTACTCTCTGTAGCATTTTTTAGGGGGCTGGAAGGGCTGTTGTGGTAACAACGGGATGAGGAAGTTCACTTCCATCACCACGGTTGATCCAGCATAAATCTGGATCCATCCCACAGTGAATCTCTTAAATGTTGCAACTGGTTCTGTAAACAATTAAGGGAGCTTATATGCCAAGGTTTGCATGCATGTGTCTGTTCACCCTGAGTTGATAACACTGATGTAGTTATTGTGGGATGTGCGTGTGTGTGCATGTGTGTGTAATATGACAGAGAGTGAGCCTGTTCAGACAAACACTAACCCATGGTTGCAGCAAATGGTTAGTGAGCATGGTTTCTAGCCACCATTGTTAGGAATGGTTCACATGACACACTAAGTCATAATGATTTAGCTCAAAATGCTTAACTACTGTGGCTTAGTGTGTCACCTGAACAGGGTCAGTGAATCAAAAGCAATTCTTTAAATATACTCCCCCCATCAAAAACACACACACACACACACACACACACACACACACACACACACACACACACACACACACTTCAGACTTGAATGGATCCAAAAGCAAGCCTTGTGGAATCTTGCCCCCTTTCCAATCTCTTTGCAACCTGCTGAAACCTACAAAATAAAATAAAAAATGGTATCCCTGGATTTTACTCAATTTTGTCCAAAGGACCCCCACTTTGAAGCAAATTATACTGCAAAACATGTCATGCCTCCATATGAATTCAGGGAAGAAGAAAAGGAGAATTGAAACGCTTCTTTCAAAATTTCCAAACAAAATCACATTTTCAAGAGAAGAATACAATGTCGGCTGGAAATGCCTGAATAAATCGTTTTGGTAAACAGGTTGCAAATACGAAGAAGGAAGTCATTCTCATCATTCACAGTCTTCGCGCAGTGACAGGAGGTGCACAGTGCTATCTGCGATCTGTGAAGACTCGCACAGCTAAACAGTTTCTATATTTATCCTCAGAACAGGCAGTGCATGAATAGGAACAGCAAGGCATTTCCCTACGAGGCATTATCAACGTTCCTCAGCCCTGGTGTGGTGAAACATGTTTCTATATGTAGGGTGACTATATGAAAAGGAGGACAGGGCTCCAGTATCTTTAACAGTTGTATTGAAAAGGGAAGTTCAGCAGGTGTCATTTGTATATATGGGGAACCTGGGGAAATTTCCTCTTCATCACAACAGTGCCCTGCAGGTGCCCTGCCCTCTTTTAAATCTGGTCGCTCTAGTATAGCTCCTGCAGCTTTAAATGTTGTGATGAAGAGAGAATTTCACCAGGTTCTCCATATATACAAATGACACCTGCTGAAATTCCCTTTTCTATGCAACTGTTAAAGATACAGGAGCTCTGCCCTCCTTTTCATATGGTCTCCTTTGTTCAGGCCTGCTCAACTTGTGACCCACCAAGGCAACCCACCCAGTAGGTATTGCAGCTTGTCAAATGCTCAATAACCCTTTCCCCACTTTTTGCAGTTCTCAGGAAGGCACAACAAAATTGAGATATATTGAGTAGTTCTTTTCCGAAACTGCTCTGCCCCCTTCACAACTTTTTAATTGCCCTGCAAAAGAGCCAGCCACTTTTCTGTGCTTACCTTCCTGTAAGAAGGAGGCTGAGGGGTGTGGGGGCTCTTTCGTCTGCAATTTTCCCCCATTCTGCGCTTGCAGCCTCTCCTGCAGCTCGAACTTCCAGGAAAGCCCCCTAGAAGACTTAGCCAGGACTTCCTGCTTTGGGGCTTCTCTGTGCTGCCACCTGCTGAGTGCCTAAAAGCTGGGTGAGGAGCTGTTGTTATTATTTATCTTCTTCTTGTTGTTGTTGCAAAGACTTTTTATAACAATGGAAAACAAATCAATAATGGCTCACTCGGCTTTCAGACGCTCAGCAGGCAGCAGTGCTGGAAAGTCCCAAGGGAGGGTGTCTTGCCTAAGTCCTCTAGGAGACTTTTCAGAAAATTTATTTATTTATTTATTATTTCATTTATATCCCACTTTTTTCCTCTAAGGAACCCAAGGTGGTGTACCTAATCCTCCTCTTGATGTTACCCTCACAACAACAACCCTGTGAGGTAGGTTTGGCTGAGAGTTTGTGACTGGCCCAAAGTCACCCAGTGGGTTTCTATGGCTAGGTGAGGACTAAAACCCGGATCTCCCAACTACCAGTCCAACACCTTAGCCACTACATCACACTGGCTCTCATGAGCAGCCAGAGAAACTGCAGGGACAGAATTGGGGAAATGGTAAAGTAAAAAGTGCATGCGCACATACCCCTCAGCCACCTCTTTACACTAAGGTAAGTACTAAAGTGCTGCACCCTGAGATTCCTCCCCCCAAATTATCACCTCCTTCCCAATATTCTGGGTGCAATTTCTTTTCACCCCTCCCCCACCAACAAATGGTAATGAATAGATCAGAAAATTCAGCACAGTGCTAGTATTAAGCTCCCGTCGACCAGAAAGGCATGGATGGTGAGCTGTGTTTCCCTTGGTTTGCCACAACTTGGGCAGGTCTTTGAGTTACTTCAGTTTCTATCTTGCTCTATTCCCACAGCTCAAGATAGGAAACAACAGTTTTGTAATGCACATTGACCTCACCAGAACCAGAATATAGATACCCAATTAAAAATATTACATGAATATGCTTAGAATTACCCAGCTCCTGCTTAATCCTAGTTCGAGGTTGGGGAACTTGTAGCCTTTCAGAACTTGTTGGGCCAGATCTACACCAAGCAAGATATGACACTTTGAAAATGATTTGAAGACTGTATAGGGAGTGTGTCCTGGGCCCCAACAGTTGTCACTATTGTTATAAATCGTAGTGTAGATCCTGCCTTGGACTGCAACTCTCATCCCCCTCAGCTGGCCTGGTTTATGGGAGTAATAGTTAGGGATGGAGAAATCTGTCAATTTCAGTTCTCTCCATTTCATATTTTTCCAATCTTAAATTCAGTGCATCTTGAACTTTAAGATCCCCCCCAGTTTTAAGTTCTATTCATCCTGAACTTTTCTTTAAGTTTGTATATATAAGCCACATTTATCCTAATAATGCATTTTTGCCTAATCTACATATTTTTGCGAAAAAGTTTCTTAATATAAAGTGTTCTTGAACATTATAATCCATCATATCCCCATTTTTGTAAGCATTTTTTTTAAAAAAATTGTTAAGATGACAGCATTGCAAAATCTAGAGAAGTGTGAATTTCTAAGGATAACTGAGTTTTTGTTCTCATAATGGTGTGAACTGAATAAGAATGTACAGATTTTATTAAATCCAATCCATCTGTGTTTCACACATTATCAGATGTCTTTCGTTCCATCGTCTGCTCACTGACGAAATTGGGTTCTTTTTCAAGGAATGTAAGAGAATTTCATTCCTGTTTTTAAATGTGCATTAGTGAAAACGTGCATTTCCACCAACACCCCCATTAAAAATGTCCAAAAGTCTGCAGAATCTGCACAGTCCATTGTGGAATTTGTATTCATAGAAATTTAAACTCATTTGAGTCTGTTGCAGATTTCTTTGACATCCCTAGAATTGAATGAATTTCCTTCCATCCATAGTTGCAGTCCAAAAACATCTGGAGGGCCACATGTTCCCCATCCCTGTCTTGGCTGTTAACAGCCACCTCCAACAAAATAGTCTTGCTCTATCTCTAACAAGCAATCATGTGGTTTCCTCCCCCCCCCCCCAATGAATCTCTAAGAGATAAATGTCCTTCAACTGCAGGTCAGCTAGCTAGAATGTCTTGTTATGTTTCCTTGCTTTTTAAACTTGGTGCATATGGATAGGGTAGTAAGTGTGAAAACACAATAGCTGCTGTTTGAAAATGGCTTCCCACTGTACAGTTCTCTCCCAGTAGTTTGATTTACTAGGGATATCACAGGCGTCTGATGCAGGGGTGGAGTCTGATGGACTATCCCCCCACTTGGACTGTGGTCCTTGGCCCCCCTGGCCACCCCCACCCCGATCACACCACGGAAGCTCCTGGACAGCTTGCCAAGTGCCCACACAGCTGCCTGTCCCCTTAGTGAGCCACCATTTTGTATAAAAAAATAGCAGCTTTTTATTCTGTATAAAAGGTCTTTTATGCAAATGGCGGCTGTAAAACAATCATTCTCTCAAGGTTAGAGGCATGAATGGCACCCAGCAGGGTTTAGCGTGCACCCAGGGGTGCGAACAGGGGTGAGTCCATCCATCCTTATGATATACCCATGACTTGACACCATCATGTCTCACTGTTGCGTGTCTCTCTCCTAGGGGTTAGCAAATCCCGCCACTGTTGGCTGCCTGCCGCCATGAACCAGGCCATCTTAAATTAAGATTGAAGTGTGTGTGTGTGTGTGCTTTCTGGAGCCTCCTGAAAATGTGCATTAATGCAATGGGGGGAAAGGGGCAAAGGATGTGATCCCGGAAGCCAGGGAACTCTTGTGTCCTAGCTCTTGTGGAGGCTTGTGAGCTCTCAGGCCCAGGTCTGCCCTCATGCCAGGTATGTCCATTTGGATCCATGAGGACCAGATGTGCGGGATCTGGATGCTTGTGACTTCCCTATCAGCAGGTGTGTGGTGTTTGTAGATATAGTTAAATAGAGTTATGGAAGGACAATTATATAATATTGATAACACAAAGCTGCAAACCTCTATATAACCCCACTCAGAAGTTTCATAAAGCCACTTGGCATATAACATTGGGAAGCATGTGTTTCCCCATACAGGGTGTACTATATGCCAAAGGATCAGTGTTTATTTATGTGTTTCTTGTGTCTAGCTCATCTTTGTGTTTCAAAACATGTTTATTGCTAAGTAAATGATACATGTTCAGCATGGGCCGTGCAAGTATATTTACAAGTAAATGAATGTTTAGTTGGTTGTATCAAAATAATTCATATTTTCCACCAGCATACATTCCTCATAGGTAACCATCAAGTTATCCTGCTGCTCTCCCTGTTGGTTTTTAAACTCCGTAGCAATGATCCAATGTGGGCCAATGTGCACACGGAGGCCTGAATGAGCGGAGCCTGTCTCAGAGAATGCTCCACCATGCACACATTCTCCTTCATGCACACAGCTTTATGTTAATCCTGGGCAGCCTGAAGATGGACTACTGAATAGAAGCAACTACTTATATTCTTCCTGCATGCTTTGTTTGCTTAATCTGCTGCATTTGAGACAAGTGTATTTGAACTGGTGCCGATATGCTGATATGCAATGCATTATTGCACTTAAGACCTACACGTGGAGTTCCCACAGGCAGCTGGTTGGCCATTGTGTGAACAGACTACTGGACAAGATAGCCCTTCGGACTGTTTCAGCATGGCTCGTCTTATGTTCTTATGTGTACCTGAAAAAAAAAGTCTGCCCAACTGTGAATGCAGCCTTGCTCCATATATTGGATACATGATGATTCCTCTGTTTTTGCTGTTGCAGACAGGCAGAAAACAAACAAACAAAACAACAAACAAACCAGGAGACTTATCAAGTCCCTGATGGACTTCCATAGATGACTGCTGGTGGGCTGTGTTTGGCTTAGAGGGTCATAGATTTGGCAGACCTAATGTAACGTATGAAAGGCAACGTTAACTTTATGAAGCATACGTATCTATTTATCCACTCTGAGATCATGAAAGTGTATTGATTGTGATGTTAATAAGGCAGTAAATCTTGCTTCCTTCAATTCCATTTCGCTGCAGTTTCAGTGGCAAGCACTATGTGGCACTAGAAGACATAAAATACTCTGAATGAAATGTACTTGATCATTTCCTAGGAGATAACAGAGGTTGCACTCAAACTCAAAGCTCAAAGTCAAATAGCCAGCAATCACATTATGAGATTTAAGATGCACTCCACACACACCTCCCCATAGGCAGTATTGGATTACAACAGCTATTGAAAAAAAAATGAGGGAAAGAGTCTGGCATGTAATTTCCTCCAGCCAATTCTATTTTTTACCTATACTGGTAAAAACAGGATTTATGAAGAGTTGTGCATTATTATTATTATTATTATTATTATTATTATTATTATTATTAAAAAAGGGAGGTCTGACATGCATCAAATGCAAGTGAACATTAGTAAAACACCTAAACATTTTTGGACAGGATGGTGATTATTTCACTGGGGAAAAAGAAGTGCATAGAACTGGATTTTCTTTGTAGTAGCATTGAGAAAGGAAGTCAACATTTGACAAAATTCATGAATTCAGAACTGTTTATTTCAAATTCGGAAATAAAAAGGCAAATGACCTCAGATGAAGTTAAACTCTCATATCTAGGTGAAGTATGTATGTTCAAGCCTCAATACTTGAGTTTTGTTTTATGCATCTCAAAATCTCCATATCTGAAAGCTGTGCAAAAATCCAACACAGGATTATTACTTGTATAATGCTTAAACATTTTACCATATTCTTTAGACAATTTTAAATCAAAATCTGTTCTAGAGATTCATTTTGATTATTCTACTTCTTTGTCCAGCTAATTGAACCATATTTATGAATTGCTTCAACTATGCTGCAATTATTGCTAAAATAATGAATTTGATGACTAAAGGTTAAGATAGTCTCCTTCTGGAATTTTAATACTTACTCTGTTGCCAGCAATTTTGCCGTTAAGAGCAAAATAAATACACAGATTCAGAACACAATTAAATTGAAACATTATAGATCTGGATTGAATTGAAATAAACTAAACACTAAACATATTTTCTATGAGGAAATTAGTCTCATATCCAGTAATCCAAAGCAACTTTGCTGACTCCATCATCTACAGCATGGGTGGGCAGCTTGTGGCCCTCCAGATGTTTTGGCCTACAACTCCCATGAGCCCTAGCAGAACAGACAATGGTGCAGGATCATGAGAGTTGTAGGGCAAAACATCCAGAGGGCTACATTTTTCCCACCTCTTATGTATGTATTTACTTATTAATAACACTTATATACCCCTTAATATAATAAAACAGTTCTCTAATTTCCAGATGTGTTAGGGATGGACAAGTCTATTTCCCATTTGTATCACTTCCACAAGTTTTACCCTTTTTTCTGTTCTGTTTCCACATTGTTAAATCATTATCATCATCATCATCATCATCACCACCATCATCATCATCATCTCAAAATAGCATTTAAATTAAACACTTTTTTAAAAAAATGTTTTTATCTCAAAATAGGACTTAAATGTAGATTTGTTCTCAATATACATATTAAAATCTGCATTTTGATAGTTGTAACATATCAAGAACAGTGTTGCAATGTTCAGAGTGTGAAATCCATTGGTTAGCTAAATTCCAATCCACACATTCACCCAAGAAGTGTGAATCAGGAGAAATGTGCAAATATCAAATCCTCAAGAATCCCTAAATTCTTAGGGGCTTAGGACTTGAGAAGATCAAGCCTTTTTTTTACTACCTGTTCTCAGATAGGGAGCTAACTGATGATGTAGCAAGATACAGGCTCTCCACTGGTCGGGTAAGATTTGCTTTTAGTTCAGATCTCTTAAGCGTTACATTTATATGCCCCAATCCTTGTTGTCAGGCCAATAAAGCAGGTTTGTTGCTCTCAAACACCACACAGAGAACAAGATGCCCCATCAGAGTTTCAAAGACCACCTAATGCATGCCTTAAATAGCTGCATCGATGGACAGATACTTTTATTGGCCTCTTGTGTATGTTATCTTTGTAGCATGGTAGCTCCTGAAAAATGGAAATGAAAGCGATGGCTCCATCTGAGAAACTGTTTTGTGTGAGGTGCCTTAGCCATTTTTCACCTTGCCAGAGGTGTGGGGTTATACTGATATAGTTGAAATTTCTCCAATTATATGGGGAACTGCTTCAGACAGTCTCCCAACTCGAACTATGCCCACACGCTTGCCATTTCTTGCGTAAGTATAGCACATGAATCAGGTTTTAGTTGCCATGATTAAGTGTATTGTCCCACACAGGATTGGTTAAATGAATCACATGGAATGCTACAATCTTTACAGTTGCCAATTTCTCTTTTGTGTTTTAAATACCATTTCTGTTACTCTTACTTGAGAAGCTTACAAGTTACTAATGACACTACTCAAACTAACTCCATTGCTAGATCTACCTGTTATTGTTGAACAGAGGGGTGAAGATCTCGTGATGCTTTTATCGTGAGATCCCCCCTCTGTTTACATGCGGTGCGCAATGGCCTCAGAAGGAAAGGATGTCGCCCTAACCGTTTTTTAAAAAGAAACAGAAGATGCGCGCTTGTGCCCAAAAGGTAAGTTGTTGTTGTTGTTTTAAAAATATCCCCGCACCCCCCATCCCATACCCAAGGAACCAGGACAAACTGCAATGCCCACACACACACGTTCTGCAGTCTTGGGCTCAGCCCGAGACCATGGAAAAAGTGGGCCTAAAGTATAGGGTGAGATCCTGGGGAAGGGAGGGATCATCGCTCCCTGATCCTGGGATCCGCTATGTGTCATGTGAACGCACTGGGACGATGCTGGGATCTCCCCGGGATTTTGCCCCATCTAGCTAAGGCCTAAGTTACAGTAGAGGTGCATTGGTTTGAACTGAAAATGTAGCTGGGTCTGAAAACCACAGAAGCATAGATAGATGCTTCCTGACTTAGAGGGAATCCGCACGTCGTTCCGAGATTGCTTCTAAGCGACCCCAGTGCGGCGTGAAAGCGATAATGTAACTGGCCTTCCCCCCGCCGCCGCCACCCACAGACCTCCTCGCCGACCGGCGAGGAGAGCTCGGCTGAAGAAGGTGGGGTTGAGAGTGGAAGAAGCTCTCCACCCCGCCTTCTTCCCCTGAGCTCTCCGTCCCAGCCGGCGAGGAGGTCTGCGGGTGGCAGGGGCGTCGGGAAGGACATCTCTTCGTCGGCTCTTCTAAAGGCCAGTTACACGATCGCTTTCACGCCACACTGGGGTCGCTTAGAAGCAATCTCGGAACGACGTGCGGATTCCCCCTTAGAGTCACAGTGGACTCTTTGCCTCTCAGAAGCTGCAAGTTTATCCAGGAGATCCAAAAGATTTCTGTGGGGCTGGATGTTAAGTGTTTACAGCTTGGTATCAGGTAAAGTTAAAAATAGGGTTGTGGATCAAAATGGAGTCCTTTCCCTGAAGTAGAATTCAGAAGAGAGCCCAGAAGTAGAACTCAAAAGAATAGGTCTTATTCTTCTGAGTCAGTGTGAACTTGTAAACAGTAGACTGATTTTTGGTTTGCTGGGTTATGAAAGAGAATGTGGCAGAAGCACATGAAGTGGTGCATCAATATAATAAACAAGTCTTTGAAGTCCTAAAACCTGTGTTTTGCACGCACGCACACACACAAACACACACACACACACACAAGCTTTGAATGGCCCAATTTGAACAATCGTATTTCGCCTTAATGTACTAAGATAAGACTGAGCCTTTTTCCTTTTTACCTCAACACTAGCAATGCGTCAGTGTCTTTCAGTGCACATGAGGGCAACAGATTTGTTTCGTTCGGAGTGCTGGAGAGGCCATATGACACCAGTGATCTCTAACAGAGGAAAGTGGCCAGAGGGCTCAGGTGAAATGGTCAGGGAACACTCCCTGCTGCCCTCTAGTATCTGACACCTGAGGTGGTTGTCTTACTCTGCATAAAGGTAGAGCCAGTTCTGACCATCATATACTGTTTCTTCCAAACTGGGGAACTTTGGAAGAATCACCTTGAGAACAAGCCAAGATATGGTTTAAAATTAGTTTACTGTCCTGGCTAATTCATAAGGCTGTGACCATAGTTTGGATTAAATTAGAAAACTACGGGCAGTATCCAATACTATTGCTGCACCTCCACTTCTTCCATTGCACTCATGGGACCTACCACTAGCACAACAGGAAAACTGTGCAGCCTAACCCAAAAAATGAGCAGAAACTCTAATGTCTGGAATGATACAGGTCAGTAGAGATCCCTTCTGAGAGCTCCAATACCCTGCCCCCAAAAGTTGCAATTCCAATTGCTTTGGGCACTGCTAGGTTCCCATTGCACCAGCAACAGGGCCTGTTAGCATGAGGGCGGTATTGGATACTGCCCTTATGGTTAATTAGAGAGTTCCTGGTTTACTTATTCACTCTGCAAAGAGATGAGCAAAGAGGCTGCATGTGTAGGCATAAGTCTTGGCAATATATAAAATAAACATATGTCACAGGTGCAATTTATTATCCAAATGCATATATCATTAAGTCTGATTTCATATTATTTAACTGGATATATTGATTTTGAGACTGATTAGTAGTTAACCCATATCTCTGCTAAATACCTTTTTCAACTTGATGACCCCTTCTTGTGTGTTCTCATCTGTGCTGATGTCAAACAAGTTCCCGCCATCTCCTGGGACAATAGTATATTCAATTTCTGCATTTCTCCCAAAGTCAGGATCAACTGCTCTGATTCTTCCAATGGCTAAACCAACAAGAGAAGACTCTGGTACTTTCAGGTGGAAGATACCTGCAATACATAATCAGTTATTCAGAAGAGCTCTCGTCAGAGAGGTAATCAAGAAGAAAATGTAACATGTTATTCCCATTAATACAGCACATTTAACACAGCAATCCTATACAAGTCTACTCAAATGTAAGCTGCACTGAGTTCAATGGGGCTTGCTCCCAGGTAACTGGGTACAGGATTGCAGCTTAAGGCACTATGCACTAATTATATTAATAGTCACAATAGTATTGCTTTCCCCCTTTTACTAGATTTAAAATGCATATACCTAAATATTTAAAATTAACCCAAATTTCCAGCTTTGTTATTCAAATTTTGAATGAGAATCTTCAAGTTTGGAATTCAGTTTTAGGCTTTAAAGGTGATATAAGACCTGAAAATTTGATGTTTCAGGGTAACTTCAACTTAGTAAAGTGTAAATCTTCCTTTGGACTCTAGATATGTTTTACTTTTCTGTAAATCAAGCCTTGTGTCCAGTCCTGTAATATGGTCTGCCAAGTTCTTTACCATCCATATTTTTGCAGTCCCTGGTAGGGAACAGAAACAAGAAATTTATCAAGGGCAGTAGACATTGCTGGTGTGCTGTGTTGGGATTGTTAGATCACATGTTGTGCTGGCTTGCTTTAAATATTTCTTTGTATATTTGAGGGTGTATGCATGCCTCAATCTACACAGTTTGAGGCAGCATAAAACAATGGGGGTGCCTAGTTCTGGTTTGTTTGGCTTTTGCAAGTTGCATAGCTTTCCATCAATTAGGAGAGGCCCTTGTGTGTTAAAGAACATGGCTGGCTCTACATCAAAGAAGTCACTAAAAGAAGTTGCATATTACTTATTTCAAATTGTTTAGGCTGCAACGGTGAATTTGCAATGACTTGGCATTCCGTTGTTTTCCAGAAATTCAGAAGCATTAAAGACTGGGTCATTTGGATTAATCTGAAACTCTGAAGGATTCTTCAACTCCTGCCAAACTCAGATTTCTGATGGTGTGCTGTGCAATTACGCTGCCAACCTTCTCTGATAATAGTACCTCAATAGCACATGGAACATCCTAATGGATCTTACCTTGGCAGCATACTGTTAAGGGAAATAATGAAAACAAGCAATATGCATTTTCCTCCAACTGAGGGGCAAAATGTTACATTTACTTTGCCAGCTCCTTTGACTAAGAATGGGGGGAAGGAGATTGTAAGATAAGAATTAATCAACAGACATGTACTGTAGCTGACCTATCAGAGTCTGTATGCTATACACCTTCTTTAATTCATAGTTATTTTGTTGGATCCAGACTTAGAGTAGGCACATCAGAGTCTATGGGACTTATATTACGTTAAGCATGATTAAAAGTCAACTCCTATACATGTCTACTCAGAAGTAAGCCTCACAGAGTTTACTGGGCCTTACTTCCAGGTGAGTGCTGTGGGTAGGATTGAAACTTAAACTGGAAGCAACCCATTGTCAGTTCTGTCTTTCTGCTTGCATTAGTCTTAATGACCAAGATATGAAGCCCACTGGGCCTAGTTTATACAATCAACATTGGTGTGAAGAGAATGTGGGCTCCTTAGCAAATAGTAAATAGGGCATGTGACCTCACATTTATTTTGTTCACAACACAAACCACATTTCTATCCCACCTAGGATGTGTGGGACATTCCAGTGAAAGCTTATTGAAGCAAGCTTGATTTCCCTTTCTTTCTTTCTTTCTTTCTTTCTTTCTTTCTTTCTTTCTTTTCTTCCCCAGTTTGCTGGATTTTTTAATTTTTTTTAGCAGGAACCGTTTAATATACCTCAGATTTTGCTGTAAGGAAAATTCACTGGCAACTCTAATCCCCCCGCCCCCATGCTGTGAGGGGATTCCCTCTCCGAGCAACCCTGAAATGTAGTTTAAGTTTAGTGATATTGACTTATTTATTTATTTATTACATTTTTATACCGCCCAATAGCCAAAGCTCTCTGGGCGGTTCACAAAAATTAAAACCATAATAAAACAACCAACAGTCTAAAAACACAAATACAAAATACAGCATAAAAAGCACAACCAGGATAAAACCATGCAGCAAAATTGATATAAGATTAAAATACAGAGTTAGAACAGTAAAATTTAAATTTAAGTTAAAATTAAATGTTAAAACACTGAGAGAATAAAAAGCTCTTCAGTTGGCGACGAAATGAGTACAGTGTAGGTGCCAAGCGGACCTCTCTGGGGAGCTCATTCCACAACCGGGGTGCCACAGCGGAGAAAGCCCTCCTCCTAATAGCCACCTGCCTCACTTCCTTTGGCAGGGGCTCACGGAGAAGGACCCCTGTGGATGACCTTAAGGTCTGGGCAGGTACATATGGGAGGAGGCGTTCCTTCAAATAACCTGGCCCCAAACCGTTTAGGGCTTTAAATGTCAATACCAGCACTTTGAATCGGGCCCGGACCTGGACTGGCAGCCAGTGAAGTTGTAGAAGGACTGGCGTAATGTGATCTCACCGGCCAGTCCCTGTTAGTAAATGGGCTGCCCTGTTTTGTACCAGCTAAAGCTTCCAGACCGTTTTCAAAGGCAGCCCCACGTATAATGCATTGAAGTAATCCAAATGAGAGGTTAAGGCAGTATGGTCAAGGTAATATGGTTCATAGATCACGTGGGATTTGAACCCAGCTCTCCCTCGTCCAAGACCATATCTACACCTTGTGTCAAATCATTGCAATCACATCACGGTAATGCTGTATCCCTCTTGCACATTTATACCTCTTAGGACACACAGTGACATTTGTTGCAGTCGTTCGCATAATGTGGAATAAAAAGCAGGAAATAACACTATGAAATGTGGATTGTGCTCCAACAGTTGTCAGTGTACTTCAGTACACTGACTATAAAGCAGTAGTGTAGATCTAGCCCAAGGCCTTTGCTAGACCTACCTTAAAAAGCGCGGTGGAGGAGGGGAGAGCCCGTGATGCAACTATTGCGGGCTCTTGCACTAGTCTATACGTCAGGCACGACGAGCTCATGAAGAGAGCTGTTGCACCCGCCATTTTTTTTGTTCTTAAAGGGCCAGATGCGCACAAACGCTTATGCGCCCAGGTAAGGTTTTTTTTTTTAAATAATAATATTGTTTTCCCTGCTCCCCCCACCCTGCCTCCGATGGGCACAGCTCCCGGCTATGCGTGAGTAATTGTGTGTCGCTGGGGTCAAGCTGTGAAAATGGGCTCAGCCTGATACAGCGGAAAATACCGGGCCCAAAGGGATAGGCTATATCCCGGGGCAAGGGAGGGTTGATCCCTCCCTGAGCCCAGGATTCCCTGTGCATCATCTGGATGCACAGGGGCGATCCCAGGTACCAGCCAGGGATATAGCCTGCTCTAGCAAAGGCCCACGTCTCTCCAGTATGCTATGTTGCCTGTCATCAAGCTTTGTGGCACCATGCACTTTGGCCAAGCTGTGGTGTGTGTGTGTGTGTGTGTGTGATTAAAAAATCTTATGAATGTTTGAGCTGAATCTATTCATTCTACATTCATCTCAGGAGTCACATGAAATAGTTCTTTGTAAGCATTTAAATCTCAATATTATTATAGGACATTTGAAAGTGATTCCCCCTCCCCCCCCAAAAAAAAGGATCCAAAGCAATATTGCATTAAGTAATGTTATATGAAGAACATGTACAACAGTAGGCCTGCACAACTTGTGACCCACCATGCTGAAGGCCACCCATTAGCCATGGGTTATGACCGTTAGGTACTTGACAACCCACCTGTTATTGCAGTTCTGGGCATGAGCCACCTGACAATGCTAGTGGGCTGTGTTCAGCTCAGTGTGTATTTCTGACCTGGACAAATATTTGTTTCAGCACATGTGAAACAGTCATAGTTATCTGGCCTACAAGGAACAGGAAAGAGGAAGTACAACAACCAGAAAGACCGAAACAATGAAGTATAAAATCCAAGCAGGTCAACAAAAATGTTATAAATCAGAGTGGAATAAAAATGAAAGACTCTAACCTGAGTTTCACCTACATATCTTCCAAAGGAACGGTCAAGATAATATTTGTACAGTTGATGAGGCTACTATGAAGCAAATAGAGTTTGTCTGCCCTGTACGATACTGAGGAAATAGTAGAATTAGGAATTTACTGGGGTGGGTGGGTTGCAGAGCAGTTCTGCTCCTCCCTGAAATTTTAAGCAGCGCTCCGATGAGGTGATTCCCCAAGCCAATTCTTGGAGTGGCTCTGTCTCCCTGCACCATTGGATTACCAGGTGGAAGACTGCTTCATTTTTTGAGAACTGCTGTATTCGTGTCAATGGGAATTGACAAAAATGCATACATCTCTGTCATTTTTCAGAGAAAATGATGAAACTTGGCACCCTGGTAGCTCTTAAGTAAGGCTTTAGCCATGCCAAGTTTAAAGCAGATCCCTTCATCCTGTGACTTTTAGGATTTTTTTTTTAAAAAAATCCCTCAAACCCCCCCCCCCCCCACACACACCTGAAACTACGCAGGACCTTTTATCCTTTACTTTGCTGATGCACAGTTGTACATCTTCAGTTAAAAAAAAAATAGAGATCTGCTTCAGTTTATAAAATTAAACATCTGTTCCCTGACCATTTGCTTTAATGGTTTGAAATGGGGGGGGGTACTCTCCCTTTGAGAGGTCAGACAATATAATACCTTTATTTTTATATATATAATAAATTTTATATATTTTATATTATAATAAATTTTATATATAACAAATTATATTTTTTTATTTTTTATATATTTTTCAAAGCATATAAACTTGAGTCCCATCTCCAAAACAGGAGACATACTAGTAATAGTAAACTTTTCTCTCACCACCCCTTCTTCTCTTGATTTTATGCCCAGACTTGCATCCATACTTGCAGTACACAGATCAGCCTTTGACACAAGATTCTTTTCTGTATCCTAATATTGTCTTGTGAGACTGTATGGATCAACACTGCCTGCCAATCATCATCACTTCCTGGGACAATTCATTTACATGAGTTTTCATTCTTTTCGTAATGTGAGCCATTTTTTTCTCTAAATCATTTCTTTCAGCCAACAGCAATAGTGCACATGGGGAGTGGAACTTACACTCTTTCTCGCTCCATGAGCTAGCAAAGAAATGAGTTCCAAGGTGGGGGGAAATGGGTTATATCATTTGCAATCCTTCCCCCTACGCACTGCGATTGAAAGGGAGCAGGGAGGAGACTGTGACTATTGGTTAGCCACAGCTGTCAATCTCAAAACTTCCCCTCTTCACCCCGCATCATCTTCTTAACATGGAAGTGTGTTCAGTGAGCCATCCATCAACATGAAACATGCTCTCATGTCACCTAAAAAACCTTCAGACCTACAGATTCTTTGGGGGCTCCAAATGATCTAAGCACACTGCGGGTTTCAGACTGTTTCAAAACTGCATCCCTAACCACACTGCAATTTCAGAGGTTTGTCAGAGGTCTGGCAGACCCCCGGATTTTCGGTGCAGAGCGCACATCCCTAGTATTTACTAACAAGCCATGATCATAATTGTCAAACGCAAGGGACAGTGGCACTGAGGGTGCTTGAAGTCAGATGGACCGGCAATTTTCCCACTCCAACCTACCTAACCTCCAAGGGACAATTAGGAGATAAGCAGAGATTAACAATGGATAGAGGAAGTTGGTCAGTGTGGCCCTACTATCCCCTCCAGTATTCCTTGTCCATTTTCTGGGGAGCTGCAGTCAAAGTCTGGAGCACTTTTGTCTAGGCACGGGTGAACGAGCAATGATTGAGGTCGCTAGGATTCTCTGAACATCTCGCCGCTCATCTTCTGCCTGATTTTTGTTTCGTTTACGATCACTGCTCACTCTGCAAGAATGGGAAAATTGCCCAAATCAAGCAGCAACTGAACATGAATGTTGCGCAAATTTGCACAAATTCCCTCCATAGACTAAAATGGGGCTTTCAGTCTCTGGGGGAAATTTGTGCAAATTAGGAAACTTACACAAAATTAAACGGGGAAAGTTGTGCAGATTGAATGCGAGCACACATCCAGGACTTCGTGAACATTTTTGGCAGACACAAGCTTGTGCCCATCAACTCATTGGGGGCTTTGAACAGGGCATGCTCAGGGCATGCGAGCAAAAACAAAATTATCCTACTTCCTTATTTTTATCATGATAAATTCAACATTTGGTAGTCTGTAAGCTTGTTCTAGAGCAGGGATGCAGAACCTCTTTCAGTCAAAGGGCCGGATTCCATTTCAGTGAAGCTCTTGGGGGGCAAATTCCAGTGGTGGGTGGATCTGAAGGCAAAAGTGGGCAGAGAGATTTTTTTTTTTTAAAAAAAATACCAGCACACTTTAGCTTAAAACTTTTACTGCCAGTAACTAAGCTTAGAGGAGGCATTTCAATCTTTTAGATGGGGGTGGGGGGACTGTATGAAGATATCAAATGATCAGTGGTTGGGGGAAAGAGGGTATGGCCTTCTGGGTAGTCCCAGAGAGCCAGATTGGGACCCTTGGGAGGAGAGATTTCACCACCAGGCCTAAGGTTGTCTATGCCTATTGTAGTTATTACAAAGACATAGAGGATAGGAATGGATAAATAACTCTGTTTCTGGTCAGTGTCACATTTGCTTATGTTCACTCATTACATCAGTTCCATTTACGGATGGTGCGGGCGCCCAGATAGGGTCATGGAGTCTGACACACTCCTGGATCCATCTCGCTGAGCCATGGAGTGCTTGCAAGTGTGCTTATTGAACTCCACATGGTACAGGAGCATCTTGCTGCTGCCCATTCTTCCTTGTGAGCCAGCATTTTTATGGAAGATCAATGCTTTTATTTTTTCTGTATTTATGTCATGCAAAATGGCGACCATAAAAGGACAATTTCCACAGTATTGGAAGCATAGTGCCCCTCTCTACATCTCTAATATCGTGGAAATGGCCCTTTTATGGCCCTCAGTTTGCAATATAATTTTTCGGAAATGCAGAGCCAAGATCTTCCATAAAAAATCCTGTCTCTCAGGGAAGAGTGGCCAGCAGTGGGGCACTTCTGGATTGCTTGTCAAGCCCTCCAGGGACTCATGTGGCTCATCAGGTGGGGACAAGCAGCAGCAATGGCTTTGTGGGTACCTGGCAAAGCTGGATGGAGGTAGGTCTGTCCATCCCTAGATCCATGATATTTTCATTTTAAAAAAATCGCATTAAAATTAACATTAAAATGTATATTTTAAACATATTTTGTCTTAAAATGCTCATTATATATTTTCTCTCAAAATATGCATTTAATTATTTAATATACATTTGAGCTGAGAACTGCATCACAACAAGCCTGATGAGTAGCTGTGTTTTGATCTACACATCGGTCCGGGCAGGACAGATCAAGGGAGTTTGCATAGGAATTTGCTACTATCAAATTCCTCAAGTATCCCTAATACGGGCTTGTTTCATAGAGGAACTTTTCTTGAGAATGTAATCTTCACACTGACGTTCTCATACAGTGTGCCCAGCAATGTGGTTGTGGTTGCAAAACTGAGTACGGCAGGGGGTACATTTGCATCACAGCACTTCAGCTGTTGCCAGCTGGTTTCTGTTGCCAGCTGAACTTCAGTTGTTGTTGTTGTTGTTGTTGTTGTTGTTGTTGTTGACCGCTTTGGTTAGTGTTCTTTTTAAGCTGGGCTGGCACATCTTGCGACCTGCTATGCCAAATGCACCCTGACAGGTATGTATTATGCATCTGACTTGCAACACTGCCCAGAAAGCTTTTGCTATTGGCTGGAACAGCAACAACTAAACAACCAACAGGTAGGGAGGGATGGGTGAATCTGTCAACCTTGATCTCATCAAGGTTCTCATTTTTTTTCACCACCAAGTTCACTCTACCCTGGTTCTATGCAAGCTCCCCCTCCATCTGCATTTAAAATAATGGGTGCATTTTTCAAATTACAGATGTTTGTACCCCTTTAGTTGCAGGAGATGAAAATTGAGTCATCTGGCATAAAAATATAAACCAAATGGATTTCTCACCCATCCCTATAAATAGGCAGGCAACTGAAAAAGGGGGTTTCTGAAACTCCTATAGGATCCATCATAATAACTTGGGATGGTGGGTCACAATTTGTGCAGACTCGCTCTAAGGTTTTTGAAAATCTTGCTATTGCTATATTGCATCCCTGCACTCTGCCTGAAGTTTCAGTTCTGTTCTATTGTATAGATATGAGAACAGTATGGAGTTTTAGGATGCAGCAAGGAAATGTATCCATGCATGAGATGAGACTCTGCAGATGAAAAATATTGCTACTTCGTCATCCTACCAGGGTACAATAATGGGAACATTATAAATCTGCAAACTTTGGATTTGAGACAGTGGTCACATAGGTGAGAGTCAACTTGAGACCACTGGAAAGGGCAAGCAAAATCCAAATGTCACGCACGCTTGATTTACTTAAAGGAAACACATTGTAATTTACACATGCACAAATTGCCTTTTGCTCAGCTGAAGTTACCCAAATGGCAACAGTGACTGGGGGAAAATGTCAGATTGCATTAAGTTCACTGCTTTCCCTTTTGCCTCCCCTGTGGAACATCTAAGGTTTGTGAGGTAATAGAGTTCTAATGGACTAGGAAATGTACAACAATACGTACAATGTGAATTGGGCATGCAACCTGAAGGGTCCCCCCCAACACACACACACACACACCCTTGATGAAGTACAACCAGGGTGATTCACACATTTATATTTATCCCTCAAGGTCTAGCTACATGAGATGGATGCACAGGTTATGCATGTTAGAACGTGGGTTACTCCAAATTTGTATAAAGCCATGGGGAATGTAAAGTGAAAAAAGGGGTAAGCAGATAATGTCAAATCCTAACCCAGATGTCACTCCCCACCCTCTCACCCTCTCACCCCCAAACCACTTCCCTTTTCTCCCAAGTCTTGGAAGTGCAACAAGAAACCCATAATAGGATGAAGGATCAGGATCTTCTTCTGCTTGTCGTTCTGCTTTAAAGTGACACCTACATACCCCCATCATTGTTTTATATATATGCAGATGGGATGTGTTCCAACAGATGGGACTGCCAGCCTCATATGACATTTGCCCATCAAAGTCTTCAGTGTCAAGCATTATTAAAATGTTAGCAGGCCATCTTCCTCTGTATGAGCCTGCCTGCCTCCTCAGGTCAGCAAAAGGACGCATAGGAGGTCATTTCTGCTCCAGAGAAGATTACAATCATTATTGCCTTGAAGAAGGACTTTGTCCGAAACATATCGGCAACTTACCAATAAATAAGTTGTAATATATCTATGTTTCCATCCCGTGTCTTTGGCTTTTCCTCACATGCCTACTCAGGACAACACAGAGGGCCTTGCTTCATGTCCCACCACTACCAGAGCTGTGACCAGTAGCTACATGAGAGACATCTTCTTTCATAGTGATGTGCAGACTCTGACCTACTCTACATGAAGCAGGATATTGCACATTGAAAGCAGTATGAGAGCGGTATATGGTATGTGTCAATGGACCCCAAAAGTTGTCAGTGCACTTCAATACTGCTATGAAGCAGTAGTGTGCCTCCTGCCTGTTATATACTGCTTTCATACCGCTTTCATAGGGCTCTATCCTGCTTGGTGTAGAATAGGCCACAGAAGGTCCTTACTCTAGAAGACTAGTTAGTCTCAGGGGCATTGCTAGGCATTTAAAAGATCTGGGGCCAAATCCTTCAATTGTCATCAAGAAAGTTTAATTGTCACATGGAGGGGTTTTTTTGTGTGTGGGAGGGAACAATGAACACAGAAGGGAAGGTTAAGCATCCTCCCCCCCAACTGTGATTCCTCAGGAAATGTCCCCCTCCCAATATGGCAACTAAGTTTTAAAAAAACTTCCCATTGGCACTGCGGTATGTTTTTTTCTCAGCATGATTGCCACGCATGGGTGGGAGGCATTGCAGCAAGTAGGGAGGAGTTGACCCTTCCCTCCCCAGCTCCAAATCTCCTTGGAAATTATCCCATGTGGCAACTTACCCCGGGGGGGGGGACTATTCCATTGGCACCAATGGACACAGGGCTCTGTGGAACAGAACCAGGGCTGTGGAAAATAGATTTGGGGCCAGGTCATTATCTCTGATGGCATCTAGATGACAGTAAAAGACTACCATTTTATTCTGATGTGTCTATGACATGCCTGATTTTTGGGACCTGATTTCTTTTTATCTGTTCTATCTGCATGCTGCTACTGTTGTCAATCTCATTCCTGTTCCTTTAAAAACAAATTGGTTGTAAGCCAGTCTGGGCAGCATACTGATGGTACGGGGGAAAAAATGCAGGGTATATTTTAAATCAGTGTCCCCCAATCTGGTGCTCTACAGATGTTTGGAACTCCAACTCCCAGCATTCCTCAACATTGGCCATGCTGGCTGAGGATGATGGAAGTTGAAGTTCAAAACAACTGGAAGGTAACAAGATGGGGAAGGCTCTTTTAAATAAATAAATACAATATGTGAACAGTTATTACAGACTGAATCCCACAGACAGAGCTTTTGTAATGCCTGGTATCGACTCAGGCCACTGAAAATGCCCTGAGATCCTAGTGATATAGGGCAGGACACAAATGTTTTAAATAAATAAATAGGCTTTGTGTGGTGAATCTTCCCCCTCCCTGCAATAACAGGGAGGAATATGTCTGATGTGAAATTGCAGCATTGTTACTGTTTAAGCTTCCCTGTCTTCCCTGTCCACCATTGGCAAGGGCATTCTTAATGTGCTAGCTAGAGTCTGGGGGGACCCAGTTCCTGAAAGGTTGGTGAACTTGACCCCCTGGATGGATTCCTCTGACATCCCTATTAGTAACTGACTTTATTCTGTAACCACCTTCACCAACTGGGTCCCTACAGATGTGTTGGCTTACAACCATGCTGACTGGAGAGGATGTAGGTTTAAAACATCTGGAGATGATTTCTGTCTAATCCATTAGGGGGGTACCAGGTTGGGGAAGGCTGTTCTACAGTACATTCATATATGAAGTAGACTATCAAGCCACCAAACTGAGGCCTTTAAAAAACCCACCTTTCACAGAGTTCTGAAAGGCAAAAGACTGTGTGCCTTTTTAATAATCTCATAAACCACCCATTCTCCATTCACTTTCCTTTTATGCAAAGAATTTCAAATTTACAGTCACAAGATCAGAGCAAACCATAAACACTTTATTGATTCGAGAATGGTTTCTGGTAAAGCAGTTCTTTACCTGTATTGCTAGCTGTTCTCAATAGAAAAGAGGTGAATTATGGGCATGCCAGTCTTTCAAGTAATATCTGACCAAGAAAAACTTTTTCCCCCCCTGAGAGGAGAGCCCCTAATTTGCTAGAACAGTAGAATGAAAACAGTATCCAATTGTCTCTTAACTGCCTGCTTCTCCCTTTGTGATCTTTATCTCTCAGTAGGATATTTATTTTGTATTAAAATTAAGTACTGGGTGCTTCTTTGAACCAAACTATTCCCATGGGCACTCACTGCTTGGTGTAGAATGTATTATGTATCTAAATTGCTTTTGCATTCTCTCCTTCGTTGCCAAGAAGGCGGTGACAAAGAAGCCAAGAAACATAAATGCTGCAAAATATGAATTAACCACTTCACTTAATTTGTTGGATTCCGTAATGTATAATTTTTCCCAACTAATTATACAGTTCCTATCATTTAAATGAGTAAGTAAATCTATCTCCTCCTGAAGAAGATGGATTAAAACAGCTGGAAACCAGCCATACAGGTGATCTCAGTATATTTTATCACAGTGGTATCCTGTTGTAGGGATGGACTGATGTCAGTTTTGACTTCTCCCATGTCCCCCCCCCCAAGTTCTTTCCATAGTGCTTATGAGGGAATTTGCCAATTTTGGTAAGGTCTTATCTAACATCGAACACAGTGAAATTGTTATCCATATGCATGAGCCAAATTCAATAGGTACAGTAGTCCCAGTATGGAGAGGACCATGTTGAACCTGCCTGCTGTGCAGCTTTTAAAGATGAGACACCCATCAGAAAAAAGGCAGGGGCAACCCTAATTCAGGACCACAAATGTGGCTGAATACATGGGGAATCAAACACAGACTTTAACAGCCTGCCTCCTAAATGGATGAATTTGTCACTTCCGTTTCTTCCCACAAAGTTTTTTGAATCTCAAATTCTTCCTGTCCCATTTATGGAGAAATGTTTGTAAGTTCTTATCAAGAAAACAAAACTTACAGAATATCACCCACCATTAATTTATTATTGTTTTGTACCTATAGAAATGCCCCAGCCTTATCATCTTTTAGAATGCCACTTTTTCCCACCTATCTTTCGTGATATTGCCGGATCCCACATCACACAGGCATTGTTTAAGAAGGTGAAACAATGTGAGATAAGTAGGTGACTTGGTTAGTTCTCATGCCAAGTGTAGAAGCCTCCATGGAGATTTCATTTAGTTATGCATCACCCTTGTATCCTATCCTTCCTCAAAGCTGCTCAGGGAGAATATGGGATTTAACCTTGTGCTGTCTTGGAAAGTAACCATGTCATCTTCTTATTCCATGTGGCATTGCCCATTTCAAACAACGCTGGCCTATTTTAGGATCTAAGTAAGCTGATTTTTTAGATGTATTGCAACCATCCTGAGGAATTTTGCAGGATTCTTCATCCTCTCTCTCAAAAATCTAATAGTTTTAAAATGCTTCATGATGTGTGTGTGTGTGTGTGTGAAGAGTCAGTCCATTTCTCTGTAAAGACCCACACTGTCCTATTCAGACTAAGGCATCTTCATATCTATCCATTTAAATCTGTCCTTGCTTTAGAAAAAAAGAAAGAATTAAGTCTGACAGGATAGTTTCAACATTTACAAATATTCATGGTCTTGTCCTGCAAAGAAATGACAGCCATTTAGGATGACAGCCTTGTAGGAAGAGTTGTCAAAAGAGACATGAATTCTCAACCTACTTCCCTTTTTGAAAAAAAGAAGAAAAAGAAACAAACCATGATCCTCAGACAAATTTGTTGTATATGAGAGCATGAGTATATTTCCAAATTACTTCAGATTCCTAAAGGTGTTTCAGGTGAGCAACATCCCAACTCTCTAAAAGTAATTCAACACTTGAGAATGCCAGAGGTGAGATTTTGCTCTAGGTGAAATAAAGTGGCAACCTGAGGGCAAAAGAACAAACTATTACTTTAATACCTCAGACAGGTTTTGTGCATCCCTGAAATATTTCATCTTCCAAAACATGTGCCCAACCTGTCTAAGAAATTCCATTGAGCATTCTTTTCCCCTAGAGTCTAGTTTCAAGAATGTTATTGTTTGTACTATTCTTTCTTTGGTTTTTGAGTAATTCCATGGAAAATCCTGTCCAACTATCAAAATTCCTCAGGATTATGTTGCATTTCAATTATTGGTACAAATTTATGACCAAATGCCTATCGGAAAAGTCAGTTCAGATCCTAACATTACTGGTGTTGTTGTCCACTACAAGACAGGAAAACCTAGCTAAGTACTACCATGTAAATTTAATGTTATTACATTACAGAGGTACATATGCATCCATCTTCCCTCTTCTAATTCTATTGGTCCAGCTTGCTACTCTCCTGAAGAACAAACCATGGTATTGCTCATCTGTTCTGATGAGCATAAAGCCATCATCACAATAATGCAAATTTCTATACTGTAGCACTTGCAGTCCTGTCCTCATGGTCTATCTGCTTTGGGAGAATGAGAATTTCACTCACACTTGCACCTATCCCCAGGATATCGACTGGTGTAAACATACCCACTGTGCAGTGGTACTGCGTCAGTCATACAACACAGCAGCCACCTCACAGCCATCATGGGGCTTTCCTATGAAGGTGTGATTCAAAAAAGTTGAGGACTTACCCTGACTTTTTCACTGGAGCATCGCAAGTATAACACATCCTGCGTTGCAGGAGAGGCATCCCTGGGTGGATGGAAACCCCTGACTGGTCACCGTCTGCCCAGACAGAGGGCAGGGGCTGGGTCCAGCAAGTCAAGAAAGCACAGGGTTTCCCTAAAACTGGCAGAAACCCGGCACTGTCAAGGCAGCCCCTAGGTAATATACCTCTGGGTATGGATGAAGTTTGTCCCCGTTTGCAGAATTCTTCCAGTTCAACTGCACCAGACATTGTTGCTTATAGGATATTAGTTTTGTGAGTGAAATAGCAAACATTACCCTTCTTTCCACTAAAGTGCCTCCTCTAATTAAGCACTCCACTGTTCAGTTAAGCATTCCATTATATGACTGCCATGGGCTATGTTAATTTTTAGTTTAATAATCTTACTTCCTTGTACCAGCCTGTGCCTCACTGCATATTTTTCTTCCAAGGGTGGAAGTTGGCTTTTTTTGTGACATTTTATGTGACAGAGGTGGAAGGTTTTCAACCTTAGGAGCGAGCTGAACAGAAGACAGGCTAGAAGGATTGGCTTTTTGATGGCAAAAACATAGCCAACACAGAAGCAGAGTTATATTCAAAGCACGGACCTATAAAAATCATTCCCTCAGAAGTTTAAAGAACAAACCCCATGACATCTCTGTTGAACAAAAAACCCTGAGTGCTTGACATGTGCATTGCTAGAACTCTCTCCCTTTTGCACCTGGAAATGCCTGAGTCTATTAAGCCACTATCTCTGTTACAAAGCAATATTCAGGCTCCAGTTTAAGCAATAGCAGGAGCAGTCAAAAGCACTGCTGGAGAAAAAGCTATATGAAAACAGGCATCTGGAAAAAATGCCAGACCTCTGCCTGGATTCTCTGGAGAGTGTTGTACAGAATACCTTGAAAGCTGGTACTTAAGAGGGGGGAAGCAACCATTTGGGGTTTATGAGAGGGAATCTGATGTCACCAGAGACACAGAAAATGTTGAAAGCCGTGATATCAAAAATATATATGCTTAATTACAACCAGGTTTGAGAATCTCAGGTGTTTTAGAGCTCACCTAAAGACATTCTCATCACAGAGTTCTGCACCCCAGTGATGTGCTTCCCACACCTATTAAGATTGTTTAAAACTCACTGTTTGCAGTGGTGTCATGGGCTGTTTCTACACCTGCCTTTTCCCCCAGGATCATCCCTGGATCATTCCTGTGCATCCAAATGATGCACAGGGGATCCCGGGAGCAGGCAGGGACCATCCCTCCATTTTCCTGGGATAACTCTTAGGTGTAGAAAGGGCCATGGTGTCATGGGTTTGCTGGTGAATGCCACTAGTCTGGTTATGGAAAATACACAATGTGATGGGCCCATCTTATGCTGTGAGTTGTTCTAAACTATTTGACCAGTGGTCAGGAGACTCAATACAGGGATGTTGTCCCCATAGTAAAGTACCACCTAGAACAACTTTTAGAGGTCAATCCTAAGTAGTGTTGCCTAAGGCCAAGATCACACATAATGCTGGCATGCGCATTCCACATTCATTGGGTCATAGGAACAAACCTTGGACTCACTATTCCACATGCACATGGTAAATAGCAAGTTTAGTTTTAATCATGGCAGTCATGAAAACATGTGATCTATCTACTCCTTTCTGCAGCCAATGGATTATATAAGTGAGGGTACTTGTGCATTGGCATGATATTCATAAACTGATAAAAAGTTCTATGCATGGCGTGGACAGGGGGAATATATTATTATTATTATTATTATTATTATTATTATTATTATTATTATTAATAATATTTATTTTTAAAGTGCCATCAATTTCCATGGCGCTGTACAGAATAAAACAAGGCAATCTGCCATATGGCTTACAATCCAAAACTACCGTAATAGATAGGGGAGGGAAGGAAAAAACCAATAGGGGTAGGGGACATTAAAACTAAATATAGACTAGTATGACCACGCTACGGTTAAAAAGCTAAGCCTGAGCTTTCTCTTGCATCACACCACATGCAGAACAGCCACATCAGGATTGTGTGGGAAATGCCATTCAAGCTTTTTCAGATCCTTGATAAAACACTGACATCTCACATGTGTTTATATCTACCATACTGCAGAGTCCTGACAACATGTTCTATCCATCCTACAACAGTGTGAGCCTACAATTCTTTATTGGGCAATCCAATCTCATCTTCAAATGTGTTCTGTCTAAAAGCCCTAAGCTGCTTTTATATATCTATGTACATCTCAAATGATGGTCTTGCATCACACACCGAGTCCTCTTTGATAGTCCATTGGTGAGAGTGGGAGAATGCAATGTTAACAGCTCTCTGTTAATAAACCCCATCTCAGAATTTTGCCCCACATATCAACCAACTTGGTATCTTGCCCCCTACAGCAAAAGTCCTTTACGATATTCACCACATTGATATAATGAGCATGGCCACGTTCACTTTGAATTCTACTTATATGTGATAGAACTTACTCTTGGGAAATCTTGGTGGATTGTCATTGACGTCAGTGAGAGTGATGTTCACAGTAGTAGTTCCAGCCAAACCTCCAAGCTGTCCTCCCATGTCCTTGGCTTGAATGAGAACTTGATATTGTTCTTTGACTTCTCTGTCCATGTTTGGCAAGGCTGTTCTTATAACACCTTTTTACAAGAAACAATATATATATATATATATTTCTCTATAAAATATGTATACATTTATGAGACAATATAGATTATGAGATATAGTTTAACATGTGTCCCTGTAGCATCAGGTTATCAGTACCATTTCACATCCAACAGTGTCCACAGAAGGTGAACTTTACTCCAAAAAATTCTACACAATTAACATTTAACTATACAACCAATGTTTCTCTCCCCCCCCACCCCAACTGCCATTCCATGCTTTACAATTACTTCTGCATTCCTCTTTATTAGAACAACCAAAAAAACTGCTTGTCAACGCTGCTATAAAGGAAAAAAAAGGAAGCATGTGCAATTTTGTATTTTAAATTCACTTACATCGTAGCACCATCATGAATACAAAATGGAGTTTGCTTCTCTTGCCCTGACGCTCTCATCACCTGCCATTCTGTCGTAGGGATGGGCAAACTCACCCGCTGCCACCTCGCCCTCTGCTCACTGTACCCCTGCCGGCTGCCCACCCCAGCTCACATCAGGGCGCTAGCCTCCCAGAAGTCCATGGGTGACTGTCAGGAGGCTGCCCGCTTCCCCGATGATCCACCATTTTGCACACAAGGGTGACTTGTTGCGGAGGCAGCAGGATGGGAGCCCAGAGGGACACACCAGAGCGTTTCCCTCTCGGCTCCCATTGTGCCACTGCCACCAAGCAACCGTGCCCCTCTCTGCTGGGCATTGGCAGAGGGAATCGCAGTTACTCAGTGGGAGGTGGCAGTACAGGAACGGAACGGAGAGAGCAGTGCCATGGCGCTTCCCTATTGGCACCCATTCTGCTGCTGCCATGGCCACACAACCGTGCCTTTCTCTCCCGAGAGGGAGGCACTGATTGCACAGGATTGGAACCAAGAGCGAAGCGCCAAGCACTTCTGTCTTAATTCCTATCCTGTCGGTGGTTGACAGGTGTAGGGGGCCTTTTTCATAAAGGTCAGTTTTATGTAAATGGCAGCCATCAACAGCTTCTCCCAGGGATGAACGAAGCCGCCCAGAGAGCTTCAGCTATGGGGCGGTATATAAATGTAATAAATAAATAAATAAAATAAAAATAAATAAATAAATTGGCAAATGCTCACCCTGGATTCTTGTGTTAATGGCAGTCACCACTAATGTGGAAGGGGGAAATACACAATTTCCAGGGGCTCCAGAAATCACGCTTCTCTCCCCTGCACCAATGAGGCCTTAAGGCCCTATTAACACCAGGGTAAAGCTTTACCCTGGCATTAATAGGACCTTTAAGACCCCCATTGGCACAAGAGAGAATGCATGATTTCTGGGGCCTCGGGCAATTGCACATTTCCCCTTTCATGTTCATGGCAGCTGCCATTAATGTGAAAGGGGGAAATGTGCAATTTTCAGAGGCTCCAGAAATCATACACTTCCTCACACTGCAGGGGGAAAGGCGCGATGCTGAAAGCCAGGGCGGGTGGTTTCCGGGCACTCCCAGGGGACTCACACGCACTCACGCTTGTGTCAAGCTTGATTTACTGGGTCCACGAGGCTGGATGCGTGTGGGTGCTTCCTGCAAGGATCCAGTTGGATGCTCGTGACAACTCTAGCTCCTTCAAAACTGAATTTGGCCTGGGAACCACATGCAGCAACCATTTGCATAAGTGGTTCCTCATCCATCCATGGATATACACAAAGAGGCCTGTTGTGACGTATGGATGCTGCTAGCTATATTTAGGTGATTCTCAATTTTTATCAAAGCCCTGGACAACCATTTCTAAGCCCATGATTCTACAAAGGTAAATGATGAATCAGAGGCTGCAGATGAAGGGAAAACATGCCCCAAGAATAGTATGTATGTTGCAACTTTCACTAAATTCTGAAGTGTCCATGACAAGCTTATCCTTCTCTTTCACAAAAAGGGCCACTTTCTGCTCAGGAAAGATGTAGCTCTTTCTGTTGAAGATGTTCTATTAAATGTATCCTGGCATTTCTTCTGTCTAACCCCAAAGTGCAAGATGAAAGGCTGGGTCTGCTAGTATCTAGCTGGAAGTTTCAAGTCTACAGAACTCTTTCACACATTGCTCCATGAAAGAACTGTCTTTCACAAAGTTGACAAGCAGTAAGGAAAACAAGATCCAAACAAGCAGAAAAAGAGAGAGAGTGATGGCCAGCCAGCCAGAAGAAACAAGGGGATCATTGATTTACAGAGTGCAGTAACAGATGGGCAAGGAGATCAAAAGATCAAAGCAGCACAAGTTGGGCTTGAAGAGATGAGAAAGAAGCGTGAGAAGGTCGTCAGACACTTGGGGCTTTGCTAGACCTGCCGGGATAAGCTGGCAGGGAAGCGGGGCGACGGCACGCTACCTTTAAAGCGCGCTGCCCAGCCTCCTAGAAGGCCGACGCGTAGGGATGACGCAAGCCCTGCAGCGTCGGCCATTTTTTTGGGGGGTTAAAGGGGCCACGTGTGGCCCAAAGCCGAAGGCAAGGTAAGGGTTTTTTTTACAAAAAATTAAGGCCCCCTGCCCGCTCCATCTCCCCCCTCCCAATGCCTGATGACCACCTCCCCCTTCGCTTGCCCATCCTCCCCCCCGTGCCCGATGCGTGGCCTCCCCTCGCCCCTGTGCTGTGCCCCGCTCAGCGCTGTGGCCAGTCCGCAGCTTTTTGCGGCTACTCGCGAGTAAGCGAGTAGCCGCAAAAAGCCACGGAAATCTCTAGACGCACCAAGTGGCACCAAGATTGAATCAGTTCAGTTCTTGCTTCGATTTTTTTAGGAATTTTTAAATGGAAATTAACAAAATGCTTAATTTTTTAAAGATAAAGAGATGAAATATGGCAAGGTGATAGCTCTTAAGGAGGGTTTTAGCTCCACCAAGTTTGAATTAGATCAGTTTCTGCATTGATTTTTTAGGATTTTTTTTTTTTAAAAAAAACACCCACTCCAGCCTTCTTCAACCTGATCCCCTACAGATCTATTGGACGGACACCCCCTCCCTTGCACCCAGCCACTGAAATAAAGAGCCTGCCAAGGTTTCTCACTCACCAGCCAGCCCAGCAGCTCTTTCACACTGTGGAAATGTGGATGATTGACTTCCACGAGTCTGATCAGAAATGTGCTCTTCTCTCCCCCCCGAGAATCAGAATCCAGCCAATCAGTGTTTCCTGCTTCCCTGAACACTGTGATTGGGGGAGAACACCGCTGTGGCTATTCCAATTGGTTAGCCACAGAAGTCAATATCAAAGCTACCCCTCACCAAACTCAGAGTCTTCCAAATATGAAGATATTCAATTAACACACAGAGAGAGAGCAGGATAATTCCAGAGACTTTAGAAGCTCTGATTGGGAATGTCTCTGCTCTGATACTAATCAATGGGTTTGGAAGTGGCCAATCTCTGCTCTGGAAGATCAAGTGATACGCAGATGTCCGCAGTCATCAGATAATTCCGGGCTGGAGTGCACACCCCTATCAGACACCACTTTTCTATAACATGAATCTCCATAAATCCAGAACAATAAGAGAACAACCTGTGAGACTTTAAGCAGTAGGAATGGGAAAATCAGTGAGGCTTGAGCTTCTCAAGATTCTCCCAGTTCCATCTTGAATCTCAGTCCAACTTATTTCTATTCCCAAATGTGAGTCTTGTTTGTAGTTGTTCAAATAGGAAAAGTGCACCTTTAGGTGCACATTTTCGTAGTGTGCTCCCAAACACATACTTTCTCCTATTGACGAAAGTGTGAAAATGCTTCTTCCCCCCCCCTTTCAAAATGCACATTCCTGATGAACACATTTTGTGAACACGATTGCAAACTTGGGAATGTGCAGGTGCGCTTGCATTCAGGGGATGCAACAGGGAAAGTTTGGAAGGCAATGAACTGAACTGAAATTCTCATAACGGAGAAGGGCATAAAGTCTAAATTGTTTCTTTTCCTAATCCTAGTCGACTGACAATTAAAACAAGGAGAGTAAAGAGGAAGTGAGGCACAGCCAAGATGAAATTATCAGCTTGAGAAGACAGCAGATCATCTTGATTTTCTTCTGCCAAAACTCATCCACTAGCAGGGAAATTAATCTGCCTCAAGAGGAGGTAGAGATCTTTTTATGCTGTCTGCTTCTTTTTCCAAGTTCTAAATCGCTTTAGGCATGCTTCCCATTTTTCTTAAGCATGATCATGCCTAGATTTCATTATGCTTAAGCCCTTATGGGTTCTGTATTGCTCAATCAGAATTGTCATCTGTTAGAGAATACGTATCAGTCTGAGAAATGCTCAGCTTCATTCATTTCAATGCTATTATATGATCCTTAATGCTAAAAAGATTCTTTGCCAGTTGTGTTAAGAACAGGAGGAAATTTCCTGGCACCAAAACCACGTTAAAAAGAGGAAAGAACCCATGAATTTGGTCTGTTCTAGTGTGAAGGGGGAAAATCCTTGTCAATGTAAGAAAGAGACCTAGCAGGGCCTGAAGAAATGGAAGGAGGAAGCCCCCACACTCTATCCCTATTTATGCAAAGAGGCTTGGACAAGGCCCTCTATTCCGAGCCCGGGATACGAAATTGGAAAAACAACCAAGGGAACTGCCTACAATACAGTTCTGATTATTTTCCAGTTCCCCAGGGGTTGAGCAAGATGAAGGGGATTCCGGGACTGTCTCCTGAATATTCAGGAAATACATAGCTCAGAAATAGTTACAATTGCTCATATATGTTAACATGACGTTCATTCTAACTTATCCACAGGTGGAATCTAAAAGGCAAGCCATTGAAAGTTCCAAGTGAGACTAGACCAGCCTTTTGAGTCCACCCATTCAATCTACCCTCACCACCTTAAGAGTGTCACTCTTTAACGGGTCAACCCATAGCCTGAAGAGGTGTGCTTCTCTTCCATTGAAGCATGCTCCCTGCACCATTGGGCAGGTGCTGCAGAATGGGAGCTAACTAACCCATCAAGCTTGAGGTCCATAGGCTTATGACCACTAGCATCAGGTTCCATATCAACTCATGGTGCTGCAGGTCAAGGGATTCTGCTGGCTCATCTTTGTCTCTGAGCTTGAAGACAGTGCCACAATGAAAGGCATGGACAGGAAAGGAACAAGAAAAGGGACAGTACTCAGTCATACGGGAAAAGGTAGAGTAACACAAATTGCTCATAAAACTAGGGATGTGGACATTAGCAAAAACTGAGCTCGCTGGAATTCTCCAAATTTCATCTGGAAGCTCATTGTCCTGATTCCATATGAGATTGCGAGCTACAGTTTGGTTTTTTTTTGTAATGTGCATTTTATGTATTCTGTGCATCTTTGAAAAGTATGCCTCTTCTCCCACTGGTTAAAGCATATTTGCATGGATTTTTTCAAAAGTACACTTTATTCATGTGCATTTCTCTAAAAAGAATGCATCTGTTGAAGACATTTGTTTTGGTCTGCAAATCACATTGCAAGTTTGGGAGTGTGTGGACATTGACTGCATATTGCATCCGAGTCCATGTTTGGTCTACTTTGCCTCCAGAAGAAAGAATTTTTTTTTCAGCAGGGTGGCTGCGGTTTAAGGAGCAAGTCCCCATGAGTTTATTCTGCCCATGGCCAATGACCCTTACATTTTTACAACGTGATTTTTTTTAAAAAGAAAAAGTTCGCATCCAGCTACTCCTGCTTCTGAGAGTCCTTTGAATGTAATTAATGAAGGTGGCATGGAGAACACAAGCAGAAAAAGCAGCACACAGGATTCTGGGGAAATCTTTGTGATCTTCATCTCATCCAGAAATATTGCATAACACACAGGCAGACTGGATTTTAACACCTCTGCAATGCCAGCATGATCTAATTAAAGAAGAACATTAATAGGAGGTGATTTTTGTCCCCTGGAGCCTGGGGAGCGAGAACCATCCCCATCAAAAATAAAGACACTGATTCACATTTGTGTTACAATCTTTTGTTAAAATAGGGGATATTTGACAGAGGACATGACCTCTGGAGAGCCAGTACTGACAGTGTTATGCTGTTTCCACCCCCAGTCATTGATTAGCCAGGAAGCCAGGGCCTTTAATACTCCATCTGACATTCAAGGAGAGATTCACTGGGAAAAGAAATTCCATTTGCAGAAAGGGAGCAGGCAGGCAGTTCTTCCTGCATTGCATTCAAGGCACACAATTGGCAGCATTTAGTGTGGAACATTTTGGTTAAGTCATTGAATTATTAAATACTGAAGCAGGAATGACATTTCAGAATATAGGACGAGATATGCAATTAACTGTCCTCCTGTCCCATGAGCATTTCTGGCTGTTTATGCATCATTTTCCCCCTCTACTCACACATCCAGTGACCTCCAAACAACAGTCTGACATTAATGTCCAGGGCCCATCCTCCAATCCAGCCACCTGCCAAAAGCAAGCAGCTTGGGGGGGGGGGGGGGAGAGAAGGGCAGGTTTCCCACCGAAACCAATGTTCATTAAAAAGGCCAGTTTATTCCAGCTTA
The DNA here is from genome assembly GCF_023053635.1 of Elgaria multicarinata webbii. NCBI lineage: Eukaryota > Metazoa > Chordata > Lepidosauria > Squamata > Anguidae > Elgaria > Elgaria multicarinata. The sequence goes on from NC_086177.1 coordinate 19,449,120, forward strand.
AAACCCAATTCCGCATGTTATCCTAGCGGCACAGGACATGCTCAAAAGGCCCTGGCTAACATCAATGTGTTTTGCACGGTTCAGAATACAACCCAATTGCTACCGATTAGAAATCTGGCTCAAGACAAGATTATATTATGCCAGAGTTATTTTAAACACTTTGGGTGCAAATGCAATTGGTATGACAAGCAACATAAACAGCAGCATCACAAGATGAATCTTTTTTTAAAAAGTGGAATTAAGTCTACTTCAAATTTCAGGTGGAGAATTATATGTTTAAGTGCTCCCTCCTATAAAACAATGCAGAAAAGCTACCATATTAAGGAGACAGATAAGGCACCATCTTCCCTAACAGGCTAGTTTTCTATGTCCAGGGACAGGGCTCTCTCTCATATATATATATATATATATATATATATATATATATATATACATACTTCCTTCAGGTGTTATTAAATCCTATGCATGGAAGGGATAAGCGGGGCACACACTCCCCCTGCCATCCCTGAACCCTCTGTGGTGACAGGAAAAATCTAATTGCACATAGGATTGCACATAGTTACAGTACTCCATGTGACTGGATTTAGAAAACCCAAATAGAACTAGGGTTGCTAATTGCATGGGCCACTGCCACCACACCCAGCTGAACATGATTGCAGCTTTCCTTAGGATTTCTTAGGCTGTATAGAGAACTTTTTAAAATGATTTCGTCCGCCCTCTCATCTTCTGGATGTGGTACAATTCAGCTAAGGAGGTATGAGAAATTTGTCTCAATTTGTTTTAGAATTTATCCAGTTCGCCCCTCCCAGATTCGAATGTGGACTCAAATGCATTCTGTGTCTGCACATGGGCCATTCTGCTACGCCTGGCACAGCCTGGGCATGGGGAAGCATTTGCGAGTGGGGGAAGAATGGAGACGTGCCCTCTCGCTATTTGCAGAGCAGGTGGCGCCATGCTGGCCTATAAATAGGCTCTTACCTCCCCCAGTTTCCTATAAAAAAAACCAGGTGGGAAACTGAGCTTGCCCAACTTGGCATGTGTCAAATCGAGCCATCTCAGGGATCTGTGAACTGGCATTCAGGGGGCCAAGCAGACCAAAAAAACCCCCCCAAAAAACCCCACTGAGCTCCACCCTCAATCCTGACTTCACTAGTGCCTGTATGGTTATTCAGTAGACCTTAATTTCATCTAGGTAGGCAATTCTTATGTTCTCCAAATTCAGAAAAGGCCACACTTATACTATGCCAAAGGGAGGCATGTGCTGCTTTTCCATGTGCAAGCATTGCACTCATAATGTTGCTGTTCCTTCCTCTGCAATTAGATAAAGACTGTCCAGGTGGGCATCTAATCCGTTTTGATACTTGAAATGGAGGAGCAATAACATTCCCACTGACAAAATGTTAATTACCTGTCTTGGGATCAATAGAGAAATATGGCTGTCCCTGCAGAATACTGTACACCACTCTGGCACTGTTTCCGTATGTTGGGTCATCAGCATCTGTTGCTTTGACCTGCAGCACATATGCCCCTAAGAGAAGAATAGAACACACACATATATATATAAATCCAGTTTAAGTAAGTAAATAAAATATTAGATGGCTTCACTCCAGTGGATCTAGTTTTTGGGATGCATTAAGTTTTATGCATTATATTCATATCCTGCCTTTCTTTTTTGATCAACAACCCTAAGAAGGTAAACATGAGTTTTAATAAAAGTACTCAAAGACTCTCTGGGGGCCTTGCTAGACCTGCCGGATAAGCCGGCAGGGAGGAGGGGTGACGGCGCTCTAGAGTTAGCACGCGCCATCGCCGGCTTCTAGACAGACGACGTGACGGGGCATCAGCCATTTTTTTTTAAAGGGACCATGTGCGCCGGAGAGCCGCTGAACAAGGTAAGTGGTTTTTTTTAAAAAAAAAATTAAGCCCCCCCCGCTCCCCCTGCCCCTGATCCCCCCAAAATTCCTGACCCACCCTGCCCGCTCGGCCGTCCTCCCCCCATTCCCCATCCCCCATGCCCTGTCCCTGGCTGTCCTTCCCTCGCCCCCATCCGCCATCCCTGGCTGTCCTTCCCTCACCCCCATCCCCTGTCCCTGGCTGTCCTTCCCTTGCCCCCATCCGCCATCCCTGGCTGTCCTTCCCTGACTCCCCCTCTCCTGCCGGGTCCGGCCTTCCCCCCCGCCCCTCTCCCCCCCGGGATCCCCCCCGGCCTGATGGGCACAGCACTCGTATGAGCGCTGTGCCCAGTCCGTGGCTTTCCCCGGCTACTCGCAAGTAAGCGAGCAGCCGCAAAAAGCCATGGACCCTGCTGGACGTTAAAGCCGGGCCATAAGTGAATTCGCTTATGCCAGCTTAAGGCAGGTTTCAGTGCAGCCTGACCCCGGCTTCCCCTGTGTGTCATCTGGATGCACAGGAAGAAAACCAGGCCTCACACCGCGCTAACGCCTGGTCTAGCAAGGCCCTGGGTCTCTTCCTCTCTCTGTTAAATTGCAGAACAGCTGCCTACTGATGGATGTGAGAGGAGAGGGGGCATACAGGCCAATAGAAGGGATCTTACTGCCTCTCTTTCATCTGGTACATCTGCTACAGCAGCTCTTCTCAACTTGGCACCCACTAAATATCTTGGACTATAATAATTCCTAGAATCCTCCCACCTGCTATGGATGTGTTGAGGAACCCAGATGAAGCAAACACAAGCAGAAGTTCCTTTCAAACCTCCCCTCTCAACATGGGAATGTGGCAGACTAAATAGACTGAGATGGGGGCGTGGATGTTGCACCCACAGCCACACCCCTCCCCACCATTAGCTGGCATATAAGCCAGTGGAATACCTGCATGGGGCTTATGCCAATCAAGAAAAAAGAAATCATGGAAAACCAACAAAACAAATAAGCAACACAACAATAAATAAATAAATAAACCATCATGCCCAATGTTGTCACTTTCCCCCCACCCAGCAGAATCACCATACCTTTAAAACACAGGTGGGGAACTTCTTTTGATCTAGGGGCATATTGGCCCTCCCAGACTGATTTGATGGGCCAGAAGAGAGGGGGAACCAGAGCCCACGCCCAAAGCCCTTCCATTGACATTCCCCCACACCCACATTTTTTCCTTTCTCTGCGCAAAAAGAGGCACAAACGTCCATGCCTCTCTCTGCACATATAAAAAGTAGTGCTGTGCCAAAAAAACAAACAAACAATTATTACATTTTCAGCATTTTGTAGAGGGTGGGTGAAAAAAAATTGAAAATTGGTGAAAGAGATTGTGAAAAGGGTGAATTTCAGAGAACTTTCTCTTTGCGGACGAGGATAGAGTTTCTACATACCGGAGGATATTCATCCAACAAATAGGTTTATTTTGTGTACAGCAACACAAAAAAGAAAAATAAGCTCCCAGTTCAGTAGGGGATTTTTCATGTTAGTGCAATCCTATCATGCACAGCACAGAAATAACTCAGCCGGTGCTTGGAGATGCTGTTCTTCCAAGCACCTGGTAAGTTCCTTTGTGCACCATGAACTGAAAGGGGGAATCAGCTAGTTCTAGGAGGAGCCTCCCCTCCAAGCACTGCCTGAGTCCTTTTTATTAATGCTGTGCCAAACCCTGCCCCATATTTTCAGGAACTTCTTTCTCTCCCTGCGGAAGAGACATTGTTTTTTCTGCCTCTTTCACAGGGAAGGAGAGAATTTTGAAGAATTTTCTCCTTGGGGAGGAGGACAGCATTTCCACAAAAGTTTTAAAAGTGTAGCAGGTTGTTTAGGGATCTTCTTTCTATTTTTTTTTTTAAAAAAAACACCCCCGGCACTAAGCCAGAAAGCCAGGCTGTGTTCAGAAGACATCTTAAATCATGGCTTTAACCACGGTGAATAAGACTTTTTGCTTTATTCACCATGGTTAAAGCTGTGGTTTAAGGTGTCTTCTGAACGGGGCCACTTTCTCCAATAGGCATTCATGAAGAATGAAGTTTCACCTGCCCAGACAGAACAATATTTTTTGTACTGGCATTAAACAGCCCTGATGCATAAACAACATGTATTTCTCACTGAATAACGTTTCTCACAGGATCTACCTATGTTTTCAGTCACTTTTTTTCCAAAGGAAAACACACAAATATTTTGTCCAGTCTGCTTTCCAAGTGTACCATCTGGATCTTGCAAAATCACAGCTGTTTACAGTCATGCTATTACAGGAAACTTCGCTTCCCATGCTTACTAACCAGGCGTAAAAGAAAGAGGCATTTGTGATGTCACAGCACAGCCCCTTCTGGCTGCTCCCTGTTTGGGAGTGCTTAGCCAAAGTAGAACTTTCAGCCCGGATTTTCAGCTGTGTTTGAGTAGATTTCAGCAAAAAGAAAGAAAGGAAATGCCAGGTGAATTGTAATTAGGGACGTTGGGGCAATCTAATTAGTGGGTAGAGCTTGATGAGCTTTTCTTGGTTTCAGCCTATTTTCCTCTGTAGAGCTTGAGTCAGTCTACAATGAGTTGGGCTGTTCACAGATTCTCTCTCTCTCTCTCTGTATGTGTGTTTAATTTGTGAAAATTATGGTTGTATTTTGCATTATTTGTGCAAATTTGTGAAAAATTTTGACTGCAGATTGTGCAAATTATGCAAGTCTCAGTCGCAGTTTGTGCACTTTTGAGCTAATTCCATAGTAAATCTCTATTTGCGCAAATTACAGCTCACCACATAAAAGAAGAAAAATGTTCCTGGAGTTCCAGAAGAAAGTCACAGCTTGGCCTACAAATGCAAATCCACTTGGGTGCATCACGGAATTCCATCAAGCCAAAAGAGAAACTGATTTCCCAGTGACAGACATCCCTAATTAAAGTTGCTTTCTGGAGAGTATTGAATTTTTCTACTTAAAAGAAGAAATCCCTCTTCAACTCCATAGGTTGCCACCAACTTCACACACCCTTTCCCCTCCTATGCCCCTCCACATCTTTGGCTGGGTGGACATTGTTGGATACTTGAGAGGAGATATCCAGGGCATGATGATAAACCTTCCCAACTGTACTTTAGAAAGCCTCTGTGAGATACGGTTACAGAGAGATAAAGTAACTGATCCAAAGTCATTCAGGAAGCTTCCCAGCTGAGCAGGTATTTGTACCCAGTCCTAACCTATCCACTACATCACACTGCTAACAGATGGAGGGGGTCCAGTGCTGCATAGGGTGACCATATGAAAAGGAGGACAGGGCTCCTGTATCTTTAACAGTTGCATAGAAAAGGGAATTTCTGCAGGTGTCCTTTGTAGGGATGTGCTCCGCTCCGATTAGGAGCGTAGAAGCAGTAGCGGATTGGCCTGCTCCGCCTTACCCAGAGGCGGAGTAGGAGCGGACCGTGGACCCCTAGAAGCAAGGCGAAGAGAAGCGACCATTTTTCGGAGCTCCGAGTTCAGGCGGAGCGCTCCGGTCGCCATCTTGAAAACATTTCGCCATAGGATTGCATTGCGGCAAATAATCGCGCATAACTAGGTTGTTTTTGAAGCTATCGCTCTGGAAATTCTTGTGCTCAGAGAGTCGTGGATGGGGGTCATTTTGAGACCACTCTCACCTCTCTGCGCTGTCCGGGTCGCGTGCTATATTTTTTTGAAAATCGGGTCAACCGCGCGGTTCAAACGGCGTTTCGGCTTTTCGCCCATAGGATTGCATTGCGGAAAAGAATTGGGGATAACTGGGGGGGGGGTTAAGCTATCATTCTGAAAATTCTTGTGCACAGAGAGTCGTGGATGGGGGTCATTTTGAGACTACTCTCAACTTTCTGCGTGCTGTGGTTCACGTGCAATATTTTGTTAAAAATCGGGGTTTGGGGTTTTTTTTATTTATTTTTTTATTTTTTTGGAAGCGATGACAGGCACATTCAACTCCCAATCCTGATGAGAATTGATCTCCTCAGAAAGCATCCTCCTCCAATCCCAGCGTTGGAGGGGGGACTAAGGCAGACCCACCCTGAGAACTTTCTGTTTTGTGTCTCTTTGTGGGTTGGCGTTCGTGGAGGGAACACTTACTTAGTTAGTGCTCCTGCTTTGGACTTTGGAGATAGATTAGGATAGGTTTAGTTTGGCGCGTGTGTGTGTTTGTTTGCTTCTTTCTGACTTATAGCTTAGTTTGCCCTGTGTTTTCCCCTTACTTTGATTTAATATAAACTTTATTTTTGAATTTTGGAGTGTGTGTTTGGGTTGGTTGGGTTGGTTGCCCCCCCTTCCCTGTATTAAAGCCTGACTGTTCTGCTTTTGTGAAAGCTTTCTTTTGAAAGCATACACACACTTTTTGTCCCATTTCCCTACATTTATATTCTTAAACATATTTTATTATATTCTTTTACATAGTCTATTAGTATATATTCTCATACATATTATATTAGTAGTATTCATATTTTGTTCTTCTTATAGTAGTGGTTGGTTCTTTCCCCCCCTCCCCTCTCTTAAATCCTGATTGTGTTTCCTTCTATCTTCTATATACCAAAATATACCAAAAAAAATTGATTCTCTTTTTCTTCTCTGTGTAACTTGGACGGAGTGGGCTGCTTTTGTGCAGCCACAGATTGAGCATTTTGGGGAAAGCATACACACACTTCTTCTCCCATTTCCCTACATTTATTAGTAATATTCTTAAACATATTATTATATTCTTTTAGATATTCTTAGTAGTACATATATATTAGTATATTCTCATACATATTAGTAGTAGTAAAATATTTTATTCTTCTTGTCCCATTTCCCTACATTTAAACATATTATATTCTTCTTATACATATTCTTAGTAGTACCTTATACATAGTATTAGTAGTATTAATATTTTGTTATTCATCATGAAAAGAGGAAGCAGGCGTGCTGAAAGCAGCAAGGCTCAGGCTGCCAGCAGTAAGCAGGCTTCCTCTCCTCCTGTGAAACTCAAACGGGCAACTCCTTGGCTGACTGCTCCAAAACAGAAGCAGGACAAGCAGCAGGCAGAGCCACTCTCTTCTGCAACTTGTGCCCGGCGTTCTCTTTTTGAGGGTGGGAATGGGAAAAGTGCCCGTTTGCAAGAGGCACGTGGCAGCAGTGCCATTAGAGGAGGAGGAGTATCCCCAACTCCTTCATTCTCCTTTCAGCCCACGAGCCCGCTGATGGACCTAGACGAGGTCCTCAGCACAGTGGAGGGGGGGGGGGAGGAGGAGGAGGCGGTGGGCCTCCAGGATGTGGGGGCTGAGGAGGAGCAGCAGCAGGCCGAGGCTCTCTCCCCAGTCTCATCCCACACCCCTGTTTCTGTGGCAACACCAGAGAGCTCAGGCGGGCAATTGGTGGTGTCACCACGGAAACGAAAGACAAGCATCGTGTGGGACCACTTTGAGTTGGGAGCGGATCCCCGCTTTGCTGTCTGTCGCCACTGCAAACTCAGCCTAAGCAGGGGTTCATCGACAGGGCATTATGGAACCAGCAGCATGAAGATGCATCTTCATAGGCAGCACCAGGCAATCTTGCTGGGGAAAGAGGCGGGCAAGGCGACTGGTTCCAGGGGAAAGCCGAAGGCTGCTGCTGGCACTGCCACTCTAAGCTCTCCATCTCCCATCCCCACAAGGGTTAGGCAGGCAACCCTGCAGGACATGGGGTGGGGGAAGTATTGACCCACAAGATGGCGTTTTCCAATGCCCACCCAGGGTGCTACTGTGGTGGGGCATCTGCCGGGACTGACTCCTCCCCAATACTAGATCTATGACATGTCACTCTGCCTGCCCCTCTGCTAGCCTGTCCTCCTCGGTGACCGACTCGCTGGGATGGTTTGCGTTTGCAATGCGTGACTAACTGCAATGCTGGCTTAGAAACCAGCCATCACTTCCTTGTGCCCCCAGAAATGCCCGCAGCCTGCCTGCCTGCCTGCCCGCCTGCCCGCCTCCCCCGGGGTGCTGCTATGGTGGGGCATCTGCCAGGACTGACTCCTCGCCTACTCTGCCTGCCTCTCTGCCCGCCTGGTGCCTGGTTTGCTCCAATCGTCCTCCTCTGTGCCCCTCAAGGCGTAACTGCTGGCTTAGAAAGAAAGAACCAGCCATCTTTGCCTCACTTGCTCCTTGCGCCCGCTTACGGGTTGGTTTGCTATGCGTTAGTGCTCAAGCCATCCTTGCGGCACTACAATGCATGCTGCCTGCCTGCCTGCCTGCCTGCTTTCCCTCCCTTCTCCCCTTCCCGCCTTGCAGGGATGGTGGATGTGTCTTGCTTTGACTCAGGGGAGAAGTCCTTCCTGCGCTCACTTAGACTTTATCAAGTTCAATAATCCCTTTTTCAAATGTGCAAGAAGATTTAGGGTTATCTCGTGGCATGTTGGGATTGCCTTGGAACTGGCCCCATTGAGCTGTCTGCAATTGCAACTTTAAATCCCTGACATACTGGAGTGTCCGAATTTCAAAACTTCCCCTAACATCAGGGGATGATGGGATTGCCTTGAAACTTGGTGTCCATGGGGACACATGGGTAAGCTGTCATGGGACCAAAGGATAGGTTTCTAATGTGCAAATTGACGTAGTTGTAGAATGGGACTTGATTTGGGGTGAGTTAAAGTTTAAGCCGCGCCAAAAATCAGGGGATGATGGGATTGCCTTGAGTCTGGGCGTCCATCTGGACACATGGATAAGCTATCATGGTGCCGAGTTTGAGGTTTCTAACATGCAAATTGACGGAGCTATCCCAAGGGGTGTGAATGGGGTGCCCGATTTTCATAAATTCCCCCAAAATCAGGGGATGATGGGATTGCCTTGAAACTTGGCGTCCATGTGGACACGTGGATAAGCTATCATGGTGCCGACTTTGAGGTTTCAAACATGCAAATTGACGTAGTTGTAGAATGGGACAATTTGGGGTGAGTTAAGCCATGCCAAAAATCAGGGGATGATGGGATTGCCTTGAAACTTGGCGTGCATGTGGACACGTGGATAAGCTATCATGGTGCTGAGTTTGAGGTTTCTAACGTGCAAATTGAAGGAGCTATCTAAAGGGGTGTGAATTAGGGTTATGGGTGGTGCGTTAGAGGGTAGAGCCGCGCCAAAAATCAGGGGATGATGGGATTTGCTTGCAACTTGGCGTGCATGTGGACACATGGATAAGCTATCATGGTGCCGAGTTTGAGGTTTCTAACATGCAAATTGACGGAGCTATCCCAAGGGGTGTGAATGGGGTGCCCGATTTTCAAAAATTCGCCAAAAATCAGGGGATTATGGGATTGCCTTGAAACTTGGCGTGTGTGTGTATACGCCCATGAGGTGTCATGGTGCCAAACATGAGGTTTCTAACTTCAACGGAAAAAAAGTTGTTTACTTTTTTAGCTTTCAATGCAACCCTATGGGGGGGATAAAACGGAGCTCCGGATCCGGATCCGGAGCTCCGAGCGGAGCGGAGCGGAAGTGGGCGGAGCGGGGGCGGAGCGGAGCGACCCGCTCCGGAAAATGGCGGATCTGCAAGTGAAGCGGAGCGGGGGGTCCGTGCACACCCCTAGTCCTTTGTATATATGGAGAACCTGGTGAAATTCCCTCTTCATCACAACAGTTAAAGCTACAGGTGCCCTGCCCTGTTTTAAACCTGGTCACTCTAGTATAGCTCCTGCAGCTTTAACTGTTGTGATGAAGAGGGAATTTCACCAGGTTCTCCTTATATACAAATGATAGCTGCTGAAATTCCCTTTTCAATACCACCATTAAAGTTAAAAGAGCCCTGTCCTCCTTTTCATATGGTCACTCTAGTGCTGCATATATCCTATAAGTCCCTTCTGGTGCTTTGTCTGTGACAAGAGAAGTTCATGCTCTGGAACACAGTGTGCACAAACACTTCTAACATTTATGAGCTGTGCAATGGTATAAAATCGGTGTGTGTGTGTGTGTCTTACTTTCATATAGTTGCTCTAAAAACGTAACACTTGCAATGGTCATATTGCCAAATATAGCAGCCTGTCATGTAAAAAGTGCAGCCCATCCACATTTCTCTATTCCAGCAAAATCAATCAACATTCATCTGCCTCATTCTCACACTTTTTTTGTTTTGTTTTTTGTTGCTGTTTTCTTGAAAGAACTGCACAGGAGATTTAGGATTTGCTGTATTGCAATTCAGATCAGGAAGGCCTGAGAGACTCTGAATGCATTTTCCTGACCTGTCACTGGCAGTTTTAGCAAAGCTTACTGCTGTGAAAGTATATGGAACATCTGTAAAAAGAGAGATGCTGGCACTTCCTATCATATATATATATATATATATATATATATATATATATATATATACATGGGAGTGGGAAAAATCACCCACAGCGTATCGTGAAGGAGCTGATTCCTACATGAATAATGTGAGGAAGAAATATTTGTCCTAGAGAGGATATTTCTTCTAACTTGCTGTATCTGTGCCTGGACTGCCCCTGATAATAATATAACCTTGCTGGCTCCATCAATATCTTGGATGCTGGAGACAGAGAGACATACCCGTCTCCCACTATGCACTCCTGAAAATATTCTCTTTTTCTTGTTTTCTGCTGCCAGATGTAACAGTGTTCACATAAACAGTGCGGCCATCCCTCATTATAAAGGATGAAGAATGCCAGGTCAGGCTATTACATATACTTGTCCTATACAAGCTAAAGAAAAATACTAGAGAGAGAAGGGGGAAAAGAGATCCCGGTTTTGCACAGGATCATCAAGCACTGAAATGGATATCTGAAGCAAAAAAAATACCACACGTTTTTGAATATCACATCATCAGTCAGGGTTATGAATAAGACATTTTGAAGCAAAAAACAATGAATCTACATTAGACATGTGGCCATCTCCTAATCGTTTCCATTTTCAAATATCAAGTCTTATAACTGTCAAATGTTAAATTCTAATTACTATTGCATGTTATCTAAAATGTCATAAAATTCACACACACACGCACACACACACACACACACACACACCATTGCCACTCTGAGATACTAGTTAATCTTAATACATACTAATGCATGCAAACCATCAGAGATGTTCAAATATGATATATCATTTGTTTTTTTAAAAAATGTTAAGCTACTTTCTAGGAAATCTGGGTTCTGTAGAGGCTAATTGTGTTTTTTTCCTGGCTTTTCTTTTTTTTTTAATAAAACCACCAAAAAGACCCATTGCACCTGATTATTGATTTTGCTCTGCAATGCACATCCAATAGTCAGAGGATATCCAGATAACTGGAGATTATCCAGAGAATATTTGGTGACAGTCGTACAAAAGGGATCAGATTCAATCCCCAACATTACTAGATAGGGCTAAGAAAGACCCCTTTCTGAAACTATGGAAAGCGCTTGCTAGTTAGTTTAGACCTAGATGGACCAATTATCTGATTCAGCATCAGGTAGCTTCCTAGAGTAGCCAACTGGTCAGGAAAAAAAGCATACACACACTTAGCTTGACCTGCTTCTGTTCCTTTAATGGAGGTTGTACATGTGTTCAAACATGGGTAACCCTTACCAGTCATAATTCAACCTTCTTTACTGAGAAATTCTAAATCAGTGGATCACGACGATGTCAACCTTTATCATGACGAGTGATCTGACACATTATAAGGGGGTTTCTTCCTATATTTCCTAATATTCAGCATCACAAAGGAACATTTTAAAGAGAAAATTCAATTAATCTCTGCTGAACTTCATGTGCAATCCTATGGAAGTCTATTCAGAAGTAGGTCCCACCGCTTTTAATGGGACTTACTTCCAGGTAAGTGTGTGTATAGTATTTAAACCTTAGTCTAGTCCCTAATGTTATTATATCAAACCCTATTTGATATGTTTTCTTCACCCACTCTCAGTTCAAAACCCGTTTTGCCAAGCTGTGGCCTTTGGGCACATTTAAACTACGAAGAAAATCTGGGTTTTTTTGGAATTGGTATAATTATTATTATTATTTATTTATATAGCACCATCGATGTACATGGTGCTGTACAGATAACACAGTAAATAGCAAGACCCTGCCGCATAGGCTTACAATGGCTACCATGATTCAGATACACATTTATTTATACTACTGACTGTACTTTTGAACAATGAAGAAAATTGGTGCATGTGATGCTTAATCATAAATCAGATCTGCAGTACTGTAAGTGTATTTACATGAGGAACACAATGATCAGTTCAGATTAAGTGTTGTGTGTGTGTGTGTGTGTGTGTGTGTGTGTGTGTGTGGAAACCAAAGTACTCCACTAATTTTAGCATCCCTCAACATTCTTCAGATGATTTTTCAAAGAAGGAACCTCTAAGTTTGCCTTGAAATGTACCTTTTGGTGTAATTTGGTGTCCCCTTGTGTTTTACTTTTTATTGCTATTTATCTAGGATGTAGATGTGGTTCGGACTTTGGATGGTAAGTGGTTAATTCTGTTGAGAGAAGGAGGGAGTGCATGGAATATTGGAGTGGATGCTGATTGGCTGTAGAATTCAAATGTGTGACAGTTAGCAGTTAGAAGCAGTTGAGTGTTGTGTGTGTAGAGTTGACAGAGGGCTCATCTACACCAAGCAGGATATTCTACTATGAAAGTGGAATATAAAAGGCAGGAGCCACACTACTGCTTTATAGCGGTATTGAAGTGCACTGACAACAGTTGGGGCCCATGACACATCTACACCAAGCAGGATATAACACTATGAAAGTGGTATGAAAGTGGTATATGGTATGTGTCATGAGCCCCAACAGTTGTCAGTGCACTTCAGTACCACTATAAAGCAGTAGTGAAGATCCTGCAGTGCACTTCAATACCGCTGTAAAGCAGTAGTGTGGCTCCTGCCTTTTATATACTGCTTTCATAGTGGAATATCCTTCTTGGTGTAGATGAGCCCAGAGTGAGAGAGTCTGGGTTTGTCTGCTGAAAGGGTTTAGATAAGAGTAGGATCAACATTTTATTGTTTTGGGAAAAGAGGGAACAGGAAGAGATATATCTGTCTAGTGGGTAGAGTAGGCAAGGATATATGAGATATACTGTCTTATAACAAAGAAGTATTGCAACACAAGATTAATAAACTGCATAAACTTACATATTGTTAAATAAAAGTTACTTTGTTTCATAAACTGGATTGGATTCTAAAAGTACCTGAGCTAAGGTACTAGGTTATATGGTGGCAGTGGTGAAGTAAAAGGGTGAATAGAGTGCTGGGCTGGTAACTGTGGGGGCAGGAAGAGACAGTGAAACACAGAACCAGTGAGCAGCAGTATGCCGACTGGGTCCATGGTTGGGATCCTTTAATGGAGAAAAATAAAAAGGACACACAAAGGGAGCGATTGTGACACCCCCTAACAGGAACTCTCCTGAGATAGTCTGGTAGCAAATCTACCCTGCCTCCCGCCACCATACACAGACAGGGCTGGTGCCAGACTATTTTGCACCCTAGGCCCCCCAATTGCACAGAAGTCCAAACGTGTGCACCGAGTGGAGAGCTGGGACTGGCTCACTTCGATTTGGGACCAAGCCATCTGGAATTCACCGGGACTTACTTCCGTGCGAACGCAACCCGCTATGCAGCCTGGAGTCCCAATCCCCTCCGCACGTTTACTCGGGAGTATAAGGCTTCCGTATAAGGAGGCATTGGTGAATAGGGCTGCACTGGTGCCTCCCGGTGCAAAGCTTTCTCGCATGCAAGTCCCATTGATCCACAAGTGCAGGATCGGGAAGCAGGAGAGTTTGCCTTATGAGGAGTCCACAAGTCCCTAGCTTTCCTGGGGGAAGGGAGAGGGAGTCCCGCTTGCCCGCCTTCCTGGACATCGCGGCCTGTTTGAGGAGAGAGGTGAGGCGACCTGGTGCCCTTTCCTTAGGAGTAAGGCAGAGGCTGGCTTGGGCCAGGGTCGAGCTTGCCACGTGCTTTTTCTTCTTCTTCTGGCTGTGGCCTCCCGGTTCTGGGAGGGTGGCTTCCGGGTGGCTAGAGCGGCTCTGGGAGGGCGGCTTCCGGGCGGAAGTCCGAACGTGGAGCCCCCCCCCCCCAGCGTCCTGTCCCTGGTTTCGCTTCGGCTGGGTGGGCGCGGGTCGCCATCTCGTCCACGCAGGCCCAGCTGAATCCTCGGGCTGGCCCAGGCCAGCTCACAGCCAACAACGCACATGAGTGCTGCGGCACCTGGCGCCCCTCTTAGCTTGGTGCTCTAGGCGGTCGCCTGAGTGGCCTCTATGGTAGCACCGGCCCTGTACAAAGATGAACTCTCATGATTTACAGTTTTTGAAAAATGTGAGGCACCCACTTTAAATGTAAAGAAAAGAAAACTGCATATTATGTACCTCTAGGGCCAGATCTACACCAAGCAGGATATAACAATTTGAAAACCATTTGAAAATGGTATATGAAATGTGTCCTGGGCTTCAACAGTTGTCAAAACTGCTACAAACCATTATAAAGCAGTAGTGTAGATCTTAGCCTAGATAGTGTGAAGGGTAAATCATGATGGAATCGCTTTCTAGCTGTCATCTCATTACTTCCTGGAGAGAGATGCCACTGTGTAATAGCTCGATTGCATCACAAATCATTAAGATTTTGTTCTTCTTCCTTTCCATATATACAAGGTTTTCATTTTAGCTTTGTTTGTTATTTTGCTGGGGTGGGTGTATAATCCACACACAAAAAACCCAGGGTTGCCTACTTAGATAATTTCTAAAAACAGCAACCAATCACTCACGTTGCACTTTTCTGCCATGACCAATGAAATCTAACTTAATTCTAAAAAAAATGGGGGGGTGGGAGAAACATGCCAACCTGAAGAGGTTCCGGAATAAGAAACTGCACGCTCCCTTTGCATAGAATCATAGAATAGTAGAGTTGGAAGGGGCCTATAAGGACATCAAGTCCAACCCTCCACTCAATGTAGGAATCCACCCTAAAGCATACCTGACAGATGGTTGTCCAGCTGCCTCTTGAAGGCCTCTAGTGTTGGAGAGCCCACAACCTCTCTAGGTAACTGGTTCCATTGTCGTACTGCTCTAACAGTCAAGAAGTTTTTTCTGATGTCCAGCCGGAATCTGGCTTCCTGTAACTTGAGCCCATTATTCCATGTCCCACACTATGGGATGATTGAGCAGAGATCCTGGCCCTCCTCTGTGTGACAACCTTTTAAGTATTTGAAGAGTGCAATTGATGGCCCCAGGGAGAGATTTCACCTCTCTGATAAATGTAATGTGCCAAGGGTTAAAAGGTGGATTCTCTGCCAAAGGGTGGCTACAGGTGGCTATATGCCAGATTTGCATTCCTTAATGGTGGACATCATGTCCTAACAGACAAAGGGAAAAACTTTCGACCAATAGAGCACTGAATGTAACCTATGACGCATTGAGATTCTGCACCTTAACTTGAAAATTGAATGTAAATTAACTTGCTAATCCAGAACGGACCAATAGAAAGGTTATAAAGAGACTAACACCCTCTTGTAGTCAGGGCCTATATATACTGTGAGATTCCTTTGTTCTGTGCGCCTCCATTTTATGGAACCGGAGAGCGCCCCCATACTGCAGTATCGGAAGTAAATGGATTAAGTGTATTCTCCAACCTCGTGTGTTTGATTGGCTATTAACGCGCCGGGGCAGCGGGCCTTCAAATCCCTGGTTGAGGGACAACACTATCATGTCTCCCCTCAATCTTCTCTTCTCCAGGCTAAACATGCCCAGTTCTTTCAGTCTCTCTTCCAGACCCCTCATCATCCTGGTTGCCTTCCTCTGAACATGCACATGAATTTGCTGGATTTAATGTAAATCATTTCAGTATTTACAAATAATGTATATTAGTTTTTTCCTTACTTTTATTTTCTTTTATGCAGACTGCTGTTGATTACTTATGTATTTACAAGATTATCTGGAAGTTTACAGAGTTCTCTTACCTACCTATGGTATAGAGCAGTTGTGTATCTAAAGAAAACTGGTTGCTCAAAATAGCAGCTAATGGGCTGTACCCAAAATGCACATAAAAGACTTGCAGTGATAGAGCAACTGCCAAAGAAATATTATAGAAGGAAGAAGCACAAGACCCAATTAGCAAATAATGAATGTACCAGAGTTTGGGTAACAAAGAGAGTTTTCCAACAGTGATTGCTCATCTTGTATTTTTAAATCCGTACTGACAGTTTGCGTGATTGAAAGGGGGTTGGCATGCAAAGGCCTTCAGGAAGAAACCCAAATATAACTTCTTGCTTGAGTCATGCCAGATGAGACGCGAAAGGATATGGTGGAAGCTTGTCTACACTAGTGGAATGGCAGCATGTCAGGTATACTGAAGGAAACTCCCAGATTCATCAGTGGAACAGCTATAGTCGGGCAGAGGTGTGAGTGGGACGAAGGCAGCTTAAGGGAGGAGCACAATTACATCATATCTTCTACTCCTCAATATCATGGCCACGTGTCTGTCCATTTACAACAGCCTCAGACCTGGTGCATGAAATGTTCCTCCCATTAAGGTCAATGGGAAGGAGACATTTAAAAATAGCTGTTCCTACGTTGATGACTACCCTGCCCTTCTAGGATATGGTGTGACACAGCACCCAAACACAGCACACGACCTACCAAAAGTATATGAACCCCATTATTTAGTTCCACTGAAGCCTGAAGGGAGAATGGATGGGGATACTCATAGTCACTGCATTCTCCCCCTCCCCACATTGGCAGGAGGCTGAGGCATGAGCATAGGCTAAGCATTGAAGTGGCACTGCTTCCTCCCTCCTCCCAACTGTCTGTTCAGGGACTATGTGCTCTATCTGCTGCCTCTTGGTCACTACTCTGAGCCTGTTCAGCAAATATGCCAAGCCATGGTTAGTCCGCTAACCCTTTTGCAGCAACTGATTAGTGTGCTGAAGTCATGGTTATATCGTCACCATGGTTAGGAATGGTTCACATGGCACCCTAAGTCTTGGTTCACATGACAGGCTAAGCCATAATGTTTAGCTCAAAAGGCTTAACCACCATGGCTTAGCATGTTGTCTGACCAGGGTAAAAGTCTCCTATTGCTCTCCACGGGACACTCCCCCACAGCTACAGGATCCATTCCTCACCCTCTTCCATGCAGACAGGAAAGGAAGGTCCATTCCATGACCAGCATCAGTACTCAGGATCCTCTCAACTGTTCCTCCCTGGGGTTGTTACCTTATTGGCTCCAGGCAGGCTCTTCAACCTTTGCAAGCTCCATGAGAGATAATTATTCAACAGATGAAGGGTAGGGATGTTGCAAACATCCATTTGGGTCAACAGAGAGCCCCACGTCCAGGCCTCATGGGCCCAAGTGTGAGGGCGGACCCACATCTGAGTGCTCACACACTCCCAAGAGTGTGTGGGCATGTGTCCACCCTGGCTTCCAGGATCACCCCCTTCCCCCCACTGCACTAATGGCAGCCATCATTAACTCAGTGGGGGGAAATACACAATTTTCCACCCATGGGGAAACTGTGCATTTCCCCCTGCCAATGGGGGCCTTAAAGGCCCTATCAATAGGGCCTTCAATCGGCAGGGTCAAGGAGAAACACCTGATATCCCCAAAGCTAGGGAAATCCTGCATTCCACACACCCCTCCATGCAAATGGCAGCTGCCATTAGCATGGAGGGGGGAATTGTGCATTTTCCAGAGGCTCCCTTGCCTTTTGGCAGACTGTAAAGCCCCCATCAGTGTGGGGGGGGGATGCGCTTTCTGGAGCCTCCAGAAAGTGTGCCTTTCCACCCATGTGACCACCATTAACACAGCAGGGGAAGGGGCTGAAGTCAGGGCAGGTGGCTGACAAGCAGCCCTGTATCTCAGGAGCACTCGGCAGGGGATCACAGGGCCCTGTTTGTGGGGGTGGGCTGAGGTGGTTCCCCTAGCTCCCCAATCACTAATGAATGGGTCCTTTTCATGGAGCTGGTTCCAAAAGGGAAGACACACCTGTCTGTCAAGTTACAGGAGCCCTGCTGTGATAAGGAATTGGCAGCCACATGTATATTTCCCTTTCAGGACCCACGCCACCCTGGGTGCTGGCCAATAAAGACCATGACTTTTCCACATGTTAATGTTGCTGCTGCTGCTGCTGCAGCTTGGTAATGCTAGATTTGGAGTCCTCCCTCTCCCCACCCTACTAATAATTGCCTTCAGCTTGCTTGGGGGTGGGATGTTGAGTGAGGTGGGTGAGTAGAGAATTTGATGAGCTCAGAGGTAGCAATCTCTCCACTGTCTGCTAACTCAGGCTCCCTGGTCTGTGTAGGGACAGACCTCAGGAAAAATAATAATTGGGGTGTGGAGGGGGGCAGATTAGGTCATATAGGAAGCCTTAGGAATGGATGGGCTAAGAAGGGCTGGTCTGTGTGGGTTCTCTCTCTTTTCCTATTGTTCATTTCTACACTGGATTTAAACCTGAGCTCCTCTCAATATAAAATATAAGGTGTTCCTCCTGGTTAGGTCTCCTCCCACTTCCCATGTGAATTAGGTTTAATATGTCTAAGATCTAGTGTGTCAGGGTTAACCCCCAGTGAAGAGAATTCAAATTGGGATTGAATTCACCTATAATATTTGGAACTGTTCTACTCAGACCTCTCACTATGACTTTCTTGGCACTGTTTTGATAGCAGCTAATTTTGATTCTTTCCCCATTCCAATTGGACTTCTCCTGTGCTGCAGTTTGGGTATCCTGACTTTCTGCCATTCTAGATGGAACAATCAAAAGCAGAGAAGATTTATGCAGATACAGCCCAAGTCTGCATCTGATTTCAAGACACACAATGTTAACAGGACTTTTTTCAGTCTTGAAAAAGTCCTTGATGAGTCTTAAAAACAAAACAAAAAGAAACTCCCCTCCCCAACCCAAAATGCATCAGCTTCAAAGCATCCTGAGCCACAGAGGGGTGGAAGGACTGTCACACATTGTTTGAAGGGTGGAAACAGAAATAGATGGATGCTCGCCATTTGAACGTTAATGCAGCAAGACAGCCGTAATGCCATTCGGAACGTGAAGCATTCATAAACATCAGCTGTTTGCCTTTCAAAATTGGTGCCATCATGCAAACGCCAGGCAGAACAAGAGTATAGCCATGTGAAACACGAAAATAACAACAACGCAGATACACCCAATTTGCATATCAACACAGGCTCCCGATTTGCCATATTGCCTTCAGAAAGCCAGGTGTGTGATAAAGAGATTTCTGCGTCGCGTAACAAATGGCACCGAAACATTGGACATGAAAGCCCAGGGCAAAGCTTGCCATAAAGTCATGATCTTTAATATGCAAAACTTCCAACACACTGCATTTCTCATATATCAGCGTTGCACGGGTCAAAGAAATTGCAATACTCAGCAGGAGCTTTGCCACAGGCTTGGACGTAGGTCAGAAGGAAACAGAGGTGTGAAGGAAATGGGATCTCTTTCTGAAGGAGCTGCACAAAGCAAGTAAGGCGACACCTTTAATTGGTGCAATTGACTACCGGTGTGAGAATTCCATACATGGTATCAGGTGTACAAAACATTCTAATCAGAGTTGCTACAGAAAATGAACCTAATGAGGTCATCCGAAGCACATCCAGCATGGCTGGGTTTTTTAAGAATTTTGTTTGGTCTGCATTAGTTACGCAAATCGACATGATGATTCTCACTTGCTGGACTGATACGTAGGTCATAACCAGTGGTGCAGTGGTAAATTTGGAAGTGCAGGCACTCTGCATGATGATCCCCGAGCGTACCCCCAAGGGAAGTCCAAAATTTCAAGCAGCTCTGTTGATCCATATTAATAAGCCGGTTCTAGTGGTTTCTGTCTCCACCATGGTCAGGTCTTTTGTTAAGCTGATGGGTCTGCATTGCCCATTCAAGATCTACCTACCCCAAAGAGCATTACAACAGGGGACAATTTATTGTTGCTAGGAGGACTGAAGCTAAGCTCTGAGGGAACAGGGAAGTCTGAAGATATGGTGGCGGGGGCAGATGATGTCAGTGATGCATTCCAGTGAGCCCTGGGTCCACCACACCATTGATCATTGGGTAGCTATCCTTTGTTTCTCCAGATTTTGCAACACAATGCTTGGCTGAAAAAAAAATTCCAAAATTCATATAAAATTGTATTTTAGGTTTAAACAAATTTGTACAAAACTGTGTCTTTTAGGGTAAAATTGATTCGAAAGTAATTTTTGTTTGTTTTTTTAAAAATAAAACTTATCTGTGGATTGATCAGGAAATAGGGAAGACTTATGAATAGGGATGGACAGACTCGCCTCTGCCCAGTCCCTGTGGGGGCTTGCTGAGCCTCTGCTGCTGCTCTGCTGCTGAGCCTCTGCTGCTGAGCCTCTGCCGCTGCTCTGCTGCCCCAGGCCTGTTTGTAATATTGCATAAATAGCTTCTTCACAGCTGCCATTTGCACAACATTGCTTTTATGGAAACCCCCAAGCTGCCATTTCTACCCAAAAGGCAGATCACTATGGGAATGGGCAAATGTTGGACCCGCTTGTTGGGCTTGTGGCTACTTCGCAAGCAGATTCATGAGCATCCCGTAGCCCAGTGAGTTGGGTCCAGGTGCAGGGGAGTCCATTGGACTTCCAGGCCTAGTCAGGCACTCATGACATCCCTGCTTATGAATGAATACATGCCAATTGATACAGACTGGAAATACTGATCCCTCCCTCCTCAGTGCCAGATGCCTGAGGAATTTCTTGGGGGGGCAGGGAGCTACTTCCCCATTTAAAACTGGCTTGAATGTTCAATGAGGTAATGGGTTTCACCAAAAACATCTGATACATATACACACACTACCACCTCAACATACATATGCACACACGACTCACTCACAGATTTGGTTATCTAGGAGCCCAACCAGTCGTCATCATCTCTCTTCCACAAAATATCTGTTGCTTGCACACATCAAGTAGAAATTCATGATCCTTATATTTTGTACAAGGGTACAGCGGTATAGTCACACCTCTCATTCCTTGAAATAGTTTTATACTCACACTACAAACTTTATGCAAAAACAAACTCCCCTCTAATATTTGGTAAAGAGCGTAATTTTGAAAAATAAGAAGGCTGTTCCTTTTTATGTTTACAAAACCAAAATCTGAAATGCATGGGGCATTTCAGAGCTAAAATTAGAAACATCTATTTTGTCTGGAAATAAGGGACACAATTCTATTCAATGCATCTAGAATTTCCTGAGAAAAGAAAAGAAAAAGTTTTCTAATGTAAGGAACTCCAACAGAAACATTAGCACAGTCACCAACATCACATAGACTATGAGACTAGCGCTGGAATGACTGCCAACGCAAATTCTGGTATCCAGTGAGCTGTCCATGGTCCTGATCATTTCCTGCCTGCCTTATATCTTAGCAATGTCTCTTCTAGCCAGAATGTCTCTATGGACTTCAATCTAAAACAGGAAAGCACCTACCAAAATTACCTTTTTTATTCAACTAGTAAAAGCCTCCTTTTCATCTGGATGCATGGCTTGCACTAACTCCTCTACATTCGTACAAACAAAACTGCAAGGCTCCCCTGCCCTGTTATCTGAATTTCAAGGAGCCATCTTCACCATGTGTTTGTTTGTATCCCTACCCATGAAATCCTCAGTGGACAGTCCCTTTACTTTTTTATTTTAATTTGTGAATGATTGCCTCTTTCCAAATCCCATTTGGAATTAGATAAACGAGCTTGGCATTTGTGCATAGGGTAACAAAGAGTGAGAATGTATTGAGCCACCATGACATCTAAGCCTCTAAAAAAATTATGAATTTTATCCAGATTTTCAGTGTTATCAAGGATATCCAACCCTGCTTTACCCCAGACTTTGAGAATCATGATACTGTCTATTAGTATCAATTTAATACATGAAAAAGATTCTCCCTATTACATAAATCATAGAGTTTCCTACCTTCACAAACTCCACAAGAAATCGCTGCAATTTTAACAGTGTTCCCCCCCATCAGCCAAGCCTTCTGTCACCAGATGGTGCTATTTTCCTTGCAGGATTCAGAACTCTGATTACAAATGGACTTTAGTTCTTCCTCACTAGAGCTAAGTTGAAAGGCATTTTTCTAACGGAATTTCTGTGATTTCTCATCCTTGTAGAACAAGAAGGCTATCAATGGCTGCCAGAAATGGTGATACAATACCTCCAGCATCAAAGGCACACTATGCCTATGTGCACCAGTTGCTGCAGAACAAGAGTGGGAGGGTGCTGTGGCCCTCATGACCTGCTTGTGGGTTTCCCATAGGCAGCTGGTTGACCACTGTGGGAACAGAACGTTGGACTAGATGGGTCTTTGGTCAGATCCAGCACAGGTTTTATTATATTCTTATGCATAATTTCCCTGAATATTCTTCACCATGTTTTTGTGATGGCCTCCCTCCACCAGCTCAACGCCTCAGAGTGAGGATAGGTCTCAGAAATTGTGGAGGATGCAAACCGGTAGTCTGGCTGCCAACACCATTGAACTCAGTTTGAAGTTAAAAAGCAGCTAAAAAGAAAACAAATGAAAAACCCTTCAGAAAAAAAGAAAGAAGCTGAGTATTGATACCTCTAACGGTAAGTCCCATCTCCAAGAAACTGTTGGAGAATTTCGCTTCCCCCTGGAGAATTTCAGAGAAATCCTCTGTCCACAAATAGGGCAGAGAATTTCAAAAATTCATTTGCACACACAGTTCTATTTCTATTTTAGGAGGGGCCCTCACTAAACAGCACTTTGCCATGGTCTCGTTGTGAACAGGATCCCTTGAATAAACCCCTGAAGCACATGTGGCAAACCTATCAATATTTTAAATACCCCCCCACACCAGTTCAGCTTCATGTGAGCAAATTCAACATTAACCTGTGCATATTTTTTTTTTAAAAAAAGGGGGGATTTATTTAATGCCTTCTCTTGCCTTATGTCCTTTATAACCACCAACAAACAAAATGGAGTACAATAATTTTTCATGTTTAAACAGTCAATCTAAGAATGTATTTTATGTTTCAATTTAAAAAGACAAAGGGACCAGCAGAGTACTGGCTCAGGTTTGGTAATTAAATTCAGGGAGAAATGTCAATCAAGAATCCTTGCCTTGAGTTTTATTTTTGTTTTAATCCCAGGATATTGAAAATGAATTATATTTCTTTTCTTTTTAATTTAAAAGAAGGACCTGTCAGCGTTATGTCAGTCCCCTTCTTGCCTTTCAACTGTGAGCCAAGGAAAAGAAGGCATTTATGATTCTGAGTTTTAGATTCTTATCAGATGAATCCCCTTTGTCTCGCTTTGTAATACACACAGAATTTATCATATTTATTAGGCAAAATTGTGCTTTATTATAACAGAACAAATCCACTTAGATCTCTAATAAATAGTGAATGTGTTTAAAAAAATCCTTGGGACAGGCACCTCATAACCTAAAATTCTGACTTTATGTTGCTTTAAGAAAAAGCTGGGAAGCTGTGGCTTTATTATATTTGATTAAATTCAACCTGCAATAGATCTGAAATTCACATGTGCACAGCTATTCCCAGGATGCAGCTGCATAGTTATAAATATGTAAGTCTCATCATTTTTAGGGAAACCTTTTTATTTAGAAAACATGTGTAATCAGTCTTCCTGCTCACCTGTTTTAGCATCCTGAAAAAGGTACCAAAATCCCCTGATAGCTAGGGCAGGCGAGATTGGGGAAAACTCTGTCTGTTCTGTTTCTGGTCTAGGTTAATACTGGAAAGGCCTGTAGAGAACTGGACAACAAACAAATTCTTTGCTTTCATGCAGTCTGCCAGGGACCCATGACCACAGCTGGGTTCCCTCCAAGCTATTTCAAACAAATTTAGACTTTGGTGCTAGGCATTGTGCCAAGTGAAGACTGAAGAGTTAACCCAAATGACAGAGGTAGAGTTAACAGCCTCAGAACCAGCCAACAAAACAACAGAGATGTAACGAAGACGTTATCACGAAGATTAAAGAAAACATGGTCTAACTCAAAGTTCCTTGAAACCACAACACAACACAGAAAATAACATCCTCTTCTTAAAAACTCTGGGTCCCTTTAATCTAAAAACTTGGATTGCTTGGAACAGGTGGCAACAGATGCTAAGAGGGAGAGAACGTTTTTCTTACTAGGAAAGGGGCTTCAAGGGATGCAGCCATGAATGAACATTGATACTGCATCCACCAAGTAGACTAGATAGGCCTCACCACGACCTGGCCTGGTCTCTTCCGCTCTCGTAGTCACCACCATGTGCTAATACAGGACCCTTTTATCTCCAATGGACATAATTAATTAATTACCTCAGCTGCATAGTGGCAACCTAGATACTGGTTTCTGTGAGGTGGGGTCAATTGACAAACTCTGGAATGTCCCTGCCATGACACAGGCTCTGAACAACAGGCCTGGCCACGGACGCTCCCTGCTCAAGCCAAGCACCACTGCTTGATACGCCTGAGGTGAGGGACAAACACCCTCTTCCTCCAAACTATGTGGAGAAAGGGGTTAAATGGAGAAGGATTTCAATAATAAAATAATGTGCTGTGAATTATATGTGCTGAGGTGAATTATTGTCAGAGTGGGTGTTAAATGAATAAACTTCAGATGATAAATGCCAAACAGACACGTGGGATTTTTGTGGCAGTTAAAACAAAATAATTAAAATTTATTTTAAAAGTTCACAAGTTTTGTTTCAAAATAAAACATTTAAAAACCTTTTTGAAACCTCTCTTCTAGTCCTTTCACCTATTCACATACACACTTTCCTGTCACACACACATTCACTCTTGAATTTTATTATCAGTATTGTTTATTTTACACAAACTGTCTATCTGCACACCCCACTCAAAAGACACCACTCTCTATACTGAACCTCAAACTCTCCAGAACCCAAGTACTCTACACACCGAGAGCTAAAACACTAAAGGCTGAAGACTCTAAGAGTACTTAAAAGTCTCTCAATCCCCTCAGTCATTCCCTTATATATCACTCCTCCCCCCTGCTCAGACATTCTAACTCCACCCACTCAGGTCAACTTTCAAAGCACCACATACTTACCAATTGCAGACATGCATTAGGGAACTGATTTGTGGGGTGTAACGCCACAGTCCCCAGTAGGCAAGATAAACTGGAAGGGCTGGGCTAAAGGCAGGGATGTGTAAATCAACAAATCATCTCCGAATTCCACCCCGAACTTCATTCCTATTCGAATCCATATCACATTGAAAGCTCTGTGTAGTTTTGTTTTCATAAAAATCTGTCCGTGTTTGTGTGCATATTTTTTCCAAATGTGCACATTTTTGAAATGTATGCACTTCTTCCATTGACTAATTGATTTGTGTGGACTTTTCAAAAGTACATATTTTCAAAAGAATATTTTTCATGCACAGTTTTCAAATGTACACATGCTGTCAAACATATTTGGTTTGATGTGCAAATCACATTGCAAGCTCGGAATTGTATGGATTCCGACCATACATTGCATCTGAGTCTGTCTTTGGTCTGGAAAGTGCGAACTGGGTAAATCCTGATAAAAAATGAACTGAAACAAATTTCTCATACATTCCTAGCTAAAGGAGGAAAGGGGGTTTGTGACCCCTCACAACTATCACATCCATTCCCTTCCCATCTGCTTTTTCAGTGACTACCTTTCTCTGAATGATATGGGGAGGATCTTCTGCCATTTCAGTTTTTTCCTGCTCATTTGTGGAGGGAGAACCAACTGAAGCGGAAGAAAACAGGTAATACGACCAGCACGCAAACAAACTGAGCTAAGGTGGAAGTCCTAGGAAGCAGGAACTGGCAGTGTATTCGCAGAGGATGCTGGGCTCTTGTCAGACCTGTCACATTGTAAATTAAATCTGTGCCACACAGGGAGCAGCAGAGAATCGGATGAGAAGACCTTTGCCTGGAAGTAGGGATCAACCATAGAAGAGAGTGGGAGCCTCCTCCCACACACAACCACTGCATACATTTTAGGACTGCACTGCTTATAATGAAACCCAAACTGTGGAGTGCCATAAGTGGAACAGGAAGCACCCAGATCCCTGCACTTGAAAAGGAAGGAAAGAAAAGAGTTCTGTAGTAGAATACATACACCTGACTCAAGCATGCTTTAACAGTAAATATTCAAACAACCAAAAGATCACAAAAAATGTGCATACTTTTCTTAGGTTGACCTTATATAAACCTATACCTTTTAACCTACCACAGCATCTAAAATTTTCTCCAGTGGGTTAATACAAAGACTACCTAGTTCCTCTATGAGATCCACTGGTAAAGGGGGCATGTATGCTTCTTCATCCACAATAGAAATACATCTGACTAACAGCTGGATTTTGAATTTCCCACATGGAAATATTTCCAACATTTCTCCCTTTGTAGAAGAGCTGGGTTTCTAACCTTAGAAACAAAAAGCAAAGAGGACCCTTTCGCCTCTTCTCTGCCTGAAAGAGTAGAGTGCTCTGAGGCCTTTACAAGGAGGTAGGATTTTATAGTTTGCACCATGCATTAGTCTCACGTACACAGTAAATTGCAAGATGGGTGTCCCTTCTAGATGGATGTTCCTGTGGGGATTCTGGGTCTTGTGGTGGGAGTCTTCACAGTCCCCCTTACACACACACCCTGCACCTAACTATCTGATATTAGCAGGAAACCTCCCCTCAGAAGAAGCTACCATGCCTGTAAATTTCATTCCTTTTTCAATAATAATAATAATAATAATAATAATAATAATAATGCTTATTTGCCCATTATAGCCAATAGGGAGACACTCAAAACTTTGGGAAACTAAACTAAGGATTTGCCTTAGACTCAAAATAAAGTGGGTCTTGTCTGAAGCAGTCCCTCATCTATGGAATGGTGTTCTAAAACATTTTTCCGCTAGGGGACACCCCTATATAGAGGTAATACACATTGTAATAATATATCTGCCTTGATACATGTCTGAAGAAATATCTGCATGAGAGCTGGTGTGCACTGTTGGGACACAATTCTCAATCAACAGCTTTATTTATTTATTTATTTATTTATTTCATTTTTATACCGCCCAATAGCCAAAGCTTTCTGGGCAGTTCACAAAAATTAAAACCATAATAAAACAACCAACAGGTTAAAAGAACAAATACAAAATACATTATAAAAAGCACAACCAGGATAAAACCACGCAGCAAAATTGATATAAGATTAAAATACAGAGTTAGAACAGTGAAATTTAAATTTAAGTTAAAATTCAGTGTTAAAATACTGAGAGAATAAAAAGGTCTTCAGCTGGCGACGAAAGGAGTACAGTGTAGGCACCAGGAGGACCTCTCTGGGGAGCTCATTCCACAACCGGGGTGCCACAGCGGAGAAAGCCCTCCTTGACTCTAACAGCTTGACTCTAACACCCATTTTCAAGAAGGCCTGGGCCAGATCTACACCAAGCAGGATATGACCCTTTGAAAACAGTTTGAAAACTGTATATGGAGTGTGTCCTGGGCTCCAACAGCAGTCACTACTGTCATAAACCATTTTAAAGCAGTAGTGTAGATCCTGCCCTGGAATGACATACAAGACATGAATGCAAATGTTTCCTTTGAGCTTTGAGATATCACAAAGAAATTTGATATGGCATTGTTTTAACTGTTTTAATTGTTTTTACTGCTTTTAAATTATATATTATTTTAACTTGGTTCATGGTTTAATTCGTTTTTAGCTGTGTGTATTTATTGTTTTATAATGTATGCTTTTATCTGTATGCCACCCTGAGATCTTAATGATATAGGGCAGGATACAAATGATTTAAATAAATAAATTACTTTATGGAATAATTCTCAATTTGAAGAACAAACATGAAGTATACCCCCATACCAATTTTACGGAGGAGTGAGTAAGAGAGAGACATCCGAAATTCATTGTAAAGTGATGTTTGAAGTGAGGCCTCTTGAACATTCTGCTTTTTTTTATTTGTGTATATCGTAAATCACTTATTTACTGTATTGGGTTTTCAATACAAATTTCTCAGTTATTTGTATTAATAGATTTTTTGCTTTCAATGTCTGAAGATTTTTTTAAAGGAAAATTGTGAAAATTTGAAAATCAATCTTTGCTAATGTACTGATTAATGGGCATGTCCCTCCATGCTGTCATCCCTTCCACCCACACCCCCATACACACACATTTTAAGCTTTATAAATGAAATGTTTCTCTTGCATACTTGCATACCCTGCAACATGCTATGGCACCAACAATTGAATGATGCATGATTTCGTTCTATCTTCTAAAAATAAATAAAATATATTGTTTATATTAGCAACAAGTTTAATTATTTTCAGTAATCTTGCTTTGAAGGCTCAAAACATTATTTTGAAGAATGGCTCTGGAATTAAACTTTCATTTAGGGGGGAAAATACCCGTTAATAAAAATGCAAATAATCTTTTTAGTTAAATATGTCAACAGTGGTGGAGCTTCTCTTTCTAAACATTATTTTCAATTAGTGGAGTCATTACAATCAACATTAAAATGACAACATAACTGGAAGGTGATACATGAACTAATTTTCTAATCAGCTAGAAATATGGATCAGAATACAGCACAGCACCATAAATCTTGAAAGCCACTGCCCAAGTCCAAAGATGGATGGATGTGTGTAGCAGTTGGCTGTATGTTGGGGAATATCTCTACATGCATAGTAGATGGGAAGACTATGAGATTACACAAATCATCTCTTCTTGGGTGGGGGAAGAGGGGAAACCCTCAACCTGTCTCTTCATCTAACAAGGAGAGCTTTATAAATTTCCTCTCATTTTGGATGAGACAATCAATATCTCCTTACTCAAGGATCCAAATGGCTCAGCCCCTTAGTCAAGATCGTGGCCTTGACTCAGGAGCTTCAATTTACCACTTCCAATTGTAATTTGGATGGTGTGGATCAGAGGCAGGTTGCAGTAGGCAAAATGACAAGCTGTCTTATTGCAGGTCAGACTATTTGCCATTTAATCCAGTATTGCCTACTCTGGCTGTGGCTCTCCAGAATCTCAGACAGAGAACTTTCCCATTACCTGCTACCTTACCTGGAATTCCCAGGGATTGAATTTGGGAACTTCTGCATAAAAAGCATGCACAGAGCCCAGGTCCTCCCCCAATATTTTAAAGCATGGCACTTGGGTCCTTCAGATGCATAATGCTAAAGGCAGTCAAAATCATGATCCTTTCCACTTAATTTCAAAATGCATGTGTAAAGGATTGAACAAATTAATAATAAAAAGTGAAGGTCATGAAAGCACTAGAAATCTCCAAAGACTGTAGTGGAATCACAATACAATGGGTTTTTTTTTTCCAGCCACCACATGGATTTGGTGGAAGTCTTCTCAGGAGGACTTTACATACTGAGTCCTCCTGAGAGGTCTTCTCAGGAAGACTTGGGAGGTCTTTACATAGTGACCAGATACAAAAGAGAGAAGGGCTCCTGCAGCTTTAACTGTTGTGATGGAGAAGGAATTTCACCAGGTGCTGCATGCATACATATGACACCTGCTGAAATTTCCTTTTCTACAGAACTGTTAAAGATACAGGAGTCCTGTCCTCCTTTTCATATGGTCACCGTACTTTACATATTCAAGATGGGCTTCTGAAACATTTTCAGTGTACACCTAACAATATAATATGTCTGGGGTAAGCAACCGGGCATTTTCTAGATGTTTTTGAATGGCAACTCCCACAATTCTTTTACATTGGCCATGCTGGCTGGGTTTGATGAAAAGTGCAGTCAAAAACATCGGGAAGGCAGCTTGGCTAGCTCCTTTAGTGTTGTGAATGAAACCCAGAGTGGATTCACAGCCTCACTGAAATCAGAACCACCAGCCTACACTGGCACCAGGTTGGCTTCCCCTGTAATATGTGAAACAGCTGAGTTGCCTGGCTTGTGGCCAAATTTGCCTAGTTTGTGGCTAAAGAGAGGAATGCCAGGAGAAAGTTGTAGATGTAAAAAATGGGTATTCTGAAAATCTGGATGCCCCAAATTCAACATGAATCAGTATCCTGCTTGGAAAAAAGCCCTGTTTGTTCCCCTTTTTGTTCTATGCCTCTAAGTGGAAGAAAATATGAAATAAGACAATGGCAGAAGCATGGCGCAGAAGAGGAACAGAGAGCCTGGAGGTAACTTTCCTCCATGTACACACCCAGCTGGGTGCACAGCTGCTTGGTGGCTGCCATCTGGGTGTGTCTAATTAGAAACTGCCTGGAATAGGCTCTTGCAAATGCTATTAAGAAGGCGTTCAGCAGCAGATGCAGCTCCAGTCCCCCAGGCTGGAAGATAAGGGAGCCAGAACCAGGGGATCACAGAGTAATCAGGATATTGTTATCCCATCTCCTGGTGCTTTACTTCAATGAAATGTTCATAAAAGGGCCAAGCATCCCAATGGCTTAGAATTTACATGACACCCAACAGAGACTGAAGAGGGAACAGGAAGTGGAAAAACAGAGAACTGCATCATGCCAAGCTGTTATACACAATGGTACACTACCACATGCTGCTTATGCTGACATGCCATAGCCTTTCCCATCCTCCATTGTCATTTTACACCCTGCTTCTCATCTCATCCATTCTTGTTCACATTATCTGAAACCCAACCTGTAATTCATTATCTCATTCCAAATGTGTACCCCTCGGCTAAACCCGATGGATTTCCCCCACGGATGCCAGCAGCTGCACTCTGCATTAGCATGACTGCGTTCCAAATACTGCTGACCTAACAATCATGACAAAGTTAAGAAGATTTCCAATGTAAATTCTCAGTTCAGCTTCCAGAAAAGAAAATGAATACCATCCCCCTTGAGATTCTGCGTGTTTTAAAATGTCCTGAATTGAAATGAGCAAAGCCAGTTGGAAGTAAAATAAGATAGCAATGAAATGGGTTAGATTAATCTTGACATTATGTGTAGAAGTGATGGCACCTTGAGAGTATTCCACTCACTCCAGCAGCATTTTGCAAGGCAAGTGCTGTCTGCCCAGCACAATCTCATTATAATTTCTGTTATCCTAGTTTGTATATAATTCCACAGGTGTATATTACACAATAAACTTTATAGTGTTGGACCCTTTATGGTGATACATGTGAGTACCTGTACAATTTACAAATGTATTAACAAATATCTCTGTGCCCATATTCTGTTCACTCCTTTACATGCAACTCCATTCTCACTCACACCCCATTGTCTTTCACACTACTGAGCACACTATTCAAATATCATTGCCACAAACATGCAATATTCATAGCCCAAGTCTAACACTTGATTATCATTGTGATAGTGCTGTAATTTCCTTTGATTGCAATGCTTCCTAAAAACAGACCCTTCTAATCCCTAGAATAATACTGACAGATTTTTTTTTTAAAGAAGCTTTTAGAAATTGGGATATTTATGAACATTCCATAGTGTAGAGAAAAGGGCAGGTTTTACCTAAAGTGACATTTAAAATGAATTTGGAAGGTCCCTCCTTTTGTGAAACTGAGGGAACTCTGGGAGAATTCAAAATGTTCAACAAAATATTCTACGAATATTTCTCAAAAGGACCCCACATAGCCCTAGACTAGAGATAATTTTAGCCTGATCAAGCAAAAAATAAGCCATAGATCTTTAAAAATCTCTGATCTACCTAAACTCCAATCAGGGAATCCCAGTGTTGTTGGATCATTTCTATATTATCACATCAAGATTACAAACTTACAATTGCTTGCATTTGACACGCCAGTCAGTTTTGCTCAAGTGTGGCATAAATAAGGATGAGGAGTATTTCATATCATCCACATTTTGATAACTTATTAAATTTGCACTTCACAAACCATATGTGAACGGGAACACAGTTTTTCTTTGACATTCAAACTTCTCAAAATGTTGTGATGAATAGAAATGTATGACTTAGGAGAAAACAAAAATGTGCATACAAAAACGTTCTTTAAGGGGAAAAGGGGTGCAAATATATCTATATTAGGAAAATGTGTGTACAAAAATCTGTATATAGCAAGAAAGACAAACAAAATGCATCTGGTTTTTTAAAAAAGACAACTCACAAAGTGATATAGAAACTGGATGGAGCAAAATAAAGATTGGAAAAATAAGACAGTGAAAGAAGCCAACATTGTCTGATTTGTCCATCCTGAGACCTAAAAGTGTGAGGTTTTATACCCATAAGGAAAATCTAAAGAGCACAATCTTCTGCTATCTTTCTCAGTAAGAAAGCTTGCCAGTTGCAGTTCGTTTGCAGTTTCTTTTAAGAGTTCTTGTAATACACTTCATTTTTCTAAATGATTCTACTGAAGTGTGTATTGACACTCTCTGCCTCAGACCTATCTTACCATTGGTTTTTATAGCTGTTGGCCACAAAAGAGGAACGGAAGGAAGAAAAGGGAGTGGAGTAAATGGCCATTTGTAACAACCATCAACACGCTGGTAGCACAGATACTCTCTGAGATGAATGAGAGATGTCAGAATAAATGCAGTGCAACAAGCGCAAGAACTCTGGGGAAAATAAAGAGAAATGTAATGCCAGGAATGGACATATGAAGAATCACCCATGTGGGAAAAGTCTGACCAATCTCCAGTCAAAGTTTAAAGCAATTGCTCAGAAGAATATGCCAAACATGGAAAGGGATCTGCAGAGATGGAGTAATAACTATGCTATGGATCTTATAGCAGTCTTGGAAATAAGTCTACAATAGTTTTTACTAGTCCACACATTTTAAAGTAGCCTGCTTGCCAAAATGTGCTTATGTTAGACAGTGTGCAACACATACATGCAGATGCACACACATACACAAACACATCTTGAAGGAAGAAAAGAACCATCTGTCTTCCAATTTACAAACAGTATATACTACAGCTGATCACCTGGAAGTAATTCCTGCTTACCACAGGTAGCCAGGAAAGAGGCTATTTACAAGGTGGTATAATAGAATGAAATACCTGAGAGATCAGCTCTTTATATATTTGAACATATCTATAAGAAAAATCCCAGATTCCAGATGGACAAATCAGACAATATTGGCTTCTCTCACTGTCTTATTTTTCCAATCTTTAGTTTGCTCCATCCAGTTTCTATATCACTTTATGAGTTGTCTTTTATGATGACTAGGGATATCCAGATTTTGAGAAATCTGCCCCATATATGTTTTGTGGATTGTGCAATCTTGTGCAATGTTGTTCATTCCAGCATCTGTTCACAGACAGTTTCAATCCCATCCACCCCGTTATGCAGAAAACAATAATTCTGTAAGAAAGTTCCCAACCATTTACATAATTTATGTTAGTAAGTAACATTTAATGTATTATCTCCTGTTGCATTCATTTTTTCCAGGATGGCATATGTCTCAGGAGAAACGTTTGTATTCATAAACTGCAAATAAATTGGCATAAAGTTCAGGAACATAATATAAATATTTAAAAAATCTGAAAGTCCTCGGACTTCTTGTGGCCTGGGTAGGCCAGTCCACAGTGGATTCTGCAGGTCAGATTCTTAGAAATCCAAACTCATTTTAGTCCATCTCAAATTTCTCAACCATCCTTAATGATGACTGTATCAGCATCTTCAAATGCATGCACTTCCCAGCACGATGTCAAAAGGATCACTATTTTGTTATTGACCTGGTAATCTGTGGGACAGGCCAAGAAGTGTCATTTGCCACATAGTCTGCCTCCTTCATGGATACTCATGTTCTGTGGTAAAGAAAGCACCTCTTGTATCAAAGGCTTTATAGTCGTGGGGCACATGTGCTCAACCATAGCCAAAGCTTACCATGCTAAACTGAAGGGGAAATCTAACTGAAATGTAGAATCTTTCTTCCCACACTCAAATTTTATAATGTGGGAAAATGTTGAAACCCCACCTTGACTAAAATTGGTAGGGCTGTGCTCGCTCCAATTCAGATCACGAATCCGGAGCGAACCAACCCGATCTGCCTCCGCCAAAGGCGAATCTGGATCGGGTTGGGGGAGCTGCGGATTGAGGTGAAGCGGTTTACCTCCATCCGGAGCTCCGAACACAGGTAAGGGGGCTCACCTGATGACAACGACAATGCAGTCTGTGCGGGGATGGCGGTAGAACCAGGTAAGGGGCCAGGGGGCAGGGGGCTTACCTGCCTCTGTTGCGGTCTGGTGCAGGCTTCAACTGAGGCCCAGGCCTCAGTTGAAGCCTGCGCCGGACCGTGATGGAGGTAGGTAAGTGGAGGGAAGGGGGGCTTACCTGGCTCTGCTGCCGCCGCAGTCCATGCAGTAATGGTGGTGGAGCCAGGCAAGGGGGCAGGGGGGAGGGGGGCTTATTCAGCACCCATTTTGCCCCCCTTCCCCACTTACTTGCCTCTGCCATTCACCATGGAAGCAAGTAAGTAGGGAAGGGGGGGGGAAACTCGAACCGCCCCTCTGGATCTCGCTCCGCAGGGTAGAGCGGGGGAGGGTCAAATCAACCCGAAGTGGATTGGCCCGATCCAAAAGTTGTAGGTCGGGCCACGAAGCTGTTCAGGGAGTCCATGCACAGCCCTAAAAATTGGCTAGGGCCACTCGGACGCAGATAATATGACTTTGTGGTTAGGTTAGGTCAAGCCTGAGGACTATTAGGAAGACGTCTCCAAGATTCAGAAAGAGTACTTTCTGCTGTCACCATTCCCTACTTACACATATCAGTTAATGCAAAGAAAAAGAAGAAAATGAGAGACGTCTTAGACAAGATGTGGAACCAATCTAGCACTCATGTCAGCTTAATATGTGAGGTGAGCTTTTCCTCTGGTTTGAAGAGTTTAAAAACTCACCGGCGTGACTTAGATTTACAGGATATATATACTGACCAATCATTGGCCTGGTCATATAACCTTCACGAGCTTTTCTAGGGCTGCTCACATAAATCCAAAGAAGAACGAGAGAACAGTCCAGTTTTCTACAAATCATAATGGAATGGTAGAAGGGCTCCACACATCAAGCTGAAGCAATAAAACAAAATGTGGCTCTTTGATCCTCAAAAAGAATTATATTCAACGTCGTCAGAATCAGCAAGACATCAAAGAGAAAAAGAAAATCCAAATGAAAGCATCATCCAAAAGCAAAGCGCACATGGAGGAGCTGCACATGGAAGATAGAAAGCTAGCCTAACAAGAGGTGAATGACAAATTAGAGGGAGGCATGAGGAGGACATTGTTTGAATGATTTCTCCTCTGTTGTCCCATGTCTCTCACCACCAGTCAGTCATCTTGCCTGATGGGTATGCTCCTTCGTCAGATGCATATGGCAACCCAAGTTTTTCTTTGCAAATACCTCACAGCAGGAAAAGGAGTTGCTCCTTGTGGGGGCTTGGGTGAGTGAACCAGAAAAAGAGACGCATGCCCATTATGTGCCATGAGTGAACTGGAAAGGAAGAGGAGAGCTGGCATAATGGAGGAATAAACTGGGCCAGCCAATTATCTTCCTCCCTGCTGCTTCCCCATACTCCTCTGTCAGCCTCCTGTTCTCTCTGAGCTCTTCCATGCAGAAAGGGGATTGCAGATTTTTAAAAGTCCAAATAGTAGTAGAAAAACAATACACAAGCATATTTTTGTATAGCCTAGGGTGTTCAGAGGAGGGCAACCAGGATGATCAGGGGTCTGGAAACAAAGCCCTATGAAGAAAGACTGAAAGAACTGGGCAGGTTTAGCCTGGAGAAGAGAAGATTGAGGGGAGACATGATAGCACTCTTCAAATACTTAAAAGGTTGTCACACAGAGGAGGACCAGGATCTCTTCTCGATCCTCTCAGAGTGCAGGACACAGAATAACGGGCTCAAGACTGGAAGCCGCCTGTGGTTGGGGAAGGGGGTGAGAGGAAGCCAGATTCCAGCTGGACATCAGGAAAAACTTCCTGACTGTTAGAGAAGTATGACAATGGAATCAGTTACCTAGGTAGGTTGTGGGCTCTCCCACACTAGAGGCATTCAAGAGGCAGCTGGACAAGCATCTGTCAGGGATGCTTTAGGGTGGATTCCTGCATTGAGCAGGGGGTTGGACTCGATGGCCTTGTAGGCCCCTTCCAACTCTGCTATTCTATGATTCTATGATTCTAGGGAGTCCTCTGCTATTTTTCAAAGTTTCTCCTACAATGGATTGGATTTAGACTTCATCATATGAAGAAATCCCACAGAAATCCATGGGATGTGATTTAAATTAGACATGTCTATATTAAGTCTCATTGATGTCAATGTCCAGATCCAACCCATTATGTTGTTCCATTCTAAATCCTGCCCAAACATTTGAGGAACAACTCTCAAAATTAAGGGCATGTGGCGCAGAGTGGTAAAGCAGCAGTTTCTGCAGCTGAAACTCTCCCAACTGCCTGAGTTCGATCCCAGCGGAAGCTGGTTTCAGGCAGCCACTCGGGTCAACTCAGCCTTCCATCCTCCCGAGATCAGTAAAATGAGTACCCAGTTAGCTGGGGGAAAGGCAATAACGGCCGGGGAAGGCAATGGCAAACCACCCCGCTATAAGGCCTGCCAAGAAAACGTCAGTGAAAGCTGGTGTCCCTCCAAGAGTCAGTAATGACTCAGTGCTTGCACGAGAGGTTCCTTTCCTTTCCTTTCCTTTCCTTTGTGAAATGCAAATATGATTTTAAGGCAGCTGCCATTTGGGACATGTTGTAAACTCCCAAAGCACAACTAGGGGAATCTGTCAGCTTTGATTTCTCCTCAGTTCAATACTTTAAAATCTCATGTTCTTTCTATACTGAATATAAATGTTGCACATTTTGGTAAATTCTTCCCAAAATCAAACTGAAACAAGTTCTCGCCCATTTGTAGCAGCCAAATTCAATAGGTACAAGCATACAGCTATTCCTAGAATGGAGAGGGTGACAAAATACTTGCCTGTGATATAGCTGTTAAAGATGAGGAGCCTGGCAGAAAAAAAGTGTCAAGGCCCAGCTTCAGCACTGCAGTAGGCCTTGTAGGTTGTAGACAGGATTTGATTAAAAGCAGTCTGGAAGGGTTTGGGCCTACTCAGTTTGTGGAATGTCAGAATCTCTGTGAGCGTATTTCTGTCAAGTGTTTTCAGAGCAGGGCAGGGGGGAGTTGCTCTACTCCCCATGTCCACCTGTGGAGTCAGCCTTGGCAAGGAGGAAGACTGGAAGTCGCCTGTGGTTGGGGAAGGGGGTGAGAGGACTGCCCTACCTGTGGGACTAGCCGCCTACCTTACAGCCAACAGAGTCAGTCTGCTCCAGATGCGTGTCCCAGACTGTTATTCAAAACCCAAAAGTGGGTTGGGGGTTGCAGAGGTGTCACCCAGGTTGAAACATCATCACTAGAGGACTGATCAGTAATGCTGTTTGGACAGGAGCCTCCATGCAAAGCCAAAAGCCCTGTGTTTTCCTCAGTTGGCCAAGGCTTTCACTTTCTGAATGAAGCCTTCTTTTATCTAATAGCTTCCTTGACGCTGCTCATTAACCATGCCTGTGACATTTTGGACTTTGTGCTATCTTTCCTGACTGTGTATACATACTATTCGGGCTTCTATTATTGTGGTTTTGAGTAACCTCCAAGCTTTTTCGGAGAAATTTAATCCTCTTGACTCCCCCTTTCAACTTCCTTTTTACCAGTTCCTCCATTTTAGAGAAATTTCCTCTTTTGAAGTCAAATGTGACTGAATTGGACTTCCTTAGCAATTTTCCAGTTACATAAAAATAAAATTTGATAGCACTGTGGTCCCAGTTTCCAATAAATCCACTTACCTCATGGGTAATCCAGACACTCAGGTTACAGTGTGCCAGAAGCAGATTATCAAATACACCACAAAAACTTGTTAATCCGACAAACAAAGCTGACATACTGAGTTTTCTAAAAATAAAAATAAATGTACATAGTATTCCAGATGTGACAATCCCATATCCTGCCTTCTATCCAATGGAGTTTGCATACTGCTTGCATATGTGGATGTGTCCCAGTTAGAAGTACACACATACAAATGAACCTAAAATTCCACTAATCGATAGTTGATGAAGAAAAGGGGATGAGGTGACAGAGCCCTCTTCTCTCAAACAGCTGGCTGTTAGGATTCCAGCTTTGATTACTGCACTATATGTACATAAACTAGCTGCTGGATTATCTGAGCAGACCCATTGTTTTGCACATGTAACTCTCCATTAAGATAAGGATATGTGAATGGAAGCCTGCTTTTATGCTCCTGCCTGGATAAGGACACCTTACTAGAATTGCCTGAAAATAGTCAAGAACTGTATTCACTGAAAAAGATTAAAAACAGAACAAAACAAGATTTATCCTCATTTCAGGTTACTGGCACCTACCCCATGTGCAAAAGGGGGAAAATATTAAATTTGCATAGTACCTATGTAAATCTAATTATTTCAATATTTGTACTGCATCATCTCTACTGTCAAAGCTTTCTTAATAGGGGTGGAAAAACTGCCATTCGCTCTACTTATTGTAAAAAATATGTTAGATAGATAACTCTTCATCATTGATAATGCCCCCCACCCCACTTTTCAGTGTTATGGCAATTATACACTGCATTGTGTTTTTAATTTACTGATTGCCCTCTATTTTTCCCTCCAGCACTTTCCCCCCATTATTCTCCAGGACAGTGGAGAGCAAGGCTATTACAAAATAATGCTTAAATTGCAATGTGAGAAGGATATATTTTTACCCACAGAGTTTGGATGGCATCCAGGCTACACTGTGATTTCACACTCCCTTGAACTTGCTAATAATTTTATATTAGTGAATTGTCATCTTAAACCAAAAGAGCTCATTCAATCTGGAGAATGTATATATGCAAATGTGTCCGTGCAAATAAATTTAAGGGTAGATACCAAAGGTATATGTATATGGAGAGAAAATGAACAAAATATCTACCAAGAGGTGGGGAAGTGTGTAGTGAAGCTGGCTTATTATTGTTCACTTCTGTTTTCCTATACCACTGGTCTCTTCCAGGCTTGTTAAGTATGGTAGTATGACCATCTCTGTCACTTGAGGCCCAGGTGGCCTCGGTGGCATGGAGTGCCTTCTACCAACTCTGGTTGATGGACCAGCTACACCCCTATCTGGACAGGGATAACCTAGCTTCAG
The DNA here is from genome assembly GCF_023053635.1 of Elgaria multicarinata webbii. Lineage (NCBI taxonomy): Eukaryota > Metazoa > Chordata > Lepidosauria > Squamata > Anguidae > Elgaria > Elgaria multicarinata. Next base: position 19,488,051 of record NC_086177.1, read on the forward strand.
TTGTCCATGCTCTGGTAACCTGCAAATTAGATTACTGCAACACCCTCTATGTGGGGCAGCCTTTGAAGATGGTTTGGAAGCTGCAGCTTGTGCAAAAAATAAATAAATGCAGCAGCCAGATTAATAACTGGAACCAGAAGGTTCGAACATATAACACCGATTCTGGCCCACTTGCATTGGCTGCCTATACGATTCCGAGCCCAATTCAAGGTGCTGGTTTTAACCTATAAAGCTTTACATGGTTTGGGACCACAATAACTGACAGAACGCCTCTCCCGACATGAACTTACCCATACATTGCGCTCAACATCTAAGGTCTTCCTCCGAGTGCTTACTCCGAGGGAAGCTTGGAGGATGGCAACAAGGGAGAGGGCCTTTTCAGTGGTGGCCCCCCTATTATGGAATGGAATGTAAACCACCCAGAGAGCTTCAGCTATGGGGCAATATATAAATTTAATAAATAAATAAATAAAATAATTTGCACCTTTCATAGTGTTTGCTGTTGTCATGCTTGGGATAAGGACAAGGATGTTGATGGGGCTGGAGATGGGCTGGATGATGTCACAAAGTTATTGATAGCTTCTCCAAAGTAGGAGAGAGCAGTGGCATCCCCCTATGTCAGGCTTCCCCAACCCTGTACCCTCCAGATGTTTGTACTTCAATTCCCAGCCCAGTCAGCATGGCCAATGTTCAGGAATCCTGGGAGATGTTTTCTGAAACATCTGGAGGGCAACTGAGAATAAAGCAACCAATAACATAATGCCTTTATACAAATCTATGATGCAACCACACTTAGAGTACTGTGTACAGTTCTGGTCACCACACCTATTATAGAGCTGGAAAATGTGCAGAAAAGGGCAACTAAAGCAATTAAGGGGCTGGAGCATCTGCCCTATGAGGGAAGGTTACAACAGCAGTGATCATTTAGCTTGGAAAAAAAGGATGCTAAGGGGAGACATGATAGAGGCGTACACAATTATGCATGGTGTGGAGAATATGGATAGGGAGACATTTTTATCCCTCTCTCATAATACTAGAACCCAGGGTCATCCCATGAAGCTGATTGGTGATAGATTCAGGACAAATAAAAGGAAGTACTTCTTCCCACAGTGCATAGTGAAATTATGGAATTCACTACCACAAGATGTAGTGATGGCCACCAATTTGGATAGCTTTAAAAGGGGGTTGGATAAATTCCAGAAGGAGAAGGCTATCAATGGTTACAAGCCCTGATGGCTATGTGCTACCTCCAGTATTTGAGGCAGTAAGCCTGTGTGCACCAGTTGCTGGGGAACATGGGTGGGAGGGTGCTGTTGCACCATGTCCTGCTTCGTTGATTCCTGGTCAACAGGTGGTTCACCACTGTGTGAACAGAATGCTGGACTTAATTGACCCTTTATCTGATCCAACATGACACTTATGTTCTTAAAGCTACCCAATGTCATTCCAAGGAAGAAGCAGCATTTGAGAAGCTCTCTCTTCATTGAAAGGCTGCAGGTTCAATAAACAGAATTTATTGCTTTTCTAGCTTTCCAGGTTGCTGATGGGACTCCCTCCTGCCCATATCAGCAAAATTTGACTGCCGATATAGTTCATGTGACATTGGGTAAAGAAGAGTGACCTACATCTGTCAATCATATTCAGTATATTGTACAGATATTATGGCGTAGTGGCCATGCAGCATGACAAGGCCATCATTACAATTTTGGGACACAGGCAAAGGAAGACGGAAAAATCAATAACAGTTTTCAATAGCTGACAAAAACAGTCTCCATGCAGCTCAACCTATTTTGTGTCAAGCCCAAACATTCAAGTGCTCTCAGCAATACTGTTGCTGCTAAGGTTACAACGAATATTCCTGATTTTTAATTGCTACAGTAAAAATGAAGAAGAATAAAACAAAAAATCTTCCTGAAAATATTTGTATGGAGACGAAGTCAGTGAGGAAAGCACACTGGACACAAATTCTGGGCAGAAATGCTTAAGAAAAACTGTTGATTTTTTCAAACAAAGGTTTGTCACCTGCCCGGTCAAGTGATGAGCCTATAACTCAATATATAGAAAGAAAGAAAAATGGACAGAGAGGGCAAAGTTGTTTTCTGGACGCAATGATTTAGGTCAAAAAGAATCTGATGGGAAGGAACCACTTGCCAACTAAAATGTAGTGGCTTTGAATAGCTATCAAAGTGCATTTTGGGGCCAGAAATGGCTATCTGCAACAGTCCTCCCCAACTTGCTGCCCTCCAAATGTTTTTGGACTAGAACTTCCAGCATTCCTCACCATAAACATTCCAAAAAGAAGAAGAACACACCGACAGCGTAATATTGTTTCACATTTCCATGAGCAATGCTGGCAGAAAATTCCATTGTAGCTTTGTTAAGCTTCCTTTGGAGGAGAGTACTGGAGGCATAGTAAACACAGGAAGCTGCCTAATATCACATCATAATATTTTTCCACCTAGTCCAGGATTGTCTAGTCCAGCCTTCCCCAACTTGGACAACTCCAGTCAGCCCCATCCGGCATGCTCAATGGTTGGGAATTCTGGGAGTTGTAGTACAAAGCATCTGGAGGACACCAGGGAGAAAGCTGACCTACTGTGATTGGCAACAGTTCTCCAAGGGAAAGGGAAGTGGTGTTTCCCCGTATCTTCTACCTGATTTCTTTTGGATTGGAGATGCCAGGAATTGAATTTGGGGGATTCTTCATGCAAATCATAGTCTCTCTATCACTGAGCTATCATCCTTCCCCTGAGCTTTCCATTTTATTTTTAAAGAGGGTTTACTTGCAGTTACGCAGGCTGAATGGGTAGCTAGCAAGCAGGCATATATGCAGGTTGTCTTAGCATAACAAAACCTACAAAGCTGTTTCTGCCAAGCAGAGGAACCTTTTGACATCATCATCAAAGCTCAGACTTTTTTATTCCCAGCCCCTCTGTTGGCAAATTGTAGCAATGGCCCCTTTCAGCTTCTAAAAGCCCAGTGGATGTGACATTTGTGTTCCATCACACCTATGAAGTCAGCAGTTTCAAACTGTGATTGCATATGCATCTGATTTTTAGTTTTTAGTTTTGTGTTCCTTATATCAGAATTTTTTTTACAGAATTTTAAAAATTGCTGCTTTGAATTTGTATCCAAAATAGAAACGAAGGGCAAGCGTATAAAAAGAATCCTGTTGTATCAGAGCAAAGGTCCATCTAGTCTAGCGTACAGTCTCCAACAGTGGCTAACTAGGTGCTCCTTGGAAACCCACAACAGGGCATAGGAAAGAGGTATGGATAGGGCAGAAATGCTTTTAGTTCACATTTCATTTTTTAGGTTACCTAACTTCCACCTCCTGAACCAATATAATCAGCAAAATTCCACATGTCAGGGGCTCAAGTCAACATTAGCATTTTTTCAGACTCTAGTGGAAAGAGAAAATATGCAATTTCCTCAGCCTTGGGGAAATAGTGTTTCTGTGTCCCATCCCCCTGTGTGCCAATGAGGGCCTTAAAGGCTGTGCAATCCTCCTGAGCCCTCAACAAAGCACACTTTCCAGGGCCTCAGGAAAGTGTGCAATTGCCCCGGAACACCATTAGCTTCTTGACCAGATACAAAAGAGGGCAGGGTTCCTGCAGCTTTAACTATTATTTATTTATTTATTTATTTATTTATTATTTAAATTATTTACATCCCGCCCTATATCACTAAGTTCTCAGGGCGGCATACAGATAAAAACATACAGAATAAAGCAATAAATATACACAGTTAAAAACAAATTAAACCATGATCCAAGATAAAACAATATGTAATTCACCACCATTGTGGTGAAGAGGGAATTTCACCAGGTGCTGCATGCATACAATTGACACTTGCTGAAATTCCCTTTTCTATGCAACTGTTAAAGATACAGGAGCCCTGTCCTCCTTTCCATATGGTCACCCTATGAATCATGGGCAGCTGAATATCTGAACTCACACCACTGAAAAGCGTTGCCTTTGAATTAACATTGAGTAATATTACACTTTTGTCTGGGGAGATTTATCTATGTTGGCTCATTCACACATGGAAATCACTGCTTGGCGCTAAGTGATTGGCACAATCACTAAGTCAATGAGTGAGTTGCATGTGGGAACTAGCCCTTTGAAGAAAAGAATCAACTTACTCTAGACAACTGGCTGTTAACACGAGGCTACTAAGAAGTGATTATCTATAAGAAGGGATCTTTATGTAATTCCATTTATGTATTACATTTATATCCCACTTCCTCCCCCCTCTTGCCACGGACCCAAGGTGGCTTACATGATACTCCTCCTCTCCATTTTATCATCACAACAGCCCTGTGAGGTAGGTTAGGCTGAGAATAAGCAAATGTAGGGTGACCATATGAAAATGAGGACAGGGCTCCTGTATCTTTAACAGTTGCATAGAAAAGAGAATTTCAGCAGGTGTCGTTTGTATATATGGGGAACCTGTTGAAATTTCCTCTTCATCACCACAGTTAAAGCTCTTGCCCTCTTTTAAATCTGGTCACTCTAGTATAGCTCCTGCACCTTTAACTGTTGTGATGAAGAGGGAATTTCACCAGGTTCTTCATATATACAAATGACACCTGCTGAAATTCCCTTTTCTATGCAACCGTTAAAGATACAGGAGCCCTGTCCTCCTTTTCATATGGTCAGCCTATCATAGAATAGCAGAGTTGGAAGGGGCCTACAAGGCCATCGAGTCCAACCCCCTGCTCAATGCAGGAATCCACCCTAAAGCATCCCTGACAGATGGTTCTCCAGCTGCCTCTTGAAGGCCTCTAGTGTGGGAGAGCCCACCACCTCCCTAGGTAACTGATTCCATTGTCACTGCTCTAACAGTCATACTGCTCTAACAGTTATCCATGCCTAAATGGCCAGACTCACCCAATGAGCTTCATGGCCGAGTGAAAACTAAAAACCTGATCTTCCAAATCCCAGTCTAACACTCTGACCACTACAACACACTGGTTCTCAGTGTAAATCAGAAGGTGCTCCTCCTTGAGAGGGACAGGCACCCTGGTGTCCTCCAAATGTTTTAGGCTAAAACTCCCATCAGCTCTAGCCAACATGGAGAATGTTCAGGGCTTACTGGCATTGTAGACCAAAACATCCAGTTTGTTGACTTCTGACCTAGGGTTTATCAGGTCACAAATGCAAGGCAGGCTTTGCACTTTTAAATCTCCCCATGACTTTCCTTGCCTTCCCCTCGCCCAGTTTGCAGCCTATGGGGAAACACACAACACCTCCTGCTCCTATGTCAGCCAGAGGAGAGTGTGTGGATGATAAGACCAGGTGAAAATGGTGGGTGGGGCAGGGGGAGGAGCTGTGGCTGCTGATCCCTGAAAGGATTTAAAGCAACAGGGAAGAACTACAGCTTGCAACCTGGCAACCAGATTTTAAGTACTGGAAGAAAAATACGTAGACTATTCCAATCTCTCTGCTATTTCAAATTGTCCATCAGCTGACTCTGCCTTTGAAGACGTATGTGGTGGTACCATACTTAGCTACCAAACTGTGTCATAAACTTCAGTATACCTATCTTATGGCACTAGTAATTAGAATTTTATTGCATTTGCAAAACATACGTTTCTATAAATCACACACCCCACCCCCTACTGCCAAGCCATAATTACATTTTTCCAGTACCAGATGGTCAGGATTTACCATTTTATCATCTTAAATGTATTTTCTCAACTTGATTTGATAGAGCTTTGAAAAAAAAATGTAGAAGGGAATGTTCCTCCTGCTGCTTTAATAGCGGCATCTGGGTGAACAGCAAGATCATCTATTATTTGAACAGCAAGGTGTTTTGTCTCGCTGGATGGTTCAGGACTAAAAACCTATGAACACAGGATTTTTTGAGCACTACATGCAAGAGCTATGACAGAGCATCTGCTGAAAACTGTCTGGTTTGCTTGCAGGCTTGAGGGGACGTGGAGTGGAAATCACAAGGGAAAATGCATGACTCTGGAGTCACTGAACCAAAGAGGGTGTAAGCAAGTTGAGTAATTCAAACTACAGTGTCTTTAATGCCTCTTAAGGGACGAGGCACTGGGAAATGGAGCATCTGCAGACTGCTTTTTTCATTTCTTTCCAAGCTTGAGAATCAGCAATGGGCATTTTCAAAAGCACAGGACCTTCATCTGAAGAAAGGTAAGAAGCAGTCGAAATGCCATGAAGTCGATAAGAGGAGAAAGGCTGGATCTATCCTCATTTGGAGGAGAACAGACGGCAGAACCAGAGATGTACGGATTTTGTTTAATCTGTTCCATCTGTGTTTCGTGGGTTGCCAGACATCTTTCATTCCATCGTTTGCTCCTTGACAGAATTGGATTTTTCTCAATTTCCTGAACTTGCATTTGTGTGCACTTGCGCAAATGTGCACTTCCAAAAATGCACTAATCCACCCAAAACCCACAAATCTTCCCTTAATAATAATAATAATAATAATAATAATAATAATAATAATAATAATTGTATCCTGCCTTTTCCCCAGTACTGAGACTCAAGGTGGCTATACAAAATTAAAACAAATACAATTAAAACTTATAAATAGAAATATAACAAAACTTAAAAATATAACTAATATAAAAAACATTTAAAATACAAATGACAATAACAAAATCCAATGCATAACAGAGGTCCAGAATATTCCCCAAAGTCCTGCCAGAACAAAACCGTTTCTTCCTGCCTCATTCAAATTGCGCCATTTTCCTGTTTGTGCAAATTGAACAGCAATTGCAAGAGCTCATGGAAATCAAAGGAGAGGCAAGCATCAAGTTGAATTTGGGCAAATGGGAACAACACTGGTTTGCCAATCCCTATCCGTAAGTCCTGAGAAGTTGGGGATGGTCTCTCTTCTGACTGGGAATCATTTGCTGGTACAGCATCCAGTTCTAGATCTAATCCCTCAAATAGGCCAGTTCTGTTCACAGCCCTTCTTATTCAGGAATCAATGTCCTAATATTATCACCCTCTGCTGAAGATAGCCCCCTCTGCTCTGTCCAATATCTTTGGCCAATAACACTTGTGAGTCCAGCTGGCTTTGTCCAAGAGATGGAGGCAACATCTCAGCAACTCAACACACTACAACAAGCAAAGTAACAAAAGCATGCGAGAAGCTAGAAAACTGTGGGTGTGTTTGTCCTTTTCACAGTATCTGCAACCAGTGACTTCCCCCTCTCCTCGCCCATTAATCAAGCTCCTAATGATCACTTCGTTATCACACTGATTCTTCCTCAGGTTTGGTACTATCTGCTCTGCTGTGAATATTTCTATCCCTAGAATTAAGGTCGTTAATCATGTTTGGTTTACTGATCTCCATTTGCTTAGCATCCTTAAGTCTTTGCTGCCACCTGCTTTTCTCCCTCTAAGGCTGCTGATCCCTTGATTGACTCCTGCAATCCATCAGTGTCTGGTCTTTGGGAAACAGCTTCCCCTGAAGCACAGGACACCAAATGCCCCTCCCTTGCTCACTACTAATACACTCCATGGCCGGAAGGGGAGGAGGGGGGAACAGACAAAGCAGCCAGAGTCTCTGCCCAATATCCATTATAATCTGTTTAAATCTCAGCTTGCTCTCATTATCTCCAATGTCTTTATGGGAGTTCGATGACTGGGACGTTATTGCTTGTCATAAAGCAAGAACTGCCTCAATTACGGTGGCCTTTGCTTACTTTCTGATGTGAGAAATATAAATAGATCCAAGCTAATAGGAAGAGGAAAAATAGCTCAGCAGCTAGAAAGGGAAAATGATGCTCAAAGCCAATCAAAGCTGAAAAAAAGCCATTTTTAAAATAAAATATAACTAATGTTTACAGTCATTTGGGCAGTTAGGAAGAGTAATCCATTTAAAAATACACTCCCGATTTCAATCCACTTAGCGGCCCAGAGAGTTACTCTCATTGAAATCAAAGATTTCACCCAGAATCCTCAACAGAGTTAGGGTGTTCAATTTTCATTAAAGTCCATGTGATGAAAGCTGTTTCATGCGATTCCAACCTCACACTCCAATCCTAAGCGTGTGTATTCAGAATTAACAAATTCTTGGAGGTATGCTTGGGGTTAAAGACATGCAGTAAGTTCCCCTATCGTCAATTGATCTTATTCCCAGATATGTGTGCAGAGAAATGTAGCCTGAAGCTGAAACCCTATACCCACTTATATGGGAATGAACCCAAGTGAACTCAATGGGACAGAGTTCTGAGCAATACCATTCAGTAGTAAGGTTCTTCATATGGGAAGTTTACAAAAGTGTGTGTGTGTGTGTGTGTGTGTAAGAGAGAGAGAGTGACTATCAAAGCAAGGATAGATTGTCTACTACAACCCCCAAAAAGACTTGCACTAATAGTGGTCGTTTCTCTGTATTCACCATATCCATCATAAAGAAGGGTGTTCTGCTAAGGTGTTATAATTACAAACAAGTAATGTATTTTCAAATGCAATTATCACACACACACAACTGTTGCTTCTTCTTTGGCAAATACTGTACAGAACAAATGACTGTACTCATGTAAACACATCGTTATTGATCATTTAAATCAGTTGTAGGCAACATGGAGCCCTTGAGACAGCCTACTGCATATATATATATATATATATATATATATATATATATATATATATATATATATTCTTGCTAGCAGCTGAATTGCTTCAAAGTAAGGTGGGAGCTTCTAGCTGCTGCCATGTGATTTTCTAATCAATGCCTCTGAGCAGGTTACTTGTCCTTTGTGACTAATCATGGCAGCCATTTTATGGCTGTACCCAGAGCAATCCCTCAAAATGCCAAATGTGCTCATAGGTGCAAAAAAGTTGGCTTCCCCTGATTTGATGCTTTTAAGTACTGCTGCCTGCTGAGAGCCTGGAAACCCGAATGAAGAGTTGCTAAAAGTCATTTTAACTAAACAAACCCCAAAAAGTTTCACTTAGCTGTCATGTACTCAGCAAGCAGCAGCACTGGAAAGCTCCAAGGGAGGAAGTCCTGGTTAAGTCTTCTAGGGGGATTTCCAGAATGCATAAGAGGTCAGGGAGGCCGCCAAGCACAGAATGAAATAAAGACCATACATACACCTTTCAGCCACCTTGTTACAATAAGGTAAATATTGAACCCCTGCACATCCCAAAATTCTCACCCCTTGCTACAATTTTTGGCTGCAAAGTCTTTCCAATCTTCTCCCGAATGACTGGTCAAAATAAAATGGAAAATTCAGCACACTACTCAGTAGGATAGCTGTTGTGGGGAAATCTGGCTCTTTGGGGGCTCACCAGATTTTTTCCCCAGAGCCCCAGCTCACCCTGCAGTTGCCACCCAAGCTGTGGGTTCCTCCCTGAAATCCCCCAAGCTTTTATACACACACACACACATACATACATACACCCTAAAAATTAACACTTACACAACTTGCAGCTGCAATTTGAATAATTTACGAGAATTCTGGGTTTCATTTGCATGATTTATACAAATTGTGGCCATGACGTGCTTAGTTTTGCGCAAATTATGCCTTTGATTTGTGCAAATTGAATTGAGATTTGCACAAAACAAACACAGTACACCCCCAATTTGTGCAAATTAAGCCATTTATAGCTGAAATTTGCATAAATTATGCAAATTGTGAGGGCAATCTGCAGAAATGGCAATTTTAAGGAAGAAAATAAAACATGAAAATCCACGAGTTTGCCCACCTTGATACAGATCGAATCAAGCCAGCTAACAAGTCAGAGAGCTGAAAGTTCAGCGAAATTGACCTCCTGGATGGATTCCTATGACATCCCTACTGCTAAGGAGAATATAACCAGCAACTTAAAGTGAGCTTGTAAGTGAACTAGAAGCCAGTGAGAGTGGATCTGCGTTGGTGCAATATAGATAATGTATAGGAAATGGAGCAGTGACTTCTAGTACCATATTTCATGCCATATATATAGATTGTTTTATTTGTTTACTGTGCAATTACACAAATTCCATTTCATCAGACTCCATGAAGGGAATGGAAATAAAGTAGAAAAGAGCAGATAGATATTAAATGTTGTCAAATTTCAAGGTGAGTTGAGGCGTCTCCTGATGTTAAACATGTACAAAATGGAGGGGGGGGGGAAGAACTTTGTTAAAGCCACTGACATTTCATAGGGGCAGATGGATGCACAAATACTGGCTAGTAGATTAATGCATGTTGTTGCTCTTTATATTATCATTGGCCTTTCACAAGTAGTAGGTCTCTTGTTGTGAAGTTCAGGCAGCAATATTGGAAAAATCCATTTGATTAGTTTTCCTAGGTTCCCCGCCTCACTGGGCCGCCCTCTGGTTCCTACTGTGATGTCCAACTTAGGGCTCATCTACACCAAGCAGGATATTTCACTATGAAAGTGGTATGAAAGGGGTATATAAAAGGCAGGAGCCACACTACTGCTTTATAGTGATATTGAAGTGCACTGCAGGATCTAAACTACTGCTTTATAGTGGTAATGAAGTGCACTGACAACTGGTGGGGCCCATGACACAACTACACCAAGCAGGATATAACACTATGAAAGTGGTATGAAAGCGCTATATGGTATGTGTCAATGGGCCCCAACAGTTGTCAGTGCACTTCAATACCACTATAAAGCAATAGTGTGGCTCCTGCATTTTATATACCATTTCATACCACTTTCATAGTGGACTATCTGCTTGGTGTAGATGAGCCCTCAGTCTGCAGTGAGCTGGGCAAGTTTGCCATTTTTTCCAGACATGTTGCAGCTTTTAATAAAACTCCCGAAATTTCTTCTGCGGTTCTGAGTACTACTAATCTGTGGTTTTGTTTATTTAAAAACAACAATAGCATTCTAACATTAACATATATTGATTTCAACCATGCTATGATATGTCTATGCATTCCAGTGGCCAATCCTATTCTGATGTTGTGCAGACTTTATACTGTTAGTTTTACCCTACCCTGTGCCTGCTTACCCTACCCTGTGCCTGTTTGCATTCTCTTCCCCTGTTTGCATTCTCTTCCCCTCCTATTCTGGTGGCCAATCCTAGTCTGATGTTGTGCAGACTTTATACTGTTAGTTTTACCCTACCCTGTGCCTGCTTACCCTACCCTGTGCCTGTTTGCATTCTCTTCCCCTCCTTATTGTTTTACTATGATTTTATTAGATTGTAAGCCTATGCGGCAGGGTCTTGCTATTTACTGTTTTACTCTGTACAGCACCATGTACATTGATGGTGCTATATAAATTAAAATAATAATAATAATAATGAATGTTGTTCCCTTTGTCAGTGCTTCATTTCAGGAGAAGATACATCCTACCAGTAGTTGTAGTTGATATCATTTCCATCCATGTACCGTTCCTTATCATTGACTTCTCTTTGGAAAATTCCATATTTGAGGGTGAAGAGTGTATCATCCTTTCTAACAACTCCAGTGTATACTACTCCATTAATAAACACTTTTGGTTGTTATATATATAAAAAGCCAACCTGCAAGACACCATCTCTGAAGAGCTGATAGTTACACAGTCTGACAACATCTTCAACTTCAAACAACAACAAGAAAGTCAATTATCAAGGAGGGAGGAGAATTTATAGGGATAAAGCAGCCTAAAAGGTGCATTAACCAGATGCTTTGTCAATCAGATACCGCATTTAGCTCTTCAAAAACCACTACAACTCTGACAGGACAAATTGCCAACTAGTTTCTTTATTCAGTTTATCGTAGTACATTCTGATGTTTGCAACCTGCTCTCGCTCTTTTGAACGACATAAACAGATGTTCTGATACACACACAGAGGTCACACTTGTTAAGCATAAGTATGTAAAGAATGGCACTTTTCCAGGGAGGCCTACTTTCTTTCCAGCGTAATCATGGAGGATGAATAGAAATGACTCAAAGAAATCAGATTTGTAACTGGGGGGAAAATGATTATGGGGTCAATGTCCAACAACATGACATTATTCGTTTTAAACTTGTGCACAGCACAATCCAATCTCTTCAGACACAGGGGGAAGAGCATAGAGGTCAGACATACAGACAGTTCATGGAAAAGTCAAGGCAGGAAGCACAGACCAGGCCAACTCATCCTCTGCATCCCTCCTCCTCTCAATCTGTTATACTGTGATATTAGGGATGACCTCTGTGTCAGTAAACAGCTGGCCTTGTTTGCAATTGCAGCTAAGAAAATTATGGTAAGGTTCTTAAATTCCATTTCTGTCAACTGTAAAGGTGATTACCAGTTTTCACTTTTTGTAATAACCTATGGTTTACACAAATTAACTTGTAGTCTAGATATTAGAGATGTGAGTGAAATGCACTCTTTCAAGGTATTTCTTTTTTAATGGATTTATCAAGTTTTTTTAAAAAAAATTCACTTTCCCAATGTGCACGTCCAGGGCCCAAACACAATTTGTGACTTGAAATCTGTGTTTCTGAGCTTGTGATGCATTCCGCCAAACAAATTCAAAATAAACAACATGCACACCTTTGAAACACGCACGAAGAAAATGTGTACATTTCCAAAATGCCCACATACACTCTTTAGTCAATAGATGCAAAGGTTCTGAAAGTACTCATTGTAAAAAATGTGCACAAAGGTGTGCACAACTGATGCATACATTATGAGAAATGCACACACATTTTTTGTACAGATTTAAAAGCAAAAATACTGCAAGCTTATGCAGAGCCAGGACAGAATGGGTGCAGCCTCAAAAAACAAACAAAACACCCAGTATCATGGACAGATTAGTTGATCTTTCCGTGATACTGAAACTGCACTCATTCAGTGCTTGTCCCTCATTACTTCCTCTTTTGAAACAGGAAGTAAACAGCATGTGCACAGCAGGAGATAGCGACAACTTCCATCTTTAAAAATAAGTCGGACTTACTGGGATTTTTTTCTTTTTCTTTTTCTTTTTGTGGGGCAAAGAAGGCTAGAAGGGGCAGGAGGCACATGGGAGGCAGATGATCATGAGAGGGACCTGCAAAAATCTGTGAGTGCCCAGTAATGAGCGTGCAATAAAACACCAGTCTGCTGGAGCTCTAACGAAGCTATGTATGACAACACAGACATAATACCTTAACACAGTTGTATAATGTGGCTCAATGCAGAACAAAACACAGGTATTGCAAAGCAAAAAATGAGGCTCAGTCTAGAAAGAGGCCCAGTCTATGTCCTTTTAACACACAACGAAAGGTAGGAAGAGGAAATTATAGACCAAAGTGAAAGCTCCATTTTCATTATGTAAATTATAAATGGTTGTTCAGACCTTACCAAAATTATTTGTTTCAGCTGCAGAGCGAAAAATCATTTTTGAAACATTTATCTATCAGATGTTAAATACTGGAGAGCCAAGTCTTGCATGAACAGAAAAGCTGGTGTTTGTTGCTTGGAAGTTTTTGGTACTTGATTTAGGAGGTTAAGATATCTTATACATAATGAGGGTGGCTTGTTTAACATAATGTGCATGCCGAACTCTGTGAATGGTCTTTCCTTAGCCTTAAAACTGGTATGGCTAGGAATGTGTGAGAATTTAATTCATTCATTTAAGAACAGAATGAATCTGCTGAATTTGCTTTCACATCCCTGAATGTGAAAGCAAATGTGAACACATTTTGCAGTCAAAACTTGCACATTCTTGAGCTTGTGATATTTATTCGTGGGAAAGATATTTATGTCAATGTGGGAAAGTTTGCCTTTGGATCTGCACTTTTTTTACAAAAATAATGAATACTTAAATTTGTACTTTTCCCATTTGAATGTAAAAGAAAGAAAGAAAGAAATGAGATAGAATTCAGAGGCCAAAGAGATGATCCCAAATAGAATTGCCTCTCTCCTGGTGTTTAAAACACAGCAATATATCTGATTACAATACTCCGCTTTCATGTCTAATGATGCTTTTGATTTGGTGTTTATGCAGTAAAGTAAGCCAAAGTTTATGTCTTTGTGGGGGAAAGAATAAAGTTCCATGCTGTGGGGTGTGCACAGGTGCAGTCCCACAGTGTAACTTCCTGCTGGGCTGATTGTGTGTCCGATGCTGGCTTTGGCATTTTTCATACCGGCACGATGAATCGGTGAAGTGACATAGGCATGAGGACTGGATCACTCCCCCTCCAAAACTGTCATGGGGATATATCCTTGGATTTTCTCTTAGCCACTATCCAGGGCATCTTTGATGTTCCAAATGCTACTCAGAATAATTGCCACTGGCATTTCCATATCAATATTGCATGTGAGGATAAAAGTAACACCTCCGGGCAAAACTAAACGGTCTTCTAAGCTTCTTTTCTCCAGTGTAAAGGGGACTTTATGGGAGGAGGGCTGTAGATCAGTGGCAGAGCACAGGATTTGCATGCAGAAGACCCCAAGAAGACCCCAAGCATCTCCAGATAGGGCTGGAAAATTCCATGACTGAAACGCCAGAGAGACGCTGCCAGTCAGTGTCGACAATACTAGATGTACCAATAGTCTAATTCAGTATGCGGCAACTTCCTACATTCCTATATAAGCATGTATGGGGACAATTTGGATTGGGACCATGGCACTCTAGGAGGGAGGTTTAAAGCTACCCCATCCATTTTTGTTCCAAAATTCCACAAATGTACCTGCAGAAGTGAAGTCATTTACTTTAACCTCCGGTAGTGTATGTGGGACTGGGTGGGTGGGGATGGGGAGGGGAGCGTAATTTCAGTATGAAAACATCCTGTTCCTAATTGGGGTTGTATGTGCTTCTACTGAAGTAAACACACTTATCACACATGACTTCACTATGCCTGATTAGAAGAATGTTTTTTTTTTTAACCTCTTGTCTGGTGTTGATGCTAAAACAATGCTGAAATATAACCACAGGAAATGTATCTCATCCCCATGGCATTAACACCCCACTCCATTGCCTTGACAGTTTGTGGGATCACAAACTGAGCCATATTCATCTGGAGGTTCCATTTTGTGCTATATTGACCTGCTCCCTTTTCCACAATAATATAACTCTCCCCAAAAGAGCTACCACCATCATGGACATCTCAGTGACCAAGTACACTCCATCTGTGTGGAGATGATAGGTCAATAAAAATGGAGTCTCTATGCAAGCATGCTCTGGCACAGCAATTGTGTTGGGAACACTACCATGTGTGAACTGGTGCTATCTATTCTTTAACGACATCACAGACAACATTGTGGGTCCCCCCTCCCCAGATATCCTCTTTTTATTTCTACCATCAATGAATTAGGATTTCAGGACGTTAACGGATTTGGGTGATAAGAGTTCTTAAAAATCTTACTTACCTACAGGAGACATTTCAGGGACACTGGCAACGTAAGGCCCGTCTAGGAATTTTGGCTCATTATCATTAATGTCCTGCACTTTGATGATGAACTCTGATTCAGGCTCCAGTGGCTTCCTTGTATCTATGTCCACCGCTTGTGCGCGTAGGGTGTAGAAAGGCTTCTCTTCACGATCAAGGCTCCTTATGGCATGAATGTCCCCTGTGGTCTCATCAATGGTAAATACTGTCCCAGCTCCATCTCCTGATAATGTATACTTAACACTTCCCACTCCCTTGTCCAAGTCAGAATGAAGCTTAACAGCAGAAAAAGAGAAGGGCAAAATAATTAATAGAGTAATTCATGGATGGAAGAAGAACAGTTTTTCACTAAAATATTCGGATTGTGGCCCACATGTTGATGGCACCCAAAAATCATTGTAATGTCTAAGAGCCTCAAGTGGGACATGTAATACATATTATGATGAGAAATTATTGTGTAGACTGTTTTGGATCCTAATTGTGCAATCCTATACATGTCTTCTCAGAAGCATGTTCTGTTGACTGCAATCGGAGTGACTTCCAGGTAAGTGCGTAAAGAATTTAGTGTACCTCAGTATACCGTTAGTGTACCTCAGCTTACCCATTTATAGAAATGATTACAAATAATAGTACTTCTTGGGATACATATTATTCTTATCACATTTACCGCAGGATGTTCTTCTGAGGTTAGTTATTGAGAAATACTGACTTGCCCAAAGCCATCCAGTCAGAGTGGTTTTGGATTTTAATGCTATGTGATAATTCAGGAAGTGTCAGTAAGCTGCACTTTCTGTGTTCATAACTTGAGGGAGGGCGGAGGTGGCTGAGTCGCAGTTTGAAGTTAATGAAACATGCAAATATAGGAAGTCCAACTTAATAACACTTCCATTCTTTGATTTCAAATTAAAGGGGAAATTCATGAGGTGTCAAGAGCACATGGTTCTGATCTGCAGGATATGTACAAACAATGGAAGCAAGACAGAGTTGAGCTTTCTCATTTATTCAGATATATCATTACTGTCCCTCACAACTCTTGATTTCATGGCTGAGCAGGGCATACTACGTCTAGTTCCAATATTGCATAGGTGGAGTGCGTAAACAAAGAGACGACACACAGATAATGGATTTAAAATATGGGCCACTTCTATTTGTGATTCTGCAAGAGGTGGAGGCCTAAGCGGGCATCCTATCTTGGCCATCAATCTGGCCTTGAAGGGATCGGGTGAGACATTCTTAGCCCAACAGGTGTGGCCTGTATTCCACCACCCCTCAGGCTTCCCCGTCATGGGGTTGGTAGGCCTTCCGGTGTCGCTCCCCTACTGTTACAAAACTCTAGGTGAGTGAGAAAGGTTGGCCTCAGAGGTAAGCCCTATCTTGCCAGCTGTTGCCACAAGGCTCCCAGCTGTAAGACTCAGGCAATACCGCTCACCACTAATGGTGCCAATGAATGCTCACCATTCCTCTATTCGCCCATGATGCCCGCCAATAACCGCCAAATCAAATTGTGACCAAGAACGCCAATTAACCTATTTAATACTCCCCCATTGTCTCACAGTGTGAAGTAGGCGAAAAAACTCATAGACAACTTAGGATACGAGCAAAAAATTCCTACTTGGCTCCCGAATGGGCAACCGGATGACCCACACTGCCTACAGGGAGGGAGGGAGGGAGACTTGCACCGAAGAGGGCGCTGGGAGGGGCAATGCGGGTTTTATACCTGTGCTGCCTTCCTACAAACAGTGGCACCATGTGGGACGAGCCAATAGGCTTGTCCCCTGCAGCGTCTCCCTGCCCCCACCCTCAACAGCCTCCTTATGCCCTTGTTCTAGGGTGTGCAGGGAAGGCATTTCTAACCACTACAACACACGGGCTTTTTAATTGATGTACTTAGGCTTCTTTCCTACCCTGACTCAAAGATGGAGGGCTGTAATCTGCAACTATTATGGGAAACTCACTGGAACATAGGAGTAATTTGTCTAAAGCCACCCCAGTGAGCTTCTGGGTCAAGATGTCCATTGCTGAGAAACCCAGACCTCTTTTTGACTCAATGGAATTCTCTGGCATGTACAACTTGCTTTGTGTTTGTGAGCCAAGCTGCAGGCTTTCCCCCAGAATTTGGGAACATTTTGCACATTTTTGCAGGTTTTGCAATTTGCGCAAAGTGCAGTTGAATTTGTGCAAATGTGGCTGGATTTCCACAAATTTGGCAGTAATTTGTGCAAATTACAGAAACTTCAGGGGAAAATGTGCAAAATTACTGGAAAAATATGTGAACCAGCTCAACTCACTGCATACAAATTTGGACACTACAGCAGGAACTGGAACAAAGTTGGGGGAGAGGGTGAACCTAGGAAAATTCATCAAACTCCACCCTGCAAACAGATTTCTTCAACATCCCTAGTTATACCCCAGAGGTACATTTGCAGACTTATAGTTCCTTATGCATTGAAAACTGTAAAGGCATCATAAACAGTTTGCACAACTTGTGAGCAATCAAGATGAATGCAGCTCATCAGCCTTTCACAATGGCCCATTATATGTTGATTTGACAACTGGCCACGTTTAGCTTTCATGCATCCGCATGTAGTACTTGTGGCTGTACTGGAAACTGTAAGAGCAGCCTTCATGAAGGAGGTTAGCATTGGAACTCCAATAATGCCCAATCACACATTCAAGAGTTGAAGGGTCTGAATCCAGAAGCTGTTCTCCTTCAAACAGATGACTGGTGCTGTCAGACCTCACAGCATGAACCTTTTGGATCAGTGGGTAGGTGCTATGACTATCCTATATAGTTAAATCAGAGCAATGTTCTACAGATCTCTCATTAGAATTTATATCTCCTTCTTCCCTGCAGTCCTAGGTCATGTGTTGTTGCTCCTCTACCTATCTGCCTTTATAAGTGGATTCTAAAATGATCCCACCTTTTTAGCATAAAATGATCATTCACTTGTGTGCCAGATTCATTACAATTAGAAGGAAAGGTATTGGCTGCCCATCCCACCTTGGTATGCATCAAATTTCTCCAGCATTTGTGGAATGAAAAAATAATAGCTCCAACATAGAGATAATCTCTCTCTCTCTCTCTTTTCCTGGCTAGTGCAATTTAAATAACTTAGATGCATTGGCTAAACCATTAGACCATATTATGTTAGACTGAACTCTTTTCCCATTTATCCTTAAATACATGTTTACAAGGCAGATAAGGAAAGGAAGACTTTAAAAGAATCTGCAATTAATACATGCATACACTTAAAAAAAATCTCTGAGAAAAATTGGATTCACACAAATGATTTTCACCCTTTCTAAGGCCATTCCCACTCCCATATCTCCTTAGTGAGATGTACATGGAATTAGGTCCTGCAAACAAGCCCAACACAGCAACAACAAGCCTGAAGGTCAAGTGAGATAGTGGAAGCATGTGTCTGGATAGCTGCTGAGTAGCTCATAAATTCCACTACTTATAATTAGATAAGAATAAGCAGCTGAAATAAATCCACCTTTAGGCTAACATTTAACACATGCATGTCTTCATATAGGTTGAGTAAGGTGGAGGGCTAGTTTGTGGATGAGTCTTGTCTCACAGCAGATGTTGGACTCAGTAGCCTGGTGGTTCCACCTTGATATATTTTGGACCATCTGTGTCTCCCTCCCTGCTATGAATATCCTTCCCAAAATTAAAGTGCTGCCATCTGCTGTAGTGTAGAAAGGATAATATTTCCTCCACTGATAAGGGAGGGCCCATAGTTCAGTGGTACAGCACATGCTTTTTTAATGCAAAAGTTCCCAGAAGTTCAACTCCTGGATTCTCTCATTACAGGGTCTACAGTAGCCTGGTTTGGAAATTGTCAGAACAAGTTGTATATTAAGACAGGAAATAGGTTCTTTTCCGTCAACAAATAGGTCTTTTCCTGAATCTCGAGACCAGTTGGCAGACATGTGTGCAAGGGCTGAACTGAAGGAGGAGGGCACATTTTCAACAAAAGCTTTTGGCCCAGTTTTGTATCCCAAAATGTCAGCACAGGCCTAGTGTTTTGTACATCACTTGACCACTAAGTATTGAGGACTAGCAGCAGCAGCAGCAGTTCAAAATAACAAACATGCACCTCTCTATCAAATCTTATTCTCACAACAAACCTGTGGAGTATGTTAGGCTGAGAGATGGTTTCTGTCTCGAGGTCACCCGGTAAGCTTCATGGCTGTGTAGAAATTTGAGCCCAAGCTTCCCCAGTTCTATACAGACACTCTAACCTAGGGATGTTGGAGGAATCTGTTGGGGGGTAAAGCTTATCCAGCTCACCCCCCCTCCCTGGACTCCGTCTCACTCATCCATGAGCTGGCCCGACCCATCACACAAGTTGGGCCAGCTCATGTTTGTTGAGTTGTTTTTAGTTTTAAAAATGTGGGCAAATCATGATTTTGAGATTTGCACAAAATTATGGTCATCAATAGTGCAATTTGCACAACATTGTGCGGTAAATTTTGTGCAAGTCATGGTTTCTGTAAATATTTACAGCCATGATTTTGTGCAAATCGTTCCTTGCAAGTAATATTGAAAAAAAGTTGGCAAAGTTCCTGAGTTTCAGGAACTGACCTGCTGCTCAACTCATGAATGCGAGCCAAGTTGGGTGCTGCAGCTGCTGAGAGCCTTTGGGCCCCAAAACAGCTGGATTTCCTTGTGACGGACATCCTACTCCAACCTAGACCTCCCCAAATGGGACTCCCCAAATAAATTGAATTACAACTCCCATCATCCCCATGCAGCATAGGGTGTTGACAGGGTGACAAGTTGGGGAAGGATGCTGTAAGCACATCAGTCCGCTGGTCTCTGTCCACCACTCTGCCGCTAAGATCATCTTCTTGGCCCGCAGCTCTGACCATGTCACTCCACTTCTGAAATCTCTTCATTGGCTTCCAATTCACTCCAGAATCCAATATAAACTTCTCCTGCTGACCTTCAAAGCTCTTCACGGTCTAGTTCCTGCCTATCTCTCCTCTCTCATCTCACACTATCGCCCCGCTCGGGCTCTCCGCTCCTCTGATGCCATGCTTCTCGCCTGCCCAAGGACCTCCACTTCCCTTACTCGGCTTCGTCCTTTTTCTTCTGCTGCCCCTTACGCCTGGAACGCTCTTCCAGAACACTTGAGAACTACAAACTCAATCACAGCTTTTAAAACTCAGCTAAAAACTTTTCTTTTCCCTATAGCTTTTAAATATTGAGTTTGTTCTGACTCTATACTGTTAGCTTCACCCCACCCGGTGCCTGTTTACACTTCCCTGTGCCTGTTTGCATTCTCTTTCCCTCCTTATTGTTTACTACAACTTTATTAGATTGTAAGCCTATGCGGCAGGGTTTTGCTATTTACTGTGTAATCTGTACAGCACCATGTACATTGATGGTGCTATATAAATAAATAATAATAATAAAAATACAGGCTCATCAACATTCTTTCTGTGTTGGTAGACGGCTGATGGTTCATTTGTATATGTAAATGGTCCTTGTGGCAACAAGTGATGAAGTTCTGAACAAGCATATCAGACTAAGCATAACCTTAGGCTCAGAAAGTTGCATCCATATAAACATCCCTGGAAGCCAAAAGAAGGACAACTGCAGAAAAGCATAACAGACAAGGCAGGAAAAAGAAAAAAGAAAAGAAATAAAATGGAAATCAGATGAGAAAATTTGAATGATGATGGCCCCAAAGGCAAGGGAAGCATAAACTCTCACAAGTTGTCATCTGTATCACATCCACAGCATCCCTGTATGCTATGCAGGAAGCAGACATTTTACATGATATGTTAACATAAGGGTTGCCAAAAACATACTCTCTGTACTGGGTTAATGCCAAAGCAGTGAGCACCTTCGTCTGGATAGATGATCATATCTTCATCAATTTCCAGTGCATTTCTGCTGAATTAAGCCAGCAGGAACATTAGCTCATATATAGCTGGTTCACTCCATAATTTTGCTGCTGTCTAGTATTAGGAGTAAAAAGAAGCCAAAGGCAAAGGTAGAACCAGGCAATCTTCAAAATGGAATATTTACAAAAGTAAATTTTGCCAAAGGCAAAAGTAGAACCAGGCACCTTGGCACTGTCAATAAACTTTTGTAAATATTCCATTTTGAAGATTGCCTGGTTCTACCTTTGCCTTTGGCTTCTTTTTACTCCCCCATGGGGTTTTCCTTGCTTTTGCACTTAGTATTAGGAGAACAACAAGCTGGGCATGTAAGGACACTTGCTTCAACTGTGGGTCCTGTCCCCTCACTCCTTTTCTTTGCACCATGCCCATTTGGCATCCTTCCCATCCATGCCTATGCCACCTTAAAAACCAACAAACTATAAAGGAACACAACATAATAAACAGAAGTACCCCTGAGTATGTGCAGAATGTTTCTGCCATACCACTGATCTACTGCAGGTTGTTGCCAGGCATTTAGAATGAAGGATTGTAGCTGTCTTCCAAGGCACATGACATGTCTGAGCTCCAGGATCTTCATACCTCTTCTACACCTCCCTTGATAGCATTATTAGAGCAGGAAATGGTTGAAAATATACAGCTGATTATGGCACCCCTATAACATCTCTACACCTTCAAATGGTCCCCCATACCAGCTCACCTTCACCTCATTGAGACACACTTATTACATTGTACTGGGTGGAACAGACTGTCACCATCACCGATGTCTCTCTCTCTTTCAGAATTACAACACATGCCCATTTCTGGAGAAGCGAATAGGGGTGTACACTCTGCACTGGAAATATCTGATAACCATGAACATCCACAGAGCATTCAATCATCCAGAGTGGAGATTGTCCGCTTCTAAACCCATATACTAATTTTAGAGCGGAAACACACCCAATTGGAGCTTCCAACTTCCCCCAAAATTATTAGACCATTGTGTGTGTGTGTGTGTATGGTGTCTTACTGAAAACCTCCCAATAAGGAACGTGGGGTAGTTTTTATAATTGATATTGACATCTGTGGCTAACCAATTAAGTGCTGTCCATAACCATGTTCTCCTCTAATTGCAGTGTTCGGGGCAGGGAATGCCAATCATTTTTCTCATGGTGTTCTTGATTCCACACTAGGGTGACCATATGAAAAGGAGAACAGGGCTCCTCTACCTTTAACAGTTGCATACAAAAGGGAATTTCAGTAGGTGTCATTTGTATATATGGAGAACCTGGTGAAATTCCCTCTTCATCACAGCAGTTAAAGGTGTAGGAGCTATACTAGAGTGACCAAATTTAAAAGAGGGCAGGGCACCTGCAGCTTTAACTGCTGTGTTGAAGAGGAAATTTCCCCAGTTTCCCCATATATACAAATGACACTTGCTGAAATTCCCTTTTCAATGCAACTGTTAAGGATACAGGAGCCCTGTCCTCCTTTTCATATGGTCACCCTATTCCACACTCATTGGGGTCAGGCGGCGTTTGTTTCAGTCAGACAGAAAGAGAGAGAGAGAAGGACCTGTTTTTCGTTTGGCTGTCTTTAATGCTTTGTTCGTTTGAGATGTTCTACCCCCAGCGTGTGCACATCCAAAAATCTTAAGGAATTCGTTTAAAAAGCCTTTTCTTTGAATTGTTCCTTCAAATATTCTTTTAAGTCCATTCAAGGCAGGTGTGTGTGTGTGTTCTGTTGTTTAACTTAAAAATCAAAGGGGTGGGGAGAAGAGAAGCTGTTTCAACTGAAATCCTTCAAGCCAGCCCACTCTCCATGTGACTGTTGTTTGATTTACTTCCCCCATTAAAAAAAAAACTTCTTGTACGTTTGTGTGTTTTAGGGTTGTGCAGTGCACACAAGCAGTGCACAATTAATGAAGCACACTTTGATAACATCCCATGAGGTGTGGGAAACACTGACTGCTGCTGCTCATTCTGGCTATGGGGGGTGGGAGAGGTTGAGTGCAGAGCTGGTTGGTTGCATGATTCTGCTCGGACTCATAGAAGTCACCCACAGTGTGAAAGTGCTATTGGGCTGGCATCAGTGAGTAAGCTTCTACACCTGAGTCAGGCAGGCTCTTTATTTCAGTTAAACAATTACTCCTATTGGTTGGCAGGGCTTCCAGTAGTGGGGGAGGGGGGCTCCTCGTCCTCCAACCTGCATAGCCTCCTATGGAAAAGCTGTTGTTGCCTTGACTCAACTTGCTCCAAAGTTCCCGACAGACAGTGTGTGTGGGGGGGGTGCCCCCCTCCTCCTTCTGTCCTCCCGGAAGTTGGGCAAGCTGTGTGCTGCTGTTGTGGCATTTATTAATTTATATTTACTTACTTATTATTGTGCTAAGTGTTTTTATTCCGCTGCTTTGTTCCCCTCTCCCTCGCCATACAGATCAAGCCATGAGAGGTGCCTCAGAGGACATTTGATTTCGGAATTTAAAAATTCCCTATAAATCACTGCATGCAGGGATATGCTCCAAACTTAGCATGCCTAAAGCCCTCTTTAAAAGCTGCCATGGTGCCTTTATATCCTGCCTTTTTTCCTCCAAGAAACCCAAGGCGGCATACATAATCCTACTCCTCTGCTCCATTTATCCTCACAACAACAACCTTGTGAGGTAGGTTGGGCTGAGTGTGAGTGGCCCAACGTCACCTAGTGAGCTTCCATGGCCAAGTGGGGACTAGAACCTGGATCTCCCGACTCCCAGTCCAACACTCTAGCCACTACACCACCACTGGCTCTCCAATTTTTATGTATTTATTTTTAAAATTGAGTGAGTTGTAAGCATTTCTTTTCATTCCCATTGACAATAATGTAAAGGTTACCTGAAAACGGAACGGTTCTCCAACAAGTAATTCAATGGGCTAGAAAGATGGACCCACTCCAGAAATTGGGGCAGAGAATCGCCTCAACGGAGCTCAACCCCGAATTTCATGGTAGAGAATACCCACCCTGCACACCCCTCGAAGCAAGTTCTATGGCAGTAAAAGACTAAGCAGCTAGCTGTATCTGTTCATGGTAATCTCACCCTCTGACAGAGCTCCAGTTTTGCAGGATACATTGAGAAACAGTCATGTAGGGGGTGGGACTATAGGTTTGCAACCCTCGAGGCATCTGTTTGGTGGCACTGCTATTGTTGACATTCCCTGAACTGGATCAGACGGCATGCAAAAAATAAAATACAATCAGATGCCAGGAGAAGCAAAGGATCTGCTGCAGGCTTTCTCAAGAGTTCCTTTTTGTGAATTTGCATTGCCTCCAACCTGGCAGCAAGTGACTGTGGATTTAATTCAACTTATATATTATAAACAAACAAAACAACAACAACCCACACATCATTGTGGTGAATATTCATGTTGGAACTAGAAAGCCTAAACACCATGGGCCTTTTTCATGTGCAGCAGAGGGCGTAACTGCTCTGCGGACCTAAAAGTAATGTCGTTGCCATTCTTTTTCCCCTCCGAGAACCTTGGGAAGTATCATTCTGTGAATGAGGCTAAGGATCTTTAAGTGAATTCTTGGCACCCTGCTATGCCAAAGCTTTTTGGGAGAATCCACTACAGTTAAACTCCCATAAAATGTATAAAAGTAAGTACCATAAATATGCCCCCCAAAGGCACAATTCTTTCACACAGTAGAACAATTATTTTGTTCTCTTGGCTTAATTTTTGTTGTTTGGTTATTGTTTTGACGTTTTATCTGACCTATCTTAGAAAAGTTCAGAAACCAAGATGAAAATAAAACCGTAAATGAAAATGCAGCATTTCCAATGTGTCAGGTTTATGGCAGAAGGGGGGGGGGAGACAACAACAGAAAATATCCATTATTGTGTTCCTTCTCAAGGAAATTCCCTCACCCCTAAGTCAACCTTCTCCCTATTTCAAGTTCTTCTAACTGCTGTGCCCAAGAAACCCAGAGAACTGGGTAACCAATAGCAACTAATTACTGAACTAATATTTCAGTCCCATTCCATATCCTCCAATGCACCCACGAGCGGCTCCACATTAGGCAGACTCCACTAATATTTTCCCGCAATGTTTCTCTATCCCACCAGATCCTGCTGAAACTTGTCCCTCTGCTTCTCAACAAATAGAGTTACTCTTTTCCTTTCAAATCAAACCTACACATTAACTCTCTATCATACATATACACAATATCCTATGCACCAGTAGGATACATCAGGGAGCAAGTGGTTCTTCAAACAACTGGAAACAGATGATTCCTGAATCGGGCAGGAACCCCACAGTCATATCTACATATCATATTCTCCATCCAGTCCTCATGGTTTATCTGCTTTGAGAGAATGTGTTTTTACTAGTTGCATTGCATTCTATTGTTAGTTAAGTGTGTGATGTTCTGTTATGTTTTCTTTCTTTTCTTCCTTTGTCGAAAACAATAAAACTGTAAAACTGATAGAGAATTTCACTACCAGTAATAAATTCTCAGTTCCTAAGAATTTATTACTGAAATACATTCATGTGCCCCAAATCCTTAGGGAGGATGTGGAGTTAAGGTTTGTGAGCCTTAACTCCCAGTTTCCCTGTTTTTTGATGCTTGGTTGAAAACTGTAGAGACTTACCCTATTTCTTTGATTCTAAGGGCCTTGCTAGACCTGCCGGGATAAGCCGGCAGGGAGGCGGGGCGACAGCGCGCTGACGTTAGCGCGCGCTGCCCAAGCTTCCAGACGTGGGACGCGCAGGGACATCGAGATCCCTGCAGTGTCCGCCATTTTTTAAAAACAAAGTTTAAAGGGGCCACGTGCGGCCCGAAGACTCCGGAGAAGATAAGCCATTTTTTTTAGTTAACCCCCCCATCCGCTCCTGATCCCTTCCTGATCTTTCTCTCTCTCCGTGTCCTGTGTGTCATCTCTCCTTCTCCCTCTGTGTGTGTGTGTGTCCTGTGTCGTCTCTCCTCCTTCTCCCTCCGTGTGTGTGTGTGTTCTGTGTCATCTCTCCTCCTTCTCCCTCCCGGGATCTCCCCTGGCCGATGGGAACAGCACTCAGCGCTGTGGCCAGTCCGCGGCTTTTTGCGGCTACTCGAGAGAGCGAGTAGCCGCAAAAAGCCACGGAAGTAACTAGACGTTCCCCAGCCCCTGCCTCAGGCCGGAGCTGCAGAAAAGGTGCGCCATAAGCGACTTTGCTTATGGCGCGTTAGAGGAGGCTTCAGTGCAGCCTGGCGCCGGATTCCCCTGTGCGTCATGTGGAAGCACAGCAGGGAAACCAGCTCTCAAGGCGCGCTAACGCCTCATCTAGCAACGCCCTAAGACACACTTTTTTCCCCATATAAACATCTCTAAAAATGGGGTGTGTCTTAGAATCGCGGGTGTGACTTAGGGTTTTTTTATTCTGTCGGTGGTACTGAAATTAGTGTGCATCTTACAATCAATGGTGTCTTACAATGAATGTTTCATGAATGTGGCTACTCCAGCTGATAACTAGTGGAATAGGGACGGAAGACAAGCATTAAGAGAAGCAGCAAAGATGCCCATTTTATTTATTGTTTGATTTCATCTAAGGAAGGAAACCTAAATATGTGTGCATGTTTTCCCCTAGAGCGGGGGGCAGGGAGGGGGCAGGCAATCTGGTACCTCTCCAGACGCTTTGGAAGATAACTCTGATAATCTCTGGCCATTGGACAATGCTGACTAGGGTTAAGGGAGATTTATTTATTTAATGCATTTTTATACCACCCAAAAGCCGGTTCTTGTCCAAAAGATTTGAAGGTGCCCAGATTTCCTCCCCCAGAATATCTGCATTATAGAAAGCCTTTGTCAAGATGTGTAGATCCATGTGATCTTATCTGAAGAAGTCAATGCTGGGAGGGCAACAAAAAATGGAATTGTAAAATTGCAGGACACTGTTCCCCCCAACCAAAAAAATCAATGATTTCTCTATTGCTCATTAAGCAATGCTTTTCCATCCAAGAATGTGTATTTTGTGGTGAAATTGATGGATATTCAGCTCAGGCTTATTTTCCTCTCTCTTTGTAATAGCAAATAAAAACATTTGATTCACAAATGGAAGTTTTCAGCCTCTTATTTAAGTACAATGCTCAAACCCCCTTCACAGCAGTGTACTAACAGAGGATGCATGCAATAAAATCTCTCTTCATGAAACTGTTTATTAAGCGCTTTGTCTGAATTGACACGGGAATGATTATCCTTTGTCGTGTTGCCTTCCATGGTGCTGCATTAAAGTCAATAAGGAACGCCGTAGTCTTCTTTATGGGCTTTGCCAATGTAAAGTGTTTGTTAGTCCATCTGATCGGAGAACCCATAATAACTGTGATCATCTGGATTATCACTGAACAAAGACGGATACTAAAGATCTCAAAGTAACAGCAAAGCAAATACTTTCCTTAACTTACAACGGAAAACCATATTGTGTAAATCCGAGCAGTCTGATCATATACATTTTGGACTCTGGTACAGATGCCTGATCACATCTGTACTGACTCCAGTTTAAAGAATCAAAGAATATGTAATTAGTGTTGCACCAATTTTTTCTGCCAGTCTCCTCCCCCCCTACCTTTATTGTCGTTAAATTCAATAGAGAAGAAATGCCTTTAAAAAGAAATTCAGTGTTGTAGAACATTTCAGAGAAATTCTCATGAGTGGGGTTTGGATTTTTATTTATTTATTTATTTATTTATTTATTTATTTATTATTTATTTCATTTCATTTCTATACTGCCCAATAGCCGAAGCTCTCTGGGCAGTTCACAAAAACCGCCCAGAGATTACTGTTTACCTTACTGAGAAGTTGGGCATCGTGTGTCTGTGAGTGTCCTGTTTTTTATTGTACACTCATTATGGATATAGGAGAATTTCATTTTTGCTTGCAAAAACAGGTGAGCCGGCTCCATTTAAAGCTCAGAATATGAACTTGAGCACATGTCCACCGGAATATTCACAAGTTGTCGGACATGTGCTCACACTTGTCTTGTTCCCGATTCCCAGTTCAATTGGTGCCAATTTCCTCAATAGACTGAATCAGCCCAACTTTAGTCCAAGGAGGAAATTTGTGCAAATTCAGGGAGATCTGTGCAAATCTCCTGTTTGATCGATACTCAATTTGTGCTAATTTCCCATTTGCACGAAGCAAGCAGTGATCACAAATGTGAACAGAAAGTGGTCATGACAGGGGCTTTACAAAATTATGTATGGTATGGAGAATGTGGATAGGGAGACATTTTTCTCCCTCTCTCAAAATATTAAAACCCAGGGTCATCCCATGAAGCTGATAGGTGGGAGATCCGGGACAAATAAGAGAAAGTACTTCTTCACAAGCCTATGCGGCAGGGTCTTGCTATTTACGGTGTAATCTGTACAGCACCATGTACATTGATGGTGCTATATAAATAAATAATAATAATAATAATAGCGCATAGTGAAATTATGGAATTCACTACCACAAGATGTAGTGATGGCTACCAATTTGGATGGCTTTAAAAGGGGGTTGGATAAATTCCAGAAGGAGAAGGCTATCAATGGCTACTAGCCCTGATGGCTATGTGCGACCTCCAGTATTTGAGGCAGTAAGCCTGTGTGCACCAGTTGCTGGGGAACATGGGTGGGAGGGTGCTGTTGCACCATGTCTTGCTTGTTGGTTTCTGGCTGGTTGGCCACTGTGTGAACAGAGTGCTGGACTAGATGTACCCTTGGTCTGATCCAGGAGGACACTTATGTTCTTAGGAGTGGCATAAGTACTTAAGAGCCTAAGAAGAGCCATGCTGGATCAGACTGAGGGTCCATCTAGTCCAGCACTTTGTTCACACAGTGGTCAATCAGCTGACGACCAGAGACCAACAAAGCAGAACATTGTGCAACAGCACCCTCCCACCCATACTCCCCAGCAACTGGTGCATACAGGCTTACTGACTCAGATACTGGAGGTAGCAAGATGATGTTTGAAGAATCCTAGCAATCCCACACAACGTTCATTTTCCCATCCCTGACAGTCATCTCTTTAGAAGCCTGTTGACTCCTTCACTTCACACATTTCAATTAAAGCTCAGGAGAAGACATCATATGGTAATTTCTCCAATAGACATTTTTCAGATGAGGAAGCACCAACAGCCGGGTAGGTTGCAGAGCAATAGAGGGATGTGTAATAGAAAGAAAACACACTCACAGTACTTTTGGCTGCCTTGCACTGATTAGGTGAGCTAAAAAATATTACAAAACTAAACTATAAACACCCTGAAATAGAGGGAGAACAATGGAAACCTTTTTCATGGGGGAAGAAAACTTTCAGGAAATTAGAAGACAGGTTCAGGCACAGCACTAGCTACTTTACTTCCCTGCAGTACCTCCTCTACTTCCCTCACACCTGCATTTTGGTGGTGCAAAATGGGGTGCAGCCTGCCAACACAGTTGATTAGGGTGACCATATGAAAAGGAGGACAGGGCTTCTGTATCTTTAACAGTTGTATTGAAAAGGGAATTTCACCAGGTGTCATTTGTATATATGGGGAACCTGGGGGAATTGCCTCTTCATCACCACAGTTAAAGCTGCAGGTGCCCTGCCCTCTTTAGTATCTGGTCATTCTAGTACAGCTCCTGCAGCTTTAACTGTTGTGATGAAGAGAGAATTTCACCAGGTTCTCCATATATACAAATGACACCTGCTGAAATTCCCATTTCTATGCAACTGTTAAAGATACAGGAGCCCTGTCCCTCTTTTCATATGGTCACCCTACAATTGATGCTGTTGCCATTTGCAGCAGTAGTAGCAGCAGCAGCACAGAACACCACCCCAAGACTCTTACAAAAAGAAAAAAAGAAAAGAAAAAAAACTGTGTTACAACCTCTGCCAATGAGCCTTATCTGTGAGATACTGTTGATGATTTCTCCTTCTCTCTTGAGAAATTTGATTAAATTTTCACCACAATTTCTCTGCTCACAAATAGGGTGGAGAATTTCAAGGCAGCCAGAGTGGAACATGGACCAGAGTGAACATGCAAGACAGTAGGAACAGAATGGAAGAGGATGGGAGAAATCTACCTGACTCTAACTGCAATGTAAGGTGTTCTTCTCAAGCTAAGAATCCTATTCTCTTAGTAATTTTACTAGTTCTGGATTTTCCCCTTTTAGTGGTTCACTTGTCACATCAACCAATAATTAGATTTCATGTAGAACAATATGTGGCATCTATTTTTAGAAGAGGTTCTCCGACTAGGTTTATTGCTGTACAATGTGCATGCTCTTCCCATTTTACAATCACTGGCTCTTAACATGGCACCAGAGAAGGTGTGCCTGATCTTCAACCCATTGTACAAACAGCTATTGTTCCCAGGTCTAAATCAGCTTAGTCCTACTAATTAATGAGACCAAACACTTGCAAATTTAATTATTTGTCTTAAGTGGTTTCGTTTGTGCTTTTGATTAAGGCCCAGATCGACACTTTTCTACCTTTACCTGCAGGTGCAGCAGGCTGTTTGTGATGGAAGGAAATGGTGGATATAGTAGTGACAGGCTACAGGCATTTATATACAACCTTTGCTAAGTCAGCTTGAAGCTTCTGATTATAGGACTGCCATTTACGGTAGGACATCAACCATCATGTTCTGGAACACATGTGTTTCTTTCTAAGGATACAGATGCTTGAGGAATTTGAACTGTTCCACACCTCTTGGACTAATGTGTGGATAAGAACGTAGCTATCTACCAGGCTGCACATTTCTTTCAACAATGCAGTACTGTTTAGAGGTACCATATACATATTTTGAGAAAAATACACATTTAAATATGTATTTTAAGAGGGTTAAGAAATAATTTACAACTTATCAACTTTGCTCACTGCATGCTGGGCTTCTTTTCCAATTCTGGGCTCCCAAGAGGACCTCAAATGCTGGACAGAGGCATGTGTCAACCTCTCATTGTATTTATATTTTCTCTTACTCTAAGATAGGAATGTGGAACCACTCCAAGAAATTACACTAGCCTAACCAAATCTTGGTTTACTTCTCTTGATATCCCTCTAAATTCATGTCAGCACTCTTGTGGCAATTATTATCTAGTACAATTATGTACTAGAATAGTAGGAAAAAGGCATATTTCAGAGAATCAAGGGGGCAGAACCAATGAAAGCAGTGAATGGGGTTGGTTAGTGGAGGGGAAGTGAACTTCACAGAGTTCTTAGATATATGCTAGTAGTAGATGTGTAATTTGGCTTAACTGGCAGCTTCATAGTTAATTAGCCCTTTCATACAGGCTGGCAATCTATGACTTTTACCTGGAAGCTGTTTGAAAGAGATAAGATTGTTCTACTCTCTTGGAACCCATGAGAAGTGAAAGAGAGTCCCTTGTCCTGAATGTGTGTGAATCTGGCCTGTCAGCTCCTCAGCTTTGGGAGGGATGCTTGTAAAATCAGTCCCACTGGCTTTATGCTTTGGTCTCGCTCCAAAGGGCAATGTGCACACAACCAGCTTGGAGGAACTTTTTGGACCTGAAGGAACAGCTTTTCGTCCTTTCCTCGGGAGGGGGAGTTGGGGGGAGGGGGAGGGAGGATAAATAGTGTGACAGAGTCAATTGAAGAGAAGTGTGAGCTTTCTTTGCATATTTATTCAGCATCCGTTTTCTATCAATAAACTGTCCTCTTTTTGCACGAGCGGCTTTGTTTCATCTCGGTATCAAAATAATTTAATTTGACTGGAAACCCACATCAATACAGGGACACTAAGGAAATTATTGTGCACTGTCTCCAATAAGATGATTTTTTGATAAGACTGACATAATTTCTCTGGGGAAAAGGGTTAAAATGCCAGTAAAATAACTACCTATCTAAAATGACTATCAGTAGATATGAATCATCAGCATGGGTGCTACTTCAGTAATTTCACTAGTTGTCTTTGTTCTTCCCATTGAGGCTGTAATAAATATTTTTGAAGTCTCTATATAAGACAGAATTGTTCATGGGATTTTGTGTTCTTTATTAATCCTTAAAAAAAAATTACTTCACTCCAGCTGATGAGTTATATTATTTTATGCATGCTCATGCTACAAGAGATAGAGGAAACACGAAAGAAGATAAGCACGACATTTGTAAGAAAAATATATAAGCTACTTTCAGAGTTTTTGTATTTTAAATGTTCATGTTCATGATTTCCAATGATTTTTTTTATATAAATATGCACATGGATAATACAGAGATATAATATATAGAAGAGATAGATAGATAGAGGGTGCAGCTCAGTAACAAGGACAGCGCTGGTCTAAATTGTAACAATAAATTGAATTTCTAGCCACGTCTGTTGCATTCTATGTAGTTTTGAAGAGTATAAACAAAATTACAGAATCTGGTTTCTTGCAAGTACATGCGAAGGTGACCCAGTTTCTGCAGTGCTACTTTCATAATGCCAAGCAGCCTGATTTTTAATGCCTGCCAAACCTTCTTCTTCTACACCACTGCTAAAGATAGAAATAGGAGCCTTATCTTCTCATGCATTTGGTCACTCAAGTGAAACATATAATTTAACATTGCAGTTTGGAAGAAAACAAGAAGGTATGTGCATATATAACAGGACAAAACCAGCTCCAATTCATCCTAGGGAC
This sequence comes from Elgaria multicarinata webbii, assembly GCF_023053635.1. Classification (NCBI taxonomy): domain Eukaryota; kingdom Metazoa; phylum Chordata; class Lepidosauria; order Squamata; family Anguidae; genus Elgaria; species Elgaria multicarinata. The sequence goes on from NC_086177.1 coordinate 19,520,828, forward strand.
AAAGAGAAACTTTTTTTGGTTCTCATTTTAATGCGAACCTACCTAATTCACACTGCCTGAACCGATACACAAAGTGACATACAGTTATTCAGTACTTGCAGTTCTTTGAATTTTGCTAAACAGATTAGGACCACAACAGATGCTTTATTTATGCACTGGGGCACACTGCAGGAAATGCATGGGGCCAATTTGGAGGCGATCTTGAGGTTCTGTGATCCCCTGTTGAAGTATTCTTCTGTTAAGTTTTTGCTATGGGGCTCTTTGGGGGTATTTTTTCTTGTTTATTAAGTAATTTATTTTATGTCTTGCCTTTTATCTTAGGGCAGTATCCAGCACTGTGGATCTGCTTCCACTGTTGCCATACCTCTAGCATAAGCAACCTCTAGTGGTATGCCAATAGCATATTCTTACATGGGAAATTTCTCTGGAAAAGTCATTGTGCCAGCTTATGCTATTGGCATATCACTAGAAGCGACTTACTTTACCACTATGTTAATAGTGTAAGTGAAGCAGCAGTGATGGGGTCCAGCTTATTAGCTGCCTTAAAGGGTCTAGGTCCAAATGCGAGGACATAAATAGGTTAGGCACCTCAGCCATATTCTCCCAAGCTGAGAAAAGGGCAAATGTTGAACAGCAACAATGTGAATTCTGTGCGAGTTCTCCCTTTGTTATGTACCATAGGAACCCACTCCCATCTGCAAGCCAAGATAGTAGGAAGGGAAGGGAACAGCTGAATTGCCAAAAGGAAGGATTCCCTCAAAGAGTCGATAGTTGTTCACATTAGAAAAGGGGTGATAGATGTCTCAGTTGGGACACTCAAAAGTGTGTCCAGTTGTGGTTAACCTCAAAATGTAAAATCAGCTCTTGCACATAAAAGCCCTGCACCTATTCATCTGAAACATGGCAGGCTCAATTCCTTCATAAGGGGCACTGTTCCTGCAAATTTCATCCAGTTCTGAAAAGGAAAGGGTATAGGAAGTTTTCGTGTGTGTGTCTGTGTGTGTAAATTACAGAGCACAAAAATGAAATTTGTCAAGAGTAAGCCTTTCCTCTTGTAAGGGGCTACTATGCTTGTAAGTTTCATCCAATTCTGGCCAAGAAAAAAAGAGTTATAAACATTTTATTATTATTATTTCCCATGACAGTCAACGGGAGGGACAAAACCTCTGTTTTCCAAATCTTGATCCAGGTTTGGTACTCAAGTTGAAGCCCCTGAATCCTTCCGAGCCTAATTGGGTCATTTTTCAAAGCCTCAGTTTGGGCTCTGAAACAAGCCTTGTAGCTGGGCTAGCTGAAAACCTGTCCATTCTTATCAAAGAGATGGCAACCACATAATGGAGTAACTTGTCAAATTAGGTCAGAGTTTAACAAACTGCACAGTCTTTTCTCCATGAAAATGTGCAACCCAAAAGAAATCACATTGTCCTATGAATGCTGATGACAGCACTTTGCAATGTAAAGGAGTCTCTCTGCAGGTTCATTTTGTGTTTCAGTGGGAAAAGAATCAAATCCAGCAACAAAGAGCCGGGGGTGGGAAAGTTCTCTCATTAAGGGTTGTTGAGGCAGTTACTATGAAAGGAACTGTCTGAAGAAGTAGATGAAATGATCTTGTAAAGAATAAGATAAAATGAACTTCTGTTGCAAGGTTAACAACTCAAGTTCCATCGTCAAAGGCCAAGTCAATCCAGTAATGGAAATACATATAAAGTGGTGGATAGAAAGGGTGAATACAGAGGTCAAGGCTTTTAAGCACACCGAAGGAATATGCCTATTTGAGCTGAAGCCCAATTTCGTCAAAATTCAAAAATCCAACAAAATTTCAAAATCTAAATTTTACTTTTGAAACTTCAAAGCTCCTCAAGGTTTTGCTTTGCAAATTTGAGTCTGTGGTGTCATCTTGTTGATAAATTTTAAAGGAGTCATATTAAGTAACAACTTGTCAAAGTAAAAGATAGGAACATTGGAAATCACCCCATACAAAGTCAGACCACTGGTCAGTACTACTGTCTACAAGAGGGGTGCACAACTTGCAGCCTTCAAGATGTTTTGGCCTAAAACTCCCATCAGCCGTAGTGAGCATAGCCAATGGTAGGGGATCACAGTTGCTGTATGCCAAGCCAAAAGAAGGCCACAAGTTGCCCACTCCTGGTCTACACTGGGCATGTCTAGATGGGGCGATATCCCAGGGATCATCCCTGTGTATCCACATGATACCCTTTAATTCTGACTTTTCCCATGGTCTCGGGAGTATCCTGAGACTGCAGGATGTGTGGCCAGCTGTCTTGGTTTTATCCCAGCTCCTTGTGAGTAACCGTGAGGAGCTGGGAACAGGGCATGGGGCACGGAGCTCCTCAGGAGCTTCGTGCCCATTAGGGGTGGGGTGGACGGAGTGGAAGTGTTAAAAAAAACACCCCTCACTTTTGTGATGTAGTGCACCTGTGCTCTTTTTCGATTAAAAAAACAAAAACAAAATGGTGGGTGTGACGTCTTCTTCCTCGTGGAATGTCGCGCACCATGTGTAAACCATGGGACGATCCCGGAAGCAGGTAAGTCCAGGATCGCCCCGCCTCCCTCTGTCTGCACTGTATGGTATAGACATGCCCACTGACTCACAACAGCTCAGTAGAATTTTAGACAAGAGTTCCCAGCTTGGGATGTGCATATAAGCAAAATGTGAGATTGTCAAATTTCTCCAAGTTCCATCTTGATGGTCATTCTGTCTCGTGTCCGTATTAGCTTGCAAGTTGTTGTTTTTTAATATGAAAATTCATATGTGTTATCATTCATATTTTCCCCAATGTATGCATCAGTTGTGTGCATCATTGAAATGTACACATTCCTTCCCCATTGACTAAAGTGTGCTTGTGAGCATTGTTCAAAGTACATATTTTTCTGTGCTTTTTTTCAAATGAACACAGGTTATCGAATGCATTTTTGGGTGCAAATCACATTGCAAGATCAGAAAAATACAGACTTCAACTGCAGATTGTGTTTTAGTCCATGTTTGGTCCAGGAAATTTGAACTGAGCAAATATATCCCTATTCCCAGCACAAATTGGAAACTTTGCATACAAAGCATGTGCTGTTCCACTGAGCTATGCCCCTTCCCCAAGATTTCTTGCATTTTAAAATTAAAACCCCTCCATCCAACAGTATATCTTATTACTAATGGTGAAATAATTGAATTAGGAGAACAAAGTTTCATTTTTTTATTCTATATTTGCTTGATAATCTCACCCCTTTATTTTCAGTTTTTGAGCTCATGTCAGTTTTGAAAAATAAAAAGGAACAGCATCAGCAATATGTTATTTTCTGATAATCGTATGTTGCATGGATGAAAGGATTTGAGAATGTGCTTGGAACAGATTAACTTGATTAAAAATGAAGCTACCTAACACTAGGGGCGTGTGATGCTGGGAATTCCATTCCCTGTAAACCCAATGGGATTTCACAGAGTTTCTGTTCCAAAAAGCAGAAGTGGAATGTAGTGGATGTTTGACTTTCCAATTTTGGAAATGTTCATTTATTTTTATTTTTTAAATTTGTGCAGTTTAAATAGATGCATTTTTCCAGGTCCCTTGATTTATGCAAATAGAATTGTGTTTCTTTTTTTTCCTTTATTAAGTCTGGAGATTTACGCAAATAGGATCTTTTTCTTTACTCTTTGGTTCTTTACATTTGCACAAAAGGGGTTATATTTAATTTAACACATGTTTTTCATTGGGGAGCTTGCACAAGTGCACACTTATGCAAGTCTGCCTCTCTGCTATGTAGTCCTGCAGAGGCATATTCCCATTTTAAATATCCTTGTCAATTTCATCCTCTTCATTTAGCACAGCAGAGCCATATTCCATACTTGTCAAAGAACTTGTCAATTTCATCCTCCCCAAAATCCCCCATCCCATGCCTTCACTTGGGAAGTGCCAATCAAGATATCACTCAAAATCAAAATTCCCTAACATTGTGTGGCTCTTCTGGGTCGGGATACTACTGTATATATTTATTGGTGAAGAAAAAAAATGGAAGAACATCCTATATACAGACACATGTTTTTCCATGCACACTGGAATTATTCGTCCATTTTACTTTTCTCTATGCCTTGTACAAAGTTTTCCCCAAACTCCTCCTTTTTCTTACTCCTCTTACCATTAGGCCTCTATCTCCTTCCTCCTGTGTTCTCCCCACTCTATGAAGTTCTGTCCATCGCTTAATTCGCCCCATTCCTTTATCAACCTTGCTCTTGGGCTATCTGCATTTTAGCTTTCTGATGCTGTATGCAGGTATGTGGATTCTAGCTTCATACCCTCTTTAGGAAGAAGAATCACATAGCTGCTTTATGTGCTTCATACAAGCTCTGAAACCTTCCCCCTCCACATAGCTGGTATAGAAAACCACCCCACAGTTGTTGCATTATGCTTGGGAGTTTGGACAGGGACTTCTCCCCTCCCCTCCTATGGGCAAAGAAGATACTTTTCCTTGTTTTTGCCAGGTAGAAGGTCTTGTTGTCAAGTTTTGACTTCTACTTCCTTGGCTCCACCTATTTTTCAACCTCTCAACAACAGGCCAGTTTATCTTCATGGTTGTAGCATCCTCAATTAGAAGTGCTACCCCATGCCTCTCCTTCCAGCCAGGGCTTGATATGGCACCTGGTCTCATTGCTGCTGATGTTCCTATTCCCTTCACAGTGTTAGGCATGCTGTCCTTGGATTCAATTAAGTAGAATGTAGGGAGGTGCCATTCACATGGCCAAGACTATACCATGCCAAGTTGTTGTCATTATAAGTTCACTTGTATGATGTCTTTAAGCACGTAGACCTTAGAAGGTGCTCAATATATATATATATATATATATATATATATATATATATATACACCAAGAAATTAAAAACAGCTCAAAGATACAAATTATTTAGCAAGTGGAAAGTATTTAACAATACAAGCCAGTTTAAAAATAAAATAAAATAATACAAGAATGCAAAACAGGTTTCCTTCTATGGTGGGGACTCCTTGAGCAACTCTTCCAGGATCTCTGCCTCCTCAAGACTCCCACTTTCCTTCATTTTACCTTCCCCTTCCCAGTAATGTGGAGGTTAGGCTGTAGACATAAGGTGAATAACACCCCAGACACTTGTGGCATAACACAACAGTTTACTAGTAAAGTAAAACATGCAAGTTAAGACTAAAGGTATTTAGTCCATAGAGCTGAGTGATACAAAGGCATTAGAACCAAATATAAGTTGCAAACATGCAAGTTATTTTACCCTAATTGGCTTCTTTCTGCTCTTTCTATAAGCTCTTGTCTTTCTCTTGCCCTCTGGTCCTGTTCTGCTCACTCTTTTATAAACTCTTCCCCCAAAATAGAAAGTGAAGTTCCACCTTTGAGGAAATGAAATGACCCTTAACTAGAGAAATGCCACTATTCCTCCCAGGGATACCCCCACCCAACAGAAAAACCCAGACCTCTAAGGTCTGACCTTTTTTACTTTGCCTCTATAAGCCTCAAATCTTCACAGTGGGAAAAATTAAAACACTCACAGCAGGTTCCAAGGAAAGCAATGTGATATTTGTAAGACATTCTCTTTTTTTCTAGTTCTCCACAGAATGGGAGAGTCTTAGAAATCAGAGCAGAGCATTTATCATAACTGAATCTCCCACAGAATGCCCCACCCTTCTCTACCCTGGAGAGGGGGCCCACACCAGGCCCCAGCCCTGAGCATACTCCCTGCCCCATGCTGAGTTTTCCACACTATTAGCATGTTCATCTAAGCAGGAGTGGGCAACATCTGGTCTTCTGTGTGGCCATCACCATTGCTACCAAATTTGCTGATGTGGCAAAACCCGCATAATTTTGCAGCACAAAACTGGGGATTTTAAAGCAAACTTGTGATTACAAAACCCTCCCGGGAGTGTGATTTTGCTTTCCTTGATTTGCAGTGGAAACACAGGCTTTGGGGCTGAATGTCAGTGGCAAATTGAGCAACAGGCCATAGCCCAGTGGTAGAACACATGAGTTCTATGCAGAAGGTCCCAAGTTTGATCACTGGCATCTCCAGATAGGGCTAGGAAAGAGTCCTGGCTGAAGCCCTGGAGAGCCACTGCTGTCAGTCAATGTAGAAAATACTGTGCTCAATGGACCAATGGTCTGATTCAATATCAGGCAGGCTCCTATGATCCTAAAATTTGTGGTGTCCCCACAATTTATTCCAGAAGGGGGGGATAATCCTGGATACTTGGATGTTCCCCTGCAAATCTACAGTGAAGAAACCTATGTGCGAGCAGATGCTTGTGTGTAGGCACCTTTAAAGCAGACGGCCATGTCCATGCTAACACATAAATGTAATGTGACTAAAGTATTAAGGTGCCTAATGATAATGAACTTTGTCCTCCCCTTCCCTAGAAAAACAACATTTTGTTTTGTCTAAACTAGGATACCTTCCTGCAGATTCCAACACAGTGTGAAAAGTCCATTTCACATTTTATTGCCCAGGGCATTCTCTCTCTCTCTCTCTCTCTCTCTCTCTCTCTCTCTCTAAAAGACAAAGCAAAAACAAAACAAACAAGTGGGTGGGAACAGTTCCCTCTAATTTGATAGCAAGAGACAAACAGATGCAACCTGTTAAGCACTTTGTCTCCCTTTCAAGAAATGTAATGATGGCGGCAGGCACTGAAGGGAAATTGATTCAAATCAACTGCATTTGTTGTGGTCAAAGATTTTAAAGGGTTCATAAAAGTGGGTGCTTCGTTTGACAGTGATGGAGACCAGAATGAAATACATTGTCTGCTGATTTGCAGGGGGCAAATTTTCAAAGGTCTGTTATAGCTTCTCAGTGTTATATAGGAATCCGATGCAGAAGCCTTTTGAAGTATTCTGGTGCAGATTACAATTTCTAAAATTGTGTTTTCTGGATGACATGGGTCATGCAGTACTAGTTTTTCAGTTTCCATATTATGTAAAGCATTTAATGTGGGACTAAGATGGTCAACAAATTCAATCTTAACCATTCACTCGAAAATACTTTATAATTAAATAGACAGACACTTCATTGACTGACTGATGAAGTATTCAAATTAATAGGGTACTTCTCAGTGAGCTAGAGTTCATCAGATTTGGCATATATCACATTCAATACATCTCAATGGCTACAAAGATCTGAAAATGAGAGCAAGTGTGGTGTAATGGCCAACCTAGTGTTGGACTAAGACATGAGAAGACTAAATTCAAATCCCATTCAGCCATGAAACTCATCAGTTGTTCTTGCGCCAGTCACTGCCTCTCATCCTAATCTACCTCTCAGGAGAGGTGGAAGAACCACGTTTGCCATGATTAACAACAATAACAACAACATCAAAAATGAGAAGTGTATCTTGCTCAAAAACAAGGTTATGATACTTCAAAAAAAAAATCCCAACCCAAAATTATTTGCATAATTTACAACTCCTAAGACATTCTGATTACTTGAAAAGTCTGGAATGGAGACGTTTGCAAGTCTCTGCCTCAAAATGAAGGGCAGGAAGTAACCACGAATGGTCAAGCTATTCCCAACCTTGCTGGGAGGGAGGCAAACATGTGGTACAAATATAACCGAAGGTCACCTTGATTATTAGAAATGTGTGAAGGGAGGACATTTCTATTTCTCTCCCTCAAAACAGGAAAGTGGGGGTGAGGTTGAAGTATAGCTAAAAAATAATAAGCTACTTCATCCTACACTTGCTACAGTATGGAGATAAGATTTGGTATTAACATAGTACAATAAATTCTGAAAAATTGTCATTTTAAAACCTAAGTTCAGGACATGAACTGCACACACACACACACACTAGAACAAAACAAATAAAATCACACCAGGGATGAGTGGTGGTCTGAGGCCATTTCACATATTTCCACCAGGCTTTTGGCAGTAGGGGAATGATGTCAGAGAGAGAGAGAGAGAGAGAGAGAATGCTTCTCTTAGTAGGCAAAAATGTTTGTCCACTCTTTCAAAATACACCATAATATACTACAGTATGTATATTTTTTATAGGCATACATATAAGCATACATCTCTGGATTTATACATGCACTCTCACACATACATACATACTGTGTGTGCATGCATGTGTGTAGGTGAGGCTATCAAATCTACACAGTTTGATAATTAGCATTCCCAAAGTGATTCAGTATTTTGTTGTTCCTCATGCTGTCAACACCATCAACATCAACATATGTTAATCACTCTTCTTTTTCAAACATTGCCCTTTAGAGTGCCAGACTCTGGTCTGAAAATTACCTATCATAGAGAACAACAGAGGGGAAAAGCTTCTGTTTCAATCTACCTGCCTTTGCTTGACAGCACCTAGTATCATAAACAATTTGGCCGCCAGGTCTATCTACGAAACAGAAGCCATTTTAACCCGGATCACAGTATAGCCAACAACAAAATCAGAAACAACAGCAACAGCTTTTCTGCCTTTTGCTTACTAATGGGTGAGAATTTTAAACATTTTGTGAAATTAAACAAAAGGAGGGGGGAGATTGCAGCCAGGAGAGGAGTACCACAAAGATGTCTAGGCAAGTGTTCAACTAAGCCAGTCTTTCCCAACTTGGTGACCTCCATGTGTTTTGGACAATAACCCCCACCATCCGCAGTCAACGTGGGAGAGAGTATGCTTGGCAGGTATACAAAACCATACTACATATCCTCCTTTGGCAGGAATTAGTGGAAGAACAAAGAACCTTCATTAGAAGATCCGTCCTCTACCTATTGGCTTAGGCATAAAACCACTTAGCGTACCACTTGCCCTCCCAACTCGAAGGGTGAGTGGCATGTTAAATAAGGGGAATCCTCACTGTTTTCTCTAATATTGAAGATCATTATGGGGAATCCTTTCCCCAAACCTCCAGTAGCCTCGAGGGGGTGGGGTTTGGATATCGTAGAGGCCTGTAGAGGGAGCCCAAGCCTCTGTGGGGTAGTTGGGGAAACTCCATGAGCTGGATTAGGCCCATCGGCCAGAGGTTCCCCTTTCCTTCAGGGTAGGAATTGAATATTAAGCGTAAGAAATTTTTGCATTTTTTTAAATTTTGACAACATTGCCTAAAAATATTTGCATTTATTGTCATTCATATTTATTTACATCTTAAAAGCTTCTCTGTTTAAACAAATCTAATTCATACCTATTTTTCATACACCAAAAAATTAACCACATCTATTAGGCAGCCTTCCTTAATGTGATAGTTTTCAAATGTTTTAGGCTACAAGTCCCAATACCCCCAGCTAGCTTACTAATAGGGGTGTGCGCTCCACCCCAAAAATCTGAAGCTCCGATGAGGGGTTGGTTTCAAGAGAGCTTCGGCTATTGGGCGGTATAGAAATGTAACAAAATAAATAAATAAATAAATACCATCAAATACCTGCAGAGCAGAGATGCGACTCATCAGAGCTTTGTTCTGTTTTTGGATAACCGCTCCATTATAGTCTATGGGAATGAACAGAAATGTTTACATCTCCGTCATTTTTAAAGACAAATGAAAGCTCTTAAATAGGGCTTTAGCCATGCCACGTTTGAAGCAGTTGGTTTTTTTAATTCCCACCCCCAAAAAATCATCCCCTCGTAAACACACACACACACACACACACACATACCATCCTCTCTAATTCTGTGTTAATTCACATTTATGGAGGGAGATTTTATCCTGTACTTTGCTGATGCATTGCTGTGCATCTTCAGTTCATAAAAACAGAGATCTGCTGTGTTCCCTGACTGTTTGCTCTAATGTTGTGAAATCTTGGGTGTGTGTGCTCTCCCTACTGCTAAAGGTCCTAGACTCCAAAGAGGGAGTTTGAGACTGGATTTTTTTTTTTTAAAAAAAAATATATCCTAAAAATCAAGACATGAACGGATTTGCTTCAAACTTGGCTTGGCTAAATCCCTACTTAAGAGCTATCATGGTGCCAAGTTTCATCTCTTTATATTTAAAAATGACGGAGTTGTAAGCATTTTGTTCATTCTCATAGGCTATAATGAAGCAGCCAATGCTGCCAAAGTTTGACGGTGGACACATTTTTTAAAAAATCTAAAAATCAAGGGATGAATGGATCTGTTTCAAACTTTGCATGGGTAGAGCCCTACTTCAGAGCAATCATGGTGCCAAGTTCCATCTCTCTATCTTTAAAAATGACAGAGAAGAAAGCATTTGTGTTAATTATCATTGACTATAATAGAGTAGTTATCCAAAAACAGAACAGAGCTCCGATGGATAATCTGACAGTGCAGACAGACAGAGCTGTTCCAAAAATCAGAGCAGAGAAGCACCTCATCGGAGCTCTGCTCCAAATTTTGGAGTGGAGCAGACCCACTCTGTGTACCCCTACTTGCCAACAGTCAAGGATAGTCTAAATAAAATCCTGGCCTATTTCCCATCTGTTCACCCTCTTTAGAGCATCACCAGTTATATAGTGTTATTGGTTGTATATCCTAGTCTGCTATATGATGTTGACATTTCCAGTGTGCTACCAAACAGCTTCTGTGGCCAAAGACAAGAACTGCAACTACAAATATTCATCCACCTTGTTCTTTATATGTGAATTAGGTGAAGGTGCATCATTTATAGAAAGAGCTTGTGCAAACACGACTATGATTCTATCTTTGAGGAAACTCAGGATTCCCGAATGCATAGAAGTCACCACGTACAGACTTTTCTATGCAGACATTCATGTCTAATGCTCTAATCAAAGCAATTACTATAGATTAGGGATGTATTCAGCTTAGGGATGTTGGAGAAATCCATTTGGTGGGTGGAATTTGACAGGTTTTCCTAGGCTTTGTCACCCAGACTTTGTTTTAGTTCCTGCTGCAGTGAGTCAGGCCAGTTCAAGGATTTCCCAGGTATTTTGTGCATATATATATAAAGAGTTCTGCAATTAGTGCATATTTCTGAACAATTTGTCCCATTGATGGTCAATTTTGTACAAACTAAACACATTTCAGCCAAATTTGTGTAATTTGTACAAATCTGCCGTAATTTGTGCAAATTGCTCAGAAATGTGTGCCCGGCATTCCCGAAAAAACACACAGCTCAGCTCACAGACACAAAGTGAGTTGTACCCATCACTCTGAACTCTGTAGAGCCAAAAAAGAAATAAAAAAGGGGGGAGAACTGGATTTCCCACTGATGGAGATCCCTAATTCATTCTCTTCCTTTTAAACATTGCAGTTTAATCTTGCTGCAAACTTAATTCCATCTGCCTGCCCACAACCCAAGTTCAATCAAAATGTCCATATATATATATATATATATATATATATATATATATATATATGCATGGCTAGCAATTTATAATTAACCAGACTCATTCCTGCTCTTAGTTAGATCCTCAATTAGCACTAATCAAGCTGTTTATCGGAGATAATGTTTTCCAGCACTGAGGCATTCTAGGGGAGCTGGCCAGAATAATTTTGTAGTGAAACAGATAGGAAGTGAAAAGCAAAACTACTCTACAATGGGAAAAGAAAAGAAAGAAAGAAACCTTTGAAAAAGGGCTCAACCTAAACATACTGTACATCTGACCATTTCGAAAAGAGCACTAGTTTTCTACAGCATCTTTGGTTGTTGTCCTTTCATTTCTTTGCAGAACCACCCTTAAATCACTCCAGTCTGGCTACTACCACTACATCAATGGAATGACCTGCCGAGAGAGATTCGTCTACTTAACAGTCTTCCGTATTTTAAGAAAGCTGTAAAGATTGATCTCTTCCGGCAGGCCTACCCAGTTGAATTTTGGAATGCCTTTTAATAATGTCCTGCTTTTAATGAAGTATTAGTTTTGAATGATTTAATTATATGTATTTTGTGGCATTTATATTTGTGTTGTACCCTGCCTCGATCCGGAGGGAGAGGCGGGTAACAAATAAATAATTATTATTATTATTATTATTATTATTATTATTATTATTATTATTATTATTCAATCACATCAAGAATTGGTATGGGGAGATACGCACATACATACCCCATACTGTAAGTGGGAAATATTTTTTGTGGGAAAGATTTGTAAAAGGAGGACCATCTATTTATTTATTTATTTATTTATTACATTTTTATACCGCCCAATAGCCGAAGCTCTCTAGTCTAGGAACTTAAGATAAAGAAGGTACCAAAAAAAAAAAAATCTGTACTAAGGTGGAGCTATATTAAGTAACTAACCTTGCCTAGTTTGCATTTCTATCTTCTGAAGCAGTGAGAGAGACTTGGGCAATTCTGCAAGCACAAGAAAATGCATGTCTGCTGGGGAATAGCAATTAATTTGCCTTCCAAACAGAGAACAGCTCATTCTACTAGTGCATGTAAGGCGCTGAAAACATTCAATTTTATTCAGCTTTTAAAAAAAACAAATAGAAAAAGATTTGTAGAAGTATGTTGGATTTTAAGGTAACCCTTTGTATGTGTAAGCTTCAGTAAGCAACTTACTCCCAGGTAAATCTGCATTGGCTTCTAAATAGAGAGCCGATATTTTTTCGCTAATCAAGCCAAAACTTTTGTTCTACCCCTTTATTTACTCTTCCCCCCCCCAAAATTAGCAATTTTTAAAAATGTATGTGCTGTTGGTAAAAATAAATAAAACTCTTCTGTTAGTCCATTCATGAGTAACAAAATCATCATTATTTCTCCTTTGGAATTACTTCTACAGCTTTGTTCTTATTGTATGCCAAGGTTTACTTTTGGCTGACATTGCTATCAAATTTAGATTAAAGCAGGAAAAAACACACACAAAACAAATAAATAAATAAATAAATAAAAATCAGAGGAATTTAAATAGTTTTGTTAAGTCAATCAAAATTAATTAAGAGCCATTGGAAGTGTCATCATCTTTGCCACTCATGACAAACTAGAAGGCGCCAGATAGGGATGGGAAAACGAATATGTTCGAGATTGCTGGGATTCTCTAACCATCATCTCACTGTTTGTCTTGTGCCCGATTCCTGCCCGCATTTGCAATCGCTGCTCAATTTGCGTGAACTTGAGCCTTGGGCAAAGCAAGCAATGATCAAACAGCAAATCTCCCCAAATCTGCAGAATGTTCTCCCATAAACTGAAATAGGGCTGATTCAGTCTACTGAGGGAACCTGTGCAAATTCGGAAATACGCAACAAATCAAACTGGGAATTGGGAATGAGACCGAGATGAGCATGCAAATTTATTTGGTGGAGAAATGCTTGCGTTGAAGTTCGGGGCTTCGAATGGGGCATGCTCGCATGGTTTGCCATAAAAAAAAAAAAAATGAAATCCCCATACATCCCTAGTTCCGGACCACTTCTCGAACTCCATGCAGCTTTGTGCAGCCCCCACTCCACCCCACCCTATTCAAGAGGTATGCTCATGAACTGGGAGGGAATCCTGAGAGTGGCGCTGCATTTTGCATGGCCAATGTGCAACTCTTGGACTTCCCTTCCTTGCTGACTCCCTCTGCCCAATACTGAGTCCCTGTAATATTACAGAGGCTTCTCGAGCACCCTCTTATTTCACCCAGGGTGCATACCAGGTAAGGAGCATCACTTCACACATAGAAACATAGGGGTGACAAAGTGTCATTCATCCCTCCCTCCCTTAAATCCCTTGTGTGCCATAAACTCTTCCCTTCCATTCGGCCAAGCAGTCAATGCACATAGATCTCAACTTCTGGATGGATATGCAAGAGGATGTTTCCTCCCCTTGGTTCCATCCTGCCTGACAATGACCGAAGAGGAGAGGATTCCATTTCACACCACTTGCACCACCTCATTATTTATTGCTTTCATTTCTATACTGCCCCATAGCTGGAACTCTCTGAGTGGTTTGCAACAATTCATTAAAAAAATACACCAGCATACAAAAATACAACATCATAAAATAGTCTAAAAAACAATCTAAAATTAAATCACTTTAAACAACTAAAATAATTTTAAATGAACAACCTTCCTTCCTAGCCAACTCCTTTCCTGAATCCCTGAGGATAAAAATGAATGAGGACCATCCCCTCGTGTCTTTCTCTCCATCCCCATATGCCATGGCTAAAGTGTACCTCAGGATTGGGTTCCGAGTTTCCCTCTCATCAAGGGAGGCTGAGGCCAAGTAAGTCGATTGAACTAAGTTAGAAATGTAATGATGTGAGCCTTAGAGCATGTCTATACACCAGGGGAAAATCCCACAATGTTACCACAGCTTCCTGGCTTCCATTTTCATCCCACAATCATGATGTGCTCCCTTTGCACAGACTTCTCTTCTCCTCCCCTTTCTCCCTTTAACTAGGAGATCTATATGTTTCATTTATGCAGCCATAAGATGGTGATTTCCTCGGTCTTGATTTTGTCTTTTCATGGTGAAACGGAAGGGTGTTGTTGTTGTTGTTGTTGTTCTGTGTCTCACACAGAAAGAATGAGAGAGACACTGAAGGGTTGTAGCTGTCATGTAATTGACCAGGTAACTTCCAGTCATAAGCCTGTTATAAATAGCTCATGTAGAGGAGCCCTTAGAAAAGAAACCACTGGTTTCTTTCATTTATGTAGCTTTTATGTAATTTCTCTACTCAGTTTATATCAATCCTTTCAGTAAAAATGCTTGAATTAGATGACTCAACTAAATGTCTGCCTGGCCACAGGATCCATCCATTCACCCACACTGGAAGCTTTTAAAGAGAAGTAAGAAGTAATATATGGATTTAGTCTTTGCCTGGTGAGACGAGAGGGGTTGCTAAAAGTACTTCTTATGTCTTAGAATAATTCCTGTAAGTCTCACAGCTCTCCTGCTTCAAGAGTACAGATATGTCAATCAGCAAAACTGAAGCCTGTCAAAGTTCCGTTTCCCACTTGAAAGATCATCCCAACGTGTCTTTATCACATTGTGAGCTTTTTTTCCCCCACATGAAAATGTGTGCATAATTCCGTGCACATTTTCTCCCATTGACTAAAGAGTGCTTGTGCACATTTTTCAGACATATGCTTTCTACGCACATTTTGAAATGTATACGTGTTTGAACACATTTTTATTGTACAAATCACACCCAAAACAAATATATGGACTTCCAACTGCAGATGGGGTCCAGATCTTCATTTGGAGTGGGAGGTGTAAATTGGGTAAATTCTGGTCAAAAACTAATTTCTCACCCATCCCTATTGGAGAGTAAGGGAAAATAAAGGAGCTGGCTTCTCATGTGTACATAACATGCAAGGTACCTCTCAGTATGCTCTACTTCAAAAGAAAATGGAAAGTGTGTGCCTGTTTGTTAGAGTATTTGTAATGTCAGTAATGTCTAGTTTGACTGGCAATGGCACTACAGCAGAAATTTGACACACAATGTATTATCTGAATGTTTTTAACTGGAGATCCCAGGAATTGAACCTGGGATCTTCTGCATGAAAACTTGTGCTCTCTCCATTGAGTTATGGTGGTGGACAGAGAACAACCAGCTTTGCAGTATTGACTGTACAACTAATGTCTTCTCAAGTGTGTGTGTGTGTGTGTATGATATCAAATGTATGTATGGCAGCTACAGTTTGTGCAGTCATGTCAGCAATGTCCACTTCACCTAAAAATGCACTAGTTCATGTCTATGCATATCTATCCTTTGTGTAGTGTAGGTGGGTAAATAACGAGGCAGACAACATAGCTGGGTTTAAACAGGGCCACTTGTTTATTTAACTATCTGCAAGAGGGGGTTGCAACCTATCGGGCATCCATTAGGCCTGTTGCCAGGCCGCTTTGATCGGGCGAGACATTCCTGCCCGCAGCCAGGCGCTACGCCTAGCGTCTCTCCACGGGCCTCCCCTGACGGGGTTGGGGGACCTTCCTTTGTCACCCCCAGCTCAGACCGCCCGGTTCAGAGTGGGTGAGTAGGGTTGGCCCCAAAGGTAGGTCCTATCTCCCAAGCTAGGCCGCTGGGCTCAAAACTGGGAGCCTCAAACCTACCAATTGCTGTAAAGAGCGCCAGTAGATGCTCACCAAATTATAACCCCTATGGATGCCCGTACCTAGCACAAATTCAAGTGACCAAATTAGCAAATCAACCTATTTATACTCCCTCGCTGTCTTACAGTATGAAGTAGGCGAAAAAACTCATGTACAATTCAGTATATGAGTAAAAAATTCCTACTTGGTCCCCAACAAGGCAACCAGCAAGCCCACACTGTTTACAGGGAGGGAGGGAGGGAGCCGCGCAGCAAAAGAGGTGGAGTGAGGGGTTAGGCTAACCGATAAAGCCCACTCGCCCCTCCCCACCTGGCCCAAGATATGTCCATCACAGCATGGATGGACACGCCTCGTCACCACCCACGCACACACATAACCTCTTCCCCGCGCTCAGGCTTTGCCGAGCGCGGCAGAAACGCCCTTATAAGGATACTGTTGTTTTTTTATGCTTTTTTCTGTTTTTAAACTTTGTATATTTGCCCTCCGCCACAATACTGCATTCCATTGCTCCTCTAACCCAGTTTGCTGATTCCTCCTCCCAACAAGTCTGTGTTAGCATTCTATGGCAATCAAACATCCTCAGTCCTTACTGGACTACCTTGGGTGTCACCACACCAGAGGGTATTTTTCTAAAGGTTGTTTGTACATGTGCAAATTTTAGAGTTCTCCAACCCTGCTGATACATTCCTCTTGTGCATGGATGGTGCTCTTTTGAATACACAATGGCCAGTACTCGCTTCTGAACCTCAAAAATGAAGGCAATGAATTAGATACCGCTTCTATTTCAAATTGTTGGTGAAGTCCACAACATTACTTTGCTATAGCTCTAGCTCTACATCAAACACTGACATTCTGCAGATTCAACTGTGATGGTATCAACACAGCAGAAGAATGGGCCTGATTTGCCCTCTTCAGAGTTTCCAGTAAATCTAATTTTGATTGGATAATAAGACCCCAAAGTTGTATCTTTTTTTTGATCTATGGAATTTACAGAATGAAAAAGCATGGTTCTCACTTTTATAGCCCACTTTTAAACTTTGGGTGAGGAGTCATCACTCATTGGCCTCCAGCTGGCCTTGTTTAGAGTAATGTAAAATACGGTTGAGGGAAAGCATCTTGAGAAATATGTAAGAAAAATGAGCTTTTGTCTGTCTTAAAAGTGCATATTTTTCATTTTAATGTTACATCTACAGGAAGCTTATATTGGTGTTGTGGGACGCCAAATACCTGTCATGGTCATGGAATGAAATTTGGTGCTATTAAATTATGACTAAGTTTGCTCCTGTACAGCATCACCCTTATGAGGGATGGTGCTTTTTGTTATTATAGAAAGGGGTTGTGTTCCATACTTTTCCCCAAATGCATGATTAGAATGCAAAGATTTGTCAACACAGGAGTCATTCAGTCTTCAGTCCATTAATTAATACTTAAATTAATTTTCTTACAGGTTGACAGAAGCCACTTTGCCTCTCTGTGCTACTTGATGCCTTTGAGGAAGCAAAGTTTAAAATTATTGCAACTAGAGATCAAATGTAAGAAAAGTTGTTGTTTTTAATTTCAGGTGAAATACAAGTTTCATGAGGATGAAATAGTATGTTAGGGCACAGGCAAATCTGCCACGGGGAAGTTGGTCCTCAGAAAAAGATAAAATGAAGTAAAGCAAAATTTACCAGTACTATGCACAAATCATATCTGTTAGCATAACATTCCTCCATCTTACATCCTAACGATGTATGGAGAGTTGGGCCCATTAAGGCACTGCAGTGTTGGCAAGTCACAGCAAGTTGCGCAATGTCTTCTTAAGAACAGCTGGCCTTCAGAGGCTATAAAAGAGCATCCTTAATTCATCAAGAACGCTTGCTGTTCGCCTTCTAGTGGTAACCTGGAAGTCCTCAGATGGATTTAAAAAGAATGCTGAGATCAAAGGGACTGTGCCAATGGCATGAAGATGAGATCCTCCTTTTTCTCCATATGCATCTCTTTCAGCTATGCCACACAACTCTGCAGAGTGTGTGGTTCAAGCAGCACTCATAGATTTGCCAACTACAAACTAGGCTGTGATCACAGATAGGAAGAAGCATGAACTGTTAGCAATTCAAGGTACTGTGTCATTCTCCTTCCTGTTAAGAGAAAAATCAGACTACTATCAAACACGTGTAAGACACGTTTTGTAGGTTACGCATCAGCAGCCAATTTTGCTGGGCATTCACTGCCTGTAACATGAACGAAAAAGGGACATAGATTTTACATGGGGCGGAGGTGGGATGTCATGTATTTCAAAGGTACAGAGAAAGGCAAGCAGATGGAATCTGGAGTCAGAGTACAAGAATTCTCTATCAAGGTTTGTGAATAATACATGCATCCCTGATCCATTGCTTTTATCTATCTGTATAAAAATGTAAGAAGCCGACCCCCTTCCAACATTAAAACGAGTTACTTTTGGTGAACACATTTTCATTTTCAGAGGAAACGATTAACATTTAAGAATAAGTGCACTTTAAAGATCTCATAGGTTGCACTTAGGTTTAGTGCAATTTTAATCCTTTGCATCCCATCGTACGCTAATTTTCCCAGGGCACGTACATTAACTGAGGACAATCTCTCCCATTTCCTACCATGGCCTTTCGTTCTCTCTTTAGTTCAGCAAATCTCTTTTGCTTTCCAAGTTCATTTCATCACTGCATCTTTTTTAAGAGATTTTTTTTTAAAACTATCTTGCAACATTTCCCCCTGTACTGATTTTGTAGGTTTGCCAGCTCGAATTATATCCTGCAGTGAGGCATTATCTTTACCCCAGTGTTTTCCTTGTGGATTATCTCCCCATTCTTCAGATCATGTCCCTTTCCCATGCTGTCAGGTATTTTGCAGGTGAAAGGGGGAAATAAAAACACAAGACAACTGTATCTAGTATCAAATTTGGGCCACATTTATTGTAGATCTGCAAAGGGAAACTGCGCGGGACCTAAACTACACCAGTGCCTCGGAACCTCGGTTGGCCTCAGCTAGCCAGTGCGCGTGGTCCGGTGAGGCGAGCCATCCGTCTCAGGAGCGGAGCACAGCTGGAAGGGGACCACCTCTTGCCCGTAGCACACCTAGCTAGTTATTATATTGGGCAAAGCATTTTATGTCTGAAGAGTGGCGTCAGACGATCGCCACACCCAGGCCATACCCCTTTTGGGGAGGGTAGACCGATCCATTCCATTCATCCCCCAGGTCACACGACACCGGATGGAGTGACTAGAGTCGGCCTCACAGGTGGCCTTATCCCCCCAGTGGGGCTGCACGACCCTCAGCGGAAGGCCTCAGGTATCATCTGGCACCAAACAACAGTGCCACAGAATGATCACCATCCCTTTCTTCGAAGTGTGCCCGCACTACCAGCCTGAGCCAAATGTGACCAAATTAACCAGAACCAAAATATTATAAATCCTGAGACACTCTCTCCCCACTTACAGTGTGAAGTAGGCAAAAATACACATAGCCCAGGCCAATCAGACTGTGTGCCAAAAATTCCTACTTGGCCCCCAAAAGTGCGACCAGGTAAAACCCACACTGCATACAGGGAGAGAGGGAGGGAGCCGTGCTTTGAAGAGCCTGAAGGGCTGGGCGCAACTGCCCTATTTAAGGGCAGTCGCCCAGCCCCCTGCCCAGTGGTGCCAAATATCCCCCAGTGGGGAGGGAGCACGTCTCTGTCCCCATCCCTGCCCACAACTACCTCCCTGCGGCCAGTGCCAGGATGTGGTGGAAAGGCATATTTTCATCCACAGTAGCGAGGGAAATCAGGTATGCTGGGTAGGAATAATCATATCTGAGCAAAGAGTTATAGGGTGGTGTGTCTCTGTGTGTGACACATATTAATATATGTATCTGTGGACAGCCCTCTGGATTTTAAAACATTTCAATAAATCATGGGAGAGGAGTGAGGTATAGAGTACAGCAGCAGATGTCTGGGACTTTCTCCCTCTGTCCTCTCCCTTGAAGCCCCACGACCTCCAAAATCTGCTCCCGAGGGTCCCCCAAACTTCCAGTGCAGACTAGGATGGTGTTTATGGGGCTGCAGGGGGAGAGGGAATCACAGCTCCTAATTGCGCTGACAGAACCCACTGCCCTCAGTGGACTTTACTGGATTCAGCCCCAAGTCAAAGCATCTCAGTAGTGAACTAAACACAATGCAGAAGATTCTGAACACATTGCAAAAGGAAACTTCCACATGACAAAATAAATAAATTGAACAGATTGAGTGGGGGGTGGGGGAAAGAGGATTAAGCCTTTTACACCATTTTCTTTTATTCCATTTTCCCAAGTAAAACTGACTCCGCCCCCCCAATTGATATTTGTCCTATGAAGGCAACTTTCCCACTGTCACGTCTAGCTTGGCACTTAGTTACATGCTTTTGTATGTAAAATACAATTGTCCACATGGTTTGATGGGGACATTGCAGCCCTGATCTTGCACACTCAATGTGCCCTTGCAGAGTGCTAGTGGCTTGCCAAATGGGAATGGTAACGAAAGTGGTGTTCTTTGTATGGAAACTGGGTTACCATATCTGGCAACTAAACTTTCAATAAACAGAACAAGTGAAAACATTATTGTGACTTCCAGATTTTATTCTGTAGTTCTGGGAAGTTGCAAAATCAACTTTGTCTAGGAAAGTTGAAGCAGGACAGTCTGCATTTGGTGATCTACAGTTTCAGAGTGGGGTGGAGGGGGGGGGGAGAGATGGCTTCTCACATTCTAAAAGAAACAAAAATGGTGTGCAACACCCCCAGATCATTTGTAGAGCAGAAATCTGGGGACATAATTTGATTTGGAGTTATTTCAAAACAAAATTCTGAGAACTACAGTAACTCAGGATTGTGGCAGTCTTATTTTTATTTTAAGAACTGAAGCTGGAGTGTTATCTGTGGAAATGCAGATATGTTTTGTATATCAGCAATTATTGGACTAAATTATTGTCCATGCCTGGAGGATAGACCTCCGAAAATGTGTTCAATGGAACAAATTCAATATAGCTCGATGAAGCAATGTATATTGAATTACATGGGTTTTAAATAAATTGTTTTGTTGGATTTAGAAGGTCTGTTGCAAAACCAGATATATATTTTAAAGTCTGTGAAATAAGGCTGATATTATAATATTCCATTTCCAGTGCAAGGTACTGAACTTATGGTGAATGTATATCTGGCACAATTTGGTTTTGCTGTTTAATAACTGAGAGTGTGCAACAAGTTTCTTCTTCAGCTGTTAAAAGTCCACAAATCCCAGTCCCATTTGCACAAAGCCTGACTTCTTGATGGCAAAGAAGTGGGACAGGAAAAAAAAATGTTGCCCCCCCCCCCCGGTTATCTTTGATTTTGTTATGAAATCTTTGCCACTGTTTATGGCTGAAACAAATCAACCTGACTGGTGTGGAGAAATGTAGCACTGGAGTTACCAGTTATTTCAAGCTTCTAAACTAGTGCTGTGCTGAAAATTTCAATTGTCCCATTTTTGACATTTCGTGGGGGGGGGGGGAAATGAAAACTCAGGCAAAAGGGGATGGCAGAGGGGAAATTTTTGGAGAATTTTCTCCTTGGGGAGGGGGACAGAGTTTCCACATACCTTTTAAAGTGTAGGAAGTTTTGAAGGGTCTTTCTATTTTTTTATTTTTTTACAAAACACCCCTGCCACTTACAGGAGCCCAGGAGTTCTTCCAGAATGTTTATTGGAGAGGGTGAACTCACATGGTCTCTAATAAACATTCATGAAGAACTGCTGGGCTCCTCGAAGTGCCGGGGGTGTGGTTTTTTAAAATAAATAATAGAAAGGAGACCCCCTAAACAACCTCTTTCATAGGGATAGTAAAAGTTCCCCAAAATAGGGGGCAGGATTTGGCACAGCAGTATTCTAAACCAGCAGCCCCCAACCTTTTTGGCACCAGGGACCAGTTTCGTGGAAGACAATTTTTCCACGGACCGGGTGGTGGTGGTTGAGGGGATGGTTTTGGGAAGCCCCCCCCCTCGACCCCCTACTCCAGTGTCCTGGCTTTGCTTTGGCTGGGTGGGCACCCAGCCGAAGCGAAGCCAGGACGCTGGGGTGGGGGGATGGGTGGGCAGCTTTGGAATAGTGAGCCTGGAAGTCGCTCTCTCACAGCGGCTTCTGGCCGGGTGCGCCGTTCCGAAGCCACCCCACCCCACCCCAGCATCCTGTCTTCGCTTCGGCTGGGCAGGCGAGATGGAGCTCCATGCCCAAGTACGCTGGGGTGGGTGGGAGGGGGTGAAAGCAGCTCACCTGTGCAGCCCGGTTCCTAACAGGCCACGGACTGGTCCCCTAGAACAGGGGACCCCTGTTCTAAACAACCAAACCAAAACAATTGGGTCCAGGAAGAGGTTATCAACCCATACTTGCACTGCATGCCTTCTGGCTTCTTCTAGATCTTCTGCTTTCAAGTGACAAAAGTGAACTCCTAAATAAATGCTAAACATCAATTCCAAACTACAATAAGGGATTGCTTTCCTTACGTAGAAATAAAATAGCCTGATTCTTAGCAGTGTTTGCAATATAATCACCCTGCTGTTATAGAGGTGAGAGAAAAGTACAATCTGACTCCAGCCATCAGCCAGAGAACCAAAATTTGCTGGAAGGGACACCCCCTTTCTCCCAGCAAGAAGACTGACAAAAGGGAGATCAGTATGAAGCAAACCAGATATAACTGGCTGTTAAAAAAAATGTTATGAATGAATGGAAAATAGAATATGAGGCACATTTAAGTTCATATGAAAGCTATGATACTTTGTAAAATATTTTTTCAGTGTCTGTTACTTTGTTCATGTATTTTAGAAATCACCATCTCTTCCAGAATAACAACAACATATTGTTGTCCTACTTCTTGCTGATAGGGCTTAAGTTTTGTAAACTGCCCAGAGAGCTTCGGCTATGGGGCAGTATATAAATCTAAATAATAATAATAATAATAATAATAATAATAATAATAATAATAATAATAATAATTCAGCGCTCTGAAACACAGATCTGTCCCTATCATGTAGAATAAAGGAGTGGGGTCAGATGTTAACAGGAACATGGGGAGTGTCTGGCCTCTACTAGTAGTGCATCTGCTCAGGGCCTTTTCATGCAATACTAGAAATGACATTCAATTATGTTATTATTACATCGATATCCTCCTTTTCCTCCAAGGAACTCAAGGTGGTGTGCATGACTTCCTCCCACTCAATTTTATCCACACAACAATGGTGTGAAGTAGGTTTGGCTGAGAGCCAGCAACTGGTTTAAGGGAATCAAGTGAGGTTCACAGCTGAATGGAGATTTGAACCTGGGCTTTCCCACTCATAGTTCAATATTTTAGCCACTGATCTTGCCTGGGTCAAAACATCTTGGAAAGAAAAGCTGTGGGTGAGGAGAGATAAGCTACGGGTAGGGAACTCAACTTTCTGCATCCATGCATATCTGTTCTAAAATCTGTTCCCCATCCCTCTTTCTACATGAGTGGAGTGTGGAGTTCTATGGCTGCCTTCTTGTCTAGGCTGCCCTTCAGACTGTACACAGGAGAATCTATCAGTTCTGCTTTCTCCGACATTCAGTTTTGTAAATCTCTGACATGAATATAAAGAACTTCATGACTTTTGGGTAAATTCTTATCAAATCCAAACTGAAACCAATTTCCCACTCTTCCCGTAGGCCACCTACGGACTTACTATAGGGATTCTAACAATAAGAACTATCTGTTGCTTACAGATTTGGTGTTAGCCTTTTTCACTGCCTGAGGCCATGTAAATGTTATTTTAATAACAATAACAACAACAATAATTTCTTACACACGTCTCCATTTTGATCGAGGCAGAGAACAACAGTAAATATAAAATACATAAAACTGAATTAAGAGCATAATATAAATTGTTAAAACATCCTAAAAACATGCTAAAATTCCACTGGATAGGCCTGCCGGAAGAGATCAGTCTTGATCGCTTTCTTGAATGCTAATAGACTGCCAAGTTGATGAGTCTTCTCCAGCAGGCCAGTTTTAACACCTTTTTGTGGAAATCTACCCACCACATGTCTGCAGACTTGGCAGTATTTTTGAGGCTCTCCTCCCCCTACTCACTCTCCACCTCACAGAATTAAAACAAAACAAAACATGTGTTTAAAAGCCAAATAATATCCATACTCCTTAATGTGCACAAGCAAGACCACTGTCTGACACAGCTGCCTGACACGGCGTCACGGTAAGGCCACATCTCTTTGCTTAGCAAATCCTGCCTGTACAAGTCAAATACTGGGAGGTAGAGATGAAGAGAAAGAAAGAAAGAAAAAGACTGGAAGGTTCAATTAAGATTTAAGCTGAGTGCAGCAAAATCCAAACATGTCAATGCCCGGGCAGCATTTAAGTCAATCAGTTTAATTCCTTCCTTCTTGATTTTGTTTAACTGGCAAGCAGTATTAGCTGACTTCTCTGTGCCAGGACCATGAAAGATGTCCAAGATGATCTAATAGGTTTTATTTCTTATTCTGTTCTCCCATCGTCTCCTTAGAAAATGGAAGAGTGCAGTTTTACTAGCAACAGTCTTAACACAGTCACTAAGTAGATAAGTGACCATCACTCCAAATTACTGTTATGTTTATCTGTCTAACTAAAACTCTAGTAACTGTGCATTATGCAAGGAGTTACTTATGTACTACTGACAATTAACGAAATGATTGCTAAGCTATCATGAAATGAAACAGGACAATGGGACACACAGAAAAAATAGGCTTTTATCTACTTAGCCGAACACTGATTCTGCAAAATGCATTTTCATTAATAAAACTGTCAAGACGTGTGCAGTATCGGCAGCATTTAGACAGATGTCAGTATTATCTCTTGCATTAGCTGTTCTTCAGGGTCACGTCCTTTCTGTCTTAGAGTTTATACCATACAGAGACTATAAATAGCTTTCAGTTGTTTAAAGATGTGGGGAAGGGCTGTTGAACCAAATCTGGCCATCCTGGGATCCCATTTCAGTTCTCCAGGTTCCTCAGATGATTAATGCTTTTCCCCTGGCAACACCTTTCCCCACAACTGCCAGTCATTTCCCACGTGTGTGTGTGTGTGTTTCTACACACACACACACACACACACACACACACACGGAGAATATTATTGACTTATATATTTAGTATTTATTTAATTTATATCTTGCTAAGGATGTATTTAGTATTTCTGTAATTTATATATTTCCTAGAGAATTTCATTTCAGTTTGCTAAGTATCTGAATTTGCCATGTTCACAGCCCTGAACACAAAAGGGAGCTCATTTCAGTACAAAAGCTTGCATATTCCCAAGCTTGCAATCTCATCTGAACACTGCATTTGCTGGGAAAAGGTGCAGATCAAAATATGTGTATTTTGAATGTGTGTGTGTGTGTGTGTGTGCATTTTCAGCCTTTAGTCTATGGAGAAAATACACATTTTAAAAAAAACAAAAAAACAAAAACACACACACCAAATGCACACTTTTCCCATTCAAAAAGAGAAGGCTCGTGTTTGAGAATGGGAACAAGGTGCACTGAATTTTGAGGTGGAAATTGGAAAACCTCAATGAGCTCAAACCTCAGATGCCTAGTCCCACTGTTCTCCCAAAACAAAGTTGTTCAGGGGAGCTAAAAATACAATACAATTTAAAAACAAAATCATTATTATTTGAAACTTTTTTGGCCAAATGAAACTCCCTCATAACCACTTTTTGATTAAGCAGGTTCAAAACCATGTGGGGTGCCTCTCCTCTTCAGAAGTTTCCCTTCAACTCACAGAAGGCTGCAAACAAGAAGAAGGCCTGCCCCAGTGAGGGTGGAGCTTGCCAGCATGCCCCTCCCACTCTCCCTTGCTCAGCTTTAATCACAAGGGGGAAAATGAACTGCCAGATTGGGCTACATGAACCGAGCTGCATGAACTGAATTAGGGGAGAGATTCACACTACCACCACCATTGACACATTTTGAATTCCAATGAAAATCCAAATTGTGCCATGGGTTAGCACAGCCTCCACAGAATGGGCTATTCTCTGAAACCCTCCTGAGCTCTCTCCGAATACCCCATGTGGAGGACATGTTACATCTACAGTCTCACTTTGGGCCCTGTGATGGCCGCCATAGGCATATCTTAACATAAGTGAAGCCATGTTGGTACTAGAGTTGAACTGTTCATTAAAAAAATGTGCCTGGTGTAGAAATGACATTCACTCTGGGTGAACTTTGAAACAGCTGACTGTTAAGCAAGTTCCTCTTACAGAACAGACAGGAAGGAGCTAGCTTAACCACAGAAACTTCAGGAATCAGTGTTCGGCTAACTTTCCTACTGAGTCAACAAGCGTACTTTGCACATGCTCAATCGTTTGATGCCTACATGACCCAGCAAAAGTCAGAGAGGTGCTCCTTGTTAGAGGTGCATATTTCTCCGTTGCAACAATCCTTTCTATCAATAAACATGTGTTGGAACGTAGAAAGCATCTCTATTGTGATTTGGGCCAGGACAGCCCATATAGAGGTAGATGGAGCATACCAGTAAACATAACCTAATCTGAACAATTTTTTTTGCAAAGCCACTGCATAATTTTGCATGCTCCACCTCCCCTGCCCACCCCCAACACTCTACTTTAGCTTATTCCTGCTGCTTGAGCTGTGCTTCCAGACCTTTTCACTGGAGACTCTCTGACTACAGAAGCAAATAATTTGTGCATATTCATCCAGCATTGTGCTAACATACCGGCTGGCTGTTAGTAATAGACATAAAAATGAAAGCTGACGTGCAGAAGTGGAAGGGATGGGTATTATTTCCTGCATGGTGGATTATGTGCTGCTAATTAGTAATTACTTTTTTCCATATAAAAAGAACCAATCCATTAGATTTGAATCACACTCTCTGTCTAGTGTATACGTCTATTGTCCCCAGTACCCAAGACTTTATGATGACAAAACACAGGCATTTCGAAATATTACAAACTTTGTCCTGAGAAACATGTGCAAGACCTCAGTAGACGTTACTTCTAAGGAAACATAGTTTTAAGAGGGCATAATTTGGAATGAGGAATCAGGGAGGGGAGAGCTTCTCCACTTTTGTTCCCCAATTCTCATACCCCCAGCCATTTCCAACCTGTGAGGCCTAAAAGGCATATCTGCACTTACGAAGGGTGGTTTGGACACTTGTGAGGTAAAAATCAGTTCTAGGGTGGAGGCGAAACATATTTCATTTTCTGTTAATAGGTCTTTAAGACTCCCATTGGCGTTGAGGGGGGAGAGAGAAACACAAGTTCCCCAAGGCTCAGGAAACTGCATATTTTCTCCCTTCAGTCTTGGGGAAATTGCGTATTTATTTATTTATTGCATTTTTATACCACCCAATAGCCGAATGGTGGCTGTCATTAATGCAGCAGGGGCAAGGACAAAGGGACCTTTGTCTCCTTTGTCCTGTGGCCAGTGATGGGGCAAAATTCCGCCAGGCGGAGCTGCAGTAGAAAAGTGGTTTTAGAATTCTGGCTTTTTATTCTTTCTTTTTTGTTACAGGTTTATATGGTTTAGCTATTTTGATAATTGTACTTCATTGCTTTAAATCATGTCTCTTTGCAAATTGTGATTTCATGGTTTAAGCTGGCTGAAAGCTGCCTTGAGGGGACCATGTCCAGAAAGGCATCCTAAAAGCATTTTAAATAAAATAAATCAAAGTAGAGGGTGAGGAAAGGGGTAAATACACAGATACACAACTTTTCTAGATGCCAAAACAGTCCACTCTTGTTCAAAGCAGATTTTCCTTCAGCAAGGGCATGGGGAGGGTTTTAATCAGCCCTTGGTTGCTTGGAAAAGACAATTGCAAAATAATGCCTGGATGGTGAATAATGAGATTGCATTGTTTATGGAGTTTGCCCTTTCTGATATCTACAGCTAATTTTTACAAAAGACATCCACCGTTGCTAGAATTATTTCATGTCCTCTGGGGAGATAAAGCACTTGGTGTAAAATGTTGCAGAAGCATTTCTTTAGGGCTGGCGATCTATGTAAGGAAGGTAAGTAAAAGCAAAAAAAAATGATCTACAAAATACTGGCATTAAAGAGGAGGAAGGGAGCAAGTGGACCTTATGAATTTTAATAGCATGCAATGCTTTCGGCTGCCTGTCCCCCCCCCCTTTTTTGTGGCTTAAACATAGAGGCTCAGAGTGATGACCCATGCCTGTAAACTTGTAAGAGATGGCAACTTCCCCTTCTGCTTCCCTCTCCACTTCTCTGGGTCCCCTAGAGCTTTGCTCACCTTGCAGCTGTAAAATTCAAACTGTTAATGTCAATTTGCCTGGCTTAGCAGTAGAAAACACAGTCTAACAGGAGGGACAATTACTAGGTGAAACAAAATGTCATCAATGAGCCTTTTGCTCCCCCCACACCTTTTTTTTAAAAAACAAACAAACTAGACAGAGACCTACTGATGTTCTACATCGGGGGAGAACACCTCTCTGTTTCAGAAGGCTCTGATGAGGACAGCATCCACTGATTATAAAGCACTCAATTTATATTGTATGTATGTACAGAGTGCAGGACATGGAATAATGGGCTCAAGTTACAGGAAGCCAGATTCCGGCTGGACGTCAGGAAAATCTTCCTGACTGTTAGAGCAGTATGACAATGGAACCAGTTACCTAGGGAGGTTGTGTGCTCTCCCACAGTAGAGGCATTCAAGAGGCAGCTGGACAGCCATCTGTCAGGTATGCTTTAAGGTAGATTCCTGCATTGAGCAGGGGGTTGGACTCGATGGCCTTATAGGCCCTTCCAACTCTATTCTATGATTCTATAAAGTGAGCAACCATTTATTCTGTTAAAAGCAGTAAAACACTCACAGAAATAGATCAGTGACCAAGGGTCACCATACTGGGCTTATTTATAATCCTTATGGTCATATCCAGTTGGAAGCTTGTCATCGTGTCTATTTTGGGGGAGGGAGGCTTCGGGATGTGTGAATAAGCAAAACCCAAGCTTGAAGTTCTCCAAATTCCATCTTGAAATTCATTGCAACTAAAGTTTCTGAGCTTTGTTTGTTTTTTTCCTCCTGAAAAAATATATGTATTTCCTTGCACATTTTTTCTATATGTATGAATCAATTGTGCATGTCTTTGAAATTTACACATTCTTCTCACATGGATTAAAGCATAGTTGTGTGCATTTTTTTTAGAAGCACACATTTTTCACATGCTGATGAACTCATTTTGGGGGGTCCACAAATCATATTGCAAACTGGCGGATTGCATCTGAGTCTCTGTGTTTGATCCAGAAGTGTGAACTGGGCAAATCTTGAACCAAAATGAATTTCTCATGCATCCCATTCCTGATCACACAGACTAAGTCCATGTCCATGGAGTTGTAGACACTGTTCAAGCATTCATTCCTACTTTGGCTATAAGTGGGAGGTGGGATGTTGTCATATGTTGTATGAGGTCTTTTGAAGACCTCCTCACCCAATAAATGTTGTTAATAATTCCATTGAAACATTACGTTCTGAGAAAGTTTCACCTGAAGAAGAACCTTTGCATTTCACTGTGAAAGTGTACAGTAGGCAAACTTCATTTACAACTTTAGTTGTATGTTGGAAAGAAGAAACTTCATGTCACAGGATGGCTAGAGGTTGGCACCGCATCTGTTGCCTGCGGTCTTGAAAGCAAAGTGATGACAAAAGCAATCATTCCAATCTGCTATTTAATTCAATAGCATTATTTATCTGTTGACCTAGGGAAGGGTTATTTCATGCCCAGCAGTCTTGGAAGGCAGCCTACACAATGCAAGAGATCCTTGACTGTGAACTAAAGTGAAATGTAGGAGATGCGGCAGGGCGGGGGGAAGAACCTCTTTAAGGAAGCTGGTCACTGTTTCAGCTTTATGACAGCTGTTAAGCTATACAAATGCTGGCTGCCAGTTTTCATTAGGGTTTAGTGTGAATTTCCTTCTGGATCTGCAGACACTCACACTCATGGATTGATTTTACATTTCTTTCAGTAGCATCAATTAGGCTTAAACTAGAAGCCATTACCTGCTGTTGGATTGAAACAGCTGGTGTTGACAACAGAGAGCCATTAATTGGCTTTTAGTTTAAAACTAAAAAAAAAAAGCAGGGGGTCACAATTTTGCAAATGATTATGTTACTGTTACTCTAATCACACAAATATAGTTTTGGTTTGTGTGTGTATGTTTGATAACACACTGAATGTTTCCCTACATAGAGTTCAAGCAAAGTTAGAGTGGCTTCAAATGCTGTTGAGGAACCTCCATCAGCCAAAGGCAGAGGAAGCTTATTTTAATGATCAAAACGGAATCTGTGAACCTTCTTATCTAAAGTCAAGCTCCTCCTAAGCTGTGTGATCAAATAAGCTACTAATGTTAAGTAACAGCTGGTTGGTGGATATTCCAGCATATTCCAGCATATGGCTAGGGTCCAGGTTATTTGAAAGAACGTATTCTCCCTTATGAGCCTGCCCATGCTTTGAGATCTTCTGGAGAAGCCCTTCTTTCAGTCCCACCATCTTCACAGGTGCACTTGGTGGGAACATGGGAGAGGGCCTTCTCGGTGGCTGCTCCAGCGCTCTGGAAGTCTCTTCCCAGGGAAGCTAGGCTGGTTCCCTCCTTGAAGGGCTTTCGGAAGCAGGCTAAAACTTTTTGTTCCAGCAGGCCTTTGGAGAATAATCTGGCCCTCCATCTATGTTAATGTCTTATAATTTTGTTGTGTATTTTAAACTATGTTTTCCCCCACCCCCAATGTATGTTTTAAACTTTGTAAGGCCACCTTGAGGCCCAGCATTGGGCAAAAGGCGGGATACAAATAAATATAATACATAAATATAAATAATATTACAACACATCTAGGTTGGGAAGGCTGGCCGAGTGATGCCATTCTGAAGGGACATCACAGTAATCTGGCAGGTTAGGTTTCCCAAGTGGGTATTATAAAATGCATTGGAGAAGACAATTGAATCCAAAACCACCTTCTGTCTGAGGCAGGATCTACACTACTGCTTTATAATGGTATTGACAATGGTTGGGGGTTATGACACATTCCATATACCGTTTTCAAACTGCTTTCAAAGTGTTATATCCTGCTTGGTGTAGATCTGGCCTAATTCTATCAATCCACAAATGTCAACCAGATCCTCAAATATTAGCATAAGATGGCCAAGGTTTTAGGAATTGAAACCAATTGAAACCAAAGGACAGTATCCATAACTGGATGCATCTGATGGATGCCTGCAATTCCTGAAAGCAAGGATATCACATTGTGGAGTTTCCAGGGATATCAGAGGGAAAACTCTGGGAGGGAAAACTCTCTGAGAGGGAAAATAATGGGAGAGTTTTTGTATATCTCTGGTTTTCTGTTCATTGAGTGGACAATTGTATAAAGGAGGCGTAACCTGTAGCCCAAGAAGCCAAATGCAGACCATCAGCTATGTATTTAGCCCTACCAACACATACTTGAAGGCAAGAAGCAAAACCAGGAATCATATGGAGCACTTGAGGTCTACCATTCATGGCTGCTGAGCTGTGTTCAGTATGGTAGACCACGTATTGTGAAGGCCTGGTATAAAATGTTAAAGAAAGAACGTTGTTATGTGGAGGACTGGGAGCTCTATGAGATGTGAGTCATCAATATATTTCTCAGATTTGGCCCTCCTTGGGACCGGAATATCCGTGTGTGGAGCTGGGAGAGGAAGTCAATAAAGAACAGAATGACTCTCTTCAACCAATGAAATGCTACCTTATACAGAGTCAGACCACTGGTCTATCTAGTTCAGTATGGTCCACTCTGACAGGCAGTGAATCTCCATGATCTCAAGTTTTGATCCAGTCCAGCAACCTGAGATACTTTTAACTAGTGCTGCCAAGAATGGAAATGGAAGACTGTGCATGCAAATCATGGGCTCTTTTTCATCCTTTCCCTTCCTTTCTCTCTCTGATTTCTCTCTACCTGGTATCAATAGATTGCACTAAAAATAAACCAGAAGAACAAGATAGATTTCACATTTATTGTTCTGGCCAATATGCCTGAACAATAGAACTGCAGCAAGAATATTAATCACAGAACCGAGTTAATAGAAGTTTTCATAGAATAGAGAGGAGCCATAAATAAGTCATTAGCATAATTAAACACACAAGATTAAAGTAGGATACACTGGAAGAATCCAAATGCTTTTTAACCTTAAAATAGGCCATTTCCCTTGCAGCAAATCATGTGCTTCTCAATGAACATTTTCCCTCTGAAGTTGCAGCAATCAGCACAAAACGCCACTCAGTTTACTTCCTCCACCAAAAAAGACCCACTTCTCCATACTACTTAAAAATAACTCTACGATACGGAGGTGCAAGCCAAAATGAAACTTTGCTTAAGGCAGACTCCAATGGTTCTTTTCTGACAGGGCAACCTTTTCCAACCTGGTGTTGTCCAAATGCTTTGGATTACAACTCCCAACAACCCTGACCTTTGCCTATGCTAGATGGGGCTGATGGGAGTTGAAGTTCAAAACCTGAGGAGGGCACCAGGTTGGGAAAATCTGTGACAGGGCCTTAGAAGAGAGTTTGAACTCTGGTATCTCCAGACTTTGGGCCCCTTTAATGATACCTGGTATAATACAGCTCTTTCCTTCACTGAGGAGGCAATGCCACCAGCTCTAGGCTGCAGGGGAAGAGCCCATTCTTTAATTCCTCCCCAAAAAATAGTATGCACAGAACAGCAGCAACAACTGAAACATTCCAAAGAAAATGATATGCAAGTATCCCAAATGACAATCAGTAACTCAGGTCCATTCTCACAAACTGGAGCAACAACACACAGCAATCACTTTGATACTTTGCCTATGAAGGTAAGAAGAAAAACATTTTCCTAGATTCTGCCTTGGAAGGTGTTTCACTTGCTGTAAGGTACCACTAAGTTGATAGAAGTTTCAAATGTTCTTAGAGTGATGTGGTGTCACCAAAGGAGCAACATCAGCCACTGGACTCAGGGCACATGTACTCAGAAGCAAGTCCCAGGTAAGTGGTATAGAACTAGAGACTAAACTATATTCTCTGGTGATTATGTCATAATGGCTTTCTAGTGCAAGGGGGGTACAGTTAGAGGGCACATGTGAGCATGCCCTGGTCGAAGACCTGGATGTGAGCGCAAACATGTGTCCACCAAAACTGTTCATGTGTGAGCGTGTGCAAGTGTTCAATTTGTGCAAATTTCTTACTTTGCACAAATTTCCCTGTAGGCTGAATCAGCCCTGCTTTAGTCTACAGAAGAAAGTTGCAATAATTGGAAAATCTGTGCAAATTTCACTGCACAATTTGTGCAATTTTCCCATTTGCACAAAACGAGCAGTGATTGTAAACGTGAACAGGAATTGGGCATGAGACAAGCAGCGAGATGATGCCTGGAGAATTCAAGTGATCTCAAAGATCACTTATTTGTCCAATACAATACACTCTACCAAGTCTGAGAGGTCCAGGGGCAGGGAGTTACAAGAGTGCAACAGCATTACAGTGAGGGGGAAAGTTTAGGCTAAATTGCAAAGTATACTTGAGGTCATTTATGGACATATCTCATAGATACATATCTGTATCTACGTACCTATTGTCCAGATCTTTTGAAATTTGCTGGAGCTAAACAGAATCAGTGTCAGAGCAGAACAAGCTATCCTCTAAATTGTAAGTTGCTAGTGCAGGCCCTTCTCTAGAACAGAGGAAGCCATTATACCAATAGAGGTTACCAATAGAAGAAAACAATTACATATTCCTTCCCTATCTGGGTCTCCCCAGGCACACTGGATACAGCTCCCATAAGTCCCAGTCAGCATAGCTAATGGTTGCCAACGATGTGAGTTATAGACAAAAAACTTCTGGAGCCTGAACTAAAGCAACTGGGCCTTACTTTAGGTGAAACCAGCAGCAAGAGGGGAGACATGACAGAGTTATGCATGTAATTATGCATGGTATGGAGATATATCTTCTTCTTCTTCTTCTTCTTCTTCTTCCCTCATAACTATAGAACTTGGTTGGGTCGTCTAATGAAACTGAATGACTGTAGATCTGACACAGATAAAAGAAAGTACTTCTTCACATAACGCACAATTACCCTGTGGAATTCACTGCCGCAAGATGTGATGGTTTGTATGGATGTTTAAAAAGGATTAGACAAATTCATGCAGCAGAGGCCTACCAGTGGCTGTTAGCTATGATAGGGTGACCAACTGTCAGGATTTCCCCGGATTTGTCCTGGTTTTTGTTCTTTCCATGGTGTCAGGGGGGATTTTCTATAATTTTCAATAATGTCCTGGAATGACACACTTTCCCCTTTAAGGCTGCCATTAGCATGGCAGGAGGGAATGGCATGCTTTCTTGAGGCACACCATTCCCCCACCCCGAGCTCCAATTGAGGTCTTAAAGGGGAAAGTGGGTCATTCGTGGACATTATAGAAAAGGCCCCAATTGGAGTGGATGGTGGTGGTGCAGAATGAAATCCTTTCCCCTCCTCCACTCCAATCGGGTTCTTTAAGGTGGCGGGGGAAGAACGTACTTTCTGCAGGACTCAGAAAGCTGCTTCCCCACACACACACTAGGTGTCCTCTTTTTTGGTTTCCCAAATATGGTCACCCTAAGCTATGATAGCTAAAGGGACGCTTCATGTCCAGAAGCAGTATGCATACTAATATTTGTTGCTCAGAGGCAAATGGCAGGGAGAGCAGTTGACTTCTTGCCCTGCTTGGGAGCTCCCAAGAACCATCAGATTGACCAATGCTGGAAACAGCTGGACCTTCAGCCCCATCTGACAGGGCACTTCTTATATGCTGTTGTAGAAGATGGAGCAGTTTGAATGGGGCAGGCCCACAGGCATGGAGTACTAAGCAGCCTCAATCCCCCAAAAGCAACACCAGCTTATTGCATCCCACACTCCCACTAGGGTGGGTTTTTTTTTCTATGAACCAACTCCAAACTAATGACTGCTTCTCTCTCACTCTAGACATATTCAAAACTACTTCTTACAGTCCTCCCTCCCACAATGGTTATAGCCTCCAGCAGGTGGGCATGAACATCATTCTAGTTTCTAGGAACATCAACTAGTCATTAAGCTCCTCTAGCTATCAAACTCTATATGGCCTGTGACATTGCCATCATTTTCACTTTGCACTACAGAAGAATACATCCAACAGAACAAGGAAAAACAAACAACAGCCCCCCCCCCGTTACATTTTCTCCTTTCCATTTTTTAAACCATCTACCATTCCTATCACCAGTATCCCAGAGCACCCACCAAATGTGATGTAACCATAATAAAAGAGTGGTGAACTGGCTCAGGGCTGTAAAGACAATTGTGTTTCTGTACCTTTCTCTACTTCCTCATCTCTCTTATATTGCTCTTTTTATTTTACCTTTGAAAAGCTACAATTGAAGCACATACAGACTCTTAAAAACAACAATAGCCAAACAAAACAGTGATATTTGTGGGCACTTTATTCTGTTGAGGTTGAGTGCCCTAAAAGTTTACAACCTCTTGCTGAGGAAGCCATCTCCTATTCTCAGAAGTTTCACCCTTAAGGTCAACAGTTTCATTATAACTGCACAACACCAGAGAGGAAGCTTAGAGATACCATGCGGGAAACTATACAGCCAGATCCTCAACTCCACTAAGTAGAATCACTTGGGATTCCAACTGATGCCTTTAAAGCCAATATGACTAACAGTGGAATTCTATACATGTTTACTCAGAAGTAAGCCTCCCTACTTTCAGTGGTGCTTATTCTGAGGAAAGTCTGCACAGGATTTAAACCAGTTTTAAAATAGCAACCCTGGTTTACATGAATGATTGTTTGGGTTGCTAAGTAAACCTAGGAGACAACCACCACAAAAAACTTTTGATACTAAAGCTAAAATTCATGATTTTACTAAGCATTTTGTAAAGATGTATTCCAGTGAACCATGCAATTCCTCCCTCTATCACTACTCTATTTTATCTCTGTCATATGTATATCAACACGATTAACATTCCGGGAGGATGCAAATGGGGAGAGGAATTAATCCCAGGTTTTTGATGCATAACACATACAGTGCTGAGACAAGATCCTGAATGTCAATTCTATTTCTCCACCTGGATTAGCTGAAATTAGCTCTTGGAATGGGTTCCAGGGGGTGGGGTAGGATTTGCAAAAAGATAACTCTTCTGTTCCCTATTCTCAGGAACACATCTAGATGTGTCTAGAGATGGACCAATCAGTCTACTTCCTATCCATGACACGTTCACAGTTGTTTGTCTAAAATCCATTCCAGCCCATTTCTGCATTAATCCATGGTGGTTGGGTTTTTTTTTTAAAAAAAAAAAAAGCTGTACAAACATTTGTATTTAATATTTAAGTACATATATTTAAATATATTTTTTTTCTCAAATATGCATTTCTAAACATATTTTCTCTTGAAATATATACAACTTATTATAATGTGAGAGGGTTGTTTGCTTGTTTGCTTGTACACAAGAACAACATTGGAACATTGCATGAAAGCCAGTGTAT
The DNA here is from genome assembly GCF_023053635.1 of Elgaria multicarinata webbii. NCBI lineage: Eukaryota > Metazoa > Chordata > Lepidosauria > Squamata > Anguidae > Elgaria > Elgaria multicarinata. The sequence goes on from NC_086177.1 coordinate 19,557,284, forward strand.
AGCTCTGTTGTGATCCACACTAGTTTGGATGGTGTTGATCAGGACAGTTCAAATCAGAATTTGGATCGAACTCTTCAATATTCACTAGATGTACATCACTACTAGCATCTTTAGGATTGTCAGATTATATTTTTATTCAAGAAGGCCTTTGGCCTGTAAGATTGGGCCTTGCTAGACAATGCCAGATAAGCCGGCAGGGAGGCGGGGCGACGGCGCGCTAACTTTAGCGCGCGCCGCCCCGCCTCCTACACGCACGACGCGCAGGGACTCCGGAAGCCCTGCAGCATCGGCCATTTATTTATTTTTTTGTTAAAGGGGCTACGTGAGCCCCAAAGACTCCGGAGAAGGTAAGTGGTTTTTTTTTACTTAAGCCCCTCATCTGCCCCTGATCCCCTCCCATGCCTCAAACCCACTCTTTCCCCGCCCTCCCTCCCTGTCCCCGATCTGTGCCGCCCTCCACCCTCCCTCCCCAATCTGTGCCACCCTCCGCCCTCCCTCCCCATCCCCGATCTGTGCCGCCCTCTGCCCTCCCTCCCCGATCTGTGCCACCCTCTGCCCTCCGCCATCCCTCCCTGATCTGTGCCACCCTCCGCCCTCCCTCCCCGATCTGTGCCACCCTCCGCCCTCCCTCCCCGATCTGTGCCGCCCTCTGCCCTCCCTCCCCGATCTGTGCCACCCTCCGCCCTCCCTCCCCATCCCCGATCTGTGCCGTCCTCTGCCATCCCTCCCTGATCTGTGCCACCCTCTGCCCTCCCTCCCTGATCTGTGCCACCCTCCACCCTCCCTCCCCATCCCCGATCTGTGCCGCCCTCCGCAATCCCCCTCTCCTGCCGGTCCAGCCTTCCCCCCTATCTCCCCCCCGGGATCCCCCCGGCCCGATGGGCACAGTGCTCATATGAGCGCTGTGCCCAGCCCGTGGCTTTTCCTGGCTACTCGCGAGTAAGTGAGTAGCCGCAAAAAGCCACGGACCTTGCTAGACGTTCCGCAGCCCCGGCCCCAGGCTGGGGCTGCGGAAAAGGTGCACCATAAGCGATTTCGCTTATAGCGGGTTAGGGGAGGCTTCAGCATGGCCTGACCCCGGATTACCCTGTGCATCATCTGGACGCACAGCAGGGAAACCGGCCTCATCTAGCTAGGCCCTGGGTCTCTTGGGTTGGGTGCTGTTTTTATTCAGTAACTGTTATGTTTTTAATGCATTTTAATGTATTGTTTTAACCAATTTTAAAGGTCTCTGTAAGCCCCCTTGAATGTCATCTTTTGCTAAAAAGGTGGATTACAAATCAAATAAATAAACAAAGAATAAGTAAATACTTTTTGAGGCAGATCATAAATTACCTGGTAAATATACAGGAGCTTTCTTTCCTTAATGACTGCATGTATACATCACCTTTTTGAATGAAACTTCTAGAAAGGAAATAGATATCTCCTCCTGTTTGTTCAGTTTATTGCCTATATTGTGGATTTGCCAAATAACTACTTCATGTTTAGTAATCCCATTAGTTTTTGCTTGACCTAGTTTAAAATCCCTACTCAGATATGAAACTCACTTGTTAAATTTAGGCTGGCCAGTATCTCTCAGCATAAACAAACTCACAGGGTTGTTGTGAGGATCAAATGGCGGTGCGGAGAACTACGTACACCGCCCTGAGGTCCCTGGAGGAAAAGCAGGTTACAAATATATGAAATAAATAAAATAAATCTATATTCCATATAGTAGTAGTGGACTGATTCTTCGAGTGACAGTCTTGTACCTTCTTTCATGAGGGACAGAGAAACCTCGTTTTCTTTTCTTTTCAAACATTCTTCTACAGACAGAAATTAGAAATGAAAGTGGAACCTGCAACAAAAAGTTGCAACATGGAGCGCTCCTGTTCAGAGCCCCAGGCAGCCAACTGTGCCCTTTTCTGGGATATTCCATTCCATTCCATTCCCCCTCAGTTTTCCATTCCCCTCCAGTTGAGATGCAGCACATTATGAATTTGACTGCCCCTTATATATAGATATTAGAAAAAAAAATATTTGGAGCCTTTTTTTAAAGAAAGTGAAATACAGGGGTGCTAAGGAAAATCTGAGTTATTTATTACATTCAACTGATCCATATGTGATACAAAAGGTTGCACTATTTCCAGTAAAAGCTAATAAATGTAGAGCAAAGCTTTTAAATGCTATTGGTGTGAGTTGTTATAAAGATTCAGATATATAAATGAAATGTCACTGAGAAGTAATTAAAGGTTTTGTATGTCTGCTGTGCTCCCATCTTACTATCCTTTCAGTAATGCGTGTTACGTATTTGATAGCTCTGTAATTTTTACCATATGCAATTTTTATAAGATGTAGTATAGTAAAATGTCAAGTTTGTATGTGTTGCAATGATCTGTGGAACCAATATTTTGGGTTTTATTTTCTTAAAAAAAAATAAAAAAGTTAATGTGCCATAGTCTATGCTCCATTTCTTGAATAAACTAGAGTAGCACCCATAAAATGACAATGATATATCCATTTACTTGAGAATTTTTGACACTGCTAGTCAGGTGGTGACCTGTCAGGACAGCTAACAAATATAAAACTAGAGCTGTGCACAAGTGGTCTCTCAAAATTCTCTACCCTATTTATAGGTAGAGAAATTGGGGAAACAATTTCACAGAATTTATCCAGGGGGAGGAGAAATTCTCCAACAATTTCTCACAGGTAGGCATCACCCATTGGCAAGGGCTCTAGCACAGCTTCTTTCTCTTTTGCCTGAGGTATTTGTTTGTTTTTCACTGCCACTGAAAAGGGGTAAGAGCATCAACTTTTGGGGCAAGGGGTGGGGAAGGGAATGCAGCCAACACAAAAATATAACGGAGAAGAATATTTGGAGAAAATTCTGCTAAAAAGATCCTTTTATTTAGGGATTAAGAAAATTTCAGGACTATGCTGAGAAATTTTGGCTCAACTCTAGTTGTCATTTTTCAGGGTTCAGTACCTTCCCCAAGGTCTTATAAATGTTATATTTCTGAGGGGTACAATCCGCCCCGCACACTCAGGTCCTCAGGGATGAGTTTACTTCAGCCAGCAAAAACTAGATTGACAACTGTCACCCAGAGGACCTTCTCTTCTGCTGGGAGAGATCCGCCAATTCAATAGTCTTTCTGAATATATAAAAAAAGACTGATCTCTTCCGGCAGGCCTACCCAGTTGAATTTTGAGATGTCTGGTGGTTATTTTAATCATGTATTAGTTTTATATGTTTTAAACAGTTTTATATATTCTATGTTGTTCCCTGCCCCGATCCAGAGGGAGAGACGGGTAAGAAATAAATATATTGTTGTTGTTGTTGTTGTTGTTATTCTTCTTCTTCTTCTTCTTCTTCTTCTTCTTCTTCTTCTTCTTATTATTATTATTATTATTATTATTATTAGGCGGACTCTGGTGCATATTTATTTATAAGAAGATTTATGTCCCCCATTTCCGCTATAGACTGCTTAAGCCAGCTCACAAGATCAGACAAAGAAAAATAGTCCATCAAATAAAATATACTAATAAATTAAAATCAAAACTAAAAATTAGGAGCCAGATGTAGCATGGGGAGGGGAGGCAATCCAAGAATATCAAGAAGTAATTTTCTAACCAAGCTAAATATCAGGAACACCACAGTTTAGGTGCTGCTACAGAGAGGCCCATTCCTGTGTTTCTACCAGAATTCTCTCAGATAGAGAGGCTCTCTTAAGCCCTATGCAGGCGTCCCCCTTGAACAACACATGTAGGGCTAAAGTGGGGGTGGGATGTGTGCAAATACCCTCAAGCATCCCTGTACCCCAGGCTTAATCAAATCTTCAAGGGTTTAGTTTGTATTCTGATCCCAGGATGTTTGAGGCTTCCAGAAGGACCCATTGTGCAGCTCTTTGATGTCATTTATCTTCATTGCCATTTGACATATTAGAAGCTTCTGTAAAGCCTAACTGGGAAGCCCCTAATGAACATTTTTTAATTCTCTGGATGTAGAAATTTCAGCCATCTCTGCATGTGGAACTGTGGGTTGACTGAAACCTCTCCAGTGGAACCAGAAAGGATTTCACCTGACTGTAATATTGATTCAGCTTATAGTACTAAAAACAATTGCTCATTAGATATAATTTGCAGTGTTCAGTCCACAGCCAACAAGTGAACAATTGTAATGTCCTTCTCAAAGGACTGATAAAACATATGTTTCAAGCAATAGTCCATGCAACATCATCTGTTCTATATCCGTGAAACTGACTGGCATCATGGATATGAGTAATGGGAATGCCATACGGCTATTTTCTGTTTCTTTCAGAAGCAGCTGTTTTCAAGTTGTGTCTAGAGCTGAGTGGGATAAACCATACAGGAACATTACCAGTGGAAGACGAACATTAATAGAGCTGAGTACTCTGTGCCAATTGTACATATGTTGCAATCAGAATAAATTATGGGAACCATGTACATATCTGTTCCTTTAAAATAATACTGGCATCTAGCTTTTCCCAGTGTGTCTGGGCTGTCAAGTGGAAAAACAAGCAAAACAAAACTGGAGCCACTGAATCGATGTCACTTCTGTTCAGTTATTATTGCTACACACTGCAATCCTATGTGCCTTCACTACTTTATGTCATGTCATGAATGTTATACCTGAAGTAGTTCCAGACAGTTTAGGACATGGAAAGATAAACTTTAACTGTCCACCTTGAAATCTCCATCCACTGGAATCTCCCTCGCTTGACGCATCCTGAGTTTACACTTGTTACAAACATGGGGGGCAGCGCTATTGATGGCCACTAGTGAGGAGGCATTCTGTTAGTGGAGGCAGCATTCCTCTCTGAATACCAGTCAATGGAGAACAACAATGGGAAAGAGCTATTCCACCCATGTTCTTCTTCAGGCATCCAGCCCCTTTGAGAAACAACTAGAGATTGGGAAGAATTTTGTTTAATCCCACCAAAGGAGTTTTCATCTGACCATTTATATGTGTAATAGGAAGCATTTTACCCCCAGTTTGCTTTCCATTATGCATTTCCATTACACATTTGAATCATTGGAGAAAAAAACACCTTTGTGAGGGATTAACGACATGCAAGTCTTTGTAAGAGAATGTCTGCACCTTTGCCAAGTTACACATTTATTATATATATTTTTTGTTTCATTTTTGTATTAGAACTTAATGAAATGTCCTAATTTCTTGATAAACCATGTCATACTGGGGGCCACAATCACACAGAATATTCTAATCACATTCAAGTGAAGGCGAGTAGAATGCCCTTTCAGACCTTGCTGGTTAAACATAGCAAGATTTCAACTACGGTGGGGTGGATGGGGGGGGGGGACAGAGCCAGTCTGCATGGCCCCATCAGAGTATGAACCTTGAGCCCCCTCACATTTTCTTGAACATCTGAATAGGGATAATGTCTGTGTGTGTTCGTACATATTGATTAAATTTGGGACACTGTGATTATATACAAACTTACTCAACAAGTACAGCAAGGAAGGAATCTATCTATCTATCTATCTATCTATGAAAGATAGAAATACTAACAACAGATTATTAAAAGCTATATTTTAAGCTAAATGTTTTGGCTTCTGCCCTCATCAGTAACTATGCTGTTAAAAGGTAATCAGGACTGGCAGTTTGGAATGTCCGGAGATAAAAGTTCCTTATGAGAAAAACAAGCAAACTTAGGCCTTTGCTAGACCAGGCTATATCCCAGGGTGATACCCGGGGTTGTTCCTATGTGTCCAGATGATGCACAGGGGATCCTGGGCTCAGGCAGGGATCAACCCTGCCTAGCCCTGGGATATTAGCCTACCCTTTGGCCCAGGTTTTTCCCACAGTCTCGGGCTAAGCCCAAGACCGTGAGTGTGTGGCTTGTTCTGCGGCTTTTCCCGGCTCCGTACAATTACTCGTGTGTAGCCAGGAGAAGCCATGCACGGGAAGCAGTGGCGCTTCAGCCATCCAGGGCAGGGTAGGGGGAGCGGGAAAATCAAGTTCATTTTTTTAAAAAAAAAACTTACCTGAGCCCGCGAGCATTCCTGTGCATCGCTCCTTTAAGAAAATTAAAAAATGGCGGACACAACAGCTCTCTTCTTGAGCTCATTGTGCATGACGTCTGGACTACCGTGACAGCCCACCATAGTTGCATCGTGGGCTCTCCCCTCCTCTGTCATGGATTTAACGGTAGGTTTAGCAAAGGCCAGAGGTATGACTGGTATAATGCTTACAAATTGTCTTCCAAGTTCTGAGTCTACAGCTCCAGATTCCCCCACCCATTTGTCAAGCATATCAGGGTTTTCTGTTCATTCTGTTGGAATCAACTGTAAATCTAGGAGACTATGTGCAGGAGAGTTGAAATGACTTGCAACAGGTCCATCGTAGTTTTCCCTACATATTGCATATGACATCCTTTCCTTTTTTTACATGGAATTAAATAGACCATATTAGTTAAAGTGCATGTTAACAATTTATAGACTGAGAACTATTAGTACAAATGGCCTTCATCTGGAGGACAATTCATAAGCATTGTACCAATCACACCTCTGTTTTTTTCTCCTCAGGAAAGTTCAGCTCCAGGTCTTCCAAACTGCCGCTCCTGATACCCATTTAAACAGTACAGCTACTGAAGAGAGAGGAAGCCAAAGCTTGAGTCCAAGTTATCTGAAGGAACACCTTCTCCCTTTTGTGCCTGCCCAGATCATTTTCAGGGGTCCTTCTCCATGACCCCCTGCCAAAGGAAGTGAGGCAGGTGGCTACCAGGAGGAAGGCCTTCTCTGCTGTGGCACCCCTACTGTGGAATGAGCATCCTAGAGAGGTTCACCTGGCAACTACATTTTACTCTTTTCGATGCCAGGTGAAGACCTCTTTATTTTCCCAGTATGATAGATAACTGGGAAACTAAGATGATAACAGTTTATCATCTTAGTCTTTTAACTTTGCTGTTTTAAATCTGTGTTTTAAATTTGTGTAAATCTCTGCATTTCTGCTTGGTTTTATCCTGGCTGTGCTTTTATATTGTACTTTTGTACTGTGTTTTTAAACTGTTGTTTGTTTTATACTTTGAATTGTACTTCATGGTTTTAATTTTTGTGAACCACCCAGAGAGCTTTGGCTATTGGGTGAGTATATAAATGCAATAAATAAATCAATTAGCTTAAAATATAGTTTTAATACTTTATTGTTAGTCTTTCTTTCTTATACAATTTTATCTTAAGACTGTCTGCATCCACAGTTGATCCAGACCCTCATTTTGGCTTTTCTGTTTGTACTATTTTACAGCAACTTCTCTCTCTCTCTCTCTCTCTCTCTCTCTCTCTCTCTCTCTCTCTCTCTCTCCCTCTGTATGTGTGTGTGTGTGTGTGTGTGTGTGTGTGTGTATGTGTGTGTGTGTGTGTGTGTGTGTGTGTGTGTATATATATATATATATATATATATATATATATATATATATATTAGGATTCCTTGCTTGCTGCACTTGCTGAGTAAGTTTGCATATAATCATGGTGACCCAAATTTTACCATTCCTCTGCTATTTAGTTGGTCGCTTTGGAGACTTCCAATTATGTGCTGCATACAGTTTTTGCCTTTGTATATGAGTACTGAAGAAGGACATCTCTTCACAAACCCAGCATGAACCCAGTCCTTAACTCTGGAATGTATAGAGATGTGCAAAACCTGCCTGAGGAGTTTTGCCAGTCTTGTCAAACTCAAATGTTTCACCTGAAGAGAAATCTCTCAAATTCACTTCAAGATGCTGTTTTTGTTGAAATGTTGATGACAGCCCTGTTTTTCCAGTCTGGACAGTGGACTGAAGGACATGTCTGTTTGCTGACTCTTGGTGATTCAGAAAATATAGGTTACTGCAGTCTTTTCCCAAGTTGGCACTCTCTAGATGTATTGGACTACAACTCACAGCAATATAGCTGGCTGGGGGACACAGGGAGACAGAGTCCCAAATATCTTAAAGGCGCTAGGTAGAGAAAAGCTGCATTACTGACATCCATTATAGTGGCCACATGTCACAACCATCCAGGGTTTAAGAAACCTTGGGTGGTTGTGATGTATGAACTGGGCTAGTGTGAGTTCTATGCTCTGTTAACCATAGGAAGAAAGAATTGTAACAGAATTAAGCCTAATATGTGAAACTGGAAATTTAGCTTAGACCAGCTCTTGTCCAGGTTGGTTAAAAGGCTGCCTGTTTCTGTCCTATAAAGCTGAAATATTTGCTTCATGGTCCCATATTATATTATAATATACAGGCAGAAGATGCTTTGATTTACAGCTTGGGTTACAATGGCCCAAGCACACTGTCATCAGGATATTTTAGTGATGGTTTTGAAAGTGTCAACCACAAGCACTATTTCGGGCTCTCTAACCATGAACTTTCCTAATCCCCATCAGTTTCTGCAACCTGACACTTTTTAAGATACTCTCCTGGGGGGGCAAGAAAAGGCAACATAAAATGTCAGATGCTATCAGAGTTTTGGCTGAAAGCTTCTGACACGACTGCTGTAAATCTCTTCGGTGCTCTTCCAGGTGGCTTCTAAAATTAAGTAGTCATACCAAAATGTTTAGCAAAATTGGCAGCTGATTTAATAGGCCCATTAAAGCCCTATTTATAAATTAGTGATATCGTTAGTGCTGTGGTTCTATATTAAGTAATGGAACCATCACCGCACCTGACAGAATAGCAAAGAATGATAGGCTGATTGGGAGAAAAAAAGTCTTTTCAATAATAATAATAATAATAATAATAATAATAATAATAATAGCCTATAATTTAAAAATATAAATTCTGGGTAATGCAATGAATATGATGCATTTAAAATATAATAGTCAAACTGTAAGTGTGAAATCAGGCCCCCACAGAGGTCAATGGCAAAGCTTCCAAGGGTTTTAATGGAGTTGACTTGGACCTTAATTTCTTTCCACCCAAATGCATTTTGCTTCACTTACACACATGCAGAATTCTCAGCATTCTGAAGGAGGGTACTGGCTAAAAAGTAATCCATTATTTTTATTGAGCAGAATTTGTATAGAGTACTTGAATTTGTAAGAGCTTTCTTGGAAGGAAGGTGTAAACTGACATTGGGGAATTAAATGGAACAAAAAAATCTGCATAATTTGGCTGGTTGGCAAGTATGCACTAAAATTAATACAATGTGCCTTCCGCCCACAAGCAAGTATGTAGGGACAATGACTATCCGAACCTGTGCCTACTAAAGATGGATGAACCTGTCAATTTCAGTCTCACCAAAAAAGTCATTTTTAAATAATAACAACAACCCCTATGGAAATGTGTACATTCTTCTCAATTAATGCATCTTTGTTTGCATTTTGTTTGTATATGTAAATATACACATTCCCTCGCCACAGGTATTTTGCATTGCTGAAATGCTGTTTTATGTGGACGTTTCTCAGTTATAGGCATCTTGTGCACATTTCCTTCTAAAATGCACATTTTATGTGCACATATTTCCAATCTGCACCTGAAAGCTCAAAAAAAATGGGGATTCCAGAATGCAGATCTGTGTAAGCTTGCTGAAAGACTCAGGAGGTGCAAATTGATTAAATCTGTGGAAAAACAACAAGCTCAATGGAGCATATTTCTCATTCATCACTACTGCCTATGTTTTTGCATGAGAATTAAAAATCTGGCCAAAGTCCAGGCTTCTGTTCTGACAGTTGCTTCAGACACAACTCAGTGAATGGCTTAGGATGGAGCTACACTGCCAGGGACAAACTGTTCTCCAGGAACACCAACCACCGTTTCTCCACTGAAAAGTAGGGTGGGGTGGGAGCAGTTTGCGACAGAGAGACCATTGGCAGGACAGGTTGTATGAGCATTCCTCTGCTTGACACTCTTCCTGGGCAACTTAGCAGCTGCTTTAATGCCAGCTGTCCTGACTTGGTTTCAGCCTTGAGGGAAGTGGCTGGTCAATCAGGCACTCAGGAAGGCTCTGGTAGCAGGACACTAAGGCCTTAGCTAGACCTAAGGATTGTCCTGGGGTCAACCCTGTTCATGTAAATGACACACAGGATATCCCGGGAGCAGGCAGGGACAACCCCGGGACAACCCCAGGATAAACCTTAGGTCTAGCTAAGGCCTATGATTGGTGAGGCAAGTCACATTCAGTCAGGAGTGTGCTAGGTAAATAGGAGCACAACGTGGCAGAGAATGGACAGCACTATGCAGGAGTTGATGGGCTGGGATAATTCATCATGAAAGCAGTAACAGAGGGCTTAAGAAATACCATAAAATCAGGTCCCTCAGAAGCTCCACTTCCCATTACAACTCCAAAGAACCCTTGCTCATTCCTAGAGTCTTAAGCTCCTACAGGGCTGAGGAGCCTGAGATACTTTTGGAGAATTATTATTGGAGTTTGAGGTTGATGCCTTACGTCCAGAGGATGTATCATACATTCCTGAAGATCCTCCCTTGAGTGGGGAGACCAGTATCACTGAACTCAGTGTTGTCTGTGGGGTGACACCAATCCTCCAGACCCATGGATATGGCACCATTAGGCCTACCCCATATGAGTGTAGAACCAGTAACTGGGGGAAACATCTGTCAGGGGAAGGCTTAAACACCACCTACCAATAATCCACTTTATTCCTGCAAATTTCCTAACTCTGACTGACACTTCATAGTCAAGAAGCATCAGAGTTCCCATCCCAACATCTCCTCACACCTCCCATAATCAACATACTTGTTCTTTATTCATATGTTTAAAAAGTTAAAAAGCTGTTTAGTTCTATTGCTAGCCATCTCACTTCCTCTGTCACATAATACATAATCCCTCTGCAAAGCATGTAGAGGGAAGTTGTAAAGTTTCATGATGGTGTGCAGAACATGCTGGCGCTTAACAGCAGCCACAGTGCAAACATGAGAACAAAAGCACTCTATATGATCGGGTCACTTCTTTGCATATATATTGCTGTGGATTGGAACAACAAACTGTTACTTATTTAAGGAAATCAAGCAGATAAATAATTACCAAAAAAGAAAAGAAAATGCCACCCTACATTCACTTGACCTTAGGAACTGGATGTGACTAAGAATTTCTACCAGTATAAATCCTGTCTTGATGAAGTCAGCTATAAATGTCAGATCAGTACCTGTTCGAGAGGCATAGCTTTCATGTCCATAGTCTGTGCTTCCTGCCTTCTTGTTAATGAGGTATTCGTTATGCATTCATTATTCTGCATTCTATCATCCAGATCCCTCCATATTTTATTTTTATCATCTAGATACAAGTGGCACACGAGGGACACATTTGCTTAAAAGTGTAAGCTTAGTGCTCAAGGATGCATCAATATTACTTATCTTAAAAGAGAAATTATACCCATGCTGCATGTGTGGCAAAGAACACTTTCTTCATCATCATGGCTTTTTCTTACCCCCAATAAAATGTCTAAGTAACAATTAGGTCATGTTAATTGGAGGTCTAATATTGCTGGTCCTCATCAATTTGATCCCCCCTGTTTTAACTTGTAAGAGGCACACAAAGCATTCTTGGTTATAGGTATACTCTTTACATGCGGCCACTATCTTAGCAGGAGTCTAGAACTGGTCACAAAAACATCTTAAGATGTTATGATATAATGAGCAATATAATGAACCGTATGGACATCTAAATCAAAATAGAGCGGTGCCTGGGTCGGCCCAAAGATCCATTAAATATAGCCTTCTGGGATTTCAGCTAAGAACTTAGGTCTATTATAATAGCATCAGACGAAGACTAAACATCTCTCCCCAAACTCACACTGACATTATTAAATCCAGGATCGTGAGGAGGCTCTGAGCTCCTATCACCATAAAGCCAGACCAAAAATTTTCTTAGGAGCAAGGTACAAAATATGGTGGGTATAGGGCTACCACTGAAAATGGCCTCCCATACCTATTCTCCCCTCTCTCCCTTGCAACATGTATTTTTATTTGCTCTTTGATGGGATCTTCTCAGATGGTGTTTCCAGCTGCTTTGTCACATTGGCAGCCAATAATGTAGAGCAGGGGACAATGATGTGAACTGGGGGGAGAGGAAATGTATCAAATGTTAAAGACCCATCTTGAGAAATGTGAAACTGCATGAAACAAAAAGAGAGGGGAGAATATGACATGGGTCTTCTGTTTGGGTGGAAGCCCCATGTGTACTATAATGTCTAATTTGGCATTTGTTCTCTCTTCAATTGGGAGTATCAAGGGTAGGTTGTCAGCAAAGGAGATCCGACACAAACACATCATTCCTTGATGACAGGGGTGGGGAAGCTATGACCCTCCACTTCAACTCCCATCATCCCTTACCATTGTTTATGCTGGCTGGGGCTGTTGGGAGTTGGAGTCCAACACCTTTTGGTGGGCCCCAAGGTTTCCGTTCTGGCTTGAGAAGAATGTTATTGCTTTGCTTTAACACACACAGTCTTTATATGTCAGATGGGACATCATGTTGTATGGATATCTGCATGGGATTCACTCACACACACATTAAGGTGTACCATTAGATCCTTTGTAACTAGGTATTAAGAGAATTCATAGAATATACAGTTTGCCTGTGACTGGTTAAAAACGTCTAAGGATGTAACAGAATCAAAGATGTGGAGGTGATGCAAAGTCTAACAGAAATGCTACTGCAGGATGGTTAACGGGCAGGACAGAAATGTATTGTTTCCACCACCTCCAAGCTAAACCGTGGACTGTGGAAGAACTAATGTCCCTCTCAAGGACCATTCCTTAATTTTGTTGATCAGGGATACATTGCATACCTCCTCTCTCACTAGAATCTATTTCCGTGTGTGTGTGTGTGTGTGTGTGTGTGTGTGTGTGTGTGTGTGTGTGTGTGAGAGAGAGAGAGAGAGAGAGAGAGAGAGAGAGAGAGAGAGAGAGAGAGAGAGAAATGTGACACTGGTAACTACCTTTGCATGCCATATGGGACACATATGAAAGCTCCATTAGTTCATGTGAAACTGCAGATATACTTCCTGTGAGACAAATAGACATGTGCACCAGCTCTCAAAAACACCTAAGCTAGGGAAGCAGTCACAGTCCATGTTTGTCTCTCGTTCACACATTGCCTACATAAACAAACATGCCCATGAGGACACATTCTGACCTGCCAAACCTTCAAGATAATTTAGTGCAATGGAAAAATTAGGAAAAAAGAACAGCAACAAAGCAAATTCAATACTTTTTCTGCAGTTGGATTTTTAAAGAGATCGAAGCCTTTTTATTCCTGGACAAAGTAGTTTGTGTAGCTGCTCTACAAAATTGTAGAAATTATGGTGGAGAGTTGAAATTAATATGATGGAGGCATCATTGTCCTCTTTAATGTATTCACCTCCCCCATCTTTTTATCTCACTGTTGTCTTTTGTCAGACAGATTTGTCAGGGTTTTGAAACAATACAAAATTAGTTTACCAGAGGTGATAGTGGGATACTTACAGATATTAACACATTTGACACTCCAAACACACACACACACACAAAGACACACTCACAAACACAATTTCCCTGTCATCAGCCTGAGGGTACTCATATGGTTTTTTAGTTTTCCTTTATACATGGCATGGCTGAACGCATGCCAGTGTCAATGTATTATGGGTTTAAATTGGAATTTTGAATCTTGGAGCATGACTGCTTTTCATTAAATGTTTTTTTTTAAAAAAAATGGATTTTTTTCATGCAGTTGGCTCCCAGTCAGATCCACGAATTGCTTTGCCACTTTAAGAATGAGGCAGTTGGTTCTCCTGACACAAGAGGTCATGTATTATTTACCCAGAGCGATGGAGCAATGTGCTCAGGGAGTCATCCCGGGTCATTAAAATAGGTATGTGGGAAAAAAAAGTCATCACAAGTCAAGTCAATATCAAAGTGTAATAGACTTGCTATTTATGAGCAAAGTAGGAGTTGCAAGGGGGGAGAACACTGAAATAGAAAATGTTGACGAAGGAAATATACTCTTGTATATGGAAGAGAGAGAGAGAAATCTCATGTATTTGCTATGGCAATATGTTCTAAGAACAATTCTGAGACATGTTTGTTCTATGAACTGGCAGAAATCTGGACCCTACAGGATTATTTTAAATCACTTACAGCCCAACCCTATACATGTCTACTGAGAAGAAAGTTCCATGGATTTCAGTGGGGTTTACTTCCAAGTAAATGAGTACAGAATTGCAGCCTCAAGCTGTATAGGACTGCCTTGATGGAATTTATTTCTCCAAGTGGAAAACTCACTATTGTTCAGCTTGCAGACACTTTGTTCTGAGATTGCTAACTATATCCTGTGTTACTGTAAACACCTTTGCTTTGCACAACAGAGAACCAGCGCTCATGATTATATATAATGGATATGACTTTTAAAGATACATTTTCATGATATTAGGTCACAATAATAATAATAATAATAATAATAATAACAACAACAACAATACTCAGGGAATGGGGCTTACCTCTGAGTAGACCTGTGTAAGATTACACTGTCAGTCAACAGAGCTTTTTAGAAAATGAAACATTTACCTTTCCCACGTACTGGGGTTCGGAGCCCATATATTCTTCCAGCACAAAGAACTGATTCCAGACCCAGCCTCGCTTGACCCGGATGGCGGGTGTCCTCCTCTCGGGTGTTGTGACAACATTTCCCCTTGGCTCAGTTTCTAAAGTCTGTTGTGATCGTGGATGAAGTGGTGTTAAGAGACCTCCATCGAACAGGACCCAGAGAAGCAGGGATAAGCAGTTCCGTGTAAGCATTGGCAATGGTTTCCCTACAGCAAGTAATTAAAAACTCCAACACCGAATGCCGAGCTGAAGAATCCAGGTTTGAGGCTGTCCGTGGGCCTCCACCACTTAGCTTCAGAATTTTTTTATTTATTTTTTGTTATTGCCGAAATGCTAATGCAGACATTAATCCTTCTGGTGACAAGGTTTCTGCCGCATTAAATTCCATCTAAAGGGACCTATAAAAGAGATTTACATTGCAACATGAAATTATATAAAATTACACTGAAGTATTCATCCAAATACTATTTCTCACACCTAGTTAGTTTCTACAGACAGTGAGCGAGAATGAAGCAAGAAACAGAGCCTGAAGTAGCATTGGTATTTAATGCTGTAGCACTGAGTTGCAACAGAGCACTGCACAGTAACTATAGGAATGTTTCATTCTGCTTCTGTTTTGTATTATTCTAGTCTTTGCCTGAAGAGAAGCACACAGCCTGCCCTTTATGGCCCAGTTATAAAATAAAGCCGTTACACATCAGTGAATTCAGATATTATTTACTCAGTATTCACATGGGAAAGGAGGGGGGGGAATACTGTGGGCAAAAGTAGACCAACCTATCAATAGGTACGGTAGTGTTGTTACTTGCAACACGTTGACTGCCCTTTTTGAAACATGAAATATGCAGAGATGGTTTTGCATGAACAGTCATTATTTCCATGTGTGCAAATTTCTCCAGGCAGAAAGAGATGTGACAATGAGTGTGGATTGGTTGTCCAAACTGGCAAATTTGAGTCAAAATGGATGGTTGAGAATTTTTGGAAGTTTTTTTTTTTTTAAAGAACTTACCCAAATTAGCAAATTCCTTCATAAATGGGACAGAAAAAAACTTGAGATTAAAAATCAAACCAAACTAAACCAAACATAATGTGGGAGGAAATATGTCTTTCTTTATGTAGTCACTTCATATGACTAGGGTGACCATATGAAAAGGGCTCCTGTATCTTTAACAGTTGTGTAGAAAAGGGAATTTCAGCAGGTGTTAGTTGTATGCGTGGAGCACCTGGTGAAATTTCCTCTTCATTGCAACAGTTAAAGGTGCAGGAGCCCTGCCCTCTTTTGTATCTGGTCACAAATGACACCTGCTGAAATTCCCTTTTCTATACAATTGTTAAAGTTACAGGAGCCCTGTCATCCTTTTCATATGGTCACCCTGTATATGACGTGTCCTGTTCACGTCTTATAAGTAGCCCATTTACTTATGGGCTAGAGCTATTGAAAGCTATTGGCTCCCTAAATTTGTGAGGCTAGCACAGCCTGTGGTGAGGGACACAGAGAGTTGTAGGCCATAAGATGGGAGCTGCACAAAAGCACACCCTGTTGTGAAGCTCCCTTGCACAGGGGAACATTTTGCTGGTGTGCCCTTACAATTCACTGTGTAACACGTCACACAATCGGCAGGGAAAAGTTGTGTTTCCCAACTGGTTTTCCTGATACCATTTATGAATCTCTCTGGCTAATAGTTGCTATTTAATAAATTGATAACATTAAAGTGATGTAATCAAGTATTTCCACTATTAAGGGCAAATAGGAAAAAATAACATTTAATTTGGGGCTTGAATTAATGAGCACAGGAAACATGGAAACTTCTAGTTAATTCAGGTTGCAATAAATGATAGATAAGGCATAAAACGCTGTTGTTATTAGTACTGGAGATCCATTTGGGTGAAGGTGAAGCTAGCTGTGCAATTTTTCTGGGACAAGTAACCAATCAGTCATCCCTGTCACATGATTACTTGCTGCACAAGTTACTAGAGCAGTGTATGTGGAGAACCCAGGCCAAACTTGGTGTTCCTTTCGGTAGTATCTGTGTCACTTAGTATCAAAGAAAGGATAAGATTTTATTCCCCACTGCAAAGTAATCTCTAAAATGCAGCATTTTGGGCGAGAGGGTTACCTCATAGAAGTAAATGCCATCTATCCACTTATATGGGGGAGTGTTCAAGACAAAATGTGTGTGGATGTTTGTTATCCTGCTAGCCCACCTTTCTTGAGGAGATTCAGAGCTCCCATAGGTTATTATGCTATAAGGAGCATCCATGCTGAACTGTCTTCCACACTGGAGAGGTATATTACTGTCAGGAGCAGGTCTCAGCACTGCTGTGAGGCCTCATAATTTTTAACTAGGATTTAATTAGAACTAGTTTGGAATGTCAGAATCTGTGCAAGCTTAGCTCTGTCAGTGTTCTCAGAGAAGAGCAGATGGAAGTCGCATCTCCCAACACAGCGTGACCTTGAGAGGCTAGGAAGCTGTCTGGAGAATCTGATAGTTTTGGAAGAAGTAGGAGCTTTGTAGAAGGAGTCATTCAGACTGAAGTGTCATCTTGGTGGGCTGAGCAGTGCTGGCCTGTTTGTACAGGGGCATTGCTGAAAGGCCAAAGCCTCTGTTTGTCAAGTGGTCTGCAAGAGACCTACACTGTCCTTTTTAAGCTGGAGCAAAGGTAAGGAGCCTTTGCCAGATACAACTGCACTGTGTTTCCTGGAATAGCCTCCCTGTTCGGATTCATCACCATCTGGGACTTTGAAAGCACTTTGCACATGGGTTTGGACTTTGGATTAGTAAGAATTTGCTTTTAATAGACTTGAACTTGTGTTTGTTGTGGATTGCATGTTTGTTTGCTTGTGGTCAGCTCAGTGTAGTGGCAGACTGGGCTTGATTATGACAGTTCGACTTTTCTTCTGCCAATTCAAACAGCAGGGTGTTACCAGTGCTAAAGCAGAAGCACGGGATTCCTTGTGCCTGAGGTTTTACCTTCCCTATGATCTTGTTTAGGCCTTGACCATGTTCCCTCAAGTTACCAAGGAATGATCCACAATTGGACTACCTCCCTTGGGTGGTTTGTTAAGACTTTCAAGAATTTCCCCCTGTGATTGCCTGAGGGATCATATCAGGGATCTTTCCTCTCCTTTATCTGGGCTTGGAACCCATTTATGGAACTGTGGAGATGGCAACAGGGAAACCACAAGTGATTAGCCTTTGACTGTTTTGGAATTTCTTAGAGCCTATAGCTTTGACCATGAGCTGTACGATTTCTGAAGTATGCAACCATGTAGCGTTGCCATGGGATTTCCTGCAATAAAGAAGTCTCACTGATTTTGGTGTTCCTTGTCAGTTTGTCGGAATGTGTGCTTGCCTGAGGGATCAGGAGACCTGATAATTATGAATTGTGTCCAATTCTGGGTGGAACAACTATTTTAACATGTACCTACAATGGTGTGTGTATAAAAATGGGTGAACATGCAATGTTTGAGTGCATTGGGGTTCTCTGAATTCTTCCTCAAAACTTTTTCGCTTTGTTCACATCCTGAACAGAAGTGTCTTTTTATTTTTCAATCTGGAAAACTGCATATTTTTAAAAGTATTCATTTTTCCCAATTGAAAAATGCATTATTTTAAATGTGCATTTTTCCAGAGGAGGGGACGTTTAACCTTCACCTGCTGTGATCCACATGAAAATTGTTCCCCACCTGTGTGCTGCAGTTGCTAGTTGCAAGTTGAATGTTTACTGAAAGCTGCCAATGGTGCTGTCAACACAGCTGCCTGGATTTTTGGACTCTCATTGGAGATTGCTGTGATAATAAGCGCCTATACTTTTTTTAAAAACCCACTATTCTACTGGCTAATGCTATTCTGCCATGCCCGGGGTACCCTGGGCATGGGGAGGCCAATTGCGGGTCAGGCAGAACAAGATGGCGTGGTAGCCAGCAATTGGCTGGCAGTTTGTGCCACTGGGAGGGGAGGGGACTCAGAGCCTATTTAAGGGCTCACGCCCCTCCCTTCCTCCTCCCTTCAAAAAGTGCCTCCTCCCTGTAGGCAGTATGGGCTTGCTTGTGGCCCATTCAGGGTGCCAAGTGGAATTTTTTGCTCATAATCTGAATTGGTTATAATTTTTTCACCTACTTCATACTGCAAGACAGTCAGGGAGTATTAAATAGGTTAATTTGCTTAATTCGGTCACATTTATTGGTGGATAGGCGGTCATGTGTAGTTGGATAGGGTCGGTGAGCATTCCAAGGCACCAAGGGGTGATGGGTAATGCCTGAGGCTCAGCAGCTCCAAGCCCTACATGAGGAGGAGTGACACTGAAAAGCCTACCACCCCAAAAAGGGGAGTCAGGGGGTGGTGACGACTAGATGCCGCCTACCTGGTTCGGAATGTTTCCCCTGATTATTGGCAGCTTACACTGTGTAAGATTGATGCCCACTTAGGTTTCTCCTCTGCAGATCCATCAAATAAATGTTGGCCCTTCTTTAAACCCAACATAGTTGTGTCGCCTCTTTATTTCCGCACTACACCTTCCCGCAAATACTTCTGATAAGTGTCCCCCTGCTTCTGCATTTCTCTCTACGAAGGGTGTTCAGCCAGTTCTGGGTAGGGCTGTATTCCTTCTGAAGTAGCAGGTTCATATCCTGGAGGTTCTCCTGGAGTCAGCTTTGTTGCTGGAAGCTCAGGTGGTCTCAATGACATGGAGCACCATCAACCAGGTTTGGCTGGTGGCCCAAGTATGCCCCTGGCTTTAGTAGTCTAGGCTCTGATCTCAGTAATCTAGATTCTGGTAACATCCAAGTTAGATTACTGCAATGTGCTCTCTGTGGAGCTATTCTTGAAGCTGGTTCAGAAGCTGTAGCTTGCACAAAGTATAGTGGCCAGATTGATAATGGAGACCAGAAGGTCTGAACATAAAATACCACTTCTGGGGTTGCTTGCTCTAGCTGCCTGTGCATTTCTGAGTCAAATTAAGAATGTAAAAACATAAGAAGAGCCATGCTTGATCAGACCAATGGTCCATCTAGTCCAGCACTCTGTTCACAGAGTGGCCAACCAGCTGTCAACCAGGAACCCACAAGCAGGGATGATTGCATCAGCACTCTCCCACCAATGTTTCCCAGCTTACTACCTTTTGATTTTGACTTTAAAGTTTATATGGCTTGGGACCAAAATACCTGACCGAGCACCCCATCATCTGAGATTCTTCTCCAGGTATCTCTAATGAGGGAGGTTTGGAGGATGGCAACAAGGGAGAGGGCCTTTTTGGTGATGGCCCCTGAATTCTGGGATATTTTTCACTGTGAGGTCGACCTGGTTAAGACCTTCCTTTACCTCTGGGCATTTGACAGCATATGATAAGATTTTAACTTGTGTTGGGATTTTTTTATTGTTGTATGTTTTAAATTGCTGTTGTTTTTATGTAAATGATTTTTATGTTAGGTTTTGTATTGCATTTTTATGGTTTTCATCTTTTTAAACCAGTCAGAGAGCTTTGGCTATTGGGTTGTATATAATACAAATAAATAATAATAAATTCATTTCTGCAAATGTAAGGTTGAAGCCATGTCTTTGCCAAGATAATGCCTACCTCAGCCCATATGCTACATTGCTTTTTATACTGTTGCTTTGCAGGTGAACAAAAATAATGCCATTCACTTTCAGACAGCTATTAAAGATGCCTCCCCCACCCTTAATTCCAGGAGAAAACTTTTGCTTAAAAGTCAATACACATGCAGTAAAGGCATTAAAATTACAATGCAAGATATGTTTTTAAATCCAACTATTTCCAGAAGTTCTGTTTTCCTTCCTAATTATACCATTCTTATCAGCAATAATTATACAAATATTATTTGCTAGTACAGCCTGACTCCTTTTATCATCAAGGATATATAATTGGGAATTTGGGGGAATCGAAGTTCTGAGAAGGGTAGAAAGTAAGAAGAAAGAAACATAATCTACAATGCCATTTATTTCCACCCTGAAATGGGAGAAAGGTTTTAATTTCAAACACACACAAAAATGTCCAGTTTTCTCTTTCTTTTTCCTTCCCTAAAACCAGGTTATTTCAAGATCTAAAGGACATGCACATGCAAGAAGAAGGGAAAAGATGAAGAGAGATTAATAAAATGAGAGATTAAGGGGTAGTGGAAATGTGTTTAGTTAAAGTGACTGGCTGATCCTTGTATTCAGAAAGGATTAAAGTGAGGTATTTGCAGCAGAGAAGGAAGTGCATACATCAACTCCATAAAGTTTAGATTTCATATGGAGACTTTCTCAACATTTTTACAAAGCAATCCTCCCCCAAGCTGACTCTTTGTTGGGTCACGCATGGGCCAAAGCATGAATAATACACAAACAACATATCCTGTTCTTATCGGGTTCTCTGCCATTAATGGCAGGCATGTAAGCAAGGAACCCATTATATTTTGGCCTGGTAAAAGTGCTTGGGTTGAGTACATGTGAAATGCATTTCTTTTAACCACTTTATTTATTTAACAGATCAGAGGGCTTTCATGCTCCCTCCTTCTAATGCACACTATATGGGATCACAATCAGATGGTGCTTATCAATAATGCAATGTCCAGGTCTGGCAGATTATCAGGCCCCTTTAGCTCTGTGCCTGCCACTACCTGCCTAATTTGGACAGCAAAATGACAACAGCAACCACAGCTGGCCAGCTGCCTTCCCCACTTTCCTTTATCCAGACTGCAGCTGAAAATAGTCATGGGGAAATCTTCATGATAGCCTTTCACGACTCCATGGTCTCCCCTAAACCATTCTCTATTCAATTTAGCAGCAACTCCCAGGGAGGTTCAACTCAATGGATAATGCTTCTCTCAGTAGATCTCAGCCTCCGGCCATGTCTGTCAGCCAGGGGAGCTTTTAAAGTATTATATAGAGAACCAAAAGTAATGTAAAGAGATTGACGGACTCCAGTGAATGGGGGACGATTCCCCCCTGAGGCTTGAAGATAGCATTCAAGAACAAATATAAATCACGTTTAATCCATTCTCTATCACACGTGTTCTCTGCTCAGTTGAAAAACAAAGGGTTTTCTTAAGTGAAAGAGCATTGGGCTTCATATAATGGCAGAGCCCAAAATGCCCTTTCTGTGAGCTTCAGGCCTAGTCTACACAAACAGCAAAACAACTTACGAAATTTCTTCTCTGCGATACCATTTCAGGCCGCAACTCTGAAAGCTTCTCCATGGGGTGGAGGTTGGGGTGGGGGAGGCAGGCAGGCAATCTGGACAGAGATAGCTT
The DNA here is from genome assembly GCF_023053635.1 of Elgaria multicarinata webbii. Taxonomy (NCBI): domain Eukaryota; kingdom Metazoa; phylum Chordata; class Lepidosauria; order Squamata; family Anguidae; genus Elgaria; species Elgaria multicarinata. The sequence goes on from NC_086177.1 coordinate 19,579,076, forward strand.
ACCTACAGTTATCCATGCTCTGATAACCTCTCGTTTGGATTATTGCAATGCGTTATACGTGGGGCTGCCTTTGAAAACGGTCCGGAAACTTCAACTGGTACAAAACAGGGCAGCACGGTTACTAACAGGGACTGGCCGACGAGACCACATTACGCCAGTCCTTTTCCAGCTTCATTGGCTGCCAGTCCAGGCCCGGGCCCGATTCAAAGTGCTGGTATTAACATTTAAAGCCCTAAACGGCTTGGGGCCAGGCTATCTGAAGGAATGCCTCCTCCCGTATGTACCTGCCCGGACCCTAAGGTCATCCTCAGGGGTCCTTCTCCGTGAGCCCCTGCCAAAGGAAGTGAGGCAGGTGGCTACCAGGAGGAGGGCCTTCTCTGCTGTGGCACCCCGGCTGTGGAATGAGCACCCTAAGGAGGTTCGCTTGGCACCTACATTATATGCTTTTAGACACCAGGTGAAGACTTTTTTATTCTCCCAGCATTTTAACAATCTATAAATACATTTTAACATTGTGTTTTAAATTTGTAATTTTGCATTGCTGCTGTTTTTATCTGGTTGAGCTTTTATATTGTATTTTATATTATGGTTTTATACTGTTGTTTTATACTTTGAATGGTTTTAATCTTTGTGAACCGCCCAGAGAGCTCCGGCTATTGGGCGGTATAGAAATGTAATAAATAAATAAATAAATAAATGCTCATAGTAAAAATAGCATGCCTGGAAAAAGGCAAGGTTAAAGCCCTTTCCATGGGCACAAAGCTTTTCACATGCAGGGATTTATTTATTTTCCAATATGAAGTACATGAAGTCTTCAATCGGAAAGGGTCCATACCAGGGTCATTTGTAGAGATGGTCTGCTGTTTGTGGAGACCAGGCCTCATTTTCATTTAATGGAACGTTAATATCTGTATTTTGTGCTTGCCATGGAAGAGCGAATAAAGGCAGGAACAGGAAGTACTATGCCTTTATTTATGAAGAAAGCTTTTAAATCATCTATTCAAAAAAAAATGTTCTATGTGGTTCAAGATAGGGATGTCAGAAGAAACTTTGATGGCTTTTGATGGCTCACCCACCCCCCTCACTTGTCCATGAGCTGGCCCAACTCAGCCTGGGCTGAGTCAGGCCAGCTCGCAAACTTCCACCTCTGCCATTGCCAGCCGCTGTGCACAACTCTCTTGCTCGAAAGAGTTCTGCAGAATGGCCAGTGACAGTGATGGCAGATAAGGAAGGAGCCATGCCTTTGCCCTTCCTGCCATTGCCAGGTCATTGTGTGTAAAACCCTCTCTTCGCCTTGCTGGGGCCCCAATGACCAGCAGTGGCTAATTCCTGCATCAGCCATGGGCATGATAGTTTCCAGTTTCCCTTCTCCCTGTTGGTATTGCAGCAGCGAGAAGGGAGACTTCTATGCATAATGGCCAGCAGCAGGTAGAGGTGTGTGGAAAATCCACCAGGGCCTGTGAGCTTGGCGGACACCCACGCTCAGTGCTCCTGGGCCCTGCGGAACATGCCCAGTGGATTTCCCCCCCATGGTTCCTTTCTGAACAATGGGAGTGCAGGTCCTGTCAGGCACAGGGAAAATGCACCATTTCCCCAACCTTGGGGAAATTGCAGTGGTCCTCCCCACCCCACTGATGGGGAGTCTTAATGGCTCTAGGGCTTTCCCAGCACCCCTGTACCCCTCAGTGCCTGAAAAGACCTCTTAATGCCTCTAGAATCTGCACACTTTCCAGAGGCCAAAAAAGTGCACTTTCCCATGCTTCTCCCCCCTCCCTCACCGATTGGGGCTGAAAGGGCCTCTTAATGCTTATGTTAAGAGGCCCGTTCAGGCCCTGATGGGGAGGGAGAGAAGCCACACGTCCAAGGCCTCCAAGAAGTGCACAATTTCCCCAGCACACTAATGGTGTGCCATGGGAATTGTGCACTTTATGGAAGTTTTGGACCCACACAATGCTGAGTGCTCACCAGACCGGCTCAGCCAGAAGCAGTCCAGCATGGCAGCACTCAGCAAGCTAGCAGCAGGCAATTCCAGTGTGTCATTGTGCATAAAAGTCTCCCTTTTCCCTGCTGGGGTGGGAGGACAGGGAAAAGAGAGATTTTTTTTATGCACAATGACCAGTGTTGGAACTGCCCACCCCTGGTTGTTGTACACCAGTCTCCAGCAGGGAGAAGGGAGATATACTGTATGCCAAGTCAGAGAGTTCTGGCAGGGAATCTGCAGCTTGGCTCACAAATGCAAAACAAGCCACTAACTCTGAAGAAATCAGTTGAGCCCCAATAGAACCGGATTTCCCCATGCTGGACATCCCCAGTTAAAAGTGGTTTACAACTTCAAAACTAAGCTAGCCGAATAGTTAAACCCCAGTTAAAACAGCAAAGAATCATAAAAGCAGCTAACATATGTAACATCAAAGTTCTAGGGAGCAAAGAAAAGAAGAAGAAGAGCACAACGAACCCAAATGCAGCACAATCTACCAGGGAATGTTATAAATCTGGCACAATAAGCATTACAGAGGAACTGGAATGGTGTTGTCATGGGAAGAAGCTCTGGTATGAGCTCCTTCAATCTCAGATGTTCAGCAATACCAAGTAGCATAGGGATGAACCAGGGGATCCAACACATATCTATGCAATATCAGGAGGGTCCCTTACCCTGCCAATGCCTTTTCAAGCTCTATGGAGGCATTACTCATGTCTCCTTAATGCGAGAGTTCCAAAGCTGCAGTAACTATACAGAAAACACTAAGTGGATACAGAGTGCCTAGAATACCTGCTCTAACAGTTTGCCTTGGCAAAGCGAAATCTGTAAGCAACGGAGCTAGCCCTGCATCTGCAGCTATGGGAAACCTGATGACTTTGCTGAGGCAAATATATAACGCGGACGATACAGTCCCAGTGATGGGAGTCAGAGGAGCTATAAAATACAGCCATAAAATGCAGAGGAAAAACCAGTGGTTTTAGGAGATTCCAATGTCCCAAATGCTGTAATGTGAAGGCTAATGCAAATATCAGAATGAGCATTAAGTGGGAAATCTGATCAAGGCATATAATCAGCATTAGAGTCGAAGGGGGGGAACCCCTTCTCCTCCTGACCCCCCACCACCACCACACCCATTGGGGCTGAAAATGCCTCTTAATGCAAACAGAAGCTTCGGACACACACAATACTGAGCGCTCGCTGGGCTGGCTTGGCCAGAGGAGGGCTGGCTGGGCAGAGCTCAGTGAGAGTGTGAGGTGAGCTCCCGAGGAGTTCAGCATTCATTACCTATATATTTTCAATGGAAGGGAAATGTATCAATATCTACATCAGAAAATGGGCATTCACAAAACCATCATTCATTCAGCTTACCTAAAAGTGATGTGCGTGTGGAGTGGGGTGGATATAACCCAAAGGCAGACTGGCCCCACATTCTAAGGAAGCCAATGAATTCACAATAACTGAAGGATTTCTGATTGTGACTGCAACATGTCCTTCAATATATAAATGCACATGGTTTCTGAAATGAAGGTGAAACTGTTTTTAAGCTTGTTATCCATCTTGCTAATTTGAGCTATACTCGGTGACTCATTAATTGCTTATCAGGCTGTCATGTACTTGGATAAAATAACTTGCAAATGAGACCACAAACACTTAAAGTCTATCAGCTAGCTAGCAAAATGTCAATCATTGTTACAGGAAGGGCACAGACAGGACCTGGATACGACGAGAAACCTGTGTGGCAGCACTGGATACCTGCGCAGTCCTCATGCAGAAATACATTACACACTCAGACACAGTGATGGGAGAGCATTTCATTTCTGAATTTATCAAAAATTGCAAATTTCTTCATCCTGGCCTGCCGGATGAGATTCGTCGCCAATAATAACTCTTTCTGAGGCCTTAGCTAGACCTAAGGATTGTCCCAGGCAAATGGAGGGGTCGTCCCTGCCTGCTCCTGGGATCCCGTGTGTCATTTGGATGCACAGGGATGATCCCGGGACGATCCTGGGATATAGGCCTGGTCTAGCCACGGCCACACTTTAAGACAGCCATAAAAACTAGTCTCTTCTGGCAGGCCTACCCAGATGAATTTTAAACCTAAGAATTTTAACATGTTGTGATTGTTATTGTAATATTGTATTGGTTTTATATGCTCTTTTAACTAGTTTTATGTATTATATTGTATTTAATGTTGTTCTCCACATTGATCCAGAGGGAGAGGTGGGTAATAAATAAATTATTATTATTATTATTATTATTATTATTATTATTAGAGATGGAAAGAACTTGAGATTTTTTATTATTATTATTATTATTATTATTATTATTATTATTATTATTATTATTGATGGAAAGAACTTGAGATGTAAACATTTTAAATGTGAGACAAACTGAAGCTGACAAATACCCACTGAGGCCCAGGGCTTTGAGTGCTTTGCTCTTCAGAGTCTTGGTTTGAATCCCAAAGTACTCAAGCATGTTAGTGCTTCTTTGGATTCCCACCTCTTTTTTCTGATAGGCTCCTCATCTTTAACAGCTGTGTGGCAGGCAGGTACAACACAGACTTCACCATGAGAATAGCTATACGGACTGAGTTTGGCTTGTTCAGATAGATGAACATTTTCTTTAGGTTTGCATTTTATAAGAACATACCAAAAATCACAAATCTCTTCATATTCAGAAGGGTAGAAACTTGGGAAGTTTTAAGAATGCTGGAGAAAGAAAAAATGATAGATTTGCCCATCCCTACTCAGGTCTATCCTCCAAGTGACAACTGGGAAAGGAGGTAAAACGATGCCTCCCTCTGTAACATTTTCTTCAAAGTGCACCATCTTGGTTTTCCCATGGTGGTAAATGACAACCTTTCATTTATACTAGAGAAAGTGTTATATTCTAAAACACAATGGGCTACATTTGGTGACCCATGTTCCTCCCCTTCAATAACCTTGAAAATTGCAGCATTTTAAAATTAGATCATAGAAACCTGAGAAAACGAGGCCACAAGCATTGATATACTTGCTCTGTTTGTAGGCGTCTGTATGTAGTTTGGTACGTGCCAGTGAACTGCATGATGGGATTGGAATGATGTAAGTGCCTGAATGTACTGTAATGCTGAAACTGCTTAATTGGAAGGCAATGCTTACTTGGAATTTCCAAGACTTTTTCATATATTATGAGACAAATAAGCTAACTTGATAAGGAGGACTGACCATCCAAGTCAATCTGACATTGCTAGAAGAGTTATGCACCATCTGTTGATAAAGCATAATGAAGAAGTTCTTTTTGATCTGTCTTTGTTTTGCTTCAGAATTTTGCAAACTGCTAATTGGTTAAGATGCTACTGTTTTTCACACTGCCAGGGGAGAAGTTCTTTGTCTGTGGGGCCCTCTCCAGTCAGATGCTTTAAGCTCAATAAAACAGAGTTGTCTTACAACCAAAGTGGATTTTTATCCTTGACAAACTCAATGCCATGGAGATTCAGAACTCTCCCGTACTCTTGCCTCCTGTACTTACTATGTTAGTAAGGTGAATGGCTCTCATCCTGACTTCCTTTGCCTGTTCAGATGGACTGAATATCAGCTCTCTCTTTTTTGCATCATCACCGTCATCCCCAATGCTGCCTTTGGATGATTTGAAGTAACTCATGATCATCATACTTTACAAAATGACTGCAATGGGCATGGGTTCTATAACTACCTAGCAGGGATGGGCAGAATTTACCATCAGTGGTCATTGACTTGTAACCTAACTGGCCACGAACTTTAAAAATCAGCTAAATTCCTATTCTGGAGATTTAGAGATTGCATTCTTTATAGAACTGTAACACCTTCTTATCCACAGTGGAGCAGCCATGGCCTTCCCAAGAACCTAGAGCTTTTAGGAGAACCAAGTAGTGCATTCCAAGGTAGGGATGGACAGAGTCAGCACCATTCATTTTCACCAGGTGCTTCCTGGACCGCTGGATGTTCCCACTCACAGTGCGAGTCACTGGACAGCCCAGTGAGTGCCTGTAATGTTGTGTAAATGGCCCCTTTACAGTTGCCATTTACACAATATTACATTTCTGGAAAACTCCAAGCTGTCATTTTGATGCAAAATAATGGCTTGCTATGTTGTTGTACTTAGGGTGACCATATGAATATGAGGACAGGGCTCCTGTATCTTTAACAGTTGTATAGAAAAGGGATTTTCAGCAGGTGTCATTTCTATATATGGAGAACCCGGTGAAATTTCCTCTTCATCACAACAGTTAAAACTGCAGGAATTATACTAGAGTGGCCAGATTTAAAAGAGGGCAGGGCACGCACAGCTTTAACTGTTGAAATGAAGAGGAAATTTCACCAGGTGCTGTGTGCATACAACTGGCACCCGCTGAAATTTCCTTTTCAATACAACTGTTAAAGATACAGGAGCCCTGTCCTCCTTTTCATATAGTCACCCTAGTTGTACCATTTTGTTACAAGTAAATTTTGCCATCTTTATTTTTATATCTCCAATGGACTCTTGTGAGAGTTACCTTCACCTTTTCTCTTGTGTCTTTAGAACAGGGTTTGAGAGGAACATGGTATGGCATTAACAAAACCTCCTTCTTCTGATCAAGTTCAGAAACAACAGTAAATCTGGGAGTTGTCATCAACTCACTAGTGCTTACTATCATTATCATCTGTTTAATAGTATTACTCATGAACTAAATTATATTCTGCAAGGGTGAATCAACATTTGTATGAGTATATGTACTATTGTTAATACTAAGAAACATTTTGAATTGCAATTATTCGCAAGGTAACTCATTATTGCTTAATATCATTATCATTTAAAAGTATTACTAATTTACTTTTGTATGAATATATCTGCAATGGTGAATACAAAGAGACATTTTGAATTGTAATTATTGCAAGGTATACCTCTACCTGTTATACCCAACTGTGTATTTTGCTCGTATTTATCTGCCAGTCCTACCCAGATGGATTTTAAACTTAAGAATTTTAAGATGTCCTGATTGTTCTTTTAACATTGTATCAGTTCTATATGCTCTTTTAATCAGTTTAATGCATTTGATTTATATTGTATTGTACTTAATGTTGTTCCCCACCTCGATCCAAAGGGAGAGGCGGGTAATAAATAAATAAATAAATAAATAAATATTATTATATTTTAATATATACCCATAATGTTCTCATTTTTGTCGCATTGAGGGACCATTTATTTGCCCGGTGCTTTTTCCTAAGGTCTTTCCTATTTCTGGCCTTTGGTTAACTTTAATTTAGCACCACAGAATATGGCTGAATACACCGGGTTTCAGACTCAGAGTTTAAGATAAGCACTCAAAACCTGTGCCTGGATGAATGAATCTGTCAGTTTCACATTTCTCCTCACCAGTGTGTTTGTGTTTTTAAATCTCAAGTTCTTTCCACCTTGTTTATGAAAAAAAGTGAATTTAGGTAAGTTATTTAAAACAAACAAACAAACAACATATATACAGAGAGAGAGAGAGAGAGATGAAATTCTCACTCACTCATAGGGCTGAGAAATTTTGGCAAAGCAATGCCTGAATGTGCATCAGGGACTGCATTTTAAGAACCACTGGTCTAAATATGACTGTGTTCTATTGTTTTATTTAGAGTTCCTGTTAAGGTCATTGGGGTATCTATCCTGAGGAATGTACAAATTAGTCTATATCCAGTATGTGTCAATTTCATATATCTTCAATCCCTTTTCTCCAATTTCCATATCATTCTGCATTTTTTTAAGCTGCATTAAAATTCACACTTATTTTCATACCCAATTTCACCGAACATACAATATTTATTTATTTATTACATATTACACATAGTTCCCTAATATACACATTTTTTGTATGCAACAATTTAATGCAACATCTAAGCTGAAAACTGAATTGCAGCATTCAGGGAGGTGTGGGATCAGAAGGATAACTGCGTTCCAGTCCACACATTAGTTTGGGAACTGCAAATTAATTCAATTTTATTTATTTATTTTTTAAAAAGTTAAAGACAATTTTAGTGGTACTGGAAAGAATTATTTAAAGCAGAGAATCCAGCACACTGTCAGCCAATTCCCAAGGGCTTTTTTGATGGTAGGGGTGTTACATATTATTTGTCTAACAGAGATACAACGTCTGTGCTTTGGAAGATACTAGAGCAATGTTGGAACAACTCAGTTGTCACTTCAGAACTTTCCTAGGGGACCACTCCAGTGTTTATAAGTCAGATGTACTGATGAAACACTTCAGTGTGTTCTTTAAATAAAGAAAAGAAAATAGCTACACTAACTCCCAAAGTAAGATAGGGCAAGAATTTTGCTTGACCTACATGATTAGAAACTCTTGAGTGTCTCTTGCGTGTACTCTGCACATTTCCCAGACTCGTGACTAATGAGTTGAGTAATTTTACAACAGATGCTGAGTTGGCTTTCAGCACTCAGGGGCCTTGGCAAGCTTGAAATGTAGCGGCAGCATCTCATACAGATCCATGCTGTACCTTGGGTTTGCAAATGAAAGTTGTTTCAACAAAAGGGTACTTTCACATCATAGGCATCTTAAAGACTAGCCGGAAGATCACGAGCAAGAAAAGATGCTCAGAACTTGCCAGAGAAGAGGCCCATTGCCAGGGTGGAGGACATGGTGGGGTGTCAACACATACAGATGTAGTGCCTGCTGTGCCTGCTTTTATCTACTCATTATAATTCAGGCAGAGGCTTTTGCATACTTACAAACCCTTCTGTTGACATAGAAGTTTGATCATTGTATTATAATAATAATAATAATAATAATAATAATAATAATGGCCCATATAGTAGGTGAAGAAGAATCTTCAGGACATCAGTGTCCCTAGGGTAGGGATGTCAGAAAAATCCATTTGGAGGGTGAAGTTTGACTGGTTTCCCTAGGCTCATCCATCTGGACTTCATTTTGGTTCTGGCCGCAGCACCCAATTTGATCTGCAGCATCAGCCCAGCTTGTGGATTTTCCAAGAATTTTGGACATTTTTGAACGTTCTGCAATTCACACAAATATCTGAGCAATCTGCAAGAACTATAGCTAAATTTGCATAATTTGCACAAATTCGGCCATAATTGGTGTGCACACACAGTTTCAAAAGGAGATTTGTGCAGTTCAAAATTCAAGTCATGCAAAATTATGTATTACATTAGCAGTTACAAAAAGTGACCAATAAAAACGTGAAAAGTAAATGGAGTGATCCAAGTTCCTGTAAAGCCCCAAACCCTGAGCCATTTCTTCTCCCTATACCACAGACACTCCTCACAGACTCCACTGCTACTCCATACCAAGAATTCACCAATGTTTCCAAGATGAAGTAAATTATTATGGAACATGGGAACCCTGTTCCTGACAAGTCACATGAAGTTATCAATGTTATAATAACATTGCTGATGTCAGAAAATATCTAATATGGCATTCTTAACAGCGATCACCATACTACATCTGTTCATCTCCCCACTCCCCTTGTTCTTAGTTGTTCTTGTTTTCATATCCCTCCACTGAAAATAAAGTTTAGTTGGAGTTCATGATGCCTCTTGTGTGAATATGCCACTTTTCTGCCTTCATTCTACCAAATCCCCAAGATATTCCACCACTGTCATGGAATGAAACTCTAAGCAACAAAAGACAGACATGGAAAATGTACAGGTCTAGCAAGACACACTATGCACTCAAATTACAATCACATAGAATGGTGTAGTTCAAATATTTTCCTTTTACAAAGGCCTACTACTTATGCAAGAAAATACCACCCTCCCCCCGGATCAAATATTTTCCTTTTATAAAGGCCTACTACTTACGTAAGAAAATACCACCACCAACACCCCACGGAGTATTTAAAAAAGGAAATTTTAAAGGCACAGTTACAAACAATTCCAACAAGGAGAAAAGATAGAAGACAACAGAGGAAACCAATATGGCTCCACAAAAAGCTTAGAGATGACCTGAAAACAAAAAGGGATACATATAGGAAGTGGAAGGAAGGCCAGGCTACAAAAGAAGAGTACATGTGGCTCAGAAGTGCCGAAATGGCGTCAGGAAGGCTAAAGCTGTGAATGAGCTGAGATTAGCGAGGGATGCTAAAAGCAATAAACAGGCTTTCTTCAGATATGTGAGTAGTAAAAGACAGAGGAAAGAAATGGTGGTTCAACTGCTTAATGAGGATCACAAATTGATAACAGACGACAAAGAAAAGGCTGAAGTGCTCAATTCCTACTTTGCCTCAGTCTTCTCCCAAAAGCGGGTCTATGACCCCCCTGGAAAAAGTGAAGCAGAAGTTGAGGGGGCAGGATTACAGTTTGAGATTGATAAACAAATGGTCAAAGAACACCTAATTTCCTTGAATGAGTTCAAATCTCCAGGGCCCGATGAACTGAATCCTAGAGTAATGAAGGAGCTAGCAGAAGAACTCTCAGAACCTTTGTCTATTATCTTTGCAAAATAATGGAAGACGGGTGAGGTGCCAGACGACTGGAGGAGGGCTAACGTTGTCCCTATCTTCAAAAAGGGCAAAAAGGAAGAACCCGGGAACTACAGACCAGTCACTCTGATATCCATTCCTGGGAAAATTATGGAGCAGATTATAAAGAAGTCAATCTGTAAACACCTTAAAATCAATGCGGTGATCACTAGAAGCCAACATGGATTTGTCAAGAACAAGTCCTGTCAGACAAATCTGATCTCATTTTTTAATAAGGTAACCTCCCTTGTGGACCGTGGGAACGCTGTGGACGTCATATATCTTGACTTCAGCAAAGCTTTTGACAAAGTACCACATGACATTCTGATTAACAAACTAGCTAAAAGTGGGCTAGATGGAACAACTATTCGGTGGATTCACAGTTGGCTACAGAATCGGACTCAAAGTGTACTTATCAATGGAACCTTCTCAAACTGGGGAGAGGCAACGAGTGGGGTGCCGCAGGGCTCAGTCCTGGGCCCAGTGCTCTTCAAGATTTTTATTAATGATTTGGACAAGGAGGTGCAGGGAACGCTGATCAAATTTGCAGATGACACAAAATTGGGTAGGATAGCTAATACCCTGGAAGACAGAAACAAACTTCAAAGTGATCTTGATAGGCTGGAGTGCTGGGCTGAAAACAACAGGATGAAATTCAATAGGGATAAATGCCAAGTTCTACATTTAGGAAATAGAAACCAAAGGCACAGTTACAAGATGGGGGATACTTGGCTCAGCAATACTACAAACGAGAAGGATCTTGGAATTGTTGTAGATTGCAAGCTGAATATGAGCCAACAGTGCGATATGGCTGCAAGAAAGGCAAATGCTATTTTGGGCTGCATTAAGAGAAGTATAGCTTCCAAATCACATGAGGTACTGGTTCCTCTCTATTCGGCCCTGGTTTGGCCTCATCTAGAGTATTGTGTCCAGTTCTGGGCTCCACAATTCAAGAAGGACGCAGACAAGCTGGAGCATGTTCAAAGGAGGGCAACCAGGATGATCAGAGGTCTGGAAACAAAGCCCTATGAAGAGAGACTGAAAGAACTGGGCATGTTTAGCCTGGAGAAGAGAAGATTGAGGGGAGACATGATAGCACACTTCAAATACTTGAAAGGTTGTCACACAGAGGAGGGCCAGGATCTCTTCTCGATCTTCCCAGAGTGCAGGACATGGAATAATGGACTCAAGTTAAAGGAAACTAGATTCCAGCTGGACATCAGGAAAAACTTCCTGACTGTTAGAGCAGTGTGACAATGGAATCAGTTACCTAGGGAGGTTGTGGGCTCTCCCACACTAGAGGCATTCAAGAGGCAGCTGGGCAACCATCTGTCAGGGATGCGTTAGGGTGGATTCCTGCATTGAGCAGGGGGTTGGACTCGATGGCCTTGTAGGCCCCTTCCAACTCTGCTATTCTATGATTCTATGAAATATTTTCCTTTTATAAAGGCCTACTACTTACGCAAGAAAATACCACCACCACCACCCCATGGGGAAAAATCCTGTGAGTGCTCATGCTTCAGTAACATGTATATAATGTTGGTGATGGTGGTGGGAGTCCTTGGGCAGTAATCATTGACATGAGAACAGCAATATTACACATCATTTTCATCTGTGCAATTAAAATGCTCACTATTCGTGTTGTTCTTTCTTGCTACATATGCCTCTGTACACCAGTTGATGGGGAACATGGGCAGGAGGGTGCTGCTGTACTCATGTTCTGTTTGTGGGTTTCCCATGGGCAGCTGGCTGGCCACTGTGTGAACTGAATGCTAGACTAGTTGGACCCTTGGTCTGATCCAGCAGGGCTCTTCTCATGTACCTCTCAACTGACATTATTTACCTTCAGTGATATCATTACATAATAAAACCAAATCTCACTAGTATGTAGCACCATCCTACTCATGGAATGATCCCTAATTGGTTGGATTTTTTGTGAACTGCCCAGAGAGTTCCGGCTATTGGATGGTATAGAAATGCAATAAATAAATAAATAAATAAATAAATTACCATGTGACTATTTCAGAAACTGGAGGAATAAGCATCTAGAGGAAGCATGGGCAACTTGTAGTCCTCCAGATATTTTAACCTACAATCCCCATCATTCCTAGTCAAAACAGTCTGTTGTGAGGGATGATGGGAGTTGTAGGCTAAAACATCAGAAGAGCCTGAAGTTGCCCACTCCTGATCCAAAGAGGAAAATCGTACATGGGGAAACGCAGTGCTGAACATGAGTGGGGGGAATTGGTGAATATTTATACAGTGGTTTACAGGGAATATTTCTATCCCATCAAAATTGGTATTTTTGTCTGAAAATTGAAATGAAATAATATTTGGCATTGCATTGGTTACAGCTAAATGACAGTTATTTATTTTACTATAGTTCTGCCTTAAATTTGATAAATGTAGCTGCAATGAATAGATTTAATACAATGTGTATTGTATCCACCCTTTGACAATAAGCATAAATTTGTCCACTCGTTCTAGCCTGCCAACATGTGGCTCAGATACAAAATCAATGCTACATTTGTAAAGTTAAGCTTCCCTGAAGCCATGCATTGACATGGTCCCTGATGAAATAGTATCTCTGCAAAACTCACCAACAATGAATGGCATTATAATGAGAGATAATGCCACCACGTGCAGCAGATTGCCAAGATATTCTCTGAAGAGTAAATCCACCATGCATCTTCTATACTTAGAAAGAAAATGAATTCAAATAAAAAAGAAGTGGGCAGGAAAGGAGAACCCTTGCACTGAATGATCCACCAAGATAAGTACATTAAAATCTATAAAAGTATATATTGGGCGGCCAGAAGATCCATCTTTTGCAGCAGAAAAACACATGCAGGTAAATCATATGGCACAGAACTCCTGGGACTGTAACATTTCAGACTGCTACTGGGGGACAGCACATTTACTTTTATGAGTGTCTCCACATTTAGAAAACAGCAAAAGCCAAACTGGATGCAAAAAATAAAATAAAATACGATACATAAAGGAGAAGGCTAGGACTGTTCCATTTATGGAACATTCCTCCAGGTATTCATCTGGTTATCTTACAGATCAACAATCACTGATGCCATGGAGACAAATTATTGGAAGTAATTGTAAGACATCAATGACTCTCTCACTTCTGGCTCTGCCTTCCTTCTTTCCTTCTGTTCTCTTACACACACACACACACACACACACCTACACCTCTTTTGTTTTAGGGTAGATGTGAACATCCTTTTGCTTTCCTGCCAATCCTAGTATTTTTCCTTAGAATTCTATTCTGATTTACTTCCTGTACTCAATGTATACAACATCCCAGATTGGAGGAGGAGGGATGAGACTCAGAAATTTACTGAAGTTCTTTGTGTCGGATTTTGACATTTACATTCTCTTTGAGATGAGAGACACATAATTATTTTAAGGAAAAGAGGAGGAAATAATATATCCTAGCCACCCCAAAATGTCAGTAGCATGGCAGCAATTTGCACAGCATTTACTTCAGAAGCATATTAAGCCTTAAGCCTGTTCTTCCTTGATTGTTCCCCTTCACTTTTATGTTAAAGATTCCTTAAGTAATATGGCTAATTTCTATGACTGATTTTTGATGTTGAAGTTTAGAACGGTTGCGAAAAGGCTACTTGCGTTAGACAAGTATACCAGAGTAACTAAATGAGCGCTCTCTCCAAACAGGATGAATCCCAGTCTGGATGGTGGGGGTGGGGGAGTCCTCAATAATGTGTAAAGGGCTTGTAGAGAAAAGGTACTAAACATATTTTATTGGCAGATTGCAGCTGGTAGGGGGTCACTTTGATACATGATTGAACATGGATTTTGATAAATGTCTTGATTCCATCAGCCAAGATCAAAACAGATATGCCAATAGGTGATTCATCTCAGCTACTCAAGTAAATTGATTCCATCCTGTTGATTCCCATGAGATGTGTTTGTTCCTTGACAATGGATTATTTCTTTCCCCATTTTCTGAGATAACTTCCTTTGAAGGGATTGTTCCAGGAGGAAGGTGTTTTTGATTCTTTTTCAGCAAAGCCTGTCCTAATACATGCTTAATAATTGTATTTTTAATCATGCTTTCCTCCAGCAGGCATCCAATTTCTTGCATCCCTTTCCCCCAGATCCCTGGCATCACATTGGTCATTCTCCACTCCACTGATACAGAAGTGGATCTTAGGGTCATGTTACATATTTTGGTTAAACAATCAGCATTTCACATTTGAATTCTTTAAGTACTCAATATAAGCTAAGGCTTAGTTGGTCCCCAAATCTTGTTTAGATTGATACCATATCTGTTTAAAATCCATTGAGACTTACATTAGGTATTGCTTTTCTCCCCCGCCCCCATAGCTCCCCTATGGGGTAGGGGCATATCTCACTGGCTCAGGTAAGTCAACTAACATATGATGGGAAAGAATTTCCCTGAGACCCCAGAGAATCAGTATCAATGAAAAACAGGCAATACCAGTCTGGATGGAGAAACGGTCTGACTCCTAAAAGCTATATATGTTAGGTTTGCCTGCTGCATACGTTGTGCTCTTTCCGATGACAAGTGAAGACTGTTTTATTTTCCTAATCATTGTTAGTATTCCAGTTTCTGGCTCTGCCATTTTAAATCTACTAAATCTCTGCACTGCTACTAGATTTTACTCTAGATGCACTTTTATACTGCAGTTTTAAGCCAGTACAATTTATATTGTATTTTATGGCTTGAAATTTTGGGAACTACACAGAGAACTTCAGCCATTGGGGGTTACAGAAATGTAATAAATAAATAAATAAAATGTGCATGGCTCTTTATGGGACCTCTCCTCCCCCTCAACTCAGCTGAGCATAGGAAAGACTAGTTTCTTTGTGATATATTCCAATAGTAACTCTTGTACCCTGTTCATGCAGCTCTTATCTCTGACAGCTCTAGCTTGGTCATATTCTTTAGCTTATTTCTTTCTTCTTCCTGGCCTATGCTGTTGCTTTTTCAATCCCCTAAATAAACAACTCCTGTGGTTAAAATATACTCTAGTGTTTGCTGTAATCAACACACAGGCTGTAACTGCCCAGGGCATGTGATCTAGTTTAAACCTACATGGGATTACAGACTTGGTGGCTTTCAAGTAGAGACTCACAGCTAGAATTGCTTATACATACTAACTAATGCTGATGTAATTCTCAGTTTCCCCACCAGCTGAGGTAAATTAAATTGGTTAGAGGTGGCAAGAATTGGTTGACTTAAAACAGTGTGGGAGCACAGTAATTGGGAAAGCGCACATAGGCCTTTCTATACCCTTCATTTACATCACAGTAAGAAGTTTCCAAACACAAGTTAATCTCCATGCCAGAATAATGTGTGTCCTTCCAAAATGTATGAAGGGCTTCTCAAGTGTTGCTTTTGCTGTAGCTATGAGCATCAGGAAGCCAGTCCAGACAGTGATTTCTGATGCATGTACCAAAAGGAAAAGAAAGACACACATTCACTCATATATGCACTTTTCATGCATTATTCTCAATTGTTGCCAAAGGTGGGGGCATATTAAGTAGGGTGACCATATGAAAAGAAGGCCAGGGCTCCTGTATCTTTAACAGTTGCATGGAAAAAGGAATTTTAGCAGGTACTGTTTGTGTGCATGCAGCACCTGGTGAAATTCCCTCTTCATCACAACAGTTAAAGCTGCAAGAGCTCTGCCCTCTTCTGTATCTGGTCACTCTAGTATAGCTCCTGCAGCTTTAACTGTTGTGATGCAGAGGGGATTTCACCAGGTTCTCCATATATACAAATGACACCTGCTGAAATTCCCTTTTCTATACAACTGTTAAAGTTACAGGAGCTCTGTGCGCCTTTTCATATGGTCACCCTATGATAAGTGAAGTTGCCTAAGATCAACAATTCATTTGTGGGTGCACAATGTGCTAGTGTGGCAATAACTAAATGCATTTCATTGATCTATTCCATGAGGGAGAATGAGATGACTGAGAGCTGCATGGTTGTCACCATTAATATTAATATTCTTTAATTTCAATACTGGCTAATGATATTTGATTCAGTGTTATTGGCTTATCATATTCAACACTTGGGATATGCAAATTAGTAAAACTCATTGCAGTTCTCCAGTTTCCATTTCAAACCTTGTTCTGCATCAAGTCTGTATCAGGTTGTGAATTTCATCATTTCCCCATACTGAAATTGGGCGTATTTTGTGGCAGTTTCTTTCAAAATGTTCACATATGTATTTTACGCAATGTATATGGTTTTCTCCCATTGATTAAAGTTGTGTGTGTGTGTGCATGCGGACACACGCATTTTCAAAATGTGCATTTTTCCTGAGCTTTCCCCACATGCATGCACCTTTCAAACATAACTTTTTTGTTGCCTGAATCACATTGGAAGCTCAGAAATGTATGGTCTTCCAAAAACAGCTTGCATTCAAATCTTCATTCAGTTTTGGGAGGTGAAAATTTGATACAGTTTGGTCAAAAATGAACTCAGACAAATTTCTTCCCCAGCAAATAAATAAATATCTCATAGAACATTCACATTGTCTCAATATTACACAGCATCCTTTATGCCCTTGGGTCCTGAATGCTATTTTCTACATTTTCCATTTTCCCTGTCCTCAACCTCTTTTGCCCTCATAGCCATCTGTTTGGATGCTTTTGCTTACTGCATGTATGACATCATCATGTTGACCAAATCACATGGGTTGCCACAGTGACTGGACAGCGGTGAGGCCCAAAGAATCGGAGGATAGTGAATGCAAACAGGAGGAAGGAAAGTGGCACTAAGCAAAAGCATCAGTCAATGTAAGTAAGGTACAATGAATGCTATTGGAACATAATTAATATGGTTCCCATGGAAGTCTACGTGTAAAAAATGGGACAGGCTTTTAAACACGGTCAAAAATGAACAAGAAGGCAAAGTTAAGCCAAAGTAGCTCTGAAGTGTTACTTTGAAGAAGGCATGAAGAGCTAATCTGAAACCCTTCCACTAGCCTACTTTAAGGCCTTAGCTAGACCTAAGGTTTATCCTGGGATCGTCCCGGGGTCATCCCTGTTCATGTAAATGACACACAGGATATCCCGGGATAAACCTTAGGTCTAGTTAAGGTAGGGTGACCATATGAAAAGGAGGACAGGGCTCCTGTATCTTTAACAGTTGTATTGAAAAGAGAATTTCTGCAGGTGTCGTTTGTATATATGGAGAACCTGGTGAAAATTCCCTCTTCATCACAACAGTCAAAGCTGCAGGTGCCCTGCCCTCTTTTAAATCTGGTCACAGTATAGCTGCAGTATAGCTCCTGCAGCTTTAACTGTTGTGATGAAGAGGAAATTTCACCAGGTGTGACATGCATACAAATGGCACCTGCTGAAATTCCTTTTTCTGTGCAACTGTTAAAGATACAGGAGCCCTGACCTCCTTTTCGTATGGTCACCCTAAGGCCTAAGTTAAATTGTGATGTGGCTGTTTACAGCCACAAATGAAACAAAGCTGCTTCCCTGGCCTTAGCTAGACCTAAGGTTTATCCCAGGGTCGTCCCTGCCTACTCCCGGGGGTATCCTGTGTGTCATTTACATGAACAGGGATGACCCTGGGACAATCCCGGGATAAACCTTAGGTCTAGCTAAGGCCCCTGTATTGCCTGAGGTTCCCAGGACAGCATTAGAAGAGACAGAGCATCATACAATTGCTTCAGACTTCCTACGATGTACTGCAACCATGCACAGCGTTGGGAGATTAAAAAGTCTCCCTGTGTGTGTTCTCACACCTGCCTAGCAGGCAAAGTTTGTCTATGAAAAGTTGGGGTAAAGAGGCCCTTCACTGCAGCCTGTGAAAAGGGCTATGAAGTCAGGGCTGATGTTTTAGCCCAGCATGAAACTAGGCAAGGAATTTCAGCTTGGCCCCAATTAAAAGCTTGCTAAGCGATGACTACCTCCATCAAGGCAGATCTCCAGGTGTCTTTTCTAATCACATCGTTATGGATAGAAAGGTCACTGATTTTTAAAATTCCTTGGCTTGAAATATGAGCCTCTGCAACTCTCTCCTTAAAATCAGTGTAAGCATTATGAACCCCAAGTTCTTGTTCTAATCAGACTTTAATCTAAGCCCAAGAAGAACTAATATTTACCTCTCACCTACGTCAAGGAAATCAAGGTATATGGGCTGCTTCACCTGTGCTCACCCTGCATTGAAATAGTTGCTTTGGGCCTCTTCTATTATAAATCAAAGTTTCAAGCAGTAACTACAATATATTAAGAACTTGCTCAACCAACTGGAAATATTAGCCACCAGAGCGTGGGCCTCCCAGCGAGGACAGGAAGGGTGCAATAGCGTATTTTAAAAGCAAGCTAACCACAAGTGAACAGATGGTCATGATTTCTCTATAATCATGTCTTTCTGTCCTTAGAAATATTGCACTCTGCACATGCATAAAATCTTTGCCTATCATTGGTTGAAAAAGTTTAACTGTTACTGCATTATGTTTGGTGTATTGTATGGGGAAGTTCTGCCTTGTTTCTAAGTGTGTTGCCCTATAAGTATGTTAGCCTTTCCTGAAAATAGTGGGCAGTTCCTTGGATCCTCTGCCACCTTGCACTTTTCTAAAGTGAGAGAAATTGTGTCTTGGAATCTTTTGAACACCACTCAGCGATCCCATTAGAGGTGACCTGTTTTCTCCACACCTACCAAATTGGTTGCTGCTCAAGCAGCACCAATGGTAACAGAAGAAAACAGCAGCAGTAGCAGAGAGGTTAACCAATCAGTCTCTCTCTCTCTCTCTCTCTCTCTCTCTCTCTCTCTCTCTCTCTCTCTCTCTCTCTGTGTGTGTGTGTGTGTGTGTGTGTGTGTGTGTGAGAGAGAGAGAGAGAGAGAGAGAGAGAGAGAGAGAGAGAGAGAGAGAGAGAGACATTCTAACAACATTCAGTCAAAAATATATATGGTAAGTGATATAGATAGAACTAGGAACAGCTTTAAAATAGCAACAGAGATTCTGCTGTCACTTCCCAAAATTATGAGAAAATAAAGCAGTTTTGACTTGTTGTTCAAATGATGGTTTTCTTTCTCAAAATCCCTTAGATGTTTTGCCCAAAGAGAAACCACCACCTTTGCATTTCAATGGAACTTCTGTGGCTGCAAAGGTTGACATCAGAGCTACTTTACTACTCTGTGCAACAGTATCATGGTGTCGGTAAAACCTGTATAGGATCTCAGTGTTCGCAAATGTAAACATACACAGTTTGCAGTGGTAGTAGCTCTTTTGAAAGAAAATTATGAACAATACTGTTCAAGACAGCAGGAGTCATAAGTAGTTACAGGGCACAGATATCCTCTTGTTGATGGCAAAGTCACTTTTCATTGCCTTGTGATAGTTTATTTAAGACACCACCGGTAAGAAAGTTCACCCTACATAACTCTAAGTATTTGCTTTTCTGGGGTTGTCAGAAAGGTGTAAAAGATAATCAAGGGTATGAAAGACAATGAAAGCTTACCTCTTTAAAGGAATTTCAACTAAAATGGCTTTTGTTACTTTGCCAGGCTCTAACTAAAGGTTCCTCTGATGTTGGAGCTTTTGATATTCCTGGGAGGGTTTCCTCCCCTGGAGGAAGCATATTTTCCATTTCAAAAGGGACTAAAACAAGTCTTTGTTTTATACTCCGTTTTGATGCGCACAGGCACAGAAATACATACACTTATGTATGGCTTGTTCCCTTCAAGAGTATTAAAAATCTAAGAGCTGCTTCTCAGGAACAGAGTAAAGTTTTAAGATTATATCTGTATGGTTTTACTATCCCTTTGGTTCAGCAATCACAATTTAACCCATTAAATCCATGCATGGAATGATAATTCATTCAGTGTTTTAGTATATTGTTTACATTCATTTGCTGTTTCCTGTCTATTAGCTAGCTCAAGGGTGGGCAACTTGTGGCTCTCCAGATGTTTTGGCCTACAACTTCCATGATTTCTCACCACTGGTTAATGCTAACTAGCATTGATGGGAATTGTATACCAAAACATCTGGAAGTTCACAAGTACTCCACCCCTGAGCTGGCTTTAGGGATGGGCACAGTTGCTTGGTTCTACTCTGGAAATGTTTAGAGCCATCTGATTTTTTTGATTGGGAACCTGCCAACCTCCTGGATGAGCTTTTGGAATGTATTATTATTATTATTATTATTATTATTATTATTATTATTATTTATATAGCACCATCAATGTACATGGTGCTGTACAGATTACACAGTAAATAGCATTATATTCTGGAATGACAGTTCTGGGCTCTTAAGGTCTTTCTGGGGATACACAGAGACCTCTGGTGTTTTACATGCATGAGTGATGTTGAGCTCCATCAGATGAGCATTTTACTGCACACTCATTACTGAGCACTCACAGATTTTCACAGGTCCCTTTCGTGACATCATCTGCATCCTGCCCCTTCTAGCCTTCTTTGTGCCACAAAAAACCAGCCCAGTAAGTCTAACTTACTTTTAAAGATGGAAGCTGCCACTATCTCCTGCTGTGTGCAGAAGCAGCAAGATGCAATTGGCCCACTGAATGGGCCACATGCATATTGTTTACTTCCTCTTTCGAAAGAGGAAGTAATGAGGGACAAATGCATGGGTGAAGAAGCAATGGTAAGCAAATGGGATTTTCCCCTGCATGATGACACTAGTTATCAACGCATGCTAGTAAAAAAAAAAGTGGGGAGGGGCCTAAGACATAGAAAATTCAATAAACCCACTTAAATTCTGGCCCACCGAGCCCTATTCTATTATTAAGGCTCCTTTCCATAATAATAATAATAATAATAATAATAATAATAATAATAATAATGACTGCTCAGCTGGTGGGACATGGCAGCCTCCATCCCGTCCTCTGCCCATGTGTCAGGGCTCCACATTATCAGGAACCCAGCTTTTTCAGCCCTGCTGTCTACACTTCAGTGCTTATTGTTTTCAAAAAGTTGATGTCACATAAACACCTCATCCAGTTACAAAAAATGCATCTCCTTATGCAAATATTCCACACATACTGCTTCTCTTTGTCATAGACAGATGCTTGCAGGAGCTTGGGAGGCAGGGGGCTCTGCTTTGGCAGGGGGAGGGCAGTGGCAGGAGAGTGGCTTGTGTGGACGGCCTTGGTGGCAGGAGAGTACAGGCCCTATCAGCAACACTATGCTGCTGTCCCAATGGGATTTGGTGCCAGCCCTGAATCCACCATTTGCAGTACAACACAGTAACTGATACATTTAATGTAGCTAAAAGGATATATTCTGGATCTGTTAATACTAATAACAATTTTGTTGTTGCTTTCAATATGCAAATTGCACTGCTCTTAAGTTACCCTAAGAAAGGACTCCTGTGCATATTGATTTCAGCAAGGGAGAGAGAGAGAATATTTTAGCCATGCATATTTTCCACTATTCAAATTGCTAAACTGAAAAGAAGCACCCACAATTGATGTAAAAAGAGAAAAGTGCAAGCTAGAAAACCGTAGGAATACAGGAATGATGAAAAGGATTGAGGGTGGGGAGATTTGAGATGAATGTTTAGCTACAGAGTCCTTTGGGAAATATGCAAAAAACAAAAAGTCATGCAGAATCACTGAATGGCTGTTTCCTGCTAATGTGTATGCAACAGGAGAAGTCAGCCAATCAAGTCTACATTATTTGCACGCTGGATCATTACTCAGAAATATATTGGAGAAAATGAATATGCAAATGCAAAATGGTTGCTCAAATTACAAGGATTTGCATATTTTATTTTTTCTTAAATTTACCTGGAGAGCAATTAGGGAGCTGAAACCCACAAAACATGTCTGGGGAATTGCCTAATTGGAGGATGAACTTTCACTTATATGTCCATAACAGTTCAGTATCTTGATTTTTCAGCTAAATGAGATAATTCAATATAAGGCTAGTATACAGTGTATGGTGTTAGAAAATGTCTCAAAATTGCACAGATTACACCCAACATTTCACAAGTTCACTTCTATTTGTGCAATAGGACTTCCCCTATTGCCCCCTCTTATGTTCCCCAATCTGCTTTGGAGGAACATGGTTTTGGATTTTGGAGGAACATGGAAGCTGCAGGAAAACCCATTCCACCAATGGTGTATCTTTGGTTGGTGGATGGACACCATTGAATGGATACATTTCCTAAAATAAAATAAAATGAAATGGGGGCATGATTATGCATATAAGAACAGGATATGGAAAGTCTTCAGCTAAAGTTGTGTGGATCATAACAAACTGTGGCAAGTTCTTGGTGGTATGGGGATACCAAGTCATCTTGTCTGCCTCCTGAGGAATCTGTATAACGAACAAGTAGCAACGGTAAGAACAGACCACGGAACAACGGACTGGTTTAAGATTGGGAAAGGAGCACGGCAGGGTTGTATACTCTCACCTTACCTATTCAACTTGTACACAGAACACATCATGTGATGTGCTGGGCTTGACGAATCCAAGGCTGGAGTTAAAATCGCAGGAAGAAACATTAACAATCTCAGATATGCAGATGACACCACTTTGAAGGCTGAAAGTGAGGAGGAGCTGAGGAGTCTTATGACAAAGGTGAAAGACGAAAGTGCAAAAGCTGGGTTGCAGTTAAACCTCAAAAAAACCAAGATAACTGGCAAATAGAGGGAGAAAACGTGGAGGCAGTGACAGACTTTGTATTTCTGGGTGCAAAGATTACTGCAGACGCTGACTGCAGCCAGGAAATCAGAAGACGTTTACTTCTTGGGAGGAGAGCAATGACAAATCTTGATAAAATAGTTAAGAGCAGAGACACCACACTGACAACAAAGGTCCGCATAGTTAAAGCAATGGTATTCCCCGTAGTAACCTATGGCTGCGAGAGCTGGACCATAAGGAAAGCTGAGCGAAGGAAGATAGATGCTTCTGAACTGTGGTGTTGGAGGAAAATGCTGAGAGTGCCGTGGACTGCAAGAAGATCAAACCAGTCCATACTCCAGGAAATAAAGCCAGACTGCTCACTTGAGGGAATGGTATTAAAGGCAAAACTGAAGTACTTTGGCCACATAATGAGAAGACAGGATACCCTGGAGAAGAGGCTGATGCTAGGGAAAGTGGAAGGCAAAAGGAAGAGGGGCCGACCAAGGGCAAGATGGATGGACGACATTCTGGAGGTGACAGACTTGACCTTGGGGGAGCTGGGGGTGGCGACAGCCGACAGAAAGCTCTGGCGTGGGCTGGTCCATGAAGTCACAAAGAGTCAGAAACGACTGAACGAATAAACAAAAAACAAAAAAGGTTGTACATGTCAAAGTAAATGAATTGCACTATGCAAGAATAGGAACATAGAAAGCTACATTATACCAAGTCAGAACATTGACCCATTTAGTTTAATATTGTCTGCACATACTAGCAGTGGCTTTCCATGATTATAGACAAAAGTATACCCGAGAATTACCTAGAGATACCAAACTTGGCACAAACATCATGTTTGAACCCCAGTTCCAATTTATATCATTGACTTCCTTCCTATTTATCCTCCAATAAATAGATTGATTCATGTGTTAGGGGAAAAATGCTTTTTTGGCCATTTCCACTGGAAAATCATGAATTAGGTGATATGTTTTTAAGCCATAACTCGGGAGCTTTGGGGGGAAAACAGGTAGTGCAGTACCACTCTTGATTTTTCAATGATTTCTAAGTATAGTACTGCTAATGATGATATTACTGAAGGTTTGAAAACAATAGACTGGAATTGCATGGTGCATCTGGCATCTTTTCTTCTACATAAATTGCCACAACACTGTATATTGAAATAACCCTTTATCTTGTATTCATTCAACAACTTCACCAGTTAGGGAATTGTCTGTACCAGCCTGTAGAAATGCTTCATTGGTTTTGGAAAAACTGGAGGATTTATTGGTATCATTTCCTTTCTCTTAGTTTCCTTTATTTAACGTCATTTCTGGTTGTCTGGTTTGAATTTATAGCAAGACACAGCAGTATGGTATTAAGTAGACATTTACTCACTTATTCATCTTTAAATGCTGTAAGTAGCATTTGTTCCCACCGTCCGGGGAGCTATCCTTACCTCCTGCCTATTCACAAGGAACAATGGGGCTGGTAGTTCTTGAAAGAGCATGTCACACAGGGAAACACAAAATGCTATGGATCTCAAACACTAAGTCCTAGTTTAAATGCACAAGCACACTCTATTTTAGAGAAGAGACTGTCCAGGAAGCTCCCTGTTCAGAATATTGTTTGTTTGTTCTAATATGTTTGTTTGTTCAAAGTGCTGGTATTGACATTTAAAGCGCTAAATAGTTTGGGGCCAGGTTATTTGAAGGAACGCCTCCTCCCATATGTACCTGCCCGGACCTTAAGATCATCTACAGGGGTCCTTCTCCGTGAGCCCGTGCCAAAGGAAGTGAGGCAGGTGGCTACTAGGAGGAGGGCTTTCTCTGCTGTGGCACCCCAGCTGTGGAATGAGCTCCCCAGAGAGGTCCGCCTGGCACCTACACTGTATTCTTTTTATTCTCTCAGTATTTTAACACTTAATTTTAACTTAAATTTAAATTTTACTGTTCTAACTCTGTATTTTAACCTTATATCAATTTTGCTGCGTGGTTTTATCCTGGTTGTGCTTTTTATACTGTATTTTATATTTGTGTTTTTAACATGTTGGTTGTTTTATTATGGTTTTAATTTTTGTGAACCGCCCAGAGAGCTTCGGCTATTGGGCGGTATAAAAATGTAATAAATAAATAAATAAAATGGGTTGATATAAACCCTACTGAATATTTAGCAAAAGACTGGTTTTGATTCATGAAGGCAGTCATGGTAAAGCTATGGGATTTCTGTAATTATCATTAGGGTTCAGAAACATTTTCTCACCACTGTAGTTTGTGCCTTGAAATATTGTGTCAGTTCTGTGTTTGTGTTGCTTTCCCAATAATCAATTAATATATCAATTAATATATTTCGGGGGCACTGTTCTTCGGTGGTTCCGGTCCTACCTCTAGGGCAGGTTCCAGATGGTGATGCTTCGGGATAGCTACTCCTCAAAAAAGGAGCTGTTCTGCAGCGTAATGCAAGGTGCCATCCTTTCCCCAATGCTATTTAATATTTACATGAAACCGCTGGGAAAGATCATCCAGAGGCATGGGGGGGGGTGTATGCTGATGACACCCAAATATATTTCTCTATGCCTTCGACAACAGCGTCAGCTAAAGATAGTGGTTCTCCTCTGAATGAATGCTTGAAGGCTGTAATGGGCTGGATGAGGAAAAACAAACTGAAGCTGAATCCAGACAAGACAGAGGTGCTAGCTTTCAAAGGTTTGAGGTGTGTTTGGAGGTGTGTAAACTGGTTCTGGATGGGTTTGGTGGTGTGTCAACCAGTTCTGGATGGGGTTACACTCCCCCTGAAAGATTGTGTTCGCAGCTTGGGGGTGCTTCTGGACGACTCGTGGCTGTCCTTTCTCCTCTCTGACAACTCTCCTACTCTGATTTTAGGTGACTTCAATATCCATGTAGATGACCCTCACGATGCTGCAGCTCTACGACTTCGCTCCTTATCTTCCTCTTACGATCTTAAGCTCTGGTCTGAAGCACCCACACATTCCCTTGGACACTGTCTGGATCTTGTCCTCACTCGGAACTGCTCTGTCCTGGACTTTTCTATCGCTGACTTTCCTCTGTCCGATCATCATCTAGTCTCTTTCAATATTACTCACAATCCCCCTCCTTCACGTCCCGCTTCTCGCCCTTGTCGTGACCTGCATTCTATCAACTACGAGGCTTTTTCTCAGTCTTTAGCCTCCTCTCTTCCTTCTGTCTACACAGCCGTCTCCTTGGACTCAGCCGTCTCCTCCTTTAACTCCTCCTTATCTTCAACTCTTGATAATCTTGCTCCATCTACAACTCGGATAGTTCGCCCCTCTCAACCCCAACCGTGGCTCACCTCTTTCCTCCGCTACCTTCGCTCTTGTTCCCGGGCATCCGAACGCCTGTGGCGTAAGACCAAGGACTGGGCGGACTTTGTCCACTACAAATTTGTTCTCTCCTCTTTCTCTTCTGCCATTTCACTGGCCAAACTGCAGCACTACTCAATGTTGATCCAGTCAAATGCTAAGCACCCTCAGCGGCTCTTCGCGTCCTTCAATTCTCTTCTGAAGCCTAATCCGCCATCTCTCCCCGCCTCCCTGTCTGCCAACGACTTTGCCTCTTTCTTCAATGCTAAAATCCAAACTATACGCTCCGATCTAGCCAACTCTGCTCCGCTTCCAGCTCCTGTCCCTCACCTGTCAGTTCCTCCTTCAACTCTCTCGGCATTCCCTTCGGTCTCAGCTGATGAACTGTCTAAAATACTGCGCTCATCGAAGCCTTCCACTTGTTCCCGTGATCCGATTCCCACTCGCGTCTTTATTAATCTTATCCCCGCTATCCTCCCGTCCTTGCTTCACATCATTAATTTTTCTCTGTCCTCTGGTTCATTTCCTTCTGCTTTTAAACATGCTACAGTCTCTCCCATTCTCAAAAAACCCACTCTTGATCGACTATCCCTGTCTAACTACCGACCTGTCTCCCTCTTGCCCTTTGTCTCAAAGATCCTGGAACGTCTGGTCTACTCTCGTTGTCTTGACTTTCTCTCTAATAACTCTGCTCTGGATCCCTTTCAATCTGGCTTCCGTCCTTTGCATTCCACTGAAACAGCCCTTACCAAGATCACCAATGATCTTCTTACTGCCAAGTCTAAAGGCCATTATTCTGTTCTTATTCTCCTTGATCTAACCGCAGCCTTTGACACGGTTGATCACGATCTTCTCTTAGATTCCCTCCACGACCTTGGACTCTGTGGCTCTGTCTATAACTGGTTCGCCTCCTATCTAGAGAGTCACTCTTTCAGCGTGTCGGCTAACGGCAGCTCGTCCTCCTCTTTTCCCCTTTCAGTTGGGGTTCCGCAAGGCTCGGTGCTTGGCCCGTTGTTGTTCTCTCTATACATGCTGCCCTTGGGCAAGCTCATTCAATCTCACGGCCTCCAATATCACCTGTATGCCGATGATACACAATTATATCTTTCATCTCCGGAACTTTCTCCAGATGTTCACGATCGTATCTCGGCATGTCTTTCAGATATCTCAGCCTGGCTGCTTCATCGTCGTTTGAAACTTAACATGGCAAAGACTGAATTGCTAGTTTTTCCTCCTAAACCTTCTCCTCACCTCTCATTCTCCCTTACTGTCAACGATGTCACGCTTACTCCGGTCAAGGAAGCTCGTAGTCTTGGCTTTATATTTGACTCCTCGCTCTCCTTTACTCCTCACATCGAGGCAGTAGCTAAATCCTGTCGTTTCTTCCTGTATAATATTGCCAGGATTCGACCATTTTTGTCTGTCTCTTCTGCCAAGACTCTCGTTCACGCACTGGTTATCTCTCGGTTGGACTACTGCAACCTTCTTCTCTCTGGCCTTCCTTCGTCTCACATCAGTCCGCTGGTCTCTGTCCACCACGCTGCCGCTAAGATCATCTTCTTGGCCCGCCGCTCTGACCATGTCACTCCACTTCTGAAATCTCTTCATTGGCTTCCAATTCACTTCAGAATCCAATATAAACTTCTCCTACTGACCTTCAAAGCTCTTCACTGCCTAGCTCCTGCCTATCTCTCCTCTCTCATCTCACACTATCGCCCCGCTCGGGCTCTCCGCTCCTCTGATGCCATGCTTCTCGCCTGCCCAAGGACCTCCACTTCCCTTACTCGGCTTCGTCCTTTTTCTTCTGCTGCCCCTTACGCCTGGAACGCTCTTCCAGAACACTTGAGAACTACAAACTCAATCACTGCTTTTAAGACTCAGCTCAAAACTTTTCTTTTCCCTATAGCCTTCAAATATTGAGTTTGCTCTGACTTTACACTGTTGGTTTTCCCCTACCCTGTGCCTGTTTACACTTCCCTGTGCCTGTTTGCATTCTCCTTCCCTCTTTATTGTTTACTACAACTTATTAGATTGTAAGCCTACGCGGCAGGGTCTTGCTATGTACTGTGTTATCTGTACAGCACCATGTACATTGATGGTGCTATATAAATAAATAATAATAATAATAATAATAATAATAAATGACAGCCCAGATAGATGTGACGGCCAGGAGTGCTTACCATCAGCTTTGGCTGATACGCCAGCTGCGCCCCTTCCTAGAGTTGGAAGACCTAAAGATGGTAGTGCATGCACTGGTAACTTCAAGGCTTGACTTCTGCAAAGCACTCTACATGGGGCTACCTCTATGCCTAGTCTGGAAACTGCAATTAGTCCAAAATATGACAGCCAGGCTGGTCACTGGTACACCTAGGGGTGACCACATTAAACCAGTTTTAAAATCTCTTCACTGGCTGCCAATTAGTTTCCGGGCGAAGTACAAAGTGTTGGTTATTCTCTTTAAAGCCCTACATGTTTTGGGTCCAGGCTACCTGCAGGGATCTCCTTCTCCCGTACAATCTGCCCCGCACACTCAGGTCCTCTGGGAAGAATCTACTTCAGTTAGCAAAAACTAGATTAACTGTTACCCAGAGGACCTTTTCTTCTGCTGCCCCCAGATTGTGGAATGGCCTGCCGGAGGAGATTCGTCAACTTGACAGTCTTTTAGAGTTTAAACAAGAAATAAAGACTGATCTATTCCGCCAGGCCTATCCAGTGAAATTTTAGAATATTTCAAGGATGTTTTAAAAATGTTTTAATCATGTGTGGTATGTTTTTAATCACTTTTTAATGTGTATTTTATATCATGTTTTTATACTGTTTGTTTATACTTTGAATGGTTTTAGTTTTTGTGAACCGCCCAGGGAGCTTTGGCTGTTGGGTGGAATGCAATAAATAAATAAATAAATAAATAAATGTACTAGCAGAGTTCCCAGCAAAAACCTTTGAGGGTCACATTGCTTGTTTATTCTATTAGCTTTGAAAAGTGACCATTTAGGAATATCCTGGACTTCCAGATTGCCAGTTGCTAATCAATTGTTTCCATTACACCTTCATTTGCTTAAGAGCCTTTTGTGAGCAGTATCGTCAAAGACAATTCAAGACCTAGACTTGACCCCAAAAAGCTGTTGGCTGGCTGTTTTCCATAAGTAGAGCTGGGCAAAATCACCTGCCAAAATCATGCACTCCCCCCTCCCGTTGTGTTAATGGTGCCCTTAGGCACCAGTGGAGCAAAATGCACATTTTCTGGAGGCTCCACAAATTGCACACTTCCTCCTGCTGCATTAGTGGTGGCTGCCGTTAACACGGGGGGGGGGGGGAGTGTGCGATGTCAGAAGACAGGCCAAGCATTTGCGGGGGCCTCATGAGTGCTCAGGCTTGGGTCCCTGCTCACGCTGAGTGCAACTGACTGGGTCCAGCGGTGTGTGGATGTGTGGAGGGGATGGTTTCCTTCAGCCTCCTGGACCCAGTTGGATTCTTGCAACAACCCTATCCACAAGGACCCTTTCCTGAGCTATTGAACACATACCCCTGCACTGGTGCTAGGAGCCTTAGTATGTCTTATCTGAATTAAGAGTTGTCACACATTTTCCGATAAAGCAAGTTTCTTGCTCATGCAAAATATCTGAACTTTTGAAGGGAAGTCAAAGCAGTTTTGTGAAGACTCACCAAATCCCTCAGAGAGTTGCCACATATCTCTAAGTTGCCATCACATTATGCCTAAAACAAAATTCAAGGTGAAATTGGACATTCCTGCTTAGGCAAAGTATCTGGAGACTTTGAATGAAAGGTAAGAGCTTCTATGAATACCTAATTATTCTCAGGGAGAGGTGCACAAAACTATTCTGAATTGTTGCATAGCACCAGGACATGAAACATTACATGTACATTGATGGTGCTATATAAATAAATAAATAAATAAATAAATAATGTAGGACCGTGCAGTTTTGGCTTCAGTGCACAGAAATCCTGTCTTATATGGTGAACCTATCGCTATCATTTTATTTGCAAAGAAAAGGAATATATCAGTCAGGCAAACACTTGTATCTGACACGGTTTTGTTGCAGACTTTAGTAGTGCAGGAAAATGAGCTGCTTTATGAATGGCATTGAATTTTTGCCTCAGCTTTTTAATTCTTCTTCTGTTAAGATGAAACGAAGCAATCACAGGGAGAGAGAAAAAATGAAATAATAGGGAAAGATCGAAAACCCAGCCTGTCTTTTAAAGGTCTTATTTATTACATGCTGGTTATTGGAAATTACTGACACAGTATGGAGTCCTATTCCTTACACTGACCTTTGTACCAATATTATGTTAGCGTTACAAAGGTGTTAGCTGATTAAGTTAGCCAATTATTAATAAAAGGCAGGCAGGGAGGTAGGGAGAGAGAGAGAGAGAAAGAGAGAAAGTGAGGGTAAAATTAGGAAGTAATGTATCATTTTTGGAAGGTCAGACTCCCCCCACCCACACCCACCCCCGGTAGACAACATTGTGTTCAATGCTCTTCTGGTCTACTACTAAAAACAAACAAACAAAAACCCCTCTCCATTTTCATAGAACTATTTACCCCCTAGGAAAATGGAGGATTTTAGACTCTTTTGAGGGTATGTGCAAATTCCTCTCATGTTTGGGGTGGATCACCTTAGTTTAAGACAACAAGGTAGCTTGGTTGACTATCCAGTCTTCAGTCACCTTCCCCAGAATGCAGTGGAAATTATGCTAAGTATGGTGATGTTGTTTCTATGGTGTTCTGATCCAAGTAACATGGCTGGAGAGGGTGCAGAGCCTCACAGTCAGCATGGCCAGCTGACTAAGAAGAGCCAACCCTCCCCACCCGCACCCCACCCCCAAAAAACACTTACAGGGAATCCATTCAAAACATCAGGCCTGTTTTATTTTTCCCCCTACCTCCATTGAATGGCCAAAAGGTTCAGCCAACTCTTCTGCTCATTACTCGAGCAATTTGGTAGGTCCAAACAGTGACGCAAAATGGATCATGAGAAGCAGGGCTCCTTGAACACAGGAATATTTGGAGTGGGGGGAGTAATCAACAGGGCCACACATCTCAGGAAAGTAACCTTGGCTAGCTGACAATGACATTAGCATGTTGTAAAAACTAGTCTCCTACCTTTGCTTTATAAGTGAATAAGGCAAGGACATGAATACATAATTTGGGGGTGGGGAGGAAGCATGACTGAGTGTGCAAATTGAGGCACAATTAAGCCAATTGCAGATTCTATTATTCATGCATTACACAACACTGATTCAGTTCTGTTATATATTGGTTACTTAGGGTATGTCTAGATGGGGCGATATCCCCGGGATCATCCCTGTGTGTCCGCATGATGCACAGGGGATCCCAGGAGCTGGGAGGGAAGATCCCTGCATTTCCCCGGGACATTGCCCTACCCTTTGGTCCCATTTTTTCCTGTGGTCCCAGGATGATCGCGAGACCGTGGGACATGTGGGCGGTTGTCCAGTTTTGTCCTGGCTACTTGTGAGCAACCATAAGGAGCCGGGTATGGGGCATGGAGCTCCTTAGGAGCGCCATACCCATCTGGGGTGGGGTGGGGGGAGCGGGAGGGTTTTTTGTTTTTTTAAAATACCTTTATCGCTGGAGCACTCCTGTGCTCATTTTCGATAAAAAAACCAACCAAAAACAAAATGGCAGGTGCGATGTCCTCTTCCTTCCGGAACGTCACACGCCATGTGTAGACTGAGGGGGAAGATCTCGTGATCAGCCTATCACAAGATCCTCCCCCTCCACCCCACCCCCCGGTCTAAAAATGCCCTTAGACAGTTGTCTAACCACTTGACTAGAGGAACATAGCATATGATTAAACGAATGTGTAAATAATAATATACGTAAGACACACAACACGGATGTGGGTCTTCATAGCCTGAAACACATGAGAAGTGTTTTTGTGAACCGCCCAAGGAGCTTCGTCTGTTGGGTGGTATAAAAATGCAATAAATATATAAATAAATAAGTGGCTGAAATGCCAATGGAAATTAAGAGAGAGGTTTCCTATATTCCTAGATAGGTGTCATGTCATGACTCGCAGGTCCTGATACTACAATGTGCATCTCTGTTGTCTGCTGTGCTTTCCAAGAGTCGGGACATTGTCAAGGGTTCTAGTGAAAATGCCCAACTCTAGTTAAAATGGGGGATTCCTGAAACTTTACTGAAATATAGGATAATTAGAAAGAATCTGTGAGGTATATAAACCATCTTTGAAACAGCACAGAATTAGCTGTAGGACCCCCACCCACCCTGAGATATATATTTAAAGAACCGTATATGACTTTTCCAAATTATTAGCAATGTAGCTAAGAGAAGCAATACTTCTATATCATGCCTTTGAAATGTCTTTTAATGTATGAGAAATGGCAAACTTTTATCACCAAGGACTGAGATTATTGTCAAGACAGGACCATTCCATTACGCAAAGATAAATGTTGATTTTCTGCAAGCAAAGCCAAAGCTAAGTATTACAAATTCTCCTTCCTCTCTCTTATTGATTATCCTTGAGCTCCTAGGAAATCAAGGAGAAAAAAGCTGCAACTTAGTTGAGAATTGAATCACTCATGGCAGTTCATCTTTCAGAATCACGTCCCTCCTCCCATTCCTCCATCTCCCCCTTCTTCTCACACTGTTTTCTAATAACTGCAGCTCAGATTTTCTGTTTGCCAGCTGCTCCTTGTGAATACTATTTTTGGGAGTCTGTTTCTTAAAAGACAGAATAGGAAGCAGATAATTTCTTTATCAAAGCTTTCACTCTAAACATTGGAGCTGACTGGGCAAATAAATGACAACACTGAGTGTCTTTTTACAACTATACAAAGTTTCAATGTGGTTAGGGATGTGCAATTTACAACTATAGAGAGCCTTACTTTAGTTAGGGATGTGCCTTTCACCACTAGGGATGGAAGAAACTATATCTTTCTGGTTGATACTGCTTTCTCATGAATTTACCGACAATTCCAATAAGTTTCCACATTGAGCTGCAATTTTATAAAAAGTGCACATTTAAATGTGTATTTTCTCTCAAATGTTTATCTCAAATAAGTTTTCTAAATAAGTTTGGACAGCCAAGAGCTGTGTTGCAACAGAGAAGTGTAAAACCTGGTTCATAAGGAAGTTCCTATCTGCACATTTGCCCCAAGTAATTGCATAAAAGAAGGGTAGGCAAGCTGGTGTCTTCCAGATGTTTTGGAGTACAATTCCCATCAGCCCCTGTCAAAATGGCCAATGGCAATGGATTATGGGGGTTGTTATTTAAAACATCTGGAGTATACCAGGTGGAGAGTACACCTGACCTAAGGGAAGTTGCAAAGTTAAAGTCTTACTTTCAAAATCCCACAATTTGTCTGTGGAAGAATCTCCAAATTCATTTTGGATTTTACTCTAGGCAAAATGTTGGTACCACCTCTACATATGATGTGTTACGACTATGGATCTTGCATTTCTCCGAGCCTTCCTAGAAGTAGGCTCCCAGAGGAAGGCCTTTGATGAAGAGCAAAGCGATAAATGAGCAATGAAGGTAAGCTATGAATGCTTGGCCCCTAGTCCCATCTAGTCCCTTGCCTTTGTACATGGGTGACACAGGGTCAATTTCAGGATTTTTCTTCAATGATAAGCCTCATCCTGGAATACCTACAGCATTCAACTTGGAATGTGGACAGATACCACATAGATCCCTGATAATGCAATGTGAATTGTAGATGTGTGATGGGAAAGAGAGAGATTAATACATGAATAGGGATATATGATGAATTCATTTCAGTTCATTTTTTTATCAGGATTTACCCAGTTTGCACTTTGAGGACTGACTCAGACGCAATCTGCAGCCAAACACAGACTCGGACGCGATCTGCAGCCGAAATCTGCATATTTTCAAGCTTGTAATTGTGATTCATGGGCCAAACAAATGTGTCTATTTGAAATGGGTCCATTTAAAAAATGTGCATTTAAAAAATTGTACCTTTGGAAAAATGCACACAAATACACTTTAATCAATCGGAGAAGAATGCGTTCATTTCAAAGATTTGCATAACAGATGCATGCGTTTGGAAAAATACACACAGAAGTACACATGGATTTTCACATGAAAACAACAACAACAATGCTTGCAATCTGATACGGAATAAGCTTCAAGATGGCATTCAGAGAACTTCAATCACCTTGGGGTTTGCTGATTTGCACATCCCAGCAGGGAATATCACTCCAGAATATAAATCAGGATTCTGCCCCAGCCCAATGTTTTAAATTCAGCACTGCTGAAAGTTGTTTTCTTTGTTAACACTACTTTTATTTTAAAACCAAATAAACACATTTCAAAAGATATATTCTCAAATGTTCAGCTTTGGCATTGGTGTTGCACAATTAGACTTAATTACGAAGATAAATATATACTAATTGTGTGTGTGTGGGATCCTATGAGCAAGTCACAGATTGATTTAATCCCCCCACCTCTGAACACAGGCATATCCATCATGCAGCTTCCATAAATGTTGTCATTGCTTCATGCACTCACAGAAACAGAGGCCTTCAATCACCCAAAGTGTTAATGAAATCTGATTTAAACCAGCATCAGATGTCAGGGTCCTGGTTTACTAATAGCATTGCATATTCACAGACACTGTAAACTACAAGCAACTCCAGTAATAACCCTGACCTCAATACTCTACCAATTAGGAAGAACCAAAGTAATGTGAGTGATGCCCTGACCCTGGGTGATTATTAAACCACTAGGTTCTGGCCTTATGTTCTTTATATGGAATTTCAGAGAATCTGGAGATTGATGCATGGATCTACGTGTATTACTCTTTTCAATGGGCCTTTACAGTTATTAGTCACAATTTTCAAGCTAATGGAATTAGTCTGTCTAATGAGACTGATACCCAAGGTTAGCTGAATGTCTGAGCAACAGTTTTTGACTGAACATTATCTACTAAACTCAATTAGAATGGGGAAAATATATATTCTGAAATGGATCTAGAAGGCCTGCTATTAACTGAACACTATACAGAGACTACTATTATTAGGACTGGTAGAGCTAACAACAAAACAATGCCATGCTTCCTCCAAGCTAAATGGAGCGTTCTAGCCAGCCATTCCCTCACAGCAAGGCATTCCACCATCAATCCCACTTTATTCTGTTGTTGTTGTTGTTGTTGTTGTTGTTGTTGTTGTTGTTGTTATCTCTTATTCTACATTCCGTAGCTACTGAGCATGCTCACTTCTCTCTGGAGGTTGAGGGAGGGGTAACCCCCATGGTTTTATTTTAATTATTGTTTGTTCTTTGGCAATCTTTGAGGTTCTCCCAAGCATGCTTGGGTTCCCTCTTTTTTTTTTCTCAGTGGTGCCATTTTGGCTATAATCCTAGTGTCACCCACCATCTCCTTTTTATTCTCCCAGCATTTTAACAGTCTGTAAATAAATTTTAACCTGGTTTTTTTTACAAATTTGTATTTTTGCATTGCTGCTGTTTTTAGCTGGTTGAGCTTTCATATTGTGTTTTATATTATGGTTTTGTACTGTTGTTTTATACTTTGAATGGTTTTAATTTTTGGGAACCGCCCAGAGAGCTCCGGTTATTGGGCAGTATAGAAATGCAATAAATAAATAAATAAATAAATAAATCTGACCTTGTGATTAGAAGGAGTGGTGGTGGTGATGATGATGATAATTTTAAAAGGCGGACCATAAACCCCTGAAATTATTTTTGTTATATTACACAAGAATAAGCTGTAAATAGAAGTAATGGACTATGAAATAATTTAAATTGGGTTTAACCCCCAAGCTTGTTTTTATATATTATGCAGTGCATAATATATCAAAACAGTCAGTGATAAAGTGAATGTTAATTCAAACAGTGCTGGGATTCTCAGTTTGCTGTGATCAAATCAGATTTGCAGAGGGAGGAAGTGAAATCCTGAAATTTTAACAACCAAGATACAAGCTACTTATCACTTTTTCTTTTCTGAAAAGGTGTGATGCTTTGACAAGCTGTCATAACTCAATACAAAAAACACACAAAAACCCTCATGTATAATAGCGCAATGCAATAGGATTTTCTTCTACCTCCTCATACAAAAGGGTTGACTTCACTGTAATACTTTGATGCAAAGCTTAGATTCTCCCTAGTTGTGATTTGAGACCCAAAACTCAACTCAGATTTGCTTTATATGCAAACGATGTAGAAGGCTGGAAGCTATAAACAATAGACATCGGACTGTGTATTTCACTGGAGCCTATTTTAAACAGCATGTTTATTATACCTGAAGGACTACAGGACCATTCATTACATAAGTATAAGGAAAGTATAAGGAAAGTGCAGGATAGTATAAGGAAAGGTTTCATCAAATGGGATTGTTTAGCTTGGAAAAAAGGAAGCTTAGGGGAGACATGATAGAGGTGTACAAAATTATGCATAGAATGGAGAATGTGGATAGGGAAGTACTTCTTCACACAGTGCAGAGTTAAATTATGGAACTCACTACCACAGGATGTAGTGATGGCACACCAATTTGGATGGCTTTAAAAGGGGGTAAGATAAATTCCTGGAGGTGAAGGTTATCAATGGCTACTAGCCCTAATGGTTGTGTGCTGTCTCCAGTATTTGAGGTAGTAATCGTGTGTGCATCAGTTTCAGGAGAATATGTGTGGGAGGGTGCTGTTGCACCATGTCCTGCTTGTTCCTCCCTGGCCGATGGCTGGTTGGCCACTGTGTGAACAGAGTGCTGGACTAGATGGACCCTTGGTCTGATCCAGCATGACACTTCTTATAGTCCTAATTCAGAAAGGGAGGCCTATGCAGAGAAGAAGGCACCTGAGCATTCAGCCAATGAGAAATCCAGAGTTTCTTCTGGACAGGCAACCATATTGTGATGCTCATCATGCCACACTGAATTGACTGTTTGGGGGGCCACAATAGGTCAAATGGAGAGGCCATGTGATATAGTAGTGGACACAATATTGTGCCAGGATGACTGGGGCCAGATCTACACCTTGTATCAAATCATTACAAAAGTGGAATAAAAAGCAGGAAATAAGACTATGAAAGTAGTATATGGAATGTGGATTGTTTCCCAACAGTTATCAGTGCACTTCAGTACCACTTTAAAAAACAGTAGTGTAGATCTAGCCCTGGAGTCCCATCTCTGCTTGGCCATGAAACACACTGGGTGATTGTGAACCAATTCTTATCTTTCTCTGCCTAACTTGCATTCCACAGATAATGAGGGTGGAAAATGGGATGAACACCATGAGTGCCTTGAAGGAAGGGCAGGGCAGGGCACAAGTGTGCTAAATAAATAAAATTGTTTATGCATGTGTGCATGATATTTTGTGTGTTCCTAGAGCTGGATCGGGGCCCAAGAACAAAAAAAGCATTTGACACAGCTCCTAGAAATCCCGTTTTACAATGTCTCCCTTGCTGCAACAGTTTCACTGGCTACTGATCTGTATCCAGACAAAAATTAAGGTGTCAGCTATGACCTATAATGCTTGAAATCAGGCTACCTGAAAGAATGCCTTCTTTCAGACAAACTTGCCCGGATGTTAAGGTATTTTGGGGAAGCTTTTCTATCCATACTGTCACCATTGGGGGCATTTTTTGTGGGGTCATGGAGAAGGCTTTCACAGGAGCTATTCCCAGGCTTTTAAATTCCCTGCCAAGGGAGGCTAGGTTGTCGCCATCTTCTTTGTCCTTCTGCC
This sequence comes from Elgaria multicarinata webbii, assembly GCF_023053635.1. Lineage (NCBI taxonomy): Eukaryota > Metazoa > Chordata > Lepidosauria > Squamata > Anguidae > Elgaria > Elgaria multicarinata. The sequence goes on from NC_086177.1 coordinate 19,617,198, forward strand.
AGCAGAGAAATACATTTTCTCATTTATTTATCTTTAGGAAGGCATTCAGCATATAAGCAGATCCAGTGCTGAAGGTTTGCTTGTTTTTTAAAGTGGCTGGAACTGTTTTCAATGTTTGTGTTTTTATACTATGCTTTAATTAAAAGTTTGTTTTAATTTGTTTTTATTGTCAGCCGTCTTGAGTGCCATTCATTGGGAGAAATGTGGAATATTAAATAAAGTAGCAAGCAAGCAAGCTGGGTGCCTTCAAGGACGTGATGGTGGGAGGAGGCTCAGCTTCCCTTCTCCCAACGTAAATGGGGTGTGTGTGAGTGGGGAGAAAATGGTGATTGGGGAGAAGGATGGAGACAGCCACAACCCCTGCTATATTGCAAACCCCAAAACAACATAACCTTCAGTAGCCGGGAGAGGGTTTTTTGTTTCCTTTATGTAGGGAAAGAGAAGGAAGTTGGCCTCTAGCTATTGGTGCTTAAGTTGTCTATTGTTTTTTCCTTATCTTTTGAGCAATACCTTTTGGTGTGCCTTTGGAGTCCCGTCCCCCCCCCCCCCGAGTCTGCAGGGAAACCTTGCCTTATTCATGGTGGCCTTATTTCACTGCCCATCAAGTTTGCTATTAAGGGGAATGATACATAAGTGAAACTGAAAGATTTGTCCATGACCGGGCAGAAGCAACTTCATAAGTTATTAAGATATGAAACAGATTCAACAGATGAAACAGTTTCAAGATGGTTCCAGGTGACAATCTACCGGAAAGTTCTCTTGTGCACACACACACACACACATCCACCCTTGAAAATAGCAAAAGCATTGTCATATCAAAAGGGCTTGTACTTCCTATGGGATTCTACCCCAAATTCCTGACATATTGTGCTGCAGCACAATACAGTACAACATGAAATTATGATATTCTTGGATTTCCATTATAATATTACACTACAAAACAAAGCACTCATGTTTGAAACAGCATTTACCAAGCTGTTTCCATCTACAATGATACCAGGGCTGTCAAAATCTCATCCTATTATTCCACCATTCTGGGTCTGATGTGCCGTCACAGAGGAGTGCTGAATACTATTGTAAATATATACTTCACTTGGGGGAAAATCCTATTTTTCCTACTCCCCATCTAGCATGCTTTTTCGGCTCTTTTTTGGATTACAACTTCTGCCTTCAAAGAGCTATCCTGCACCTTTAACACAGACAGAACAAGGAAATATTTAGCAAGCAAGTTGTTGTTTTTCCCAGTTACTGCAACACCTCAATGGGAGGAGATGTCAGACTGTCAAAAAAAAAAGTCTCCATGCAATTCAACTATTAAAGATACAGTGAACTTCTTTGCATCTGCCCATGACACTATCCACACCATTAACCACAAGGTATTCAGCCTGGAGTTTCAACCATAATATAGTTGCTGCCACCAGAAATGTGAGTTAGACACTGGCAATCTGGTTACCTGGTGCACTTTCCTTTAACGTTAGAGTATACCCAAATATCTGTTAGGGTTTACCCACACTGCTAGACTCTTATCAAACATGGAATACTCTGTTAGCAGAGCAATTAGTCTATCTGTCTCAAAAAGCCAAGGGTGCAGAGCATCACCCAGAACATTTTTCAGAACATGGGAGTGTTGCCAGGTTGAGCGGAGAATAGTGCTGCGTTTGGCCTGAGGATGCTTGGGTTCAAATTCTGGCTAAGCCATGAACTTCACTGAGTGGTCTCTTGGACAAGTCACTGAGGGCTGATCCACACATCCATGTTTAAGATGAAACAAAATCAATGGACATGAATCAGACATCAGAAAGGGACTGTTCAGAAACCAGCAGGAGATCATTTCAACCTCACAGGACACTGTGATGCTGACCTTAAGGTAACTGGTCTCAAACAAATAAACTTCAAAAGGAATCTCATGCATGGAATTGTTCAATTGTAGTTTATTGGAAAATTCAATTCTATCCCTTGTGCTTAAATAGAGATTACGGGTTTTTATCACATTACATGTATTAATTTGCTCACCAATCTCAAGATGTCCCTGTTATCACCAACACCACATTGCTATTAGTCGCTCACTGTATCTGTTTTGCTTTTACATAACTGTCACTGTTCTTTTTGCATTGCATTTCTTTTGTGACCTCTATCCTTTCCATTCCATCCCCAACCCTTCAGTAATGTAGGATTTACACCATGCATCTGATTTAGTGGAATGTAGCCCACAAAAACGTACATCAGCCTTCCCCAACCTTGTGCTCTTCAGATGTTTTGGATGACAACTCCGAGCATTCCTGACCATTAGCCATGTTGGCTGGGGTTAATGGTAGCTGAAGTCCAATACATCAGGAGTGCATTAGGTTGGGGGAGGGTAAAATGCCATAATAAAGTTGTTCGTCTTTAAGGTACAAAAATCTTGTTGTTTTTGCTGTAATAGGCTATGCTTAATTCCCCTCTGGGAATTGTCACAGCTATTCCAGCATAAATTGGAACTTACAAGTTATCTCACCTCGCCTCCAATGCAACATTCTTTAGTGGTCAGTTCACACATTCATTTGCCAGGCATCATGTATGCAGTAATCAAGGGTGGAGGAATCAAGCGATTTGCATGAATGAGGGAACCAGCCCATGATTTCTAGTTAACCTACATCACAAGGTTGTTCAAAGGATTTAAAAAATGTGAAAACCCATGGCATTATATAGGAGCAGCCAGAAATAGAGTTGGCACTGGACCATCCCATGCAAACATATCAATTTAAGATGCAACCAGATTCCTTGATGTTTTATTTAATTATGGACCTGTTGGATTTTGCCACCTAATTGTAGAGAAGCAGAATGGTTTGCTTGTTTTTTAAAAAAGGCTGTACCAATTCTACCAGCTTCATCTGCATAGTCCCACCTCATCTGGACAAGGCATTGGGGATGTCTGTACTTTCCCATAAGTCCTTATCATGAGCCTCTACATGGGTCAACACTGTTCCAAACATCTGAAGTGGACATTTTATCCATTGTGTAGAGGAACTGTCTGATACAATAAGCTTTTTGGTACCTAATGGTGATAGGGATTCTGTGCACGTGGATTTTGCCACCTAATTGTAGAGAAGCAGAATGGTTTGCTTGTTTTTTTAAAAAAGGCTGTACCAATTCTACCAGCTTCATCTGCATAGTCCCACCTAATCTGGACAAGGCATTGGGGATGTCTGTACTTTCCCATAAGTCCTTATCATGAGCCTCTACATGGGTCAACACTGTTCCAAACATCTGAAGTGGACATTTTATCCATTGTGTAGAGGAACTGTCTGATACAATAAGCTTTTTGGTACCTAATGGTGATAGGGATTCTGTGCACATGGACATGTAACGTTGTCAGTCAAATGTCTCAAAGCGACAACCCCTTTCCTCCCCACTTTTTATTTTATTTAACATCCAGCCTGTCCTCATGTATGGCAAATATGGTAACAATTCCCTGCCAAGGTATCCAGTTTATATGACTAAGTTTTCCTTTGGGGCTGAACAGAGAGCCACCAACCAAGCTGTCCTGCATATGCTGCCCTTATGGGAGAACCCAGGAGTGGCATTTGAGTACTTGGCAAACCAGTCATCTGTACTGGCTTCCCAAGGAGTGAGGAACACCTTGGCACTCATCTGTACCTGATGGGAAATTCAGAGAAAAAAGAGAAGAGAAGAGTAATAATCTCAACACTTGGCAAGATGGGTGACCTCTATTCACTAGTATGAGGGGTGATGCCAAATTTGATCAAGGCCCAGCCCTTTTTTCTGCCACTGATGCAGACAGAATGGTCAACCACCCACATAATACCTAACAAAATACAACAGAACATCATGTTACAAGGCTTCCCACAGGTAGCCAAGGCATGAGCTTGGCTTCACTCCTGGCTCTGCTTCGTCTTCAAGTGCTCAGTGCCGATAGAACCAGATGTTGAGGGGAAAGATGGAGTGAAGGGGTGCAAGAAGATGGTGGTAACCACCAGAGGTGTATCAAAAATAATGACAATCGCACTGCTAAACATTTTGAGCCGCACTGTTCAGTCAGTCAGAAATGCATTAAGGGCAAACTTTTCAGAAGTATGTCAAGCATTCTTGACTTCATTTTAAATGCATCCTTTGGCTTTTTATGTCTGTGGGGATTCCAGAACCTTTTTGTAAGATCATATTTCCCCCCATCCCCCCGAAAGAAAGAATTCAGAAGTGGATATAAACATCCCTCTGCTAAACTGTCAGGAAGCTTTTCATCACCGACTTCTCCCGCCCCTGCCAATCATTCAAACATTTTGTGGGGTTAGGAGAGAACAAATAAGACCCTTTGGAAGGCTTTAGTTTCTTAGATAATCATGCCTGCAAGGGACTGGGTACTGGCTATTATCATATGTCAATCCACGCAGCCGGTTTGGAAAGTCTGACCTTGTCCCTCATTCAGATTCTGTGAAGCGAAGGCTGACAGGATACTTGCACATCATCTTTAATAAGCAAGAGTCTTTGGGCATTGGCTTGGATGAAGAACAAGATTAAAAATGGTTGCAGAGTTCTGCATGAGTTATTAGCTTGGTGTAAACATGACGAACTGATAATGGAATTAGCTTGGCCGAGCAGAAATCACTCAGAGGAGACCAATGCTTCTTGTCTGTCATTAAATATTTCTTCGGGGAGGGGGACGGATGGTTTTTGTATCACCATGAGAAGCCAGGGCAGGCTACAATGTGGCCATGTGACATTATCTTCCCAGACTTCTGCACACTCCAACTTTCTGCACAGTAGTGAAGTAGCAGTAGTAGAATCAACACAAATAACAATAATAATGATGCAGTGCCCTGATACTTCAGAGAAAAAGGTAGGTCTGTGTTGCAATGAGCTTACTATGTAAACTAGGGGTGGGGAATTTGTGTCCTTCCAGATATTTGGGCCTACAACTCCCATCACACCTCACCTTCAGCAATGGTGGCAAGGGCTGAGGGGTGTTATAGGTCAAAACATCTTGAGGGTCACAAGTTGTGCACCCTTGATTTAAAAGCACAATCCCACCAGTGTTAAGCACGTTTAAAAACCCAACCTTTCAATGGAAGAAGTTTGAGCATTTGCTTAAATTCTCCCACTGGAATACAGAAGACTTAAAAGTGTTTCACTTGGACTAAATCATGTCCATTTAGAGAGTTGACTAGTTTGCACAACCAGACAGCCTACCATGGTTTATTTAAGCTATGGTGTGCTGTGGTGTGCTTGTGCAGCCATTTTGAATGTTCAAGCCATGACTGTTGCTTGTTGTGTTGTGTTGTTTTATGGCTTGTTTTAGGGTTACACAAGGGTTGTTTAACCCTCACACAACCCATACACACCAAGTTCAGATGACATGAGAGGCTGAAGTTGTGGCTTGAATACTCAAAGGCTGCCCAGAATGCACCGGCATGTGCTGGAACCCACTGTAGCTTATTTAAGACACTGTGATTGTGTGAAACAGGCCATTGTGGGGCATAACAGAGAGAAGTGAGGAATGGCAATGATAGGATCTTACAAAAATCAGCTAATGCAGTTGAGTGCTTGGGCTTCATGAAGTCTAAGCCAAAGGAAAAGCAGATGGGCTTAGCCAGGACATTAGATATAAGGTGTTTTCTGAGATTCCTACACAAATGGTTCCCCCCTCCCCTACTATAATGCATTTCGCCAAAGCTTTTGCACATGTTACACTCACTCGCTTGTTCACGAAGGACATGCTTATTTCTATGTGACACTTCCTAGCTCTTCATAAATAGCAACAGACTTGGCGCTTCATTATTAATTAGAGGTACAGCAAATTGGCTGTCAGAAGCTGACAGGTTTGTCTCTACAAACGTAAAGCAATTTGCCCGCCATGTTTTGGATGATGAGCATGCCTAAAAATGTGCAAAGCCACATCACTTCTGATCTCAGGGGCACTGTGATAAAACCAATGTAGTTCTTTTCTCAAGAGCTGCAATACTGCCACACAGTTCAGAACCCAGGTTAAGCCTTTAATTGGATAGTGGGGAAATGGAAGCACGTCACTTTTTTCTTAAAGGTGGCAATATGTAGTAGTCATTGTTTATCAATTTCCCATCGCCTATAGCAATGATATACAAACAGTGTTCCAGGGAAACCTGGGATCTTTCAAAAGCTTTCAGTAATGACAGCATGTCACAGCTACCCATCTTGCCTTGCAATATGCAGGCACAAGAGAGTACTGTGCATTTACAAGAGGTTTAGCCAGCCCTCCTCACTAGGCACATTTTTAAAACCCTCTTTCAGTCATCTAATGAATGCATGTGATGAGCTATGCCTTCCCCAACCTGATGGTTTCCAGATGTTGTAGATTTCAACTCCCATCAGCCCCACCCAATATGAGCAATGTTCTGTAATTCTGGCAGTTGCAGTCCAAAACACCTGGGGAGGGGGGGGAGAAGGGAAGGTTGGGGGATGCTGCATTAGAACATTTGCACAGAGCTCTGCACATGAAACAGCCTGGACAAAAGAAGGCAGTACCACTCTCTAGTTTCCCTCCCAGCTGTCTGGCATCTTTTTCAATACCAAATGAGAAGACCCAGCGTTCTGTCAATTAGAAGTGGGAAACATATCAGAAGCCCTGCTAGATCTGTTCAAAGTCTATCTAGCACTCTGTTTCTGGCAGGCCTACAAGCAGGCATGAAGGGTGACCCTCTCCCACTGTTTGTCCCCTGCAATTCATATTCAAAACCATACCGGCTCTTAATTTGGTGGTTCTGTTTGGTATCATTGCTAATGGCAACTGATAGACCTATTATCCATGAATTTCCTTTGAAGCTATCTAAGCTAATGGCCGCCACCATGACTTCTGTCATCACCAAATCCCACAAACTAACTCTGTGCCTACAAGTATTTTCTTTTGTGTTGTCTTGTGCAGAACCCAGAAGGGTAAAATGTAACGCATTGCCAAACTTGGAAAACCTCTCTACAGTGGCTTCAGTATTTTCAAATCCTAACCCCCCCAAACCTGGCCAACCCGATCCCTTATGACTTTTTTGAGGTTTTTTTTAATCTTCTCTGAATGGATAAAGCAATTTATGTTTTAAAGATATGTTGCCATAAAAACTATTGCTGAAACCCTCACTGAGTGCAAATAGTGTACAAATGCTCTCCTGCAATACCTCTGCTTATAACAATTAAGGTTTAGTAGTGCTATGAAAAGTTATTGGGTATAGCCTGTCATCACATTAACTCTAATGCATAATCTCTCCACATCCCAGCTTTTGTTTCAAGAAGCTTTATAATCAAGGCACTATTACTCTTTTCTGTCTCTTTGAGCAGTTGTGCTTGGAGAGGCAATATTAATCATTTCAGGATGAACGAGTTGGAATAAGTTATTGAGTAGTATGGTATCACCATTAATGGGAGTCCTATATGCTGATCAAACACACCCTAGATTCCAGCTTTGGATAATGAAACAATTCATCTTAGATATTTCTAAAGCACTGATTGTGGCTATGTAAATGTCACCGATATTGGATCTCTCTCTCTCTCTCTCTCTCTCTCTCTCTCTCTCTCTCTGTGTGTGTGTGTGTGTGTGTGTGTGAGAGAGAGAGAGAGAGAGAGAGAGGGAGAGAGTATTATTCATTAAAGTGATAATTTAGCCAAACTTTGTTAACAACTTAGGTTGCAATCCAAGCACACTTATATAGGACTTAAGCACTACTAACAAAAGCTTTCTTCTGAGTAAATCCATGTAGGATTAGACTGAAAGAACAATCTAGCTGAAGTTATCACTTTAATATCTCACACGTTTCAGTGGGGAGTTTCACATTTCAATGGGGAGCTGCTGTATCTTTAAGACTTGCATAGAAAAGGGAATTTCAGAAGGTGTCACTTGTATATATGGAGAACCTGGTGAAATTCCCTCTTCTTCGCAACAGTTAAAGCTGCAGGAGCTATACTAGAGTGACCATTTTAAAAGAGGGCAGGGCACCTGCAGCTTTAACTGTTGTGATGAAAAGGGAATTTAACCAGGTGCTGCATGCATACAAATGACACGTGTAGAAATTCCTTTTTCAATTCAACTGTTAAAGATACAGGAGCCCTGCCCTCCTTTTCATATGGTCACCCTAGGCTAAACTCTTTGTTACTGAAATAAATGATTCACTGAAAAATGGTTGACTCCACCTTTTCATCCAAACACGGCACTCAAGACAGCTTACAGGCACAATTAAAACTGATGTAAACAATAAAACAATACATGAAAATACAAAAAATTTAGAATAAAAAAATTGAAATTAGAACAGAACACAACGCAACCATTTACAGGCTGAAGGCCTTCTTGAATAAAGTGCCCTTTGCTGGCTGGCAGGAGGACAGCAGAGAGTAAGAAAACCTAGAGCTCCCTTGGATAGGAGTCCCACAGCCTGAGAGTAGCCATCAAAAGGCCCTCTCTCTCTTGTCATCACCAAATGCGCCTCTGAAGGCAGCAGTCTTGAAAGGAGAACTTCTCCACACACTCTAAAAACTAGGGATGTGCTCCGCTCCGATTAGGAGCGTAGAAGCAGTAGCGGATTGGCCTGCTCCGCCTTACCCAGAGGCGGAGTAGGAGAGGACCGCGGACCCCCTAGAAGCAAGGCGAAGAGAAGCGCCCATTTGTCGGAGCTCCTAGTTCAGGCGGAGCGCTCCGGTCGCCATCTTGAAAACATTTCGCCATAGGATTGCATTGCGGCAAATAATCGCGCATAACTACGTTGTTTTTGAAGCTATCATTCTGAAAATTCTTGTGCACAGAGAGTCGTGGATGGGGGTCATTTTGAGACCACTCTCACCTCTCTGCGTTGTCTGGGTCGCGTGCTATATTTTTGTGAAAATCGGGTCAACCGCGCGGCTCAAACGGCGTTTTCGGCTTTTCGCCCATAGGATTGCATTGAGGGAAAGAATCGGGGATAACTGGGGGGGGGGGGGTTAAGCTATCATTCTGAAAATTCTTGTGCACAGAGAGTCGTGGATGGGGGTCATTTTGAGACCACTCTCAACTTTCTGCATCGTACGGGTCGCGGGCTATATTTTTGTGAAAATCGGGTCAACCGCGCAGCTCAAACGGCGTTTTCGGCTTTTCGCCCATAGGATTGCATTGAGGGAAAGAATCGGGGATAACTGGGGGGGGGGTTAAGCTATCGTTCTGAAAATTCTTGTGCACAGAGAGTCGTGGATGGGAGTCATTTTGAGACCACTCTCAACTTTCTGCATCGTACGGGTCGCGGGCTAGAAGTTTTTAAAAAATCGGCGGGAAAAAATACCTTTTTCAAAGGGCTGAGGGGCAGAGTCAGCTCCCGGTCATGATGATCCCAAAGTTGGAGGAGGGCATAGGCAAAGCAGGTAACTTGGGATTCTGGGAAACTTCTCTTTCTTCATCTGAACGGGCTTTTCCCCGTGTTTTTTAACACAGTAGCCCCACCAAATGCACAAACACAACCTGAAATCATATACTAAGCCAAGAATAAGAGATAGAAACACAGCACTGCTCCCCACCCTAACCTTGGTGAACAACTGAATCGATTTGGTGCAAGGGGATGAGCTCCCCTAGGGCATCTCATCGTGGACGTGCCCCCACTCTCTCCTGCACTGGAAGGCCATTAGAGCCTTCCAAAGAGAGTAAAACGGTGGAGCAATGCCTATCATGAGTTGAAGTGAATGGTCACTTTTCAGTGGTGGAGCAATGCCTGTTATGAGTCGAAGTGAGCGTTTTACTTCTTCTCAGAGCTGTTGGTGGCTGTCAGTGTCTTGAACTGGCAGCTACTTCCCCCTCCCCCGGGCACGTCCCCCTATTGCTGGTAAAAGACAGATATAGCCTTTTTAAAAAAATTCTTCTTGCTGTTTATTGAGCAACACTGCTGCTTTTAATTCCACCCCTCCTTTGTTTATTGATTGATTTATTCCATTTTATATGCATTACTGGCTTATCCTTGGCTCACTTCCTTATGCCCCCAGAAATGCCAGCTGCATGCCTGCCTGCCTTCCCTCCCTCCTCCCCTGCCCACCTCGCAGGGATGTTGTGTGTGGGGTGCCCGATTTTCAAAAATTCCCCAAAAATCAGGGGATGATGGGATTGCTTTGAAACTTGGCGTGCGTGTGTATATCCCCATGAGGTGTCATGGTGCCAAACATGAGGTTTCTAACTTGAACAGAAAAAAAGTTGTATAATTTTTTAGCTTTCAATGCAAGCCTATGGGGGGGGGGAAACGGAGCTCCGGATCCGGATCCGGATCCGGAGCTCCGGGCGGAGCGGAGCGGAAGTGGGCGGAGCGGGGGCGGGGCAGAGCGGCCCGATCCGGAAAATGGCGGATCTGCAAGTGAAGCGGAGCGGGGGGTCCGTGCACACCCCTACTAAAAACTCGGCAGGGTCTTATAGAAGTAAGTGGTCTTTCAGGTAGCCTAGTCCCAAGGGTTTTATTGGAAATAACAAGCACTTTGAATGCTGCCCGGTAACAAACAGAGATGCCGCTCTAATAAGGGAGTCACATACTTCCTGTAACCGGTCCCAGGCAGGATCTACACTACTGCTTTATAATGGTTTATAACAGTAGTGACAACTGTTGGGGCCCAGGACATACTCCATATACAGTTTTCGAAACACTTTCAAAGTGTCATATCCTGCTTGGTGTAGATCTGGCCCTAGTCATCCTCAGTATATACTGAATACAGTATATGAAGGAAGAGAGTGAGGGATTATCGTCGTTTGAAACTTAATATGGCAAAGACTGAATTGCTTGTTTTTCCTCCTAAACCTTCTCTTCATCTCCCATTCTCTCTTACTGTCAATAGTGTTACACTTACTCCAGTCAAGGAAGCTCATAGTCTTGGCTTTATATTTGATTCCTTGCTCTCCTTTATTCCTCATATCGAGTCAGTAGCTAAATCCTGTCGGTTTTTTCCTGTATAATATTGCCAGGATTCGATCATTTTTGTCTGTCTCTTCTGCCAAGACTCTTGTTCATGCATTGGTTATTTCTCGGTTGGACTACTGCAACCTTCTTCTCACTGGCCTTCCTTCTTCTCACATCAGTCCGTTGGTTTCTGTTCACCACTCTGCTGCTAAGATCATCTTCTTGGCTCGCCGCTCTGACCATGTTACTCCACTTCTGAAATCTCTTCATTGGCTTCCAATTCACTTCAGAATCCAATATAAACTTCTCCTATTGACCTACAAAGCTTTTCACTGTCTAGCTCCTTCCTATCTCTCCTCTCTCATCTCACACTATTGCCCCGCTCGTGCTCTTCGCTCCTCTGATGCCATGTTTCTCACCTGCCCAAGGGTCTCTACTTCCCTTGCTCGGCTTCGTCCATTTTCTTCTGCTGCCCCTTACGACTGGAATGCTCTTCCAGAACATTTGAGAACTACAAGTTCAATCGCAGCTTTTAAAGCTCAGCTAAAAACTTTTTTTTCTTAAAGCTCTTAAAACTTGATTTTGTTCTGACTTTATACTGCTAGTTTTACCCTACCCTGTGCCTGTTTGGTGCATTCTCTTCCCCTCCTTATTGTTTTATTATGATTTTATTAGAATGTAAGCCTATGTGGCAGGGTCTTGCTATTTTATTGTTTTACTCTGTACAGCACCATGTACATTGATGGCGCTATATAAATAAATAATAATAATAATAATGCCCACAGGCCCCAACTTCTGGCATCCACATATTCATTGGAAGATCTAAAAAGAGCCTTTGTATGCATACAGTTGTACATATGAGAGCTCTTCATACAATTAGGAATCCTTATTGTTCGGGGTTACCAAATGCGTTAAGAGACTACAGTTGTCTGCACCCTGTATCCCAGGGGTGAGGAACCTCTTTCAGTTGGAGGGCCAAATTCAGTATTGGAGAATCTTGGGGCCCCACATTCCAGTGGTGAGCGAGGCCAAAGGCAAAATGGGCAGAGCCAAGAGATGAGATAGAAGTGCAGTATGGGAGAAGGAGGTCTGAGTGTAGCAGACCCAACCTCTTTTGTTATCTAAATAAATAAACAAATAAAAAAAAGGCAAGCATTGGGATGGCAGGAATGGGAGAGGAGAGAGAAAAGGAAGTGATAGGAGAGAAAATAGGGAGATGGAGCACCCAAGAGTGTGTTTCGGGGCTAGCAGAGGGCAACTTGCCCAGGGCCTCCTCAGCCCTGGCAGTACCATTGCAAGTGTTGAAATACAGACAACACTTCCAGCTTGTCCTTCACACCTTGTATTTATAAGCGTGGTTGCCTTACAATAATACACATGAGATTAAGAGCAAGAGACCGTATTGGCTCTCTGTGCCTAAAGAGAAGACATTCAGTCATAATAATTTTGCACAGCACATTCAAGTGTTTAGAACACTTCACATATATTGGCTCAGTAATCCTTACAAAAGTCCTGTGCGTTAGCTCAGCGTTATGATCTCCAGGTCACAAACAGAGGAGCTAAGGCACAGCATATTGTGTGAGGCCAGACTTTCTACACCTAAGGAATATCCCAGGATAATAGCGGGAGCGTCCCTGCCTGCTCCCGGAATCCACCGTGCAGCATTTGGATGCACAGGAACGATCCAGGGATGATCCTGGGAAAAAAGGCAGGTGTAGAAATGGCCAAGATGTTCACAGAACTGATCCAGGGATGTTCTGGCTCATAGTTCATGCTTTTACCCACTGTACACCATTCTTTCCCCTGGAGGCTCACTGAACGACAGGCCTGTCTTCTGGAAGTAATGTGAGATGTCTTTCCTCAGACTGTAATTCAATATACATAGAGCAATTACCTTGGGCTGGGCTGGGCTGGGCTACTCATTCAATTAAATAAATAAATAAAAAATGTAATGAAACTCTCAAGTTTCAAGTACAGCTTGGATCAGCTGTGGTTTTGGAAGAGAAATGCTAGAAGCACTCTTAGGCCTTAGGTAGACCTAAGGTTTATCCCGGGGTTGTCCCTGCCTGCTCCCGGGATCCCCTGTGTGTAATTTACATGAACAGGGATGACCCCGGGACGATCCTGGGATAAACCTTAGGTCTAGCTAAGGCTTTAATCTAATGGTTAGGGAGTGTAAATTTTTGCATTTTGCTAGGGCACAGACATAAAACATGGCTTGCATACAAAACGTCCATACTACTCTGGTGATCAGATGCATAACTGTTTGAACAGAGTCAGAGACTTGAATTCCTCCTAGGCTCTATGCCTGTGCAGAGAGCACCATAAGTCATTCAAAACTTAATTTCCTCTAGATTTGCAATAAAGTCTCATATATGATATATGATGCCTACACCTCGTCAAACTGGCTGAAGTTAATGTAACTCTGTCTAAGGCACGTGCTTCTACCAGTGAAAAATAACATGAGGGATATTTTTGGCTCTAGTTGAGGAACCATAAAGACTTAATAAACAGAAAGTGACACAATACGAAGAAAAATAGGAATACAGCAAGTTATAAGTCTTGGCACTAAGGATGTCACTCACAGTACCCACATACGTACTTGGCATTTATCAGGGTGAGGCCCAACCAATTGGGGAAGGGAAGAAGATGGCGGCAGATCAATAAACAGACACAGCAGTCATTCTATAAAAAATATCAATAACTGGTATTTGTAAAACTATGAAATTAGAATGGATCCAAGGGTCAACAAGTCTGTGTCATTTCCTGGAAGGAAATATCTACCCAGCAGATACCTGCTCAACTTTTCTTCCAAAACTTTCAAAAGAGATGTTATAAGGGTAACTTATAAGGGAAAAAATGGAGAGGGAGAGAGAGAGAGAGAGAGAGAGAGAGAGAGAGAGAGAGAGAGAGAGAGAGAGAGAGTTGCTGCACATTTCTGGTCATCTTAGAATCATGGAATAGTAGAGCTGGAAGGGCTCTAAAAGGCCATCGAGTCCAATGCCCTGCTCAATGCAGGAATCCACCCTAAAGCATACCTATAGAATTATAGAATATTAGAGTTGAAATCTGATGTGTTTTCACTGTTAACAACAACAACACCCTATGCACTATGGAAAGGTTTAAACACTCTGCCTGCGTATTATTATTATTATTATTATTATTATTATTATTATTATTATTATTATAATATTTATATTTATTTGTATCCTGCCTTTTGCCCAATACTATGCCTCAAGGTGGCCTTTCAGAATTTAAAACATATGCATTTTTAAACCTATGAAAAGAAATATACAAAAGTTCAAAACATATTAAACTTATTACATTAAAACATTAAACATTTAAAATATATGACAATTTTTAAAGTACTTAGCATAGACGGAGGCCCAGCTTATTCGCCAAAGGCTTGCTGGAACAAAGAAGTTTTGCTTGCCTCTGAAAGCATATCAAGGAGGGAGCCAGTCTAGCTTCCCCAGGAAGAGAGTTCCAAAGCACTGGAGCAGCCACCGAGAAGGCCCTCTCCCATGTTCCCACCAGGCGCGCCTGTGAAGATGGTGGGACTGAAAGAAGGGCTTCCCCAGAAGATCTCAAAGCACATGCAGGCTCCAAGGGAGAATATAGTATTTCAGATAACCTGGACCCGAGCCAAATAAGGCTTTATAGATCATAACCAGCACTTTGAATTGTGCCCGGAAACAGACTGGAAGCCAGTGGAGCTGTTTTAACAGGGGAGTTTTATGCTCCCTGTAACCAGCCCCGGTCAACAATCTGGCTGCAGCTCTTTGAACCAGCTGAAGTTTCTGAACACTCTTCAAAGGCAGCACCACGTAGAGCATGTTACAGTAATCCAGTCAGGATGTAACTAAGGCATGTGTCACCGTGGCTAGGTCCAACATCTGTAGGAACGGGCACAGCCAGCGCACTAGCTGTAACTGTGCAAATGCACTCCTGGCCACTGCCAAAACCTGGGCATCCAGGCTCAGGGCTGAATACAGAAGTACACCCAAGTTGCGGACCTGTGTCTTCGGGGGAAGTGTAACCTCATCTAGCACAAGCTGAATCCCTTTTCCCTGATCTTAAAAACAAACAAACAAAAATTAAAAATAATAATAAAAAGCATACACAAAACAACAACAACAAAAACACAATAGAGAGAATGTACGCAGAGAAGGGAAGGGGAGAAAGGAACCAAAGGAAAGAGGAAAGCTAAAAGTAAAAAATAACTTAAGATGTAAGGTCTGTTTTATAAAAATGGTCTTCATGGTGCTGTTTTAAAACAGGAACGGATAGGGTGGTGCAGCATATGTCAGGAGGATGTTACAGATAGGGAGTAGAAATCAAGGAAGAATTATGATGAGCAACAGGACAACAAATCTTAGCTTTCTAAATGAAGAATTGCCCAAAGAATGAAGTGGACGCACAAGTGAATAAAAAGACACAAACAGGGCAGTGTCAGGATTAGGCATTGCTGGGCACCTGGCATGTCCCACATCCAGAGGCCCCACTGTCAGTGCCCAGAGCTGCTTCTCTTCGGTGTTGGCCCTCCCTGTTCACTTGCCTTCCCTAAGCATGCAAGCAGGGACCAGACCTTGATGAGAATTGAAGAGCAGCCTCCTCTACTTCCCTTGCACCCTCCCTCTGGATAGTTGTATAAATTGGATCCGGCGGGAGACTGGATGGGGAATGCTGGGAGTTGTAGGACTTATTCCTGTCTAAACATGCATATGATTGTGCCCTTAATTACCAGTGTGATGATGGCAGATTAAACAGAGTGGAGCAGAGGGTATTGACCCAGAGGGAGAGTTATCATATAGCAACTGTACTTTATTAGAACAGAAAATTGACATTAAATTTATATCGGTTCCTTCAGTGTGGTGGCCCCCTTTCTTTGGAACTCTCTGCCCCTGGAGGTCAGGCATGTGCCAATATTGTGTTGCCTCTGGTGCCTCCTGAAAACAGCTCTATTCCTTAACTGTCAGCCATGGTTTTTACTGGTATTCTGTTTTGGTTTTTTTTGGGGTTTTTTAAAGTATAATTTTAATGGTATTTCAATCTTTGCATCTTTTATGGTTTTACTTCTTAAGTTGAGCGCTCTAGAATCTGTTTCAGATACGGACTGGTACACATTTTTTTGGAAAATTAATTAATTAATGCAGGGAAACTCTGAATAGCATATGTTACATGACCCAGCCAAAGTCAAGCATCTTTAAGCCCCACTGATTTCAGCGGGAGAGGTAAGCGCATGCTTAATCTTTAAGTTTCAGCACAGAAAGTGCTTCCTTTTCTTTAGATGGGTTGGACCCACTATTTGCTAAGTATAAATTAAATCCATCACCAAACATACATAAATGCATCAGTTGCCTCAACAGATGAAACTCATTCCCAATGGCCCAAGCACAGTGTCTTTGTAATTCTTTGAATTCCCCCTCTGAATACTGTCTTCCATAAATTATATCCACAGCTGGGATCTTGGAAAGGATGGCTACTCCAAATTTGCATTCGCATCAGCTCTCTTGGGCATAAAGTTACCGAAGTAAGTCTAACTTATATCCTTCTTTTCCCCTCTACAGATCCTTAGCTCATCAACTATTGGACAGGCACTTTTCTTACAAGAGATATCTCCACATTTCTCAATGAACTCCTCTTCAAAACAATATTTCAAATAAGTTTCACATTCCATCTAGAGTAGGTGAGGACAATGAAGTAACACAGGACAACTGTCTGACCCTCATTAGCTCTCATCTTGCCTTCCATCTGGAGGACTTTTGCCTGAAATGATAAATATAGTGTCTTCTGGGGTTAGTTTGAGGATTGTACCGCCTGACTGAAACAATCCTGTAGAATTGCTTGGGCATGGATTCTGTATGTTGAGAAATATGGAGGCCACTTTTCTTTACATCTTCTGGAAATGGTGGGGACATGAATAAGTTGTGCTACTTATCACAACTAATGTTACAGGTGCCAATGAGAAGTACACAACCATGTTCCATATATCACAATTACAATTAATGGCTAGCTGGGGGAAAATGGCATTTTCCCAGAGAATAAAATACTGTAGATCAAATGCTGGTAAAAAGAAAAGAAAAGAAGTGATATCTCTGCAACAGAAGTGCTACCTTGAGGAAAGGTCTGGTTCCCTCACAATTAATGAGTAACAACTGTGCTTTTATCATCCCAAAAGGTCCAGTAAGCTGTTCTACAAACTGTTTATTTCCTCTTTGAAACATCAGAGATACTTGGAGGCAGTGTAAGCCTGGAACAAAAAATAAATCAATTTATATTCTCCCACGTAACAGCCTGATTATTTTTAGGTCATTGATCCCACCTTATTAAAATAAAATGGTAAAATCTATAGCTCTTCTCCCAGTGTTGTGGTCAATTAAAGCAGCTAGTGCATTAGCTATATTTAATTTTGAAGATAAAATTGCTACCTGGGGTGTTACATTATATTCTTGAGTTACGTAGGCATGAACTGTGTCCCTCTACTACGTTTACAGCAGAAAAGTTTAAATTATATCAGGCATGGCTTGACCTGAGTTCACGGAAAATTGGAGGTTCTTCAATTTGCAACTTATTGTTTTAGGGGAGGCAAAATGAGAGACACCTCCAAAGAGAATCACACGGTTTCTGCTTTTGAAACCTGTAGTGCCATGAGGGAAGGTGGCATTATGCTCTGAAACACTACATTGCCTCTCAAACACACTCAGGAATTCCGACCTTTTCAGGAAACTGCTGAATCACTTTTCCTGTCACAATCAAACATCGCCAACTACAGTCAGGCAAGGTTCTAGCAGGCAAAGTGTTTGTGGAGAGAAAGGATTTGTATTTGTGGAAAGCTTTTCCAAGAGAGGATTACCTGGTGCCCACTTGCATGCCCTTTTGGTGCCAAGCTAAGACATGTTTATTCCCCCAGGTCTTTTTTAACATTGCTATTTGTTTGCTTCTCTATTTATTTATTTCTAGTAGGTTAGTAGCTGCCCTCTAGGAAATAGCACTCAGGGTGATAAATCAAAACACAGCACAATACATCACATAAAGAGCAAAGGCATAGCATAGTTAAAAATACAAGAAAATTATACAGACAATTACCTTATTTCTTTAATTCTAAGACACACTTTTCCCCCCATATAAACATCTCTAAAAATGGGGTGCGTCTTAGAATCTTGGGTGTGTCTTAGGTGTTTTTTTTTCCTGTTGGTGGTATTGAAATTAGTGTGCGTCTTACAATCAATGGTGTCTTACAATCAAAGAAATATGGTAAATTGCTTTGATTCGTATCATTCTATTAAACTTAGACTGGGTTCAAACAACATGATAACCAACGCTAAATTGTCAACCATGGGTGTTGTCTGTCAGGACTTTTTCACACCATGGTTGGTTATTCGGCCAAAATAGCCAGCACAAATAACCAATGCTGTGGAGAGTTGATTATTTGAACAACTATTATTTATCACATTGCGTGTTGGGCTCCGTTGAGTATTTCGGTGCTCACAGTTGATTATTTTCTTCGACTGCAAAGTCCCCTAACAAGAGTGACCAAAGCAGTGACTGCCACTCTAGTCTAGCCAGCAGAACTCGCAATGGCTGATGGAATACCACCAAGAGGACTAAGAGTGGGAGAGAGGGTGGGGGATGTGTCAGTCAAACACAGCATTAACTAATAGTTAACTTGACACAGGCCTTAATCCATACCATGGTTGATTATAATCATGTTGTGTGGGGAGTACCGCCTCGATAATCAACTGAGAAGTTCACTATTAACCCACCATTGACTACTGTGTTGTTTGAACCCAGCCTTAGACTAGTTCTGAATGTGTTCCCATGTGATCAGATGTGTATTTACTTGTTTCCCCAAGAACCCTAAGAAATCTCTGCCCTTTGTTAGGTTGTTATTATACATCAGTCTGATCACAGCACAGGTAGATTTTTTCCTCTGCCACCTCATGGTAACAGCTTCCCTTTTGTTATATAGATGTATAAGATCCCCCACAAGCCAGGTTCCAAAGAGTTCATCAAGTACTGTAAACACATACATCCCATGTGCACATGGAAGAGAAGCGGAAGCCCCTGCACATGTGGGGCCCTGCGTTATATATTTATCCTGCTTTATCCCAAAAGACTAAGAGCCAGTTATAACAAAAGCCGTAAATCTAAATCATACAAGCAACATAATGCCATGTTTTGAACCTTACAAGAGGAGACAAAACCGGAAAGGAATAGAAATTCAGAATTCCTACATTCTTCAAATCTTTCCACTCCCAGTCTCATAGCTCTTACTGAGACAGGTATCGGCCTCTCATTCAAAGTAGCAACATATCTATCCAGTCCAGAAATCAGCCTGTACACACCTCGCCTGCCTCTTGTACTCTCACCATTATCTTAAAAGCCCATTCCCAGAACGCTTAGTCCAAACCAGGGATAGACAGATCTGTCAATCTCAATTTTGCTCAGGTTGGTTTATTGTTTTGTTTTTAGGTCAAGCTCATCCCATCCCATTTCCACTGGAGTGTTCTAATTTTAAAAAAAGAAATGATGTGGACATCCTTATGTACTTTTCAGAGTATGTGCATCAATATATGCAATATTTATGTATACTTTTGAATGTAGACATTTTTGACTACATTTTTGTCATTTCTGTCAAATATGCTTTAGGGTGGATTCCTGCATTGAGCAGGGGGTTGGACTTGATGGCCTTATAGGCCCCTTCCAACTCTACTATTCTATGATTCTATGATTCTATGACTTATGTATCCATTGACTAAAATATTATTATGAGCATTTAAAAATGTACACATTTTTTAAATGTTTGCATGTGGTTGAATACTTTTTATTTGTTTTATGGAACACATTACAAGCTTGGAAATGTATAGATTTCCAACTGCCAATTGTGCTTCGGTCCATGTTATGTCTTGGAGATGAAAATTGGGGAAATCCATTAAAAAAGTGGTGGAGTGCATTTCTCACATGTCGCTAATCGAAACCCTAATTCCTCTCTATGGCCACTCCAATATTTCTCTAACAGGAAAAAAAAAGCTCCAAGAGATTTTTATTTTTATTTATTTTTTTACAAAACAAAAGCAATAGAGGGCTAATGCAGATTGCTTTTTAATTATACCTAATGTTAGTTTTAAAAAGGCCAAACAACCCAAGTGTACACACAGATGCAATTATGTACAGTTTGGCTTACAGGGAGCCCCCAGGAAGGCATTAACACAAACATAGAACTCTCTGCAAATTGCCCCCAAAGTAAGAAGTGCCTGATGTACCACCAGGGGCTGGCACACATGTTCCGTCAGGTGAAATGCTCCTGAGATAATGCCAAGGGAAAGAGGAAGAGAACATTCCTTTTTCAAGAAGTAAATGGAAATGCCTCACATCACCATCATAAATAATTCCTGAAACACCCATTCTGTTCACTCCTTTTGCTTGGATTGCTTCATTACAATTTCTTTTGAAATAGGAAGCCCTAAAACTGGGTCTCATCACCAAGACCTCCTTTTTAATTTTTGTTTGTTTTCCAGCTCTGGCTTCAATAAGTTGTCTAAGAGACCAATCCTATGGTGTCCAGGGGAACATCTCGGGGACTGTAGGATGGCTTGGGAAACCCTTCCAAGGTCAGAGATGCAGAAATCTCAGAAGACCACGAGTCCAGGGGCCTTCGAGAAGCGAGGGTGCAGTCCATAGGACTGGGTTATAAGGCTGCAATCCTATATCTATTAGTCAGTATCTGAGGGGCTCCGACCTCAGGAACAAGAACAAAGAGGGAGAGATGGGGAAGGGCTGTAAATCCGCCATATTCAAAAACTTCTCCATCTCTGTCCCTGCCCTTGGCAATGTGAGTCAGCTAGATGGATTCAGAACAAAAAATATTACGAAGCTGGACACAGAGGAAAATATAGCCTCCACAAGAGCCCAGTATGGCACAGGATAATCAGAAGCATATGTTTGGGCATCATTCCTATGGGATTTCACCCTAAACCAGATATCCAAAACCACCAGCACACATTATTAATCAGCAATCTCTTACTTTATATACAATTCAGAGGCAATTTTCTCTCTGACTAGGGTATACACATGGTGGGGCTCAGGAATGAGTCTGAAGCCCATATGCCCAGATCCACTGTGAACTACGATGGCCATGTGTTGTATTATAAAGAGAGTCTTCTATTTGAAAGGTGATCATAGGACAGTTCTCTGTTAGAAGTTGGCCTCTCTTGGAAGGCCTGCCCAGTCCAAGTCTAGTTTAAAGATACAAAACCACAAGAAGGGGGAACAGGGGCCCTGAAGTTTTCCATCAGGTAGTTAGCCCCTGGATGGTAGGTTGAGCAGGCATGTAAATCACCTGGTCACAGTCTGCCCCACTATGGTGTTTCTATTTAAATTCTAGCAACTATTTCTAAATATACATCTATCTATGGAATTCCAAAATCAATACTATATATCAAAATTTTACATACATCTATGCCTTCTTTTTTGGTGTTGCAGAAACGGCCATCGCATTGTGAACTGAGGCCTATGTGTAAAAAATCAATCATGAGTGGGCGCCACTCATTCAGTCTATAAATTTTGCAGTGGATGAATCACATCAAAAGGGTCTGCTCCCTTAGTTCTGTAAGCATTAAAGCTGCCTGGTACATATGCCTGCTGCTCATTGCAAGTTAACACTATATCAGGGTGAGCAACATGCTGTCCTCCAGAATTCCTTTATTTGCATCAGCCACAGGCCTTAGCATTTGAAATGAAATGTACAAAAAAAATAAAAGCAAGATGTTACTTGACCAGAATTACCCAAGTTGCATTCTAAAAAGTTCCATTAAATACGAATTCCAAAATTAGTACAAGTCTTTTCACATAAAATAAAAATAAGTAAATAAAACAAATAAACTTCAGTCAAAGGAACTGTGAGAAATTAAGACTCTGATCAAATGGTAGATCTTATTTTGATAGCACCTGCTAAAAAATTTGCAGTTTTTGCAGCCACCTGCTTATTTTGGTCTGCAAGATGAAAAGACACAGAAGCAATAATTGACCACGCTGGAATAGATAACAGTAGTGGAGTGCTCACCTCTTTCCTCAAGTAGTGGTCCTCCAGATGCTTTGGCCTACAACTCCCATCAACCCTAGGCTGCATAGCTAATGGTGAGGGATCGTGGGAACTGGAGGCCAAAACAACTGGAGGCCCACAAGTTGCTTACCCCTCACAGCTGGAGCAGTGTATGAATCAGACCTAGGAAGATTAAAAAGAACGAACGAACGAACGAACAAAAGAAAGAAAGAAAGAAAGTCATGCTTAACATCAAGCAGACACAAAAATATGTTTCCGGGCTCCTTTAACGAGCTTCAGTACACTCATAAATGTAACTATATCGCTGCCATGGGCTTTGACAGTTCTGTCACTTAATCTATTAATAAGACAAACCATTTTTGACCCAACCTCCTCAAATCCATTTCCTTTTATCTCATCTCATTTAATAGGAAAATTGCAGCCTATTACATGTCTAAGTAAGTATCCTGCATATCACTCAAGCGGTTCTTAAAGCAGATCCTTCACAGTTGACAAGCCATATTGGTTACCTTACTTCAAAGCACATAAACCAAATGGATGTGTTAAGTCTCTGGATACGTTAATGAAAGTTCTGATGCCTGTTTATAGTCAAGAGAAGCAACAACTGTGCAAACTGATATAACTATTTGCATAAAGATCTCAGACATTCCCGATTCAAATGTCACATTAGGCACAAACACACTAGGACAGTAATTACAAGTGTACACTAGGACACACTAGTGTGAGCAAGAAGGGAAGACACCTCCAAGTACACAAAAATATGTTTATTGAACCCAGTGCATTGCGAATATAAATCCATCTTCATGGACATTCTTAGACATAACCCATTTGGGCCTTTGATCTCTAACTCTGAGCTCCATCACACCAGGATTTTATCGCACTTTCATCCTGCCTTGTTTACTGTTTTGCCCTGCAACCCTCACACGATGTTGTCCCTGTCCTGTAGTCATCTCGCCTCTTCCCCTCCATTTTCCATGTTTTTCTGGGGTGGGGAAAATGCAGTATTTTTTCTCCACATGGGATAAAATTGCCCTTCCATTCTGCACTATGTTGCAGAATGTCCCTTTTTGGGAGCATGTGCACTTAAATGCTAAATTGCTAAACTTTAGAGAACAAAACCAGAGTGAGTGGGAAAAGGCACCCACATCCATCAGACTGTCCATCAACCACAAGAACCAATGAACTGGAGGGGGAAGGAGAAGGGGCAGGATGGGGCGGTGATACCAGGAAGCACAATCCGCTGCAGGTGAAAAGGTAAACAAGGTGAAATAGCACAACAGTGTACACATGTGAAAGTGACCAGCACTTGACGTGCTAATGAAATAGAGGTGGGCATTGTTGATGTATACCAGGAAAAAAAGTAGGTGTGATGGAGCTCTCTGTTGCAAAAAGTCTTATTGTCATGCAGTTAGGTGGCAGAATTGGGGAGTAGAAATGCTGTTGAGAATTCCAATAAGAACTGATCTGCAGCTCCTGGACTAAAATGCAGATGACAACTTAGTTATCCATTAGCTTTCACATTTCCTGGATGTTCTGACACAGTTTTCAGCTCAAAAAATGTATAAAACTACATTTCAAGATGTGTATTTTAAAGGAAACTTCATAGAGAAATGAGAATTCTGAGAGAATACTTCTCAATTTAGCCCTCTACCACTTCTCTTGACTTATTCCATGTTATGTTTAAAAACAAAAAACAAAAACAACAACACCCTATATGAATGGGTCTTCTTTTCCTTTTCTGGCAAGCTGTATCAAAATGTATATGTTTGGGGGACATTAATAGTTTGTAAATTGGGCAGCTGGAACAAGGTAAGGTAAGGGAGTGTACTTCTTCCCCCCCCCCCCGCCCCATGAAGAGAAAGGATTGTGGACTCAACCCATACCCTCAAAACCCCACCAAAACATGAGAACAGAAGTAAGATGTCATTGAATTTCAAATATTTATTTGGATATTTCATCTGCTTTTATTGGAGTGTGTGTGTGTGTGTGTGTGTGTGTATATATATATATATATATATATATTCATATGTATCCATTGGGGGGAGAAGTCTAAATGAGTGAGATAGAAGGAGATGGGAGTACATTTCTTTCCATATTCCAGGACTTAACCCAGGTGTTGAAATCAGACTTGTGGGATAATCATTCTTCAATTGAGGGTGCAGCAGTAGAGGCTGGTGCCTCCGATGTTATGGGGTGATGAATCTGCTCTGGGTTTCAGTCAGAATCAGAATCTATCCAAGGGGCTGAACACCATCCCCAAAATAGGTTCAGCACCTTGGGCAGGTCCTTTAGAGGTTCTGGATCTGATTGAAACCCAGAATGGATTCACTGCCCCACTGAGTCACCAGCCTCTAGGAGGTGGGGAGGTGGGATAAGCAAGCAGGAATTTCCCATAGCAATGTTAGAGTTGCAAAGAACTAGAAACTGTTCTGGTGAAGAGTTAATGTAAGAGAAGTTAGGAGAAAACAAGGAATTGATTTTTATGCACAGGAGCACATGATGACTATTTTCTCTTTGCAATGCGGTCAGTGCTAAATTTCTAAAAACAGAGAGATGCTGGCCTGAGGCTTTAATCTCTTTGGCAGATATGCCATCACTCTGTAAACCCCGCTTAGTTAGTGTGTGTCTCTCTCTGTGTTTGTGTGTACTAGGGGGGAACAGGGTTTGCAGCTGCTCAGTGGGGAAAATACTCTGCATATATTCAAGGGGCACATTTCATTATTACACACACACACACTAGGCAGGAGCAGGGGTTGCAGTTGTTCACTACAGTGGTGACAGGAAAGCATTCTGCTTATGTTTGGAGCACATTTCATTATTTTACACACACACACACACACACACACACAGGGAAACATGGGGTTGCAGGGAGAAGTTTGCATGTTCAAAGCCCTGCAAATTTCACTGTTAACACCTAGAGAATGAACAGGTCAAGAACGGGATTTAAACGTGATTCCTCACTTCCAGCTGAAGTGGTAAAGTCCATTAAAAGAAGTTCTATAAGCAGTCCAATAGCAAAACACTGTTGCACAGGAGCAACAGTACAAATTTCAGAAACCCGTATTGTCAAAAAATATATATAATCAAAAATCAATGGTATAGAATAGGGATGTGCTCCGCTCCGATTAGGAGCGTAGAAGCAGTAGCGGATTGGCCTGCTCCGCCTTACCCAGAGGCGGAGTAGGAGCGGACCGCGGACCCCCTAGAAGCAAGGCGAAGAGAAGCGACCATTTTTCGGAGCTCCGAGTTCAGGCGGAGCGCTCCGGTCGCCATCTTGAAAACATTTCGCCATAGGATTGCATTGCGGCAAATAATCGCGCATAACTACGTTGTTTTTGAAGCTATCGTTCTGGAAATTCTTGTGCACAGAGAGTCGTGGATGGGGGTCATTTTGAGACCACTCTCACCTCTCTGCGTGCTGTGGTTCACGTGCAATATTTTTTTAAAAATCGGGTCAACCGCGGGGCTCAAACTGCGTTTCGGCTTTTCGCCCATAGGATTGCATTGAGGGAAAGAATCGGGGATAACTGGGGGGGGGTTTAAGCTATCGTTCTGAAAATTCTTGTGCACAGAGAGTCGTGGATGGGGGTCATTTTGAGACCACTCTCAACTTTCTGCATCGTACGGGTCGCGGGCTAGAAGTTTTTTAAAAATAGGGTCAACCGCGGGGCTCCGTTTCGGCTTTTCGCCCATAGGATTGCATTGAGGGAAAGAATCGGGGATAACTGGGGGGGGGTTTAAGCTATCGTTCTGAAAATTCTTGTGCACAGAGAGTCGTGGATGGGGGTCATTTTGAGACCACTCTCAACTTTCTGCATCGTACGGGTCGCGGGCTAGAAGTTTTTTAAAAATAGGGTCAACCGCGGGGCTCCGTTTCGGCTTTTCGCCCATAGGATTGCATTGAGGGAAAGAATCGGGGATAACTGGGGGGGGGTTTAAGCTATCGTTCTGAAAATTCTTGTGCACAGAGAGTCGTGGATGGGGGTCATTTTGAGACCACTCTCAACTTTCTGCATCGTACGGGTCGCGGGCTAGAAGTTTTTTAAAAATCGGCGGGAAAAATACCTTTTTCAAAGGGCTGAGGGGCAGAGTCAGCTCCCGGTCATGATGATCCCAAAGTTGGAGGAGGGCATAGGCAAAACAGGTAACTTGGGATTCTGGGAAACTTCTCTTTCTTCATCTGAACGGGCTTTTCCCCGTGTTTTTTAACACAGTAGCCCCACCAAATGCACAAACACAACCTGAAATCATATACTAAGCCAAGAATAAGAGATAGAAAACACAGCACTGCTCCCCACCCTAACCTTGGTGAACAACTGAATCGATGTGGTGCAAGGGGATGAGCTCCCCTAGGGCATCTCATCGTGGACGTGCCCCCACTCTCTCCTGCACTGGAAGGCCATAGAGCCTTCCAAAGAGAGTAAAACGGTGGAGCAATGCCTATCATGAGTTGAAGTGAATGGTCACTTTTCAGTGGTGGAGCAATGCCTGTTATGAGTTGAAGTGAGCGTTTTACTTCTTCTCAGAGCTGTTGGTGGCTGTCTTGAACTGGCAGCTACTTCCCCCTCCCCCGGGCACGTCCCCCTATTGCTGGTAAAAGACAGATATAGCCTTTTTTTTTTAATTCTTCTTGCTGTTTATTGAGCAACACTGCTGCTTTTAATTCCACCCCTCCTTTGTTTATTGATTGATTTATTCCATTTTCTATGCATTACTGGCTTATCCTTGGCTCCCTTCCTTATGCCCCCAGAAATGCCAGCTGCATGCCTGCCTGCCTTCCCTCCCTCCTCCCCTGCCCACCTCGCAGGGATGTTGTGTGTGGGGTGCCCGATTTTCAAAAATTCGCCAAAAATCAGGGGATGATGGGATTGCCTTGAAACTTGGCGTGTGTGTGTATACGCCCATGAGGTGTCATGGTGCCAAACGTGAGGTTTCTAACTTCAACGGAAAAAAAGTTGTTTACTTTTTTAGCTTTCAATGCAACCCTATGGGGGGGCAAAAACGGAGCTCCGGATCCGGATCCGGAGCTCCGAGCGGAGCGGAGCGGAAGTGGGCGGAGCGGGGGCGGGGCGGAGCGACCCGCTCCGAAAAATGGCGGATCTGCAAGTGAAGCGGAGCGGGGGGTCCGTGCACACCCCTAGTATAGAATATAGTGAACTGCAAGCTAAAGAATGCATTCATGAACTCTAGATTGTCACTACTTACATTTGGAGCTGTTCCCTATAAAGTGGCCAATAAAATGGACTAATATAGCCATCTGATCACATAGAATTCTACAGCACTGGTCTCATAAAGTAGGAGATACCAGGTAGGTAGGGCAATATATTTTATGTGACCAGCTTCACAAAGCTGTTCTTCCAGGAAATGAAAGAGGTGGCGGTGGGGAGCAGATCTGCAGTATTTTGAAAGTCAGTGAATTCACAGTTATATACGGATGTAAGTTGCCAGGATTTTAAGCCATGAACCTTACAAGCCTTAGAGCAGTCTAATAAAAAAGGAAGTCATGCTACATGTAAATCACATGATTTTATTTTACTATACACACGCATACACACACACACACACAGAGACAGAGAGAGAGAGAGAGAGAGAGAGAGAGAGAGAGAGAGAGAGAGAGAGAGAGAGAGAGGTAGGTTTTCCCTATCTCCATTTGGGAGGGTTTTTTATTTTTTATTTTCTACATATTGTGTATTCCTGTGTAAAGTTTTATATTGTCATGGCCAATGGCCACAGCAATAAAGTAAATCTAGAAACATCTTTGCGTGGAATGCTAAAACAAAGAAATTACATTGATATGTATTTGTGATGAGCTGAAAGCATATATATATATATATATATATATATATATATATATATATATATTCAGGGCTTTCATTTATCTTTAATTGTGTTTTACAAAGTTTTGATTACACTTTTCCTTGCCATCAAGGCTACAACTGTTGGGATGGAAAGAAGGAAAAGTGCAAGCATATGCACAAGTCTCTCTCTCTCTCTCTTCCAATTTCTTAAGCATGATTTTAAAATAAATAATTAAATCTGACAGCATATTATGCTGCTGACTTCTTTATGTGAAAATCTTTTATGTAAAGTCAATACTGAGATTCGCACTGCAGCTGATGCAATGTAATAAAGAAAGCTGCTTTAAGCTATTTAGTCGTGCTAGCGTGCTTAAAAATTATTGCAGAATATATTACAGAGTGGGGTGGGGAGATAGGAAAACAATTGGATTGCAAAGCCAAACAGCTTTAGCATGCTGATGGTACTCAAAAAAATAACAATTAAAATGTTAACATTACAAACAATTTCTATGAGTTATGAAGGTATTAAAATGAGGTATTTGTGAAGCTGGCTGCAACACATATCATATTTTAGTTGGTTTTAAAATGTATGCATCCGACTACAGCTTTATATTAGAAACAAATGCCTTACTTGCAGAAATTCTAGTGACCACCAACCTCGATATTAAACAAATGGTAGACTCTTGTCTATTTTTGATTCAAGGGAGTGATACTAGTTTAGGTTACCCGCAAATAAGATGTTTGTTAAAAAAAAAACCATTTCATTCGTTTGCCTGGGCTTTGAGCAGCAAGCAGGCATATGCCACGATTCACACCCTGTAGTGGTT
Source organism: Elgaria multicarinata webbii (assembly GCF_023053635.1). NCBI lineage: Eukaryota > Metazoa > Chordata > Lepidosauria > Squamata > Anguidae > Elgaria > Elgaria multicarinata. Next base: position 19,645,735 of record NC_086177.1, read on the forward strand.
TTTGATATGGGAAGAATTGGTGAGGGGGCTTATTGAGTTCTCACAGGTCTGTCTGGTATACACACATATACCTGCATCCAATATATATGCATTTATGGGCATATAATGCATAGATAGAAGCTAATGTAGTTGAAAATAGTGAGCAGATTTTAGATGGCTTCATATAGGCGAAGTAGGCCTCTTCAGTAGTAGTTACTTTTTCCTCACTTATTAGTGCCAGGCAGAAGTAGCTCCATATCCTTCTTGCCCCTGCTCCTAGCAATAATGGTGTATCGCATTACCTCATCTCTTATCTTTGAACTCTTCTCCTTTCACTTGGGTATATTGGGAATCTCAAGGCAGCTAGTTAATTTCCCAGGACAGCATGTCTTGAGATCTATATAAACTCGGAAACAAAGGCCATAGCTAGATGGGGGGAAATCCCCGGGATTGTCCCTGTGCATCCACATGACGCACAGGGGATCCCGAGATCAAGGAGGGATGATCCCTCCTTTGCCCCGGGATCTCGCCCTCCCCTTTAGGCCAGGCAGAACATGTGGTCAGACGCCGCAGTTTGTCCCGGCATCTTGCGGTTCCTCACAAGGAGCCGCAACCCATGCACGGGGCGCAGAGCTCCTCAGGAGCACTGCACCCATTGGGGGTGGGGTGGGGGGAGCAGGGAATGTAATTATTTTTTAAAAAACCTACCTTCTGCGCATGAGCGCTCGTGCGCTGCTGTCCCTTTAACAATTAAAAATGGCAGGAACGATGCCTCTGCCTCTGAGGTCGTCGCGCACCACATGTAAACAGAGGGGGTAATATCGAGATAAAACCATTGCGAGATCTTCATCCCACTGTCGCGGACTAACAGGTAGGTCTAGCTAAAGCCAAAGAGACATAGTCAGTCTCGCTTTAGGGGAGGTTGCGCAACTGGTTGGGACATCCTGCTATGGCCCTGGGAGAGGTGTTCCGTATGTCTTGGGAACCCAGACATGCTGATTTTATTAGATTGTAAGCCTATGCGGCAGAGTCTTGCTATTTACTGTTTTACTCTGTACAGCACCATGTACATTGATGGTGCTATATAAATAAATAAATAATAATAATAAATAACAACTGCTTTGTAACCTGAAGGGACATTTTGTGAACCGCCCAGAGAGCTTCGGCTATTGGGCGGTATAAAAATGTAATAAATAAATTAAATAAATTAAACTAGGAGGAGGGCTTTCTCCACTGTGGCACCCCGGTTGTGGAATGAGCTCCCCAGAGAGGTCCGCCTGGCTCCTACACTGTACTCCTTTCGTCACCAGCTGAAGACCTTTTTATTCACTCAGTATTTTAACACTTAATTTTAACTCAAATTTAAATTATACTGTTTTAACTCTGTATTTTAACCTTATATCAATTGTGCTGCGTGGTTTTATCCTGGTTGTGCTTTTTATATTGTATTTTGTATTTGTATTTTTAACTTGTTGGTTGTTTTATGATGGTTTTAATTTTTGTGAACCGCCCAGAGAGCTTCGGCTATTGGGCGGTAAAAAAATGTAATAAATAAGATAAATAAAATAAATAAAATAAATAAATAAATTTCTTTGTTCGTTCTTTCTGCCCCCATATATCATCTTTTATGTATTCAATAAACTGTTAATGAGCAATAAGGATGGGACCATCATGGCCGGGTGGAGGGTGCCACCTTCCTTCCCTCTTCTGTGCCCCGCCCAGCCCAGCCCGCTGAGCAGAGGGACCCGGGCAGGGGAGGGATCATGATATTTCAGAAGAAATGGTTATTATCAAGACTAAGAAGATAAACGAAGGCAGCATTAATGATGGAGGAAACTGTGAGGGCCAGGAATCTCAACCTTCCCCTCTGGCTCTGCTGGCAGCCACATGTAGCAGAACTGAATCTCCCAATGAGAATGTCAATGGGGACACAGGGACCACAGGGTGGGATCAAATGAACAGGACCTCTCTGCTGCTGAAACTCAAATCTCCTAAAATGCAAATGCCTGGCAATAAACTCTTAAACTGATCCATTTGTGATTTGAATCATTTACAGTACACTCGAACCTGGTTTTAGATGGGAACCAAATCAATCAGGCTCCCATAAATTAAGCCGTTCAAGACACACCCATACACATCCAATTGCTATGACTTTATGTTCTTTTTAAATGTGCAGAATCATGCAGTTCAGATCTACACATGCGCCACCATACCTTTGAAGCCTTCACATCAGACATTAACTTATGTGCATTGTGGAAGAAAATGTGTACCTGCCCTTATATTCTGTGAAGGGGATCCTCAGATCATGTCCAAACTTTACAAGGCATAATATATATATTTTCTTCATGTATCTGAGAATCTCTTCTGCTCTATAAGGGCCTTCCTCTTGCAGGCAATTTTAGGCATATCAAAGAGGCCTAGTTAAAATGTCTGTTTGAACCAAAGTTTGTTTTTGACCTATTACTGGAAGGAAGCTTGACCTGGTGAAAAGGGAACATTATGAAAAACATCCTTGCTCACTATGGTCCATGCCCTGGAAAGATCAAAATCACAAAGGGCAAGTTAGGAAATTTCTATATATCTATACAAAAGCTCATCAAATATGAATAAATATGAGAAGGGGGATTAAAAGAGTGCAGTAAGTCGATCACAGCACAATAAACAATCACATGACATATCATGTTCTGCTGTAGAACTATAAAAGTAAACAGGAAGGTACACGTTGGAGTGGCTCCCTGGAGAGAGTAATCTCTGCGGGCAGAAAGCTGTATTGATAATCTATGTACAGTGCTTTGCCTTGTTTACTTTTCCTGTTGTAACCTTTGACAATGAATACCATCATATCAATTTCTTTCTATAGTTGTCCTAAATACACTGGCTTGATATTAATAAATGTTTTTTAAAAAAATCTATGAGCATCTATTTATAAAGTATTTATAAAGTAACTGTGGTGCATGTAAGATGACTGAGTCCTTCTTAGCATCAGAAAAAAAGCACATCTCTATGGACTCAGATATAGACAGGGGGCCAATCTATACCAAGCAGGATATAACACTTTTAAAACAGTATGAAAACTGTATATGTAATGTGTCCTGGGCCTGAACAGTTGTCATAACCATTATCAACCATTATAAGCAGTAGTGTAGATCCTGCCAGGAAGTAGGAGTCTGCTTGATTAGATTTAATATCTGTAAATTGTTTCTCCTACACCCTCTTGCTCTTTCTGTGTACCAACTAGGACAGAGTTAATCACAGTTAGAATAAGAAAGCCAACTTATGCCATGTCAGACTATTTGTCCATCTCACTAAGGGCATGTCTACACCTCCCGGTGTTCCGGGAGGGAGGGGGGAGGATCTCACAATTTTCTGATCGCAATATCCTCCTCTTTGTGCAGACAGTGTGCGTGACATTCCGGGAAGAACGAGGGATGTTGCACCCACCATTTTTTCTTTTCTTTTTTCAGGAGATGAGCACTCTTGTGCTCCATCGGAAATGTAACTGTTGTTGTTGTTTTTAAAAAAGAACCTCACTCCCGCTCCCCCCACACCATCCCCCGATGGGCACGGAGCGCCTGAATTGCTCCGTGCCCCAAGCTCGGTTGCCGCCTCATCATGTGTACTCGTGAGGATCTGCGATGAAGCTGGGATGGCCACCCACACCTCCTGTGGTCTTGGGATGATCCAGAGACCATGGGGGAAATTGGGCTAAAAGCCATCCCAGTTATCCCAGGGAAATGGAGGGATCACCCCTCCCTGCCTCCAAGATCCCCTGTGCATCATGTGGATGTACAGAGATGATCCTGGGATGATCCTCAGGATAAGGCATGGTGTAGACATGCCATCAGTATTGTTTACTAGAAGCAACTCTCTGGGATTGGAGACACAGGTTTTCCCCAGCATCACCTGGACATGTCAAAGATCAAAGCCTGGGAGGTCCTGCAGATTTTCTGTATGCGAGGGATGTGCTCCCTGATCCCACCCAATTAAGTGGAATATCTACTCAATAAGCTGACCTTTTATCTCTGAAATCAGTTCTCAATTTGCAAGTTGGTCCCTGGAACTGTTCAACTGGAAGGGGCAACACAGAACGTTTAGCTTAGTCCTCTTGTTCCACAGACAACCAGATCCTCTCCCTTTAGCTGTGATGAACATGATAGTTGGAAATTAGCAGATGTTCTGATGGTCTGCATTCACTTATTTTTACTATTTCTATTCAACCAGCTAAAACAGGTTGCTTCTATGAGCATGAAAACATTGCAATCTCATATAGCAGAAGTGTGTTGCTACAAGAGGACATATAGCTGCATGTCTATAGGGCAGGGTACTCTATCAATATTAATTAATTAATAATCTGCCAATGTGTGTGCATGCTGATAAATGTAGCGTGCTATCTCCAAATGTGAAACTGACAAATTTGCTCAGGCTCACTTGGGAAGGGCCCTGGTTTTGTGTGTGTTCTGAAAAGTTTTAACCAAGTCCAAGTATTTTGAGTTGTCATACTAAGTCAACATATGCACTACAACTTGAGTCAGTTATGAAAGATGGCAAAAGGCAGAGATAACTAAAGAAGACAGAAACAAGCACTGCTTAGTAATAGAGGAACAACTTACCAAATCATAGATACTTTAATCAGTTTAGAACTATCTCCCTGTGATGGGATCAACAGCAAATTCTTTTGGGAGCCTGCCTTACATAATTGTGAAAGTGCAATTAACCACTGCCAAATGTGGTAAATCACTGGAAGGTATTAAATAATATATGAACCCTCAGATTGACTGACTCGATCATTTTGTTATAAAGAGAGATAATGGAGAATGGATCTTGGGACTAACTTCCATTCTCTTTCCATAAATAAATATGATCCCCAGCAAGCTGTTGTATCTCATCTTATGTATGCAACAAACAAACAAAAACTGTGAGTCAGTCATGCCCTCCTTTTGGATATACTTTCCTGCAAACGACTGCTGTAAAAGATATCTATGAGCAAGACTTCAAGGTCTTCAGGAGAGTAATCTTCCTCTCTAGAACTCTGTACTTCCTATATAAGGCCTATTTAGAAGTAAGTCCCAATAACCTCAGTGGAACTTACTACTAGGGGCAGATCTACACTAAGCAAGATATAACACTTTGAAAACAGTATTTGGAGTGTGTCCTGAGCCCAAACAGTTGTTATAACCATTATAAAGCAGTAGTGTAGATCCTGCCCAGGTAAGAGTGTACAGGATAGCAGCCAAAAGATGCTAGAGCAGGGGTCCCCAACATGGCACCTGCAGGCACCTCCCTGCCCCCTTCAAAAATAAAAATAGTTAGGGTGCCAAGTTCTCCTTCCTGTTCCTGAATGTGCCACATGTTCAGTGTTTTAATCTTGATAAACTGCCCAGAGAGCTTTGGCTATGGGGTGGTATATAAATGTAAATAAATAAATAAATAAATAAATAAATAAAATCACCATCATCATCATCTTTCCCTCCCCTTCAGGCCTGGCCCCCATAAGTCTCCTGCAGACCCTGCAGAAGAAGAAAGACAGAATCCTGGTTGTGGTTTTTTAGGAGCACGTTTACGTAGTCCAGCAGGAGAGTGAAACAGCAAGTTAAAGTCCAGAGGGGATTTGAAGAAGAAAACACAACCTCTAAAACTAAACTAAAACTGATCTTGTCTCAGAACCCAGATGATCTAGAGTGTCTGACCCTCCTGGGGAAGCCAGGAGCACCAGGTTAATAAAAGAGTAAAGCATCAAGTACCTCTAAATAGAAGAGAAAAAAAATACACACACAATCAAGTAGCTATTCATAGCCTCTCCTCTTTATAAGAAAGATCAATCACTTGGCAGAGAGACAATGTAAACATACAATATTTCCCCAGGAAAACTCACTCCATTAAGTGTCCAAGTGCTTGGAATAAAATATCTCACTGTAAGTATTTGTTCTCCTACTGCCCAGACTTCCTCTCCTTTCTACCAGGCATTTAACAACGTAGGATGAGTTGGTATGTAATCTGTTTTTATGCTTTTTTATGCTTTTAATTTTTGTATATCTGTTTTTAAGTTTCAATGTTTCTAAACTTTGTAAACCACCCAGAGAGCTTCAGGTATGGGGCAGTATATAAATGTAATAAATAAATAATAAAATAAATAATAGTTAAGGAAAACTCAATTTAGCAGATACTATATTGCAACAAAGAAATACATTTAATGAGCACAGAGATTTGCACAGATGTCTGGCATGAGTTGTTCTCTCTTAATATCACCCCAACATCACTGCCCATTCAAAAAACAACAACACTTCAGAGTTCTTGAATTGGAAGGGGGGAAAAGATAATACAATGGCTGAAAATGGCACCTACAGGCAATAAATAACTCACCGCTAAAACCCTGAAAGGCTGTCAGTCAAACCAGAGAAGCCCCAAATAGGACAGAACTGGAGCATCATCAGATGAGTGTTTTATCACATGCTCTTTACTGGCCTATCACAGCTTTTCGTGGGTACGTTGGATGATGGCGTCCATCTCCTACTCCTTCTGATCTTTTTTCCATCATAAAATAAGACAGAAAAAATTCGATATTTTCGGCTATAGCAAAACTTGCCACCATTTCCTGCTATGTGTAGAAGCAACTCCATAAAGACGCCCACTGAACAGGCCACGTGGTCATTGCTTGCTTCCTCTTTCTTTCCCATGTGGAGAAGGAGGAAGCTTTGTCACTATTGTGGGACAGCAGCAGGAGGCAAAGCTACAGTAGGGAAACATGATTTCCCCCGTCTGATCTGCAACATTTTGGCAAAGAATAAATCTTGGAATGTATAAAGCAACATCCTGAGCCCAAGGGTGTCTGTTTCTCATGTCTAGCATGACCATTGGGATTTATATTTGTTTATGTGTACCACGCCATGAGAACATCACAAGGCAAAAATGTAATAGAGGGAACTATATATCCAAATAAATGTTGTCCATCCCTGTTCTAACACAACTGAAGGCATCAAATTTAACCAAGCTTTAGTAAAGGCCAATCTCTAAATTCCTGCAAATTATTTAAATAGCAAAGTAGGACAAAAGGAATTAAGGTAAATTCTTACACAATGGTGCTATTTTAGAAACTGATATAGTTTCTTTATCAATAGGGGAATATCTAACACTCGCTGCAGGAATTGTTGTTAGATTGGCACTCTGAACAAACTTAAACAACATATAAAATTGTTTTTATACTGAATGCAGTTCTTATCAGACCAGTTAATTTTCGCTTTCCTTGAACAGGATCCACTGTTTGTCCTCTTAATACAAGCTTAACTACCGCACAAATCCACGGTACGTCTCCAGAATTGTGGGGCCTACTCCCAGAATTGTATCTTCCCTCACTGGCATTAGGGCTGAAGATTTCAGTTTAATATCAATGATTTTGCAAAATATATTGACCACATCATTTGTCTATGTTTTGTAGTTTGGACTGATTCAAGGTGGCTTTGGTCAGGTGGTGATACTTGGTATCATTGGGTCATGCAAAGTGGCTCTAGGACTGTTGTGGTTCCTGTTCCCTCCATCATTCATACATGCTGGCAAACGGACATGGGACGTCCACATCAGTGAGACTTCTTTTATGGAGCGAAATCTTATGGTGAAAAGCTTAACGGTTACACACTTCAGAAATACTTAAAGCTGATTGATGGTCAGAAAGCTTTAGGCTCCACCATAGCATACAGTCAAAATGTTATTCGCTACAATAACAACCTGGTTTCCCAGTGGCTAACTCAACGGTTCCAAAAATGGGTTCCAAACCCAAGCAAGGGAGGGGAATGATTCCTGGTCTGTTTCAGCAGGCAATTACAATGGGACATTCTTGAAAGGCTTAACAAACCATCCCAGGGGAGCTGGTCCACACGTTGGCAGCTCAGGGGAACATGGCCAAAGCCTAAACAAAATCACGGGGTGGGTAAAAATCTCAGGCACAAGAACTCCTGTGTTTGTATTTTAGCACCAGGAACTCCCTGCCACCTGAGTCTGCAGAGAAAAAGTCCAACAATAGAAATTAACCCCAGTCTACCCTTACACTGAGTGGTTGATGAACAAACACACACAATCCACAGCAAATGAGAGTTCAAGTCTATGAAAAGCCTCACAATACTTTTCATGCCACAGTCCTCAGTAATCCAAAGTTCAAATAGAAGAGAGTCCATGTAGAGCTCCGGCTATTGGGCGGTATAGAAATGTAATAAATAAATAAATGTGCAGAGTGCTTTCAAAGTCCCAAACGGTGATGGATCCAAACAGGGAGGGATTTCAGGCCATGAGTTGAAAGATGATCCTTGCAAAGATGTCTCGCCTTTGCTCCAGCTTATAAAGGGAGGTGTGGCCCTATTCAAAACCACTTAACAGAAAGGGGTTGTGGCATGTAAGTCATGCCCCTGTCCAAATGGGGCGGCACTGCTCAGCCCACCAAGATGATGCTACAAATTGAGTGACTCAAGTTTCCAGGGAAACCATGTAGCTTCAAGGTCGAGACAGGGAGTGAATAAAGCTACTCCCATGAGAAATCTGTCAGAGATAAGTTTGCACAGATTCTGACATTCCAGACTAGTTCCAAATAAATCGAAGTACAACTTGCAACTCCCAGTCTTCCTGAGACTTATACCTGACAAGAACAGCCTTTCCCAAACTGATGCCATCCAGGTGTTTTGGACCGTAACTCCCAGCATTCCTCGCCATTTGCCATACTAGCTGGGGCTAAAAGAATTGAAATGCAAGGCTGCCCTTGCCCTAGGATATACTGGGCTGCTCTTGAAGACCATCTCACAAGCTCCAGGGTCCTGTGCACTGTGAACATTTGCATTTTCACCACCTGCTTCCTGTGCCAGATGCAATAGGCTGATTTTTGGAGTGGTATACTCTTACTCTGGTCTCATACCAAAAATGGTTCCATTTCAGCTGATTTCTCCTTCCTAGATCCCAAGTGGGACACAATTCAGAAGCACCCTTAGATATAACTAGAATTGCCACTAACACTTAAAGTGAAATTAGGTGCAAGTTTGGAATTGGCTCCTCATACAGAACATTTCAATAGCAGTCAGAATAATTTCCACAATGCTATTGACATACCTTGGCAAGGGGCATTCCTCACATTTCTTGGTTGTTGCCATAGGAGGAAACCTGAGAATGTGGTGGCACTTTAGAATTTTGAAATGCTAGTGAAAATTCTTAAAAGCCTTTTCACACAAGATTGGATGCAACCACAGAACTGAATGAGAAGGGAATGCCCCATTTTTAATTACGGGGTGGCAAATTAAAGCATGAGATCCTTTCCTGCTTTCCCTGCTCCTTCCCAGTCCCTCTTCCACAACTTGAATGAATAATGAATAACATTACTTTTATGGAAAAGAACTAACTGCATCTTCAGTTTCCCAATATTAGTTAAGGTTAGTTGAGTTCCTGGCCAATCACCTCCTCTTTTCCCAAATTCTTGGTGTCAGGGAGGGAAGATTGAGAAACAAGTACAGGTGAGTTAACACCATTTTAGTATTTGTGTGAGTCGTGCAAGTCACAGAACAACCTTACTGGGTGGAAGAATGACTAGCTCTGTTAATAACTGGGGAAAGTTGTTGCTGTTGTTTTCCTTGGATGGTGAATCATTGCTATATTAATTAATTTATTAATTAGATGATGATAACAGCATGAAGAATTTACTTGAAAATATTTTGAGTAGTACACAATTTATTATTTATGGTTCAAATCTGTGAATCACCTTTCTGCAAACACCCAAGGCAATGCATCCACATCTGTGTTATTAAAGAGACAAAGGCAGAATCTACACTACTGCTTGAAAACGGTTTATAACAGTAGTGACAATTCTTGGGGCCCAGGACACACTCCATATATAGATTTCAAAATGTTTTCAAAGTGTCACATCCTGTTTGGTGTAGATCTGACCAAAGTAATGCAGTCCGGGGTGACACACACAAAAAAGGGAGGTGGGGAAAACAAGTCCGTGGGAACATGGGAAGGGTGGTGGAGGATGGTTATTAAGAAATGCAGTGTATTCACATTTTTATCTACACCCTTCTTCCTGGATATTCTGCACCAATAAAACGGGTATTTAAACTTCTCAGTGTGTTTGCGCATAACATAGCGTAACCCAGCAGACTCACCAAATGCTTTTTGAACTCTCTTCAGACTCCCAAGTTGTCTGATGCTTCCCCCCACCCAAGGACCCACAATGAGGCTTTCCATTTTTTTGTGAGAAAGGGTCCCCCAATTTCCATTCACCTTTTCTAGTCTCCATTTATACATCCCTAATCAATGTCACTTCAAAGGTTATTAAGATTCACACTCAGAAGCTATATTTCCAATGGATAAGCATTCACCACCATCACCAGTGATGGCTGGCTCTGTAAAACTTGATTTCACTCTCCTTCTCATTTTCCCACTGCTAAATTTATTTTAGCCCCTTTTCACATTAAATTACAATTATTATTACTTTTTAGCCCTCGTGAACACTTGTATGTATTTTCATGCATATTTTTTCAAAATGTATGCATTTTGTGCTACTCCCCCCCCCCAATTGTATGCATTTTACGGTGACAATTTTCAATGAATAGTTGGTGAATGCATGTTCAACTTTTGCAGATGATTGCAAAATCAATTTTCCACATTCTTTTTTCTGCTTTTTGGCCATGTTTAATAAAAGTTCATATGCATATTGGTAATTCAGGAGGAGTGGGATGTAAGGAAGAGCAAACAATAAAGCAAGGGAATGGGGGAAATCTGCTCATGCCTAAGGAGATGCGTTACTCATGTGTAAAATAAAAATGCCAGAGTAAGAAGGTTTCGGCAAGTGGTCAGAAGCTTTTACTCATACTCAATCCAGTATGGAAAGAGCTATGGAGGCAGCAGCAGCCTTGCTAATAAAGGGTAGGGTGGGGATGTGACTCTCTCTTTATGAAGAGGCATACAATAAGGGAGGGAGATCTGTAATGGATCGAGTCCCCCCTTTGTAGGGGCAAAACAACTGCGTCTAAAAATCAGGGCTGCTGGCAGGAACAAAATATCCATGTTCAAACCAGAAGACGGATGGTGTGATCCTTCAAGCTACTCTAAATAATTTATTTCCTCTAAAGCATGCTTAATCCCATGCTTGTTAACAGGACATGCAAATCAATGGCGTTAGGCTGCTGGTTTAATTTTGAGATCAAAGCTTAAGTCGTGCTTTTCAACTCAAATGGCAAAAAAACCCAAAAAGGAAAACACAAATCACACTAAGAAAAGCATTTTCAAAAAGCAGTCAAAACATAAAAACATGGTTCAATCAAATTATGCCAGTCCATAAAACCGATTCTGGAGACTAAATTATTCTTCAAACTTAGCCCTTCATTCACATAGCTGTTTTCACATTCAACTCGAGGTGAGGACAATCATCCTCGAACCACCACCAAAGAAAAGTCATTAATTAACTTACACCTTTCCATGAATACTACTCATCTTGCTTAAAAAGGGAGAGAGAGAATGAATGTGACCTTTATTTGTACAGTAGTTCTCAGAAAAGAAAACCTTCCGTTGAACTTACAAAATGGATAAGTCCTTAACTTTTCAGCTGTTGCCCTCCTTTTGAGAAGCTGCCAGATACTTTCTTGCAACCAAAGTTCAGCAATGACAACCTGGCAGAAGAGGTCTCTAAGGAGATTAAAAATACACTCATTAAACAGTCTCTGCGCTTCATCTTCAAAAGTGAAATGTGATATGTAAAATTTCCTCTGAAAGTTCGGGGGAAAAACACACACCTAAGATAGGTTAATTGGCTTGTCCAATTGTAGTCAAGTGATCACAGTGTTTGGAATAAGTTGTCAAGCTGAACATATGGAGCTGCCTTCTATTGAATCAAACCTTTGGTCCTTCTAACCTAGTATGGTCAACTCCAATTGGCAGGAGCTTTATGTGGTCTCAGGTAGAGATGTTTAACCTCACCGACCATCTACCCTTCTAACTGGGGATGCAGGGATTGAACCTATGACCCTCTGTACAGAAAGCCCACCTCTGTTACTGCTAAGCTATTCCCCTACCCTTCAATTTTACCATTTTTTGAAGCCTAATGTCCATATGGTAGATTTAATTTCTGCCTTTTCATAGAGAGAGAGAGAGAGAGAGAGAGAGAGACAGATAGACAGACGACAGACAGACAGACTTAGGCCCTTTCTACATCATATGGTGTAGAGGGAAGGGGACGATCCCGGACATACCTGCTTCCGGGTTCATCCCAGGGTGTTTAAATGGAAGTGTGATGTCCCGGATGGGAGGAGGGAGGGACATTGTGTGTGTTGCACCCACTATTTTTTAAAAAAGGAAAAGCAGCCAGAGTGCACTTGTGCTCCAGCAAAAGGTAAGTTTTTTTTTTAAAAAAGGCCCAACCCTGCTCCCCACTCCCAATGTCCCTGGACTGCCCCCAGCCAGGCTCCTTCCCTCTGCTGACCACCGCTACTTGCAGGGAGGAGGGAAGAAGCTGGGATGGGCACCCACACCTCCCCTGTCTCGGGACAATCCCAAGATTGTGGAAGAATCGGATTTCCCCAGTTTTTTTTTTATCCCCGGGAAAACCTGTGCCTGTCCACCCCTGCCCCCAGGAGTCCCTGAGCGTCTAAACGGCTCAGCCGTGACCAGCCCAGACAATCAGGATGGTGTAGGCACAGACTTAGACAGAGAGCATAATAGCGAAGAACTTCACACCACAAAGATGATGAGATCCGTGCAGGGCTGGTTGAAGACATTGTATGCCTGAGATGATGAACAAGACAGTGCCTCCCCATTGCTATTCTGTGTGCAAAACCTGACAGACAGCTTCCATGTCACTTCCGCACTGGCAACTGGACAGTATCCCCCACTGCATCTGAAAGCAGCAGCTAGCTAGCTTAGGAGATACAAGGCAGGCTGCATGGTTCTGTCCTCTGTCTTCCTGCACCTCACTGCTGCTCCCCAGCTCCCAGTATCTGTTGTCCAAGGCAGGTGCCTCACTTTGTCTAATGGTACAGCTGATTCTTAAACCATTGACTTGGGTGGGAGGCCAGTAAAGTTTTCATAAGGGGCTGAACTATTGCCTAGGCTTCTTATACAATTTTCTTTTGTAAAAATAAATAAATGCAAAACATATCTTTAAATAAGAAGCAGAAATTTCTCATAACCCAGTTTGCCACCTGCCCAACTCCACAATTTTATCAGGAGTTGTAAAATGTTAAATATGAGTTTAATATTATTCTTGCACCACAGCAGGCAGAATTTGCCTTAACCTGTTTATGACAGGTATAATGGGGAAATGGTGAGTGTCCCAGTAATATTCTGGCACACTGTCTTAAGTAGCAAAAACATTAAAATCTTATTACAGCTATCAAAGATGAGAGTTATCTGTTGCACACCCCTCCCATAGATATACATTCACAATTTTGAAAGTTTTGTTCTGATTTGCATAGAATGGGAAATTAAGCATTGGGGCAGGGCATAATGCATCCCCCCCCCTATATTGATCTTCCATGTTTAGATTCTTCACAATTGCTCTTGGTTCCTTTGCTTATTGAATAAATTACAAAAACAATTAGGAATATGAATACTGGGAAATCTCCTGGTCGAGACAGGTTTCCACTTGAGTGGTATAAAACATTTTCCAACTTGTTAGCTCCAATACATCATTGTCTTTATAGTTATATTTTTGAACTGGTCTCCCTTTCTTCATTGATAAATTATGTTTATATTACTATGATTCCTAAGCCTGGCATGAATCATACCGTACTAGCTATTGGTCTATTTCATAGATTTTGAAATATTAACTGAAATTCCGGCTGACAGATTGCAAGACATTATCCAACATTGGCTTGAGCTGATCTGGAAGGATGTATTAAATGTAGAGTGGGTGGCGGTGATGACTTTAGTTTAGTTGTGAATCTGATAGCATTCAACACTGACAGAACAGACCAAGCAAAAGGCCTTTGGCAAAATTCATTGGGAATGAATTTTTGCCATGTTGAGTAATTTTGGCTTGGCTGTAGAATTGTGTATTCAACCACAAGAGCTAGAATTATGAGTAATGACATGTTTTCCCCTTTTCACTTGAGAGGGCTACCAGACAGCGATGTCGACATTCTCCTTGGATATTTGATGTATTTTCGAACCTCTGGCTTATGCCATTAGACAGAACTTTATTCATGGCTTTGTGCATCATCATTTAGAATTCAAAATTATTCTTTATGCTGACGATCTTTTATTGTTCATCTCAAAACATCAGGCATCTGTTCTGGCTTCGATGCAGATGATTAATACATTTGGTAATTCATCTGGCTATTCAATTAATTGGTCAACGTTTGAACTGATGCTGATTGAAGATACTATATCTCATAGTGTATTAGTTAATTGGCAATTTTGATGGTGCCCCAATCTTATTACTTAAATGGGAATACATATTCCCAAGGGCATATCTCAAATGATCACATTCAATTTGAATAAGTTGATTAATGAGATCTCATAAGATTTAGACAAATGACCATCTTTAAAGTTGAGTTTGTGGGGGAAGGTTAATACACTCAATAAATACTTATCTCAGAGTATTTATGTTATACCTGGAATTCCTTTATCTATACCTGGTAAAGATTTTCAACAACACAGTGGTGGGTTTTTTTTGTTTGTTTTGTTTTTTTGGTAAATTCTTTTGCCATTCCTCCCCACCACAAATACCCTTGAAAAGGATGCAGCTTCCAATTAAAGAAGGTGGGTTTGGCTTCCCAGATCTTGCTCTGTCATCAAGCCTATTTCTTGCTCTGTACTAAATTTTGGTCTTTCCCACTTAGATCAGATTTCCCCCCTTGGACAGTTTTAGAATTTTCTTGTCTGGATTCTCTTTCTAAATGGATGGCATTAGGTTCTCAGCACATTAAAATGGATAGGGTTCCTCCCATATTTATGGCTGTTAGAGACATGTGGTGTATAATGTCATATCAATTACTTGTTGATACATTTTCTCATGCTTAATGGACTCTATGGGGAAACCCAGATTTAAAAATTGTTAAGAAAATGTTTATGTGGTACACTTGGACAGATAAGTTGATTTTCAGCTTGGATGAACTACTGGGTGTTCATGATGAGTTTATGTTATTGTTAGCTTTGGGTGGCTCATATAATTTTCCTACTACATCTGAATTGCAATGGTAATCTCTTTTGGGGAGGAGATTATTATACAGATAAACTTTGTATTGGAACACTCTTTCCTGGAATGGAATGTGCAGTCAACACAAATGGATTCTCCACATCCTTTTGACAGCTAAAAGATTGATATTACAATATTGGAAGTATAAACACTCACCTCTTATAATGAATAGGATAGGTTTCTTTCAACATTTGAGCAGGTGGTGCTCAACCACCTACAAATAGACACTTACTTGGATATTTGGTCTGCTTGAAACTGATGTATTCAAATGTATTTAGCTACAGTTTTCTTCTTTTGGGAGGTGGGGTTATTGTTGAAATAACATTTAAAAATCTACAGGTGGTTGAAAAGGGTAAGGGGATTATTCCTACTTCTGCCTGACACACTAGTGGGGAGCTATGCTCGACGCAGGAAGGGGCCAGAGTCTGGCTTCAATTCATGATGCCCACCTGATCAGTCCTGGGAGAGTGTGTCAACAACATTCATTCTGTCTCACCTAGCTGGTCCTCTGCCAGTGTGGGCTTTCACCAGGGAGGTGGTTTCTTTCACCTGCTTTGCTGGGAGTTTTGCTCTTGGGTGCTTGCACCTGGAATCTGTGCAATTCCTGGCTTGTATGTTCTATATGCTACAACCCCCATCCATCCTCAGGATGCCCCCAGGTTGAAGGGGTTAGGGGACCCATGGGACCACATTCAAAGCATAAGCTTGATAGTCTGCCCCCCCCTTTGTCTTAGGGGCTCCAGCCCAATTAAGTTGATGTTTGGCCCTTACTTCTACCGATTACCCATTTAGAAAAATGCAGTCTTTGTTATGGTCACCCCACAGTTTAGAGGCCTTCTCAAAGGCCCTAGTGCCTCCTGTTTGGCCTAGAACCAGGCCTACATCCCTATATGGCGCACCAGGAACAGAACTAAGTTAAGGATGTAAAGGCCAGCCATGTATTACGTCCATTAATTACCCCCTTTCCATATCTTAAAGTATTCCCATGGTTTTAGTCCCTAAGAATGCCCTCTGGTGGGCAAGCTTCATCCTTGTTGGGTATTAGCAATGGTTTGGCCTTTATCAGACGTTTATACAATGCCATGGTGGGGCCAGTCTCCCTCATCACTACATATACATTTAGGCCTTGGCCTGGGATTGAAATATTGAGATTTGTCATTTCTGGAGTTCTTTCTTTTTGCAGTAGTGATCGGGCTTCAGGCCAAATTCTTATTAGCCTCTGTTCATCTTGGCCTGACAGCTGGCCTCTCTTCATGTAGTTACCTCTTTGTCACCTAAGAAACCTTGGGAATTGGGCTGGTCAGGGCCATGAGCTCTGGTTGCCCACAATTAATCTCAATTTTGCCTACCATATTCCTCAGCTGGATAATGAAGTCAGCAACACTTTGTGACACAGCCAGATGTTCAGGTTCCTGAAGTGGCTGAACAGTACCAAGATCCTATGCCCATTGTGCTTTGGGACCTGGGGGAGGCGAGTGACAGAAGCCATGCAACCCGTGCCCCCCTGACATACATGCATTCTACCTGTGAGCAGGTGAGAAATTCAGCTTTTTTCAGAGCTGACAGAGGAGCTTCAGGCCTTATGGCCCATCCTAGTTGACTAGTTAACTCAGGAATTCTGGGTGATACTACACCACATGGGGCTATCTACATTAACCTTAGGAGGTAAGCTAGGTAGAAAGATGACAGTTTTGCATGCATAAGCGTACATTCAAAAAGGAAGATGGATGCCGTTACTGTTGATTCAATGTTGATAATTGTGTTCCTTTGACAGAGTGATGGAGGGGACCACAGCCCTTGGTGGTCTTAATCTGCAGACACAGCATGGCATTTGGGCCAGCCCATTTGTGCCATGCAACTGTTGGCACGGTTTGGGCTCGGTCAGTTGGCCTCCATCCAGTGTGGTAGCAGGCAAGGCATGCTGTGGTGGAATCTTCTCCATAAATGGTCCAGTCTGGTTGGTTTTGCCACACCACAGGTGTGATGCCCACCGGGAAAGAGGGGAGGACAGGATTCCTGGAGCAGAAGTCCCAAACTTTACAAGCTAGGGCAGACCTGGAGGATATCTGGATGGCCAGAAATCTGTACTGTGTGATCAAACTTACTCCCTCAGTGCCAGAGACATAAGGATGGGGAAGCCCTTAGTTTAAATAGGGCAATAGGTAAATTTGTCAATAGGTAAATTTGTCTTTCTCTGTGGATTGGCAGGGATGTGTGATCTGCCATCAAAAATTTTGCTATCCAAAGGGGAACCTTATAGGGCAGATGGATTCACCGGTGTACTGCAGATGATGATATTTCCCTGCATGATCTGCATATGAGCTTGCAGGATTTTCATTCTGGGCAGGTGGTTTGTAGGGCACTGAAGCTGAAGTTTGGCACCTTCCAATGGCAGGTTTTGCAGGAATCATAGGACAAGAAAAGAGGTTTGTTGACCACTCATTGTCATTTTATGGTGATTGGCAAGTTCTGAGGCCTGATCCTTGAGGGCTGTGTGGCTCATGACTCAGGATATATGTCTTGCCTTTGGGGACTACTCTGTCTCACCTACTCGGAGTTGTGCAGCGGGGGGACACAGGAGAGGGTGACACAGGGTGGTTCCCGACAAGCACACAAGTGTAGATCAAGAAAGGAGCCGGGTTGGCTGAGTGGCTCACCATAACACTGGGTAGTTGCCTGGAGAAAGGAATAATTAGATTCCTGCACTCTCACATGCAGATCCAGGGAGGGGTGAATTATCCAATCAAATAAAAAGCCCTGAGTTCTCCCAAGCTCTGGTGTCTGTGCCATTGTTTCTGAACTTCCTTCTCTGTCCACAAATCCTAGACTACAATTTAGCAAGATGTCTAACAGGATTAGTAGATACAGTTCTCTTTCTAATTTTAAGAATCAACAGGGTAAAGATGGCCACTTGGTAGCTGACATAGGGAAGTGCATCTGCCAGAATGTAATGAATACATCCCACTTCAGAGCTTGTGAATTTAGCAACAATCTAGCCCACTGTTTTACCTCTAACTGCTTCATAAAGTGAGCAATACAGGACAATGTTTTATGCACTAAATCTACCCCTAACTACAGGGGCAGAGACGCTACTCCATGGAAACTTTGTGAAATCTGCCCTCAAGATATGCCGAGGGCATATATTAAAAGTGCAGGCTTGTAAAGGCCTTCCTTAGTGGTGCATCTGTAAGATTACATAGATACTGAGGGGTAAATTTATTTTTCTTTAAATGGGGGTACCACAGGGAGAACTTTGAGTGCTGTAGCAAACCAGCATCTTGGCTAGTATCATTCTGAAAGAGTCGGTCATGAAGTTTTCTTTTTCTTTCCCAGGACTTAATGTCCACTAACAAGGACAGAGAGTGCATTTGTAGAATGTGGGACAACGTATTTGCCCACTGGTTCCCCTCCCAGTAATACCAATAGCAGGATTTTACTAAGTGGTCTTCTGGGAGACTACCAAGTTTCTAGAAATATTTTAACAATGACAGATGGACTCTTACAGAAATTGAGGGCAGTCCTGCCTCCATCCTTAAATGAGCAGCAGGAATGCCCTGAGGGGCATTCCTTAAGATTTTCCTTAAGAAGTTATTTTCCTTAAGAAGATTTTCCTTAAGAAGTTATTTTGAACTATTTCCAGCTGGGCAAGGGCCTTCTCATTCCAGCTCCAGATTTCTACCCCATACAGCAATTGTGAGATCACTTTACCCTGAAATATTTTGAGAACAGGGGCTATTAACTGGCCTCCCTTGGAAAAGAAGAATTTTAAAATAGCCCCACTCTATGACAGACAGTTGTTAAAGCTGTATCAAGATGTACCTTCCCAGACAGAAAGTTGCTCTAGCATTAATTGTCCACCTGTGTGCAGTACGACAATGGAACCAGTTACTTAGGGAGCTTGTGGGCTCTCCCACACTAGAGGCATTCAAGAGGCAGCTGGGCAACCATCTGTCAGGGATGCGTTAGGGTGGATTCCTGCATTGAGAAGGGGGTTGAACTCGATGGCCTTATAGCCCCTACCAACTCTACTATTCTATGATTCTATGATTCTAAGTCTGCTACCAACGAAGACCACAACTTTTGTTTTGTCATAGTTTATCCTCAACTTCCCTTTTCCACAGTAATCAGCTAATCTAACCAACATTCTTCAAAGTCCAATCTCGGCATAAGGCATGAGTGTCATGTCATAGGTATACAATAAGATTGAGACTTTACGAACACTGAGTGAAGGCGAGGGGGATTTCTATGACTCCATAGCCTGAACTATTTATGTTATTAATATAAAAATTTAATAAAAATAGAGCCAGCAGACAACCCTGCTTGATGCCTCTCTTCAATAAAATTGGATCAGATGGGCACCTTTGGTGATCCACTCTCACCCTAGCCGTAAGGTTGGAGTGCAGTTCAATCAGTAATCTAAGGGCCTTGCTAGACGAGATGACGCACAGGGGAATCGGGCGGCAGGCTGCGCTGAGGCCTCCTCCAACGCGCCATAAGCGAATTCGCTTATGGCACGCCTTTTCCCCAGTTCTGGGACTCAAGGTGGTTTACAGGATTAAAACATGTATAATTAAAACGTATAAATATAAATTTACAAAAGTTAAAATAGAATTAAACCTACAGTAAAATTAAAAACATGTTGTTATTTTTTTAAAAAAAACAGTAACAGAATAAAAGGGGGGGGGTCCAATACATTAACACAGATCCAGTACAATTCATAAAGCCTGTTGAAACAAAAATGTTTTTGCCTGCCCCCGAAAGTGTAGCACAGAAGGAGCCAGCCTAGCCTCCCTGGGAAAGGAGTTCCAGAGCCTTGGAGCCTTGAAAGCCCTCTCCCATGTACCCATCAGGAGTGCCTGGGATGTTGTTAGGACTGAGAGAAAGGCTCAAAGATTTTCCCCAACACAATACTAAGTAATTCAACCATGCAACACCCCCCCTGCAATATGAAGTGATACAGTCCAAAGAGGCCAACCACCTTACCCCTGTTATATGAATGAGTCCCAAGAGATAACTTGCTTGTAGTATACAACCAAGAGGGGCACTGCTGAGTGGATGTTACTGAGGATGGCTATATGTTCACCATAGTAAATTAGCACATATTAAATGGTCATTTGTTTTTGTTTTTTCTATTATTAGCAGGCAGGCAGAAGCACAGTAACTCTTCCAGCATTTGCTTCTTCATGTGCCATAAGCAAAATAAAGGACACTGTTTAAATTAGCAAAGCCTCATTTCTATTCTCTTGTGGAATTGACAGAGACAGACACAGTACAGCTATGTCCAGTTTTCAGAAAGGTATTAATTCAATTAATTTAATAAATATTCATGGTAGTTGCAGTTTTGAAGGAGTATACAGTAAGTTCAGAACTGATATAAAAAAAAAAAGTTTGCATAATATTTCAGCTTTTCCCCAAACTTTCATAGCTTCAAAATTTCCAGAAATTTCACCAGCTATGTTCCCTTCTTAATGGGGAGCAGTGGTTTTTGGAGGCACGGCAGCCAGCAGCGAAGGAAGAAAGGCTGGTGAACAGTGATTGCACAGCTTCCCCTGCCCAGGAGGGGACTGCTGAGCCAATCAATCCTTTGAGAGCGTGGGGCCAAAGAGGCGGACCCAGAAGCGTGAGATCTCGCGTTTGTTCTGACTCCAGGGCAGGATCTACACTACTGCTTTAAAGCGGTTTATAACAGTGGTGACAACTGTTGAGGCCCAGGACACACTCCCTAAACAGTCTTCAAAACGTTTTCCAAGTGTTATATCTTGCTTAGTGTAGATCTGGCCCAGTTCAACCTGAAGCTCCTAAAGGCAAACAATATAAACTATTTGAATTAATAACACCAATTCTCTTATATTAAACAGAGCACCAGTGAGATATAATGGATAAAGGGGTTGCACTTGAGCCAGCAAAACTTGGGCAGGATCTACACTACTGCTTTATAATGGTTTATGATGGTATTGATAACTGCTGGGGCCGCGGACATGTTCCATATACCATTTTCAAACCACTTTCAACGTGTAATATCCTGCTTGGTGTAGATCTGACCTTAGATTCAAAATGGATGGCCCTGAGTCAGCACTACCTCTCAGCCTATCCTACCTTGCAGAGTTGAGAATAAAAGTTCCTTGGAGGGGGTGGGTGGGAGAGAAATTAAACAAACTGATAAATGCATACATAGATAGATAGATAGATAGATAGATGATAGATAGATAGATGATAGACAGAAGGTTTCTTTGCCAATAAGCAAATGTGTGTGTGTGTGTGTGTGTGTGTTAATGCTTAATCTGTTTTCTACCCCCCCACACACACACCCTCTCATGACTTTTATATGCACTCTAGGCAGCTGAGGTTTAATCACCAATCACTTTTAGTGCTTGGGTGTCAGTCCCATCTCTCGTGGGGCCAGCCTTCCTTCAACTGTGAGTCCATTTTGACCCCAAATGCATTAACCCAGCCTGCCCGCATTTCTTCCTGTGCTGTCGTACAAGATGTACTCCACATGAAATAAGGAACATCGACCTTGAAAGAGAAGGGGGAGGGGGGAGAAACTGCATCCAGCAGCCCAGACCAAGATCTAGGCTTTGTCAAAATGATTTCTTATTCCATTTTACTGAAGCAGTGCCACGCTTTATCACTTCTGAGTTCACATCGCGCAGCTCAGGCAACCCACTTGAATTGGTAAGTTGTTTAGTTAAAGTATATATGTGTGCCCTATCTATTCTCTGGACGATTTAAAAGGGAGGGGAGCATTTTGCAGGTGAACTTCAGCTGCAACCACCATAAGTCGATGGGGGGGGGCATTAATAACTGTGCTGGCCCTTGTCTATATGAGGGGAAAGCCCCAAGGTGCCTCCACAGTAGCAGCACATCGTTTATATGACACTGCAGCCATCACAGAATCATCCCAGGGCTTTCCTTCAAAGATCCAAAATTAAAAGCTTGGGGGTTTACCCTGACTTTTCCCTCTTCCCGGTGCATCCTCAGTCTGTCAGCATCTTCCGACTTTGCATCAGAGATATTTCCTGGCCAATAGCTGACTGATTGGTCACTGAAAAGCCTCCGGTGCAGCTGACAGCTCCGTCTTGCTCCCCCCTTCCCTTACCTTGTGGATCTTGTCCCTTACTCACCGGTGCCTTCCTGTAAGTGCCGGCAAGTGCCCGGACAAGGCGAGGGGCGGCAGCATGGCACTGGAGACCTTGGAGGGGAGAGGTGGGGTTGCCGCTTCTCCAGCCACCCATGTGGGGGGAGGTGTCCCTGGTGGGTGGATCAGCCTGTGTCCTCTCGCTAGGCTGAAGCCAGGCTAGGGCTGCTGCCTTCTCTGGGCCGGGGAGTGCATCACCTTGGCTCCACTGCTGGTGAAGAGCCTTGCAGCGCCCACCAGTCCAGAGCAGACTATAGTCCACCCCATCCTCCACCACACTTATGCTCCTTGGCGTGGGGACTATCTGGCAAGAGCACAAGTGCGGGATAGTGGGGGCCCGAGGCGCCAAGCCGCCCTCCTGTAGAGACACCCCTGGACCTTTTCCCAATGTCTAAATTCATTGTTCAAGGTGTGGGCAACTCAAATGTGAAGACTCAGTCTTTGGATCTGTTGGCAAGCTCTTCCAAGAGAGAGAAACTTCTCTTCCATGGAGAGAACTTCTCTTCCATGGAGAGAAACAGGATGGTCTGGTAATCCCAGCTAAGAATGGAGTGCCTTCTTCCCTCTGTGGTGCAATTCACCAGAAGTGCTTAAGTGGCTGCTTGAATTGCAGGATGCTTTTGTTTAAGAATCTGAATAGAAAAAGTACTTTCCAAAATGAGGGGAGTCCGTATCTTTTTCAGCCACAAAACGTTGCACTTCGTGACAGCTTGCTAGTTGCAGAACATGCACTCATTTCTGCATTTTTGTAAGGCTTAATTCACTGCTCGAGGTACGAAAACTTTCCCAAAGTGAAAAATACCCCCATTAAATGTAGGAGAGATGGCCAAAATCAACACATTTTAAAAGTGCATACAATTGGTGTGTAAATTTGTAAAAATATGCGTGGAAATACACATAGATTTTTATGCAAAAAACCACACACCAAAGCTTGCAGCCTGAGTCGGACATGAGTTGGAATGAGCTTTGAGATGGAATTTGGAGAACTTTAGTGAACTCGAATTGTCAACATGATACCCAGAATCCAACTTGGGATGGTACAGATGTGACATGCAAGAATTTGGACCTGCACTGCATTTCCCCCTTTAAATCAGATATCTGCTTTTGAGTATTCCAAACATAGAATGCCAGAATCCAGGAAAATTGAAATATCCTTGACAATAAAGAAATATGTTACCACATCCCTAAAAGAAACCCAGATCTAAAATATATGGGGCTGGGGGGAGATAAAGCTCAATTCACTCCTTTCCAATATTGCTGTGCTGCAGGAGGTGGGGAAGGTCAAGAGACAGGTTCCACCGCTACTTAAAGTTCAGCTCATTTCCCATCTCATTGCAAAAGCACACCAAAATATCCATGCATTTCATGTAAATTAAGAACAATATTATCCGAAGAAAATGAACCTAAATGCTCCTCCATCTGCCCTTTCTGCAATGTGAATAAACAAACAAAAAACCCTGAAAGCCATGCAAATGAAATTGCTGACAAAAGATCCATAATAAAAACTAGGTCAAAAGTAAATGCATTAATGTTCAGTTCAATTCTGCCTCTGCTTTTAACATGCACTTTCTTTCTTCTTTTAGCTTTGCTACCAATTGATTACCTTTCAGTAAACTTTACGCGCTTCCATTAAATGTTAATAATACATTAATATTAAGCACATAGCGTTGCAATACTATTAATATCCTCAATTGAGGAAGGCAATATTAGAAGTTACCAAGATTGTTTTCAATCGTTGAAGACATAAAACCCCACCCTGCCACTCTGGATTTGATAGTTTTAAAGAACTGAAATGCTGCAATTCATAATTAATACTCCTATTTCTCTCCCTCTTCCTCTCTCTCTCTCTCTCTCTCCTCCCCACAGCACTTGTAGAGTCAGAGGAAATGGGTATTAGAATATCATAAGTAATGCTACTTAAAATTCGAGATATTTCTCTCTCCAAGGTGACGATTCACTTTCTAATCATTGTCTTCAATTCCATCTATCCATTATCATGGAACCTAGCAACCATGCCATCACGTTCAGAACAGTCTATTCAACAAAACCAAAACCAACTGTCATTCATGCCTAGCAACCTTTTACTTGGATGACTATAGCACTCTTTATGTGGACTTGCTGTTAAAGATGGATTGGTAACATCTAGTGGTACAGAATGTGAAGTTCAGTTATTAAATGGATCTAGTAACAGGGCACATTAGTGACAGTAGGAAAGATTTACATTAGGTACCTATTTGTTTCTGAACCCAATTCAAGGTGCTACTTTTGTCCTTAAGGCCATACACATCTGGGGGTCTGTCTACTTAATAGGCCATATCCACACATAGAATCCTCCCTGCCGACTTACATCTGCTAAGAAGCCCCCTCACCCAAATTTCTTCCACCTCATTCTTAACTCAGTTTAGCAAGCAAAAGTTGCAAATCCTCTTCAGTAGCAGAACCTCATTCCTTGAGTGGTGGGTCTAAGTCAACTTGAGAGCGGTTTTTGGTTTTAAGATGATTACAAAAGTCTTCTTCTTTAGGAAAGTATTTGGACTGATGTTGGTCTTTGGTTTTATGCTGGTTTCAGGGTTATTATTTTTAACTCTTGTAAGTGTATTTAATGTGCCATTTTGAAAGAATTACATTGAATGCCTATTTCTTTCCAAGTCCAATTCAAAGTGATGGTTTTAATTGTTTGATTTTGGGGATTTGTTACCTGCTTTGGATCCTTATTTGAAAAAGACAGGTTAGAATACAAATTTCTAAGATAACAATGGACACTGATGCCCCAGCGAAAGTCCTCCACTAGAGATCACAGCCAAGAAGAACATTCCTTGACATGCAACCAGACACATGTATCACATACTGTGTTTTCAGTCCTACCCTGTGATATGTACTAGTTGTATACATGCAATAAGTTCTACAGCACCCCATGTGTGCTAATCGTTAGGTTGGCTGGAATTTGTTTTGTTTTTAAAGCTTGCTTGGCATCCCAGCTGGCGAGTTGACACTTCCCATCACTCTGGCACCTGGCAACAGATGCCTCTCACTTGTGCCCAGATGCCAAGTAGCCACCCAACCCTAACATTAGCCTTGTGCTCCAATCTAATTGGGCCAACACAGTTGTAATTAAGATCTGAATAATTGGAAAACTAACATGATCATTTTCACAATTAATCCCTGAATTGAATCATGATGGTCTGGGCAAGGTTATGGACGTTGATGACGCTCTATTATTTCTTGTGACTCAAAGCTTCTAACAGTTCTTTTAGATAGTGGAATACTACAACATTGTGAAGTTCACTATACTAAAATGCTATTTAAAGAACAGGCTTAGAGTATTGATTTTATAATGGAACAATGGGCATTTTTGACTGAGTTTGTCATGTGAAAAGACACAAGCATACGTCTTCTTCCCCACTTCTTTTTCTCCCTCCCTCCCTCCTCAACTATTTCATATAAAGGCAGAAACAAACCACACAAGAAGAGGAAATATTTGATTCACCATAATTCTTTAGAAAAGCAAGATGGAAGTGGAAGATAGGTCATTGCACTTTCCTAGAAAATCCTATTTTAAGTAGTTGAGAGAGTTAACTGACTCAGCAGAATGACAGCCAGTCAAAGTAGTGTTACATAAGAATCTCATAAAAATAGTTGACTATGCAATCCAGTGGCAGAATAAATCTGGAGTGCAAAGCAATATGCAATGAATCATGAGGGCACAGTGTTAGATTTGAAATGAATTGTTACAACCCAGGAAAGAGATTTTGAAGTCACTACACATAGCTCTCTTACCTCATTCAAATAAAGAACATGCTTGTATTTTACAAGTGAGTTCAAAATAATGATAACACTTTTTATATAGCAGATCCATCATACGTTTAGGCTCTACACATGGAGAGGTAGATAACGTACCAGTATGTCAAGGTTCATAATGTATTACCTGTTGGCTAAACCTAGGTTCTGATTAGCCATAATGTCAACATACCAGAACATTCACCAGAACACGACTAGTCTCTAACAACAACAACTCACATTTGCTTAATACATGATGGGGTGGTGCAGGAATGAGGTGATCTTTCCCCTTGCATGGCTGAACTGGTTCGCCACTGGCTGTGTTCAGGGCCCAGCCCAAAGGCCAGTTGGCTGTGCTGGCAGGTTCCTGGAGGTGGGAAT
Organism: Elgaria multicarinata webbii; assembly: GCF_023053635.1. Classification (NCBI taxonomy): domain Eukaryota; kingdom Metazoa; phylum Chordata; class Lepidosauria; order Squamata; family Anguidae; genus Elgaria; species Elgaria multicarinata. The sequence continues at coordinate 19,672,170 of NC_086177.1, forward strand.
GGGACCCCAGAGCTCACCCTCTAGTTGGCTCAGGGACATAAATAAAGGGCCTGGCTCAGGTCTTCCGTATTGTCATCGCAAACATCCACACACACTTGCCCTAGTTTTAGTGTTCCTAACCTAGATATGGACAGAAGTTAGCCACCATTGACAGGGCTGGGTTCAAATCTTTGCTAAGCCACAAAGCTCAGTGGGGTGGCCTCCCTCTCTTTTTCTCTCTCAATCTAACCTATCTCATGGGAATTGATAAACTGGGAGTAAAGCACTTAATACAATGCCCTGAGGTTCTTCGAGGAAAGCAGAATATAATTCTTGCAGTATTAGCTGAAAGATTCTGAGTAGATGATCTAAAGTGCCTAATAATTTAATCTTTCCATCTGCCCAGGCAAAGACCATTAATGCAAATGTATTATAGGAATATATATGTGTTTTTAGTGTTGCACCGTACAGGAAGAGCTGGTATTCATTCCACATGCCTTACATCTAGAAAAACCGAGGTCCATTGCTGATGTTGCACCCACCAAAACCTTTGTACATTTGAATCACCACACCTGGCAATCATATGCTCATGTTCCAATATTAGCCCACAGTGAGTTTCATTGAATTGCTCCTTCACAGAAGGATCATACAGGTTATTACACTGTTCCACATTGGTATAAGTGTGCCCCACAGCATACAAATATTGAAGAGTATAAAATAAATCAGGTATTCTTTTGTAATAAAAGCTGTATAACTTTTTTTAAAAAAAACAACAACACCTGTTTGATTAACTACAATATTAGTTTGTGAATTAAAGCATCTTGAGAGAATGGTCAATCATCTGATGATGGTGTCATCACTGAATAAGGGTGAATTTAATCAGTGTGATTAAACTATTTGATGAATGGCTTTGTTTGGACATCATGATAAACTATGGTTTAACTGATGAATTCTATCATGACAGAAATGAGAATAGGTGAGCCTTAAGCTCACACCCTCCGCCTCCCTCAGCCTGTTCCCATCATGATAAACCATGGTGACATGCAAATTCAGCCAACAGGTCCCTGTGTGATGGGAATTATATTTAACTTCATCCTGATGAATTAGCTTTTAGTCTTCAAAGTGTGATTAAATTATGACCATATGGAGGTTCAACAAGATTAAACTATATAACTTCCTGAAAAATGAGACTCAGTTAAGAAATCATGCCAAACCATGGTACCAACCTAGTTAAAGTTACACTATTGGTTTGAGTTTCCAAATGTACAACAGGCAAACAATGTTTTAAAACCACTTGTCTCTTTTCTTCTTAGGATTCACCTTTATATGTTCATACTGTCACTGTCCCCATGTTGTGTAAGCTTCTCAAAGTGGAATAATGGTCAAAACTATGGTTCTTCAATGGTTAATAACATATTGACATCATGGCAAACGTGTTTGCATACAATGGGATTCAAAACAGGGTTTAGAGGTTCTTCACAACCCAAGGTTGGTGAGATAATATGGATTTGGATATCAAACTACAGTAAAAGCACAATATCTGCATGGAGCTTGAGAGACTTTTCACTGGTGCAGGATAATCTCAACCCCTATATTCCAATGTCTCATGGTTTGTATATTCTGCTTTGTGGTGGCCATAAACTTTTGAGGTCTCTGAATCAAATTTTAAGGAAGTTGTAGAGCTGTGGTATCAGAAGTGAAGAACATTGAGAATTGTTGTGTATTTTTTCATGGAGAGGTGATTTTATAAAATAGGCACACATATGCATATGCTAGTACATTCTGAGATTCATTCTCAGTTTACACAATAAGCAATGAACATCCAAATGTAGGGATGTCTATTGCTGAGAAAGCCAGTTCTATGACATGCCCAACTCAATTTGCATTTGCAGGCTGAGTTGCGGGCTTTCCCCTGAACTTCAGGGTATTTTCGCATGTGTCTCGAGCTGTAATTTGTGAAAATAGAGATGTCCACAATTTGCCCAAATTATGCAAATTTGTGCAAAATTCAACCGTGATTTGTGTAACTAAAGAACACGGGAAAATTGTGAACTGGTCTGACTTGCTGCAGATCAAGTTGGGCCCTGCAGTGGAAAATGGACTAAAGCCTGGGGGCTGAACCAAGGGAAGCTTGTCAGGCTCCATCAACCAAACACATTTCTCTGACATCCCTATCCAAATGCAGCCAACTGTTAATAGTGAGTTTTGCAAGCCTGTACAGCACTCGAACAGGCACATAACAAACTGACTGGTCCATCTAACACATATTGGTCCATCTAACACAGTATGCTCTACAATGAGTAGCAGTGGCTGCCCATGGTTTAAAAATTGGACAGGTATTTCCTAGCCCTACTTGGAAATTCCAGGTATTAAATCTGGGGCCTTTTGCATGCAAAACTTATATTCTACCAATGAACTATGGCACTTCCCTTGAATATTTCCTATGACATCTGCAATGTGCAAGCATTCCAAGGCACACAAGTATAGGCACAACTACTTATCTGTTGAGAGAGGTTCCCCCCCTCCTCAAACACACTGCCCTAGTTGCAAATTTGCTATTTCATTTATTACAGAAATGGTTTTTAAACATTGTTAAGCTTACAACTTCTTATATGTAAGATTTTGTTAAGCTGTCAGAGGCAGATCTTCACTTAGCAATGTGTATTTTCATGCCTGTAATTTGACTGTTATTAATAACAGTATAATTTGGCCTTTGAAAACAACAAGAGTAATGCAACTTTAAAATCATTTTATAGAAGTCTTATCTGCAAAAGGAAAATCTTAGTATCTAATTAGCTCGCTGAAAGGACATAGACTCTGCGAACAATAAAGTGTTTACTTTTTTTTTCATTCAAGAAATATTTCTTTACTATCTTTGTATTGTGTTTATCCCCAGATCCTACTGACAACATTTATCTTGGTGTTATGGTTTCCCCCTGCCTTTTCAAATACTTGCCTTTTGGGGCACTGAAGCTAGTAAAAGTCATTGTATGTTGTGGATCTGCATTAAAATAACTTCCTTCCCCACCCCCAGGTACACTATTTAAAACATTACATGTGTTTCCTCTGAATTCCAGATTTCCTTCTTTTCCCTTTAAAAAGGAAAACCAGATCCATCTGATGCAAGAGGTTCCGTTTTGTGTGTGCAAGAACTGCCATTTCTTCTTGAGATTCTTATTGTTAGTTATCTGAGGGCAGGATTTTTCCCCAAACACAAATGCTTTTATTTACCTTTGATGAATTTTTGAAAAGATCGCCTTAGAGATAATGTGAAAGTCAAAAGAGGACAGTTTAATTATGTGAATTTTGGATGGTTTTTCACCAGTATGCAACTGGAAAAGAGCAACTGTCTAACAGGTTGAATTACAGAATAGATTTATTACAGATTATTCACATCTTAATTCATCTGGGTCAAAGCAGAGAAGTGATTCTGAATGGGCACATTCCTCCAACGAGGATAAATGACAAGGGACCACAATTATACTATATTTATCTAACCACGTACTGAAGTGTCATTTATTTTATCCCAATATATAGCCACTCAAGATTTTCCTGTAGGCCTGTTCACAACATGGATGGAGACAGCATGGACCCTGTCCCTTTATACCTGGTTATATTTCCATTTTCCTACATCCTGCCATAGACACTTATCTTATGAAAGATACACAGTTTTCACAATGCAGATTTGGAACATCTTTGTGCAGGGCTTTATTGTCTGCAATTGACTTATTGCACATCAGCTTGTGCAGCCAGCTACCACCAAAGAAAGAAGGAAAGAATCCATCTTACAATAATAATTTCATATTTGCTACTGGGTTCTGTCAGCCATGACTGAGGGCTTCAATCCTGCGTACACCTATTGGGTAATAATAAGACCAATTGAACATGGTGGGAATTACTTCTGACTACATTCACTTGGGATGACACTGTAAGCTGTTGTTGTTGTTGCTGCTGCTGCTGCTACTGCTACTTCATGAGAAGCGAAAAACAATGAATATCCAGTGTCTCGCCCGGCTAGCAAACTTGAAGCAAACCTTGACTAAAATCAGAAGAGTGGAATGCCTGTTGTCTCTGCTCTTACAAGGAGCCCTTAGCTTAACCCACTCTCTCTTTCTCTTTCCACACATCAGAGGAATGCTGAAGATACTAGGGTGGAGGAACAAATGGAAGGTTAACTCATGCTCTCTCTCTATACTCTATAATCATGAACTGGACTCATCAAAATTGAACAGATGAACACAGTTCAAGCAGCATGCGTTGTACATCTGCGCAACATTTAGTTATGCCTAAGCAGCATGTAGAACTGACTGACAGATACGTTCATGCTTTAGCTCTTTCAACACATAGTCACCCCAGGCAAGGACAATGTGTGCATGGAAACAGACTATATAGCACAGAGTGTCTTGTTAGACTGAGAACTGCAGGCACAAGTAGGCGCTGCATGAATGGTTGCCATGGCTAGATGGCTCCATCTAATTCTCTGGGCTGAATGTGTAGTTCTGGTTGGTAGAGAGGGGGATAAAATGTCACTGAATAAGCCACCCCTCGACCCTGAACAGAAGATAGATGCTGTCACAAACGCACCTGTATACACCTGCTCAAATATTACAAAGAAAAGGCAGAAGTGCTCAATTCCTACTTTGCCTCAGTCTTCTCCAAAAAGAGGGCTCAGTCCTGGGCCCAGTGCTCTTCAACATTTTTATTAATGACTTGGATGAGGACGTGCAGGGAATGCTTATCAAATTTGCAGGTGACACAAAATTGGGTGGGATAGCTAATATCCTGGAAGACAGAAGCAAACTTCAAAGTGATCTTGATAGGCTGGAGCGTTAGGCTGAAAACAACAGAAATAAATTTAATAGGTATAAATGCCAAGTTCTACACCTAGGAAAAAGAAACCAAATACAGTTACACAAGATGGGGAATACTTGGCTCAGTAGTACTATAAGCGAGAAGGATCTTGGAATTATTGTAGATCACAAGCTGAATATGAGCCAACAGTGTGATGTGGCTGCAATAAAGCAAATGCTATTTTGGGCTGCATTAATACAAGCATAGCTTGCAAATCATGTGATGTACTGGTTCCCCTCTATTCAGCACTGGTTAGGCCTTATCTTGGGTATGGCATCCAGTTCTGAGCATCACACTTCAAGAACGATGCAGAAAAGCTTGAGAGGGTTTAGAGGAGGGCAACAAGGATGATCATGGGGTCTGGAAATAAAACCCTATGAAAAGAGGCTAAGAGAACTGGGCATGTCTCGCCTAGAGAAGCGAAGACTGAGGCCCTTTCTACACCTAATGGTTATCCCGGGAAAATTTAAGGATTGTCCCTGCCTGCTCCCGGGATCCCCTGTGTGGCATTTGGATACACAGGAACTATCCCAGGACGATTCCAGGATACAGTGCTGTTGTAGACATGCCTTGAGAGGAGACATTATAGCACTCTTCAAGTACTTGAAAGGTTGTCACACAGAGGATGGCCAGGAACTCTTCCCAGAGTGCAGGACACGGAACAATGGGCTCAAGTTACAGGAATCCAGATTCTGGCTGGACATCAGAAAAAACTTCCTGACTGTTACAATAGTACGGCAATGGAACCAGTTACCTAGGGAGGTCGTAGCTCTCCCACACTAGAGGCCTTCAAGGTGCAGCTGGACAACCATCTGTCAGGGATGCTTTAAGGTGGATTCCAGCATTGAGCAGTGGGTTGGACTCAATGACCTTCTAGGCCCCTTCCAACTCTACTATTCTATTAAGAGCTGCAATGAACCCTGAGCTGCATGAAATCTTATGTATAATTGGAGGTGCTATGATGGATCTGGAACCTTTTGTATGCACCACATTTGCTGTGCCATTGAGATGCAGCCCCTCCCATCATGTGAAAGAAAGTCCACAAATATAGCAAAACCTGATATATATTTAGGTGGATTTGCACTTCACAGTGTACACGTTTGTAAATCAAAGCCCATTTGCCTAATAAAGTGGGATTGACTTGGGGGAAATTCTAACATCCATAGCCTGTCACAAGCTAATGGCAATTGGATGAACTTTGTGTCGCCTCTGAATTAGACCATATCAATGCAGCCTGCTCTGCTCTGTAAAGGTGATGTTCCAAAAGACACTGAAGTGTGTAACTTTCTGATTTAAAATATGAATGCTCATTGGTCAGAAATAGGGCAAAAAATGTCATCCACTTTTTACAGAGATAAGGGAGTTGATTAAAATGTGACCTTTCCATAGCATTTGTGCTATAAAAAAAAAATCCCCATTGTTTGTCAGAAGATAATGCCTGCAGGAATTTTGAATGCTTGAAATGATGAGTTTAAATAACAAGTACAGAACAAAATATTCTTTCATCCAAAGAGAGAAAGATCTTTAAGATATATTCCAAATCCTCTTTTTTATTATTCATTTCCAATTGACCTATTAAAAATGCTTGCACTACGGTCCATATCTTATATTTGTTTTTCAAACTGCCAGACAAGTTTATTTCTCTGGACAAATGACTTTGTGTATGATAGGCTTGGGTCATCTATGTTAAAAAGAGTGGCAGGTAGGCCAACGTGATTGTGCCATGCCAGGTAATTCACAGTGGCAATGATTTTGAAGCAGATCAAATGTTCGTTCTTTACAGTTCAGACAGGAGCCAGGCACCTCTAGTTTCCATAATCAGAAAGGATTACATAGTGATGGTAGGTACTACGAAGGAGGAGAAGATGGGGAAGAATCAATGCTGTGGAAAGAATCTAAGGAATGGGAGAAGAACATTGGTAAAATTCAGTCTGAGGGCAGAAGCAAAAATTACACTAAACACATCAATTCTCATATCCGGTACTGTATGATAGTTTCATTTTGATTCTTAATTCGCCCTGTTCACACCCCCAAACATGAACACTAACACAATTTTTTTCTTCAGAACTTTCTAAATTTGCATTTTTTCAAAACATACATTTTAATATGTATATATAAATGATTTAATCTATTGGGGGGGGAAGTGCACATTTTCAAAAGCATGACACTTCACAATTTAGCCTTTGTGGGGGAAGTATGCACTTTTTTAAAAAGGGTACCAAAATGCACACTTTCTGCATTTGAACAGAAGAAAAAACAGATCATAATCGAAAACAGGAGCGAGGTGATCCAATCTTCGAGGTGGATCTCAGAGCATCTAGGTTATCTTGAACATGGCTGATTCTCCTATCCCTAGTTTTTAGTGTGCTCTTCACCTCAGTTACATCTGGTACACCTTTGCTTGTGTCCTGATGCCATAAAGCTGAGTCTGTCCTTCTTTAAAATGTCCACAATAGTGGATTTATCTTGGCACTAAGCTTGTTGAGGTGGTGGGGAAACACTTCCTAAGACCTCTGCAGAGGGTTCAGAGAAAGACAACAAATAAATAACTATCATAAAAGTGTCAGTGAATGGAACCTTTTCACACCAAGCTACTTCTGAGGACTTGTGCCAGACCACTTCTTGCTAAAATGTGTTTTGTTCCTTTTTAAATAAATACATAAATAAATAAAAATAAATAAATAATGTTGTTCTGTAGCCCTAAGCTGGCATTTGCTTCCATTAAGGAAGTATGGATTTTGTTAAATCCAGTCCACCAGTGTTTTGTGGACTATCAGGCGCCTTTCGTTCCATTATCTGCTCATTGGCAGAATTGGATTTTAAGCATGAGAATTTTATTCCTATTTGCAAATGTGCATTTGCACAAATCCCCCTCCTCCAAAAGTAAAAAACAAAAAACAAAAAATCACCAAGCGTGTCGGCAGAATCTATGCTACACCAGGCAAGAAACAGCTGGTCCGCAGTAGAATCTGCAGGTCAGCCTCATAGAAATCCAAACTAATGGTGGATTTCTCCAACATCCCTAGCCCCAATATCATGTGTACAGCTAAATTGGGGAGACAATGTGTGCAAGCCGAGCTAATAATACCCAGCTAGCTCAGAGACCTTTGTATATTGAGCATGAAGGTTTGCGTATGGGTCTGTAAGTGCATTCGGCTGAATGTGGTTACACAGCTCCCGCAGTTGGGAACCCTGATAAGGCATGGCTAGTGGTCGCAGGAGCTGTGGAGGTGTGTTCAACTGAATGCCCTTAAAAGCCCCCATGGAGACCTTCGTGCTCAACACATAAAAATCTCAGAGCTAGCCAGGCACATGGGGATGCTTGGGCATGTGGCGTCTGTGCTCACATACATCCAAGTTTAACTGCACCCATGTTTCAGGCGAACACCTTCTAGCCCTTGTGTGTGTTAAGAGATGACAAGGGAATACCACTTCGTTCACAGATAGGCAAAGACATCCTGAAAGCTGGGGATGTTATCGTGAGTCCTTCCCAATGGCCTCAGAAACCAAGCAGGCCAAGCATGAAAGGCCGCTGCCACTTTCTCCTCCACTGAGTTATCTTCCACATCCTCTTCCTGAAGACAGAGTGACATACTGGAACATGTCTAGCACAGCAGCTGTGTGTGTTATTTCCTCTTTGACTGATACAGCCATTGAACTTTAAGTTGGGGTGGGGGTAAGGCAGCTTCCTCCCTAGCCATGGTTATAGAGTGACAACCAAACAGCTGGCTCTTCGGGGAGTGTTATTGGTGGGAGCAGGCCCATGGCACAATCCACTGCTCCTCCTGAGTGCTTTATCTCAGTCTGTCCCATTTACACCAAGCTACCTTCTGTAAGTTTCTATAACCTCATTTGTTTATTAATACCCCCAGTCAAATGTGTACTTATGGCTCATTGTGTCCAGTAGATTTCTGGACACAATGAGCCATAAGTACACACTTGTAAGACAAAGTGAGCTTTATCATACCACCAGCGTTATACTGTGCAATCACTGCGAATTGCGTGCAAAGGACTCTGAAGTTTTCCAGCTTATAATCTGCTTTTATTGTGAAATACTCCCATGCATCCTGCTTTAATTGTGCTTCTTAACCAAAATAAGTGCAATATTTTGCTACTAGTTTTCAAGCGTATCATTTGTTGTTTTCCAAGCGGCTAATGGGGCGCAGGAGCAGGATTTGAAGAAAAAATAAACAAATGCTTACATCTGCGTATGCTTTAAAGGTAAAGACATCAAAATTGGCACAGTAATAGATATTAAGGAGAACTTTAAGCATGCCAAATTTGAATCGGATTGGGTCATCTGTTGATTTTTAATGATTTTTTACATTTCCCCCCTCAAACCAAGTTTCTGGTATGCAAAGAATCTAGCCGCCCGGTAGCAACAACAATAGCGACAGTTTAGCAATGTAGGGGATAATTCGAGGGAAACGTATGTTATTATTATTATTATTATTATTTATTTATTTATTTATTTATATAGCACCATCAATGTACATGGTGCTGTACAGAGTAAAACAGTAAATAGCAAGGCCCTGCTGCATAGGCTTACAATCTAATAAAATCATAGTAAAACAATAAGGAGGGGAAGAGAATGCCAACAGGCACAGGGTAGGGTAAGCAGGCACAGGGTAGGGTAAAACTAACAGTATAAAGTCCACACAACATCAAGTTTTAAAAGCTTTAGGAAAAAGAAAAGTTTTTAGTTGAGCTTTAAAAGCTGCGATTGAACTTGTAGTTCTCAAATGTTCTGGAAGAGCGTTCCAGGCGTAAGGGGCAGCAGAAGAAAATGGACGGAGCCGAGCAAGGGAAGTAGAGCCCCTTGGGCAGGCGAGAAACATGGCATCAGAGGAGCGAAGAGCATGAGCGGGGCAATAGTGTGAGATGAGAGAGGAGAGATGAAGCTCACTGTTAGTGTAGCTTGAAGACTACAATATGCATAGGTTTTGGCGTTCATCTTTGCACTGCAATAGCATATGTGGCCTAGTGTGTGTGTTTGTTTTAAAAATCAGAGAGAAGTGAGAATGCCCGTGGAACTGGATGAATGTCTACTGAGGCAATGTTTTACAAAGGTCCAGAAAAATGAAATAAGCAACATATCTCTTCCAATGTGTTTTACACAATGGTAGTTACAATCTGTCTTAAGACGACTGATCAGTTAAGTGCAACATGGACAGTTTATTAACCAATACAAATAGTTCTTTGGCAATCTCTCTTCAATGTATCGACCATATAAGGGGACCCATAGCACAGTATTACATGGATACAAGAGATGTGGGAGAAAGGGGCAGTGTTCACTATGAGTACAGCCAGAGTTTTAAAGTATTCTGGCTCAGTGTTTTAGTTTATGAATTTTTTTAAAGAGCCTAAAGGGGATATAAGAGGTGCTGTTCGACAATTAGACGACAGCCAGGACCCTGGGGAAATTAGGCCCCTGCTCTCTAGCTTACTTAGCATAAAAGTTAATCCAGTCCTGTTTACTACATTAATCGCTTAAGTCCTATACACACATCCATATTCTCTGAGAAAAGGTGGCACAAAGGACATAAGGGAAGCTTTACACTGGCTTAGGAAGCAATTTTTTATTTTATTTTATTATTATTATTTGTCTCTAGGGTTGGCAACGTCTGACTATCCTGTGTCTTTAATATCCAATACCTGCAAAGCACTGGTAAAGTACACAGGTGTGGCTTCCTGTGTTGTAGGTCAGCTATAAGCGACAACAAAAGAAATAATACTTAAGCAAGGTGTTGTCAGACTTGTTGCTTTTCCAGGAAATAAGAGGGGCATTGGGATCAGAACTACAAATGTGCTCTTAAGGTTTTTCCTGGTGTCTAGGTAAAAATGCACACGGTCCACTTGCAAGTGAGAATGCGAAGTCATTCATTTCCCATGATTTATGATCCTCCTGGCCACGTGCCTTTCAGAGCAGCATCGCACTCTAGCAGAGTAACAGTGCAGAAGAGACCACACAAGAATTCCAGACCCAGTGCTCTAATATTGGCTTCACTTTTGCAAAGCCTCTTTTATGAAAGTGCATCAAAGAGCAACATTCAACACAGCTTAGTCATGTTTCCCTCCACCCCAAATAATAATAATAATAACAATAATGAAAGAAAGGATAAGTTATCTATATGTTGCCTTGAGGCAAAAGTAGCAACACTGGCCTAACTCAAGGACACAGCCACTGACGGGCTGCCTGCACAGGCTGAAAGCACCGTGGTAGCACTGCTTTGGACAGCAGCCACCTAGCAGCCATCACAGGGCTTTCTCGTGATGTGAGTTAAAAAGGTTGGGGACTTACCCCGACTTCTTTCCCCGGAGTGAGGTGAATATGGTGTATCCCTCATCTATCCTCGCCTTGGAGTTGGGCAGAGGCGTTTCTGGGCAGATGGTGACCCCTGATTAGTCACTGTCTACCTGGGCAGGGGTTGGGCCAATGGCTGCCATAAACCTTGTCCCCTTTAGAGAAAGCGTGGGGTTTGGCAATGTATAGGCAGCTCCTAAGCTAAAACACAGCTGACAGTGCTGTAGGCTAAGCATTTCTTTATGAAGGGCATTAAAAGTCTCCCATTGCCTTTTCGTTTTTTTAGTGCACATGTGTGAAAGGCCAGAAATGCATCTGGATTTAGAATCAATCAACACTCATGCAAGACAATGATTTACATTAACAGTTTAACCTTTATTCTCAATTTCTACATTACCTGGCTGAGGATGCAACAGAGTTGGACATACGCGCAAGCATCAACCTTTTGCCATCCATGTAAGCTAACGTATAATGTAGGTTGAAAAAGAGAACAAGAGCGAGCCAAACTGGTCTTTGAAGTGAAATACGGAGAATTTCAGCAAGCTCAAGCATCCCTGGTTCTCCCATCTCTATCATGCACAGGTCCAGTTTGCGAAGCCTTTTCCGCATGAAAAGGAAGGGCTGCACATATCCATGGCTATATAGATCCACTGTGTCATAGACAAGCTCATGGGCGCTCCAGAGGGTTGCATGCTTGAAAGCACTTCTGCCCTGCATACTGTATCCCCAGTTTGGTGAGGCAAACTGACCCTTTGATTGTAAGCAATGATTCAGAGCCTTAGTGCATGTCATGCTAATCACTAGGGCTGTGCACGGTCCACCCAAACCGCTTCGTGTCCTGATCTAGAACTTCGGATCGGGCTCAAACCGCTTCGGATCGATCCGACTCTCCCACGCTCCACGGAGTGAGATCCAGAGGGGCAGATCGATATTTTGCCCCCCTTCCCTACTTACTTGCCTCCGCGGCGACCAGAGGAGGCAGGTAAGTGGGGAACGGGGGACAAAATGGGGGCCGAATAAGCCCCCCTCCCCCTGCCCCCTTACCTGGCTCCACTGCCATCGACACATGGACAGTGACGGCGGAGCTAAGTAAGCCCCCGTCCCCCCACTTAACTGTTTCTGGCGCAGTCCAGCACAGGCTTCAACTGAGGCCCAGGCTTCAAAGCGGAAGCAGGACGTGGCCTGGGCCTCAGTTGAAGCCTGCGCCAGACCATGACGGACACAAGTAAGCCCCTCTCCCCCCTGCCCCCTTACCTGGCAGTGCCGGGTAAGCCTCCCTCCCCCCCTAATTACCTGTATTCGGACCTCCGGATGGAGGTGAACCACTTCGCCTTGATCTGCAGCTCCCCCGACCCGATTTGGATCCGCCTTTGGTGGAGGCGGATCGGGTCGCTCCGCTCCGGATTCGCTATCCGAATCAGAGCAGAGCATAACCCTATTAATCACACCATTTGCAACCATTTTTTTCTTTATTTAAATGCAGGCATGAGTGAGAGGTTCACTGGGACTGTAGTGAACTTCTCTCCCTTGCCACAACTGGAATGGAAATCCCCCCACCCTCTTGTACGAGATGATTTAGGTCAGAGGGGGGAAAGCCTAACTGGCAAAGGGAGGGACCATTTTGGTTGTAATTGTAGTTGGGAAAGGAATGGTAAACTTCTCCTCCATATGGGTTTTGGTCCCAGCTAAACTTCCATCTATGAATATAATCAAATAAAAAGGGGAACCAATCACATGATTGCATGCAGCATAATTTGCATCCCATATAGTTAGACTGTCATTCTCAAAACTAGCCCAAAGACCAATCAATTTTTTGTGAATCACCAAGTGCAACGCTCCACGCATTCACTGAATTCTGCAACTCCAATGCAAGATTAAAGAGATATTCACCACTACCTTGGAGACTTAGTATAATTAGTGTGAGTGCATTCTGCACAATCATAGGAGCAGGAAAACTGATGCTTATGAGTGACTGTGTAATTCAAATCTTGTGTGGCTAATATTTACTCTTGAAGCCTAGAAAGGTGCTTTAAAAAAATCAATGGGCGATTTTCTTTTGATTAACTATTGTGGGATGAATATTTTGATTCATTTATATTAATATATGCTAATTATGCTAAAAGTGTTGTTTATTTATGAAACATGATTCAGTGCAGAGAGTAAAATTAGGAGCTAGCTTACTCAAGTTGTTACATCTTGTGAAAAGTGACTAAAATCAAACAGAAAAAGAAAGGCAGGCATTCCTAAATATTATTATTTGTCTGAGCCCAATATGAATAAATTGCATTTTAAGTACATAAAGTTCAGCAGCTCCTTATTGATTATCATGACATTATATACTATTATACTGCTTGATTATGTACTACTTACAAAATGGGCTCAAGTTACAGGAAGCCAGATTCCAGCTGGAAATCAGGAAAAACTTCCTGATTGTTAGAGCAGTATGACAATGGAACCAATTACTTAGGGAGGTCATGGGCTCTCCCACACTAGAGGCATTCAGGAGGCAGCTGGACAGCCATCTAGCAGGTAAACTTTAAGGTTTTCTGCATTGAGCAGGGGGTTGGACTTGATGGCCTTACAGGTTCCTTCCAACTCTATGATACATATTTATCCTGACCTTCCTTCAAATAGCTCATGGCATCATATATGGTCCTCCATCTGCATTTTCCAAATAAACCTGTGAGTGAAGGTCATGCTGATAGATGTGACTTGCCCAAGGTCATTCAACAAGCATCATCAGCAAGTTGGGATCTAAGATTGGATCTTGCCAGACTGTGTCTAAAACTTTCTCCATTACATTTCTGTGAACTGGCCACTGTTACCTACATTTTAGCACAATTATCTTTGGACTATTGAGATCAGTTTCATGTGTGTCTCCTCTTGAAGAACACTGGAAAGCTACAACAGCCATGGCAGAATCTATATTACTGCTTTATAACGGCATTGAAGTGCAGTGACTACTGCTGGGGCCCATGATGCATTCCATAAACTGTTTTCAAACTGCTTTCTTGGGCCCTTTCTACCCCATACAGGTGTAGAGGGAGGAAGGGGGGAAATCCCAGACTTACCTCCTTTCAGGATTGTCCCCCGTGTCCAAATGGCCAACACGAGTGGAGGGACGTCGTGCGAGTAGAGGTGGCCATTTTTTAAAAAAAGTTACGGGAGCTGGAGTGCACTCCTGCTCCAGTGAAAGGTAAGTGGCAGAAAAACCCCGCTCCCACTCCCCCACAAAACCCCGATTCCTCCCAGCCTGGCTCCTTCCCTCTACTTGCAGACCACAGGAAGAATCAGGACCACAGGATCTTGAGACCACAGGAGGAATTGGGTTTTCCCAGGGATCATTTGGACACACAGTGACCAGCCCACATTTTCGGGCTGGTGTAGAAATGGCCATCATGTTATATATCCTGCTTGGTGTAGATTTGGCCCATTGCATAATTGTGTTATTTGAGTATTAACAGGAGCAGAGAGTATATTACGTAAGACGAGGCTTGCTGGATCACACTAGAGGTGCATTTAGTTCAACATGTACTTACATGTTGAACTAAATACAGGTAAGTACCACCTGTACTTACAAGATCCTAAAGACAGCCTGAGGTATCCTGACCTGCTGTGTGAGGCAAATGACTGGGCACCAAGGTTGGTCTCCGTGGGTAACCTGGTGCCCACGGGCACCACATTGGGGACACCAACTGTATTGCAAGCTTTCCCTGAACTAGCCTGGCTTTATACTGTTAGTTTTACCCTACCCAGTGCCTGTTTACCCTACCCTGTGCCTGTTTGCATTCTCTTCCCCTCCTTATTGTTTTATTATGATTTTATTAGAATGTAAGCCTATGCGGCAGGGTCTTGCTATTTACTGTTTTACTCTGTACAGCACCATGTACGTTGATGGTGCTATATAAATAAATAAATAAATAAATAAATAATAATAATAATAATAATAATAATAATAATAATAATAACATTCTGTTCACACTGTGGCCAGTCTGCTGCCTATGGGAAGTCCACAAGCAGCACAACTGTATATTATGGCTCATGTTCTCAGCAATCGTTATTCAGCGGCAATCTAGCCTTGCAAACTGGAGGCAATATACAGCCAGCATGATTTTGGTCTTCACTGCCATGACATCAGGAGGTCATGAGATAAATTAAGTAAATTAAGGGGAGAGACATGCAGCAGTCCTATGGGTTGTTGTTGTTGTTGTTGTTGTTTTGTTCATTTGCTTTTGTTTTGTTTTTTGGTACTGTGAGATTCTTCCCTGTCACATGATCTATGAACAAGGTTGGTGGCTTAGTTATCTCATTATTATTATTATTATTATTATTATTATTATTATTATTATATTTATTATATTTATTTGTATCCGGCCTTTTGCCCAATGCTGGGCCTCAAGGCGGCCTTACAAATTTTAAAACATACATGGGGGTGGTGGTGGAGGGAAACAAAACCATAAACGTTTAAAATACACAACAATATTATAAGACAGTAACATAGATGGAGGGCCAGATTATTCTCCAAAGAGCCTGCTTCTGAAAGCCCATCAAGGAGGGAGCCAGCCTAGCTTCCCTGGGAAGAGAGTTCCAGAGCACTGGAGCAGCCACCGAGAAGGCCCCCTCCCATGTTCCCACCAAGCACGCCTGTGAAGATGGTGGGACTGAAAGAAGGGCTTCTCCAGAAGATCTTAAAGCACGGGCAGGCTCATAAGGGAGAATACATTCTTTCAAATAACCTGGACCCAAGCCATATAAGGCTTTATATGTCTGTATTCTCTCAACCTTAGTCACCCACCATTTATATATGGGGAAAATTCTAGTCTACAGTACCCATGTAAGGTTTACTGAAATAATGTATGTGAATCACTTTGAACTGCATGTGAACATTCAAAATGTTTTTATATATGCTAATATTTGAAGTAGTGTGTGTGTGTGTGTGTGTGCGTGTTTATTCACTCAAAGAGAGAGGAGTTTTTTTAAGGCACAAACACACACAAAGTAGAATGCAACATGGTTCGTTATCATGACAGTTTCATTGTACTGTATCCTGATAGGTTATCCAAGGGCAGCTCAAAGCATTATTACCTCTGAGGTTCTAATCAGGGCGATGCCCACCTAAGGCAGGCCTTACCTCTGCCATATGTACCTGTCTGTTAAAATCAGCAGAGAGGTTCCTGCTGTGTCCCATCAAAAGTGACAACTGTAGGGGTTCCATGAACAAGGGCTTTCTTGGTAGTGGAACCCTTACTATGGAATTCCCAGCCCAGGCAAGCTTGCTAGACTACCTGTTTGATTGCTTTATACTAGAAAACTTTTCTATTTACAAAGCCTTTGCCACAAAACTGAAGAGCCCTATTTTTAACTGCTTCTTTTTCTGCTGCCTTTTTAAAATCTCAGTCTTATGTATTAGGTATATTATGCTTTTATGATTTAAACCTAACTACACTGTCTCTGCCAGTCATCCCGTGCTGCTGGTGGTGGTGACTATGGGATCTGCAATCAAACTGTAGTAGAATGGCTGAGGTGGGGGAAGGTAGAATGTCAGTATCAACAGCCCCACATTCCTTGAAATGCTTGTAGGGAGGAAACCAGAGAGCAACTAACTAGAAAGGAAAAGAAACAGCAACTAGGATTTAGTTAACAAGGAGTTTTCTCAGTTTCTCATTATTCTAGTCTTAAGTTTGGCTCCTCCTGAATTAAAAAATTCTTTTTAAATTATTTCGCACGATCATTTGCATACACTTTTGTACACAATGTTGACTAATATACATATCTTGGCAACATTATTTTCACCAGTATGTGCGTTTTGTGTGTGCTTTCCCCCATTTCATACTTTTTTTTTAATTGGTTAAATTGATTCCAAAATCTGGACAAGTGCACGTTTTGAAGGATAAGCAAGTTTTGGTTTTCACAGTAGTTTGAAAGTGCAAAATTAGATAAGTTTAACTCAAAATGTAATGTGAACATCCCTAAATGTGGGGGGGAAAGGGGAAACGGGTTTTGAAAAAAGGGAACAATTCGGATAAATCTGTTGGGTTGGGAGGCATAACACACTATTCCGAGGTCTTAAGATTTCTCCTTTCAGCCATCCCACTGCAGTTTGAACCAAGGTCCCATATTCCCCAACACCCCCTACACACAAGGGGCTGTTAATGCAAAGAGTGGGATTATAAAGACATGTTAAAAGTTAGTTTTACTTTTTAAATATCATTTGCAGGACACTTTGCATATTTTGATTAAAGGAGGGGGGAAATGAATACATTTTATGAATAAATACAACTAAATTTTTAGCTAAGGAGATTCAAGTGAGTGGAAATATTTCTCAAGCAGTCACCTAGAGTATCCATGGCAAAGTGCATCCAGATCAAAACTGAGTATGTCGCCCACTGGATGACCAGATGTAGTATGGTGTGCTATGACTTATATGGGTGAAATATATGGGTGAATCCAATTATACATAGGGCATAATCCAACCTGCATTAATAATTTGGAATCCCTATTGATTTCAGTGTGTGAGTGAGTTTATTACATCCTTAAATGTAATAAAGCATCTTCCTATAGTCCATAAGAAACTTCAGCTGAATCATGGCTACAATATATATCTGTGCTTTTCAAGCATCTCCCACAATATTTATCCAAACACAATTATTACAGACTGACAGTGTCTTCCTATGGCAATTCATCAATGTAGATGTTGCACCAGTGCTTAAGAGGGAAAAATAGTATGAGCTACACACAATTCTGCACAATGTTGTGTTTCTATGTGTATGGGTGTGATAACTAGATTTCAGGTAACAGGCTCTCTCAAGAGTTTTCTTTATAAAGGGAAATTTGTTAGGGAAATTGTGCATCAATTTATTACATAAGAGATACTTTTATTAAACATATGTGAAGCGACTGAAGTAGTAACTGTAGTGTCCTGTAGTATACACAGTGTATATACCTGGCTGAGCTGTGAGCCAGGAAGTCTCTGGTTTAAATCTCACCTCAGCCATAAACTCACAAGGTTCTTTTAGACAAGCTACTCTTTTCTTTGCCTCATCCCACCCAACCCCCAACAGACACACAATATAGGGGTGATAATATTCTGATATTCCTCAGAGGACAGCTGTGGAGATGACAGAAGTAATATATGTGAAGCACTCTAAACAATGGATATGCATAATATAAATGTGACGTACAATAATAATGTTTCTATTGATAGTTAATGCTTTTTAATGAACCTTGCAAACACACCCACAGAAAAGTAATGTAATACTATGTTGCATCAGTTATATTTGCATTGACCCTATGGAATGGTTTTGTTGTTATATGATAGACCATTCTTTCATCCTGAAGTATCCTTTGTGAAGGACTGGATGTTAAAAGCAAGAGAAAAGTGAATTCGGAATGGTTGTGACATACTCTCACATTTTGACACACTTCTAAACAGCTTGCTACTTTTTCTGGCCCATGATTCAGAAAACTTTTAGAGTTTAGACGGAGAAGGCTGAGCCCATCTTGGAATTTGCCAATGCTGCCACAAAGAGGCTAGCAACTTAAGAGCCGTTTCATTTGTAAGCATCTGAAGACCTTCACTCAAAAGACTGCTAATCTTTCAAGACACTCTGCTTTCACCTGCCTTGCCCCCTTCTCAGATAAAACATCTCAGCCATTGGCTTACTTCTCTTTCTTAACACACCACCGTGCTTTCTTTGTTCTATCTGTTCCCGGCCTTTTAATCAAAATGACTATTCACGTCACACTTTATTACTGCTGACAACTATAGATTTCATTTCCCAACTGCATCAGAAGCAATTTCCACCCCCTACTTCCATTGCAATTCAGCTGCTAATCTTGCAAGAGGAAACCATTTCAAAGATGCCGTATGTTGAATCCCCTCAAAATATACATTTCTTGGGTAGAAGTCATTTTTTCCTTTGGTCTCATTTCTAACCTGGAATGCTGAACAAATATTCCTCCCATGCATTTAAATCACCTCTGCCTGCTTCTGTTGCAAGACTTCAAAAGGCTTTGACTATGAGATTTTTTATTTGCCTAGCAAGCAATGCTTAATAATAATAATAATAATAATAATAATAATAATAATAATAATAATAATGTCTTTTACATGCTATATGCATATGCCTGTAAACACACATCTCCTATGTATAATGTAGTCAGTTTAATAAGATTCCAAAGATTTCAAGTATCATCAAAACATCTTCTCTAGAGTTTTCACTTTTACTGGTAATAACAAACAGACATTCTCCTGAGACAATAGTTCTATTCTGGGACGATCCTACCTAAAATAAGTCCCTCTATTCCCCCCCTTCTTTTCTTCCTGACACAACAAACTGACTGAGCTGCTGCAGTGCAGGATGTCAGTTTACTCATTTAGAACTTTCAATGCAGAAAATTCAGAGTGATGCAGTCAACCAGATAACGCAGCACTTACCTTAATTGAAAATCCTCTCTTTTGACAAAGCCAACAGAAGTAATCAGGGGCTCAAAAATCAGCAGTTATTGGGAGGGCAATCTAAGTTTTCAATCGGCACCCTCCAGGTAGAGATGCATCCTGGGCTGCCTTTCGCTGTTGACGTTGAACTCCTCACTGTCTAGAGAAAGGAGAGAGAAGGAGAGATAAGCTGGAATCCTCGGGAGGGACCTGAATAAGTCAAAGAGTACAAAAGCTCTGTTGCTTAAAAGGGGGATGTTCAACAGAATGTGCTCAGGTCTGAAGGATTCGGTGGTGGTGGCGGCAGCTGTGATAGGTGTCTGTCATGTCCCCCGAGCCGTGGGATGATCGTTGACCTGATTAACACACGGCACACTCCCTACATGTAGAGAAAGCATCGGGAGGATTGGTGGGTCGCCAGGGAGTCGCAAAAGGCACCGGGGCCACTTGGGAATGTCATCTCTCTTCCAGATTAATAGATGTGCTGCCGCAGCTGAGGTTGTAATTTGCAAGGTGGGTTATATGCACGGTGGAAAGCCCTCTAACGATTTCAAAATGAAACACGCTCCTGCAACACTGCCTTCTTTTCTTTTCTTTTTTCCAAAGGTGCATCAGCGTTCCGAACAGGTTATGGCTGATTAATTAAAACAGACAGATGCAGCCTCTTTCATTACGTGATGCTCACCGTATGCAAAGCTTGCGAAGCTGAGGGACTTCTCATGCTCTCACATAAGCACAGAGATGGACACTCGGATTCCAGCCTAACAGAAGCAAAGTGATTTCGGTGGGCAAATCTCCCAGATGGCAATTAACTATTGTTTGGGTGGGAGGGAAGTAGGTTCCGCATGGCACATTTGTCAGCGGGAGTAAGGCATTAAGCATGCAAAGTTATTTTTTTCCAGAAGAGAAATGCTCCCTTCAAACAGAGTTATCAAGTTGGCAGCAAACTGTAAAAATGCACAGTTGGGTTCACTGAACTGTTGTAAACAAAAACAAAAATAATAACCACCTCCATGCAGTTGACATATGACCTGCCATACGAAATGTTGTTCAATGGACCATTGAGGATGGCCAATGGTCCAATTAGATGTGGATCAAGTATTTAAAGCATTAATTTATTAGGATATTTGCTTATATGTCTGTTTGATTAAAATCTGTAAATTGCCTTCCCATCAAACTGTGCTCAAAGAACAGTAACAAATAAAGAGAATTCTGCTTTGAGGAAGGATTGTAGCTCAGTGATAGGGCAAATGCTTCGCATGCCAAATATCCTATGCTCAGCATGCAGCATCTCTAGGTAGGTGTAGAAGAGGATCCTGCTTGAATCCCTGGAGAGCTGCTGCTAGTCAGTGTAGACAATAATGGGCCAGATGGACAAGTGCTCTGCCTTGATAAGGTGGTTTTGTATGTACCTAAGGGGGGGGCACATTTCCAGAGCAGCTTTGAGAATACAATTCATGCCACAAGGTGTCCCAGATCATGTGAAGGTCCTGAGTCTGCACAGTGCATGGAATGGTCTTAGCCTAACATGCCAACCAAGGTCTCCAGATGAGTTGATTGGTTGTATTTCTATTCTGTCCATTAGGAGAAGCCCTCTGAGCAGTTTACAAGCCAAAGCTTAAAACCATAAAACACAACACCATTGTTAAACATAATATAAAACCATCAGTTTAAAACAGAATAAAATCAAAGCAGTAGCCAAGATTAAAAAAAAAAAAAAACCAGCAGCAGGACAAAGCTCTAAAATGCACTAACACCACATTTTTTTTTGGAATCTGAAAGGCTAAAAAGCCAAGGGAAATAAAAAGATTTTCACCTGACACCAAAAAGATCACAATGTAGGCACCAGACAAGCTCCTCTGGGGAGGTTGTTCTACAATTGGGATGCCACCACTGAAAAGGCACTCTCCTTAATACCCACCCATCTCATCTCTTTTGGCAGGGCTCCCTGGACAGCAGACACAATTAGTTAGAAAAAATGAAGTTTCCCTTTAAAACTAAGAACCACTTAGTCCAAATTTCTTCTTTTGAGGGGGTCAGTGGAAAAGTACAGGTAATGAGAGCACTATCTAGTCAAAGTTAAGTCTCCGTGATTACAGTGGGAGAAATGTAATCATGTAGTGAGCTCTGTTGTAACCAATGGGTATTTCTCTGCTTTGGCCTGATCCTCCCCTATGATCACATCAAGTAAACAGGACAGAGTCATTCTCCAAGTGGCAATTGCAGTATATTTACTTATATCATTCTACGTGGCCCAAGACGATACACAACATTAACCCTGACGTGATAGGCTCGTCACTGAATCATCCATCATGTGCTCTGTGACCGAGATTCCCTTTTCATCATATTCAAATAATGTTTGAGGGGTCACACATGTTCCCTCATGTGTTGAAAGCATGTATGAAGTTGGATGTTCAAGGTGTGTGCCCCACCTCCAGCAGTGACATGCATGAAAGCCACACACCCTACTAGCTGTGCATATGGTGGTGGAGTGAAGCAGCCTACATGGCATATAAATTAGACATGTAAGGCTACTTTATGCAAGAGGGAACCCTGAAGAGGCCAAAATTCTGCCCCCTCCTGAACCAGGTGTTCAACACAAAGGTAGGTTCATGTGAACCCCCATCCCATATTTCAGTTCTGGGGTATTTACATCACCAAGATTTTTGATTGATTGTTTTTTAACCACAGGGTGGGTGTGACTTCTTGTCATCACCACAGCAATGAAATCCAGAAAATAAAAGGGGGGAGACAGGTTCCAATGGCAGATAGTGAAGTTTCAGGGCAGATTCTGTGGGTAGATGGGCTTACTACAGTCTGAAGGATATTTGGAAAGTCCCCAGACTCCCCAGTGACTGTTGTGGGTAGAATGAAGTACGGGGGAAAGAAAGCTTTCAGAGCTCCATCACACTGGGGGGAAACACGCTCCCTACTGTTGCGTCTCTGCCCGTGTTCCGTGTTTTCGTTCCTTAGTTACTTCCTCTTTTCAAAAGAGGAAGTACAGAACACGCATGAGGCCCATTGAGTCTGCTATTGTAATGGCGGAGCTTCTCCTGCACACAGCAGGAGAGAGCAGCAATTCCGTGTTTAAAAATACATCGGACTTTACAAGGTTGTTGTTGTTGTTGTTTTGTCGCTCAAGGAAGGCTGGAAGGGGCGGAAGGGGCGCGGGAGGCAGACGTCATGTGAGGGACCTGAGCAAACTCCATAAGTGCCCAGTAACGAACGTGCAATATGAACGCTCATCAGATGGAGCTTTCAGTCTCTCACAGTGGTAGGCAGATTTTATAATTCCCATATTAATGTCACAGGGGCAGAGGGACAATGACAGTCATCAGCTCTCTGGGTACTGAGGCTTCTTCCCATTCTATTCCCAGTGAAGTTTCCAGTGGGATTGCCAATTGACCAGGGGAGGGGAAGAAACCCCTGACCATTTTGTGTATGTTTTGGAGCCACACACAGGAAAAATTAAAGGGGTAAAGCTGTTTTTTTAAAAAGCTATACCTCTTATGTAAGAACATAAGAAGAGTCATGCTGGATCAGACCAAGGGTCCATGTAGTCCAGGATTCTGTTCACCCTGTGGTCAACCAGCTGTCAATGGGAACCCACAAGCAGGACGTGAGTGCAACAGCAGCCAGGCACCCACCCATATTCCTCAGCAACTGGTGTACATAGGCTTACTGCCTCTGCTAATAGAAGTAGTACATAATCATCAAGACCAGTAGCCTAATAATTAGCAATGGTTAAGGGGTGGGTTTAAATACGATTCCCGCCCCCCCCCATGCTCCACCACTAGATGCAATGCAAACCTCTGAGCTCTGTCCATCTCAAGATTTAGAATATTGTGTTCCTAGTTAAGAGGGGCTATTTCTGCCTCTCTTCTGTTCAGTGCATTTCTGACCTGTAAGAGGTAATTAAAAACAAACACACACTCTCTTTCAGCCCAGATGCTCTAAGTGTAGGCTGGTGAATGATGGTACACAAGTTCTAATCGTGCCTTAGGTGGACTTCTGTCATGTCTTTTTGGCTGCAAACCACTCCAAAACGAAATGAATAATTGACAAAATAACACTGAAGACTTGCATTTATTTTAATACTCAGTCATGCATTAGGAGCCATTTTAGAGTGGCTCCTAATGAGAACAGAATTTGGAAAGTCGGGGTAAGTTTCAGAGCAACTCCTCTAGAGTATTTTTTAGAGGAAAGTGGCTTCCGAATTCTAAATTCCAGTTTTGCAACATCCAAATTTCTCCTTTAAATGAACAAAGACTTTGCAAAAACAAACAAAAAAACGGACAAAGAATCCACATATGAAGTGAAACCTGAATACTAGCTGGTGTTGAGGAAGACTCAGCACAGTTAGTCAAAATATAAACTGAGCAACAACACTGGGGGAGTTCCTGATGGGGTGGGATGTGATTACTGATTCCTCCCCAAGTGTTTATAAATCAGAATATTTTTGACTGATTGAGAACTTTGGTTAATAGGTGGGATTAAAATATTATATATATATATATATATATATATATATATATATATCAATGAACAAAAAACCTACGGTTTATAAAACAACGTTAAGGCCGTACACTTTCCCACCAAGCACCAAAAAGCGGGGAAATTGGGAGTTAAGGCTCGCCAGCCTTAACGCCACATCCTCCCTAAGGAGGCAGAAAGTACCAGTGAAATTCTCATTCTGCCAAAGCAGATAAACCATGAGGACAGGATGGAGAATAGGATATGCAGAGGTGACTGTGGGGTTGTGGAAAACTGATGACGAACAACTTAGAGCCACCTACTTCTTTTTTTGTTTAGAGCAGCCCTTCCCCAACCTGGTGCCCTCCAAAGGTGTTGGACTGCGACGATCTATCATTGCAAGTCAGTATGTCCCATGGTCAGGAATGCTGGGACAGCAGGATGGGGAACGTAGGGGGGCGCCTCCAGGCAAGCCCCCCCCACCTCACCCTGCTTACCTGCTCTGTCGTCGTTGGGCCCGGCCTTGAACAGAGTGCCCTGGTGCACCCAGAAGCAAGGCCACACTTGCAGCCTTGCTTCTGGGTGGTCCCAGGGGCTCAATTCAAGCCTGGGCCAGGTGACGACGGAGCAGGTAAGAACCCACACACACACACCTGGCCCCTTACCTGGACCTGCTGCTACTGCTGCACAAAGTGCGGCAGCTCCAGCCAACCCCCCTTCTGCCTGGCCCCTTACCTGGAGCTGCCACTGCACAAACTGTTGCGGTGGCAGCTCCAGGCAAGCCCCCCCCCCCCCCGCACCCAACCACTTACCTTCTCCGTCATGGCCTGACCCATGCTTGAATCGAGCCCCTGAGTCCACCCAGAAGCAAGGCTGCAGGTGCGGACTTGCTTCCGGGTGGACCAGGGCACTCGATTCAAGCCAGGGCCCAGCGACAACGGAGCAGGTAAGTGGGGTGGGCTGGGGTGGGGGCTTGCCTGGAGCCGTTGCTGCAGTTTGCACAGCAGTGGCAGTGGGTCTAGGTAAGGGCCCAGGCAGGAGGGGGCTGCTTACCTGCTCCATCGTCCCCAGGCCCAGGCTTGAATTGAGGTTCTGGATGGACCAGGGTGCTCAGTTCAAGTCCAGGCCCAGTGACGATGGAACACGTAAGTGGGTTGGGGCTTACCTGGCAGCAGAGCCAGGCAGGAGGGGGTGGGGTTTCTTACCTGCTCCGTCGTCGCAGTCCAACACCTTTGGAGGGCACCAGGTTGGGGAAGGGCTGCTCTAAACAAAAAAAGAAGTAGGTGGCTCTAAGTTGTTCGTCATCAGTTTTCCACAACCCCACAGTCACCTCTGCATATCCTATTCTCCATCCTGTCCTCATGGTTTATCTGCTTTGGCAGAATGAGAATTTCACTGGTACTTTCTGCCTCCTTAGGGAGGATGTGGCGTTAAGGCTGGCGAGCCTTAACTCCCAATTTCCCCGCTTTTTGGTGCTTGGTGGGAAAGTGTACGGCCTTAACGTTGTTTTATAAACCGTAGGTTTTTTGTTCATTGAATTTCATGGCTTTTTATAAAGGATAACGAGCCCTTCCCTCTTTTAAATGCGGTTACTGTAGTATAGCTCCTGCAGCTTTCACTGTTGTGATGAAAAGGAGATTTCACCAGGTTCTCCATATAAACAAATGACACCTGGTGAAATTCCCTTTTCATCAGAACAGTGCACGCTGCAAGAGCTATACTAGAGTAATCAGATACAAAAGAGGTCAGGGCTTCTGCAGCTTTCACTGTTGTGATGAAGAGGAGATTTCACCAGGTTCTCCATATATACAAATGACACCTGCTGAAATTCCCTTTTCGATGCAACTGTTAAAGATACAGGAGCCCTGTGCTCCTTTTCATATGGTCACAGGAGCAGGGGGCTGGTGACTCCGATGTCAGTGGGGCTATGAATCCGTGGGTACATAAATCCTACAATCCTATGCAAGGTTAGACATAAAATCCTACAATTCTATGCATACAGCCATGGATTCATAGACCCACTGACATCGGAGTCACCAGCCCCACCTTGTGACCATATGCAAAGGAGTACAGGGCTCCTGTATCTTTTACAGTTGCATAGAAAAGGGAATTTCAGCAGGTGTCACTTGTATTCATGCAGCACCTGGTGAAATTCCCTCTTTATCACAGCAGTGAAAGCTGCAGGAGCTATACTAGAGTGACTCCATTTAAAACAGGGCAGGGCTCCTGCAGCTTTCACTGTTGTGATGAAGAGGGAATTCCACCAGGTTCTCCATATATACAAATGACACCTGCTGAAATTCCCTTTTCTATGCAACTGTTAAAGATACAGGAGCCCTGTGCTCCTTTTCATATGGTCACAGGGGCAGGGGGCTGGTGACTCCGATGTCGGTGGGGCTATGAATCCGTGTGTACATAAATCCTACAATCCTATGCAAGGTTAGACATAAAATCCTACAATCCTATGCATATACCCACGGATTCATAGACCCACTGACATCAGAGTCACCAGCCCCCCCTTGTGACCATATGCAAAGGAGTACAGGGCTCCTTTATCTTTAACAGTTGCACAGAACATGGAATTTCACCAGTTGTCATTTGTATGCATGCACCTCCTGGTGAAATTCTCTCTTCATCACAACATTTAAAGCTGCAGGAGCCCTGCCCTCTTGACCAGACACAAAAGAGGCAAGGCTCCTGTGACTTTAAATGTTGTGATGAATCCCAGGTGGATTCCTGCATTAAGAAGTGGGATGGACTAGATGCCCTCATAGGCCCCCTTTTCAACTCTGCTATTCTACGACTCTATGAACATGGGCAGAGTGCATTGCCTGTGGCTGATGTGAGCCAAACATGCAACGATAACTGGAGGGAGGAAGTTCTCCCTAACTGCCAGCTAAATTCCTGCATTAAGAAGGGGGTTGGACTAGATGCCCTCATAGGACCCTTTTCAACTCTGCTATTTTATGATTCTATGAACATGGGCAGAGTGCATTGCCTGTGGCTGATGTGAGCCAAACATGCAACGATAACTGGAGGCCGGACGTTTTGCCAACCCTACCAGCTGAATTCCTGCATTAAGAAGAGGATTGGATTCTTTAATGTTTATAAATTAAAAATTATAAATTTTAGTGATAGATACATGAGTGTATTAGTGGTAAGTTAGATAGAATACTAATGTATTAGTTAGTGTAAAACCTGAGTTTGTTGCAGTTTTTGTCACGGACTTTTGCGTTCGGGTGTACTTACTGTATCCAGAAAGTGTTTTTAATAAACAACACCTCCCTCCAAAAAAACTCAACTTGCTTTTTCACAAAACACAGATGTGACTTTATATAGCCATCTATTTCATGGTCACATGTATTTTATATTTATATTTTATCTTTGCCTTGTAGCTCCTTTGTAGTTCTGACTGGCTATAACTGAAACCTAGAGCGGATTCACCACCCCACTGACATCAGAATCACAAGCCACTGCTGGATTTAGCATGTCTCGCTCCTGTAGAGTGACCATATTCAAAGAAGTACAGGGTTCCTGTACCTTTAACAGTTGCGTAGAAAAGGGGGTTGGACTGGATGGCCTCGTAGGCCCTTTCCAACTCTGCTATTCTATGATTCTATGATTGGGGTAGTTTATGCGCTCTCTCTCTCGCTCTCTCTCTCTCTCTCTCTCTCTCTCTCTCACTCACTCTCACACACACACTCAAACCCAAATATGTGGCAGTGTAGTGCAATGGTTAGTGTGTCAGGCAGGTTCTAGTCCCCACTTGATCATGAAGCTCACTGGCTAACTTTGGACCAATCACTGACTCTCAGCCTCACCTACTTCACTGGGTTGTTGTGGCTATTAAATGGACAACAGGAGAACTATGTATGCCACCTTGGGTTGCTTGCAAGAGGGAAAAAAGGTTTCTCCCATATACCTTTCCATGTGGCTAGGGTGATGAATTCAAAGGAGTACAGGGCTCTTCTATCTTTTACACTTGTATAGAAAAGGGAATTTCAGCAGGTCTCACTTGTATGCATGCAGCACCTGGTGAAATTCCCTCTGCGTCACAACAGTTAAAGCTGCAGGAACCCTGCCCTCTTGACCAGATACAAAAGAGGGAAGGCTCCTGTGACTTTAATTGCTGTGATGAAGAGAGAATTTCACCAGGTGCTGCATACATACAAGTGACACCTGCTGAAATTCCCTTTTCTATGCAACTGTTAAAGATACAAGAAGCCTGTCCTCCTTTTCATTTGGTCACCCTATGTATAGATTGTTCCAAAAGTGCCGACAACTATTTTATACATCTGAGTTTCTGTCTAAACTTGCATAGGATTGTAGGTTTTTCTGTCTAAAGATGCATAGGATTGTAGGTAACAAGATCCTTCTTGCTTTCTTAAAAGAACTACCTGTTGTTACTAAGCCTAAAAGAGACCTGTCTAAAAGACAGTAAATAATAGGCAGAACTAGACACTTAATTCTATCGGGCCAAGAAATCCTATACACACTTTCTTGGGAATAAGTCCACTGAACTCTGGTACTTACTTCTGAGTAAACATGCACTGCAGTAAACCTTCCTTTCCTCATGCCATCTAATGGATTTATATTCGGCCTTTTTCCTCCAAAGAACCCAAGATAGTGTACATAATCCTCCTCCCCGTTTTATTCTTCGTCCTCCATATAAAAGTTAGATGCAAGTTAAACCCATCAATTATACATGCGATCATCAAAAGGTACCAAAGAATAAGGGCAGAGGCCCATTCCTTATGCATCAGAGCTTGCTTTCAGTAGTACTACCCACTGGAATTAATAATACTTTATACTGTTAGTTTCACCCTACCCTGTGCCTGTTTACACTTCCCTGTGCCTGTTTGCATTCTCTTTCCCTCCTTACTGTTTACTATGATTTTATTAGATTGTAAGCCTATGCGGCAGGGTCTTGCTATTTACTGCGTACTTTGTACAGCACCATGTACAGTCATGGTGCTATATAAATAAATAAATAAATAAATAAATAAATAATAAATAATAATAATAATAATAATAGGGTTGATTCCTGCATTGAGCAGGGGGTTGGACTGGATGACCTTGTAGGCCCCTTCCAACTCTGCTATTCTATGAGCAGGCGGAGAGCGAAGGGAGGTAAGGGAGCGCGGGGTGGGGGGACGTTGGGGAGTGAGGGGGGGGCCCATCGCGCGGAATCCCTCCCCGCACACACACACCAGCAGGTCTTAGCCTCCCGCCGCTGCCACGGTAGGCAGCAGCGGAGGCCAGGGGATACATATACACACATGCGGGGGGGGGGGGAGAGGATTACGTTACCTCCTTCCTCGTCGCAGGCCCGCTGGGAAATGGAGTTTTCAGCATAAGAGGAAGTGACGTCACTTCCTCTTATGCTGAAAACTCCATTTCCCAGCGGGCCTGCGACGAGGAAGGAGGTAACGTAATTCTCTCTCTCTCCCCCCCCCCCCGGCTAGGGCCCCCCCTCCACTCTCCAACATCCCTCCACCGCGCGGTCACTTACCTTTCTCCTTCACCTCCCGTTCCAGGCTTCGAAGCCAGGACGGGGGTTTGGAGGTGGACTCTTTAGAGCGGTGCACCAGATGGTGTAGCACTCTAAAGTGTCCCCCTCCAACTCCCCGTCCTAGCTTCGAAGCCTGGACCGGGAGGTGAACGGAGAAAGGTAAGTAATACCTCCTCTCCTCCCCCTCCCACCCAGCTAGGGGCCCCCCCCACCGTCCACCCCCCCCCCCACCGCGCGGTCACTTACGTTCCTATTATCACCTCCCGGTCCAGGCTTCGAAGCCAGGACGGGGAGTTGGAGGCAGACGCTTTAGCGCTCTAAAGCATCCGGCTCCAACCCTCCGTCTTGCCTTCTAAGCCTGGACCGTGAAGTGATCATAGGAACGTAAGTGACCGCGCGGATGCCCCAGCGCGGCCCAGTCCCGTCCCGCAGGGCCCGGCCTGCCGCCACCGTAGCAACTACGGGGCGGCGGCGCGGCCCAGGGGATTCCCCCCAAAACCCGGTCCTGGCCTCCCGCCACTGCAGCGGTAGGCAGCAGCGGGGACCAGGAAATCACCCCTCCCCACCCCGCACAACATCACTTACCGTCCTCCACCGTCCGTCGCAAGATTAAATTTAGGCCGTGGCTTTAAGCGGAAGTAAAGACCTTGGCCTTTACTTCCGCTTAAAGCCATGGTGTAAATTTAATCTTGCGACGGACAGTGGAGGAGGACGGTAAGTCTCCGCTTCCCCCCCCCCCCCCCGGCCTGGGAGGCAAGCTCCCTCACCCCACTTACCTGGCCCGTCGGGGATGAGCGCCGGCCGCGCTCTCCCTGCTTCTCCGTTTCCCTCTGGGGATTCTGAAGCTCACGCGCATGCGTGAGCTTATCAGATTCCCCATTGAGAAACATGGGGATTTTAAAAATTAATTAAAAATTGATGGAACGGTCTTTCGAAAAAAGAAAGGCCATTCCATCAATCGGATGGATAGGGGAATTTAATCCTGTTTATGCATTCCCCCGGGAGGCTTCCCCTTTTGCGCTACGAGTGCGCAAAAAAAAAGTCGCCACCCCCCGAGAAAAACAAAGCAGATTGTGACGGACAGACTTTCTCTCCCTTTTTCTCCTTTAAACTCCCACCCAGACCTCAATATTTCAGGAATCTCCCTGAAACGCGCAGGGAATGTAAAGCCAGCATTTCTTTCTGGCAGTACCGCGTTTCAGAAAGATTCCTGAAATAGTTTTCATTTTAGGACCCTAAATTCCCCTTCCCCCCCGCTAAATAAATTATAATGGTGGAATGCTCAGATTACTGATGGGCCTTAACATACAGCAGCCACTATCGTGGCTGCTGTAATATATATACACACACACACACACACACATATACACACACACACACACACACAAATAACTTTGGAAGCTGGAGGGGGTTTAGAGGAGGGCAACAAGGATGATCAGGGTTCTGGAAACAAAGCCCTATGAAGAGAGACTGAAAGAACTGGGCATGTTTAGCCTTGAGAAGAGAAGATTGAGGGGAGACATGATAGCACTTTTCAAATACTTAAAAGGTTGTCACACAGAGGAGGGCCAGGATCTCTTCTCGATCCTCCCAGGGTGCAGGACACAGAATAATGGGCTCAAGTTACAGGAAGCCAGATTCCGGCTGGACTTCCTGACTTTTAGAGCAGTACAACAATGGAACCAGTTACCTAGGGAAGTTGTGAGTTCTCCCACACTACAGGCATTCAAGCGGCAGCTGGACAACCATCTTTCAGGTATGCTTTAGGGTGGATTCATTGAGCAGGGGGTTGGACTTGATGGCCTTATAGGCACCTTCGAACTCTACTATTCTATGATTCTGTGATTCTATTGAATTTTGTATTCAGCTTTCAGTGCAAGAACTAGCATTTGAAACAGCGCGAAAAGATCCATGAAGGGGGGGAGGAGTCCTACTTTTTACTCATTTAGATTTTTCTCTCTTTTTCACCAGTTTGGAGCCATTGGTCAACTCTCCCACTGCTGCCTAAGAACCATTTGTAACTTGAAAGGCCCTGGTCCACGTTCTTGTCATCAGCCCTGTTGCTGTGGGCTGATACACATAAAAGCGCCCATTAAAAATTGATTTTCTAAAGAAAAAAAGGTCTTGTGCACTGATGCTCCTAAAAGAGCTGGATTTAAAAACAACTGCAGAACTAAACTAAAAGACTTGTATTAAAGCTGTTGCAAAATACTAATGAGCATTAAAAGGATTTTTCTGAAGCCATTTGAATACACTGATTGGGCCATTTCCACACATAGCTATTCTCATTGAAGTCTAGGTCCACTGCAGTTTATGGGATGTAAAGTTAGTCAGGGCTATCTTAAATATCACTGGTTTATTTATTTATTTATTTATTTATTATCTTTCTCCACCCAGCTCCCTACATGCAATAGTCCAGGCATTCAGTAATTATAGTCAATCAAGGCAGAAAAATACAGAATACATTATTCACGTGAACCAGAGAGACCAATATACTAAAGAGAGTTATGAAATTGAGTGTTACCAACATACATAATAAATTGATACCAATCCATAGTGTATCACTGGTTTCCATTGGTCTATTCTATGCATGTCTAAGGAAACAATCTTATCCATGCTTAGACAGAAAAAAACTCCTGCAAATCCCAGCATGGCTGGCTAGGTCATATTGGGGGTCGCAGGACTTTTTTCTTTTGTCTAAGTGTGCTCACATTCTTTGTTTGTTTGTTTGTTTTAAAGTCCTGGTAAACCTCCTCTCCAAAAACATTTGCATGCCTTTTGACAACCTCTGAATATTGCCCAAAATGGTGGTGTTTCTGGAGGGGCGGAAAATGTTCACAAAAAATTATCCCATGGTTGGGCTCAGCATTAGTCTCTAGTATACACACACACACACACACACACTGCTTCATGTAATATTTTATGCAATGCAAGATTTGAGATAACTTGACGTGGCCCACATTAATCAAGTGATCATGTTTTACAACACATGCCAATACTGATAACCTTTGCCTAATTCCTAAAGGGCTGCCCTGCTTTTCTGAAACATGTTTGTTGCCTCAGGAATTTAAACTAGTTTCCACTGCCTTGGTGTAATGTGAAACCATTGCGCCAGTGCCTGCCCTGATTTTCTGCATCCTCCTGAGAAAAATTGAAGGCATTTGGTTTTAATACTCAAAGCCCTAAATTTATTGTGGGTTTATTTTTAGACCACCTTTATGGGTAGAATCTACTCAAGGTAGTGCAAATAAATAAATAATATACAAAAGAATACAAATGCTAATGAATAATAAATAAATCTATAATAAAACATTATAACACGATGAAAAACAGAGAACAGCACCCTACAGATAATAAAAAGGCCAGCCAAATAAATAAAATAAAATAAAAAAAAAAATGGTGGGTTTTTCAGAGATTTCCTAAAGACCTGTGAAAAAGGATGGAAGCTGATTCCATACTCCGCTTCTGAAATCTCTTCATTGGCTTCCAATTCACTTCAGAATCCAATATAAACTTCTCCTGTTAACCTTCAAAGCTTTTCACGGTCTAGCTCCTTCCTATCTCTCCTCTCTCATCTCACACTATTGCCCCGCTCGTGCTCTTCGCTCCTCTGATGCCATGTTTCTCGCCTGCCCAAGGGTCTCTACTTCCCTTGCTCGGCTTCATCCATTTTCTTCTGCTGCCCCTTACGCCTGGAACGCTCTTCCAGAACATTTGAGAACTACAAGTTCAACCGCAGCTTTTAAAGCTCAACTAAAAACTTTTCTTTTTCCTAAAGCTTTTATTGATGTTGTGCAGACTTCTACTGTTACTTTCTACTGTTAGTTTTACCCTACCCTGTGCCTCCTTACCCTACCCTGTACCTGTTTGCATTCTCTTCCCCTCCTTATTGTTTTATTATGATTTTATTAGAATGTAAGCCTATGCGGCAGGGTCTTGCTATTTACTGTTTTACTCTGTACAGCACCATGTACATTGATGGTGCTATATAAATAAATAAATAATAATAATAATAATAATAACAGGGTGATTCCACAGGTGCACTTTGGAGTGGTAAGGAGAATGGCACTGGGGAGAGGGCTATACATGCTCTCCCAGGGTAGCATTGCCCCCACCCCCAATCTTCAAGGCAGCCTTGGGGTTGGTAATCAGCACAACAAAACCCATGGGAGCTGCTTATCAGAGATCTCTTGCATCATGCCTGATTTGACCCTTAGTGTAATACTTTGCTAAAGCTCCTTGTTGCTTGCACAATTATGGGGCCATTCAGAAGACACCTTAAACCATGGCTTTAACCATGGTGGTTAAACCAGAAAGCTAGGCTGTGTTCAGAAGACACCTTAAACCATGGCTTTAACCACAGTGAATATGGCTTTTTGCTTTATTCACCATGGTTAAAGCCATGGTTTAAGATGTCTTCTGAACGGCACCATTGTTTTTCAATGGAAACTTTTAAAGAATTGCTTTTTTCACTATGTGCCTTTACCATACATGTATCTCACTCCCTTCTCAGAAGAACCCTGTGAGCTGAAGTTAGGCCAAGAAATAGAGGGCTGCCTAAACTGGGTGAGGTTGGTGACCTCCAAACCAAGTCTTCCTAGTCCAATAATACAGAGCACACCGGAGCTGTCAGTGGAAAGAAATTATGAACAGCTGGATTGCAGTGTTACAGCCCATTCTTTGCAAAGGTTCAAATCCTGACATCTCCAGGTAAGACTGTGAAAGACTGCTGTCTGAAACCCTAGAGATCCACCCTCAGATAATACTAAACCAGAAGACCAATGGTCTAGCTCCATATAGTGCAGAGGTGGACAAATCTGTTGATTTAAGTTACTCCCAGTTTCTATGATTTAGAGTCTTAGGTTTGGTTCATCTCAAACTTTTTTTGAATTTCTCCAGTCTTAAGTTCAATTTGTCCTGAACTTTGAGATTTTTTTAAAAAAAAATATGCATGGAAATCTATAAGCATTTTGCACACATTTCTCTTAATGCGTTCATTTTTGTAAGCATTTTTGCATATATATTGCAAGTGGGTTTCCTAATAAAATGTTTATTTGAAGATTATTTTCTCTAATTTGCACATTTTGGTACATTATTTATTTATTTTAGATTGGAGAAGTCCATTAGAAAATTCAGAAAAAAATGTGAATTTCAAAGGATATCCCAGTTTTGGTTTGAAATTACAAAATGTTCACAATAAAATGGGAACTGAATGAATTTCTCCCCATCCCTATAACGAGGCAGCTCCCTATGTTCACTACAAGTTAGTCCCTGTTAGTACTGATGTTTTAATGATTATGAAGTTCAGGGGGAAAAGAAAAGAAGTTAAGTGTTTTGCTTAAGGCTGATCAGGGTGGGAAGAGCCAGATCATAAGATGTCCATGCAGATGGAACAATTACGGAGATGCTGCAGCATATAATGATGCCGCACTGGTGAAGAATTTAACACAATCGTCATAAAACAGGCACTGTCAGCAGTGCATTACCCTCCAAAATTGATCCTGCAAAATATAATGCATTGATTTTGTTTAAAGTGCACTTTTGCAATGTTTTAAACAGTTTTCTTGCTTCTTAGATAATCAGAATCCGCATGGGGAGAAAACAAAAGAAAGCATATTTAAGGTCAGGAAAGTTGACGTTTCCTTATATCGTACCTGCTGGCTACACTGCTTAACTAAACGCTTTCACCCACAGATTTGATTAACTAAACATAAATCAAGTTAATGTTATTAATTGCAAAACTGAATGAGGACCCCCCCTCCCCCTTTCAACAGTGGGATTCCTGACAAATGCTTCTCATTGTTCTCAGCCAGAAAAAATATTCCCACTGACATCAGTGAGTTTCTCAGTGCATGACAGCCTCAATATCTAGCTGTGAAAAAGAAACTATCCCATCACTAAATCAGCTGTACTTTTTACGTCGAGACAGAGGCCAGTTGCAACTTGCTATCTTTTACATCATTAAAAGCTGGTTTGCACCAGCCAGTAGCACTTATTTTCTTTGCATGATTGTGAGCTTGGGCATACAGCCCCTTAAACAAGTCTTATTTTGAACTAGAGCTCGACTGATTTTCTGAGATTTTCCCAGCACATTTCTTTTTTGTGGGGGAGGAAAATCTCCCCACATGAGCTCATTATTAAATATATCTCATTATTAATTGTGAACAAAGTAAGAGTTTCCAAGTGATTGCACCCAGGTTATGAAAATTCCTATTATAGATATTTGCTAGATTTGTCAGCGTCATCACACAAACGTTTCTCCATGAGGTTATATATCACCAAATGCATTTATATTGGGAAAACAAACACTTTTTTGTATGGACTAGCTTTAAGGGATTAGGCTATGAATATATATATATTTGCTCAATGCTAGGGATGGGTGAATTTCTCTGGGTCTGATTTGCTGGATGTTTGCCCCACGGCCAGCACCATTCATAGAATCATAGAATAGCAGAGTTGGAAGGGGCCTACAAGGCCATCGAGTCCAACCCTCTGCTCAATGCAGGAATCCACCCTAAAGCATCCCTGACAGATGCTTGTCCAGCTGCCTCTTGAATGACTCTAGTGTGGGAGAGCCCACAACCTCCCTAGGTAACTGATTCCATTGTCGTACTGCTCTAACAGTCAGGAAGTTCACCCCTGCTTGGGGCGCCACGTGAGTTTCTTTTGTGGCTCAGTGAGTGTCCAACAAAGTCACAAGCCTGTCCAAGTAATTTCCCCTCTTGCATAATGGATGGATGCAGGGGAGTCCATTGGAGTCCAGGACCCAGTCAGGAGCTCATGACATCTCTGTCAATGCTGACCACTATTTAATTTAAATCCTTGTGTTCTAAATCCCTAATAAGAACATAAGAACATAAGAAGAGCCATGCTGGATCAGACCGAGGGTCCATCTAGTCCAGCGCTCTGATCACACAGTGACCAACCAGCCATCGGCCAGGGGATAAACAAGCAGGACATGGTGCAACAGCATCCTCCAGTCCATGTTCCCCAGCAACTGGTACACAAAGACTTACTGCCTCAAAACCTGGAGATAGCACACTACCACCACAATAATGTGATATGACCACCACTAAGAAGTTTTGACTTCCTGTTCCCTCTAAATTTCTTGGAAACTGAGGTGGAACTTCAACATTAACTAATTTCGGCCAGGGTATCCTACAGATGGACAAAGTTTATTTCCAGTTCAGGTCATTTTTCATGTGTTAAATCAAGTCTGTTCTGCCCATTTTCTGATATACACACACAACCACACACTGTACAAAAACTTGGCATTTAAATTATATATATTTCCCTCAGAATATGCATTGTTGTGCACATTTATTTGAGTAGAGAATTGCATTACACAATTCAGAGAAGTGAGCAGTCAGAATGAGAACAGTGTTCTGATCTGTGTTTGAGTCCAATGCGCAAATTAGGTAGGGTCGCTTAAAAATGCCATGCATCCCAAGGCTATTTCACTCTAGGGATTTGTATTTGTTTGTGTGTATTCACACACTTACTTTCTTAGCTTCATTGAAAGTCTTTTGGAATCCCTTTAACTCCTTTAAATGTTCCATCTGAGAAGAAAATTCCAAAATCACTTCAGATTTTAAGCTCCATCCGATGAGCGTTTTATTGCATGCTCGTTACTGGGCACTCATGGAGGGAGTTTGCTCAGGTCCCTCAGATTAAGTTGTCTGCCTCCTGTATGCCTTCCACCGGAAGAGCCCCGGGGCTCCTGTATCTTTAATAATTGTATTAAAAAGGAAATTTCAGCAGGTGTCATTTGTATCTATGGGGAACCTGGTGAAATTTCCTCTTCAAGCTGCATGTGCCCTGCCCTCTTTTAAATCTGGTCACTCTAGTATAGCTCCTGCACTTTAACTGTTGTGATGAAGAGGGAATTTCACCAGGTGCTGCATGCATACAAATGACACCTGCTGAAATTCCCTTTTCTATGCAACTGTTAAAGATACAGGAGCCCTGTCCTCCTTTTCATATGGTCACCCTATTATAGCTTCAGACACAATAATTTTGGATGCAGGAATGGAACTACCCTCTCCACTGAAGTGAATAGGCTGCCAGGGCCCAATCTACATGGGGAATTTCCTGCAGTGCTACTGTGCCTCACCCATCGGCATGACCCATGATATTACCCACAATCTGTATTAGACCTGGATTTTCTTGCTGTAAAAAATGTGTTTTCACAAATTCCTTTTGTGATGGATTTTCCAGTTACCATGACTTGCATGTGTTTTGGGACTCATCATATCCTAAACGTGTGGTACTACTCTGGGGGAGAAGGAGTGGCTTCAGAGCTATGAGGAGAAAACCAGCAACCGTCCAGCCGAAGGTTTGGGCGGGAAGCTGACCGTTGCGAGTGGGGAGGAGCTTAAACAAGCGTCCCCGGGCTCCCTGGAGCCACAAGGTCAATGGTCGCGTGTGGACCATGTGACTGGGGTGGGAGGCTGAGCATATAAAGGCAGCCCCCGCCCGCGCGCCGGCCTCTTTCGGCAAAGTTGACCCACCCTCCCGCCTCTTCTAGTATGGGATTAGCCAGTCGCCTTCTTTGGGGAAGGGGCTAAGTAGGAATTTTGCCACTGGTTTTTGCCTACTTCATACTGGAGGAGTTAGGCGAGGGGTGTTTAAATAGGTTAATTCGTATGACAGGCCTAGGATGTGCGGGAATTTGGTGTTAGGTAAGGATGGTGAGCACTCTGGCACCGTTCAGGTGATTGGCATAACCGGAGGACCTGCTCCTAGGGGACTATGCGGACCCCGTGTCAGGATATGGTATGCCTTTGGATACCCTCTTGCTTCATCTACTTGCTGTCTACATTGGCAGTGAGCGGGGGTGGAGCAAGTTGGTCTCCCGACACTTATAAAGTGCCGAATAAGGAAAGAGCCGCCTAGCACGACTCTTCCCTTGTGAGGGAGGCTCGCCCGTATTAACAGGCAAGCGGCCTGAGAGTCAGAAATTGAATTCCCGCACTTTCACATGCAGATCCAGGGAGGGATGATGCCACCAAATTATTAATAAAGAGGCCCTAGTTTAACCCCAGCTCTTGTGTCTGCGTCTTATTTATTGCGTCCTACTCCACTCGCAACAGAAAGTTTTGTCAGCTAAGGGTGGACCGGACAGGAATGGAAGGATTTAACCTTTCCTGTTGGCTTCACCCTCCACTGACCATCAGCATGGATTTTGTTGCTGTTACTTCTTTGTTTATATGTACCTGAGGATCACTGCACCTGCAAATAAGCTTAATGAATGAGACATGTTCTCTCCTTTGTCCTTTTTATTTCTTTGCCTCAAGGAATAACTAGCTGGCACAGATAACCATATCTGCTCAGAAGTAAATCT
Source organism: Elgaria multicarinata webbii (assembly GCF_023053635.1). Lineage (NCBI taxonomy): Eukaryota > Metazoa > Chordata > Lepidosauria > Squamata > Anguidae > Elgaria > Elgaria multicarinata. The sequence goes on from NC_086177.1 coordinate 19,711,069, forward strand.
TATTCTCTTCAATGAAGCTTACTCCTGAGAAAGTCAGCACACTGCTTTTGGGATGACTTTTATTTTTTAAAAAACCCTCCATGCATCCTCACACCTGCAAAGCTTAATGAATGTAAAAGAAAAAATGGAAGGAAGGAAGGAAACTTCTTGGTGTTCCCAGGTGGGAAGTTATTAACCCTTTCCTGCAATTCTGCTTCCCTTCCCCACCTGCCTTGGTTTTTGGATATCTTTTCTTTTCAAGCTTTCCTGGTTCTCTTCTTTGTCCTTCTTATTTCTTTGTCTCAAGAAACAACTAGCTGAAAATGTGCTGATAAACATGTCTCCTCAGAAGTAAACCATGTTCCCTTCAGTGTAGCTTAGTCCTGAGAAAATCAGGAGTATATTCCTTTTGGTATGATTAAAAAGAACCACCCTCCACTCTTTCACTCCAAGCCTATGTAGCCAAATTAAATGCAGTTTTTGATTCACAAAAGCAAGATTTATATTAAGCCTACACCAGATTAATTAGCTACATGTGCCATGTGAAAAGTAGATGTGAATTCAAGAAAATGTGTTTTTAAACTGCATCCGTTTCAGAAGACACCTCTGTGTCGTTGGGGTCCTGGGTTTTGCATGATGCCATGGTTCAGTGTCCTGTATTCTAGAACAGAAGCAGTGCTTGTCTGTTGCAGGAAAAAAAGAAAGTAAAAGAAATCCAATGGAGCATCTTGCAATACCTTAGAAGAATGACATTTATCGTAACATGAACAATCTTTCATCAGGTGCATGAAAGTGAACAGAAAAGATGCTGGCCTGAAATATTCGGCCCAGACTTTTTCTGGAATTTTGAGTGGGGGGGGGGGAAATAAAGCCCCTGAAAAAAATGTGACCTTCAGGAGTTGTGGGGGGGATTCTTATCTTTTTGGGAGGGAGTGGATGAGGTCACAGGATGCTGCAGTCCACTTTCTCTGTTAACAATGAGGAATAACCTTTGCTGATAGTTTAAGTGGCAAAAGACTGGAAAAATCAGCAGCACTAGCCCAGTGGTGGTCCTCACTGAGAATAGTTTCCAGGCACATTCTGATTGATGGATTTAAAAAAGATAGCTGCCCCACTGACCAGTTGCCATTTGGCCATTCGCAGTGAGGAATGCTGCTGACTCCTGCTAACTGCATTTCCACCACAGTTTAAAACAGCTTCAAAGTTGTTTTTTAGCCTGTTAAAAGAAAGACGGACTGCAGCCCTCAGTCACCTCATATCTATCATGAAAAATTAAGCCACCAAATGTCCCCCCCCCCACTTTCACAGGAAATGAAAGGTCACATGGAAGGTGTGGGGGAGAGGCATCATGTTTGACCCAGCAAAAGTTGTGCTTGTGCATAGGTGCACACATGCATACACATGGATTTCAGGGGAGAGGTTTGTGTGTTCCAACCCTGCTGTGCTAGTCCATGTAGAAAGAATATTTGGTAACTGAAAAGCTTTTGCACCCTCAGTTAAATATGATTGATAGAGTTCCGGAGGATGATAATTCATGGAAATAGCATGTTTTTAAAATATAACATTTTCTCAAATTATACTACTACTACTACTACTACTACTACTACTAATAATAATAATAATCTGCATTTAAAACACCCTGTACAACACCAAAAGACACAACCTAACCCAAAGTTAAACAACTTAATTCCCTGCTAATTTCAAGAGGAGAGTCAAGTTTGCACACTCCCAGGATAAACAAGCAGCAGATTTCACAAGAACATTCCATCACAGTACATGTCCATCACAATGTTCAATCAGCACCCTGATTCCATTTCTGGTGGGATTTCACAGTGGCCATAGCTAAGCCAATTTGGCACACTCACAAACATGCACATACAACTAGAAGAGGGGAGAACATTAGTATGGGCTAATAGACAGACCTGAGCCTTAACATCCTGAGTTCAAATCCTTGCTAAGATCTCAATTGTGAAATCACTATTAGTGACCCATAGTCCCCCATCAATAAAAACCAAGATTAACAGTAGCTTGTAACCTAAACCAGGGGTGGGCAGAGATAGATGTCCAGATATTTTGGACTACAGCTTCCAACATTCCTGACCATTGGCTATGCTGGCACGGGCTTCTGGGAGTTGAAGTCCAAAAATCTCTGGGGATCTTCTGCTCACCCCTGACCTAAACTATGAGTCTTTGGGCTAGGCCCCCTAGATCTGCCCCATGGTTTGGGTATAAGCAACCTGAATAGCCCAACATTTTTATGATTCCAGTCAGTCATACAGTCATTTGGAAGTTAATAACCACATCAGTAGTGAACCTGTGGAACACACCCGAGTAGCTTAGACATGACAGATATCTGCATCAGTCAATCTGATTGCTTTTACCTGAGCGTTTCTTAATTGTGAGAATGATGCGACTGGCAGTCACAACGGTAGATTTTTTACAGCATTATTTGATGGCTTCCTGCTCTCTTCTCCTGATAGAACGTGATGAATGCATCGAAATGGTAAGTATGACAAGTCCACTTTTCTTCCCCATTCAGCAGTCATAATAGATAAAGAGATAGCGGTATGATGAATGCATGCATACCAACCACAGTGTAATGGCTACAGTAATTGAAGGCACAGAATAGGAGTGGTTAGCAATGCAGGTTTCCAATGCGGAAAACAACCCTGATTATCAAAGTCTTCTGTTTCAGGTCCAAGAAATGTCGTACCCTTAGCTTCTGAGCAAATTTAACTTACTGGTTACTAGGGTAGATAAGGCTTATAAAGATGCCATGTTTGACTGGATTAAAAGAAAGAAAGAAAGAAAGAAAGAAAGAGCTGTGTTCTATGTAATGCAGAGAAAAGATTGATAAATCTAATGACCCTGTCTTGACGACTCAATTGCTGCAAAAAGAAAAGAGGTTTAATTATTGATTTTTTGTTGTCGTTATAAACAACTCAAAATAGACCATCAACCTGTTCTATATGAAACAGAAGGCTAAATATAGTTGTGATCATCGCTATTTTTAAACAGAGGACATTTAAGGGAGGTGACAAAAATACCAAATGTTCTAAGACAACGCAGACCACTTCTGCTTGCCAAGTCCAGAGTCACCTTCTTGAATACCGTTTGCTGGTCATTGTTTATCAAGGTATCTAACCACCATTGTTTTGGTGCATTTTAAGATGTAGCACAATGCGTCCATAATGTAGTTCTTTAAGGGGAGGTGGCATGGCTCACACCTGCCTGGAAAGTCATACTGCCCTGGTCAACAACTAGTTTTATAAGGATGATTTCAAAGGGTGAATCCCACAAGGCAGATGGCTAGCAAATCCCACTGCCACAGCCACCATACCCCTCATCCACCTTTTGCCGGTGAGGTGGTAGCTGTAGGGCCAGATGGTAGTCCTCAAGATCCAAATTTGACTTAGGAGATGTTCATTTGCTGCTGTGGCTTTGGAGGCTCCAGTTGCTGGCCTTTTTCATGCTATCCAACTTGGTAGTACTTCCTTCTGATCTCATACAAGTGAGAGCTAAATACCCCTCATAGTATACAAGGCAGTGAAGTATGAAATGGTACCTCTGTTTTACAAATAAGTGTGCTGAATAGTGATGGGGTGAAAATCTGCCTGGGCCTGTGAGGGCAGCGGATGGCCCCATATCTGGCCCTCCTGGTCCCCGATGGAGGCACTCAGTAGATTTTCACCCCATCACTGCTGCATGACAAAGGGGGCGCAGGTCTGGGTGGAACTCACTTTTGCCCACACCTGCACACACCCCTGCAGCTGGCGAAAATACGCAATTTCCCCAAGGAAATTGTACATTTCGTCCTCCACTCTAATGGTGGTGGCTGCCATTGCAGTGGAGGGGGAAAATACCCAATTTCCCTTGCCTTGGGAAAACCACATTTCCCATCCTCCCCACCACCCTACCACCCTGCCAATCATGGCCTTAAAGGCCCTCTTGGATTAATGGCATGTCGCGAGAAAATTGCACACTTTCTGGAAGCCCTGGAAAGTGCATATTGCTGAGCACTTGGCCAGGCTAGCACCCAGAACAGGGCCAGCTGGGCAGCATTCAGTGAACTCATGTGGTGGGCTTAGTAGTCTTTTCTTAATGAAAATTAACTTCTGTCCCATCTTACTTTAGAGAACGGCTGCAGTTACCCTTGTGGAATTCTTGCTTAACACTTATACGTTCACCTCTTATGTTCACTATAAGCTTACATTGGTTTTCATTTTTTAAGTATCCTGCAATAAGCCAGGGACTTGTAGTTTGCTTGTAGGTCATCAGCCTCTTCAAAGTACTACCATAGACGAGGGTTCACTGGGAGAGAGAATAATTACCAAGCCATGCCTTTACTGGTTTTCTCAGACAATACACAAACGTTAGCCATGAGTGTTTCAAAATGCAGTTTGCAAGGTAGCATGTGAGAACTGCACTTGGGAAAATGAAAAAAGTGACATCTTGAGGGAAAGGCAGATCATAGGGAGGGACTTAATTGGACATAGATACTTGAATAAATTTATGCAAATGACCCGATTTATATCTGAAACTCACTCCCCCATGTGGTTCAGGAGGCAGAAAGTGTGGTGGTTTTAAATCCCTCCTGAAAAGGTATCTGTTTATTCAAGCTTTCCCTGGTTTGAGCCAACTCCGTCTGATTGTTTTCTATTGTTGGTTTTAAAATTGTTTTAATTGTTTCTTATTTTGGCTGTATTTTGTTTATAGGTACAACCATTGTGCATTTTGATCACGATTTTAATACTTGTTTATACACACACACACACACACACACACACATATATATATATATATATATATATATATATTAAAAACAAAACACTGACAGAGCTTTTGCTATAACAAGCAGTAAGCAAGTATTAAAATTAAATAAATAAACAAAACTGGCACTTTTTGTTTGTTTTAAATCAGTCACTGAATTCCGTATGAGTTCACTGGCGTACACTGGATGTAGGAAATGGTTTTTCCATAAAGATTGGTGAACTAACTCACTCCATCCTGTGAATAACCTGGGCTTCCTGGATTGTTCTGCAGGATATCTCTGGTTGTCTGGAAATAATCCAGCAGCCTGGATCATTTTAAGGGAGAGACCATTCCTTTGATCGGCTGGACATGGATTGTGAGATCACTGTTCTTGGACGGTGAAGTCCACCTCAGATTTTTGTCAGCAGTGTCTCAACACAGCAGTAGACACTTCCATGGGGCATAGTTCCATACCTGTCAAACAATAAGAGGCATGCTGACGATACAATTGCCGCTTCCCTTGCACTGGGGCTTTCCTTTCACTCTGAGGCACCACGCCTTTCTAGGTCTAGGCCAAGGTATAGCACGTATCAATAATAACAGTGATCCTTGTTTGTCATAGCAGAGCTAGGAAGAAGGCTTCTGGGCCTGCTGTGGACTTAGTGTCCACATTCAAAGAGCCTTGCCAGGAGTCTAGAAAGGGTCAGATAACACTGTTTTCTGTTTAATGCTAGATTCTGAAGGGAATGGAGCCCTCGGTGATGCACACTTTTTGGGTCCTCCTGAAAGTGTGCAATTTCCATGGCACACCATTAGCATGCTGAGGGAAAAGAGCACTTTCCGGAGGACCCAGAAAGTGTGCTTGCTTCCCCACCCCCATGTGCCAATCGTGGTCTTAAAGGCCCTCTTTAAGCCCCCTCATTGGCACAGTGGGTGGGGAGACAAACACAATTCCCCAAAGGCTGGGGAAATTGTGTATTTTTGCCCTCCACTGCGTTAATGGAGAAGGTCAAAGGGCATGTGCAGGTCAGGGCAGAAATGTGTTCCTCCTAGATCTGCATCCCCTTTGGCAGTGATGGGGCAAAAATCCACTGGGCAACTTCATCAGGGCCCATGAGGGCTGGACGCGGGCATGTCTGCTGTCCTCATGCACCCAGACAGATTATTGCCCCATAGATAGATTCTGGTGGCATCCCTCCTTCTCTGACTACAGCAATGCAGCTTCTGACATGAGCTGCTGCCCCACAAGTGGCTATCTATGCCCACTTGTGCTTCTTTTAGCTCTGAATCACTTGGAATCTCTCAATAACCTCAAAGGGAAAAATGGGCCTGGCACACATGGATATCTTTCACTGAAGGTTGTAGTACTAGTGCAAGTGAAACAGAGGAGTACATGGGAGGTTACGTGGCTAAGATATGAAGTTGCCAGCAGGGGCTCTAGTAATAAAGTTGTAAGAAAATGTATGATTCTGTGGCATGCAAATTCGATAGAGCTTGAAACCTATCATGAACAAGTGTGCAAGTCGTACAGTTACGGAGCTATTTATCTATAGCTCAATACGGAACTGTCAATATACAGTGCTCCCTGGTTCTGAGGCCTCTGCACTTGAAATAAAACCCCTTCTTCAGCACATTCCGTAATTGAAGTTTGTTAATACAATCAGAATGTTGCTGATGCCACCGTTTCAAAGAATGCAAGTTTATTTTGGGCTCTCAACATGAAAGTATCATTCTCGTAATCAGCCATGTTTCCATATTTTTCCATGTGCAAACTTCTTCCAGAGTATAGCATGTATAATTATTCTGAATGCTGCTTTTTATGGCATAATTAAATCTACACAAACAAACAAAAATGGTGGGCATTAAATTACCCCATCATCCGGCTGACATTTGCACAACATCCATCAGCAATCACCTGGTTGCAGATTTGTCCCACCTCATTAATGATATAAAGACACAAATTTACTTATTTATGATTAATATTAAACATGAAATATTAATCCCCTCAAGGAAAAAAAAATAGTATAAATAATATATATATACCTAGCCTCGTTGTGCCTGGGATGAGATTTCTCTAAAACAGTTTAGGAAATTATTAAACTGCCTATGATACAAGAACTCATCTTGGATTGGATTTGGAATGCTGTTTTCAAATACACTTTTCAAAAGCAATTCCTGCAGAGAGCTGTGCTATCACTCCACTATACAACCGTTATAAGCTTTACAACCAAGGTCATAATCCAGCCAAAGCTATCCTCTTTTCAGGCCCATTGATTTCAACGGGGGAAAACTGTGCTGAACTTCCCAATGAAATCAATGAAACATATAAAGGCTTAGTTCTGGCTGCACCATTCCTAGGGATGAATGAATTGGTCAATTTCCGGTTCATATCACTTTCTCATATATGTACTCCTGAGTCTTCTCTGTCCCATTTTCCCCATTAATCTGAGATTTATTTATTAATTAAAACTGCACAGAAACCCACATTTAACTACACACGTAAACACACATTGTTTAGCACATTTTATCTCAAAGTGACATATCTCAAAATACATTTTGATACTATTTTTTTCCCAGCCAAGAACTGCATCAGAACATTCAAGCTACTGAATAACTTTGTTCCATTCCGTGCATTGGTGTGAGTCAAATTAGTTCGTATCAGAATTCACAAAGATTGGATTCTTCAACCATGTCCCATACTTTTTAAATAATATTGCTTTATAATTAAAAAAAAATAAAGTAGTAACTCTTTACAATTACTAAAATTAATTTGGATTGTGTTTCATATTTAGCCTTTTAGTATCATATCTCTGTTCAATATCAACTGGAAGGAGCACTGAAGAAGGACAGGGAGATCACTAATTGAATCATTTGCATTAGTCATCACTGTGGAAGATGTTTGTGAAATGCCCATTTTTGAATCAGTGGATTTGTGGAGGGCATCTTTTGCAATACAAAAAAACCCTAAACTTAGACTTGTGAATAAAGATTCTTAAAATAACCTTTTTTTGGATTGATTTTGTTTTGCTTTGTGTGTTGGGCGGTTTGTGTGTGCGTGTGACTGTGGATGTTTTCTTAAAACACACCACCTTCACTTGCCCTTTTTTTTCACTCCTTCTGCTGCTGCCATTAAAACAGGAAAACACTAATGGAGATTACTATAGGCAGGATCTACACTACTGCTTTAAAGCGCTTTATAACAGTTTTGAAAACTGTTGGGTCCCAGGACACACTCCATATACAGTTGTCAAAACTGTTATAAAGTGCTTTAAAGCAGTAGTGTAGATCCATATATTTGGAAAGGGACTGAAATTAAAAAGACCAGTACCGTAACATCTTTCTATAAATCCACACTGTGGTTGTGTTTGGAATGCAGGCACTTTCCATGCATTTACAAGTCTATGTTGACCTGGGGGTTCTCCAAAGCTAAGCCTTGAACAAAGGTCTGCTGGGGCACAATGCTTCGAGAACTTGTTTCTTCACAACTTTTGTTTATTCTTTGTTAAACCTATCTTAAGCAAGTCTTGACATTTCCACAGATGGATAGCCCAACATCCTAAGAAAACTGTAAATATCTCACGAGCCAACCTGATACATAGCTATTTCACCTCTCTTATTCTTTCTGGTTTGCCTGAACAATTGATAAGAAGGTTTGCTTTGCTTTTCCTTCTTCTTTCCTTATCAAGCTGATTGGGCAGCAATGTCCCTATCATTTTTCTTTCTTTCCTTCCTCCCTCCATTTTTTTCCCCAGGCAAATGGCTGGTGCATTTAAAATCTATACAGACAGATGGAGGCCTTTGCTAGACCTACCTTAAAAAGTGTGACGGAGGAGGGAAGAGCATGCGATGCAACTATTGCAGACTGCTAGTCTATACGTCAGGCGCAATGAGCTCATGAAGAGAGCCATCGCATCCGCCATTTTTTTTTGTTTAAAGGGACGATGCGCACAAACATTTATGCGCCCAGGTAAGTTTCTCTTTTTTAAAAAAAAAATCAGTTTCCCTGCTCCCTCCACCCTGCCCCCGATGGGCGCAGTGCTCCTGGGTAGCGCTGCGCCCGTGCGCGGCTTCTCCTGACTACACATGAGTAATTGCGTGGAGCTGGGAAAAGCTGCGGAATGGGCTACACGCCCGGGCTGAAAGAGGTAGGCTATATCCCGGGGCCTGGGAGGGTTGATCCCGGGTATCAGTCATCTGGACACACAGGTATCCTGTGACGGTATCCGTCGGTATCCGTCATCTGGACACACAGGGGAGATACCGGGATATAGCCTGGTCTGGCAATGAGCATAGAGTGTCATCACACGGGGGGAAATCGTGTTTCCTTACCATCTGTTCTCCGCCTGCACGTTTGTCCCTCATTACTCCCTCATTCTCAAGGGAGAGGAAAGAGGAAGCAAACAACGCACATGTGGAGAATTTAGTGGACCGTTTTGATTGTGCTGCTTCTCCTGCACACAGCAGGAGATAGCAGCAAGTTCCATCTCAAAAAATAAGGCAGATTTACTGGGGTTTGGGTTTTTTTGTCATGTGAAGAAGGCTAAAAGGGGCAGGACGCACGCAGGAAGCAGGTGACGTCATGAGACAGACCCACAAAAATCCATCAGTGCACAGTAACAAATTGTGCAATAAAATGTTCATGTGATGGAGCTCATAAAGTACAACATTTTTTCTTTTTTTCTTTTGGATGAAGCTGTGATGAGTAAAACTTCACTTGTGCAATTCATGTCTGTCTAATTGTTGAAAAGACAAAGAAGGCAACAATGCTGCCTAGCAAAGTAACTAAGGAAATGTTGAATACTTCCTGACATACTTTTCCTCCTTTATAATTCTCTCTCTCTCTCTCTCTCTCTCTCTCTCTCTCTCTCTCACACACACACACACACACACACACACTCACAATTCCCTAATCCTTAAAAGCAGTTTAGCGCACAGGTTTCTTTGGAGCAATCAAATAAAGTATCTTGCCATTTGCAGATCTACTCAGAAAGACTCATTGGAAGATGGCTAACACATTATGAAATGTTAGGGTATACCCAATTATGACTTCACAAATAAACTTCCCTGGATACCCATGGAAATAAAACAAGCCCACATCAGGGAAGAAACAAAGAAGAGATAAAGCCTTACAGCAGACTTGATAGAGGCAGACATTCTACTTGAACAAATGCATGATTATTTCTCTAAAAGTCACATAAAAGACCTTTAAATGTCAGAAAAATCCTGATTTTAAAAGAAAACATAGTATTCTAAGCCCCATATTATATGGTAGGAAAAAATGGGTTTACCACTATGCATATGCTCTACAGTAGGGGTGTGCAACTTATGTCCCTCTAGATGTTTTTGGCCTACAACTACCTTAATTTATCACCATTGGCTATGCTGGCTGGGGCTGATGGGAGTGGAAGCCAAAACAACCTGGAGGACCATGAATTGCCCACCCCTGCTCTTCACAAAGCAGAAGAGAATCCTGGCTCTTTAATCAGTGTGTCTGTACCTCTTATCACTTACAGTTATGGAGTGAAGTAGGAACGCATGGGGGCACTGTTCTGGTACCATTTTCACACCAGGGCCAGATCTACACCAAGCAGGATATGACACTTTGAAAACGGTTTGAAAACTGTATATGGAGTGTGTCCTGGGCCCCAACAGTTATCACTACTGTTATAAAACATTTTAAAGCAGTAGTGTGGATCCTACCCAGGAGCAATGACACCATCTGCCAGAAAAAAGAAAGAAAAAAGTCCTAGTTGCCAATGTTGTAAACTTAGGGGAGGAGGGAGTTGGTGGAAAGGTCTGGCACATAACTCCATTGTGATGTGCGCTCGGCTCAGAAAGATATCCAGTGAACTTCACTACTGATCATGGATTTGAGCCCAGGTCTCCCAAGCCTACTCCAACATGTTAACCACATAGGTATGGATGCATCTGCAAGTCCCAATGTTGCTGATATTGTTGGGGTTCTTTTGGGATCAAGCTCATTCTGTCCCATTTATACAACAGCTTGTTACTTTTTTAAATCCATACTAAAATGTGTGCCTTTTTGTTTCACATTTTTCATAATGTGCATATCGTGGTGCACGTTTTTAAACTTGCATGATTTCCCCCAAGTACTTTACATTGATGAAATATTGTTTTGTGGACCCTTCTCAAATATATGCATTTTGTGCGTACATTTCCCTAATATCATGTTTTTCGGCACATTTTTCTCCATGAGATGCATCAGAAAAATAGCAAAAATGCAAATTTTGGAATGTGACTTGGTCTCAATTCAGTATAAGGCTTGGGAGATGCAAACTGGATACATCTGCATATACATATTATGCTATGTATTGCTGCTCTTTGGGATATGATGGATCAACACAGCTGCCTGCATTTTTGGACTCTCCTTGGGGTGTCACTATGGGGCTATCATGATGAACTTCTACACTTCAAAAGTTACCACAACTCATTTTGTTAGATGTATACTTAAATCTTAGTCGTACTCCTGAGAATAGTAGGGCACACTTGTCTCCTTCCCAGTGTGGGACTGACCCTGGCCAACTACCAAATCAGTTCAAGGAGTAATAGGAGCCTCAGCCACCTCTTTGTATGGTAATGTACAGATTAGCATATTCATCCTATTTTTCCCCCTAGGAAAATGGGGGAAACGTTATATTCTTGTGACAAGAGTTGAAATGAGATGAGAATATGGATCAACATGAACCCACTCACACTGTAATGATAATGGGAAATTGTGCAAACACAACCTGTTCCATTACAATACAAAGATTTTAATCTCCTAGCCATTCCCAAATGCAATCTCCTCATTTTCAGACTAAATTAAATGCATCCATACACTATGGATAAATTAGTGATAGGAGAGAAGCTATCTTATACGAATGATTATATCTAATGATTATATCTAATTTCCTTTCTTTCCCAACTGTGTGCACTGCAGAGAACCAGATAGGCACAGAAAAAAATATATGTGAAATATTCTTCGTGCAAGATAGTTGTGTTAGAATTGGGTGGTGCTTGAGCATATCATTCATAACGGTACCTAGAGATTATGAAAGGGTAACCTTGCCTCTTCCTTCTTTAGCTTCTTTATCTCTAACTGTAAAGCGGAAAGTATGCATGTGTCATGTATGTCCCAAACTGTTTACCCACTTCCACATATGGTACGGTCTTAATGCTGTTCACCCAGACAGTGTGTACATGGATCAGAAAAAAAATGTAAAAACATGAATTTGAGGGTTTTAAGTATTTTTAAAGACTTTAATTAAAAAAACCAGGTTTATGCCTACAATTCCCAGCATGCCTCAGGTGGGAGGCTAGACTTACTGTCCTTTGCTGGCCATTGAGATTCCTAACCTCAGTCTCAAGCAGTCAACCCAATTCTACATAAAAGGAAACAACCCACATAAATGGGCTACATCCATTTGCGGTGCCTCCTCCCACCTGCCATGTGCGGTTTTAAAATCATAACTAGATACAACACACTGTATTTTTGAGAGGCCAAACGCTGGACATGTTCAAAGGCACCCTGTCCTGATATCAGTTTTCTCAGAAACTCAAGGAAGCACACACAGAGATGTCACCCTTAAGAGGGAGGGAAGGAGGAATGGGAAGCATGCTGTGCATGCCCAGAAACAGGCTTGATGAAGGGGGGCAAGTACCCGGCCCTGTCCCAGCCCTTCAGTACAGGTTCCTGATGGAGCACTTCAATGGTGAGAAGTATGGGCTGAGGCAGTCCCAGCAGGACTTGAACAGAGTTGTGCGTGTCCACTGCCTCTTACCTCCCCTCCTTGGTGATGCTACTCCTTGATGCTCTGTCAAGCAGCAGCATCAGCCTCGAGAGGAAGAAAGCACCTCTCAGAGGACATGGGCACCTGAGGGCTGCCAAAGGCAAGCAGAGAGATGTAGTAGTGGAATCACTATCTCTCAGTCCTAACTTGACCCCCACTAACTGACTTTCCCCAACTGCCACTAATTCTGCCCACCATTACATTCTAGCCTCAGCTGTCAGTCATTCCTCCACTCACTCTTCTGTTTCAATAGCCTTGAGTGGGAGGGAAGATTTATCAAACTGTGGCAGCCATCATCTGGAAGTGGATCATCATCCTGGGCCTGAAGGGAGAGCACCTGGGTTGGCTGCCTCAGTTACTAGGATGCATCAGAAGCAGAAGAGAAGGTCGCACCTCTAGGCAAAAGGCATTCTGGGAGTTGTAGTTTTTGTTTACTGTGGGGACAATGAAAATCATGACAAAAGCTTCAAGATGGCCCTGGCCAAGTGTTGAGGGAGAGAGAGAGAGAGAGAGAGAGAAGAAACAAATTTAATTTGTTTTAAAGTTACCTCACAGGACTAAGACAGGCCTACCTTGCATGGTTGTCATAAGGGTAAGAGGGGAGGGGGATGAGAATGAATTTAATTTGTTTAAAGGTTAACTCACAGGCCTAGCACCGGCCTGCTACTTTAAGATGGTGCATCTGCTTCCCTACTATATGTTATTCAGATATCTGGGCAATGCTGGGTATATTTTGAAAACATATTTTTAGGTTTGCATCTTTTTAGATGGTAGAAAGGGTATTGTGTGTTCTGATTGTTCTTGAAGTTTATACGGCTGCTCCGGCCAAGGCATGATGGGAGGTGTAGGCTTTTCAGGTAAAACAAAAAATGTGGTTTATTGTGAAGCTCTACTTTAAAATACAGTACTTATTAATACAATTTTCCATTTATTCTAACAAAACAATTTACTTACTCAACCAAGCTAAATAACCAACCAACCAACCTAAAGATGAATAAATTGCATTGAAATTTATTATATGTCAAATAAATGTTTGTTTGTTTATTTATTTATTTATTTATTTATTACACTTATATACGACCCCCATAGCTAGAGCTCTCTGGGCGGTTTACAGAAATTCTAAAATTGAGATAAAAACAAGTATAATTTTTTTAAAATTTTAAAACACTGAACATACAAACATAAAGCATTAAAAACCGTTAAAAAATAAACATGTGGGTGATTAAGATGTGCTGCCATATGCCTGGGCAAAGAGGAAAGTCTTAACCTGGCGCCGGAAAGATAGCAGCAATAACATTATTCACGGACCCGAGCAACACTGGGCATAAAATAACCCCCTTTTCATGCTCTAATCTTGCATTCAATGGCACTACTTCTGAGTAAGCAGTTTCAAGGCTGCAGCCTTTCATGATTTAAAATGATTCTTCCTCTTTCATTTAATGGTTCCCCATTGCAGAATCACATACGGTATAATGTCTATTACATTTAATTGGAAAGGATAGTGAGAATTGTTATGAGGCCATGCAGGACAGATAAAAGAGTGCAATGTATAATATTTACATATGGGGGGGAAGTGTGGACTACTTTTGAACAGGGGGCTTGAGGTCCATAACAGTACAATCATGTACTTGTGAAAATTAAAGGCCTATACATTACCATTTTATATGTACACAGTTGTTTTCAGTGCTAGTCCTACTTAGATAAGACATACTGAAATGAATGGGACTTCAGTTAGACTAATATTTATTTATTTTTATTTATTTATTTTATTACATTTATATACCACCCCACAGCCGAAGCTCTCTGGGCGGTTTACAACAATTAAAAATGATAAACGTTAAAAGTATACAAAATTTAAAGACCATCAAAAACATAAAAAAAAACAGTATAAAAACAGCAGTATCCATTTAAAAACAACAATTCTGGGGTCTATTAAAAACAAACTTAAATGCTGTTAAAATGCCTGGGAGAAGAGAAAAGTCTTGACCTGACGCCGAAAAGAGAACAATGTTGGAGCCAGGCGAACCTCATTGGGGAGATCATTCCACAGTCGGGGGGCAACCACTGAAAAGGCCCTCTCCCTTGTTGCCATCCTCCGAGCTTCCCTCGGAGTAGGCACTCAGAGGAGGACCTTAGTTGTTGAGCGCAGTGTACGGATAGGTTCATGTCGGGAGAGGCGTTCCATCAGGTATTACGGTCCCAAGCCATGTAGGGCTTTATAGGTTAAAACCCGCACCTTGAATTGGGCTCGGAAACATATAGGCAGCCAATGCAAGTGGGCCAGAATCGGTGTTATATGCTCAAACCTCCCTGTTCCAGCTATCAATCTGGCTGCCACATTTTGCACAAGCTGCAGCTTCCGGACCGTCTTCAAAGGCTGCCCCTTGTAGAGGGCATTGCAGTAATCTAATTTGGAAGTTACCAAAGTATGGACAACTGAAGCTAGGTTTCCCTGTCCAGATAGGGGCATAGCTGGGCCACCAACCGGAGTTGGTAGAAAGCACTCCGTGCCACCGAGGCCACCTGAGCCTCAAGTGACAAAGATGGTTCTAGGAGAACCCCCAAGCTACGAACCTGCTCCTTCAGGGGGAGTGCAACCCCATCCAGAACCGGTTGAACGCCCCCCATCCGATCAGAGGAACCACCCACCAGCAGCATCTCAGTCTTGTCTGGATTGAGCTTCAGTTTATTAGCCCTCATCCAGTCCATTGTTGCAGCCAAGCACCGGTTCAGCACATCCACAGCCACACCTGATGAAGTTGAAAAGGAGCAGGAGAACTGCGTGTTGTCAGCGTACTGATGACAGCGCACTCCAAAACTCCGGATGACCACACCCAACGGTTTCATGTACATGTTAGCATGGGGGACAAGACCGACCCCTGTGGAACCCCATACTGGAGAGTCCATGGGGCTGAGCAATGTCCCCCAAGCACCACCTTCTGAAGCCGACCCACCAAGTAGGAGCAGAACCACTGCAATGCAGTGCCCCCCACTCCCAACTCAGCCGGACGTTCCAGAAGGATACCATGGTCGATGGTATCGAAAGCCACTTAGAGATCAAGGATAATCAACAGAGTCACACTCCCCCTGTCTTTCTCCCGACATAGGTTATCATACAGGGCGACCAAGGCTGTTTCCATGCCAAAACCAGGCCTGAAACCCGACTGAAATGGATCCAGATAATCAGTCTCATCCAAGAGTGTCTGGAGCTGGCCCGCCACCACCCGCTCAAGAACCTTGCCCAGGAATGGAACATTTGCTACCAGCCTGTAGTTACTAAGATTTTCCAGGTCCAAGGAAGTTTTCTTCAGGAGTGGTCTCACTACCGCTTCTTTCAGACGGTCTAGGACCACTCCCTCTCATGGAGAGGGATTAATCACCTCCTTGGCCCAGCCGGCTGTTCCATCCCTAATAACTTTTATTAGCCAAGAAGGGCAAGGATCCAGTACAAAGGTGGTTGCGCAGACCTGTCCAAGCACCTTGTCAACATCCTTGAGCTGTACCAACTGAAATTGATCCAATATATATATGTAGACTAGCTGTACCCTGCCATGCGTTGCTGTGGCTCAATCTGGTTAAATTGAAAAGAAAGAAAAGACAAAGCGGATGTTTCTAATATGTTTAATTTCACAATGCTTGTGGATATACAATATTTTTAGTTGTTCCATTGTCTGTGTAGATATAGAGATTGTCTGGTTTGCCGACTCTAGAACACGCAACATATAATTGTCCATGTGAGAAGCAATCTGTGTCTAGATCTAAACCACACAATTCTAAAGATTGGCCCTGAGCTTTGTTGATGGTGATTGCAAACGGCAATCGAATTGGGAATTGCAATCTCTTAAATTGAAATGGCATATCTGTTGGAATCATAGGAATGAGAGGAATGAGGACATCTTCACCTTTGAAAGGTCCTGTCAAGATTGATCTCCGACTATAACAATTGCCACTTCGTCTATAGTTGGAGCATTGAATCTTCGCATATGTTCTCCAGCAGGCGTTTGTCAGCATGAATAACAATCTTGTGTGTATCAGATGGCATCATGTCAATTGCTGTTTTGAACAAATGTACTAAATTGTTTTTTTCGTGAAGTAGCTGTTGCAGTTTTGAAACGATGGACCTTTTTATGCCGGTATAAATTCCGCAGCGTGCATTCAATTCATCATTGCCATCACCAATGAAATACATTTGTAGGAATTTATGTTGACTATCTTGAAATGGAAGGAAGGAGCCGGCTTTATGATAAATTTGTCCTTTGACTTTGAAAGTTGGCATAAATGGAGCTGTGATGATTTCTGCACCGAACGACGTCATTTGGAAGCATGAGTTGTATTTCCTGATGTTAGATAGGAAATGCTTTGATTCTGCGGTATATCCGGCAAGCAAAGTTTGTAATGGCTCTGGTGGTTCTCCAAGTTGAGGCAGTTTAATTTTTCCAGCAGCGCAACACATTCCTTTTGTTTCTCCATTAAATTTAAGAGCCTTGCAATAAGGACACACTTCAGCCTCAAACTATAATAATCAGCTGGGTTGTACCGGAATGCAAGGCGATTGTAATCGTGTGATTGTTTACCACGGAGTCGTGTTTGACGCTGATGTGCTGTTTCTCATTGACGTCTTTCAGCCACTCTCAGCCTTTCGCGTTCATTCTGTTGAGAACAAAGCAGATCTGAAGCTGTAAAACGCGATTGCTGTGCTCGCAACCGTGCATCCTCAAGTCTGGCTGAACGTTGCTTGGCTGGTTCCTTGGCACGTATTTGAGGCATTCTTTTTCTTTTTTTCTTGTTTGCTGATGCCCGTTCTTCCTCAGTCTGATTTGCAATTTCTCGTCGCAGTGCTTCCACTCTGTGAGTACGACGACCTAAGTGTGATCTTCTGTGAGGCATTATTTGGATGAAGTAAAGCAAATTGTTTGGTTTTTTAAAAAGGATGTTTTTACGGTGAGGAGGTTAGCGGAAACTCCTGGCAGTTACCTTTCTTCAGAACGTGTAACTGTCACAGGTGTGACATCTATATTCACTCAGCCAATTGCGAGAGAACATGCAAATAAGAGAGAAGGCAGAGGCAGTGGATTGGCCTACTGGTTGGCGATGTCACAATGATCAGCAGGACTGGTTTTGAGGAGGCCTATTTCTTCGATTTTAAGACAAACTTTTGACCCCATATAGAACATAGTTACATAACAACGCTCACGTATTCGAATGCAACGTTGTGTCAAAATTTCAAAGCAATCGGTGAAGAACTTTCGGAGATATAACGTCTGTTTCGAACGAACATTTACATTTTTATTTATATAGATATATAGATATATATATATATATTGGATCGAACTCATAGAAGGCGATCAGTACAGACTGCAAAGAGTGGTCTGACCCTTCCCTGGCAGCCCTGTCTTTGGAAAGGAAGAAGAAGAGAGTGAAATAAGGGTGGCAGAAAAAGGGATGACCCATACATTTTTGACTCTGGTTTTTGTCCTACCCACTGCTGGTGTTGGTTTTGCTCCCAAGTGACATGATGCCCATGACAGATTACCCGCTGGCTCCACATTTTTTAGGTTCTTTTGGGCAGGAGCCTGTGTACAATATACACTGATCACAGTTTGGATGTACTCCTGGACTTGGTCCTGACCCTGAATGTTCAGGTCTTGGCAGTAGCCAGGAGTGCATTTGCACACAGGAAGCTGCAGTGCCAATTGCACCCATTCCTAGAGATGTCGGATCTGAATACAGCCACACATGCCAAAGTTGCATCCCATTTGGACTACTGTACCACACTCTGTGTTGGGCTGCCTATGTACAGTGCATTACAACAGTCCATTTTTAATAATAATAATAATAATAATAATAATAATAATAATAATAATAATGTAATTGTGATTTTTTTCATTTGTGTAAGATGCCTTGAGTGCTATGTTTTGGATAGAAAGGCAGGGTACCAATCAAATCAATCAATGATAAACATAAATCATGAGAAAGCTGGGAGAGCAAGACCAAGGGAAGATCTACACCAAGGAGGATTTGACACTTTGAAAACAGTTTGAAAACTGTATATGGAGCATGGCCTGGGCCCCAACAGTTGTCACTACTGTTATAAACTGTTTTAAACCAGTAGTGTAGATCCTGCCCAACACACATGGTTTTGATATACCCTACCCACCAATCAAGCTGCCCACACACATACGTACATACACTTGCCCATAGACAAAACGAAGGCTGGCTGCACAGAGACCAGGCTTTTCATACTTTCAGCCTGCCACAAATGACAAACACGCATGTGTAAATCCAGGCCATAGCTAGACCTAAGGTTTATCCCTAGATCGTCCAGGGGTCAAACCTGCTCATCTAGGTGACACACAGGGGATCCAGTGCTCAGGCAGGGGCGAACCCTGGATGATCCCGGGATAAACCTTAGGTCTAGCTGTGGCCCCAGTCTAATTTCCCACCAAGCTTCGAGGACCCTGGACTTCAGGAAAAAAAAAGAAGTCCATTGGATTTTTTAGGGAAATGAAATGTAACTTAGCATCCACACAATTTCTTAAGGTGATTCCAAACATCTCTAGATTGAACATTCTTTCTTACATACACAGACACACACACACTCCCTGCCTAAATCAGATATGGAGTATCTGTGCCCCTCCAGATGCTGTTGGACTACCAACTCCCACCATGACTGACCATCGAGTCCAACAACATCTGGATGGCCACAGTTCCCCCATCCCTAGTCTAAAGTATGGCAGACTCTTATTTAAACTAACCATCTCTCCTCCCCTTTTCCTCCCCTTTCTTCTTTCTTCCCTTTTTTGGAATTTTTAATTATTTTGTAGGAGAGCTAAGTCTTGTTTGTACTTCTACTTCTCCCTCCTTCCCTACCACCCACTGAATATTATTTGCTTATCACTGGAATATTTATGTTGTGACTATTCTATATTTTTTAAAAACATAAAATAAAAATATGCCCTGCTGACTATAAAAATAAATTTAAAAATCACAAAAGTGTCCTGTTAACTACAGAGAATTTAGAGGCAATAAAATTAAATCAATTCCCTTAAATGCTTCAGTAGCTCTCTTACATATGGTAATAAAGAAAACAGCACAACATTAAAATTGAGGAAGATAACATTAGAGAGAAAGAGCACTATGTATAGGACACCTGCTGCTTATGTCCTTCCAATGAGCAAATCCTAGAGAAAAAAAAGTGATTTGCCAACTAACCTCTTGTGAAACCAGACATTACATGCAACAAGCACTCCACTAACTGGGGTTGGATTGGTAACCTCTCTTAGGAAGCTATTGCAATCTTACCAATATCTTTGAGCTTGTTATTCCTACGAATCCACTCCATGTTATGCTTTCGGAAAATAACAGTGAGTTTAACTGGTCTCTCCTGCCATGTTAATTTTCACAAATGTGGGAAACAGCCAACAATGTTTTTTCTATCCCTGCTGTTGCACTGAGACGTTTAGGAAATGTCGAAGACTGTCTCACACAACATTTGGACATGTGGCTGGGTACTAATTTCCTATCCATCAGCCCAGATTCTGATGTGCTTATGGCAAAGTGGTCATCTGTGCACTCCACAAAGCATAAAATGTGATTTAGAAAGCTCTCATCAATCCATTCTGGCGTGGTTGGAGTGGTGTGCCGATTCACCGTTTTTTGCCCAGGACAGACTACTCCAACAATTGCTTCACTAGTGCATCCAAAAAATAAAAATAAATAAATCTGGGCTGAAATAAAACATCAGCCTGATACACACACACACACACGAGCCACACATCCAAATGCCATGGAATTTAGTGCTCAGATGAATCAAACAAAACTTAACATTCACATTCAAGAGAACTCACCTATCAAAACCCACATAGTTTCTGAATTGGCCACATATACTAGAGTGACTACCGTATTTCTTTGATTGTAAGATGCCATCGATTGTAAGACACACACTAATTTCAGTACCACCAACAGAAAAAAACAACAACCTAAGACACACCTGCGATTCTAAGACGCACCCCATTTTTAGAGATGTTTATATGTGGAAAAAAAGTGTGTCTTAGAATCGAAGAAATAGGGTATATGGAAAGGAGGACAGGGCTCTTGTATCTTTAACAGTTGTGTAGAAAGGGGAATTTCAGCAGGTGTCATTTGTATGCATGCAGCACCCAGTGAAGTCCCCACTTCATCACAACAGTTAAAGCTGCAGGAGCCCTGCCCTCTTTTGTATGTAAAGGAGGCAAACTACAAGTTAAGCATTATTAGAAAAGGAAATTAGAATAAAACTGCCAGTATCATACTGCCTTTATAGAAGTATATGTTGCAACCACATTTAGAATACTGTGCACAGTTTTGGTCACCAAACAACAACAACAAAAAAGACACTGTAGAACTGGAAAAGGTGCAGAAAAGGACAACTACAGTGAGGGAAGATTAAAACAGCTGGGATTATTTAGCTTGGGGAAAAACAGAGGATAAGGCGAGTTCTCATAGTGGTGTTCAAAATTATGCATGTTGTGAAGAATATGGATAGGGAGACATTTTTCTCCCTCTCCAATAATACTAGAACCCAGGGTCATCCCATGATGCTGATTGGTGGAAGATTCAGGACAGGATAAAAGGAAGTATTTCTTCGTACAGCACATAATTAAACCTCGGAATTTACTACCTCTAGATGTGGTGATGACCACCAATTTGGATGTCTTTAAAAGGGGGTTGGATAAATTCCTGGAGGAGAAGGCTATCAATGGCTACTAGTCCTGATGGCTATGCGCTACCTATATTATCAGAGGCAGTAAGGCTATACACACCAGGGTGGGAGAGTGCACCCTCCCACCCGAAGTGCAATACTGCACTCCTGTTTTGCAGTGGTACTGAAGTGCATCGACAACTGTTGGGTACATATACCACATACCACTTTAATACTGCTATATCCTGCTTGGTGTGGCTCCTGCCTTTTATATACTGCTTTCATAGTGCAATATCCTGCTTGGTGTAGATGAGGCCACTGTCTGCAGAACATTGACCAGCTGAATGAGTGATGCAGGGCAGAGAATGGCTCTTCTTCCTTCTCTGTCCTGTCTTGCAGAACACAGCAGTAAAGAAGCGTTATCATTGTGACTCAAAAACTAACTCTTGTATGCTACACTGCACGTTAGTTATCATGTGCTTATGAATGTCAGAGTTCCACTAACACAATGAATGTATTCAGAGATTCATATTTAATATAAAGGAAGAAATGGAAGCTTTCAAGGTATCTTTAAATTGTTTGTCAGACATATTGACAAATCAGCTAGCAGGCAAACAAAAGCCTCACACCTTGCGCAAGGAGCCATTATGAGAACAATGTGGTACTATTTCCTTTCTTAGTGTGACTCAGAAGACCTGTTGGCTCATCTATTTTATGGCCTTAGAACTAGGGATGTGTGACTGAACTAATTGAGGGTCTTCAAATTCCAACTCAGACCACAATCCATCACATATCTATATTGGATTGTGCGTGTTGGGGCTTTTTCAGATGAAACTGTATTTTTGTGCATTTCCCCCCAAATATAAACATCAGTGATGCTCATTTTTGAAATGTACATATTTGTATCCCATTGACTAAAGTGTATTTGTGCACATTCCTCAAATTGATGTATTTTCTCATGCACATTTTTATTTATTTACTAATTATTTATTTATTACATTATACCACCCAATAGCCGAAGCTCCCTGGGCAGTTCACAAAAACTAAAACCATTCAAAGTATAAAACAAACAGTACAAAAACATGATATAAAATACACATTAAAAAGTGATTAAAAACTCTTGACTGACCACAAATATAAACCTGTAACTTTCACTTTAAAAAATGTATACCTCTTTTACATTAGAACTCAGCCACTTGTTCTCTTTGTTCAGTTTCCAATATGCATGCAACAATCCTTCCCTTCTATATCACTCAGAGAGAGAGAGAGAGAGGGCTTTGCTAGACCTACCGGGTGTTCCGTCGTTGAGGAGCGGTGAAAGCGGATTTTCCCGTTCAGCCGTGACGCCTCATGATCCACACCTGCCTTCGATTTGTGGCAGAAGTTTGCACCGGTTGTGCTGCTGCCGCCGCGAGCACAGTTGCGCAGCCACACCGGCCTGATTGCTGCGGCTTTTTTGTTCGCTCACTGCACGGTTTGCGCAAGTCTGAAAGACCGCAAACTTGCGCAGCCGTCAGCGATGCCGCCACCGGCCCCGGCGGCGCCGGCCCCGGCGGCGGCAGTGCCAGTGCCAGCTGAAGTGCTGCTGGTGCTGTTGAGGGCATTGATGTGCTCACTTCCTGATGGGGGTCGTGGTGGGTGTAATATGACCCGAGGTCAATCATCTGCATGGGCACTCTGTGCCTACATCTCCCATCATGCCTCTGAGGTGTCGGCGGCGATGACCGCCTCTGTGCCCTGTGCCCCATCCCAAGGAGCCAACCCACATCTGGCCGTAGCCATGGCAGCAGCCCACAAACAGCTCTGCCCTCTGCCAGCCTGGTACCCACACTAACAGGCAGCGTACAGCACCACCATTATGCGGCCACGGTAGCTGCCCACCGCAAGGAGTCACCAGCCACTTTTCTGTTCCTCCGTTCCTGCACAAACCGTCACTGGGGGAATAAAAAAAAAAAGCTGCTCCGCCGTGCTGCCCCAGCTGTCAGACTGAGCACAAATGGCGGAGGCGGCTTGACCGAAGCCACTGACCACTCCCCCTTAGCACATTTTCCTGCCCAGTGCGGACCGCAGTGACCTCACATCCTCCTACACGTACTCCAAATTACCGCGGGACGGCAGGAAAAGGCGCACTAGAACTCACTTTTTTAAAGTCGGGAGAAAGAGGCTTCACCGCAGGATAACGGCCGATCCTGGTGAATGTCATCTGGAAGCCTCGACGTGACTGTGGAAGGTAACGCGCGCTAGAGCCCCGTCTAGTAACGCCCAGAGAGAGAGAGAGAGAGTTCTCCTCCCACTCTATTTTATAATCTTTAAAACTACAAGTCTACAAGAGAATCATTGAGGCTTTTGTATTGCCCTTTCTCTGGGGAGTGACAAGAGAGGAATATGCTGGCAAAGTATTTATGTGTCGTTGTCTTCACCCCAAATACATTACCTTGAGTGACAGAAGTAGAAGTGTGGTCTGCATCATACAGTTAAATAACTCAATAGAAAACGAACATCTGAAATCATTTCCTTACATTATTGAGTATTTCCAAGGACTACATTTGGAAATGTGAAAGGTTCTGAGTTTATGCTTTGTCTGTTGTCACAATACAGAGATAAGTGTTAGTCATACTATATGTTTTTTTCCCATAAGCAGTGAATAGAATATGTACACAAATACAATTCAGTCAGTAGGAGTTTATAACTAAGGATTCTGTTGTATAGGAATCTGCCCCTTTTGAGGCCCATTAGATTCCCACGATTCCCCTGGTTCGGCTTTCCCCTAACCCAGAATGTGCACCCTGCAACTTTCTGTACCCAACCAGCACAGAGGTGAAATTAAACCCCAGTATCACCATTCTCCCCAGTTTCCCTGCCTTGTATTAAGAACATAAGAGGTGCCCTGATGCTGGATCAGAAAAAGGGTCCACCTAGTCCAGCACTCTGTTCACATAGTGGCCAACCAGCCATCGGCCAGGGACCTACAAGGCAGGATATGGTGCAATATCACCCACACATGTTCCCCAGCAACTAGTGCACAAAGGCTTACTGCCTTGAATACTGGAGATAGCACACAACCATCAGGGCTAGTACCCATTGATAGCATTCACCTCCAGAAATTTATCCACCCCACCTCCCTTTTAAAGCCATCCAAATTGGTGGCCATCACTACATCTTGTGCTAGTGAATTCCATAATTTAACTATGCACTGTGTGAAGAAGTACTTCCTTTTATTTGTCCTGGATCTCCCACCAATCAGCCTCCCACTATGAGCCAGGCAGGCAGTGGGAATCCATTGGGCCTAAAAAGGGGTGGACTTGTAAATGGCGGACATCCCTAACTGTGACTCAAGGTTAAAGTTCCTGATACATATTGTTGGAATACATGTGTGGGCTTATGTTTGTTTGTTTTGTATACCACCTTCCACCAAGAAAGTGGATTACAGGAGTGCTAACGACTGGAAGAAATAAAAAGCAAAAGCACAAAAGCACAAAATCCAGTTAAAATAATAAAACAAATACATTTAAAAACACACAACCATAATAGAATAAAATCAATATCCCCCCTTCCCTGACTAATTTATATTCATACATGAGTAGGGAATATGAGACTCTTTCATTGACTGGGCGTTAGCTGGTGGACATAAATCTATGACAAAACAATAAACATAGCAAGCTAGGAGAAGTCTTGCCTATGGAAAGAATATCGCATGAAGCAAGCAATGCCTTCCCATTAGTTCGTGGAATGTATAAACAAAGTTTTGCCCTCCCTTACAGTCTATCACTGACAACTCAAAATGCAATTTCTCCTTTGGACTCCGGGGTTGGACTTTTTAAACCAACTCCCTTTTCAAGTTCACTGACTAACAAAATAGCCAATTTTCTGTAAGAGAGAATATCAACATCCCGTTGATTAGTTTGGGGAAATTCATGTCGGCACCATCTTAACAATTTCTGTCTACCTAGCCTCCGCCAACCCCAACTCTCTGGACACAAGCAGATTCAGCAACAAACTGCTTCCTATCCAGACTATTAATCAGAGCATAACTTCTCTGACAGGCTCACAGCCCCATTCAAAACATTTTTTACTTCAAAACTGCTGCTACTGTACAGTGTTTAATAGAGTTTACGTCCTAGTTAAGTGTGGACTTAGAATTGCAGCTTTCAGCTGCAGTATTGCAACATTTTAAACATTTTTTTAAAGAGAGGAAATAAGTTGGAAAGCTTAATAAAACATTTTCCTTGAGGTGACTAACTGGAATCAAGGTTAATGGACATTTCTTGACTTCAGAGATTTGGCACCAACTGGTCTCAGAAGTTGACAAAACTTTTCAATGCTTTTAGGAACATTTTGTGCCATGGTCAAAAGAAGTCACCTTCTTCCAACATTACTACACAAAAGACGTCTTACCTGTTTATGTCCATTGTCCTCTCTTGCTCTTTCTGGATTAATTCCATTGACCTACAATTATGCCACCGTGTAGCCAAATCCTAAATTAAGATTTTATACTCGAAAATCAAGACTGGAAAAATAACTGGCATTCTCTCTGTGTGTGTCTCTCTCTCTTAAGCAGCTCCCATAAGGCCTGCTGAGGCAGCCACAAGGCTGAATGAGGGCTCAAAGCAGGTACTAGGATGACACTGTGCACACTGGTCCCAGCCCTATGTCTCTGGGTGTGGCCCCGTCAGTTCAGCGCTTGTCAGCTGAAACAAGCAAGGTCTGAAAGGGAATTCCACTGAAAGTCTCTTGAATGCAACTAGAAGTCTCAACACCATCAAGAACTCTGCCTTTTCTCCCTCTCCACTGTTTGTTGCCTACCCCATGGTGAAAATGTAGACTTGACGTTCTTCAGGCTAGGGACTTGTCTTCCCACTTTTTGGTGCTTATGCTGCTATACAGGCATTCATCCACCACATCATTACCATTGTATCAGGTGAGAAGTGGAGTATCAATTACTGCCCCTGCCCCCAATGTAACATCCCCATTGCCTGGTCCCACCACTCTCCATGCATTTGAGAAGGTCTGGAGAGCCGATGTATGTAGGGTGATGATGCAGGTTTCTAAGTCATCACACCATAGCTTTCACCCCAATGTTTGGATGGTGGTGGCAGCATCAAGGAAAGGACAGCAGGTCAGGACATACATACTATGAATAATGGGAAGGCCCTCTACGAGCTGAACTCGATGAGATACCAGGCAAGAAATCAGCAATTGCATGAATAACTTTTTAAAAATAGGGTGACGTGGGGGAGCGTTCAACCCTTTGGCTCCTGCATTTGCTATTTGCATTGGAAGAAAAGTTCCCATTAGTGTGAATGAGAGTTTTTCTTCTAATACAAATAGCAGGCACAGGGGAGGGCAAATGGTTAAAGATCCCCATGCCAGGGTCTTGTGCATAACAGGGGACCCATGCCTGCTATTTACTTTTTTAAGAGCCACACAATTGCATGCATATAATCTGATCTACATTTGCCCTTAGCTTCATATAAAAATATACAGCACTCTGTTCCTTTCCATGCTGCTGTGAACAGGAGGGGAGGGATTGTGCCCTTTACTTGGCCATTTTGGAAATTATCATCTCACTGAAGTGTACATTAAGCATGGAATAGCTTTCTATAAAGACAAGGGCCACTAATTTTATATCACGTAGACTACACATTAATTACATTTTGCCATGGTTCAAAACATTTGCCTTTTGCTTTAGCAACGGTGACTGTATGCTCTTCCTTCAAAACCTAGACTCAAAGGAATGGTCTTCTTCTTCTTTTCCATGGACAGTTATGGACTTAAAATATCAATACTCTTTGTCCCAGCAGTAATAAAAGTAATGACAACAATATAGGTCATTACTCTGCTTCCCTTCTTTCCCAGCTGAACACTGCATTAGTGAAGCCTAAGCAAACTTCAGAGAGTTGGATTAGATTAAAAATTGCCACCTTCAAAGACCTTTGTGTTTGCAAATATTTTATGGGATATGAAATATGCAATCAGAAAAGCATGTGCATTCCACGTGAGCCACCTGAAGAACATTAGAAAACTAAATTTGGACAGCAAGCCGTCAATTGCTGCCAAGTGTAAATAATTGCCAAACCCAACTCGACCGTGGTAAGGCTCACTAGGTCAGCCTTCATTAAAGTGATATCCTTGAGCAGTCATTCTCTGAAGTGAGCACAACACCTATCAATACACATTTGTAAACATAGCTTTTGTCAATTGCATGCAAATAGATATGACCCACGCTAGATCCATCAAAAATAATAACACAACTGATTCTCAATAGAAAATTAGGAATTTTCTATTCATTAACAGTTGAGTATGTGTGTGTACAGGCTGGGGCAGGAGGAGAAGTTATTTGGTACCTTGCAAATTGATATCTTGCATACCATTCACCTATATGGCCTGCTCTTAGATCTATATCTTGGAGCTGTTATAATGTGATGGCTAAAAACAGGCTGGTTCACAATAAAATTGTCTACAGCATCCTGAGATGTTTCTCCCCTTTTTCTGGTTCATCTTGAACCCTCTTCCTTATTTATTTTATTTATTTATTTATTACATTTCTATACTGCCCAATAGCCGAAGCTCTCTGGGCGGTTCACAAAAATTAAAACATTCAAAGTATAAAACAACAGTATAAAACTATAATATAAACTATAATAAAATATAAAATACAATATAAAAGCTCAACCAGATAAAAACCAGATAAAAGCTCAACCAGATAAAGAAATTGCAAAATTACAAATTTAAAACACCAAGTTAAAATTTATTTATAGACTGTTAAAATGCTGGGAGAATAAAAAGGTCTTCACCTGGCGTCTAAAAGCATATAATGTAGGTGCCAAGTGAACCTTCCTTGCACCTTGCACCCTCTTCCTCCATGAACCGTTCATCTCAAATGGAACATGAACCCTGGACCTCAAGCTGAGAGCTCTGATACTCAACCAACGGAACTATACAAGCGTGTTAACACTGTAGGGCAGCAAATGGACATTTTAAAAATAAAATTAAAAAAAAATTCAACACCATGGGGAATGTCATTTGTATTTGCTACATCAGATACCAAAATGTAGAGTGCCACCTAGAGCAAAGAAAAGACAGACAGATATGTCAATTTCAGTTTCTCCAGGGATGGCTAAATGGGGCGACATCCCAGGGATCACCTCAGGATCATCCCTGTGCGTCCACATGATGCACAGGGGATCCCAGGTGCAGGGAGGGATTATCCCTCCCTTTCTCTGGGATATCACCCTACCCTTCTATCCTGACTTTTCCTGCGGTCCTGGGATGATCCAGAGACCACGGGACGTGTGGCCAGGCATCCCATTTTCATCCTGGCTCCTTGTGAGTAACCTCAAGGAGCCGTGCCCATTGGGGGTGGGTTGGGGGAGTGGGAGTATGATGATGATGATGATGATGATGATGATGATGATGATGATGATGATTAAAAACTTATTTTTTTGGTGGAGCACTCCTGTGCTCTTTTCCAATAAAAACAAAACAAAATGGCAGGCACAACATCCTTTCCTCCCGGGATGTTGTGTGCCATGTCTAGATACCCTGCAACGATCCTGGAAGCATGTCATTCCAGGATCATCCCACATCCCTCCCTCTATGCCATATGGTGTAGACATGCCCTCCCTCTTTCTGAGAATTTCTCCAGTTTGAGAAATTCTCCAAACTGAATTTTTTGTTGCTGTTGTTGTTTTAAATTCACATGAAAATCACAGTCTTATTGTGCACATTTCTTCTATATATATACACACACACACACACACACACACACACACACACTTTTTGCAAATAACTTTCTGAGCATTATGCATTTTAATGGTATTTCCTCTAATAAAGATGCTCTAAAACTCGACTGCAAAATCCAGATAAATGTGGATTTTGAAGGATTACTGAGATTTTGTTCATGTAGTGGTTTGGAAGTGCAAAATTAGGTGAATGCATATTCAAATGTGAGCTGAATAAATTTCTGTCCCATCCCTAGCTAAGAGGGTGAGCTAGGAATCTCCCAGTTAAAATTTATCATACCTATATGGGTATAATATAATAGTGACCTAACGTTCAGATTGTTTACAAGGTTTTTAGGAAAAAAGAATGAAGGAAAATGCTGTGGGCAATTACTGAAAACCATCTTAGGTCTTATATACATAAGATACTGCCCCAGGAGCAGCACTGCTCTCCTGTACTGCATCGAATAACCTGAAGAGAAAGTAGAGTATCTCCTTGCCAGAACATGGATGGTGAAATAGGTGACATCTATCACTCATATGGGATCAGTTCTCATTCCGGACTGCTGTTCTGGGCATTAATTCCCCAATTTAGAATAATGTTCCTATTTCCAGCTTTCAAATGGAATTTTAGCACTCCAGATAAGAGGCCATTGTGTTTTCTTCCTGGCTTGAGGACAGACAGTTCTCTAGATTGTTTTTTTTTTTTTCCTTTAAGTGAGGTGGGCAACTTTTCTCAGTTTGCTACTTTGCTAACCATGCACTCCAGGACATGTCTCCTCATAGGTAAGTGCCACTGAGTTCAGTTGGAGTTATCCCCCCAGTAAATGGGTATAGGATTGCAGCCTAACATTCCCTTTAAAATGCACACACCAGACACCGGTTTGATAATATAGGAAATCTTTGGAACAGCTGGTAATTAAATAATCACCAGGCAGGGTTATGTGGATAAGCAAAACACCAGCCTGTTGGGGTTCTCTAAACGCCCCGAGCTCGTTCTGAATCGTGTCCATATCACATTGCACTTTTTTTTCTTTTTTCCTCAAAATATATGCATATTTTTGTGCATTTCCCCCCCAAAATGTATGAATCAATTGTGCAGCTTTTCCTCTCATTGACTAAGGAATTTGTGTGCATTTGTATGAATTTTCTACACACATTTCAAGCACAGCTTCTTTTGTTCCATGAATCACATTGCAATCTTGGAAATGTAGAGTTCGCATTCAGTTCTATGAGGTGCAAACAGGGTAAATTCAGATGAAAAACAAACAAATCCACCAGACTCTATTTCTTACCTAAAGAAGCAACATTGCATTGCTGAATTTCTTTCTTGACCATATACCTGCCCTTTAAGGTTAAGAAGCAGCAGCAGAAGAGAAACTTAATCTGGAAATAAATATTGCTGACAGGAAAAAAAAAGCCTTTCTAAGAGACTCCCACATGGCATCTGGATTTAACGGATAAAAATCCCAACTGTTTGTGACATACCAACAGGAGCACCACATTTAAATGGCTTATTTGTGGAAAATCTTACATGTGCTTCAAATAAGATAGATTTAAATCAGAGGCCCCCACAGCAGCATTTCATATGAACTGCTGACTCCTCCATATTCTTTGCAGTACCACAGGAATAGGAAAAAACAGCCTGGGGTTGTAATTGTCCTCTAAGCTTCTCCAAATATCCCTGTTTCTGTGGACGATTTGCTTTGAAATAAACTTTGCTGGGAGGCGGTTTAGGTGAGCTTTCTGGTATGTACGGAAGGAATGTTCACCCAGGTGGAAATTGAGTTACGAACCGTGACGCTATGAGGGAGTACCCAGAATGCTGTTCCTGAGTTAAAAGAAGAAGCGTCAATTATTTATACAAGGTCTTGACATAAATCAAATTATTTGCCTGCCTGTCAACGCTGACCCCTAAGCACTTTAAGAAGTTGAACTGACTGTATATTTCCCCTTGTTTCATGTCAGGCTCACAGTCTACACTGTGGACATGATTCAACCAAAAGAATTAAGGCAATTTAATGATAAACTGTCATGAATGGAAGAATGTTAAGCAAAATGCTGTTGAATCCAGTGGAATGTAAAAGACGGATTATCAATATATTAGATCCCTCTCCCCACCCCCACTCTCTCTCACACACACCTTGTTTTGGCTGTCACTGCAAATCGCCTTTCCCCCAATTTGAATCTGGCTCACATATTTGAAGGTGCAACTCCCATAGCTCAATTTTCCATTCTATTTGTATTTTAGCAACCTCCTTTTTCAAATTTAAAGGAAAAGAGATAAAGCTGTTGTACTATCAAAACTTTCTATTAACCAGGGTACTATATATCAGCCTATGTGCAACCCAAATTTATGTTTTCCACCGGTTGCCATTTTTACCAGATATTTAGGCATCTATGTATGTATTTATTATATTTACTATCACACTTATATCCTGGTCTAAAAACATCTACAAGCTGCTAACAATGTTTTTTTTTTAAAAAAAGTAAACAACATATCAAAACCAAAGTTAAAAAAAGAAACAATAAACAGCAGAACACCCCAGGAAACTGATAACTAATTAGATTCAGCAGCATGAAAACAACTAATTGGGAACAGCAAACTAAGAACAAACCACAGATTCCTGAAGGCTTCAGGCCACAGACATTTTGTGATGAAGGGACTTCTTTACTAAGAAATTACTGCAGAACAGCCAGGATATAAACACATGTAGCTAATGACCCTATTCAGATGACACACTAAGCCACAGTGGTTAAGTATTTTGAGCTAAGCATTATGGGGTAGCATGTTGTGTAAATCATGACTTAGCTTGTTGTGTAAACCATTCCTAACCATGGGGGCTATATAACCACAGTTCAAACATGCTCATTAACCATTGCTGCAAAAAGGTTAGCAGCCTAACCATGGCTTAGCATGTTGGCTGAACAGGCTCTATGTTTTAAAACTGTTTAATCATATTCCTTCTTACTGAGTGGAGAGTGCCATTATATTGTTTAGTCATTAGATGGCACTGGACGTAGTGGTTCTGATTGAAGTCAGGAGTTTCCTGGTGCTGTACTGTTCTGGCTTAAGACAAATATCTTACTTAGCTTCCTGACTGGTGTGTCCTTTAAGCAAGGCCAGCCCAAGACATTTTGCTTCCTGAGGCAAAGGACAAGATGGAACCCATCCCCATGCCAGTCCATTTACAGAACCTGACTGGACTGGCAGTTGAAACTTACTTAAACACTCTGATAGGACAGTGTCCTCCACAGCAATAAGACAGATAGACTAGCATAGATGGCTCTGTCCTCCAACATCTCACCATGTGCCCCAGCAACTCCCACCTCAAGTGGTCACCTCTCTCTACTATGACGTGCTTCAAACAGTTCAAAAGTTGTGGAAATATTCATTCGTCTATCCATACTTGCATTTTCAAAGAACGTTTGAATGGCAGCCCCATATAAAGCTGGATTGTTACAGTAATATAGTGAGAATGTCAGTAACACAGAAATTACTGTGGCTAGCTCATTCCTACCCAACTGGTGTCCCATGTTATGCTGATAAAAAGCAGTCCTGGCCACATATGGGAAAGCACAAATGTAACTATAATCTGTAAAGGCATTTTCTTGTACTGCTAAATTCATTTCAACTGAAAATATACCATACAAAACACTGCTGAACCATGAATTGCTTCATGGTAATAAACATTCTATCATCAGCAGCATTACATTACATCAACTACCTTGCAAGTTAAACTGAAAAGTAATATTGACATTTCCTAGAAACCTGGCAAGCAATATGTTTGGAATTATGTACTTCTGTCTCCCTCTTTGTATACTTTCTTTCTGATGCTTATGCATTTTGAGTCAACACTTGCATTGTCATGTTTTATTCATTCCCTTCCTTTACACAACAATGTTGTTAATTTTCCAATACATTGTCTCCAGCAAATAAATTTATGTTCTTTGTTTCTCTTCCCTCCAGCTTCATTATCTTACCTTGGGAGGGATAATACACTTGCTTCTTCATTTACCTGGGACAGTAGATGCCTTCCCATAGTTACCAGTCCCCATGGCTTTGTCCCATGGCATTCTAATAACGTTTGAAAGCTAGGCTCCAGTAGGGCTGGAAGAAAATACATTCATTTTGCAACATGGTATAAAATGTAACAAATGTCCATGTTCCAAATCAATATGTGAATAAGAATGCATTTATTCTATGGCATTTTCTATTTCTCAGAATTTTGTGATGCAATTCTAGGAACAAAAGGAGGGGGGAACCGGGGAAAGTGTGTTTATTAAGGAAACACGAGCACAAAAATCCATATATTGGTGGGAAAATGCAAACGTATGGCAAAAATGTGTACAACAAGATCCACAGATGGTATATAGATAACAATGAGATAGAACAAGCCTCTTGTTTTAAATATCTAGGTGTCGTTTTCCAAGCTTCTAGAAGGAAAATGGAACAGATCAATTATATCTCCTCACTTGCCAGGAAAAGTTCAGTGGCCATCCTGAGGTTCTTTCGAACGCGAGGAAGAACTTTTATTCCAGTTCCAATTAAACTCTTTGTGGCAAAATCGAGAGCGCAGCTATTGCATGGAGCACAATTTGGACCATTTTCTAACTTAGCCATATATGAGAAAATACAATCGGGCTTCTTAAGGTCATTATTTCTGACACCAAGAAGTGTCTCCAATGCGACATTACGAATGGAGAGTGGATTAATTAGAATAGAAGCTAATGTGTGGCAAATTACTATATTTACCTGGCTTAGACTTAAGCTGACCCCAGCGGGGCTGCTTCCCCTAATTTTACAAGACAATTACCGGATGAAATGATGGAACATTATCAAAGAGAAACTATGCACATATGGGCTCTCTACAGAACATCTGCTAGCCATAGGTTTAGAAAAAGCCAAAGACCTTGTTAAGCAGCGTATATGGGATATTGAACTGCAGAATGATCTAAGTCAAATCCTATATATTTACCGCTCTCCCCAAGATATACAGGGCAGTGGCCCTGCGGCCTATCTGAGCTCCCTTACATATTATAAATACAGGTGGGTGTTTACTAGGACTCGCTATAGCGCTCTCCCTTCCAAGTTCACAGAAGGCAGATATCAAGGAATTCCAGTCCCCCGAAAGGTTATGCCCATGTGATTCAGGTGAGATAAGAGGCATCCTTTCATGTGCTTTTACACTGCTCATTCTATTCAGAGGCCCGGTCAGGTTTAATCTATCCTCTACTACAGGACTTTCCAGGTAACACTGAAGAATTTTATACCAAGTTCCTCCTTGCCGATAGAAACCCGTCAATTACTTATAAGGTTGCTTAATTCTACCACTTGGCTATGAGGACTCGTCATAACCTATTAGCCCCGGAGGGCTGTTAAATCTCTGGGAGATGGGAACTAAGGATCTGTACTACTTTGTATGGTTGTTGTTGCTGGATTAATGTTGTGCTGGTCTCGGACCATAATAAAGTGATTAGAATATGTACAACACTGTGTATCTTAGGAGAATTTTGCATGAAAATGCATGTGAATTTTCATGTGGACATTTTTTTAAAAAAGAAACTAATGTAGAAACAGGATGGAGCAAACTAAAGATTGAAAAACTGCAAGAAATCTAAATTGATGGATTTATCCACAGGCACCACAGAACCAATGGATCCTTCTCACCTGTCACCCTCTCTGTCAACTAGAGAGCAACTGCATGGGAAAGGCTGGCACCACTAGCCATGTCCTCCTAGTTTCAAAATAAAAATGCCATGGAAGATCAGCTCCCAGAGTACTGTGGCCAGCCTTGGATACTCTGCATCTTGACTTGGGTAGGGGGCACCACTTGTTATTCTGCCTCATGCTGCTCCTGACAATGGACCTTCTGTCTATGAAGTAAGCAGGCATGTTTGGATGTGAGCAGGAAAACAAGGGAGGGTCCATAATCACATAACCTAGCAGAATCTTTTATCATGCCCAGATAATCTATGTATACTTGTTGCCCTAGAACAAGTATACTGGAGTGCTGAATCTATCCAGTCTGCCTAGTTTCCCAATCCAGCCTTGGCGGTTCCCACAGATGGCAATGCCTCCTTCTTCTGGCCCTTTTCCTCTGACCACCAATAGTTTGGCAGCTTAGCTTTCACACAGTTATTTTCCCATTCTGAAAGGTCAAACTGTATCTCCATTTTGGCCTTCACCTCTTTTACCATCAGCCTTGCCCACCAGTGGAATGGGGCCACTGAAAGATCTCTGAAATTGATTTTGACCCTCAGGCTGAAAGGGGTTGAACACCCCTGCTCTAGAGGATAACCAAGTCTAGTACATGGCCTACACAGTTCATACAGGACAATATGTCAGAAATTTTGGAAGACAACAAAGTTGGGGGTGGGGTGGAATCACTATGCCAGAAGAAAGGTAGTCTGTTCTGGAGAATCCCTCTCTTTGACATTCCAGAGAGAAAAAGAGAGAGGAGGCAAACCTAATACAGTACTACCATGATTGAATACACAGGGAATCAAACTCAGATTTTTAAGCTAAGCCTGGAACCCTAGGCCTGGATTGCCACCAATATAAGGAGCTTTGCAAATTTTGCTAAGTTCTCATCAAAAGTGAACTGAAAGACAATTCTCACACATCCTTATTATACATGCAGTGCATTTCCCAACAGGAATCTTCTTTCCTCACTATCAAACATTGCTTATATGGGATAAAGTGACTATAAAGGGGCTTGTTAACATGCGAGGAAGGTTTCAACTTGGCCTGGTTCTCATGTGGCATGTTCTGACCCAAACTGGGAGGTCAGCAAGTTTGAAGTCACTAGGCCATGTTTTCCCATCAGGTACTAGTAATTTAAACATTTATATAAGGAAAAGGATTTGGGGCATAACTGGAGGACGGACACGGACACGGACACACACACACACAAATTACCTTTCTTTAAAAAAACAAATAAATAAATGAGGGGGAACTGGACGCCAGCTAGGTACTGCTACCACCAAATGTTAATGATTATTCAGTTATTTATTCGACAGCTACATCCTCAGATATGAGTGGAATATTGATTTGGCTTAATTGACCATTAGGTAGAGGACAACGTAAAGAGAGCAATCAAAGGGTCAATGGAAACCCAATGACTGCTGGAGAGCTGTTGGTTATGTGCGTGCATGCATGCACTGGCAAAGGCTACAAGGCAGCTTTTCTCAATTCTTTAATTTCTGTTTTCTAAAACATGCCCAGAACAACTGTGCATATCTGCTATACAACATGGGCTATCTATGCACAGCTGCTTAATTGGTAGCCATTCCAAAGAGATGGCAGTAAAGCAGTTGCTTTTCTCCTCTATTTCTTATTCCTGGTGAAATGAGCTTGCATAAATACAGTCTCATATAGCTGGACAACACGTAAAATGGATATGCAATTAATTCCATCATCT
Organism: Elgaria multicarinata webbii; assembly: GCF_023053635.1. Lineage (NCBI taxonomy): Eukaryota > Metazoa > Chordata > Lepidosauria > Squamata > Anguidae > Elgaria > Elgaria multicarinata. The sequence goes on from NC_086177.1 coordinate 19,747,415, forward strand.
AAACAATATGCAGTGATATCCAAGCCCAGTAATGAAATAAGGAGATGCAAGAGAAATTGCCTTTTCATGGACTCAAACCTTGTTCCAATGTTGAGACACCAGCCATTTGGCCATAGTACAGTTTCTACTCACATAGGCGTGCTACATAATGCAAAGGGATTACTGCTGCAAATATTGGTCAATTTGCAAAATAGAAGGCCAATGAAAAGGGGCTGACAGGAACTGAGAAAATGGAGTGACACACCCACCCTAGCCTGAGGCTGTAGAAAAGACCCAGCATAATCATAATCATAATAATGTTCAGATACCCTGTCTCACTGCAGCTGCAAAGCCATTGTTTCTGCCACCACCACAATTGTCTTATGCCTTCAACCTGGAGATAGGGTTTCCCCATAAGGAGCCATTTTGACTGGGAGTCACTTTTTCCTCAGGATGGGAAGCATTCCGGGTTTATTTACTGGAAATAGATCTAAAACACCCTAGCATTATAGGATTGCCACCCAGCCAATATTTCACTATCCCAGCTGGTAAAACCACATTGTGCCAAGCTGTCAGGATAGATGCTTGCCTGGTTCTGCCCATAACCTGCCAGATTTGTCCTATGAATTGTAAGATCCAGCCCTTACCTTCCTTGTCTCCTCCCCAAACCCACCAGACTCTGTCCTAAATCCATCTGTTATCCATCAGAGTCCTCTAGATGCCTCTGCCCAATAGTCTGGGTCCAGCATTTCTTTAAATCCTTGGCATGGCCTTCTAGAAAAACGCCTTGCATAAATTTCCTCCTCACATCTCTGTTCTCCTTAATTATTAGTTCCTGAAATAATACCATATCTGCATATGATCATCCCATAACACTTGTGGGGAGAGTGCTTACCCACTTGCATGTGTTCATGCCCGAAGATGCACCTTGCCCAAACCCCAATTTATTTATGTATTATTTATTATTTTTATCCCACCCTTTATCTTTGGAGTTGTGCATGCTTAGGACAAATCATTTCAATTTGGCTTTAAAAACAAAATAAACACTACAAAACCAGGTCTTGCGTTGGATTGTGTCCACCAGCATTGAGATTCTTAGCAGAGCTATCAAAGTGGGGTGAAAAAAGCCACTTGGTGTTCACAATCTCTCTGCCATTAATCCTTCATTAGACTTGCACTGGAGAGCAAGGCAAGCCATATCCTGCTGAGGCGGCAGTACATTTCAGTCTGCCTCGAGCACTAGCTCCAGTGAAGCTGATGAAACTATAAGGTAACATTTAAATGAGAACGGTGACTCATGATGTCCTTTTCTACTTCAGGGTTAAGGGCTTAAAAACAACAACAGACCAACAAGCCTGTGCTCAGTATGTGGTGTATGCGTTTGAGGCAAGTATGGTATCAATTTTCAATACATTGTCATGTGATCTGAGAGTTGGAAAATGTGAAGGAGCTGAAACACACTTATATCTCACATGCTTGGGGTGCTTACATTTTGGGAGGCCTTTAAGACTATGATCCAATTGACCTCCATCTTTGCAAGTATGGTATTTAATCTGGGTCACACGAAGGAGCATGGAAGTGCTCCCTTCATGCTTCAGATTGAATTACAATTCGAGGAGTGACATCTTTCCAATCTGGGTCACTTTTATTTGTACAGTAATCTCCCTCAAGATGACACTGACCTAGAAAATATGTCCATTCCTCTTCATACTCATTTGGGCTAACTTGGCTAAATCATGACTTGTAACATTCCAGAGACAGCCAACAGTTTATGATACAGATGAATCCACAATGGTGGAGGATGAAACAAAATAAGAGATTCAGATACACACATGAGCCATTCTACCATTTTTTTACTGTGTTTTACTGTGGTTTTAATTTTTGTGAACCGCCCAGAGAGCTTCGGCTATTGGGCGGTATAAAAATGTAATAAATAAATAAATAAATAATAAATAAATACCATGCCCAGCCTTGGCCTGGGCATGGAGAGGCCTTTGCAGGCAGGAGAGGAGAGAGACATGCCCTGCCACCATTGGTTGGGCCTGCATGGTGTCACTGGACTGGGAGGGGAATTACAGGCCCAGCCTCCTCTTTGTGCATGCAGCTTCCTCCCTCCCCTGTAGGCAGTGTGAGCTTGCTGGTTAAGTTCAGGGTCGAGTACGATTTTTTTTTTTGCTCATGTTCTAAATTGTGCATGAGTGGTGGTTTGTTTTTTTCTTTTCTTTTCTTACTCCACACTGTAAGACAGCCTGGGAGTATAAATGGGTTGATTTGGCTATGGTTCTACAATTCGTTCACATTTGCTGCTAGGCAGGTAGGAACAGGCATCCAGAGAGGGATTTTGGAATGGTGAGAATTCATAGGCACTGTTGCAGTGACTGGTAATACCTGAGGCTTCCAGCTTTCAGCCCTGCAGCCTGGATGGTGAGATAAGGGTTACCTTTGAGGCCAACCCTTCTCAACCACCCAGAGCCCTGTGGCCTGGGTTGGGGGTGACACCGGAAGGTCTCCCTACCATGAAAGGGGCAGGTTCATGGGAGGGCGAATTGCCCTGCACCAACCCACAGGCCACGAATGGCTCGCCCAACTCAGAACAGCCTGTTAACAGGCCTGGCTGGATGCCCTATACAATTTCCCCTTTGCAGATCTTTAATAAATGTGGCCCTATTTAAATCCAATGTTCTGTGTCTCGTCTAATTATTTATCGACCTCTGTTCTGCAAATATGCATTCCCTCTCAACCTACACTCATAGAAATTAAAAGGGGCATACTTAAATGCATTTTTGAAGGCTAAAGAGGATAAAGCATTCAGGATGACTATCCTGCAACAACTGGGGGGGGAACACACAACAAATCCTAGAGCAATGTCTGCTTTAAAACACGTTCATAGGTCAGAGGTGAGCAGACTTTAGACCTGTAAGAGGTTTTGTTTGTTTGTTTTTACTAGAACCCAGAGATGCATCAACAGGAGCCTGGGGCAATGGCATACATCCAAAATTAAACAATTCTGAGCCCAGGAATTGATTATGACCTCGTAGTCCTTCCAACCCAAAAATCCATTCCTGGTTAAACCCCCTGCAAGATTTTTTTTAAAATGTCTGCTCATATATTTAAGGTGGCATCATAATGGGAAAGTCATTTTGTTGGCACTCATTGAACTAAGTTGGGAGTCAAAAATCCTTGCTGATATACTGCAGGTCATCCAAAGATCTACTGTAGGTCCAGATCTACCTCCTGCCTATTCCTGTATGTCATTCAAACTGAGAATATCACACTTAGAAATGGGCAAGAGCTTCGTTCAGTTCTCTTTTTTAAAAAAGAACTTTAACAAAACACACATTTCTGCATAAAACGGATGGATAGATGTTGAGATATTTTTTTAAAAAAATCAAATGTGTAAGAAAGTGAAACACAGAACGTTGTCTATCCCTAAGCAAGCTACCCTTGTACAGACATCCCTGAAGACAAAAACTAAGGGAAACGTCACATCAGAGATGTATGGGAATTTCTTTTCAGTTTGCAAATCACTCAAAAATGCCCCGTTTTCAACCCCAAACGCAAATGGGAGCGTGTGTTCCCTGAAAATGCTCACAAATCCCTGAATTTGTGTTCACAAAATATGCACATTAAAACGGCACAACTTTAAAAAGGCACACTTATAAAATTTCACCTTTTCACACTTTACTGTGTACACAATTAAATATGCAGACTTTTTAAAATGCACACTTTGTTGTGCAATATATATCACATTTTCATGCTTCAGTCAATTTGGGGGAAAGTGTACACTTTTGAAAAATGTGCACTTTTCTCCGTTCAAACAAACGGGGGAGGGACAAGTCACAAACAAGCACTACAGAGAGGAGAACAGTTTTGTAGTAAAGTTTGGAGAATTTCACTGAGTTTGAGCATCCCTGAGTCTCCCGTCGCTATGACACCCCCCCCCCAATGGTAGAAATGGAAAAGCAGCCACAGGAGATGGATTTAAGGTGCTTAATTCTTTCCACCCCAGATATTTTTCTGCTCAAAAATCACCCTCAGCTGCTTGTCTTCTTGTGGGTTTACAAGAATAATTAGACATTTAGAGCCCTCGAGGTCAGATAGCTCTCTCTCTCCCTGTGTGTGTGTGTGTGTAGGGATTGTGAATCACCCTCACCACAAAAAATGGATTGTGAATAACCGTCACCACTCTTCTACTCAAGATCACAACTATATGACGCTCATTTTCACTGAAGAAGTTGTCAGGGCTTTGTTATACACATTTGCATGTAATGTCCTTTATCCTTAAGAATGACAACATTTTAAAGCATTCCAGCCTTTCAACTAAGTATTTATGCCCCAATCCTCATGTCCTCAACTTTAAAGTCCCTCCACTGCAGCAGTACAAAGAGGGGGGAAGACGCTAACCACAGGGAATACGTATATGTACATTAAACATCAAGATACTAGGCTAGGTCCCAGATCGATAGATGCTTCAAGTTATGTTTTGTTACAGTGCATGTATCATCTGCACAAGTTGTAAGAGAGGAACTTCAGTTATGTAAGCGTATTCCTTTGAGTATTGTGTTGACACAGAGAGAGCGAGTTGAAACAAAGTATTTGGCTGTCTTCTGCACTAGAATATCTTGCGAAAAGAATGAAAAGGTAACATGAAGATCAGAAGATCCAAGGAGCACTGGAGGCTCAGAAAAATAGTTTAAAATGTGGAAAAAGAGACAGCACAAGACTGTGGAATTCTGACATTTGATACTAATTGAGATCATCTAGAGATGGGCAAGGATTATATGTCAGTTCTGTTTTGATAAGAATTTACCAGAATTTGCAATGTTCTCCATATTCAGGACCAAAATAACTTGAGTGTTTTTTTTAATGAATGTAGGAGAAACTGATATGGATAGATTCATCCATCAAAGGCCCAGGTTTTTGAGTGCTTTGCTCTTAAAACTCTAGGCTTGAATTCCTGTGTGTTCCACTACACTAGTGCTTAATTGCTTAATTGCTTAAAAACTAGTGCTTACGATTGCTACCTCTTTTTTTTTCTGACAGGCTACACATCTTTAGCAGCTCTATGGCAGGCAAGCACATCATGGTCCTCGGCATGCCAGGAATAGCTGTAGGGATTGAATTTGGTTGGCGCAGACGGGTGAGAATTTTGATCGAGTTCATTTTGGAGAAGTAGCTATCCAAATTTCATCAACTTCATTGTAACCAAGAGAGAAAGAATTTGAGTTTGTTTGTTTGTTTTTTAAAAAAATTGAATGCAGAAGAAAGGAAACTGACAGTTTTGCCCATCTGTAGAATTATCACCTGCGAACACATGAGCTGCCTCAAGAATGACAGTAGGTAGACAGGACACAGAGATTAAAAATAAATAATATTCTGCTTCTTGAAAGCATCAGGTGAGCAGTCTCAGAACCTATGCCATTACCTGGTTAATAGCTGTCCTCCATTTTCTCTCTTCCTTAAACTTCAAGCCATGCCCAGTGTGTGCTGATGAATACACCCTATGTAAGGAGTGGGGTAGGGCGCCAAAGCAGAGGCTTGGCACCTTCCTGTGGTGGGTGTGCAGGAATTTGCACAATATTCTGGCACCTTTTGGTGATGGGCATATCTGGAGGTCCTGCTCCTTGAGGGGTGGGGAGTTTCAGCTCTTGTGTCAGGATATGGTTTGCCTTTGGGGACCCTCCTGTCTCATCTACTCAGAGCTCTGCAGCACTGAGTGGGGATGACATAGGCCATTCCCGCCATACACTGAAGTGTAGCTTGAATAAGGGGCCGGGTTTCAATGGAGTGGCTCACCCTTATTGGCAGGCTAGGGCGGGATCTACACTACTGCTTTAATGTGCTTTAAAGCACTTTATAACAGTTTCGACAACTATTGGGGCCCAGGACACACTCCATATACAGTTGTCGAAAGTGTTATAAAGCGCTTTAAAGTGTTCTTCAACCTAGGTGCCTGAAGAAAGGGTCTAATAGATTCCCACACTTTCACATTCAGATCCAGGGAGTGGTAAAGTTCCCTTATTTAAATAAAGAGGTCCTAGCTTATCCCAAACTCTGGTGTCTGTGTCTTTATTCCATGCTTCCTTCTCCACTCGCAAACACCAACAATACTTTCCCCAAATAAAACAGCAACTCACAAATGCTTATACGAAACAGTCTATAAATTTTAACTTGGTGTTTTAAATTTGTAATTTTGCATTGCTGCTGTTTTTATCTGGTTGAGCGTTTATATTGTATTTTATATTATGGTTTTATACTGTTGTTTTATACTTTGAATGGTTTTAATTTTTGTGAACCTCCCAGAGAGCTCCGGCTATTGGGCGGTATAGAAATTATTATTATTATTATTATTATTATTATTATTATTATTAATTTATATAGCAACATCAATGTACATGGTGCTGTACAGAGTAAAACAGTAAATAGCAAGGCCCTGCCGCATAGGCTTACAATCTAATAAAATCATAGTAAAACAATAAGGAGGGGAAGAGAATGCCAACAGGCACAGGGTAGGGTAAGCAGCCACAGGGTAGGGTAAAACTAACAGTATAAAATAAATAAAACAGAGGTTTTGAAATGGGCCCTTCAGCTTTCTAGGCAGCAACTTTTTGAACAACAGCTAGCAAACTTGAGTAGTTACCCAGCATATAAGGATTTGGAATTCATCAGCATAAGAGAGTGAGGAGGAGGGGAAAGCTAGAACTCAGGAGAGGCTGTACCATTTCCACCACCAATACAACTTCCCATTTAGTCAAGGTTTATGGGTCAAATCATTTTCCCATCATGGCTGCCTGAAGTTATTTCACTGCCTGAAGCAAAAAACAAGATGGCACCCTTCCCCTCTGTATACAAAAGCCAACTGAGCTGGCAGTTGGATCTTTCTCCACCACTGGCACTCAGACAATGGCCTCCACACACCTGAAGGTAGCAGGCTTGCTTAGCGGATGTAAGGCAGGCTGTGTGACACACAGCTACCTGCACCAATGCCTTGCTTTTACTTCCCGTCATTTGCTGCCTGAAGCCACTGCCTCACATTGCCTAATGCGTCCGAACAGGTACTGTGCCTTTGTAATGAACTGTAGAAGGGACCAATAAAGAAATAACTGGTGTAGTAATCTGATAGCTTACACAAGCAAGAAACTGAAGTAGAGACTATTTGTTCCTTGGCTGTCGGTCATGAAAAGACAGAAAGAAACAAAATGTGCTGAAGCTTGGAACACAGCCCTGTGAAAATATATACCAAACAACCAAGCCATGACAGAAAAGTAAAAACCATGCTCAGGTTCCGCTTTGAATTAGATTAGAAGGAAACAGTACTAAATGCAACCTAAGCAAATTGCACATCTAACCCCCAAAGGTTAGTACATCACGTGTCCCTCTGTTGACAGAAAGCAGTCAAATGATGGAATATAAAACAATTTCCTTCACATTCAGAAATTGCAGTGCATGACTATAAGGTAAATACAACATACATTCCAATTAATTGATTTAGCAACTGATACAAGATATTTTCAACATCATGATTAGTCAGTAGAAGATTTCTTGCCCTTCTGTGGGCTCTTAGCATTAATTACTTACTTGCTCATCACTGCTGCATTTTGCTTCCACTTTTCTTCTGGTCAGCATTTGCCACCCAAGATATATTAGTTGTTCACAGGTGCAGACACCCATATCTGCTGTTTAACAAAATTATAGCTACACCAGTCACCCACGCTTATGGTTAAGGTTGCATCAGCAATTTCGCAATAAAAAAACTGCTCTTCTGGGGTTTATAACTCAACCATTTAGAAATTTGTTCTGGTCTTTAACTTGGCATAGAAGGTCATGGTCCAAGTCAATTTGCTTTATCCCTTTCCAAACCAATTGAGTCTGCCATTTGCTGTCGTAAAAGAAAACCACCTTAGATTCATTTCAACTTTGGCACCACTGAATTCAAACTAAGGATGACTTGTGACCATGTTACTTTTCTTTTTCAAAGTTAGTTTTGAATCATATTTATGATGAGTTTACATGAACTTAAGTATGGTGATGAGTGTGTGTGTGCGTGGGGATTAGTATTGTGTAGTGCAAAGGTTGTCTAACTTTTCCCCTTCAGGAAATACTTCCATAGTGATTTATCTGCTGCAATGGATTCTGGGAAATGTTCTGATGCATGTGTTTTATTCACACAGAGTATAATCCAGGCCCACAGGGACATACTTACTTCACATGAACTGACAGTATATTACGGCTAGGGATGGATGAATCACTAAGCCTGAGCTCACCAACGTTATCTGAATTCCATCTCAAAGCTTGTTCTGACTAGAGTTGTCCTAGCATCCGACTGGGTCCATGAGGGCAGTGGACACTCCCGTGTTCAGCCCTCTCAGACCCAGTCAGATGCACTCAGCATCAGCATGGACCTGCACCTGAGTGCTCATGACACCCCGGCCCTGAGTGCTTGGCAACCTCCCACCCTGGCTTCCCTTTCCCCTCCTGCATTAATGGTGGCCACCATTAATGCAGAGGGTGAAGTATGCAATTTCTGGAGGCTCCAGAAATTGTTCACACCCCCCCACCACCACTGCTGTGTTAATGGCAGCCACCACTAGCATGGAAGGGGAAAGTGTGGTGTAGTGAGCCAGAGTGGTGTAGTGGCGAAAGTGTTGGACCAGATGTTGAGAGACCTGGGTTCTAGTCCCCACTCTGCCACGGAAACATACTGGGTGACTTTGGGCCAGTCACAGACTCTCAGCACAACCCACCTCACAGGGTTGTTGTTTTGTTGTGAGGATAAAATAGCCACTACACCACACTGGCTTTTAAGGGTAAAGGCTTGGTGGAGGCTCATGCAGACTGGCTCATGGGGATGGCTAGCAGCAGTGGCAGGGCAAGTGCTCAGCAATTTCATCCATCGCTAGTTCTGACTAGGGGTCTACATAAGATTGTGATTGTTGCTGTTGTTTTCTTTTTGCCTTAAAATCTGTGTGTATTTTTCCAAATGTATGTATCATCTGTACATATATTTAACATGCACACATTCTTCTCCTGTTGATTAAAGCATGTTTGTGTGTGTCAAAAGTATGCATACTTTTGAACACAAATTTGGGGTCTGCAAACCACATCACAAGTTCTGAAATGCATGGACTTGAACCACAGATTGTGATTGAATCCTTGTTCAGTCTGAAGAGTGTGAACTGGGTGAATCCTCAACAAACATGAACTGAAATGAAATTCTGATACGTTTCTCACAGTCCTGTACCCAATTACCTGTGGCTAATTCCCACTGGGATTCACATCTGAGCCCACATGTATAGAATTGCTCTGTAAGAGCAGCTTCCCCCAGCTGGATCCCATAGCTTTCTGTTGGATGTATCAGTCAGACCATTCATTATGGCTAGAACCTCTTCAACATGTGCACGCTGTCATTGGAGAGGCAGTTTGCATATTATCATCACACCAGATCAACAGGTGAAACCAGATTGATAAAAGACATTTTGTACAAGCTACAGCATGCACACGGAGTATCAATGTATCATGTTTCCATATGGGCAACAGAGCAGAGATACTCAAAGAGAGCTTTGAATTTTATCCTGCCTGGAAATGGTGTGCCACCAAGAAATGCTGAAATAATTCTATCCTACTTATCAAAAATATTATGTGTGCGTTTCAAAAACCTTCCAATATTTCCATCTGAACTCTTGCTCTCTCCGAGATTCACACATGGCTTCATACCAATAGTTTCTGGCTATGTTTGCACTGCAGAAATAGTAAAGGAGGCATTGGAAAAAGTTTGAGCTGAGCAAGAATTCTCAGAACGATGCATTTTTAAAATTTAAGCTATAACAATTAAATAATGCATAACTTTTCTAGACTGATAGCACAGAACTGGAAGGTTCCTCAAGCATTTCTCAGCCCAAGCCTCCAACTCCAGTGTATGTTTAAAAACACCACATGAAATTCCTGAGTAGGAATGTACAAAAATTTCATTCTTATTCAAAAAATACAACTCTTCAGAATTTTTTTATTATTACCCAAACTTACATTTACATCTGAAAGTGTGCAGTTGTGCAAGTATGCAAATCAGAAACTGTGCATATGCATACTTGTGCAAGTGTCCACATGCAAAAAACCACCCTAAAACCACATTTTCACATGTTTACCTTTGGGACAATGTGTGTATTTTCAGTTGGAAAATGTGCATCTTTAAAAGTGCATTTATTTTTCAATTGGGAAAAATGTGTAATTTAAAAAATGTGCATTTTTTTCCTGATTAAAAATGTGCATTTTTTCCCTGATCAATTGCAGGGACAACACAATATATTATTTAAAAACAAGGTTCTTCCAAAGGTCTGTTACTTCAGACCTAGAACTCTCATGAGATATGTTGCTTGCCCTGGATGATATAATACTCAATGTTTTATTTTCTACATTTTATCCTGCTTTTCCTCTGAGGAGCTCAAGGAAGTATGCATTCTACATCCTCCTCCTCTCTCTCCTTGTATACTGTATATATGATGGTGTTGTTGCATGGTACATCACTCCAATTGCCATTATTTTATTATACATAAGTATATTTGTGAATAAATAGTTATCAGATCTTTAGAAGCTAAAACAAAATATGTAATTTCTCCTATTATTAATAATATTAATAATTTTATTTATATCCTGCTTTTCCTTGCAACGAGCCTAGGAGGGGTGGGGGAATGAAATGCTTTTAGGTAGTAGGAGGGTGTTTAACTTTTATTATTTATTTAATTATCATATTTATACCTTTTGTTTACCATTGATGTCATTCTTAGTGAAATATTTTTGGAGAATAATTGGATTATAAACGTCCAGTTGTCGATGTACATATGGGCATGTGAGGAGAAAATGGAGAATCTCTGCTTTGTTTAGAAGCATATTATAGTAACTATAGTAAGGGAGGCAGTGGTGATGAAAATGTAAACAAAAAGAACCCAAAAGGCGACCACCGAAGAAACAAAATAAACCCAATGAATTAAATCGTGATTCAAAAATTATACACACTTATTTATACTAGAATAACTATTTACAATCCAATACTAATACAAGTCTACAACAATCAACTATCACATCAGTGTAGCATTTCATTACATATCAATATCATTCAATTGTACTTAACAATAATTTCAAACCAGATTTAAACAGTCATTGCATGAAAATCCGACCCATAGAAATCAAACACTATCATCTAATCACATCAACAGTATGTTAAGACCAAATTTAGTCAACAAGGTTCATGTTATTCCTTGTTTCAAAGTATCTTCTTCAAAAACGTTGGTCTTAGTACTCTGTAAAAAATAAGTATAAACACACACGTGAAGAAAAGTATGTGAAACAGCAGATCCTTATTCCTTAGAATTATGGACATAGTTAGCTTAACTACAAGTATAAGCCAGTTTCTCATTAGCAAGTTACAGATGCAGTACTCAGGGCAACATGTAGAGAAACTAGAGTACCAATAGACCTCCCTTAATCTTTGCCAAGACTCTGCATTCCATGTTGAGAAAGGAAACACACACACCATACAACGATATATGGGATTCAGATGGGGCATCCAAATCTCACACAGAGATACCCTACATGATGCTCTCCAACTTGACAAATTAGGCATTTAGTGGGGAGCCTGGTAGTTATTTCTCCTCAGGCAATTGCTCATTCATTTTCCATCACCTACCAATACTAGTTTGAAAGGAAGATAAATCGACAGCCACAAACCAGACCTGTAGGGGTGATAATGGGGTTTAGGTGTCTACTGCAGGAAATATACATGAGTTGGCATCTTCAAGGCAGCACAGGAGATCTTAGAATCTTACCCATGTGACCAATTACTGTTGAATCACTTGGATTCTGTAGCATCCAAATCTCTCACATATTGGATTCTCTCCCACTAGTCGATTTCACAGCTATCACAACTGGAACAGGGAAGAGGCAGCACATAGAGCTACATTTGTGTTAAAAGGGAGGGCAAGAGGGAAGCTAGTATGAAATCCTCCTGAAATACTAGTTTCAAATAACTTTCTGTACATATACACAGAACACTAATACAATGAAGTTACCAGAAGGTATCACTATTTTTTTAAAAAAAAGTGTGATCCCAACACATGCTGTATATAACCACAAAGTTACACCCATGTCATAGCAGTATCACTAGGCCTCCTCGAGCAATGCCACATCCACATTATAAAGTCAAAAGCAGCACTCTGAGAATGCAAGCATGATTGGTGTATCTAGAACAGACAGAGTAGGAACTGTAGACAAAGGTTGGAATCAATCCAACCTTCCTGCAAGGTAGGCCCCAGACCAAACATCCTGTTGTCCCCAGCCACCCCTCACCCTAGTCCTCTTCCCAACTGGGATGAGCCAGAGATTCCTGGAATAAAACACACACTCAGCTAAGGGCCAAAACAAGTTTAATACCATCCAGCTAAAACTAACAGATAAGGTTTTGGCCAGAGGTAGCAGCAAATGGGAAAGAGGGGAAGAAGAGGATAGGAAGGGAGGGGAATCAAAGGAGGGATCACAAAAGGATAATGTACTAGAAGCCACAGCTCCATCTAAAACCTTCAAACACACAACCCACCCCCAGCCATAAAAGCAGCTATCCTTGTCTCAGGAAATCCAGACATTTAAAATAAACAAAAGACCCTAGCTTACTCCAAGCCGCCATCCCAGGCTGACTGGGATGTTCTTCCCCCAAAACCAGAACAGAAGAGACTCACCCCAAACAGGATATCCTTTTGGAGTTTAGGGCCCCATGACCTCTCTGAACCAACCCCCAGCTCTGCCTAGCTCTTAACAACCCTCCTTCTCACAACTAAACCCAATTATCCTAACGACCAGGGAGATAACCGGCAGGTGAGAGGCCCAATCTGACCTTGGAGTCCCAGCGCCAAGAGTTCCACACTCCCACCTCCACTTAACATACCATCATAGCTACACAACACATACCAGAGCAGATACAGAGCAAAAAGAATAATACAATTAAAAAGCCAGTTCAATTAAAGAGCCAGTACAGCCTGCAAACCCGTAAGGCCCCATGTCCTCACAGGAACTAACACTTTTTAATTTGAATCTACCAAGAGCGGATCTACACATAAGTGGATAAACCACTTATAAACATTTTTAATGGCGTTTTCCATCTTATTCCGCCACATGACGCTTGGCTTTTATCGTTTTATTGCTTACCCTTCCTGTCATATTATTTTTTGATGTTATTCTTATAAGTCATAGTATGATCTGTTATGTGCCCAATTGTATCGTTCCTAAGTGTTCTTTCTTTTTCTATGTTTTTTTTACAGCCAATCAGCTTCCTAGGGGCATTTTCCTTTTCTTTCCGCGCCCAAAGTTGCAGCCGTTTTTTCAGTCTTGCCTCGTGTTCCTCTTTGCAGCCACAACCTCTCTCCCCCCTTCCATGTATGGGCATTATTCTTTATGTGTTTACTCAGAAGTAAGACTCTCTCTATTCAATGGGCTTTCCTCAAAGGTAAGCCAGCATCTGATGTTAGCAGTTGAAATAAATGGGATTTACTTTTGAGTAAAGTAAATTCCCTAACCCTGCCTGGAGGCTCCCTCCCTTCCTCCCTCCATGGCTCCTGCTTAGGAAAAGCTCCCAGGGGTCGAAAGAGGGGAAATCTTTCCACCACCACCCTTTCTCTCAGAGGAGGGACAATGGAAGAAAAGAGGAAGTGGGAGGAACAATAAGCAGACAGGGACTTGAGAAAACAACGATAAAAATACATTGTGTGGCCCAGATCAGCGGATATCTACAGACAACACAACGGTAAGAAATGTATTAATAAATACATGTGCCCAGGGACGTATAAAATCGTAATAAAATAATATGTTTAATTACTCAAAAAATGACATTTCATGTATCCGTGTAGATCTGCTCCAAGTTACATTTCCTGAATCAATTCACAAAGTGAAATACAGTGATCCCTCAGTGGTTGCACACCTCTGAATTTTATGAGCCAGTTCTCTAGCCCCAAATTCCTACAAAATGCATATATTTTGGGAAACATTGCAAAACGTGCATATAGTCATGAGAAGAACACACGGAAGTCATGTATGAAAATGTATTAGGAGAAATATGTATGAAATGTAGCATGGATTTGAAAAATGGAGAGAAACCAAAATTGACAGATTTGTCCATTTGAGTATTTTTGGAGAACACAGAAAGCCATTTATTAAACCAGGAGTGGACAATTTGTGGCCTTCCAAATGTTTTGACCTACAACTCCGATCATGTCTCACTGTTGGCTATGCAGGCTACAGCTGACGAGAGTTATAGACCCAACTCTGCACTAAATGACAATTATCTAGGGCTGTGTTCATTCACCCAGCCTGAATTTTATATTCTTAAAACTTTTGGATCTTCCTATAACATTCCACATAAGAGTGAGCCATTGGGGTATAATTAACAATGGTGAATTATATAGTTATATCTAAGATTACAACTAAAAGCAAACCAGGGCCAGATCTTCACCAAGCAGGATATAACACTTTGAAAGCAGTTTGAAAATGGTATATGGAATGTGTTCTGGGACCCAACAGTTGTCAATACCATATAGAAATAATTACAAAGCAGGAGTGTAGATCCTGCCCAGGAAAGCTTGTTGCCCCAACGGGTGTGGCAAATGGGCATGTGTCAGAACCAGGGAGTGACTGAGCTGTGGCTGCTTTGTCTCTTGCTGTATTTGAGTTACATCTTGTATCTGCATTAGGAGATAGCAACTTTACGAAGACACCACCCCAGTTTGACTGAATTTCCAATTGGCTGTGGATGTATAATAAAAAAAAATATCCCATCAAACTTTCAGATGCTAGAGATTTCACCAAGAAAGAGTGAAGCACATGATGACAATTGTATGGGAGAAGAACTGCAGCCAATTTATGACCCTTTGATGTTTTAGTCTACAACTTCCACCAGCCTTATGCCGTAGCTAGACCTAAGGTTTATCCCAGGATTATCCCAGGTTCGTCCCTGCCTGAGTGCTGGACACCCTGTGTAGCAATTAGATGAACAGGTTTGACCCCAGGACAATCCTGGAATAAACCTTAGATCTAGCTACGGCCTTAGTCAGCATAGCCAAAGGTTATGCTGGAGTTGTACGCTAAAACTTATAGAAGGCCATAAGTTGCCCACTCCTGAATCAGAGCCATTCCTTGTGATACCGCTGGGGCAATATGTGAAACTTTCACCATGCTAATGTTACTCCTCTGTTTTGGGAGCATTTACAGTCATGTGGGAAAGGTCACGCTAGTCTTAAGAAATATGTTTGTAAGCCACCTCGAGAGCCTTTTTGGCAAAAGGGTGAGATAAAAGAACTATAATAAATATAAATACTGAGACCAGCTGTGAAGCCTAAATTACCCTGGTGGCACAGGAAAGAAAAGCACCACAGGGGCTCCCAGATGACTACTATAGCATGAGAATCTAATAGAAATGTTGGAGAAATCCACAATAGATTCAAATGAGTTTGGATTTCTATGAATCTGAGCTGTGGATTCCACAGTGAGGCAGGTTTTTTTCCAAGTTACATGGCTTATGCAGACTTGGGTTTTGTTTTGTTTTTACTTTGGAGTGGGAGGGCACAATTTGCACAAACTCACTCTTAATGTGCACTTGCAGAAATGGAATGCAATCTTTGTAAATCCCTCAAATCTGATTTTGTCAACAAGCAGACAATGGAAGAAAAAATTTCTGACAAACCAGGAAACAAAGATGGTTATTAACAAAATCTGGGCTTTAACAAAATTCAAACATCCCTAGAATCCAAGTTACTGCTTGGTAAGTTTTCATTTGTATCCACCTTCGGTCTTTCTTTAGGCATTTTCCCCATTATAAACTTTGGGGCCAAGCTGCATACCAAATGGGGAGGGACACCAGAGAAGAAAAACTAAAGCCAAACCCTGAGTTGACATCTGTATGTTCCAGAAAGGAGATGTAGCAGCAAAAATGGCGCTACGTTTAGCACAGACCAAATCTCAATCCATGCCAGCAGATCATGCCTCTGCTTTCCTTTACAATCAAGAATGTCATTTTAAAAATGCTAGCACCACTTTAATAGGTCAAGGCCTGGGTCATTCTGGGCAACTGAACTTCAACTGCTCTGCCTCCACAGCAGCCCTATCAAAATAACATTTGATAGAGAGCAGAGAGGCAAATAAAGCACATAAAATCAGATCTGACAGGCTCAATCTTGTCTGTAAGCATACTTAAATCCAGAATGAAATTACCTTCAGATTCAGCACAACATTCAGGAGCTCTGTGGGGTTTAGGGATGGACAAATCATTCTATTTACAGTTTGTGTCAGTTCTGCGTCAGTTTGCATTAAAAAAAAACCCTACAAAAATTCATGCTTATATTCATATGCAACTTTACCTACTTTCTTTTTTAAAATGTAAGTTATCAAAAATGTAAGATATTTCGATCATCCCAGACTGCAAGACACGGAATAATGGGCTCAAGTTACAGGAAGCCAGATTCCGGCTGGACATCAGGTAAAACGTCTTGACTTTTAGAGCAGTACGACAATGGAACCAGTTAGTTAGGGAGGTCATGGGCTCTCCCACACTAGAGGCCTTCAAGAGGCAGCTGGACAGCCATCTGTCAGGTATGCTTTAAGGTGGATTCCTGCACTGAGAATGGGGTTGGATTCTATGGCCTTATAGACCCCTTCCAACTCTACTATTCTATGATTCTAAACCACTGGGGCCTGCAACAATAGGTTGCAGCAAGGAGTATTCCTGTTCAGGATTCCAACCAGCCCCAAATGTCCTGTCCTTGGATACATCGTTCCATTCTCTCACTCCATTTTCCTGCGTCCCCTCTCCAGCTATCAGACTACATTCCATGAGCACTAAGCATTCTCAGTCTTCATTGGTCTATTTTCAGGTTTCCCTCTTTCCGTGTGTGTGTACTTATGCAAACTTTGGGGTTTCCCCAAGTTTGCCGATACCTCCCATTTGTGGGTGGATGGTGCCATTTTGACCCTCAAAGAAGTGCCCTTCCCCCGTGTCCCACTCATGTGGCTGCAGGGAGGCTGTTGCAGGCGGAAGGAAGAAAGAGACATGCCTCCTTACCACTGGAGGAGGGTCCATGGTGCCACTGCTCAGGGGTGGGGGGGCAACACCAATATTAGGTGGCTGCACCCATCCCTCCAGCCTCTGCTGAATCATGGCTCCCTCCCTCCCTCCCAATATGCAGTGTGGGTTCATCTGGTCACGCTTTTGGGGGCCAAGTAGGATTTCTTTCACATAGCCTGATTGGCCCGGGCTATGTGTTTTTCGCCTACTTCACACTGTAAGTGTGGAGAGAGTGTTTTAGGTACTTGGGGTATTAGCAATTGTTCACATTTGGCCTAGGCTTTTAGGGGTAGGCATGTTTAGGAAACAGAGACGGTGATCATTCTGTGGCACCGTTATTTGGTGACAGGTGATGCCTGAGGCTTTCTGCTGAGGTTTCTCACAGCCCCAGTGCGGGGATAAGGGTTACTTGTGAGGCCAACAAACCTCACTCCACCAGATGCCTTGCAGATTGGGTGTCTGTGACATGGGAAGGCTTCCCCTCCACAAAAGGGGTAGGCCTGTGGGTGGTGAACAAGCAGACGCCACTTATCAGATATAGAATGTTTTCCCCTTTAAAATGTCTCCTCATTGCTGGTGTAGTGAGAGCCCACTCAGTGCTCCCTTTGCAGATCTTAATAAATGTGGCCCTACTTTGACACCATACATAGTGGTCTCGTCCCTTCATTCCCCCCTTCTTTTTACCTGCAATTGAATTTGGAATTAGCATATATGGTGCTGATTTGAAGGAGAATGCAAGTGGAGGAACTAGGGGGTAAAACTACACATTACTACATGTCACATAGGCCTTAGCTATACCTAAGGTTTGTCCCAGGGTCATCCCTGCCTGCTCCCGGGATATCCTGGGTGCCCTTTACATGAACAGGGATGACCTCGGGACAATCCCGGGATAAACCTTAAGTCTAGCTAAGGACATAGTGTACAGTTGATCCCACACTTTATTTTTGTTCTAGAGTAAGTGTGCATGGCCCTGATCCAGCTTGAGGTTACCATGTGCTGGAAGGTGTGATGTAAACCTTTCACTCTCAGCCACTTGGTTCCTGAAATTCCACTCCTCAGCATGTTTTTTTTTTTAAAAAAAAAAAAAACAGCCTCTGATGATGCCGATGGATTAGCGCCATATTTACTTACTCTAGGGTTTCAGCTATTTGGTATTATGTAAATGTAATAGAGGAAGAAAGAATACTTTGACCAGCAGAGATGTATCCATTGTTAGATTAACTAAATTCTTATTCATTTTGATGGGTCTACTCTAAGTAGGATTAATATTGCACACAACTCTAGATTGGGTAGCTTAAGATATACTACAATACCAGGTGCTGCTTGCATATAAATGATACCTGCTGAAATTCCCTTTTCTATACAACTGTTAAAGATACAAGAGTCCTGTCCTCATTTTCATATGATCACCCTACATTTATGCATCATTAAATACCTGTACAGCTAGGGCTGAAGGTATTTGCTTACCATGTACTGTGAACCCTTGCTCTCGCACACTCTGGAAAGCTTCTGGAGTAAACCCATCATTTCTAAGAAATATTTGTTTTCACCACCATTAAAAGAAGGGAGAGGAATATGAAACTCGCTACAGGATGAGAAGAATAGATGGAGGATGAGGTCCAGATGTCTATTTTTAGTTCCTTACTTGCCCCTGCTCAAGAGTGATTGCATTCAAATCAGATCAGTCAGGAAATAAAACAAATGTCAAATTGAAATGAATGCAGCTGTAATTTGAGGCAAGAGAAGAACTGATTGAAATCCTCTTTCATTTTCTCCAGTGGCAGAGAAGCCCTGCTATCCCTAGAGAAAATGAGCGAGAGATGGCGAGGTGGGTTGCATAACTGAATGGTGACGAAAAATTGTGAGATACAGAAAAATCTCTTAGGCCTTAGCTAGACCTAAGGATTATCCCAGGCAAAAGGAGGGGTCATCCCTGCCTCCTCCCAGGATCCCCTGTGTGTCATTTGGATGCACAGGGATGATCCCGGGACGATCCCTGGATATACAGTAGGCCTGGTCTAGCTATGGCCTTAGAGTCTCTCTATTCCGCCAAGTTGTTTTAGTAGCAAAACCTGATAATTTCAGCTCAGAAAAATACTCAATTAGGAATCACTAACAAAGTACATTAACCTACAATTCTCAGGATTTGTTGCAGGAACCCTCGAGAGTATTATCAAGTTTATTTATGTTCATACTACAAATATATCCCTAGGTACTGCCTTTCCCTCAGAAAGAAATGCAAAGCATCAGGTATTAAAAAGGAAGGGAAATGCATTTATTCCATCCAGAAAACAGAGGAGGGACTGACGGTGAAGAGAAGAAAAACCAAGGTGGACTTCGATTTTACTAGACATCCTATTTAGGAATGGATGAGTCTATCTGCTTTGCTTTCTCTAACATTTACACAAACAAGTTCATTCCACCCCATTTCTACATCAGTTCAAAAATGTTTTTTTTAAAGTCCACAAAAATGTTTGTACATAGTTTTTGGACATCCTTCCCCTAATATATACATTATTGCTGTGCTTTCCACATATGCCTTTTGTACACTATCTCTCCTAATGTTTGCATTTTTAAGTACAAATTCCCTTGATTCAGCTGGTTTGTATTGAAATGTAACACTCCCCCAAATCACCTTTATCCCTAATCCTGGAGAGAAATTCCTACAGAATTTAGAAGTCTATGCTCAGAAGAAACAACTGTAGGAATTATGAGGGGGGTGGAAAACAAATTTAGATAAATGTTGTCAGTAATCCCTGCTCAGAATCCAATGGGTTCGGGTCCGTGGACTGCTTCCGGCCAACCAGCTTTGGTACCCAGGTGGTTGGAAGGAAGATGAAGAAGGGAAGCAACCAAGATTAGTAAGCAGAGTAGCTTAGAGTAGTGATCTAACTGATTCAAATCAGTTCAGATTCCTATGAATCTGACCTGTCGGCCAGTTTTACACTTTGGGGGGGCAATGTGCTAATTCACGTTAGTGATTTAGTGCAAGTGCACTTTAGCAAGTATAATAAAATTTGGGTTAAAAAATGTGAGAAAACGATGGAATGAAAGTCACCTGTCAACCTGCAAAATGCAGACGGAATGGATTTAACAAAATCTGGTGGTGGCCAGTGCTGTTCTGGTTGTGTGAGTGTGCGCGTGTGCATGTCTGGGATGATTAGAAAGGAGCATGGAATTAAAAGGAACAGATTCTTTCAATAAGATAAAAGGACTGAGCAATTTTAGGACTATAGCAACTCACCATTCACCATGCCAACTTCCTCTACATTTTATCTGAAAAGACTATTTGCTGTAACTTTTCACTGATTTGAATTAGTCTTTTATATGACACTGTGATGTCTAATTTGAAGGGCTGACCATGTGCCATGATTGAAAGTGGACTCCAAACACCACCCATAGCCTGAGCATGTTCGTCATCTGTTGATTTCCAAACCACTGGCATCTTGGTAAAGCATGGTGGCATATGCAGAATAGCAAAAGTTGTCTATTTGCTTCTGGTGTTGACAGATACAGTGGATAGCATCTCTGCTTGGGCGCTAGCATTGGGTGAAGAAACCACACAGGGAAATGGGTGCAAATGGAACTCCAGGAGTTGGCATTGCCAAGTTGCTACATTGACCTGTCACTACTCAACCCCCCTTTCATGGCTCAGCACTGTCTACAACATGCAACTATAATGGAAGCACGTAAAGGTACTCTGAAGTCTCTGACGCTGCATCATTGTTGATGTTTAACATCTGGATGCTTAGTACTTGTCTATGAGCTACACTGTTCAAGCATGTTTGCTAAATACAAATGCTGCTGACTTTTGCCTTAAGAAAATTAAATATCTGGTAAATAACCCAGAGGCAAAACAAAAATAAACCCCAAACCTAATGAGGGTACCCCTCCCCCACCACTATTTATGACAATTTGGATACATGTGCCCCAATTCTAGCATTCACTAAAATAGGGTGACCATATGAAAAGGAGGACAGGGCTCCTGTATCTTTAACAGTTGCTTAGAAAAGGGAATTTCACCAGGCGTCATTTGTATATATGGAGAACCTGGGGAAATTCCCTCTTCATCACAACAGTTAAAGCTGCAGGAGCTATACTAGAGTGACCAGATTTAAAAGAGGGCAGGGCTCCTGCAGCTTTAACTGTTGTGATGAAGAGGGAATTTCCCCAGGTTCTCCATATATACAAATGACACCTGCTGAAATCCCCTTTTCAATACAACTGTTAAAGATACAGGAGCCCTGTCCTCCTTTTCATATGGTCACCCTAATTAAAAGGAGCAATGTGATTATTAGATTGGGACAATAAATATGTAATGCTGTCAGACAGGAAAGGCAAATCTGAAAGCACCAAACCAAAAAGATTACAGGAATATGGATATAGATAGAAACACACACAGAGAGAATTCAGTTTTGTTTTGCTTTTTCTATTTCACTTTAAAATCAACAGAAATATTAATACCATGCATATTTGCCCTCAGAAGAGATCTTTGGCCCTTAACTTCTGTATAGCAATGAATTTCTCTTTAATTTTAACTGAGGAGGCAGTAATCTCTGTGGACTTACCTGTTTTAAAGCAGCTTGTAAAAAATTCTGCCCATGCAGCCTTATACCTGAAAATATAATGAGCCTCTTTGCTATAAACATTCTACAAATTTGTAGCTCCAGTCTTAACATGGAACAACCCTTGAATTATAAATGTCGTGCACAGATGTATAATTGATATCATAATACACTGTAGGCAGGGATTCATTTCAGATGAGGGACAATGAGCAGTGAATTTTTAGGCTAGCTTGCTGGCTGACTTCCTGTGCTAGAAGGCCAAAGCTTTCAATCACTAAGCCCCACCCCTTCGTTCACGGGCCGATAGTTTTGCGTTAGTTTGCAACTATTGTAAATGACTCTGACATAGAACAATTTAGGATGAGTGATAAGGACTTTGTTGAAAGTTAAGTCTAAAGTGAATGTCTTGGCTGAACTTCTGGAAAACACAACCTTAGGGTAGCCCCAAAGCAAATTATTTAGGTACAACCTACAAAATGTGCTTACAAAATGTAAGAACTTTTAGGTTAGTGATAATCAAGTAACAAAAGAGGTCCAAATTAGTGAGCTAATTATAATTCCATTGTACACATTTAGGAACATTTTATTTATTTATTTCATTTATATCCCACCTTTTTTCTTCCAGGGAACCCAAGGCGGCATATATAATCCTCCTCCTCTCTATGTTATCCTCGCAACAACAACCCTGTGAGGTAGGCTGGGCTGAGAGTCTGTGACTGGCCCAAAGTCACCCAGTGGGTTTCCATGGCTGAGTAGGGGCTAGAACCCGCACCTCCCGACTCCCAGTCCAACACCTTAGCCACTACACCACACTGTCTCTTGTGAATATGTGTTGCTGCTAGGTATCATCAGAAAAAGATGTTCCCTGGAATCCATGTGACTCAGGGAAGAAAACAATCTGCTGCAGAATCCACAGGTTAGATTCATAGAAATCTGAACTCATTTGAATCCGTTGCAAATTTCTCTTACATCCCTAACTGTGCTGCAAACTTTACTAATCATAGAGAGCAAAAGAAATTTACTTGCAAGTGTGAAATAAAATAAATTTACTTGGAAGTGTGAAATCCAGTTGCAACGATATCTAAAATGGCTACTGCTTTAGATTTCCATTTCTTTCTTGGTCTACCTAAAAATAATAATTAAAAAAATACTTTAATTGATATCACAACTCATGGAGCACTGTGCTAGTCACTGTTGATTCAGCACTCAGAATACGTTAGCAGCTAAATTCCTACCTGTTTCACCAACCATGCCTTATCAGCAGATTGTGGCATAGGCATTTAGTGAGCAAAGTGGCTCATTTGCTAAACTTCTCAATTTCACTCTGCTGTTGGAGACAAAGAAGCACGGTCTTAACAACAGGAACAACAACAAAACAGTGGCAATTCTTAAAAACTATTCCCCACTTCAAGAAACCTACTTTGCACTTTCCAAAAGGCAGTTACCTAGCAACACGGTGGCAGGCTCTTCTATGCTTTCTAAAATGGACTGCACCTTAGGTGGCAAAGAAGATACAGTTTCAGAGAACCTGCCTTCACCATAAAAAATAAAGGCTAGGGAGTCAGTAATGCTAAGCTCAGTGGGACCTACTTCTAATTAAACATGCTTAGGAGTGCATGCAGCTACTAAGAAGGTGACAGGTAGTAGCATTTAAGTATGGCTTGAACACGTTCTCGGAACACATTCCAAGAGTGTCCAGGACAATAAGCGTGCGTTCAAATTACTTCCACCACATTTAAATTGTTACATCTCTCTTCATCCTCAGAAGCAATGGTAGACACTGTGGACAGGGATGGGGAGGAAAAGGCTTCATAAAAATCAAATACCTCTTGGATTACCACATATGTTTCAAACAAAAGGGTTCAGCGCATGAGGCTGAAATCCCACATCCTTACCAGGACTGTCTGCTTCTTGACCCTTCATGGGATTAAGGTCAGTTCCTTTACACAGGCGGACATGTGCTTTGAACCAGGGACTTCCTTTCTCAATTCGGTTATATAGCTTTCATTTTACAGCAACTAGATGGTGCTGCAGTTATAGTGCAATGCTGTCATTACTCACAGCCGATATATCAGATAAATATCCGCTATCGGGTTAT
This sequence comes from Elgaria multicarinata webbii, assembly GCF_023053635.1. NCBI lineage: Eukaryota > Metazoa > Chordata > Lepidosauria > Squamata > Anguidae > Elgaria > Elgaria multicarinata. The sequence continues at coordinate 19,771,152 of NC_086177.1, forward strand.
CTCTGATCTTTTTGAAAGCGGGATGAAGGTTAGAAAGCATGGGTGATGCACTGGAAGTTGACAACATCATGCAAAGTCTCACAAACCTCTGTGAGAGACCAATCACTAGTGTGCAATAAAAGCCTATTGCAGAAATTCTCAGAGGCTCTGTTCCATTAAGAGTTGCCTAATAGGAAGAAATTTAATACATGCCCTTCAATACAACATCGGGGGGGGGGGGTTAAGGGCAACTGCAGAAGACCTAGGGGCCTTGCTTCCTAGACTCCCCTACAGGCTGTACTAGTGCCACCAGCCTGCAGATTTCTGTGGGGCTTTGGTGAAGGCACCAAAGAAAATACTGTAGTTGATTTCCAGCAGATTTCCAGTGGCAAACTACTATGAGAAAATGCACTGTCCAAATTAAGCTTGGAAAGAAGCTAAATCTGGACAACATAGTATTCTTACCTGTTTGCTGCCAATTCTGGCAGTATATCTATCCTCTTTTTGCTGCTGGTGCTGCTGCTGCCTCAAGTTTTAGTGGGATGGTAGGGGCGGCCCTTGGAGGGTGAAGGGGTAATGTGTGGTCTGCAAGCCACGTGTTGCCCACACCTAATGTAGTGAAATGAGAGCAAATCTATGCTTGGTGCAGTTTATAAAGCTGTAACAACTGAAATCCTCCTTAATATCCACAAGTGTGTAGGAGTTATTGCTGAATAAATGTGTGACCCTCCATTCTCCACATTACTGTCCTCTGTGAATTTTCCTACTTTTACCTCTGTTTTTAATAGAAGCAGACATGTTGAATTGCATTGAGTGGATGAGATATTTCCCAATCAGTCAAAGGTTATTGCTAGATGATGGTTTAGCCCAGGATGAAACCCGAGCTCACCCCTGTGCGTGCAGATGACGCACAGGGGATCCCAGGGTCAGGCTGGGCTAAACCCTCCCTTGACCCAGGATAACCGGATCCACTTTTGGCCCGGTTTTTCCGCAGCCCCGGGCTGAGCCCAGGGCTGCGGAAAGTCTAGCAGGTTCTGCAGCTTTTCCCGGCTATGCAGCTTACTTACGAGTAGCCTGGAGAAGCCGCGCACTGGGCACAGTGCTTGGGCCGGGGGTGAGGGAATCGTGGGGGGAGAGATGGGGGCCAGGGGGGGCAAGCAGGCAAGTGAGTGGGGGGTGAGCGAGCAGGCAAGCAGGGGGGACAAATGGATGGGTGAGCGAGCGGGCGAGCGGGGGGAGCGGACTGGTGAGCAGGGGGCATCAGACATTGTGGCGGGGAATCCTTTATTTATTTTTTTAAAAAAGCCATACCTTTTCATTGGTGCGCTCCTGCACACATGGCCCCTTTAATTTTTTAAAAAATGGCCGACGCAACGGGGCTTTCCCTTACCCCGTCTGTCGCATGTTACCTCTAGCTAGGGGCGATGGCCCATGCTAGCTTCAGTGCGGCCTCGCCCCTACTCCCCACCGGATTAACAGGTAGGTCTAGCAAGGCCCAAAATCTCACCTGCTTAATTCCTGTGTTTTCAAGTAGTTGCTGCGAATAGCAGAAAATAAAAGGCAGCCATCCTAGGTGGGCTGTGGGGAGATGTATCAGGCCTAATGAATCCCATTCAGATTGCTCTGTTAATTGTGGAAATTTTACCTTTCTCTTACACAAAGTCATTCCTATGGGAGGAGGCAAAAACTATCCGCCATGGAACGTACTCTAGCACGTTCCTTTCACGTTCATGCTTGCCACTTGCCGATCATGTTCAGGCAATGTAGTGGTAATATATGGGCTCGGCAGAATTATTCTTGTATTGGGAAAAGTTTTATGGGTGTACAGACAGTGTAGAAAGCGCAGCCAGATGGCAAAGAGGGGGGAGCTCTTGTATCTTTCACAATTGGGTAGAAGAGGGGATTTGGGAAGGTGCAGTTTATACAGGCCGCAACAACTGAAATCCTCCTTAATACCCACAAGTGTGCAGGAGTTACTGCTGAATATACTGTATGTGTGACCCTCCATTCTCTATATAATTCTCCTCTGTGAATTTTGATGAGATATATTATCCAAGTACACCCTGGACCTCCTGCTCATGCAAACTGCCTCTGCCTGACTCCCTGTCCCAGTGTAGTCCATCACCCTATGCTCCAATCTCAGAAGAAGGTTTGCTTGGGGTGGGAACATGGGGTAGCAGTGGGGAAGAGAATATCCCCCTTGTGTGAGAAAACTCATCTCCAATACTGAAAATACTAAATCTGAAAAAGCCCAAATTGATCAAACAGTATATAATTTGCAATCATGCCAGAAATAAAGAGGCAGACCTTGAGATTTGAGTTAAACACGTTTACACAGCCACATTTGTTATGCACATTAGAAATCTGCAGCAGCAGCAACAAAAACTTCAGCAGTGCATAATATAGCCAAGGGTGAGCCTGTTCCCAGAGCTTTCCTCCTACACCACTTCAACTGGATAAGCCTGACCAAACCAAACCTGGAGGTGTATTACTTGGCTCTAGTCTTGTTGGCCAAACCATTAGGTGCTAGGTCATTCTTCTGAGGCCTCAGCTAGACCTACGGGTCTAGCGTGACAGAGGGGTGAGGATTTCGCGATATTGTTATCACGAGATCTCCCCCTCTGTTTACACGTGGCGCGTTACAACCTCAGAGGAACAGGACATTGCACTCGCCATTTTGTTTTGTTTTTTTAAAAAACAAAAAACACAGAAGGAGCACATGAGCGCTCGTGTGTTAAAATTTAGATGGTTGTTGTTTTTTAAAAAAACTGCTTCCCCCCCACACCACTCCTGATGGGTGCAGAGTTCCTCAGGAGCTCTGTGCCCCATGTGCTGTTCCCAGCTCCTTGCGGGTAACTGTAAGGAGCCAGGACAAACTGCTATGCCCACCTACATGTTCCACAGTCTTGGGATCATCTTGGGACCACGGAAAAAGCAGGCTACAATTGTAGGGCCATATCCCGGGGAAAGGAAGGGATCATCCCTCCCTGCTCCTGGGATCACCTCTGTCATGTGGACACACAGGGACGATCCTGGGGAGATCCTCGAGATATCGCCCCATGTAGCTATGGCCTGAGTCACTACTCTTGGGTGCTGCATTCCAGTAGTGTGTGAGGCTGCAGGCAAAATGGTCAAGCCTGAAGGGGTGTGGGGAAAAAATCAGGAAGCCACCAAACAAATCAGTGGTCAGGGGAAAGGGTGTGTGGTCATCTGGGACTTTTTGGAAGATCAGATACAGACCCCATGAGATAACAGAAAATGAAACACCAAACCTAAGGCTGATCAGGTAAAAACATCCCCACTTGGACCCAAAGTGACTGGTGTTATCAACACTACTATCACAATGTAAGTGTAAAGGACTCCAGACCACCAATGGAAGACAGCTTGGCTTGGGGCAGAGCCAGCTTATAGGGCCTCTGGCCCAATGTTCTCACATTCCCAATGTTCCACTTCATCATCATAATCTACATGATACATGAACATTCAAGGTGGGGTTACCAAGTTTTTTTCCGGACAAGGAGAAATGTGCCAAAGGGAAATTTCCCCTTTATGCTGATACAGTGAGATTTTTCTTTCTCCTGCTGATCATTTGCTTGACATGAAATTGTCAAAAGTGCAAGAGTTCTTCCAGAAAAAGTTGTGGTAATTCTAAGGGTAGTTAAAGCTGAAACAGTAAGGTTAATTATTAGTACATCACATATGAGAAACATTGAGCCATTGTACTAAAAATGAGCCCATATTTTTTGACATATCACCTGTTCTGAATTAGTTGTAAGATTGGTACAAAGTTCTCTGGAGTTGCCACCTGAACCTCCCCAAATCCCTGAACTGACTTTGTACTTTCATCTTATGGATCTCCAGTGGTTCAAAGGAATATAAGGAAGATAAATGAATATAACGAATATAAAGAAAATAGATACTACTGGTGCAGTTACTGAGGCAGTGAAGTAGAAAAATATTGGTGTCTAAAGTATAGCAGCGCATGTCAGGCCGACAGATTTCTATCAATGAATTTTGAATTATTCTCCCTACATATCATTATACTGATAGCAATTCCAACAGTCCTGAAAAATCTATAGACCCATTTCTTTAGGATACAGTATTGAGCAAGGGAGCAATCTCCATTCCATTGAAATTATTTACCAAGCTGCCATTGGCAACAATGGAGAACTGCATTCTATATTAATAACTACAAACATTGATGTCCATCTCATAAAACAATTTAATACTATAAACTGATCAGAATGGATGCCAGGAATGACTAGGAATGGTAGAACAGTTAATGGTATATACTGTATATACTGTGATCATTACAAAACATGCTCAGAAAGATAGGGGAGGTGACTGGTGAGGAACATTTTGAATGAACTGACTGCAAGTAACCAAGGAATTTCCATTTCTCCTCATTTAATCAGTTAAGAGATGGGCAGTCAAATGAACAAAAAGAAATGCCATCTGTGATCTGAGGTTGCAATGTTAGGCATGCAACAAAAAAGTGCTAAATAAATGCAGACATTTAAAAATGTACACACACACTTTAATTAATGGGGGGGGGAAATGTGTACATTTTTTAAAAAATGTACTTTACTGATATATGCCCAAATATTTGTACAGAACCACCACCACCCAAAGCTATAGGGACAAGAGTTGGACCAAGCTTTGAGGTGGAAGTTGGAAATTTGAGAATCTCAACAAGCTTGAGTTTTGCTGAAACACTCATCCCTGGTACTTTCTCAGAAAGAAACTGATAGAGCTATCCTAAATAGGCCCTCTTGGAAGTAAATTTCTTTGAGTTCAATGGGGCTTAGTCCTAGATTTGTGTGTGTAGGATTGTGTCCTACTATGGCTGGATCAGGCTCTAGTTAAACTCAGGGGCAATCCCAAAGCAAGTCAATCAGCAGGCAATGGTCAAAGACACAGTTTTATAAGGCAAGAGAGGTCTGATGAGCAGCCAGGTGAAAACAGATATCATATATAGTCCAAGAAGTAAAATCAGGTAGGAGTCCAAGGTCAGTAGCACAGAGGTTCAAACTCAAGGCAGTAGAAGCTGGTAAAGATAGTGGATGAGTTCAGATGACATTCTAATCAACAGTTGTTTCCCATTCTTTTCCTAGTTCCACCTCCCCATCAAAGATTAGCATGTCATCCAAATTCAGCCAGTGTGTTGTTCTAGCACTGGCTAGGCAGCCACGGACGGCTTTTAACACTAAAACCTGCTGAGACCTACCCAGAACTCAGCTGCACTGCATTAGAGCTCTCTGATCAGAGCCCTACTCATGAGGAGTCATTTACTCCTGAAGAGTTCTTCCTTGCAAGTATGCACTCCTTCTCACAGGAGCCCTACAGGCCTGTCGCTTGAGGTGTTGATGCTCTGGGGGCAGTTTCATTACATCCCTCTGGCCACCCTGGCATCTACTCATTTAGTTGAACACATGACAGTTTGCATAGGTGTAAATGTGTAAAGGACTTCCAAGCAACTGGAGACCTCCATTCACAGGACTTCTGCATGGAGAGACTAAGGCCATAGCTAGACCTAAGGTTTATCCCTGTATCATCCAGGGGTCAAACCTGTTCATCTAGGTGACACACAGGGGATCCAGTGCTCAGGCAGGGCTGAACCCTGGATGATCCCAGTTAGGGTGACCATATGAAAAGGAGGACAGGGCTCCTGTATCTTTAACAGTTGCATAGAAAAGGGAATTTTAGCAGTTATCATTTGTGTATATGGAGAACCTGGTGAAATTTCCTTTTCATCACAGCAATTAAAGGTGGAGGAGCTATGTTAGAGTGACCAGATTTAAAAGCAGGCAGGGCACCTGCAGCTTTAACTGTTGTGATGAAGAAGAAATTTCACCAGGTTCCCCATATATACAAATGACACCTGCTGAAATTCCCTTTTCAATGCAGCTGTTAAAAATACAGGAGCCCTGTCCTCCTTTCCATATGGTCACCCTAATCCCAGCATAAACCTTAGGTCTAGCTGTGGCCTAAGTGAGCTCAATGGGACTTAGCTCTAGGTTTTGTAAATCTGTTCTATCCACATTTTGTGGACTGTCAGGTGCTTTTTGTTCCACTGTCTAGTCATTGGCAAATTGGTTTCCCCCCTTTTCCCGAATTTACACATATTAGCATTTGTGCGAATTCATGCTGAGAAAATGTGCAACCCTCCCTATGGGGGAAATGCACAATTTCAGCCAATTTAGCTAATTTTTCTATGACTAAATTTGCATAAAATTCCAGAAAGTTAAAAAAAAAAAAAAAAAAGTGGTCCACAAGCCCATGGAATCAATGTGACTCCGCTGCAGAATCCACAGGTTTGATTCTTAAAAATCTGAACTTATTAGATTCTGTTGTAGATTTCTGAGATCCCGACGTAGTTCTTAAAAATATATATACAGCATTGTCTTTCTAATTACTGAAGCTCAGCTAGTCTTGTAGCTGTTCTTACCATGTAAGCACTCCTGCCTTAAGCTCTAGGTCTGACTGGCTTCCTGGAAGTGGCCTGTTTGTCCACCACAGAGTCCCTGCTTTATCACACCGGATAAAGAGGTTATCTGGCTGAAAAATTAGAGCAATTAGATACTTCAACAGCATAACACAGAAAATTGCTGCAAGCTTTGCGATATAAATCCTATTATCTCAGGACAGCAGAAGCTGGCGAGCAGCAAGAATCAGGCAGCAAAAATAATTACTCCGGGATGATTGCATAATAATAAATTATGGATAGATTCACTTTCTGAGCATATGAATCAAAAATGTGTACAAAGGCAATGATACTGTTGGTAATGTTAGAACAAGGGGTGTGTGTGTGCATCAGATACAGATACATTACTACCAATGTGATATACAGATAAATGGACAGGAAGCAGAACACTTGGCGAGTTTATACAAGCAGTATAGGCCTACGTTTGGTAATTTGGTTTTATCTGGAGCGCATATTGTGAATTTGTTTTTAAAAGGTGAAACTGTTCTGCATGGGAATGCACTGATGGGCTTTTGATTTGGCGTAATAAATTGTGCCCTCATAAGGGAAAGGGCAAACAGTGCCCCTAGTGACAGAACATTGTATTAAGCTTTGCTGCAATCAGCACCTATTTGTGTGGAATGTATCAAAATGCAGGATTTTGTATGACCAAGTGCATGTGATTTTTCCTGGTTCATAGTATTGGGACCAAGCCTTCTTGCCTCTCCCCTCCTTTTCACCCCTTGTGCACCAGCTTTTTCCTGGTTTTTTTTTTTATCCTGTCTTGTTAGCTCACATTAAGCCAGGAATCTCCAGTTTGGACATATCAGGGAACTCTGGCATAATACAATCCATAGATGAAGTGCCAAGCCGGGCATCCAACAGATACAGAAGTGAGGGATGAGTGCTCAGCTGCAATGTTCATTCCTAGCTTCATAAAGCATGGTTTATGAAGCCAGGTAGGATAGTCCAAAATTTGTGTGAGTGTGTGCATGTTAGAGAAATCAAGCAAATTCCACTAAATTAAACATGCCTGCAAATAAATCTATAAAAATATGCTCCTAATTTTCTTGAACATTATACTGGGAGGGGGGATTTTGCATTTAACAAGCTGGTGCTTAACATCTTTGCCTTAGAATTCATCACTTGAATGAAGACAATGCCTTTAAAATGCCCTTGGAAATTGAATTCAAAAAGCAGCATTTAAAAGGTTTTAGACTGCTATAAGTCTAACTGCATAATCATTTGCATTTCTACTCATAAGTAAGACCTACTGATTTGAACAGGGCTTACTTCCAAGTAAATGTTTACAGGATTAATATAGATACAGGACTAGATCCAAAGGAAGTTAGTTAAATTGATATCACTGGGGTTTACATCAGACTAATGACTGATTCATTTTTGCATTGGTTTGAATGGGACTAACATGCTCTGGATACAACCCAAAGCTCGAAATTTTTGGATCTGTGCAAAATTTCATTTCATCTCTAATCAGTAGAAAATGATCAGGGAGAATCATTGCCTGCAGGCCTCTAATTCTTACATCTCGTGAGTGTGCGAAAACGTTTCATGCCACTGAAATGTACAGCGAAGAGGATATATTCACCACATTCCACCTCCTGTTTGTTTGCTTGACTAGTCAAGGTTAAAAGTGCTAATGTGCAGCATTGTGCTGAGGCACAGAAATGCTTCACATGTAGCTTTTACTTACGCTCGCTTCACTGACAAGCTCTGTGGCATACTTGCCTTCTCCCCTCCTTCTTACAAAGGACTTGAAGCTGGGAATTACTGTAGACATAATTGTTTTGGAGGAATCGTGATAAAAACAAGTCCACAGAAGCCAACTGAACTCCAAGAAAATAAGCTTCCCTCCCCCTCCAATGGCCTGAGAAACACTTTGTTTTGGTGTGTAGTTGGCTTATTGGTTTGTGCTGTTATGATCGTTCCTTCCCCGTTTTTATCTTTCAATTCCAAATTCAACAAATCCAGTATTTGTATGCGATGTGAAATGCCCTTCAACAAATTCATTGCAAGTTCTGTAGGCTTCAAGATTTTCCTTATGTAGGATGTACATCTGTACTCCCAAATGAAGCTGGGGCTGAACCCATTGAACATAATGGGACTTACTCCTGAGAAGACTTGTATAGGCTTCACTGTGGAAGACATATGGAAAACCTTAAGTCCATTGACTTTATGTATATATATATATATATACACACACATGGTTGTGATGACTAATTCTTGATGTGTATTGGATTTAGCCAAAGCCTGAGCCAATCATGTCCCTTCATAACATTTGTGGTGCTTCCTGAGATGAGCCAGGCTTCCCTTCAATAGGGTGACCATATGAAAAGGAGGACAGGGCTCCTGTATCTTTAACAGATAGGGGGAGATATGCCCAATTAAATGCAAAATTCCAGAGGTTAGCCAGAAGAGATAAGGAATTATTTTTAAACAAGCAATGCACGGAAGTGGAAGAAGACAATAGAATAGGAAGGACAAAAGACCTCTTCCAGAAAATTAGAAACATCGGAGGAAAATTCCAGGCAAAAATGGGTATGATCAAAAACAAAGATGGCAAGGACCTAACAGAAACAAAAGAGATCAAGAAAAGGTGGCAAGAATATACGGAAGATCTGTATAGGAAGGATAATAATATCGGGGATAGCTCAGATGGGGTGGTCAGTGAGTTAGAGCCAGACATCCTGAAGAGTGAGGTTGAATGGGCCTTAAGAAGCATTGCTAATAACAAGGCAGCAGGAGACGACGGTATCCCAGCTGAACTGTTTAAAATACTGCAAGATGATGCTGTCACGGTGATGCATGCCATATGCCAGCAAATTTGGAAAACACAAGAATGGCCATCAGACTGGAAAAAATCAACTTATATCCCCATACCAAAAAAGGGAAACACTAAAGAATGTTCAAACTATCAGACAGTGGCACTTATTTCACATGCCAGCAAGGTAATGCTCAAGATCCTGCAAGGTAGACTCCAGCAATTCATGGAGCGAGAATTGCCAGATGTACAAGCTGGGTTTAGAAAAGGCAGAGGAACTAGAAACCAAATTGCCAATATCCGCTGGATAATGGAGAAAGCCAGGGAGTTCCATAAAAAACATCTATTTCTGTTTTATTGACTATTCTAAAGCCTTTGACTGTGTGGATCATAACAAACTGTGGCAAGTTCATAGTGGTATGGGGATACCAAGTCATCTTGTCTGCCTCCTGAAGAATCTGTATAACGAACAAGTTTCAACGGTAAGAACAGATCACGGAACAACAGACTGGCCTAAGATTGGGAAAGGAGTACGGCAGGGTTGTATACTCTCACCTTACCTATTCAACTTGTATGCAGAACACATCATGCAACATGCTGGGCTTGACGAATCCAAGGCTGGAGTTAAAATCGCAGGAAGAAACATTAACAATCTCAGATATGCAGATGACACCACTTTGATGGCTGAAAGCGAGGAGGAGCTGAGGAGCCTTATGACAAAGGTGAAAGAAGAAAGTGCAAAAGCTGGGTTGCAGGTAAACCTCAAAAAATCCAAGATTATGGCAACCAGCTTGATTGATAACTGGCAAATAGAGGGGGAAAACGTGGAGGCAGTGACAGACTTTGTATTTCTGGGTGCTAAGATTACTGCAGACGCTGACTGCAACCAAGAAATCAGAAGACGTTTACTTCTTGGGAGGAGAGCAATGACAAATCTTGATAAAATAGTTAAGAGCAGAGACACCACACTGACAACAAAGGTCCGCATAGTTAAAGCAATGGTATTCCCCATAGTAACCTATGGCTGCAAGAGCTGGACCATAAGGAAAGCTGAGCGAAGGAAAATAGATGCTTTTGAACTGCGGTGTTGGAGGAAAATTCTGAGAGTGCCTTGGACTGCAAGAAGATCAAACCAGTCCATACTCCAGGAAATAAAGCCAGACTGCTCACTTGAGGGAATGGTATTAAAGGCAAAAATGAACTACTTTGGCCACATAATGAGAAGACTGGATACCCTGGAGAAGAGGCTGATGCTAGGGAAAGTGGAAGGCAAAAGGAAGAGGGGCCGACCAAGGGCAAGATGGATGGATGATATTCTGGAGGTGACAGACTTGACCTTGGGGGAGCTAGGGGTGGCGACAGCTGACAGAAAGCTCTGGCGTGGGCTGGTCCATGAAGTCACGAAGAGTCGGAAGCAACTGAACGAATAAACAACAAAAGAAAAGTGAATTTCAGCAGGTATCAATTGAAGAGGGTGAAATTCCCTCTTCATCACAACAGTTAAAGCTGCAGAAGCCCTGCCCTCTTTTGTATCTGGCCACTCTACTATAGCTAGTGTAGCTTTAACTGTTGTGATGAAGAGGGAATTTCACCCTCTTCAATTGACACCTGCTGAAATTCACTTTTCTACATTACTGTTAAAGATACAGGAGCCCTGTCCTCCTTTTCATATGTTCCCCCTACCTTCAAAGTGACCAGAACCAAAACTGGTCTTTGCATGTAATTCTGCTTTGGAAATGCAAACAACATGTCTTCAAAAATAACTTAATTTTTCTTCATTTCTCTAACTACTGATGAGGGGAAGTGGGTGTCTGAATAACTTAGAGTGACGATAAGAAAAGGATGCATGCTCACATCTGTATCCTGCAGCTTTAATTGTTGTGATGAAGAGGGAATTTCACCAGGTGCTTCATACATACAAATGACACCTGTTGAAATTCCCTTTTCTACACAACTGTTAAAGGTACAGGAGTCTTGTGCTCTTTTTCATATGGTCACCCTAAGTAACTGAAGGGTCCACCTTCTAATTATAGGGACTCTCTACTCACTGTGCTTTGGGGGCATGTACAGGCAGGTCTATGAGATGGACATTTTCCCAACAGTACCATGCTTCACTATGAACAATGCCTTGAAATGGTTTTCAAACATCACAATTCCCTAGCCCCTGCACCAATCATTCTGAAACATTTCAGGTTTCTTGCCTGTAGAAACCTCTAGGAAGTCTGCCATTTTCATACAAATTGTCCAACAAACCACTGGGGAAATTAATCACTCACCACTCCCCCAAATCTGACTGTTCCCCTTCCACATAAACTGTTGCAGCTATCCTTCTGAAACTATTTGGTACTCTAAAGTAAGTGCAACCCACCCACCCATCTGGATCAGGAATCTAGCATAGGAGAGATAGGGGGATTTTAAAGATTTGGACTGGGTCCTCTGCACCTATTCTACTGTAGAGAAGAAATAAAATGAAATGCCAATTCGGGCCTATGTAAGGTGACCATATGGAAAGGAGGACAGGGCTCCTGTATCTTTAACAGTTGTATTGAAAAGGACATTTCAGCAGGTGTCATCTGTATGCATGCAGCACCTAGGGAAATTCCCTCTTCATCACAACAGTTAAAGCTGCAGGAGCCCTGCCCTCTTTTGTATCTTGTCACTCTAGTATAGCTCCTGCAGCTTTAACTGCTGTGATGAAGAGGGAATTTCACCAGGTTCTCCATATATAAAAATGACACCTGCTGAAATTCCCTTTTGTATGCAACAATTAAAGATACAGGAGGCCTGTCCTCCTTTTCATATGGTCACCCTACCCTAGGCCTATGTCATTGCAGTTCCATGCAGAATTTCTCTTGCTTCCTCCTGCATCAGGGCATTAAAGAAGAGAAAACAGGGGGAAGAAAAGAAATGGGATCAGCTAGGTTTCATAGCAGGTGGACCTTTTTGCAATAGGGACTAGGAGTCATGCTGGGATTTCTTTTCCCTTAAGACTGTAGCACATGTTATAGTAACCATGGGGATTACTATAGCCCTCAGTTTTCTTCCAGCTATTGCTATTCTAGTGTGCCTCAACGTCCCTGTGGAAGGGCAGAAAGAATTTAAATTACTAGCTGATTGCAACTAAACATGGAAAAAGTGATGGGAATAGGTTATTAATAAGCAGATCAATGACTGGACAGCATAAAAACTGTATTATATTTCCTGACTAAATCTTGGGGGGATGCTAATGGGTCCATTGTTGTTATAGTATCCACTCCTAGCTAAATTAAGTAAAGCTCTTACATTTATGATTTTTTTGCGATTAGACACTTTGCAGTATGCTACTGTGTTTCAGCTACTTTCTTGTCCTAAGTAGGGTTAGATTTATTTCCCTCATTATGATTTATGAGGCTGTTTTAATTAATGAGTACTGTGCTTGTAATTGAATTATGAAAAATAGGTCCCATCAAGGAGAGTTCCAAGTCACACAGATGGAATTTGGTTTAACAAAATTAAGGCCTGCAAACAGTAAACATGGTGTTGTTACCAGCAATATGCCAGCAGCCAGCCTGTGCTAAACAACTGCTCTTAGGAGTAGTTTAGTCAAGGAACCTGTGCAACATGGATCCCACATAATATAGCTCACCTGAATAGAAGTCTATGTATATTTGTGTATTCTTTTAAAAAAACTAAAAGTCTCGTGCTATTATACCATCACAATCAAATTGCAGAGGTTTTAATTATATGAAAGTCCACCTGGCGGTTTTAGGAGACAAATGAATAAATATAACACCAGAATGTTATGCTGAGAAAGAACAATACTTACCATCAGAAATGCTCAAACTGAAATTCTATGAATTGGATCTAACCAGTTTGGAGTGGAACAGGGATGCTTGCATGAGTTGAATCATCTTGCACTCTCTTGAGGCACCATAGATGGTATACCTGTTATGAATTTATGGCATAGCATCATCTGATATCTTTGGGCTGATCTGGCAAATGGATGATAAACCGCCCTGAGAGCTTCTGCTATGGGGCGGTGTATAAATGTAATAAATCAAATCTAATCAAATTATGGTTCCTGCTGTGCAGCAACGAGATGTACTATATGATTCATGAATGCACAATGATTTCTAATTCCAATTCTGGCATCATCATCTATTTGTCTAACTGGTTTTAGAGCCATCTACAACAATAGCCACCATTACTACATTTTGAAACTATGAATATATAGGCAGTCTACAGGTATCTCTTTTTGTCTGTCCTGATCTTTCTGGCATTCAACTTCACTTACACCATTCCAGATAAGCCACTGAGGGATTTTATGCATGTGACAATTCGAATGTGTGCACATTTATCAGGTTGTTGCCATTCTGTACATTGCACTGGGACATAACGTTGCATGCAGATGTATAGCTGCAAAGTGGTTAGACGCTTTGCAGTATGTGCCTGTCTTTCAGGTTCAATCCCCAATAGCTCCAGGTAGGGCTGGGGAAGATGGACCAAGGGGCTGACTTGGTATAAGGCACCTTCCCATGATCCTAAGCATGGCATATCTAGTTCACCCATGCATTTTCAAAATGGATAAAAAACACTTGCATAAATGTAGTGTTTGCTGCCTGAGGCACAGCCTGACTTCCTTAGTTAGAAGGGACTTTTATATAACCGCTCTGGAGGAAGAGACATGTGTGTCCCTAAAAGAAAATTGAAAACAGCCTTTAGGGAGAAAGCAAGTGTGGTTGAGAAAAAAGAAAGAAAAACCCTGTACTGTGTTTAATTTTATGCTTAAAGTTAAAATAAGACAAGAAAAAGGAACTTCATGGCAAAGTAAAACATTAGGAATATACCCTGTTTCCCCGAAAATAAGACAGCGTCTTATATTAATTTTTGCTCCCAAAGATGTGCTAGGTCTTATTTTCAGGGGATGTCTTATTTTTCCATGAAGAAGAATACGGTACACATTTATTGTTGAACAACAAAAAAAAGGTCTTATTTTTGGGGGGATGCCTTATATTACAGCGAGAGGCAAAACTGGAAGTAGGTCATATTTTTGGGGGATGTCTTACTTTCGGGGAAACAGGGTAGGAGGCTGAGTAGGGATGTTGGAGAAATCTGCAATGGAATCTTGTGTGTTCAGATTTCTATGAATCTGACCTGTGGATTCTGCAGCAATTTAAAAAAATATTTCTGGACTGTTATGCAAGTTTAAGATGTAGAAATATATTTAAAATAATGATAAGAAAAATCAGCCAAAAACGAGTCTTTCGTCCATACGTTAAGGCATGAATTGAAAATGCACATTTGAGGGTGGTGGAATTTGTGCATTTGGGGGACAGATTTGTATATTTTTGAAAGTTTTAATTTGTGTGCAACTGCAAATTTGGGAAATTATGTGTGTGGGGGGGATGTGATTCCATAAATGACTGGACAATGGAATGAAAAGCTCCTGAAAATCCACAAACCACAGATGGAATGGATTTTACAAAGTCTCTACATCCCTAATATTGAGTCATCATTTATTTATTTATTTATTACATTTATATCCCACCTTTTTTCCTCCAAGGAACCCAAGGTGGCATACATAATCCTCCTCCTCTCCAAGTTATCCTCACAACAACAACCCTGTGAGGTGGGTTGGGCTGAGAATCTGTGACTGGCCCAAAGTCACTCAGTGGGTTTCCATGGCAGAGTGGGGACTAGAACCCAGATCTCCCAACTTCCAGTCCTACACTTTAGCCACTACACCACACTGGCTCCCATAGGAAAGATTATAGCTCAGTGGTAGAATTCTTCCTGGCATATCAAAGGTCCCATCGTCAATCCCCAGCATCTCCAGCCATGGAGTGGGGCAGATAGGGATTCCTTTCTAAAAAACCCAGAGAGCTGCTGCCAGTCAAGACAGACACTACTGATGCAGATCAACCATTCTGACTTGGTATGAGGCAACTTCTTAGCCCTTGAGATAGGGATAGATAGATAGATAGATAGATAGATAGATAGATAGATAGATAGATAGATAGATAGATTAGTACTACTACTCTACTACCAGTTGGAAACCAACAATAACTGTTGTCCTTCTATGAAAGGAAGAAAAAGAAAGAAAAGATGGGGGAAGCAAACCAGGAGAGCATAAAATAAAGAGAAATACCACGTAGTCCCAGCTAGACAGAGGTTACCAGTAGCCTTGGTCAAGGCTGTTGTGGTATGCTAAAGCTGTCCTATAATTTTACAAAAAGATGAAGACGAATGTTTTAAATAAAGCATCAGGTGGGTTCTTACGTGTATGCTTGGTGCGTACATATTTGTGATTTTAAATAACTTCATGGTGGGTTTTTTTCCAAGCAGAGCAGAAACAACACCATCGAAAAGAGGGCAATCTCAGGAGTCTGTTTTCATCTTCTGCTCTTTGATCTCGTGTTTCAGCAACAATCTCTCAACAGATGCTTCCAAATATACCTCTGGCTTCAGTCGATCTATTCCTTTGTCATGATGTTTCCCTGGAGACACCTCCTCTTGAGTTGTCCTTGATGCGTATTCAAGTTTCGTGCCCCCAAAATGGAATTTCTTGCAAATGTTGATATGCATTTACGGAAATCCAGGGAAGTGTGCCAACAGAACACAAATGAAGATTTTTGCCCATTATTGTCCCTCACCAGAAGTGCTTGTCTGTTCCATGGGTTTCATTTCTATCTCAGGGCTGCCTTCAAAGATTCTTGAAGGCCCTTTACTATAATGACAAAGTCTGTTCTTCTCACAGCAAACATATCTAGACAAGGCCTTGCAACTCACTCTGAAGTGGTTAAGTGCTCATAGCCAAGAGCTAAGAAGTACCTGGCACACTTGGTAGCAGAGTGCTATTGCCACAGAGGGATAATCTGGTGGTCTTCCTCAGAGACTGGTTCTCTGGGATCTCCTGATTCCCTGGGCTAGGAGGATTCTGGGATGTGCTGCTAGTGCTTTGGCTTAAATTGCCTGCAGTCCCCTGAATTGCCAGCAGGCCTAAGGATGCCTGAACCACAGTCTGAGCCTCACAGTACTTGTCTTGAAACCTGAGTGGAGATGATGATGACACAATTCAGGTGCAAGGACAGCTCTGGAGCAAACTCCTACACATGATGGCACTTTGAGAAATACAATATGGAATCAAGTGGCAAAACATTTCCTGGAGTGAACCCATTCAGGTTGCAGGTGGTGGTCAACCCATGAATGGTAATGGTTAAGAACTACATGTCTGAAGACTAAACCCTTCTCCATGGCCTTAACTAGACCTTGGGATTATCCCAGGCAAATGGCGGGGTCGTCCTTGCCTGCTCCCAGGATCCCCTGTGTGTCATTTGGATGCACAGGGATGATCCCGGGACAATCCCGGGATATAGGCCTGGTCTAGCCATGGCCCATGACACGATAATACTTAGCATTTAAAGAAACATTTTCTCCATGTTCAAAGCACTTCATGTATGCTTGCTAGGCAGTGCATACAAAACCCCTGCCAGATAAGTCAGTATTATTTTCCCTCTATCAGAATGCTCCACTCCTGCTTTTACCCTTCCATTAGTGGGGCCTTTAAGGCTATCATCAGTGTGGAGGAGGGAAGTGCAGAATTTATGGAGGCTCCCAAAATTGTGAGATTTCTCCATTGTGTCAATGGCAGCTGCAATTGACCCAGGAAGGGGGATGTGCATGATTTTGGTGTGCTGGCAGGCAGCTGCCCAAACACTAGCCAGGCCAAGCTGAGCCCCAGAAGTGGCTCATACCAGGGTTAGGTGGTGGCAGCATAGTGAGTGCCCATTGTGTCGAGTGAAGGTGAGTTTGCCCCCCACTAGAAGTGTGAGTGCATGTGTGAGAATATGGAATTCTCTTCCCCTCCTTATTGTTTTATTATGATTTTATTAGAATGTAAGCCTATGCGGCAGGGTCTTGCTATTTACTGTTTTACTCTGTACAGCACCATGTACATTGATGGTGCTATAAATAATAATAATAATAATAATAATAATAATAATAATAATAATAATAATAATGGGAGGGAGTAGCTTGCCTGAGGCCCCTTGAGTAGATGGAAGAGGTGAGATTAGAACCTGATATTTTCTTAACCATTATGCTATGGTGTTCTGATATGCAAACTTCACACACCCTTAACCTGAAGTGGTATAGTCCCAGAAAAGCTTTTCCAGTTGGTACTGCAGAGCATTTAAATTGGCCTTAACAAGCAGAGCTTAAAAGTTGTATCAAGTATGTACTCCATCCCTTTTACAAGAAGACAAAATCAGTAAACTTTGAATACTGAACTCAAATTTCAATATCTCTCTCTCTCGCTGTTCCTCTTTCTGTCTGTCTGTCTACTCTCTACCTACTCACTTATGGATGATGTTTAAGTAGGCATCAATATGCAAGCTACACTGTCACTTCTCCGTGCATATACAGCTGCCTTCCACACATACAATGTTATAAAATATGTAGCTGTTACACCTAATGGGCAGCACATTCTCCTCCACAATCTCATTTTCTGGTTCCAATCAGCTCAACATTTGTAGGAGGTTACATACGCAGAGCCTAACTTGCATAGGTCCGATCTATATAGTGTGCTTTTGAAGAGTACAGAATGTTGGATTCTCTATGCTCAGAGGACCCTGGGCAAGTGTGGTGGCTCTTTCCCTCCTTATTGTTTACTACAACTTTATTAGATTGTAAGCCTATGCGGCAGGGTCTTGCTATTTACTGTGTAATCTGTACAGCACCATGTACATTGATGGTGCTATATTAATAAATAATAATAATAAAAGTGTAGCATCCAAAGTGTGAGTGTCAGGCGGTAACAAGGAAAGCATCATCATGGGCAGTCTGCGGAAGGTGGATAGACCCAACTCCCCACTGCAGCTATACTGCAAATATCTACTTTGGGCTAATAAAAGCTGGCAACAGGATTTTAGTTTCCCTTTATCAGCCAGCGTGGTGTGCTGGCTAGAGTGTTAGACAAGGAGTTGGGAAGTCCAGGTTCTAGTCCTCACTCAGCCATGGAAGTCCACTGTGAGACTTTCATAGATTATCAGCCGAACCTAACTCACCGGGTTGTTGTAGTGTAGATAAAATAGAGAGGAGGAGGATTATGTATGGCACCTTGGATTCTTCGAGGAAAAAAGGTGGGATAGAAATGTAATAATAATAATGTCCATATAATGTAACATGTGACATGGTGTGTGTGTGCACGTGTACTAATGCTTACTCTTGTGAGCTCTTAGAATGCTGCGCCAGTGAAAGGAGAGGCACAGAATTTTGGGAAACGGAGAGAAGGAAGATTATGTATGCCACCTTGAGATCCTTAAGGAGGGGGAAAAGGTGGGATATAAATGTAATATATACATAAATAAATATCATATTTCAATGATTAACGTGTCCACTTAGTGATTTCCAGAGGGGTGTCCATGTTAGTCTATTGCAGCAAAAACAACAAAGACCACAATGAACGGGAGTTCACATCATCAAGATAATGGGCTTTTATCACACTGCACATGTTAATTAGCACACCAGTGCCAGGATGTTTGTGTTAGGCATGTGCTCCGTTCCGATTAGAATCGGAGAATCAGAAGCGAATTGGCCTGCTCCACCTTGCCCAGAGGCGGAGTAGAAGCGGACCACAGACCCTTAGAAGCAAGGCGAAGAGAAGCGCCCATAGGTGGAGCTCTTCTCTTTCCGCGGAGCGCTCCGATCGCCATTTTGAAGGATTGCATTGCGGAAAAGAATAGGGGATAACTGTTGTTTTTTAAGCTATCTTTCTGAAATTTCTTGTGCTTAGAGAGTTCTGGGTGGGGGTCATTTTGAGCCTATTCTCAGCACTCTGCGTGGTGTGGTTCGCTTGCTATAATTTTTTTAAAAATCGGGTAAAAAACAGCGGGAGAGGTACCTTTTTGAAGTGCTGAGAGGCAGATTCATGATCACATGATCCCAAAGTTGGAGGAGGGGATAGGCAAAATGGGATACTAGTAACTTGGGATACTGGGAAACATCTCTTTCTTAGTCTGAACAGACTTTTCCCAGTATTTTTTTTTTAAACAGTAGCCCCACCAAATGCACAAACACAACCTGAAATCATATACTAAGCAAATAAATAACAGATAGGAAACCCAGCACTGCTACCCATCATAACCTTGGTGAACAACTGAATAGATGTGGTGCAAGGGGATGAGGTCCCCTAGGGCATGTGGATGTGCCCAGTGCACACACTCTCCCACCCTTGGAGGGTCATCAGAGGCCTCCAAAGAGTAACCCATGGAGAGAGACTGAAGCTAATGCCTGTCATGAGTTGAAGTGGCAGGTCGCTTCTTAAAGACTGGTCCCTAGACAGGGCCAGTCAAATTGGCATAATAATAATTCCCCCTCCCCCTGGGCACGTCCACTTCCCTCTTACTGGTAAAAGACAGATATAGCCTTTAAAAAAAATTCTTCTTGTTGTTTATTCAGCAACACTGCTGCTTTTAATTCCACCCCTCCTTTGTTTTTTTTTATTTATTTATTTATTTATTTATTTATTCCATTTTATATTTACACCCCATAGCCCAAGCTCTCCTGGCTTTTCCTCTTCAGTGAAGTCAGGCAGGCTTTCACTGTGGTTCAACTCTTTATTGTTGTTGTTATTATTATTGCTATTAATATTAATTAGTACTGCTATTATTAACGTTACTATTATTGTTGTTGTTGTTTAATAATGGCTGTGATCACAGTGCAGTCAATCAACTCTGAAGCAAGGATCACAAAGTTTTACTCTTATCCTCCTAAACTCCTAGTTATGGGATGCAAAAGAAAAGGCATCTCTCTGTGCTGCTCCCACCTCACAGGGGTGGTTTGCATTACTGGCTTTGAAACTATCCTTGGCTCACTTCCTTGTGGCCCCAGAAATGTCTGCTGCCTGCCTGCCTTCCCTCCCTCCTCCCCTGCCCACCTCGCAGGGATGATTTTTGTGTGTCTTGCTTTGACTCAGGGGATAAGTTCTTCCTGCGCTCACTTAGACTTTTTGAAGTTCCAAATCAATTTTTCAAGTGTGGAAGAAGATTCATATTTAGGGTTATCTACTCCGCAATTCATGGCATGTTGGGATTTCCTTTGAAATGGCCCCATTGAGCTGTCTGCACCTTTAAATCCCTGAGATACTGGGGTGTCCAATTTCAAAAATTCCCCCAAAATCAGGGGATGATGGGATTTGCTTGAAACTTGGCATGCATGTGGATCTACATGGCATCTGTGAGGGTGCCCACTTCAAAAAAAAATTATCTGTCAAAATGTCGGGGAACAGTCCATGTCTGAAAATGGGGTGGCCGATTTTCATAAATTCCCCAAAAATCAGGGGATGATGGGATTTGCTTGAGGCTTGGCATACATGTGTTTACATACATGAGGTGTCATGGTGCCAAACTTGAGGTTTCTAATGTGAAAATTGATGGAGATATCGAAAGGGGTGTGAATTGGGGTTATGGGCGATGCATTAGAGGTTAAAGCCCTGCCAAAAATCAGGGGATTATGAGATTTGCTTGAAACATGGCATGAATGTGGATCTAGATGGCATCTGTGAGGGTGCCCACTTCAAATTTTTTTATCTGTCAAAATGTTGGGGAACAGTCCATGTCTGAAAATGGGGTGTCTGATTTTCATAAATTCCCCAAAAATCAGGGGATGATGGGATTTGCTTGAGGCTTGGCATGCATGTGTATCTAGATGGCATCTGTGAGGGTGCCCACTTCAAAAAAATGTATCTGTCAAAATGTCAGAGAACAGTCCATGTCTGAAAATGGTGTTCGGATTGGCTTGAGACTTGGCATGCTTGTGTATATGTCCATGAGGTGTCATGGTGCTAAACTTGAGGTTTCTAACTTTAACAAAAAAAAAGTTGTATACTTTTTTGGATTTCAATGCAAGCCTATGGGGGGAAAGTGGAGCTCCGATCCGGATCTGGAGCTCCGCAGCAGAGCGGAGCGGACTATAGGCGCAGTGGGGCGGAGCGAAGCGGCCTGATCTGCAAATTGCGGATCTGGAAGAGAAGCAGATCAGCAGATCTGTGCACACCCCTAGTTTGTGTTATCACCAGCACAGCTTTGTTAATAATCACTCAGTGTAATGCTTTTGCTTTTGTATGCTTGTCCTTGCCCATTCTTTCCGCAGTTCATTTCCCTCTGACCACATTCCCTTCCACTCTACTGCCTGCCATGCGCATCTCCACCTATCAATTTAGGATTAAACTTCATGCATCTGATGAAGCTCATATCGGAATACATGTGCTGGCCTTTAAGGTGCCACAAGACTCTTTGTTTGGTTTTTGAATGTGTTGCCCCACTCACTAACATTTCTACAGGATTTATTTCAAAGAATAGAGTTATGCGTCTTAAAATCACTTACATCTGCAACAGGAAGTCTTTCTGAGTTAGGTTTATGAACATGGAGAGACTCAATGCAGATCAATTTTGTGTCTCTCTCCATTTGTCTTAGCTTAGTCTAGACTTGGAGACAAAAATCTCCATTGGTCTCTTGTGACATTTCATGTTCTTGTAGTTTTTTCTACTGTGTTTCTAAGAGATAACCCTGGGGCAGGGGGAGAGCTATGCAGAGCCTGCATTTTGTCTTCTTTAAGGCCCATGGCTGTAGGGAAAGGAGCTTCTAGCAATCATTCCAACTGGCATGAAGTGAAGTGTAAAGCATTTTGCAGTCCAGCTCCATCCCTTACACTTGAGAAAGATTAGCTGCTCCATGCTGACCATAAAGTGAAATTGGCAGTGCTCATCCTAAGAAGAACTAGGAAGGCAGCCCAAAATCCACTGAAAAGGATGTGTTTGCCAAATGCCTCCAGTCATCATCATGGCCAAAGCACCGTGGCCTATAATTCTCCAGGTAAATGCACTCTAACAAGTTAGTCTCTTCATGCCCCCCTGCCCGATGCAGACAGATTATGAGCAAATGAAATAAATGCACAAAGACCACAAAACTAGCACTGAAGAGGAAAAAAATGAAAAGAGCATATGTAGGATACATTAGAAATGAATTTGCAGCTCAGGCTGAAAGACTCTGACTGGATGGAGTAGGGTTGTAAGATTGCTTTGTCTCTGGAATTGTCATCCTTCATTTGCTCAGTTATTACAGAGTATCCTTAGGACGATGATGGTGTTGTCATCAAAGTACTGCAGTTCAGGTGTTTTCTGGGTTAGTCTTCCTATTTTTTCAGACTCAATTTGTGAGCATTCTTCTGACTTTAAGAAGTAAAACACTACCCTCTCCAGGGTGGACAAAGTGTACTTGACACAGAGTTTTTGCATTTTTTCTTTTTGGGAAAATAGCTCTTCATTCTGGTTTTGTACAAAAAACATAGGTGCAGAAACTGTGGGGTCAGTTCTGAAAAAAAGGGGGTGATGGAATGGCAAAATCCATGATGTGTGTCTGATGACTGGAGACAGGCAGACTATGAGGTGCCCTGATCTGTTTCTAAATCAATCAGTAACAGGGTGCTTCCAAAACCCAGTGTGCAGACTTCCCATCTGATTCTGATACACTCCTCACAGCACTTTGTGTGAGACAGAGGGAGGGAGAGATAGAGAGAGTGTGCTTCTCTGGGCAGCAGGAGAGCAAATGGGTCCTCCTCAACCTGACAAAGGCACTGACTTTGTGGGCAGCAACTTCAGAAATGGACCATCTCCGGAGTTCCTGTAAACCACAGTTGCGTATCCTATGGCCTGTGGACTACATGTGGACCTTGACTTCACCTGATGTGGCTGTCATGTCTCCCAATCCTCAACCTTTTAAGGGTTCAGGAAAATACTCTGATGAAGATGAGGATCACACCATCAATTCTGTATTCAGGGACTACTTGGCCAGACAATTTGGTCTTGTCATCATTCTCTCAGAGGAGAAATCCTAGTAGAATCTCCTTCTCCCCAATCTCATAGAAGTCAGACTACAGAATCAGGTGACAGCCCTTTAACAGTGCAGTCAGATTTTCCAGCTAACCACACTACAGATCATGGCTGCATACATAGGGCTTCATTTGGCTCAAGCTTCCTGCTGAGACAACATCCTCTTATGTTTCCAGTAGGAGAGCGTTCCAGCCAGCAAAGCTCACTATGAGCTGTCCATGGTCCTGTTGCAGCTATGCTTTACTTAAGAGGACTTCTGCCTTTACATGTCTGGCTGTGCTTGATGCACTTCCTTTGATTGAACTCAACCTATTTAACAAAACCTTACCTGCCTTGACCTGACTGCTTTATATGGACTGGATCTCTTTGCTCAGATTTGACTCTATCAGGTGACATTAATTCTGTGCAAATTGTGGCTGCAGTTTGTGTAAACTAAGCATATCAAAGTCATAATTTTCACAAATTACAGCCATGATTTGTGTAAATTAAACAAATCAGAACTGCAAATTGCATAAATTGCAATTTAAGAAAAAAGAAAAAAACTACGAAAACCCATGAGCCAGTCCAACTTGAAACAGATTTAGTTGGACCAGTTTGCAGGTAAATGAGCTAGAGTCTAGGGGGCTGAGCTGCTGGAAGTTCAGCAATTTTTTTAAAAAAAACCACCTCGATGGATTCCCCTGATACCCCTACTATGATGTAAACTGGGTCACCAGGTTCTGCTATGGTATCATTTTTAGCAGGAACAGATTCATCAAGAGAAAACAACAAAAAGACATCAACACCATGTAAAGCTCTAAGTGTGGGTGACAGCTAGACAGGGTTGTCTGTATGTTGCTCCAACAATGAGAAGATTAAGATTGAGCATTAAGTAGGGATTTGCCTGCTTTTAGGCAGAGAGGCTCCACCAACCCTTAGTCATACTTTGAGTTCACCAATTGAAAACAATGCAATTTAAGTTAGCCATGACTTACTTAAGTTCCATTGCTTTCAATGGGTTTATTCAAAGTATAACTAAATCTGGGACCAACACACAAAATGTTTGGATGCATGCTTAAGATATCTTAACTATACATCATCACCATCTTCCCGTTTACAATCATGTGTCACTGTGATTGGCTGCAGTTTCCTGCTGATAATTTATTCACAGGCAAGCCCAAGTTTGGCTTTACACAATGTAGAAACAGACTCCAATCTTAACTAAGAATCGCTCTGCTAGTTTGTGCTGGACTAGTTCTGGGAGATGAGGCATCTCCCCCTTTTAAAATTCTGCAACAACAGGAACAGAACAATATATATAACGCCCACCTATTACTGAACTAATACCAGAAATAAACTGCTAGGCAAGAAAGCAAAAGGACGAATAAATCCTATAAAGCTTTCCCCGGCATCTCCTGCTGTGGAATGTCATCCGCTACACAGAGAGGTAATCAAATACTGCTCAGCTTTGATTTACAAGAAATCCAGTAGCGATATTGGGACTATCCAGCAAATTGGGAAGGGTATGAATGGTGACAGTGACAAAGATGCTCGAGTGTTGCCAGTATCCCCGAGTGGAATTTTCTTCATAAAGACATTCACAGTGGGAAGACACCAGCGATGATATTGTTCTCACTCAGAAGTTTGTAAACTTTGTTTCCTTCTGCTTCTCTGAGGCAGGAGGTGGTGGTGGGGTGGAGGGTGGACAAGACCTTCTTTGAGACTCCCCAGGGATACAGCTGGCAAAATAAAGGCCAAGTCTATCAAGACTGTCATGCTCAGTTTGATTGAAGCAGGGTAGAACTGAGGCCAATGTAATGCTTTATATTTTACAGTGAAGAGGTAGGGACACATAATAATTTTGTCCCTGTTTGCAAATCATGAGAATATGCCCCTCACCACCCTGAGTTCATACATAAGCAGGAAGGAAATGTGAAGAATTTTTTTCAGTTTCCAGAAATTACGTGCATGTTCAAAAGTGGAAATAAAATAAAACACTATAGGCACCACTAGGAACGTCAGAGGAATCTGTTAGGGGTGGAAGTCACTAAGCTTTCATCATCAAGACCCCACAGACTTCAGCTCATTTCCCCACAAGTTGAGGCAACTTGATACATTTTTAGAGTTTTCATTTTAAAAAATAAAAATAAATCTCAAATAGAAATGTGTGCAAGTTGAAGAGTGCAATTGTCATGATTTACGCAAATTTTGGCTGCAACTTGCATAATTCGCACACATTTCTATTTACATTTTTTAAAAAAAGGGGGGGGAGATTCCTCATTTTAGGGAAAGCCCTATGGCTCAGCCTGTAAAAGTGACCCGAATCAGGTTCTTGCTGGGAGTCTGTTGAACCCCAAAAGGGCCCTTCGCAGACCTATTTATTTATTTATTTAATAACAATACTTGTATAACATTTGGTATAACAAAATCTCTACTGCATTGATATGCTATAAAACAGAGCTACAACAAAAAGAAAGAAGTAATAGAAACAATGAAAACAATGAAAAACAATAGAAAACTATTGACTTGAGTAACAGCAGGATGTCAATGACATGCCAGGGAAAGCTTGGGCAAACAGGTAGATTTTTTCAGGAGGTGTTTAAAACTCACCACATTTTCTGTCTCCTAAATCATGTGGGAAAATGCGGGGAGGGCTCTACCTTGAAGCCTGCTTTCAAGATGCTACATAGCAATGTGGGTGGCAGGTTTCCCGGTCCTCAGGCAAGCAACCATTCTGGCAAACTGACATGGAACATCTAAATCAGTGATAATTCTATATTGCCAGAAATCTCATGGCAAAAGCTTACTGGTTACACACTTTGGACATCATATAGGTGACGGCTCCAAGAAATTACTACTGTGATGAGATCCCCATCAACGTGGTTTCCCTGTTGCGATCTCAACGGTTCTGAATGCAGGGGAAGGTTAATCTATACTGAGGCCATGGCTAGACGAGGGGGTTGGAGGGTGATGTTCTCACGATTTTTTGATCGTGAGATCGTCGCCCTCGTCTACATGTGGTGTGCAACATCACGGCCACCATTTTCTTCTGTTTTAAAAGGAAAAGGAGCACACGAGTGCTGAAATGAAAGGTAAGCCTCACCCCACCACACCCCCAATGGGCACAGAGCTCCTGAAGAGCTCTGTGCCCCATGCCCAGTTCCCTCTCCTCGCAGTTACTCGTGAAGAGCCGGGACAACACGCGATGCCCAGCCACACTTTATCAGGTCTCAGGATCATCCCAAGACCACAGAAAAAGCGGGGGGGGAAGGGCCTGCCAATATCCCAGGCCAAGGGAGAGATGATCCCTCCTTGCTCCTGGGATGCCCTGTGTGTCATGTGGATACACAACTATGATCGTCTGGTCTAGCCATGGCCACAGTTTCCAATCCCGGACAAAGGAGGGGAATGATTTTTAACACAATATATTCCATTGGCCATGGAATGACCAGCAAGACCTAAAGATGGTTGGAGTTACACAGGGGAAGGCAGTAAGCTAGGTACCCTAGTCCTGAGTGGGTTAGGCCTTTGTATGTTAACAACAGAACCTTGAACATGCTTGGTAGCTTGTAGGCAGCCAGCGCAGTTATTTTAACACAGGCACAAAACACGGTGTCGGGGGGACTGGAGAAAAACTAGTTATGCAGCAGGGAAGGGCTGTCCACAAGTACCACCAATCTGATTGGCCAAAAGTACCACAAATGAACAATACTAGTACAGAGGCACAGCCAATCTAGCTCCCCACTCCTCATATCCACCAGTTTCCCCAAAACAGTATGTGGTGAACAATGGTACTGCATATAACACACCTGCACCAATGTAGTACAGGGGAGGATCTCCCTTCCAATAGGCAGAATAACAGATGACCGGGTCACCCAGCAATTACACTTGGTAAACCATCACTGTATCCACCCATTACTTTCTATGGAGCTGTAACATTGTCAGCTTTAAATGCAATTTACTACAGGGATTGGATTCAATTCCAGGCAATCTTGAATGATGGAACTCTGTCTGATGAACGTTTCAGAAACTGTGCAGATGTGTTTTTGAAATCACTGAGAGCATATTTCAGACTGAACAGTGTAATCGGCAAAATCATTTCTCCGGTCACAACCATGTACAGATCACCACCAATCACTGAACATCATTACTAAATGGACAGCATTTTTCAAGGTTTACATGAGGACCACTGGTAGATGTCTCTCATTTGTAGCTACATCAGTATTGATGCTGAAACTCCCGTAAATCTGTAGGTTATCTAGCATGCCCACAGTTCATGCCAGAGCTGTCACATTGTCTTTCCATCTCAACTTCCTAACTGAGCCTTGTGTGGCGCAGAGCGGTAAAGCAGCAGTTTCTGCAGCTGAAACTCTCCCCACGGCCTGAGTTTGATCCCAGCAGAAGCTGGTTTCAGGCAGCCGGCTCGGGTCGACTCAGCCTTCCATCCTCCCGAGGTTGGTAAAATGAGTACCCAGCTAGCTGGGGCAAAGGTAATAACGGCCGGGGAAGGCAACGGCAAACCACCCTGCTATAAGGCCTGCCAAGAAAATGTCAGCGAAAGCTGGCGTCCCTCCAAGAGTCAGTAATGACTATGGGGGGAATCCGCACGTCATTCTCAGGGCGCTTCCATCAGCCCTCAGTGCACCCCAAAAACGATCGTGTAACTCGCCGGTAAAAGAGCCAAGGAAGAAGCATCCTTGCTGCCGCCACCCAACTCCCTCCTCGCCAGCCGGCTCGGAGAGATCGGCAGAAGAAGGCGGGGTGGAGAGCGGAAGAAGCTCTCCACTCCGCCTTCTTCCCCTGAGCTCTCCGTCCCAGCCAGCGATGGTAAAATGGTAAAAATAAAATAAAAAAATTAGCAGGATAACTTCTGGAAAATAAGAAAGCATATCCTGCCATTTTTTTTTATTTTTTTTTACCATTTTGCAAAATTACTTGTCAATTCTAGTCATGGTGAGGGGCAAGGAGCCATGCAGAACACTGAAGTTTTTACCCCCAAAACTATTCAGAATTTTAATCAGTCATTCTTCTGGCTCCTGAGATTTCAGTTGGTTGTTTTATTATGGTTTTAACTTTTGTGAACCGCCCAGAGAGCTTTGCTATTTGGCAGTATAAAAATGCAATAAATAAATAAATAAATAAATTACAGAACACTTTCATTGTGTTCATAAGGGCTAGATACTTCCTTTTTAAAAATTAAAGTAGTTTCTCATGAAAGGGGCCTCATGCACCTTAATGGAGAGTGGAAGGTTTCAGTATGTGTAGTCACTGCTCACCACACAGGCTTCTTCACTCCGGAAAGTCAAGGAGCATGGCTAGCAGTGTGTCCGACACTGGGGGCAGGAACAATGACACGACCCCACTCCCTGGTAACGGTGCAATGCTTCCTTGACTTGATTCACACAGGAAGGGAGCTGTGGAATTGTGGCATTCGATATTGCCCTGCCGTTTTCCTTACCTGGTAGTGAGTAGTATTGTGACAGAGAAAGAAATATATGGTTCTTTCATCCCCCATGGAAAGACACCATCTACCTGTGTAGAGATTTCATGCCCCCTCAGTAGAAGTACACAGGAGGCATATTGCCCCGTTAAACCTTCAGTTGCCTGCACTTAGCAGTCCTCTCTCTTGATTTCTAAGATGGGTACAACTCATGAAACTTGCCATTCCAAATGTGAAAACTGTTTTGCATTCCTGAGCAATGGGACCCACCAGCACCACAAACTCAATTATTACACATATGAATATTTTATACCTTAAATTTCATAAGTTATACTTGAGTGAACAGAGCAACTGAATTAAAATTTGATTTATAATTAAAATCTTATCAATCACTTCAGGAGCACCAGCACCTCTTTGTGTTAATGCTTGACACTTTGGCTCCCATTTAAAAAACTGTGAGGTAAATTGTCAAGTAATCACTGCCATCAGTTCTATGCAGGAACCAATTGTTTGTCATGACACCATGAGCATTTACAACTCATCAGCAATAGCACAATGATTTATTACATTCATGTTATGGGTAGTACACCAGAAAACAGCAGATACACAGCAGTGCATTAAACTCCAGTGTTAAATAGATTTCACATTTAAATAGTTCAGCACTTTGGGAACATGGCTTTTGTTTTTTGTTTTCATTATTAAACAAAGTGGAGAGAGGAAAAAATAAGGGAGAAGAGGAAAGGATCACTTTTACAAGGATGAATGCATAATTCATTATCATCTTTTCTAGTTGTAAGCTCTAACCAAAGCTTATGGAGGTCAATTGGAGTATAGAGCAACCTTGATAAGAAGAGGCTAAAAATAATCACAAACCCTTTCCCCCTTTCTGGGTGAAATAATGTGTAGGCGTAGACCTGGATCGTAAGGTACATCAATTAAAAGAAGTTTTCTTTCCTCTTTTCCCCACTATCAGCCTCTGTGCCTCATCACACATTGTTCAGAGAGGCCACGTGGAGCTTGCAGTTGAGCACAAGGGGAGAAGAAGTTCATTTTGCAGACAAAGATAAACAGAAAGAGGAAAGACATAAGCAACAGGTTGAAGAAGCCAACATTTCAATGGTGCTGTTAGGACCCTGGACTTAATGATCTTTCTGGGATGGGGGTGGGGGTTTACATGGCTATATGATTTACTTCGGCTGTGAATCCCATAAGTAACACCTCTCCTCTCCTCACTTCAATAACTTCAATAACCATGGACTTTCTGCAGCTTCATATCTGCATATGTTAACCATTCCAAAGTATAGCAGAGCATTTACCCTTGCTCGCTTTAATGTGTTGCCATCAGCACTACTAGAAGGACGATTTAGTAAAATCGCAGTTAATGAACGGATATGTCACTGTGGCAGTGGAACAATAGCATCTGCCGAACATGTCCTTTAGCACTGAAACATGTACTGTATAAGGAATGCAGAAAGAAGCTAATCTTCCCATTATTAACAGCCTGGAAGTAACCCCACAACTTTGGTATTAATTTGTTTAAGGGATGTGTCCTCCCATATTACTGAAAGGGTGTCTAAGTTTTTAATGACCTCAATGCAAATTAAGGGGGGAAATGTTGCAATCCTCCTGAGAGAAGGAACTCTACAAAGCTGTGTTTTGTGTTCATGTCACTTTTTAACTATCTTTTGTACGTTTGATATTGATTTTGCTGGTCTGTGACCATAATAAATCATTGACTGATTGATTATCTTCTCCTCACTACTACCAGCATTTTGTTGTAGAAAAGGATAATATATTTGTAAAGTAAAACAACACAACAACAACAACTAACTAACAACATGAGCATTTGTAACTATGTTCCCATTCAGCCTGACTATAAAATAATAACAACAGTGACTGTAAATCCCATGTTACTACAGAGGCTAGTAGTCTGAGAATGATTGTGTAAAGGTATGTTTGCCCATTTCTTCTTGTGATTGTCTATTTGTTTCCATCTTTTGTTTCTCTCTCTCTCTCTCTCTCTCTTCTCTCTCTGGCGCCCTTTCAGCTCTATCTCCTTAGCTTCTCTTCTTCCTACTCTATCACCAACAGACTTTTCTTCTGGCCCTTTCCCAACATTCCATGTCTGTCCATTCATTGGCCCAACACTCTCAGAGCTCACAGGAGGAAGCATTATTACACACACTACAAGCTTCACCCCACGTACCTGCTTCCCTCGAATTATCCCTGTAGCGCTAAGCTTTCCCGGTTGTTGTTTTTGCTACCGAGTGACAGCGATCCTTTGCATACCAGGAAGTGAGTTTAAGGGGGAGGGGAAATGTAGAAAATCATAACAAATCAACGGATGACCCAATTCAATTCAAATTTGGTATGCTTAAAGCCCTTCCTAATATCTATTACTGTGCCAATTTTGGTGTCTTTATCTTTAAAGCTTACACAGATGTAAGCATTTATTTAAAATCCTGCTCCTACGTCCCAGCGGTGGCTCAGAAGATACGCTCAAAAAGTAGGGGCTAAATACGGCGCACAATTAAGGCATGATGCATGGGAATACTTCACAATCAAAACAGATTATAAGGTGGAAAACTTCTGAGTCCTTTGCATGCAATTTGCAGTGATTGCACAGTATAATGCTGGTGTGATAAAGCTCTCTGTCACATGTTATATTAAATGCACAATGTGGGCATATGCATTAGCCTGACTGACAACTAATCTCTCATTTATTTATTTATTACATTTTTATCCTGCCCTTTCCCCCCCAAGATGGCATACATAATCCTCCTCCTCTCCATTTTATCCTCACAACAACAACCCTGTGAGGTAGGTTGGGCTGAGAGTCTGTGACTTGCCCAAAGTCACTCAGTGAGCTTCCATGGCCAAATGGGGACTAGAAGACAAATCTCCAGGTCCCACACTCTAACCACTACACTACACTGGCTCTCCTTTTGCCTTATTCCTATCCCTTCTCACCTCCCGAGCTGCCCAAACGTCGAGCTTTGAACATGTTTGAAGTTCTTTTTTTCTTCATCTTTTTTCTGCATATCTACACTGCTCAAGCTTTAGTTTAAAACAAAAATGAGCAGAATCGGTCTGATAGAGCTCTAGAAATAAGGCTTACACTACCATATTCTTATATAAGGAAGAAAGAGGAGGAGGAGGAGGGATGCTGCACTAAACATGGGTAGCCATGGTTGGCCATGCTGGCTCAGGTGCTGAAACCAGGCCTGATTACAGATGACTGTATCAGATGCTGGTCTCTAAGTGGTCACCCCCACCATTCCAGATTGTGGGGCACTAGACTTTGGCCCTGTGATGCAGTCCTAGCTGAATCACTGCCACACCTATTACAGAAAGAATAACTGCAAGGGGTGTGAATTCAGGAAATTATATCTACTTCATCAGGCAACTACCTTAGTAGGTGTTTTGAGTGAGCCCAAACTGGGCTCATAGACCAGCAGGCCTGTAGTTGCCTTTTCCCAGGGCCACATTACCCTAGGTGATAACGGAGGCCTTCCCATGTTACTTACACACACACATACACACACACACACACACACACACACACACGGGCCACACAAACCTGAAGGGGTGGGTCGGGTTGGCCCCCAGAGGTGATCTGTGTCTTGGCTATGGATCCTGCAGTCCTGAGCAGCAAGCATAGGAAGTCATCAATTGCCGTAATGGTGCTTCAGGGAACTCAGATATTCTACCCATCACATGTCTTTCTCACACATGCCAGCCAATAGAATGGGACCAAATTCACCTAAACTTATTAAACAATGTTGTACCATGCTAGCTTCTAGTGCAGAGTAGACCAAAAATGAAAAAAGGAAAAAAGTCACCACAGCCAATCAGGAGACCAGCAAACAATCCTATTCATCCCCCAATGGCAACCAGCAAAGCCTGTACTGAAAATAGGGAGGGCAGAAAGGACCTAGATATGGAAGGATTATATAGCCTCTGCTCCTGCCTATTAAATAGAACATGTGGAGCATGCACACATACACAAAAAGTCTCAATGTCTCCACTCCTGACTACAATTCTCTCTCACACACTCTCATGTATATATCATTCATGGATCTTAATTCCTTCCCTCTTTCGTTTACCTAAGTCAACACCCTCCCTCTGCCTTTCAGGAGCCAATGGAGAACATCATAATGAAAGGGAGTTGGAAAGAGGTAGGATGGGGTCAAATGATAGGAGGTGGCTAGCTCACCATGGGGCTTTTGCTTGGACTTCAGAGAAGAGTATAGGTTACATTATTGAGCTCTCCCTCTGAGCTTGGGGATTTTGGAGCAGCACTGGAGGTTGAGTGGTGAGCTAATGAAGGCCTAATGCAAAGCTAAATGTATATTCAATCATCAAAAACCCTGCTGGTTTAAAAGACCAGAAGATAAGGGTTTTTTTCACCTTGGTCCAAACTGCACAAAGCCAGGAAATTGGAAGCTAAGGCTAATGCCTTATCTAACATAACCTGTGATCAGTCATGTAGTTATGCAATGTCACACATTGTGCTTGCTTACAACTTACCCTCTATGCACCCACACTTTTCTTGGGTCTTTCAGTCCCAAATCCAGATTGGTGGGGGGGGACACATTAGTAACACAAATGATTAAGGGGAAAGGGGGGAGCAGATGAATAAGGGGGAACAGGTGGGACTGCAGACCAGTAAACAGAAGTGGCAGGGTCTGGTCATGCTGGGGGATTGCTTGTCCATACACACACACACACCTGGAATTTGCTGTTGCTTTTATTCTACACAGCAGTTATTGCACACACACACACACACACACACACACACACACACACACACACACACACACCATGGCATTAACTCTAATAGGCTTTCATTAGCAAATAAAATTAGCAAATAAAATTATTTTAAAAATAAGTAAATTGATTTAAAGAAAGAAAAAAGAAAAGGAAAAAAATCCCATTCCATCAACTACAGTAGAAAAGGAATAAGAAAATATCAATCATATGGAGTGTTTTCAGAAATGATGGGCACAAACAGTTGCCAACACATTTTCAGAAACATTTTTGTGTTTTCCCTCCTTCTTTTTTTCAGTTAACTGCCTTTTCTCCTTCAATCTTTAACCAATCTTCCTAAAAATAGCCATCCTCCTGATTTCCCTTTGACTTTACGGAACTCTTATTTTACTGATTGCTTTATCTATTGGAGCCACAACTGTGGCTCCAATAATATATGTCACTCCAAACCATAATAAACAACCAGCAATTGGACATCCAATATCATCCGTCTATCTGTCTGTCTGTCTGTCTGTCTATCTTAGTTTAATCTTTTTCTTTTAAAATTTATAAACTGGATGTGCCATTGTTTGGCTTTATTGTGATTTGGACTGATGTGCCATGCACTCCCTATCACCTACACATTTAAATATATATGCACAATCTGCACATCTGAAAAAAGAGATTAAACTTGTTAGAGTGATAGTTCTTAAGGAGGGCTTTAGCCAAACAGAGATTGAAACAGATCTGTTCATGCTTTGATTTTTAGGAATTTTTAAAATGAAATTTTAAAAATTATTACATCTGTGTAATTTTTAAAGATAAAGAGATGAAAATTGGCACAGTGATATTTCTTAAGAGGGAATTAGGCATGCCAAGTTTGTAGCAGTTCCATTCATGCCTTGATTTGTTCAGGAATTTTAAATTTCTCCCCTCAAACCATTATCCCCTTTAAACTCTCTCTCTCTCTCTCTCTCTCTAGCGTGTGCGCGTGCACGCACACACAGAGATGTTAATCCACCCCTGCACATTTATAGAGGGAGGTTTTATCTTTTACTTTGCTGATGCAGAGCTCCACTGCTGCTTATGGAAGTTTCTACTCCAGCCTTCTCCAACCTGGTGCCCTCCTGGTGCCTTCCCTCTACACTGGAAGTCCAGTCAGCCAACAGGAGTAATAGTTTTCCTGAAATAAAGAGTCTGCCTGTGCCTAATTCAGGTGTAGAAGCTTTCTCACTCACGATGTCAACCACCCCAGGAGCACTTTCACACTGTGGAAATGTGGATGATTGACTTCTATGTATCTGAGCAGAAATGTGCTCCCTCTCTCCCTACCAGCCCCACTGGCCAGAATCAGGAGCCAGTTAGTGTTCCCCACTGCCCTGAACAGTGCAATTAGAGCAGAACACAATCACAGACAGCACTGTGGCAATTCCTAATTGGTTAACCACAGATGTCAATCAAAGCTACCCCTCACCCTACTCAGCATCTTCCAAATATGGAGATACTCAATTCACACACACACACACACACACACACAGAGAGAGAGAGAGAGAGAGAGAGAGAGAGAGAGAGAGAATTTTGGAGACTTTAGAAGCTCTGATTGGGCACATCTCCACTCTGATATTAATCAATGAGTTTGGAAGTGGTCAATCTCTGCTTTGGAAGATCAAATGCTCCATGGATGTTTGCAGTTACCAGATAATTCCAGAGCAGAGTGCACACCCCTAGTGTGCACATTTCTCTGAAAGAGATTGTTATCTGTTGGATGTTTTTTGTTGTCAATTTGGGGGTCAAACATTCATTTTGACAAGCAAATATAAATCTGCAAATCAATTAACAAGAAGCATGATTACAACTAGGGCTGTGATCCGCTTCTCTTCAGTTCGGAGAAGCAGAAGTGGATCAGGGTGCTTTGCCTCTGTTACAGGCGGAGGAGAAGCAGATCAGGTGGCTAGAGAAGCATGGCCACAAGCAAATCAATCCTCTTTTAGCAAAGCGCTCTGCCCGCCATTTTGGATATTTTTCTCATAGGATTGCATTGCGGAAAAGATTAGCGGATAACTTTTTTGTTTTGAAACCCACATCCCTGAAACTTTCTGTGCTTAGAGAGTGGCGGTTGGGGGTCATTTCTGCAGATGTTCAGACTCTTTCATTGTGTGGTTTGCTTGCTATTAATTTGTTTAGAATGTTAAAAGCAGGAGGGGGTAAAGGTTTTTTTAAGCGATGACAGGCAGATTCATCTCCCAATTGTGATGAGAAGTGATCACCTCATGTGAGCATCCTCCAATCCCAATGTTGGAGGGGGGACTAAGGCAGAGCCACCCTGAGACCCTTTTCCTTTCTGTCTCTTTGTGGGGTTGGTCTTAGTGGAGAGAGGACGTAGTTCTGTGTGCTGCAGCTGTGTTTTGGAGGATATATTAGGATTTAGCTTGGGTTGTGTCTTGTGTGTTTGTTATTTCTGACTGTTTGCTTAGTTTGCTCTGTGTTTTTCCCTTACTTTGATTTATATAAACTTTATTTTTCTCATTTTTGGAGTGTTTGCTTGTTTTTTGGTTTCCCAACCCCAACCCCAACCCCTTCCCCCTCTTTTAAACCCCTGTTCTGTGACTGTGTTTCATCTTCCTTCTTTCTTCTATATTTTTTTTTCAAAAAATACCCCCAAAAAATTTATCTTCTCTTTCTTTTGTCTCTTACTCTCTCTCTCTCTCTGTGTGTGTGTGTGTGTGTGTTTCTTTGGACTGTGTGTTATTGTGTGAGCGTGTTTGCCGGGTGTGCACTGCTTGTTAAGTGCAAAAAAGCAAATAAAGTTTGACCATTCAAATCAAGTTTGTGCAAAGCATACGCACTTGTCCCATTTCCCCAAATAATACATACATTTATTATTACTATTATTATTATAATTATTATTTATAATAATTATTATTCATCATGAGAAAAGGCAGCAGGGGCCCATCTGTGCCTGCCTGCCTGGGAGCCGTCCTTGTGAAGTAGCTGGATCTGCTGGGATTGACTTCCCCAGAGATCCATGGTTTACCTGTGCAAGGTACCAACTCCTCTGTGCCTGCCCGCCAATGCCTGCCAATGCCTGCTTCTCCATAGATCTATGGGTTAGTCGTACATCGTGTGCGTGCCTCTCTGCCCTCCTGGTGCCTAGGAGATGTACTAGATGATGGGCTTTTGTGTGGATCAACCCCACCAGCCTCTGGCATGCTTGCTCCCAGTGCTACAGGTGCACAGCCACCTGCTGACTCTCCTCCTCTGTGCCCGCTTCACAGGGATGGTTTGTGCATGTCTTGCTTTGACTCAGGGGATAAGTCCTTCCTGCGCTCACTTAGACTTCTTAAAGTTCCAAATATTTTTTTCAAGCATGGAAGAAGATTCATATTTAGGTTTATCTACTCCCCAATTCATGGCATGTTGGGATTTCCTTTGAAATGGCCATAAATAAGGAAAGCCCATTCAGCTGTCTGCAGCTTTAAAAATCCCTGAGATACTGGGGTGTTAGATTTTCAAAAATCCCCCCAAAATCAGGGGAGGCTTGGATTTGCTTGAGGCTTGCCATGTGTGTGTATACATGCATAAGCTGTCATGGTGCCTAATTTTAGGTTTCTAACGTGAAAACTGACAGAGTTCTAGCATGGGATTGAATTGGGGTGAGTTAAAAGGGAAAAAATGCCAAAAATCAGAGGATGATGGGATTTGCTTCTAATTGGGCATGAATGTGGACATTGATGGCATCTGTGAGGGTGCCTACTTTCAAGTTTGTATCTGTAAAAATGTCAGAGTAAATCCCATTTCTGAAAATGGGATGTCAGATTTTCAAAAATCCCCCCCAAAATCAGGAGATTATCGGATTTGCTTCCAACTGGGCATGAAAGTGGATACATGGATAAGCTGTCATGGTGCCAATTTTGAGGTTTGTAACATTTACAGTGACTGAGATATCGAAAGGGGTGTGAATTGGGGTTAGGGGGGTGAAGCTTTAAAGGTTAAAAAATCGCCAAAATTCAGGGGCTGATGGGATTTGCTTGAAGCTTGCCATGAATGTGGATCTAGATGGCATCACTTTCAAGTTTGTATCTGTAAAAATGTCAGAGTAAATCCCATTTCTGAAAATGGGGTGTCAGATTTTCAAAAATCCCCCAAAAATCAGGGGATATTTGGATTTGCTTGAGGCTTGGCATGAATATGTATACATGGATAAGGTCTGATGGTGCCAATTTTGAGGTTTGTAACATTAACAGAATTTTTTTTATATAGGCGTTTGGATTTCAATGCAAGTCTGGGGGGGGGGGGGAAACGGAGCTCTGATTCAGATCCGGAGCTCCGCAGCGAAGCGAAGCAGACCATAGGTGGATCGCTGCAGAGAGGAGCAGACCCAATCCAGAAGTTGCAAATCTGGAAGAGAAGCAGATTGAGGGGGTCTGTGCACAGCCCTAATTGCAACAGCATATCTGGAGACTAGAGGAAATAGATTTTTTCCTTGTTAATAATTGCTGCATTTCAGTTGCATGTAGATATTTTTAATTAATTAGCATCATCACCCCCCCCTCGTGATGTATCTTGATTGCCTTTAGGGAAACCTGTATAAACAGTGTCTCATTATATGCAGACTTATTTAAGTCCCATAGAAATTAGTAACCAATGCAATGACAAAACTCTGTCCTTTATTACTAAGACAATAAAGATCCATAGAAAATGCCAAGAAAGCATGGATTGTAGTAATGCAGTTCATATCAAGCACTCATATCAAAAACTGATTTTGGATCATGGTATTAAAGCAAAATGATATCATTTCATATGGGACTACCAGGATTTTAAATTAAAAACACTGTTTTCCTCAGCCAACAGACCATTGTCAATTTTGATTTGGGGAATATATATTCCGAAGTGGTGGTGGTGGTGGGGAAAAGGATCTCAATTAAGAAGAAGAGCAGAAGACAAAAGGGAATTAATCCTCCAGTTTAGCTTCTGTTATGCAGTGACAGATAACAAATACTTTATCCTTTTTTTTCAGGCAGGCATCTTCTCATGTGCATCTTAATTACTGTTGAAGGAAATAGATAGGGCATCCACTTGCTTCTTCTGTATTGTGGTTATTTGAGGAGGTGGAGGCAGGTGAATAGCCAATAAGTGAAATACTCCCATTGAGGCACTGATCACTTGATTCACTGTTCC
The DNA here is from genome assembly GCF_023053635.1 of Elgaria multicarinata webbii. Lineage (NCBI taxonomy): Eukaryota > Metazoa > Chordata > Lepidosauria > Squamata > Anguidae > Elgaria > Elgaria multicarinata. Next base: position 19,809,587 of record NC_086177.1, read on the forward strand.
TGCAGGCAAGTAACAAAAATGGGGCCTAGATATGGAAACCCATTTCTTGTAGATTCCACCGTGTATGTGGTGGAACTGGAATGCAAACACTTGCCCTCATCAAGTGTTCAAACTGGTTAAAAACTAAAAACACAATGAGAAAGTGCACTGTAGCCCTACTCTGCTCCTTGTGCATTTCCGTTCCCCTGAATTCATGGAAGATGGCAGTCTGAAGAGGAGAGCTTCCTGTATCTGTGGTGTCTCTCCATGCAATTTTGGATCACATGGAGACAAGAGGATATCCTGTTCAGACCATCACATGAGCATAGCACCACTTTCTTCTCATGTGTTTACTTTTTAACCACATTGAATGCCTGAGTAGGACAAATATTACAAGTAGTACTGCCATCTCATTTCACCATCAGCAACCTTTGAGTTCAGAAGGCCTCCCTCTGCTGAAAAGTAAGAATTTTGAGGAAGGGTAAAAGCATTTCAATAAGGTTGGCAACATTTTGTGGGAAGGTGGTGGAGGAATGTTGCTCACAGTGGTGTGGTGATGGCTAGACCTTGGGGCTCAAGGCAAGGGTACCCCTAAAAGGCCATTCATGGAATGGCAGGTGGTGGGGCAGTGGTAAATAGGCCTGGCATCAGCATCTGGGGTGGTAGAGACATACCAGGGCCTAGTGGGGCTGATACTAGCTGACACAGTATCCTTACATTCTTTCTTTTCTAAAAAAAACATTTTATTGTAAAGGGACAGCTGATCAGGCGTATACATAATCACAGATGCCCATGGTATGTTTTTTACTTTGGAAATAGACAATCCTTTTCTAAAACAAAGTAGTGCTTATTCCCAGGTATGTGTATTTAGCGTCAGGGCCATGGAAGCAAACTCTATTTCATTCATGTGTCATTATGGTGCTATAGGGATGTCAGTGAAATCCACAATGAAATCAAATGAGTTTGGATTTTATGAATTTCACCCACAGATTGTGCAGAGAATCAATGGTTCCCCAGTCAGGCAGATTCGGCAGACTTGTGGACCATTCTTCTAACTTTCCAGAATTTCATAAATTTAGTAATTAAAAATATACAAAATCAAAAACAGCCAAAAATGTGCATTTCCCCAATTGACCAAAGCATGGAAATGCACATTCAAGAAGAATTTTTGCATTGCGGAGGATCTGCACATTTTCAGAAGTGCAAATTTGTATTTGCACAAATTGGAAACTAAAAAAAAAAAAAAGGATTCCATCAATGAGCAGACAATGGAATGAAAGACACCTGGCAATCCATTAAATGCTGACAATTTTTTTTTACACAATCTGTACATCCCAATGGTGCCATGATTTAAGTGAGTTTAAATGTGAAACATGCTGTGTTTCTTTTTAAAAAAATCAGGATTGGCAAAGAGGAATTTATTTATTTTGCTCTAACATATCAGAATGTAGAAACAATTGTAAAGCATGGAATGGTGCAGGTGAGGAGAAGGGAATTGTTAGTTGTGTGTTTCTTCTTTGAAGTAATACACAAGGCCATCAAAAGGGTCTCCCATAAGACCATTACATCCAGGGTCTAAAATTACCTTGTGCCACCATTGGTGGCTCATGTAGATTCATTCCTTTTTAAAAATGAAAATAAAAATTTGGTGTATCTTTCTCAGGCAGGCTAGTAAGGATTTTAAAGAAAGTTAAAAGCAGTGCTGGGCTAAAACCTGCCCCCAATTTTTGGGAACTTTCTCTCTCCCTGAAAAAGTGGCATTGGCTGTGTTCAGAAGACACCTTAAACCATGGCTTTAACCATGGTGAATAATGAAAAAAAACGCCTTATTCACCATGGTTAAAGACATGGTTTAAGGTGTCTTCTGAACACAGCCTGGCTTTCTGGCTTAACCACTGTGGTTAAAACCATGGTTTAAGGTGTCTTCTGTTTTTTCTGCCTCTTTTGGAAGGTGGGGAGGAATTCAGAGAATTTTCTCCTTGGGGAGAGGACCAGGGTTTCCACATACCATTTTAAGTGTAGCGGGTCCTGAGGGAGCTCTGTCCTATTTTTTTAAATTTAAACACACACAAACATACACACACACACACACACACCCTTCCCTCAGCATTTGATGAATGCCTATTGAAGACCAAGGCCATAGCTAGACCTAAGGTTTGTCCCTGGATCATCCAGGGGTCAAAAATGTTCATCTAGGTGACACACAGGGGATCCAGTGCTCAGGCAGGGGCGAACCCTGGATGATCCCAGGACAAACCTTAGGTCAAGCTGTGGCCTAAGTGACCTCTTCCTCTTCAATTGGCATCCAGTAATCACTCCTGGGCTTCTGAAAATACCAAGAGCATTTTGAAAAAATAAAAGGAAAGAAAGAAGACATCTCAATAAATGGGTACATTTTAAAAGCTATGTGGAAAACCTGTTCCCTTCTCCAAGGAGAAAATTCTCTGAAATTCTCATCTCTCCCTGCTTCTTTCACCAGTGTTCCCCCCCCCCCCAACCCCCATGAAATCCCAAAAATGGAATGGTCGAAATTTTCAGCCCAGCACTAGTTAAAAGGATCCTTTTTAGATGAACAAGATTTCCCATGCAGTAGTTTGGACATCTTTAAGTTCATATCCTTCTATAATCCAGCCACAACATTCTGTTCTTTCAATAACTATAGTTCATTGTTTTTACTTTTCATCTTGCCAAACTACAATGCAAGATTGCCAGATGAAGTCATATAATTCATGGCTTGAGGTTGCAATAACGGACATTGCAATAATGAACATAAATTTGAAAATACAGTCTGAAAGAAAGTCTGAAATGGCATCGAGGGAGGAGGGAATTTTGCAAAATGAGTACATAAGTTCCGCACATTATTAAGTTGAAACTGGTAACATGTTACAAGCTTTCTCAGGAGTTGGGTGTATTCACTCAGGCAAGCTAAGTCTATTCTGCAACTAGTAATGTGCTTTAGCATTGACTGGCATTCAATGGATGTCTTAGAAATCCCACAGAATACATTCTGAACAAGCATGGATGAAGAAACCATCTTATCCTATTACTGTCATAAGCAATAGACTTCTGAAGATTTAGTAAATTCAGAATATAATCCATTGCGTATTCAGTAGTTTAATTTCAACTTCTTTATAAAAGGGTTATCTCAAAAGCAGTTTCAAAATGGTATTGAGTCTGCTACGCTCTAAACTAGTTGCAGATTTCATATAGGAAAATTATGTTTTTATTATTATTATTATTATTTGTTTCTTTCTTTATAATTGTTGGTTGCTAATAGTCTAATCCAGAAGCCAGCCTAAGGAACCCACTGCAAGCAGGTGGCTACAGAATCATATCCTATCCCTTGGAGCAAAGAAACCACTTGTTCTGTGGAGCATTGTAACACACCCTCTTGTTTTCATATGGCATCATATGGTGTTTAGAAAGAGAGTTTTTACTACTTCCTGCTCTCTTTCAGTCTTGGATGAAGCCTTCAAAGAATGTGAAGCCTAATCTGATGCTGATGATTTATGGTGAGTAGCAAACAGAGATGCCTGCCGTTCTTCCAAAGTGTAGCACCTGAATTCAAATTCTCATATTAAATTAGAAGAGCAAAGAGCCTTGTTTGTAAAAGCATTAAGGCTGCAGTGAAGTGGAGAAAGTGTTACGTGCACTCTACATGTTGAATTACATGGGTTTTTTTTTCTTCTTAATATGGTCTCTGCAACTTGATCCTATGTATACTTCCATCATCTGTACTTGAGGGCCAATTTAAAAGAATCCTATTGGGAAATCGTATATACCCATCTGGAGATGGCAGTATTCTTTTATTCTTTGTCCAATTTATTTTAAATGCAAAGGCCTTTGCCTGACAAATAAAGGAATCTTGTATCTTGATCCTATGTTACTCAGAAGTAAGTCCCACTGAGTTCAGTGACTTTCTCTCTAGTTAATGTACCTTACCCATTTTTGTATTTGAAGCAAAAAATCTAAATGAAAACCTTTTCTCCTTTGCTTTTAATTGCTCAGAGAGGGTCCCTTTGCACACAAAGAGAAGAATTGTAAGGCTTACTCTCCTCCTACTTCCAGGTCTCATGCATATCCCAGGAGTCTACAAATTATAGCTGGGTTTCGTAGCCAACCATTAGTTTCTACTAGCAAGCTGTGAAGTGAAGTTCCAACACAATACTGCAACAATATTATATGCATTTATCAACACAGATATTGTCTGATGAAATGGATGTAGGTTATATAACTAGGGCATTAAGTACATTGATAACAGACACATGGGGCTACATGCAATGTCACACAAGTGGACGTCGGCTCCTGTGATGGAATTTCCCTTTCATCTCCTCCCCCTTCCTCCCCCGTATCTCCTAAAAACTTCTCCAGGTGACTCTCCAACCACCCAAGCAGATTTGGGGGATGTGGGAGGGTTGCAGGGGAAAGGATAACTTTGTTCTGCTAGTGCTGCCTGTTTTGCTGGCAGACAGTCGGACACCGTTGATAATAAATAATGAAAAATCATTTTTTTCATTTTCTTTTAAGGAGTGATTCATTCCACAATTTTGACAGTTTTCCCCCTTTTAGATTTTTAATTCATTTTACACACATACACCCAGAGAGAATGAGAGAGAAAGGGCTTGTCTTGATGGAGGGATTACTCCGGAGTGGATTCCACCCCACTTACAATCTCAAATGGAAATACTCATTTTACAGGAGGGGTGCAGAGCACAGAAAGCCATTTCCCAGAAGGCTATGACCCCTTCCACTTCTATAGGCCCCACCCCTTTCCCCAACAACGAATCGTTCAGGGTTTTCCTGGCTGGGTTTGTTTAAATTTGTAATGGACCCCAGGTTCCTAGATATGTAATCAGGTTCCTAGATACGTAACAACAGGGTGAAGTTAACACAAATTTATAAAATAAAAGAAAGGCAAATACAGAATTGAAGTAATAACGAAAGGGGAGACAAAAATCTATAACACTGATGCTAGAATAAATGTTTCCAGCATTCAAACAAATACAGTTTCAACACATGGTAACAGTAACACAGTAAATCTGTTGCAGTCCTGTCCCTCCTTTCCCCAACCTCCAGACGTCCTTTCAGAAAACACAAACGCCAAAGTCCTGTTTGCTTCTTCAGTCAGGCCTGACACAGCACAGATCCTTCATTCCCTCAGGAATAGATGCTTCTTTCTTTCTCTTGTTACTACTACTCTTGGCCCTCTGCTGTCTCCTGGGTTTATTCTCTATTTCTTCATCTGTATTGCTCTTTCTCTCATGAAGACTGACTTTAATGTCTCTCTCAGAGCCTTGCCAGACCTACCTGAAAATCTGGGTGTGAGGAGGGGCCAGCCCACGCTACAAGTAGCGCTGGCTTTCACTCCTATCCACACCTCAGATGTGACGGGCTACAGGAAAGCCCCGTTGTGTCCACCATTTTGTTTTTCACTTAAAGGGCCGGGTGCGCAAGAGCGCACCACTGGCAACGGTAAGAGGTTTTGTGTTTTTTTGTTTAAAAAGGGTTCCCCTCTCCCCCGCCCCTGATTTCCCCCCTGGGCCGTGATTCCCCCCTGCAATCTCCGCTTCCCCCCATGATCTCCGCTTCCCCTCCGTGATCTCCGCTTCCCCCCCCCCGCACAGTCTCCGGTTTCCCCACCACCACGATCCCCGCTTTCCCCCGCGATTTCCGCTTCCACCTCACAATCTCCCCACTCTGACCTCTCCCCCTGTCCCGATGGGCCCAGCGCTCCTGTGGAGTGCTGCGCCCCGTCCGCCACTTTTCCTGGCTACTTGCGAGTAATTGCGGTAGCTGGGGAAAGTGGCGGACCTCTCTACATGCCCACGGTCTTGGGCTCAGCCCAAGACAGCGGAAAATACCAGGCCACAAGCACTGCCGGTTATCCCAGGCCAAGGGAGGGTTACCCCTGCCTGAGCCTGGGATCCCCTGTGCGTCATCTGGATGCACAGCACTGGGCCTGAGGCTCGCACCTGGCTAACCCGCCATCTAGCAAGGCCCTCAGTCAGCCAGGACGTTTTCTACTCTTCACTCTTCCCTCAGTTATACAGGTTAGCTGTTATCAATATGTTTTAAAGCGGGGGGGGGGGGACGCTGGGCCCAGGAGCCAAATTTGGCCCTCCTAAGGTCTCAGGAAGTTGTTGGGTGGCCCCACCCCGTTTCCCCAAGAACCAGTCACGTGGTGGTTTCTCTCTTTTGCACAATTTTCTCCCCATTCTAAAGGCTGAATTACATCTCCTAGAGCTTAGTTTACTGGCAGTAAGGGCTTTAAGATAGACTATACTGATACTTTTTGGTATTTTGGTCTTGTTCTTTTTGCTTTTAACCTTGCTCCCATTCTCCCTATTGGAATGTCACCCCCAAGGACTTCTCTGAAATAGAATTCAGCCCCCAGACTGAAAAAGAAAAAGTGATTATACACTCCTGTTTTACAGGAACAATTACATTGGGTCACGTAACCCAGTGGGCAGATGGGATGTGCAATTAAACACAAAATAGGTGTTTTATTAATATTAATAAATAAAAAGTATGCCCATTCAATGATTCATTATGCATACAAATTCAGTTGTTCAATACTTCAAAACATTCAATTACTAATAAAGTTACAAGCTGTGAAATAGCATGACAAAATGTAATATTTTCATCTCCCCATTATTGGATTTCATATTATGTGTCTTTCATTCAGAAAGCCCATTGATTATCTGCTCAAAGTTTATTTGTCTGATTCTTTCCATTTCAGTTGAAAACTTTCCACAGCCTGCAGTGCCTAAGGTTATTCTCTAATTCATCACAGACTTTTATTTTTTTTCTGTCAAAATGAGTGTTCAGCTTGTATTATTGTTAAAGGGATTGCGGTAAACCATGTAAAGTATAAACAAATACGTATCAAAAACTAGATTTTTTTTTTAAAAAAGCAAACAAATTCATTTTTAACATTACATCACATTCTGGTGATATTAAGCATGGACTGTGTTGTCAGAACGTTCTCAGTCCACGATGGGATCATGCCTTTGAGTGGGAGTAGAAACATTCCAGAGATTGGAACCCATTGCTTTCTGGCAGTGGGAGGCATCTCCAAAGTAGATGCCTCCAGTGCATGGGGAGGAAGCTTTGGGGCATGTGAAGAAGGAATATAGTCCAAAATGGGGATATTCCCAAGATGCATCAGCCCCTATTACCAGTGCCTGCCCTTCTATGAAGCTGTCGGCAAAATTTGGGAAGAGCTGCTCCGTGGGCTCATTCACTGCTTCTTGGTCCTGCCGGCCACCTGCACACGGCTAGCGGGACCAAGAAGTGGCTGCTCCTGAATGCCTCCCAGCTGGCTCCCACCCACCTGGACTGCTTACCTGGGCAGCTGGCAGGCTGCTCCCACTTGACCACACTCACTGCTTCTTGGTCCCACCAGCAGTGTGCACATACCTGGTGGGACCAAGAAGTGGCACTCACTTGCACACCTCCTGGCTGATTCCCATCCACCAGAACTGTTTGGCAGGTGGCTGGCAAGTGGCCAGCAGGACCAAGACATGTCCACTCATTCGCACGCCTCCCAGTCACCCAGACTGTGTGCCGCCCACCATTTTGAATATGCAAGCAATGGCATTGCACCCATAGCTGGCCCTGTCACATGAACAGAATGTTGTTGTTGTTGTGTGTGTGTGTTTTGTGGGTGGGTGGTAGACAACCCTCAAATAACTCATAGATTGTTTTAGGAAGGGTTGTCTACCCCACCAAACAACCCCTGACTCTGAGATCTCATGACAAGGCAACCCATGGCAAGCAGGGTTGCCCGTGTGTACCATGAAAAAATGGTGCCCACAGGCACCCTTCACTATACAAGAGCCCCCATGGCTAAATTTAGGGTTGTCATGCAAAGTAGGTCCTGGAATTGTGTAAAGGGAACAGATCAGTATGCCTTCTGTGGGTCTGCTCTGCATTTCTAATTGTTCACAATGGATCTAAACCAGGGGTGTTAATAGTTGTCCCTCTGACCTTTCAACATTTTTGAGGACTTAACAGTATCACCTTACACAAGTTCAGTCCAATTCTCTAAATATAACTTCCTTAGACTGATCTAGCAGCACTCTGATGTTCTTAAGTATGCTTAGGATTTTAGCCATATAGCCCAACCCCATACATGTCTGGCGTATTCAGCTGAATTTACTCCCAAATAAGTGGGCATGGGACTGCGGCTTCAATATCACAATTCATTCTGTTTTATTACTACTAACCTCATCAAGATGTCTATTTGACAGTTTATTAAACCAAATATTCTGCTTTTTCATTTCCTAGGGCTTCTTTCTCCTCCTCCTCTGTCTCCCCCTTCCATGTAATGATGGGATTATATCTCACAGAGCCTCTGCTGTTAGTATAGTGCCACTCACATTTAGTTTCTAATTGTGCCATGAGTAGCTCCCCGCTTCTTCTATAGGGTATAATGGATGTGCCTTTCAAGTGTCTTGCTTCACAATTCAGTTTCATTTCTAATGCACTTTCCTGTCTTACTCTGGAGTCGACGAATCATTTCACATTAGGGCCAGATGTAAGAAGAGGTGGCTCAAGACAGCACTGAGCGCTGTGAAGTCACAATGCTGTATTTATACTTGACAGCAGATAGTAACGTGCCTGAGACTAAATACACTTCCCCTTTCTGATGTACTCACATTGCTGATTATTATTCTCAGCAGACACTGTGTTGTTTCCTGCTGTTTGCATTAATCTAGAATTTGTTTTATTCTCAGCTTGACTAAGTTCCATCTGATTTCTGAATATCTTATCCCCCATGTGTACACATCTCTCCCATCCCTTCTCCACCTTCCCCCTCCGGCTTCACAATCCAGACAAATTAAAACAGCATTACTGTACAGATTTCACACCTTCTGCAAATGTGACATTTCCGACTTTCAGGTGGTTGTGTCATTCCCTACATAAATCAGTGTGGTGTAGTGGCTAAAGTGTTGGACTGGAAGTCGGGAGATCTGGGTTCTAGTCCCCACTCAGCCACAGAAACACACTGGGTGACTAAAGGACAGTCACAGACTCTCAGCCCAACCTACCTCACAGGGTTGTTGTTGTGAGGCTAAAATGGAGAGGAGGAGGATTATGTATACCGCCTTGGGTTCCTGGGAGGAAAAAAGGTGGGATATAAATGTAATAATAATAATGGAGAAGGTCATGAAAAACAGACATTCACAAAACAAAAAGTTTGTGAACAAAAATGCTTTTAGTCAATGGTAGGACACTGTGTGCTTTTGAATGTGTACCCAGGTTCATATTGAAGTACTTTGTGATTTTAATACAAAAGAAAGAAAGAAAGAAAGAAAGAAAGAAAGAAAGAAAGAAAGAAAGATCATCCTCTGATACACACATAAATTGGCCCAAGCTTGGCGAATCTTGATAAGATCAGGTTTTGCTGATTTCCACATCCCAAAGTAGAACGTCCACAAGAGGCAGGGAATGCTGAAACTTCAGCCTCTGACTTCAATTAATAAATTTTAACAGTTTCAAACTATCTTATTTTCCTCATGCTTTACCTATCATATGGAATAATAAATTAGGGATCCATGGTCTTCAGGCAAATAACACAATTCCATATTATCACAAGTTCTTTTACAGAAGTTTGCTGTGTTAAAGGTATTTGAGATTATGATTCTTCACTTTCCTATCCACCAGGGTCAGGCCTGATATGACTCTTGCAGTCAACTCATTTTTATTTTTTTTGTAAGGCGGGTGTACATCCAACAAGTCAGACATGGGTGAGTCCACCCTAGTTTTGCGTTCTCTGATATCATTGTTTTGATATGAGAAAAAAAGTTATTTTTGTCCTGAATATGGAAAACTTTGTGAATTTTCAGTTTAATGAAAATTGAACTGAAATTAATTTCTCACCCATCCCTAATCTGGTCATATTTGTTCGAAACTCCAAGTACTTGGGAAAACTGGAAGCAGAGTCAACTGAACAGAGAACGGGAATAGTAGACTTGTTTATTTCAAAATGTTCTATTTTGGGCTGTGCCTGAAGACTGTTGAGAAAATTCATGTGGTCCAGAAGGCAGGCTGCTAACTCAAGTGCCCTGCAGGGAGCACATTACAAGGGTATTGAAGGAGCTCTGTTAGTTGCCAATTCATTTTCAGACAGAATTCAAAAAGCTGGCTTTGACCTTTAAGGCCCTCAAAAACCTGGACACAGAATATCACAGGGAGTTACTCCTCTTCTATGTACCCCCAGTGAAGATATCCTAATCAGCAAAACTTGACCTCACTAATGTTCACCGAATTCTATCTTGAAGCCTGTTCTGATCATTCAAGTCCATATCATATGGCAAGCACTGAGGTTGTTGTTTTTGCTCCACATGGCAATCCATGCATATTTTCCCTTCCCCATTCTTTCATTTAATTTGAGCACACTGATGCAGTGCCAAATTTTGAAATGCAGGTGCTTATCACGACAGTCCCCATAGCCATACCCACAAGAAGAATCCAAAAATGCAGGCAGCTGTATTGATCTTAGTGACATGAGAATCAGCAAAACGCAGCACACCAATGTCCCCCAAATTCCATCTTGAAGATCATGCAAGGTTTGTTTCTTTCTGCATGAAAATCTGTGTGTATTTTATGCATTTCTTTCCAAATCGACACATCAATTATGCACATCTCTGAAATGTGTAGAACTGATTAAAGCATATTAATTGATTAAAGCATATTTGGGTGCATCCCCCCCAAAAAAGTATGCATTGGAAATATACAGACTTCTAGTGCGGATTGCATCCAAGTCCGTGTTCAGTACCAAAGGTATAAACTGGGTAAATCCTGATAAAAAATGAACCAAAATGGATTGCCCATACATTCCTAACCCGGCGCCATGCACAAAGTTCCTTGAAGGATGGTTTGTTCCAATTACATTTTTCATCAAAGGCAAGGCTAATTGCTACTAGGAGCAAGGCCCCTTTTTGTGATGGTATCCTCTTTGCCAAATTACTTCTAAGGACACCCAGCAGACCCCTTCTATTAAGGTTTTTGGAAGGTGGGTGAAAATATTATTATTTTGCCATGTGCTTGGGAGAGTTGGACTTTTGAAAAGAAAACACCACACTGTTGATTTTGCATGCCATTTATTTTGTTCTTTTATCATTAAGTTAGGGAGCAATCCTATGAACCCTAGACAGCATCTGGGGGCAAAAGATATTTCAGTCCTGGATCCAAGATCAGAGGCAGGGCTTGGACACTTACCAGAAGACAAGGATGCTAACATTTGGAGGTTTATGAGTAGCCAAGCTGCATAGGATTATGCCCTTATATCAATAGACTCAAGCCATGGTACATTAATAGAAAACAATTCAATTGTTATGTAGCTTGTAACACTGTTTTTATTGCTCTATTATGTCATGATTTTAACAGTGAACTGTATCTCAGGTTTGTCTTGAGACCAAACAAGTGCACCCCCCTAAACCCCCAGTAAAACACTTTCTGCATTTAAATGGCTACATCCCTAAACATTCTCCTTCCACAAAGCACTATCTCTAAACAACAACTCCAAGATGAATGTAGTATTTATCTAATCAACCATTTGGCTGAGGTCACTCTTCTTATTAGGCATATGAGAATAAAAATGTAAATTGAATATTGTCACAACAATCAAAGCTGTTTTCAGATGATACATAATTATAGATTGGGGTGCTCAAAGTCCTTAAGCCTAACTGCCAGCCTAAATGTGATGTTCAGTTTCAACCTTACTGACAACAGATATGTGATGCTCAGTTGAATGTAAGAACGTCAAAGAAATCCACACCACAACGGATTCAAACGAAATTGTCTTTCTGTGAATCAGAACCGTGAATTCCTTGGTGAACTGACTTCAGTGTGCACATTTGTAAATGAACAAAATTCTCTAATGAAAAGGCTGATTCCAACTATGAGTGTGCTATGCAATAAAAGATGCCCGACAGTCTGCGAAGCACAGAGGAAATGGTTTTACCAAAATCCGTACACAATTTGTCCCTGTAATTTCCTCCTTTGACAAAGCGTAGCTGCAGAGCCTACAATCTACAATGCAACAACTACAATGGAAGTCTGGGAGAAGGGGAAAGTCATTCTTGGTCTTCTCCCCTCCAGCAGTCTTTCTGCTACCACCCCCTGCTTTCCAGCTGCATTTTCTCATCAAAATCAGTGCTGACCAAACCATTCAAATTGCTAAACTTCTTTAAAATATCACCACATCAAGGTAAATCCATTTCCAATTATGAGCTCTCCTCATCACCTCAACCCTACTATTACATTTCCTGTAAGACTACAGTAGAAGGCACAGAGTCAGAAAAACAGCAGCAGCAACAACCACCACCAATCAGGATAATTATGCTGTAGAATATGGTCAAGTTAAGTTGGGCAACTCTATATGGAGAATGGCTACTGTACTCCCTCTGCTGGGCTTCTTTGAAATTCTCCACAGCTAATAACTTGGCAACAGCTCAAGAATTTGTCAGGGATGCAGGGGTCTCTTTTCCCTTTTGTGAAATTGTGTATGTGTATGTATGTGTGTGTATATATATATATATATATATATATATATATATATATATATATACATACACACACACACACACACACACATATATATATATACATACATACATACATATATATATATATATATATATATGGAAATCTGTTATACTGTGAACATGAAGGCAAAGTTCAAGTAGTAATCCTCCATCCAAGTGAAAATTCTAATTCTCTTTCTGATATTACCATACTCTTCAGTATCTCACATTTGAACCTCTTGTGTATACTTGCAACACTCTAGTCTCACTAACTGAGCACATCTCGTCAATTATTGTAGATTGCAGAAGGTTCTGTTATGCTGACTGTACATTGTACACATTTCTTGTGGAATAACCAGTCGCGCAATGATTTCTGAATTAGCATGCATTGCCAGACTTCTTTTTTAGACATAAAAAATGTTGATATGAAATAGAATGCATAATCTCTTAATGGATCTGGTGGTTTTGCTTATAGAAAAGCTCCAGTTCAAACACATACAACTGCAATTCAAGCCCAGACATAATGATTCAAAGAATATTTACTATTTTAATAGGCAGTTGTAGATCATTGGGGGAAGTGAGGAAGCACATAGTCCATGTGGATCTATTTGCCTTTATGGATATTCCCTCTTCCCTCATCTTTAAGTCCATGAGACCTGGAGAAATAGCTTGAATGCTAAAAACACACACACACACACAACCACAACTCTAGTGGATGTATGTTCACAGTTGTTGTTTTTGAACATACCAACTTTACCTCAAAAGGCAAAATTGGTGTTTTACCAGGGAAAGCAAGAGTGGGAAAATCTGTTTATTTATGTTACATTGTCGTTATTGCATAATTCCATTCACACTTTCAAAATACGTATTTTAATGTGTGTTTTCTCTCAAAATAACATATTTAAACTGATACATGTAAACTTCTGAGACCTACATTACAATGTTTGTGAAAAGTGCAAATTCCTGTGGAAAGCTTAGTCCCATTCTGAACATTAGTCTGAGAGGCGTGAATCAGGTCATTTCACGTAGGGCTTCACACAATACTTTTTTTTTAAGCTTTCAGGAAATTGGACTGTCCTTAATAAATAAGGAAAGTTGGAACCCTTGTATCTTTCCAGGAAGTCTGGCTACTTTTGACACTACCTCACACATTACTTCTTGGCCACATATCACTTCTATTTAGGAACAAATAAACATTCCATAATGCTTTTCATGAATATAAACAGCTCTGATTTAATACAGGTTTTTGGTTTTTTTGTGGCAGGGTAAAATAACATTGGCATTCACTCCCTGCTTTCTCTTTTCTTTTTCTTTACCTAGCTATGGTTTACCAGTCCCTCAGTTAATCTTTTATGCCGGGAAAGAATTCAAGAAACACCAAGATTTTACCCCTTCCCAGCCCTCAAACTCAAAATGCTTAGGACTTGCCCATCAAGTACTTTACGCTCAACACAGCTGCTGGCAGAAAAATTGGCTCCAATCTTACCTCCCACAGTTTCTTGTAGCACAGCTGCTTCTGTTTGGGAAGTTGTTTATTTCTCTTTTCCCTTTCATATCCCTGACCGTTCCCCCACCCCACCCCAAGGAGTTGTGCGGTGTTTGGTGTCACTGTGATGAACGAGATATGATGATGAGAACCGTACCGAGGTTGCGGCATGTAGAATTCTTGTGTGTGACGGGGGTGAGGGTGGGGGTATCGTAAGTAAAAGACAGGGCTAGGGGAGGAGGAGGAGGAGATGTAGATTTCTGACAGGATGAACTGGCTGACAGCCCATGTTTATAGGATCCGCGAAGAATACAGATGAGAGAGAAAGGCAGCGCTGCCAATGACATTATAAATCACACTGTTGCACTGTTTCCCATCCACCAAGTAAACAAATAAAATAAAGTTCTGAATGCTGCTAATGATTAATCTGTCAACAACAACAACAACACTTCACCCTCTAACACTCTGGATGGAATTTGGGAGACTTTGATCTAGGTGTCTGTTGTGGGCTCCCCACTTACTAGAGAGGTGAGAAATCCCAGGGGCAGCACTAGCTAGGTTTGGTTTCCTTTGGATGAGAGAGCACTGAGGACTTCAGTGCTTTTGTAATAGTTTGTTTTATTAGAAAATATACAAGAACAGCATCAGCGGAGACAAACAGCAGACATTCTTTGGGGATCTGAGATTCAGCAAAACTTGAGCTTGTCCAAATTCCATCCTGAACTGCATTCTGACGCATGTCTGTGTCAGGTTGCGAGCTTTAGCTTTTGTTGTTTTCCTTTTGCAGGAAAACACACATATGAATTGTGTTCATATTCAAAACGTACACAATTTCCCCCATTGAATAAAACATATCATGTATGCATGAGTTCATGCATATTTTTCAAACGTAACTTATTTTTGAATGCATTTATTGTTTTAATTTGTGTGTGTGTGTGCGTGTTCTACAAATTGTGTTGCAAAGTCAGAAAAGTACAGACTTTGACTGCAGATTATGTTCAAGTCTCTTCCCATATGGGAGAGGTGAAAACTGGGTGAAATCTGGCAAAAAAATAATTTAAAAAAAAATCAACCGAAATAAATTTCTCATAAATCCCTAGCACTCCTACATGGCAGCAAACCAGATCCCGAAAGGTAATTCCTGCACATCCATAGTGCTCTTCCATAGCTAGCCATATAGAAATTTACTGCACTCTGTTTATACTCCTGTTTTCAGTTCTCCATCACCACCACCACACACGGAGACCAAGGCCTCATCTACACCAAGCAGGATATTGCACTATCAAAGTGGTATGAAAGTGGTATATAAAAGGCAGGAGCCACACTACTGCTTTATAGTGGTACTGAAGTTCACTGACAACTGTTGGGGCCCATTGACACACACCATATACCTCTTTCATACCACTATATCCTGCTTAGTGTGGCTCCTGCCTTTTATATACCACTTTCATACTGCTTTCATAGTGCTATATCCTGCTTGGTGTAGATGAGGCCCAAGAATAAGTAAGCATTCTGTGCCCACTGAGCATGCTCAATCTTCATTGAGCTGTTTTGAGGATTTCCCCTTCCCTTTAGGATCCCCCACTAACAATTGTACATCTACAAAGGTTTACACATTACCCACAGGCAGCTTCCTATCCAGATAGCTTACTTAACTTCAGCAGTAGAACTGTATCATGTGCATTTAGACCACCCTCTGAGGATAACAATGTTACTGAGGCCAGTGTGAAGTGATGGACTAGGATTCAGGAGATCTGGGTACTAGTTCCCACTCGGGCCAAGAAACCCCCTGGGTGATGTTGGGTCAATCTCTGACCCTCAGCCTAACCTACTTCACAGCTTGTTGTGAAGATCAAAAAGAGAGGAGGAGGAGGATCACGTAAGCCACCTTGCATTCCTTGCAAGAGGAAAAAGTTTGGGATAGAAATGCAATAATGAGGAGGACAAGGAGGAGGAGGCGGCAATCCTCTCTGGCATGTAGTTCTTTGTAAGCATTGAAATAGCTGTGTTTGTCCTAGAAATGAAGGAATGGGATGGTAGAGTGCAGTCCAGAAAATATTAAAAGATATTTTTGAACTATTGACATCAATCGGACTTAATCATGAATTGCTTACTGGCTTTCCTGTAGCAAAAACAGCACCATCCAAGCACAAGATGCAGGTATCAGCAGGCTTGATGGAACACAATGATTTGCAGTAGAGCTGTGCACAAGAGGCCTCTCAAAATTCTCCATCCTATTTGTGGATGATATTATTGTTGTTTGTTTATTTATTTATTTATTTATTTATTTATTTTATTACATTTTTATACCGCCCAATAGCCGAAGTTCTCTGGGTGTTTGTGTTGTTGTTGTTGTTATTATTATTATTTCTATACCACCCCATAGCTGAAGCTCTCTGGGTGGTTAACAAAAGATAGAAATAACAAAGAAATGCTAAAGGACACACAACTGTTCAAGGGATAACAACCCGTAACAAAAGTAATTGTACAAAGTAAGCAAAAAATGGTGAATTGAACAAATCTACACACATATCATATGTGTTATACATACTCCCATGGCATTGCTCATTAATGGGATCTTTACAGATGATGATTTTGTTTAAGAACAACATTATTACCCATACTATGGAGCTGAATTATGTACGAACTGAAGCCATTGGATCCCAGTGGCTATTCTCTAGACCAGGGGATGGGAAATTGTGGCCCTCCAAATGTTTTGCAAGGCCACAATTTTCCAAACATTTTGGCCTACAGCTACCATAATATTTCACCATTGGCCATGCTGGCTAGGGCTGATGGGAGTTGTAGGCCAAAACATCTTGAGGCCCACATGTTGACAATTCCTGTTCTAGAGGCTGGCTGTGTTTCTGCCATAGGGCCTTGCAGGCAGAAGTGCTAAAGACTATAGAACCCATAGACCCTGTTCAGACGACACACTAAGCCATGGTGGTTAAACATTTTGAGCTAAACATTACAGCTTAGCATGTTGTGTGAACCAATCCTAACCATGGTGGCTACATAACTATGGTTTAAACATACTCACTAACCATTTACTACTAGGGATGTGCTCCGCTTCTAATCGGACTGGCGAATTAGAAGCGGAGCGGGGTGCTTCGCCTCCCCTTAAGGCGGAGGCGAAGAGGATTGGGGGGCCGGCGGAGTGTTGCGAAGAGGATCGAGGTGAAGGCGGATCCTTCGCCTCGATCTGGAGCTCCACAAGAAAGGTAAGTGGGGTTTACCGGGCCCTGCTGCTGTCGCTGTCGCCCATGCAGCAACAGCGGTAGGGCCCGGTAAACCCCCCTCCCTCCTCTCCCTTACCTGCATCCGTCCACGGTCCCTCGGCTTCTTCAATTGAGCCCGCGGCTCAACCAGGAAGTCTAGGCCGCACTTGCAGGTAAGGCCCCCCTCCCCCTTGGTCCCTTACCGGGCTCTGCAGGTAAGGGAGAGGAGGGAGGGGGGCCTTACCTGGCGCCACTCCCCTCCACTGCGGAGCTCTGATTCGGAGCCGGAGCTCCGCGGCGAAGAGTAGTGGACTATGGGCAGAGCGGTGTGGATCGGGGGGTCCGTGCACACCCCTATTTACTACAAAATGGTAAGCGGCTTATATGGCTTGACATGCTATTTGAACAGTCCCATAGTTAGCTCCTTTGGACAGACCGACAGCTCCTCAAATCCCACCCTCCAACCTGGAATCCAGACCCATTGAGGCTTGAACCCTGATAGGTTCACCTAATAAGTGTAAAACTTTCTTTCTTTTAAAATGGCCCTAATGAAGACCGGTGGAGCCCAGAGCAGTTGAAACTATCAATAGATAACAGAAGGCAATTCCTGTGCTGTTTGTGTATGTAATAGTCACTGTGCATCCCAAAACAGAAATTTGGAAGATTTACAATTCTTGTCACAGGACAGAAATGCCATTTTCTCACCCGCTTGTATCTAATGATGTCAGTGTGATTTACAGACATTATGAACCTCTTGTAAATTATGAGAATGGTATATTGGCTCTACCAGATGGTAAACATAGACAAGGAAAGGTCAAGCAATTCACCAAATATCTCTCGGAACACCACAGGAGAATTGTTGTGCTTAATTTCTAGTCCCCTGTTCAGTTCCTATATTATACTTTATTATTGTATTATGCCTTATTATGGTGACTTTATCAAAGTGTGCTTTGGCCACTGTATTCTGTATAATATAATACATCATTATCGACTCTATTACATTTTGCTTCAACTAATGGTATTTTGTCCTCCCTGTAGAGGAAAGATTATAATTGCAACATAGTGTATTGGTGCAACAAAAGTGGGATTATATATTACCAATTAGAGCTCTTGTAATTATTTTTGCCACCAGTCTATTAAACTGACTCGCCCCTTCCCCAGCAAAAAGGAGGCAATAGAAGAAAGAACAGTAAATGTATGAAATCAGGTGCATAAATCCAAACAATAATGGACTCTAAGGAAGGAAATCACAGGGAAAATGAAGAACAAACAATACAGACAGAGCTATTTTCTTTAAGAGGACACATCCTATCCATTTTTCCAGTCTTCGTCTTGGTCACACTAAGTGCGACAGACCACTGTGAAAACACACACATTCACAAAGGCCTGTCACACTTTGCGCAACCAAGAGAAAGAGCCCAGGGTAGGGCTATACAGTTAGAAGATGCCTTTGTTCTCAGTGGCTTGATTTTTAATGGCTGATGTCACAAACCACTACATCAGTGATGGCCCCAAGAATGTTATTGGACTGCCTCATGTTGGAGCATCATATAGTAGAACAGGTGTGACAAGGTAGGGATGGGTGAATCAGTCTTTTCTTAATCTATATCACTTTTGCATGCATTCACTTACACGTCTTGTTCCATCTGTTTCTGCATTAACCTGCAATACATACTTTTTTTTTAAAAAAAAAAGAAGACTGTACAAAATTCTCCATATTAAATACCTATTAAGTACATATTTTAAAGTGTACTTTCTCTCAGAAAAAGCATTTCTACATGTAGTGCATTTTCCCATATCAACCTACCCTTTCATTGAGACCTACAGATCAGGGCTTCCTGGCGGTTGCCTTCATGGTGCAGCTTTGCTGCTCCTTCTGAGAAAACCCTGCCATTTTGCTGCTGTGTGGTGGTGCTGGGAAATCTTCATGGCAAAACAGAGCATGGGCTTTCCAGTGGCCATTTGGCTCATCTGGCCCGCCCTCTGCTTGGCTTCCAGTGACCTATCCGAGGTTGCCATCCACCCAGGAACAACCCCAGCTGGAGCCCAAAGCGAGGTCACACAGTAGGAGGACCAAGGTGACCTCGCTTCAAGGGGAAACGTTGTGTTAAGTCCCTGGACATTTTAAACATGGAGCTTTGGGGGAAAGCCCTGAGGTGGCTGTGAGTTGGTGGCTGCATTGTATAACTGCCTGCAGAAAAGGAGAAGATGGCACCTTTCCCACCCTCCATTCCATGTACAGAAGCCAACCTGACTGGCAGCATTAAAGCCAATTATGGGGCAATCCAAAAGGCAAGGCAACAAAGTGGGCAAATGGTCAAGCACAAAACTCTAAAGGCAGAAAGGGTCTAGATACACCATCCAGAAACAGACTCAAATGGGAGTCCAAGTACCAGTAGCACAGAGGGTCAATCACAAGGTAAAATCCAGAAGCTAATAAACCATGTGGTTTCGGCACTGGCTAGGCTAAAACTGATGGCTTATATAGCCAGAGCTTCCTAAGCCCCACGCAGGGTTCAGTTGTAGTGTGTTACAGATCCTCTGGCAAAAGTCCTACTAAGTTCCCAAGGAATCTTCCTTTGTTATCAAGCAGTCCTTTTCAGATGAAAAGGACTGCCTCTTGAGGCAGTGACACTTTTGGGGGCTAGGTGGTTGTTAAGCCTCTGCCTTAGTGGTGGAACTTCCCTACTCCTGCAGGGATAGACTAGCAGTGATTTCGTCTGGGGGCGCAGGCTCCTCCGTTCTCCTGGCATGGGTGGCTCCTTGGCATTGTCTGTCTCTAGAATCCTCAAAAGAGGATCCCTCCAACAGGTGCATGGCACCATCAGCCTTAGCCACCACAGACAATGGTGAGGGATTATGAGAGTTGCAGACCAACAACATCTGGCCATATGTCCCCCATCCCTGTTATACATGTTCTCATTTATTGCAAGTGCTGCTTTTCAATTTAGCATTCATCCCTATGCACTCTTTCTCTCTCAATCTCCATAATTTTTCTTTGCAGTTTGTCTGATTTGGCTTCATATGTTAGAGACTCCTGAGAAGAAGACATTAACACTTGAACTTTATTTTAAGAAAGAGGATGACACCCCCATTCGACCTTTTCAGCAGTGATGTGATCCTATTCTGTTAAAGTTAATTTAATAAGTGCTAGATGAAACACTTTTTCCCTGCCAAGACCCGAGTTCAGAAAACCATCGTTCGTCTTATGACAGCTGATAACACCACCAGTTAATAATACTATGTAAAGAATACCATTTTTTTTCTTGATTGAAGAGTTAACAATGGAATGAGATGTTGCACAGGGAAACAAGAATTATATGCATTTCCACTTAAAATATTCTCTTTTTTTCATACTTGCATTTATTTTATTTCATTTAGCTGAGAACTGCATAACAAACATTGGAGAAGTAGCGAAAACTGGGGGATCTGAAGGATAACACTCTGGGAATTGTGAATTAGGTCAGTTTGATTTAAAATGCAGACCAAATGAAATTCTATGGAATCCCTTACCTAACCATTCAAGAGTAAGATTGGGTCCAGGAGTATGCCCAAGATGTGAACCTGGCTCTTTTGAGGGAGTGCTACCTTACCCAAAACAGAATGCATCACTGATCACAGATTAGCTTTCCTACTAAACAATAGCACTTCTTATCTGGATTAAATCTAAATTAGTTTCTGTCCAGCCCATCATATGCCTCAAATACTGATTCAGAGCCTTCAGTGCTGCCTGGAATCAGATGTACTATAGAAGTAGGATTAGGTGGTAATCAACTTATTGGTCATAATACTCCAAATCTACATGTGACTTCTCCCAGCAATTTCATGTAGATATAGAACAGCACAGAGAACAAAATATAACCTTGAGGCACATCACAAAATACAAGGTGTCAAAAGAGCCCTGGGCCCACTTTTTGGATTTGGCCTCCAGTGCCTCCGAATCCTATCCCCGCCAGGTGACTCAGAAGGATATTCTGGTCAATGGCTTTGGTGGGGAACCTGTGACTCTCCATATATTTTAGCCTACAACTCCCATCAGTCCTAGCCGGCAGAGCCACAATGATGGGAGATGCAAGCCAAAAAACCTGGAGACTCACAGGTTGCCAACCTGGTCAATGGTACTGAAAGCTACTGATAAGCCCTGCAGAAAGAACTGAGACATCCCCCACTGTCCAGTAACAAGTTTAGGCCAGCAACCAGGGCAAAAGTCCCCCAAACCAGGTCAGAAGCCTGATTGAAATGCATCAACATAATCAGACTTATTCAAGAAAGTCTGTAAGTTGTAGTTTATACAATTGGGGTGGCTTGAAAACAGGGCCACTGCCATTGCAAAGGTTGTAGGAAGTAGCCCTGTGCATAATCCACGTACGGAGAAGCACTCTCATGCAATTCCAGCAGAGCAGTCAGACACATTTCTTCCTTCTTAATCAGTGGCATTCATGATGATGGTACCTACGGACATGCCTCAAAAGAGAGTCCAAAAATTCACACATACACCAGCAGCAGTCACAGTTATCATAAGACCCAATTCAGGAGGATCAACTGACAGTTGTTAATATCTTGGATATTAACCTGATATTGAAGGAGAAGGAGAGGGACACAACATGTCCCCAACCAGCATAAGACCACCAACTCAAGGTTTTCCAGGAGTTTCTTTCCCCAGCACAAGTGAGAAACATTATTTCAGGGTCAACAAACCAACTCTAGAAATTTCCATCTCCAAGAAGAGCACACCTGCTTAAAGGTGATGGGTCTTTATTGCCTCTTCAAGAGCAAGCTACCCTCTAATACTTCACACATTACACAAAAGATAAATTCACATTTGTCCAATGTACATTTACCCAGTAGAACTAATGACTATTGTGTGTATGGTGTGTAGGTAAGCCAGGCAGAGGGTGTATCTAAAATTGTGTTAAAGATGCCCAGAGATACTGATTAGCCAAAGCTGCTTCCAGATTAAGCTTTTACTGTAGAATTACACTGCACCATTTACCGAATTTTATGGAAGGAACATGGTGTTGCCATTTTCAATTTGTAGCCCTGCTGTGTTTCCCCATTGCTAATTCTGTGTTTTCTTTTGTTTTCGTAACCAGAAAAATATCCATTAAGGAAGAACAGATGGAAAAGCTGCACAAAGGCTTTTAATTGTTAGCAATAGGAGCCCTCCATCTAGAAGCACCCCAAGTCTCCTGGGCACCTGCTTATTATCTGTTTTCATTCACAAGACTTTTCTCCAAAACATTACTATGTTCTCTGTGAAAAGACACACATAAATCTCTAAGGTGGATACATGATGTATGCAATAGTTAGACTATTGTCATGGAGAGAAAGAAAGGGGCTAAATAAAGCTGGCATTTAGTGCAATTAATAAAGGCAAATTCTTCTTCTTCTTCTTCTTCTTCTTCTTCTTCTTCTTCTTCTTCTTCTTCTTCTTCTTCTTCTTCTTCTTCGAAACCAGTTTAACCCTTCAAAGAAAGAAACAAAACCCATAGCCAAAATGCAGGTCTGCCAAGCCAACGAAGTCACAAAAAGCTAATCTACGGTAATGTCTGAGCCCCAGTAGAATCCGTTTGCACAGCCTGTTAAGCAAATGAGTGCCCTGGGATGCACAAGAAGGGGGTCAGTCTGAAGGAAAACAGAGCAAAGAATCTATGTTAACAGCATCCTCTTGAAACAAAACAAAACAGACATTTTTGTGAATTTACATCAACTGTGAACTAACGTATTTTGGAAAAACAACAACAACAAGCCCTATCCCCACCCTGTCGGCATGACTTGGGTGGGAAGAGGCATTTGCGGGCAGGGAGGAGAAGGAAGGAATGCTGCATGTGCCTCCGGAATGTGTACAGCATTAAGTGTAGGTGGCACAAGCCTATAAAGGCATGGTCCCTTGCTTCCTGGCCTCTTTCACTTTCCGGCTCCTACCCACCTGCCCTATAACTAGTAGAGCTGTGTGCTCCTCTCCAAAAATTTGAGGCTTTGACAGATCTTCAACAGAGGTTTGAGTTTTCAGAGCAGAGAGGGGGTGGTTTAAAAACATTTAATACCTGCAGAGTGGAGAGGACCCCGTCGGACCTTTTATCTGTTTTTGGATAACTTCTCCATTATAATCTATGGAAATTAACAAAAATGCTTACATCTCCATCATTTATAAGAATAAAGAGATGAAACCTGGCTCTTTGATAACTCTTACGTAGGGCTTTAGCCTTGCTAAGTTTGAAGCAAATCTGGTCATCCCTTGATTTTTTTTTAAAAAATGGAATAACCACCCCTTTGTTGTCTATGGTAATTAACAAAAATCATGCTTACAGTACCATAATTCATTAAGCTAAAGAGATGAAACTTGGCACCATAATACCTCTTAAGTAGGGGTTTAGCCATTCCAAGTTCGAGGCAGATCTGTTCATCCCTTGATTTCTAGGATTTTTTTTTTAAAAAAAACCTCCCCCTCAAACCATCACACACACACACACACACACACCAGCCTATCCCCATAGCTTCCTAAAACAAAGAAAAGACAGAAGTGAAAAGAGAGAGAGAGAGAGAAAATAAAGATCAGTGGCATCTTTGGTTTTTTTAAAAAAATAAAAGGGGAGCATTTAAAATAAAATCTGGTTCAAAAGCAATAGAAGCAATTAACAGTGCAACACTATTTATGTATACTCAGAAGTAAGTCCTAGTGAATTCAATGGGTCTTACTCCCAAGTAAGTGTGGACAAAACTGCAGTCTCAAGGCTGCAGTCTTAAAACAACAGGTTTAATAGTACCTTGGACAGTGCTATGCAGTTTACTTCCTCATGAAATTAATTTTTAGTCCAGCAAGGGACTAGCATCAACTGAGGGCTTAAGAAGGTCAATCAATTCAGGTCTCTCAGAAGTTCCACCATCTAGGCATTTGGTGCAGTCTTAAAGGGCCCATGCTAATTTACACAGCTTTAAGCTCCTAGGTGACTGAGGGACCTGAGAGGCATTAGAGGAGCCATTCTTGGAGGCTGTGGTTGATGGGAGGGCTGAGTACTTGGATCCAGGAGATATAGGTCCTCCCTAGAGTCCTCCCTGGAGTGGAGTGACCAGTGCTATTTGAACTTAGTGTACACTGAAACTCCAGATGTGAGAGATCTTGCCTGAGTCACTCAGATGTTCTGGGTAGACTAGACTAATGAAATGTACTTTACTTGGGGCTGTCTCTATGTGGGACAGTCATTTGAAGTCAGAGACAGGCAAGAGCAACAAGTCCTTTGTGGACCACTACTAGTGATGCTGTTGAATGCTGTAAGTATCTGGTTCCAGAAATGAATTGGCTTAGCTCCTAATATTTGGATGCAATACAGATTGAATATTATGCCCCTAGTTGTTGTTAAATGCAGACTACAGCACATGTGTTTAATGCTGAGACTCATGGAAGGAAAGAACATTCTGTGCTTTGCTCACAGTTCCCTGGAGCCTTACAAAATCACTAGTGGGAGTGTGTTGTTGTTGTTCCCTCCCTTCCACCACCACCACCTCTCTCTCTCTCTCTCTCTCTCTCTCTCTCTCTCTCTCTCTCTCTCTCTCTCTCTCTCTCGCTATTACTGTCCAGGGTTTGGAACAAAAGAAATGAAAGTTGAAGGCACGGTGGTGCAGTGCAGGCAGCACTGTGAGTTAATTTAGAACTTCAGGAAAATAATATTATTATTTTTTGCAGAAAGCTCTTGTTATTGCCAACCACATTCCAAAACAAGTTGAAGCTATGCAAAATGGCTGTTCATTGGACTTGGTGGGTCTCAGATCCTGCAGGCCTGCATTTGGGGTGGGGGGAGATTTGCCAATTGCCTCCGTTAGCAATGTTTGACTGATAAATTATAAAAAGTTGGCAAAGTCATGCCATTTAACAATATGGCTTTAAATCACTAAAAATTACAAACAGCAAACACTGAAATATTATTGCATACATATTCAAGCATCTGAAGACTGCTTTAATTGTTTAACAGTTAGAAAGAGATGCATATAAAAATCCAATAGCAGCTGCTTCTTCTTCTTCTTCTTCTTCTTCTTCTTCTTCTTCTTCTTCTTCTTCCTTTATGTGAATGCTTTGTGCATTACCAATAGGAAGTCAATTGCATATAGAATTTAATAAGAGCCAGTATCAAATTATAATTCAATGCCAGTCTTTCCAGTTGTGAGCCAACTTCATAGTGTGGAGTCTTCTCTCACCCTCTGTGCAATTTCTCCCCCTTCCCTTCAGGTAGTCACTTTTCTTAAGGTTGAACAGAGCTGACATCCAAGATTAATGCAACTTGCCATTTGATTTTCTCAAGGCCAGTCATACATGAAACGTGCTTTAATTCTGAATTTTTTTTACCATGAGAATTGGTA
This sequence comes from Elgaria multicarinata webbii, assembly GCF_023053635.1. Classification (NCBI taxonomy): domain Eukaryota; kingdom Metazoa; phylum Chordata; class Lepidosauria; order Squamata; family Anguidae; genus Elgaria; species Elgaria multicarinata. The sequence goes on from NC_086177.1 coordinate 19,835,161, forward strand.
TTTAACTATGCAATTCCTGGAAATATGGTCCAAGTTGCAGTGTGTAATATTCAACCAAAGTATGCTCACACTGAACACAAATGATGTTCAAGGAAATTATTAAAATGCAGGATGAAAATACATTAATCCATTGAAAGGAAATAAGCTGAAGGACCTTTTCTCATTCCTAAAGTTCATAGATTTTACCCTACAGAGATACATCAAACGAACTAATACAGCTCAACTGGAACACTTGCATTCACATATGTATGCAATGTTATTTGGTTTAGATGGTGATGAAAATACAGAAATATGTGATGGGTGGATTCCATTCTGGCTTGTCTAGTAAGTAGCTTGGTAAATCGGAATTTTCTAGAAGAATTCTTGAGAAAAGTTTGGGGTCTTTCTAAGAGTTCTCTGAGAAATCCCAGAAAGACCATTTCTGGGGGAGAATTGTGGCTTGTGGAGCCGGGAAGAATACACCCCCTTTCATAAAAGAGCCTAGTGAAAGAAGGCTAGCACATGTGGTACAAGGGCTCCTTGCACGTAATAGCCCACCTCCAGGGCTAGGCATGGTTAGGCATGGTTGGGCACTTGCTGAGGGTCCACCCTCCACCAAGGGCCCATTGATAAAAGCCTACTAGAGTTGGTCCTTCTTTTCCCCATGGCAACCTGCTCTCTTGCTCTGGTCTAGCCAATTGTGATGGTGAGAAGGAGGAGGAGCAGATGACTACTTGCCCACTAACTTTCTCCCTGATGAATAAGGAAGTAGAAGCAAGGATGGGAAAGAGGAAGAGGGGCAATAGCAACTGGTGACAATGGCAGTGTGAAGGAAAGCTCACTGAGGATAGTGGTCCTGCTCATGTGCCCTGAAAAACCTGGAGCCAGCACTGCCCATTTGCTTTGATCCTTCCCCCGTAGAAGAGAGGGGATGGATGATTTCATGAATTGTGCCAATGGACATATAGTTGTATGTGAAGCCAAGCTCACAAGGTGTATGCTATGGAAGATACACGGTGGAGAGGTGCACACCCATAAGAATGACTTGACAGTCTGGTCATTGTATAAGCTGGGCCTTTGTCTCCTGCTCCGCATGTGGGGCATCTAATAAGTGCTAAACTGTAACACTCAGTAACACTGAACAGATGTCAAGAAATACCAGGATAGACCGCAAAAGCTTATAGTTGGCAAAGCTTCATTCCAGTTGACACTTCAAATGCTAATACAAGGGGTTATTTTTTAAAAAATCATAGATGGTGGGGCTTTGCATTAAGTCAGCTTGGTCAATGTAAAGAAACAGCCCTGCTGCAGAGGGGCTGGCACATTAGTCAGATAATACTCTAAAACACCCAGAAAGATTTTAAATTTGTGTGTGCAAAGAATTTCCTTATTGATCTACCATTCTTTCATGGGCCATAGGATGTATATGTTAAAGAGGAGAAAACAGCACTCACATTGGTACTTAGTTAGAGGTCAGTGAACCACAGATCAATGAAGGCATCTGTGAGTTCTAATGTTTTAAGTGGCTTGTGCATTTATACCTTCAGGAAATCGGTGCAGAATTACAGGAAAGTGATTCTGCCATCACCACCTGTCAGATCTGATAAACAACTAGCTGAGATGGAGGGCTAGAACAGGTTGCCACAAACTTTGATTGGAAGTCCAAGTGGAAAATAGTAGAGAGAGACTGGAGCGATGAAAGTGGGAAGGGAATACACTCATACCACTCCTTGCATTTCATATTCTGGTGGCGTGTAAGCCATGCTCGCTAGTCATTTGCATGTTTTCTTTTTTAGATGAAGTAGTACACATAGTCATTTTCCTTTGTGATAAAAAGGAAATCATTGTGCGTCAGGCACCGTGTGTTTCACAAGCCCCCGCTAATATGGTTAGGAGAACCAGCAGCTTGTTATGGCCTAGCTATCAAAATGCGTCAACGTTTATGATATGTGTTGCAGGGGAAACGTAGTGGAATCCTGCTAAATTGAATTAGGCACCACGTGTGCGTCTTTTGAAATTACAAAGTAATTACACCAATTGCAGAAATACGTACACTAGAAAAACACACATGCCATAAAGCTCATTTTTAATGTATACAGGGTAATTAATGTTCTCCTGACTGTCAGAAGCAATATGCTTGCAAACTTTGGAAAGCTCTGACTAAGTGCCTCAAAAGACTTAGAAAACTTGGGCAATCAGCTCTTGGCACAATCAATATATTCATAAAAGACGCAAATGAAATTCTGTATGTATTACATAACAGACACTCTAAGATATGAAACCATAATTCAGTGTTGTATTTCTCTCTTCATTCTCTGCTCTTCGCTTACCTCAGCCCACACTCTGGATAATATAGAATAATGGTGAGCATATGCAGAGGTTTTTGTTTTCTTTGTGCCTGGGGGGGGGGGGGATATACAATGGATCTGGATACTGTAAAATCAGATTTCTGAAATACAATATTAATTTGATCCTCCATAAGTTTCAGATACCAATCATAGCTGAATTTGTGAGTAGGTCTGTACCTTCCCCCCTAAAAAATATTTTTAAAAAACATTTTTTTTTCTATTTTTCAACTTGCCTTGCAATTCAGGTCATATCCACTGCTGAATGATGAGTTGGTTCAAGGGCTGGTATCAAACATGTATGAAGCAATGGAGCATCCAATTCTCTGTACATAAAAAACCCAACGAAGATAGCAGTGCTGGCCCAGGAGGAAAACACACACACACACTCACACACACACACACACACATTCAAAACCCATAGATGAGCAATAGATTTATTCGGACCAACCAAAATCCAACAAAGGTATGCAAGCTTCTGAGCTCTTGAGAACTCTTCATAGGTGAAATGGTAAAAACACAAGAACAGTCATGCTTGTTCAGACCAAAGGTCCATCTAGTCCAGCATTATGTTCATACGTTGGCCAACCAGCTGCCTGTGGGAATCGCAAAACTAGGACATCAGTGCCATAACACAAGCACACCCATTCATATTCCTCAGCAATTGGTGTACATGGGCATTCTGCCTCTCAGAAATAGTCAATTTGGCCAGATGTTGTGGGCATGAGGTCTACAGTTTTAGACGCAGTCTCAAAATAGTGATTTGCACACTGAATTAAGTAGTCATTGGTAGGTGTAGCAGCTATCTGAGTACACTTAATGCATTCTGGAACAGAGAAGAAATAGTTGTTCTTGATTTCTGAAAACACAAAGGCCTCAGATTTGCCTCTTACTTTGGCTGGTTCCTGAGTCAGCATAGAGTAGAATTACAGAGAAACATGTACAGCTGTCCTTGATTTTTTTCAGGAATGGAAAGTAGCCATCCCAGTTTTGTTTCTCATTAAGAGAATCTTATTCTTGATTGTTTGTTTCTAAACCAACCATGTTATAGTGTATTGCCCGTATATTGAACACCTTGGTTTAGATTCATTTTCCTCTACTGCTAAAAATGGATATTATAAACAACATTCTTACTGATTGCCATTCATAGCAAATGGTTACCAGTTAGTAATTGCATTGATACATTTTGGAGATTAAGGGTGCAATCATATCTGGATAGTTGCCAGCCTACAAAATCGGAGGCTGCCAACTATCCTATACAGGGTGGCTGGAGCACGGAGTGGATCCTCTTCTCTGTGTTTCAGCCACCCTGCATTTTGCCTAGACAAGCAATTCTACCCATCTAGCTTTGGTGAGGGGGAGAGAAGGAACCTAGAGATCTAATAGGAAGCTGCGTAAAGCAGCTTCCAAGGTCTTCTCCCCTCCCTGCCACCTGGGACTGCTCCCCATTTCTGAGTGCAGAGTTCTAGCTGGTATGGAGAGAACTGTCCTGGCTACTTGGCGTGAATGTCAGGGAATAGTTTCACCACTGTAGTGCGTCTTGTAGTTTTTAGCTAAGATTTAATTAGAAGTAGTTTGTGGAGCGACTCCCCCTGCTCTGTGAACGCTAACAGATTTGCACAGATTCTGACATCCCACAGGCTGAATAGGCCCAAACACTTCCAGACTACTTCTAATTAAATCTTAGCTGTGCTGAAACTATTCCCTAACAGCAGAGAGGACAGCTTGTGGGCTCTGAGGTCGGAGCCCTGATTCTGACCTTGGTTCCCCAAAACCAAACAAAATGGTATCCTCCCAGATGCTGTCTAAGGGGCACAGGTTTACTCTCTAAGAGTTACAAAATGAGTCACTGGCTGTGCCGTTCCCTAAACACATTCTGTTTCAGAAGTACAAATGAGTACTACATTCTTTCTCTTCACCCGAAATGTTTATCTTTATCAAACCATCTATATAATTCACATCTAATTAAAACACATGCATAGCTAGTAAAAAGGTGATTAACTTGAAACTCTTCCACAACCATACTAAGGTAAACTATCAAATCTATGACAACTGTGAAATATTGACACTGATTAAAAAAAAAAAATAGTTGCAGCTTACGTCTGAACCCTTAGAACCTCTCAGTATGCTTGACCATTTTAATAGATATCAGAATAGATATCAGTGTTTAGAAACAACAACCCTGAAGAGTTGTCGACAGCATTGTCTATTTAGTGAAATATGCTACTATCTCCAATTTCTTTCACTATCTTTCTAGCATTATTAGTAACAATAGCCAACCACAATATGTAAATGCATGAGCTTGAAAGCCGCAAGCAACAACGAAATAATTTTCACTTGAAGGTATAGAACTATCAATCAACCTCATCTTTTTATCTCAGGGCTGGCCCAGGATGTTTGCTGCCTGAGGCAAAGTGACCTGGGAGTTTAAGTTTATTTCAACACTGGTGTGAGGGCATCAGGCTAGTTTCAGGGAGGAGAAAAAGCATGCAGCACACACACGGATCTGTCCTTCAACACAAGGGAATGGCTTAGAAGGTCAAGAGGGATGGCCATGGAGTTGCTGCTATTGCCACCAGCAACTGCCACATGTGGGACTTTCCACACTCTGCTGAATTGTAGGGCTGCACTCCCAGAAACTACTGCCAGCATGGTCAATGGTCAGAAATGCAGGGAGTTGATGTTCAAAACATCTGGAGATCTATGTGCTACCCATGCCTGATTTAAACAAATGCTTGTTAATATCATTACTATTACTGTTACTAGACATATTAGGGGGTGGGGGGAAACTGTGTCCCCCACTCTCACATACTTTCACCCTTAATTCCCTTCCCTTCTGTATTAATCTTCTCCATGCCTGTCCCTCACAAAAATCCTCTCAGAATATGGATTTAAATGTTCATTTTCACTCAAAGTATGAATCTTCATACATTTAAAAAGCTGAGTACTGTATCACAATATGTGGAGAAGTGCAAAATCTTGAGGATAGCTACATTCAGACCTGCAAATTAGTCAGAGAGATATAGATGATCAGGTCTTTTTTAAAAATAAAATACTTAATTTTTTTCTCCCTAAGGATCGAACTCCTTAAGCATTTTAAGAAATAGCAGCAGCTGTAATAATAATTCAAATATTTATTCAGCTGCATAGTTTTGACTGCAATGTAACAGCATACTTTTAGAGATTAAGAGAAAGACAACCCAGTTTGCATTGGTTCATGCAGGCTTTATTTATTTTTCCACATCTGTAAAGCCTCCTTTCAAATTACTATAGGCCTCATACGCACACACACACACACGCTTCTATGTCTATTAGTCTGTCAAATATTATTAGATAACTTGTGTGGGTAGGTGGGTGGAATTACCATAATGTATGTAAATAGATCACAGATCATGCAAATCCAAGCCATCATTGGTGGGAACACAGATCCATTCTACTTTTCCTTACAAAATCACACTGTCTTGAATTTGCATCATTTCATTACATTGCACACAAGTTTGAGATTTTATTTCACCTTCACTTTTCACAGCCAGGTTGCCCTTAAAACCCTGGCATTCTCTTCATAGGGATGATATCGCGGCAGGGATGCACGTTAAAGAATGAATCAACGCTCCCAAGGTAACATCCATTCTCTTGCTGGTTTTGCATGCTTATTTATGGGTATCCCGTTTAATCATTTCTCTAAGTATCTCTGCTACAAAATAAATTAGTTTGTATTGGGGATTGGAGAAGCATGCATGACTTGCTGTGAAAACAGTGTAGCCAGAGGGCTTACATTCATCTTGCATATTGTGGGCAGGAGGCGTATGCACACATGACACAGAATCACAGCTAGAATTTAAACAAAAGGCAATCATTTAAATGGCTTCCTCCTCCCACCCCTGCCAAATCATTTTAAAGACAGCCTGAGGGCAAACAAGGTTGCTTGTCAATTTATAGCCAGGTTTATACCTGCCAAGGCCCCATGGGGCTGTTTTAGGCTTCAAAGTAATGTCCGTTTCTTTTATGCTACACTGGGGCATTGGAAACAAGTGTCCTCTGTATCCATTAGCTTTGCCTTAGCCTCATTAGTACAGCAAAGTGGAAATTGTAAGGGATGGGTCTGCATAATGGATTCTGGGTTTGGTCTTCAAAATGGCTAAATTTGAGAACTTATGAGCAGAAGTTTCCAAGCACACCGATCAGGGAGCTAGTGATTTGTGAGAGCTTTTCTGTGGTTAACTATGGACCTCTAGAGGAGGAATTAAAGAAGGAATTAGTTAAATGGACGTAGGGTTGTTGTTGTTTTTCTCTTGCTTAGGCAGAATAGTTTTGATGAAAATGTATTTTCTACCAAAGATAGATAGATAGATAGATAGATAGATATCACCATTGTGTGTTCCCCTAGCCAAACCTGAAGGATGTGAACAATTAATGTTGACACACCTGCAGTTAGATAAATATCCCAGGTACAGTAAGTAAAGAGATGCTAATGAAACTCCAAAAAGCAAATATTAGGTTTACCTAATATTGATGTATATTGCTATACTGAGCAATTACTTTTTTTTTTTAAAAAAAGAAAAAGCTGCAGACCTATGATCCCTGGGCTGTAGTTTATAGTGTACAAGGAGAATGAGGTCCATAAGTCAAGAAAGAGGTCTGACATTGTTTGCAGCCCTATTGCGTATTCAGAAACCTTCACTGCCCCTGCTGCTCAAAAGGCAATAACTAGGGATATGTAAGAAATTGGTTGCCATTAATTTTTATAATGTGTTTCTCCATTCTACAACATCTAGAAATGGACATATTTGTAAATCCAATTCACTTCCAGGCTTGTTTTCCATGGAACAGAAACAGTGTGTCCGATGAAATGCACATATTGGGGAAAGTGTGCAAAGAGAAATACAAGACATTTCAAAAATGTGCACAAACGTGCTCTAGCTAATGGGTAGCTGCATATGAAATATGTACGATTTGAAAAGTTGCACAGAAATATGCATTTTCTTTCTTTTCTTTTTAAAAATGTAAACGAAATCTATACAGATCTGGCGTGGGCTGGTCCATGAAGTCATGAAGAGTCGGAAGCGACTGAACGAATAAACAACAACAACAACAACAACAACAACCGCTCTCTGGGCGGTTTTTTGTGAACCACCCAGAGAGCTTCAGCTATTGGGCGGTATAAAAATGTAATAAATAAATAAATAAATAAATAAATAAATAAATAAATAACAAAAAGTCCACATAAAACTGACAAGACACAGACTTGGAAGTGGGAAATGGTTGAAGTCAACTGAATTAGACCTGGAAGACCTACCAACCACTCATGGTAACATCAATAAGGGGGCAATTCCAGTCGTGGATTGGGGAAAGCTTTGGACCAGTGGTGGCTGGTAGCTCCAATTTTGGTAGGGTTTTGAATCCATTCTGGGTTTCAGTAAGGACAGAAATTCTAAAGGAGTTAGTCAAAGTGCTGAACCCCACGCCCAAACTAGGTTCAGGACTTTACACAGCTCCTTCAGAGTACCAACTGGTTTTGTTTGAAACCCAGAATACATTCACAGTCGCACTGAAATTGGAGCCACCAGCCTTCACTGCTTTAGATCCATTGCTTCTATAGCCCGTCTGTCCCCCTGACATACCAACTGGAATGGAGAAAATAATATTTCAGTCCTGGAATTTGTATACGTATTTTCCCTCCCATTTGGACCAATGAGAAGAAAACAATGGAAAAACAACAAACAAACATGGAAAAGTCCCTACAAACACCACCACTACCACCACCACCACCACCAGAACCACAACTTCCACTCTGCCAGCATGAGACTGGCAGGGTTTGTAAATGGAAGTTCCTCCACCTCAAGTCCACCTTCTCCCACCCTCACAGGATTGCACTATAGTCAATCTCAGGCCGTAGCTAGACCTAAGGTTTATCCCTGGATCGTCCAGGGGTCAAACCTGTTCATCTAGGTGACACACAGGGGATCCAGTGCTCAGGCAGGGGTGAACCCTGGATGATCCCCGGACAAACCTTAGGTCTAGCTGTGGCCTCAGAAAGGGAAATTTCAATGAAGGGAAATAGAAATGCTTTTCTTCAAAATCCCTTTAGAATACGTACGGAGGTCTTCAAAAACAACTACAACATAGCCTTAAATATACAAAGAAGAGTCAATCAGATGCTAAGCCCACCTGTCTCTCATTTGGCAGGGGGTTTATATATTAAAGATTTTATTTAATCATCTAATGAGAAATTTGTCTAGATGTTAGAAATTAGTTCAAATTGAATTAGTGGCATAATTGACAGGTTATTTATGATCAAGAACTTTCCACTGATAAGCATGGACAGAGAATGCCTCAATTTCACTTTTTCCAATGAGACATCATGTGCTAGAAAAATCTCAGTATAATCAAATTAGGGCTCTGGAAACCTTTCAGAAAGAGTTTTTAATTAAGCAGGCCAAAAAGGGGAAGATCTCAGCTGTCTACAAAATTCGTTTTGAAAACGGATGTAAGGAAATCATGTAAATTAAACAATGGGGGAGGGAGAGGGAACTGGAAATAGCATTAGAGGAAAGTCTTTTTAAATATACTTTCTTCGCTGTTGGGATCTCCTTTGCAGTTTGCACAAGTAGGAGCTACTATTAGGGGTATGCACTGATCATAAAATTCGGTATGGACTCCGATTCAGGAATTTGGAAAACAGCCCAATTCACCTCGGACTGATTCAACCCAGGGTAAATCTTAATCTTGATTCAGAAATCCAAAGCTCCATCCCTCCCATTGAGGGGATTGATTCATTTTCCCTTAAGCACTTTGTGGTTTGTTAGCTCCCCAACCCCAGCAATTGGTATGGAAATGGAAGATGTCATAGGGGTGTCTCTATATAGAAAACATTCAAAATTTCAGAAGGATAAGAACAGAGGCCAGGGAGTGATGATGAATGAAAGCTAGTTTAAGACTTTGTTGTTTTCTGTTCAATTGGCACCAAAAGCCATGTCTAGTTGTCTACACCAGCTGTTTATTCTGGGATAATATCAAAGTCATCCCTACTGGACCACATGGAGCACAGCTGATCCCACTGTGAGCTTGAGTTGACCCCTTAGTTATTCAGGAATATCTCTGACTGCTTTTGTCATGGGGCATGTGCATTGGCGTGTTTCATCGCCGAGTGGATTGCCAGGCAGCTTTCATTCTGTCATCCACTCATTGATGGAATTGGATTTTTTGTATGAGAATTTCATTCATTTGCAAATGTGCACTTCCTCTAATGTGCATTACTGCTTATGGGCACATGTGCAAGTGTGCAACACCCCCCCAGTACACCCCCCTCAAAAGCCATCCACATAATCCATGCAACTTAGAAAACACTGGTCCACTCATAGAATCCAAACTCATTTGAATCTATTGTGACTTTCTCCCACATCACTTCTGTAGGGGGAGGGGGCTCTCAAATCTAGTGGTGACCCTGCATAGATCGAACCTCTGTGAAATACAAGAAGGGGGTGTGCATCTGTACAATATTTAGGAACCATTTACATATTTAGAAGGAGCTCGTCTGGGGAGCTGTGTGTGTGTGTGTGTGTGTGTGTGTGTGTGTGTGTGTAGTCACATGCATACATGCAGCAGTGTCTTGCCTGCTGTTTTCCCCCTGCCATCTCCCCCATGCACCCTCTTCTTTATACAGGGTGACCATATGCAATGCTGCTGTGCTGACTGGTGTGTTTGCATGTGTGTGGGGGAAATGGAGAAGGAAAACCCTCCCCACTTCTTTCCCACTGCTCACTGCTACTTTGCAATGGAGTGCTGGCAGCCAGGATCCCCAAACTTTGCTTGCCATCCAGTGTGCAGCCTGGCCCTTAACAAACTGATCTGCTGCAGCCTGGCCCTTAACAGATGGATCCAGAGGGAGAGGCGGGTTATTATTATTATTATTATTATTATTATTATTATTATTATTATTATTAATGTTTATTATTAAATTCCTGGTTATTTCATGCATTGTTAGGAACTGTGTTCAGGAGCACAGTGAAAGTACTGTTAGAAGAACAGTACTTTTATGTTCTAAAGTATATATTTGATTCATACTACCATAACAGCCACATCATTTGCTACAAGTAAAATGAATCTCATGAATCAAAGTAATGACTAGGCCCTTAGCTTGATATATTATAGACTACAGTACCTTGAGTAATGAACACTCTAAGTATCATTGTGTTCAAAATGCACGGATGGAAGAGTTCTGTGTTAAAACTTCTATGCTTGGGGTTCCTGATTATGATGGGTACTCAGCATGGAATACATATATGGTAGTAAAGCCAAGTTTAAATGTGGTACACACACACACACACACACACACACACACACACACACACACACACTACTCTGAGAGGATTTGGCTGACAATGACTAGCTTCTCTACATCTGCTCTGGTCCCATGCCTAATTGATGCAACCACATGTGCAATAAGATTCTGTGTACACAGTTTCCCTCCATCTGACAGAGCTGCGTACATGGAGTTCTTTTTTGTGAAACAGTAATCACACCTATTAGCTGTTCAGGAAAGGAAGAGAAGCTGGATTTAGCAGACTGGCACAAATTACTGCTTTGTGAAGATATGTCCTCATGCTCCACTCTGGCTGCTGTGTATAGAGCAGGAGCAGGACAAAGCTTTTCATGAAAAATATAGCTCTAACTGGATCCCCCCCCCCCCATTATATTTATTTATTTATTACATTTCTATACCGCCCCATAGCCGAAGCACTCTGGGAGCTTTACAAAAGTTAAAAACAGTGAACATTAAAAACAAATACACAGAAATTGAAACCCATAAAAAGCATAAAAACAGCAATATCCATTTAAAACAACTATTCTGGGGTCAGTTAAAAAACAACAACTCAGCATATGTTGTTAACTGCCTGGGAGAAGAGAAAAGTCTTAACCTGGCACCAAAAAGATAACAATGTTGGCACCAGGCGAGCCTCAATGGGGGGAAGGCAGAAATTGTCAGTGCTTAAGTTTAAGGATTTCACTACCCCGCAAATATTGGATCCTTTGCCAGTTATGATGACTTACTGCTGGTTGACAAAGAAAATTAATACATTATATTCATTTCATTTTTTTCTATTTATTTATAAAGTGTTACTTTATTATTATTTGTACAAAGTATAAACCAATCTATATTTCAAAATTTATCCAAAAATAAAGAGCACAAAACCAGAGTACCTTCCCCCACAAAAACAACTGGATTAAGACAAAAATATAAGCAATGCATAATCCCTTAAAAATAACAATAAAATATCTATTATATGTATAATTTAATGCTTAGTTAAATAATGTTTAAAGTGAAATTTGACATACAGTCACCTTTATATCAATTCTTTCTGGTAAATACTTGTGTTGGATCCACAGTTGCACAGAGCAGAGCTCTGTAAACCAGATGATCCCATGGGTAGAAAGTGAGGGAGGCAATTTCTACTAGGGCTGTGTACCACCTCGGAACTGAACCCCAAATCCAAATCGGATCGGGGTGGTTCAGACCCTTCCAAACTGGATCCGAGGCAGTTTGGGCGAAGGCTGAGGCGGTCCAAAGCCAATTGGCTCCAATGCTTCAGGCCGCCTTGGCACTTTGGAGCCCCCCTACCCCCCATCAGTCTTCTTACCTGCTGCCTCCGTCACTGCCACCATCTTTCTTCTGGCAGCTTCCGGTGCCACTGCCAGAAATGAAAGGGAGTAGGCTGCGTGATTTTAAGTTCTGGCACCGGAAGCTGCCAGAAGAAAGATAGTGGTGGTGACAGTGGCAGCAGGTAAGCCCCCCTCCACCTTCCCCACTTACTTGAGTCCTCCACTGCCAGCTTGCATCTGGTGGCTTCCACTCGAGGATGCTTCTGGCCTTTAGCATCCTCGAGTAGAAGCTGCTGGACACAAGGCAGCGGTGGTGGTGGTGGACCCTGGTAAGTGGGCTTACCCAGTGCCTCTGCCGTCAGCAGGGGCTGATAGCAGAGACACCAGGTAAGTGGGGAGAGTGTGCAGAAGCAGCGCCATTAGAACAGCAGACTCTGGCCGTTGTTAGACGAAGGTTTAGCCCGGGCTGAAACCAGGGCTCAGCCCTGTGTGTGCACATGAAGCACAGGGGATCCCGGGGTCAGGCTGGGCTAAATCCTCCCTTGACCTGGGATAACCGGATCCACTTGTGGCCCGGTTTTTCCACAGCCCCGGGCAAGTCTAGCTGGTTTTGTGGCTTTTCCCAGCTATGTGGCTTACTTGTGAGTAGCCGGGAGAAGCCACGCACTGGGCACCCGTTGGGCTGGGGGCGAGGGAATCATGGGGGGGAGAGATGGGGGCCAGGGGGGGAAGAGTGGACCCGGCAGGAGTGATAGGGGGAGAAGAGCGGATCCAGGTGGGGAGATCACGGCCAGGGTGGTGGTGGAGAGGGCATCAGACATGGCAAGCGGGAGGTGAGTGGATGGGTGAGCGAGCGAGTGGGGGGGCGAGCTGGGGGGCATCAGGCACTATGGGGGGAAATCAGGGGCAGGGGGGAGCGGGGATCCCTTTATTTTTAAAAAACAATTACTTACCTTTTCATTGGTGCGCTCCTGCACACATGGCCCTTTTAACTTTTTTTTAAAAATGGAGGACGCGACGGGGCTTTCCTTTCCCCATCGCATCTGACATGTGGAAAGGAGCGACAGCCCGCGTGACTTCTAGCACGGGCTGGCTGCTCCTCCCACATGGATTCTGAGGTAGGCCTAGCAAGGCCCTCAATGGGCCTCGTGCTCATTGGGTACTTCTTCTTTTGAAAGAGGAAGTAACTCGAGGAAGGAAAATGAGGTAGGGAGCGTGTTAACCCTCAGTGTGATGGAGCTTTTAGTCTGTTGCTTTGGCAGCTTTGGCTTTAAGTAGAATATGAATGTTAAAAATGTTGAGAAAGTGACAAGAGAACCCTAATCTTATCTTTAGGGAAAACTGTATGCTAACAATACAATCATATGCATGCCTCCTCAGACATAAGGCCCATCTAGTTCTATGGAATATATTCCCAAGTAACCATGAAACCTAATTCTTATGCCTATATTCTTGGAAATAAACCCAATGAATTAAATGGGGCTTACTTCTCAGTCGATATGCATAGGATTGCACAGTAAGAGGTAAGATTTTGGAAGTCAAAGGGTGAAATGATGAGCCTCCAAAAGGAATATTCATATATGAGCGGAAAAAGTAATTGTCTGCACCAATTGATACATATATTATTTGATTTCTATTCTGTTATTAAAATGAAAAATATATCTTTTTCACTTTTTCTTTAGGCTGGGATGTTTACTTTCAATTAAAGTTCTCCCTCAGAATTCCCTATAGTGATGTTTGATCTATGTGATATGAGCGGCATACATGCCTAGGTCCTGCACAATGTATCATTACCTTGTTGGTTGTCTTCCGCACCATTTTCAAAGAAGACGTCATTAGCATAAAAATGGAAATTGACTCTTTGTTTTAGGCAGGCTAATTGTTATCCAGGGTAATTTATAGAACACTAAATATTAAACTCATCAAAATGTATGACGATAAAGCAATTCATATTAGACAGATTAGAAATCTGTGATATACCTGCCAAGAGACTGGAGTGAGAAAGCTAACAGTGTGCATATTGGCTTTTGCTAGGGAGTGCTGGCACTCGTTATGCAATGGTTGATCATTTCTGTGTGTGGCTAGCTTTATACGAAGTAGGGATACTACTAAGGCAGGAGTATTGAACCCCTGAGGGATGAATTCCATTTCAGAGAATGTCTTGGGGGCCACATTTACTATTGGGCGAGACAAAGGCAAAAGGGATTGGGGAGAAAAATACAAAAACTTCCAGCTTATTTTAGCTTAAACCTCTTTAGCTTAAGCAGGTAATTAAGCTGTCGGAGAGGCATTTCAGCCTTTTAGAATAGGGGAAAGTTCTGCAACTTCCAGCATTCCCCAATCAGCATGTAGGACTTCTTTCTGTCTAAATATGCCTAAGATTGGAGCAATCCTGTCTCCTAGACAGTGTCTGAGGGACATTGACTATTTCTGTTTCCTGGCTGTGAGCTCAGAGACAGGGCTCTGACCTCAGAAACAGGAAACTGCACTCTCTGCCCCCTCCCCTGCCCCCTTGCAGCAATAATGGAAAGTCCCATGCTGGCTGCTATGCAAGGTCATAGGTGATAAAAGTGGGTGTTTCCAGGGTCTGGGAGGAGAGGAGATTGGAGATGTGGGACTATGAGCTGCTCCCTTCCTTCCCCTGCCACTTCCCCTCAACTAGTGAGGTGAAATCATCCCTCTAGCTAAAATGCAGAGCAGAAGGCATGAGGTACCTCCCACTCTGCACTGGAAATTCGTAAGCCACCAAATTTGAAGACTCATGAGAATCCAGGGCACATCCCATTGGATTGCATCCTGAATGTATTTTATCCTAAAATACACACTAGTATACACATGTTGATTTTTTTTGTGTGAAGATGTATATCACAGAGTTTGGAAATCTGGAAACTCTAAAGAATAACTTTATCCAAATCTGCACGTTAGCCCAGAAGGTGCAGGTCTGTCAGCTCACATCAGAATTCTCAAACAACAAATTCCTCCAGTATCCCTAATCAGTGTTCATTGACACCAAGGGTGCAAACCTATTCATGTTTAGACAAAAGAAAGAAAGAAAAAAGCCCTACAATTCTTAGCATTTCACAGCCAGCCATGGGGTTATAAGACTGTTTCTGTCTACATATGCACAGAATTGCACTCTTAAAAATGTAAATATTGAAAGAAAATATAAATGCAATTGTTTGTAAATAAATAAATAAATAAATACATCCAGAAATGGAATGTATGGAATTAATGTATGAACACATACAAAATTGACATGGACCAGAAATAGATAGATACCTCCATCCCTGCCCCTGAGGACACATGCATATGATTGTACTACCAAACTCTAATCCTATGAGGAAAACCCTCATAAACAGGCCTAGAGGTGTGTGCTGTGTTAATTACTCACAAAGAAGCAGATTTCAACCCAGAATCAGAATTTTTAAAGGGTGAGATGTATGAGGTTGAGCATTTCAGGAACATATTTCATGTTGATAAAATTGGGTCAATATGAGATTGGGCTCCATCTGGTCCATAATTTGAAGGGAAGCACAAAAGCTGTTTTATTTATTTTTTGGTCCGTCATAGAGAATAAAAGAGACAATGCACAAGACTATGATCTTCCTTTTATCTCTTGCTTCTCTATTAGGGCTAATAGGACCTTTTTTCCTACACTCTTTGATCTCCTGTGGGTGGGCTGTGTACTACTTTAGTCAGAAGGCAAAATCATAAAGAAAAGGCATCGAACTTTTAGTTGAGTGGGATAATGCTATTGCTTAGACATAAGGAGTCATGTTGGCTTCTGCCAGCCAGTGTAGTGTTATTACAATGGCCAAAATAATCAGTTTAGTTTTTTCAGCACTTCAGCTGAAAAATCATGAGGTTTCCATTGTCATATAATGGGACTACAGAAGAGTAAAACTTAGGTGGGTAAAAAAGGAGTGGAGAATTAGTGGCTGGAGTGTTTCCATAAACTTTTCAATCTGATCTATTATTATTATTATTATTATTATTATTATTATTATTATTATTTGATCACTGACAGCAGCTCACTTTAGGACAGACTCTATTTAAAAACCTGCCCTATGTAGTTTATGTATGATATGGTGAATATCTGAAATTTGGTGAATGTTGACATTCACATCAGAAAATTGTCAAATAAAGGCCTGGTTGGACCTCATGCTAAACTATGGTTTAGTGTTGCATGCACTACCCTTAGGCTTGTGCACTGCCCCTACCTCCTCCTCCAATGTGGCTGCAAGATTGGAAGCTATGTTTCTAATTTCAATTAACTGGAGTTAGCATTACATCCAATTTCTAAGCTGATGTTAATCTTAATTATGGTTTATTAAAACAAGCCAATTTGATAAACTATGGTTTGAAGTTGACTTGTTTCAGTAAACTGTAGTTAAGATTAACCACAGTTTCTCTGGGTTCAGACATAACACTAAACTGCAGTTAATTAAAACTGAAAGCAAAACCTTCCAATCTCCTTCTCAGAACTTCATTAGAATAAAGGAAGAGCAGAACATTTGAATGCAGTCATACACTGATTATTGAGAGTCACCTTACCTGTAAAAAAATGCACATTTTTCCTGATCTGAAAATAATAATAATAATAATAATAATAATAATAATAATAATAATAATAATAATAATAATACACATGCACTAGCATTTGGGAATGTGAACAAAGAGAAATGAGTTTCAAGGAAGAATTTAAAGAACCTCAATGAGCTCAAACATTGCATCTTCCCCATTGTTGCGATAATAACAAGAAAGTCTCTGCTTTCCCCCCATTATATTTATTTATAGTAGGGCAAGACAAGTGTTCCAGATAACACTGTTGACTTCAGGGTCCGTAGGACTCTTCGGGGATGGACCAGAGTTCACCCTTCCACTCCCGATAAACGATCCCCATTATCCCCGGAGATTTTGCTGGGCTTGTGTGGGAAATGGCCCGCCATATGCTCATCTGACTTTGAATCACACCTTTTTCACGCTGCAGCCATGGTGGCCTTTTTCGGGGCTTTTCGCATTTTTGAATTAGTTGTAGTTGCTAAGAATGATCGGTCTGAAAGAGTGTTACAGTTACGGGACTTGCAGTATTCCCAGCAAGTAGTTCATATTCACTTAAGATTATCCAAGACCGACCAAAGGGGTAGAGGCCGAACTTTTTCTCTATACCCATCTCCAAAGAAGGAGTTGTGCCCAGTCCAGGCTGTGGGTGAATATTTATTGCGTAGGGGACAGGAACCTGGCCCATTATTTCATCATCACGATGGGTCTCCCCTTACGAAATACCAATTCTGGGCAGTCACCAAGAAAGCCTAGTGTGCTTTGGGTTTGGGCTCATATCAGTTCGGCACTCATTCCTTTCAGATAGGCGCTGCTTCCACAGCTGCTGAGATCGGATTCTCTCAGGAACAGATAAAAGATGTGGGCAGATGGCGTTCCAAGGCTTCTCGATCCTATGTATGCCAGTTACCCAAGAACCCTGCAGAGACTGGGCAAACTAATGCAAATCTGTTTGCCTCCTAGATCTGCTGAGGGGCCAGAACCCTGTGCGGGTGCTGATGTGTGGCCACAGTTACATCTTCTGGGCCGGAAGGAGGGCGTCCCAATCGAGTGTGGGGAGCCACCTTGGATTGAGCGACATGGCCAGCATCCAATGGTTAGGGCGGCATGGCATGCGCTGGGAGCACCTCATGGTCACATTGTTTCAGCAGCGAGTTTTCAACCCTCCGCCCCAGGTGTTAGTTATACACTTGGGGAGAAATGATCTGGGGATGCTAAAGGGCAAGGCCCTGATCCTGCAGGCGTTGAAAGATTTCCAGACAATACGTTCTCATTGGCCTGGAATTGTTATAGTTTGGTCCTGTCTAGTTCCTAGGTTAAATTGGAGATGGGCATCCGATCAATCTGCGATCGAGAGAGCCCGGCGAAAGGTTAATGGGGAAATTTATAATTCGTTAATACAGCACGGGGATGTCACTATTCAACATCCCTTAATAAAGAAAACCCGGAGGGAGCTGTACAGGAGCGACAGGGTACATCTGTCGGACCTCGGAAATGATTTGTTTTTGGTGGATTTGCAGAGGGGTCTGAAAGAAGTGATTCTTGCCAGATGGGGGGAGGGGACAAAGCTTGAGTCTTGTCTCTCCCTATGGCAGGTAGGCGGGCATCTGAGGGATGGATAGGGTCGGTGAGCACTCCAAGGCACCAAGTGGTGAGGGGTAACGCCTGAGACTCAGCAGCTCCCAGCCTAGGCGGCACAGCTGCTGAGATAAGGGTTGCCCTTGAGGCCAACCTTTCTCACCCACTCAGAGCCAGGCGGCATGAGGAGGGGTGACACTGGAAGGCCTACCACCACAAAAGGGGGAGCCAGGGGGTGGTGACTCTTAGCCACCACCACCAGGGCTCGGAATGTCTCGCCCTACTATACAACGGCTGATGCCGTGCTAGGAAGATGCCCGACTAGGTTTCCCCTCTGCAAAGTCCATCAAATAAATGTTGGCCCTGTTTAAAATACAATATACTTGTGTCGCCTCTTTATTCCACATTACACTTCCCACAAATGCAGGCATGAAAATGCAGATTTGGGGGTATATCCTCATGTTGCATGTACGAAAGTGCACACATGTGCATGTACTCATATCATTCATGTCCTGCTTCAGTGTTCCCATAGGCATCTGCTTGACCACTGTGAGAAACAGGATATTGAACTAGGCCGGCCTTTGATCTTGTCCAGCTATGCTCTTCTTACATTCTGTTCTTATCCATTAACCAGAAACACTGAACATAATAGTGCAGCCCGCTATTTTGTAACTACCAAAACAAGAGACAGAGGTAAGTTCAAATGTTCAAATGTTAATAAGAAGCAGAAGCATAGCTTGAAAATAGGCCCATGTGGGCAAATTGGATTTTCCATTTTGTATGCATATGATCATTTCCAGTCAACCGGTAGCTTTGAGGGCTGAGGAGTCAAAACCTTTCAGACTCTGTGGATACTTCTTTAAACAATCAATGCTGATATCCTCTATTGAATGCGATGGACAACCACCCATGCTGTTTAGCCAGTCATTCAATTCTGCACTTATTTGATTATCAGGAGGTTGCAGAGTGATCTCTTAGACACACAACATTAACCTTCAATCAATAACCACTTTAATGGTAGATGGACCTCTCTTTTTTCTAGCTCTTTGCAACTGCATTACTGTGACAATGCCGTTTTGAATAATGATTAGCATGCACAATATCTCAAAGTTTAATTCCTGTTTACACTCAGAGACAATGCATTAGCCATTCTACATTTCTGTGCATCATTCTCTATGTAAATCTGAAACCCATCAATGACAGGGTTTTGATTGCTTTTTGCTGAAGAGAAAGACAGGCCTTGCTCACCCATGCAGATCAATAAGTGGAAGCCATGCACATAACACCTTGAGTTGTTATGTGGTGTGTGAAAACTCGCTCTTTTTTTCAAGTTCTGACTTTTGGAAAGCAGGGAACAGGAAAAGAAAACTACCCCCTGGGTTCCAGGTTTTTAGGGCACCTAAGATAAAAAGTATAACTATAAAGGAAAATAGCCAAGAACCCGAAGAGCACTATGGACACATCGAAAGAGCTTACATGCTCATATGGGAACGTTAGAATTTAATTTCCAGCTGCAGCCCCTATATGTTTTATTGGATAGTGCTCCAGAAGATCCTTGATTTTTGGGAGCTTCTCTTAAGAATCTGTGCTGGGCTGTAATGTGAAGCAAGTGCTGGTCACTTGGGTTGAACTCCAGGACCAGTTCTTTGGATTCTAGCTAATATCCTGTATTGAGTGAAAAGGGAAGACGATCCAAACTAGTTTCTCTTAGCTGGTAAAACTAACCATGCCAATGGAGTAAACTGTAATATAGCAGAGAACTTTTGAGTTTAAAAGTCTCTGTAGGTATGACTAAAATATTTGACATATTACAATTATAATATGTATACATATTACATATTATATTTGACATATACTTTGTAATGGATCCAGATTTAGGGTGGATCAACTGCACTGGCAAAAGTGGACTTCCCTGCCCTTTCTTTCCCACTTTGACCCCTCCAGCACCCAGAAAATGCTACACAATGGACCTGTTTAGATGTCATGGCAGCAAACCATGGGTTAAACATGTGTGTTGCCACCAATTTGAATATTCAGCACTATCTGAGGTTGTTCCATGACATCCAAACCCAGACACTATGGGTGAATTCTGGGTTAAACAACCTAAAGTTAACCTAACAACTAATTGTAGGTTAACTTTCGGTTGCCTAACCCATGATTAACCCATAGTGTCCCATTTCAGAAGTTATGAAGCAACCTTCAGTCAAGCTGCTCAGAGGTTGCATATTTAAAGGGACAGAGACATGTTCCTAGCACTCACCATAGCAAATAATGAGTAAACTACTGCAACCTAAGGCAGAGAGCCAGGAATCCCTGGTGAATGGGGTAAGGTGTGTGTGTGTGTGTGTGTGTGTGTATAGGAGGAGGGAATCCCCCCAAAATGGGCAGAGGAACTTTATACAGGCAGAAAGTCCCTTCCTCTCTTCAGATGGCAGAATCTAGATCGAGCACCAGAACTAAAAATATATATAAATAAATAAAAAAACACCCAACAACTTTAAAAACAGTGGATAACAAATCTGAGAGACCATATCATAAAACTGCTCTGAAAGAGATTATAGCAATGAAATATGTTGGTATCTTTCTTTCACAGTCATCACAATGACATCCGTTAGGGAATGAGGGAAAAGCCAGTGCCATTTTTTGGAAAATGAGGGATAACCAACGAGGAAGCTCAATTGTCACAGAGGCACACACAGTCATGATAAGATGTGTTCATTTGCCCCCAAACTCTGTGGTACTTTATACACAGCAGTATTTGTGTACTATGAGGGTACGTGGCCACATGGTGAAGAATTAGCCAGCTGCTTTATACAGCAATAGTTCCCTTCCATTTGGGTAATTTCAGCAGCTTGGAAAAGGGCAGCTGCAGTGATGACAATGGCAGTGGTTATGGCTGTCCCCTTGTAGGCAGCTGGTGAATATTAAAATTCTGTGTGTGACTACCTGGAGCATGAAAGCATGGAGTAAATAAGTATCACTTGTTTGTATGGTCTGGCCCACTATCTTAATCAACTGACAGGAATCCAATGTTAGGATACATTTAATAGTTCTTGGCTTGGAAACATTGAACAATTATATATACCTTTAAAACAACAGTAAATTACAGAATCTAAATAACTAAATAACTCTCAGTTCTTACTGGTACAGACTAGAACTCAATAGATCTGGCTTCTGAGAACACTGAAAGCAACACCAAAAGAAGACTAGTACTTTACTGGCTACAGGGAGCCAAGTCCAGAATGGTCAACAGGGGTTTTCAGTAGGGTCTTCCTTATCATAATACCACAGGGTGTCTTTGATTTATGGATTTTAAAATAGCATTTGAAATGCACTGTAAATTAGACCAAACTTCACAGGCTCACATAGTGTTTACAAAAGTTAGTATTCAACAAAATGAATATTCAAATGTAATGGAGGAACATATATATATATATATATATATATATATATATATATTGCATTTCAAACCTGGATTTAATTGAAATATCCTGCTCCGTGTTCTTATTACTAGCAAAAGTGAAAGGCTATTTAACTACATCTAATTAGTTGGCTTTTGCAAGCGCAGATTTTTCCCCATTTGGCCACCTGGACTCTGAGCCAATCACAACCACATATGCAATAAACATCCCCCCCCCCCCGGTATCTTTAGAGGAGGTATTCCCATCTGCAATATGTGTTGATCTCTCTGAACATTTTGTATGCTTAGTTAACAAAAACATGCCATTCTTTAGCTAATAATGTTTGAAAATGAATGAATGAAAAGGGCAACATTAAGAAACAGTTTTATATGTTGGTTTTAAAGGGAATCTAGCACTGCGATATGGTAATACTTTCCAATTATGAGTTTTAGCCAAACCTTAATGAGGTGACAGAGAGCTGATAGTCTGATGAGCAAAAATATGATGAAAGCTTTTTTAAAAATATATGACTTACCTCCAATATTATGATTAGAGCTGTCACTCAATTAAGAATTATCAGTCAATTAATCATGTGAATTTTAGTCAATTAATCAATTACATTTGCATAAGATATGCATAAATATGCATAAGCATAGCACCAGTAAATATATATATATATATATATATATATATATATATATATATATATATATATATTAATAGATGGCACGGTGGTCTTCCATTGGCAATAGAAAACATTACTGCTATTCGGGTAAAATGGTTTGGGAGACAGATTTGAAGGTACAAATAGGACAACAGGGTTGGGAGGGATTATGGAAACAAAGAGCGTTGAGAAATATGTCAGTAAGAATAAAAGAGAATTATTTTAAAATTGTATGGAGGTGGTACCTAACTCCGGTTAGATTGAATAAGATAAACAATCAGCAATCAGAAAATTGTTGGAGAGGTTGTGGGGTTAAAGGAACGTATTTGCATATGTGGTGGGAATGTAACTATGTTCAGAAATTGTGGAAGATGGTGTTTTTGGAGATTGAAGAAATTGTGGAAATGAAGATAGAACGAACACCAAAAGTTGCATTGCTGTCACTATTTGAAGAAGACTTTAAATGTAAAAAGGAAATTAAGGAACTGATAACGAATTTGTTGATCGCAGCAAGATTGATTGTAGCTAGGAACTGGAAGATTCAAGGGGAATATTCTATTGAAGAATGGTATAAAGAAGTATGGGATATAGCTATTAATGATAAATTAACAAGTAATATTAAATGGAGAAGAGGTATAGCTAAATCAAATGATTTTGAAGGAATTTGGAAACAGTTCCTAATATTTGTGTTTTCAAAAGGAAGTGGGAAACCACCAGCAGAAGAAAGTATGAGATTCTGGAATCAGGAATGAGATCCCGAGGTGGGGGGTGCACTTCTATGTTAAGTTTGATTATGTTATTAAGATAAGATATTATGTATTCAATATTCAACATTATGCAGTAAGTTGTTGTTGTTGTTGTTTTATGTGAAATGTAAATGTGTATGTTTAAGTAATGTAGAAAAATAAATATATATATATAAAGAAAACATTACTGCTGCTAATCATGTCTTGATGCAAGAAAGGAATTATGACGGCACCACTGGTGATCTGTGATTTTCATTTTTGGGAATGAAAATGGGATTACAGGGAACACGGCTGTGTTCCCTGTGTTATAGGTGATCAGTAAAAAGACCATTCCACCATGTTATCCTGTAAATTGAGGGGGTGGGTGGGTCATTCTAGCATTCATAAAATGGAAAATGTTTCACCAATCTTTCTGAAAATACGACCTGCCAGAAAGAAATGCTGGTTTTGCATACCCTAGCAATTTCAAGAAGATTGGTGAAATATTGAGGGGGTGGTGGTAGTTGAAAGGATGAAAGTAAAAAAAAAATCCTCTCTGACTCAAAAGTGAAACTGAAAACTAGGGTTAGTGACCATTTTTTTGCGCAGGAAAAGCTCTGAATTGGGACCCTTACCCTCCAATCCATTGGTGGGATCGTGTTCCCCAGTCTTTCTCGTTGATGGAACGGCCTTTCTTTTTTAAAAATTCACTTCCGTTGAGTTTTAATAATAAAAAAATCACCCCATTAAAGTCAATGGAGGCCTCATAGCACATCGCATGCGCAGTAGCGTCGCTCTCCCCCCCTCTCTCCTGTCTTGAGGGCTATGGCAGTGGTAGGAGCCAGCCCAGGGTCTCGCTGCCCAGTCCAGCACACACAAAATGTGGCTGCTGCCGCTGCCCCTCCTTCCCTGTCAGCCCGACCCGGCAGTTGCCCCAAGATGGCAGCGCAGGCCTTGCAGCAGCAGCAGCAGCCTAGCAACACCTGAGAAGCCCCGGCCGGCTGGGGAGTGGAAGGGGGAGCCGGGCGGAAGCGGAGCAGCAGGACCGGAGGCAGAGCCAGAGCAGCAGCAACCCAACAACGAACTGCCGGAGCAGCAGCAGCAACCCAGCGACAACAACACGAGCGGCTGCCCCGCCTCCTCGCGGCTGCTCTCCCAGGGAAACAGGCACCCATGCAGGGCCTCGGCACGAGGGAGCACAAGGGAGAGAGATCGGCGTGCCAGCAGGTCTCCAGGGTGCTTACTTTAAAGAAAGTTCTCCTCCGGTGAGTGCCTGGATCCAGCTCACCTCCTGGCCCTTCTCGTGTTCGGAAGGGAAAAGTCCTACAACTCCCAGCATCTCCAAGCCTTAGACTGGTCTAGCAGCTCCCTGGGAGTTGCAGGGCTTTTTTCCCTTGCCGAACAAACCTGCTGCTGCTTGTTGTTGTTGCTGCTGCCGCCTCCTGCAATCCTGGGGCTGCAGTCCTGGGCATGCTTCTCTCTCCTTTGTCATACTGCTCTAACAGTCAGGAAGTTTTTCCTGATGTCCAGCTGGAATCTGACTTCCTGTAACTTGAGCCTGTTATTCCATGTCCTGCACTCTGGGATGATCGAGAAGAGATCCTGGCCCTCCTCTGTGTGACAACCTTTTAAGTATTTGAAGAGTGCTATCATGTCCCCCCTCAATCTTCTCTTTTCCACGCTAAACATGCCCAGTTCTTTCAGTCTCTCTTCATAGGGCTTTGTTTCCAGACCCCTGATCATCCTGGTTGCCTCCTCTGCATCCTTCTTGAAGTGTGGTGCCCAGAACTGGACGCAATACTCCAGATGAGGCCTAACTAGGGCCGAATAGAGAGGAACCAGCACCTCACTTGATTTGAAAACTATACTTTTATTAATGCAGCTCAAAATAGCATTTGTCTTTTTTGCAGCCATATCGCATTGTTGGCTCATATTCAGCTTGTGATCTACAACAATTCTAAGATCCTTCTCATTTTTAGTATTGCTGAGCCAAGTATCCCCCCCATCTTGCAACAGTTCATTTGGTTTCTTTTTCCTAGGTGTAGAACTTGGCATTTATCCCTATTAAATTTCATGCTGTTGTTTTCAGCCCAGCGCTGCAGCCTATCAAGTTCACTTTTAACTTTGATTCTGTGTTCCAGGGTATTAGCGATCCCACACAATTTTGGCTTAGCCTACCTCACAGGGTTGTTGGAGGGGGGGCTAGGAAGGGGAGATGTTATTTCTGCCCTGAGCTCCTGGGAAGGAACAGAAGTACCATAGATGCCTTATGCCAGGTCAGATTATTTCATCACCTATTCCACTATTATATGTTTTCTACTCTGCCAGCAAAAAGGTTACCTTCTTTCCAGCAGGCTATCCCAAAGCACACCCAAGTCATATGTAATATGCACATTTGATTTTTTTAAAAATTAGAAAGTAATGCTTCCAAAAACTGCATTAGCCTTCTATGCTGCAACATTACACTATTGGCTCACATTGAGAAATTGATCAGAAATGGTAACCTTCCCACAGGCTATCCCAAAGCACACCCAAGTCATATGTAATATGCACATCTGATTTTTAAAAGGTTTAGAAAGTAATGCTTCCAAAAACTGCATTAGCCTTTTATGCTGCAACATTACACTATTTACATTACACAGACCATTTAATTGAACCTCTTCAGAAGCTGGATTCCTACTTAAATGTGCTGTTAACAATGATCTCCAGTTATTGACATAGCAAGAAAATATGACCAAGGAAGCAACATTTGGTGATGCCTTTCATCTAGAAATTATGTGATATGTGGCTTATCAAGCAGTTATATGAAAAATGCTAGACAATCTGATCTGCACTTGGTTTAAATGGATTCTTTAATGTCAATATAGTAAAAATAATATTTTTTAGTGTTAGATTCATGAGTGTATTAGTGGTAAGTTAGTTAGAAAACAAATGTATTAGCTAGTGTAAAAGCTGAGTTTGTTGCATTTTTTGTCATGGACTTTCGTGTTTGGATGTAGTTACTATATGCAGAAAGTAATTTTAATAAACAACCACTACCCACCCACCCCAAATCTCAATTTGCTTTTCCACAAGGCTCAGATGTGACTTTATATACCCATCTGTTTTATGGTCATACAAGAAAATGCTTATCTCGAAGTAAACATGTTCAGGGCAGCAGATGTAAATTCCATTTTATTTTTACAGCTGTAGTTAGAGTATGGATTGCTGGGACAGGGGTGGGAACTTGTTCCTGTATTCCAAAGCCTGCTTTTGTTGTGGCTTTCGGACTATTACAACTTATTTTAATTATTATCATTATTTTGGCTGTGTAGATTCTTTGCTCCCACTCATCATCTCAAAGTCACTTTATTCTTTGTGGAATGGGAGAATGCAGGTCCAAAGGAGTAGTTTTGTGTGGCTTTTATTCCTGTGTGTCGTTTATTACATACTAACCCTGTTCAAAAGGCATGCTAAACCACAGTGGTTAAGCATTTTGAGCTAAACATTATGGCTTAGAGTGTCATGTGAACCATGAAAATTGATGGAATGAGCCCCTTACTCATTAATCCAATGGTGGTGTCTTCTTCCTCCTTCATTGTAGTTGGTGGAATGACTTTTCTTTTTTTTAAAAAAAATCCCTTTGGTTGATTTTTAATTATTATTGTTTTGCCCTAGAGCCTCAATGTTATTATGTAAACCATAGGTTTTTTGTTTATTGAATATAATATATAGGGTGGCCATCTTGATTTGTAAGCATGGTCAGTAGTGCCTCCTCCCCCTCCCTCCTGCCTCAGCTATATTGGAACATTGAGAGAAAATGACTGCCTCCTCTAGCAAATATTGTCAGTGTCTTCTCAGAAGTATGTCCCATTGAATGTAATGGTCTTATTCCCTGGTAAGTGTGTAGGGGATTGTAGCTTTTTCCACACTCAGTACAAAGAAATGGTTTTTCACCTCGGTGAATTATTTGATGTAAAGTAAGGGTGAACATAATTTTAAAGGTTTTCCACACTCTACACATTTTTTATAGTTTCTCCCCTGTGTGGGTTCTTTGATGTCTACTCAAGGTCCCACTACAACTGAAACTTTCCCCACATCCCATACATTTATATGGCTTCTTTCCTGTGTGGTCATCCGTTACACAAAGCCATGAAATTCAATAAACAAAAAACCTACGGTTTACAAAATGTTAAAGGCTCTACAGTTTTCAACCAAACTCCAAAAAGCAGGGAAATTGAGAGTTAAGGCTCATAGGCCTATAACGCCACATCCTCCCTAAGGAGGCAGAAAGTGCATGTGAAATTCTCATTCTCCCAAAGCAGATATAAACCATGAGGACAGGATGGAGAATAGGATATGCAGAGGTGACTGTGGGGTTGTGGAAAACTGATGACGAACAACTTAGGGCCACCTACTTCTCTTTTTTTGTTTATTTATTTATTTATTTATTTATTTATTACATTTCTATACAGCCCAATAGCCGGAGCTCTCTGGGTGGTTTAGAGCAGCCTTTCCCCAACCTGGTGCCCTCCAAAGGTGTTGGACTACAACTCCCATCATTGCAAGTCAGTATGTCCCATGGACAGGAATGCTGCAACTTGTACTCTCAAACATGTGGAGAGGTGACTGTGGGATTCTGGAAAACTGATCAGGGAATGTTGTTCTAGAGCAAGGGCAGGCAAAATGTAGCTCTCTAGATGTTTTGGCATTCAATTCATAAAAGTCTCTGTCAGCATGGACAGTGATCAAGAATGCTGTGACCGCAGAGGAATGCTGTGACCGCAGAGGATTTTTCTTAGTGTTCAGCAGTGTGAGATCAAAGGCAGAGCTACCACCTAATAGATTCATGTGTAAGGAAGGATTATTTTAAAAACTATTGATGAAAATGATTTTTGTCCTCACCATAACGTGGGAGTTGCAGTGCAGCACATCTGGAGAGCACCAGGCTGGAGAAGGATGGTTTATACTTGGATCCTATACATGTCTTCTCAGAAGCCGGTGCCACTGAGTTTACTAGGGCTTCCCCCTAAGTGGTATAGAATTGCAAACTAATCTCATCTGAAAGGAGTTCAAGACACCCAAACTAATCCTTTTCTGTTCCTCTGTCACTCTGATGAGATGATGTATTGTGGAGGGATTGTGGGGAGTGAACAGTATATTTTGTATGAACACATTTTAAGAAAAAACATTGGTTCTTTGAAGGGCAGGGTATTTACCAAAAGCTGAAAGTGCCAGCCCTTGCTCTGGTTCTACATCTCCAACAAATAGTGCCCCTTCTATTATCAATCGTGCTGCTCTATGCAAGATGTGTGTGAGAAAAAAATATTGCACAGCCCCTGTATTTGGTAAGGATATAGAACAGCATTCCCTATCCTGCTGTCCCAGCTTTCCTGACCATGGGACATACTGACTTGTAATGATGGGAGTTGTAGTCCAACACCTTTGGAGGGCACCAGGTTGGGGAAGGGCTGCTCTAAACAAAAAAAGAGAAGTAGGTGGCCCTAAGTTGTTCGTCATCAGTTTTCCACAACCCCACAGTCATCTCTGCATATCCTATTCTCCATCCTGTCCTCATGGTTTATCTTCTTTGGCAGAATGAGAATTTCACTGGCACTTTCTGCCTCCTTAGGGAGGATGTGGCGTTAAGGCTGGTGAGCCTTAACTCTCAATTTCCCTGCTTTTTGGAGTTTGGTTGAAAACTGTAGAGCCTTTAACGTTGTTTTGTAAACCGTAGGTTTTTTATTTATTGAATATTTACTGTGGATAAGAGTACTCAGTATAGCAGCATAGGCTTGTAAATTATTTTTTCCTTGAGGTCGGGTGTCTTGTTGCAGAAGATAGTTCACATTTAAATAAGGCCTACAGAACTAGAACAGGCAGTACCTTTAAAACAGTTAAGCAGTTGAAAATGTTAAAAACACACACAAACTACCAAGTCAGTGACAAATTTTGAATGGGGAATTATATGAGCAGTAGTATATTGGACAATAGTTTAACTGTGGAACAATGGACAATTAAACCATCATTATCACATAGAACAGTCTTTTATTTAATATTTTGTCAAGGATGTATATAAATTCACAAGAAATTGTGTTTAGAGAAAAGGAGGGGAGTTTCTCTGTGTCTTTAAATTAATGAGAAACAATGCACAACAACCGTACACTCCAAACACAAAATATCACTTTTGAGAATGTGGAAATTGCTGCAATAATAAAAGAGAAGATTTCGCACATCCTTAGTAATGTCATCACAAACAAGTTAGGTATTAAAGCATCATATGAAAGTCTTTTAAATGTGTACGTATCATATAGTGTACATGTATCACATAAAGATGCAATCTTCTTCAGTTTCTGTCCACATGATTAAGGCAAGCATAAACACACACACACATACACACCCCTGTCTGGACTCAGCAGGATGTGTGATGATAACACTGAACCTAATTGCATAGTCAATTGATTAGCAGTGCCATTCTGCCACGCCTGGTGTCACCTGGGTGTGGGGAGGCTTTTGTGGGCATGGGCACAATATGGTGCTACAAGGCTTGGAGGAGGCCTATAAAAGAGGCCTTACCCCTCCCAGCCTTCTCTTTGCTGTGCGGCTCCCTCCCTGTAGGTATTGTGAGCTTGCCAGTTGCCATTTGGGGCCAAGTAAGACTTTTTTTATTCATATACTGAATTGTGCATGAGGTTTTTTTTTCACCTACTCCACACTGCAAGACAGTTTGGGAGTATTAACTAGGTTGATGTGGTTCTGATTCTTTAATTTGGTCACATTTGCGGGTAGGTATGGGCATCCAGAGCAGGATTTGGAATGGTGAGCATTCACAGGCACTGTTGCAGTGACTGGTATTACCTGAGGCTCCCAGCTTTGAGCCCTGAGGCCTAGCAGGCGAGATAAGGGTTACCTTTGAGGCCAACCCATCTCACCCACTCAGAGCCCTGCAGCCTGGGGTGCGGGTGGGGTGACACTGGAAGGTCTCCCTACCCCAAAAGGGGCAGACCTGGGGGAGGGCGAATTGCCCAGTGCCAATCCATGGGCCGTGAATGGCTTGCCCAACTTAGAAGGGCCTGTAAACAGGCCATACTGGATGCCCTGTAGGATTCCCCCCTTTGCAGATCTTGAATAAATGTGGCCCTACCAAATACAAAGGAAAAATGATGCTTAAATCCAATTTTACGTGTTGTCTTGTTATTTATTGACCTCCACACTGCAAGAACCATTATACATCTGGAAGAGTTCCTCTGTGTGTGTTACAGTCAGTGGAAGTGGTTTTTATTTTTATTTTCATATTCAGAACCTACCTTGAACCCTAAGCTGGATCATATATCATTTTCCATATATCATCTTCTATCATTTTTATACTCTTTTCTACCATTTCTCCCTCTCTTTCACATGTGCACACATCCCTACCTTTCTCCCTCCATCTTTTCCCTTCTCTCTCCAAACTATGGTCTAGCACTGCTACTGTAGCCCACCTCAAGTAAAATCACACCCAAGTTGTGGATCATAATCCTCCCAATTTATAAGCTGAAGAAATTGCTTGTGGGGTCATTGCTAAACAATAAGAATGACAGCTCTGCCTTTTGTGCATGAGAACTGTTGTGGTTACTGGAGTGATATCATACAAAATTGGTGACTGGATCTGTAGATCCAATTCCCAATGTGAAAAGAGATGTGCATGAGGTGATGGGTACTAAAGTGACGTGGTGTGAATAACTGCTTTGCTCTTCAATTTGTCAAGTATATTGTAAAGCAGGGATGAATTAGCACACATCAAATTACTTTGTTCCAGATCATACGCTACCCAGAAGATAGATACACACACACACACACACACACACACACACACACACCACATATGTAATCGCATATGAACTAAGCACTCCATATCCAATACACAACAGTACAAATACCAGGCCGATGTAATCTGCCACCACTTTTTGAGGTAGAAGAATAAGAAATAATGTGAGTCAGAATTTGTCTCAGCAAATTGGATTGTCAGAATCAACTATCCACTTGTTCTGCTCTTCTACCATGTAAAGGCACAGGTAGCATAAGAACTGGGGATAGGATAGGGTGACCATATGGACAGGAGGACAGGGCTCCTGTGTCTTTAACAGTTGTATTGAAAGGAGGATTTCAGCAGGTGTCATTTGTATACATGCAGCACCTGGTGAAATTCTCCTCTTCATCACAACAGTTGAAGCTGTAGGAGCCCTGCAATCTTTTGTATCTGGTCAAATCTGATCCTGCAGCTTTAACTATGGTGATCAAGAGGGGAATTTTACTAGGTGCTGCATGCATACCAATGGCACCTACTGAAATTCCCTTTTCTGTGCAACTGCTAAAGATACAGGAGCCCTGTCCTCTTTTCCATATGGACACCCTTGGAGCGGTACTTATTGTACATCATTTCCTTTTGTATACAGACTATCTCTTGAGTAATCTGCAAAAAAATCCCGACAGGAATACATATTTCCTGCTTATATGCCAATAAGAGAATGGATTTGTTTTTCATTTCATGTATTTATTGTTCTCTGGTACACTTCTTTGCAAGCATCATTTTCCCTTTGTATTTGAAGCCTGCAGATGTAATGGAAGAGATCACAAGTTGACCTTCTTATGTTAAGGGATAGAGTTCAACTAAAAATACTTTCTCCCTGCAGCTGAGCATTCAGGGTTAAGTTGCTGTATATGCCAACAGGAAGCATTAAAGCAGAAAGATATATAGGTGGCGCCACTGCAAGTCTCTTGTGGGGAGTAAGAAAAATTGCTCCTGCTTTATTTGACAACGTCATCCTGAATGTTAAGTACACAATTTATATAGCCATCCAAATTAAATCTCTGCCCTTTTAGATTGCAATCTGGATCGGATGGGTTCTGATGCAGCAGTACTTTTAACACTCTAGCAAGCACCAGCTCCCATTAATCTCAAAGGGCCTTGCACGGGGGTAGCATTTAGTGTTTAATGCCCATTAATAGCCCTGCAAATATAAATTAATAATGAGCACCATCATCTACCCATCCATCCAGAATTTTTATAGAGCCATCTATCACACACAACAAGGATGGCTTTTGCTTCCTTTCTCAGTTCCCGTTCTTTCGCTTGCTTCAATGGTTACATTGTCCTACATAACTAACAAACTGGCCCTGTTCAGGCGACACCTCAGTCTCTGTGGTTAGTGAAACTGTGGTTCTCTAGGGTGAGCACTAACCACAAGCTATGCTGTCGCACTTTAAGTGGAACTTTAAGCCACGGTTAGAGCTGCTAACCCTGCTGCAGATGATCCGACTGTGGCAGTGAGGGAGCCGGGTTTAGCAAAATGTATCGCACAAGACACCTTAAACCATGCTGCTTAACCAAAAACCTTAACCAGCAGGGTTTAAGATGTCTTCTGAACAGGCCCACTACATCTTACTTTTCCCAGATTAACTACCGTATTTTCTGGCGTATAAGACGACTGGGCGTATAAGACGACCTCCAACTTTTGAGAAGATCTTTCTGGGTTAAAAAGTCATCTTATACTGGGCGTATAAGACGACCCCCAACTTTTGAGAAGATTTTCCTGGGTTAAAAAGTAGTCTTATATGCCAGAAAATACAGTATATGTGTGGAGTCCATCTCCCCCACTTCCATCAGCTATAATCAAATGCAGATAGAAAAGAGGATGCATGGACAAAGGAAACCAGTGTGTCCATAGTCGTCGTCCCCCCCCCCATGAATTTAGATGTATCATTCCACAAGCTTCCTTTGTTCTTCATGGAAATGATGCAGAGTTAAAACCACCTTTGGATTCTTTTTTTAGTGCACTTACTATGGTGCCAGAGTGAGGAATGAAGTATAAAAAATAAGCATGCAGATATGAAGAAGAATAGTGCTTCTATGTCTTTCTTTATTTCCCCCCTTTAATTTCTATCCCAGCATTCCACCAAAGAAATGCTCTTGAAGGTGGCCAACAATAAAACTCAGATTAACAAGAGCATAAAAACCAAAGAAATTTACTATGTAATTGAAAACATAACACGGCGCTTGGATTCCTCCTCAACCATGAATCTCATTGGGTAACATTCGGTCATCACTTTCTTACCTACCTCAGATATTTGCATTCTGTTTTTTTGTATTGAATTCAGCATTCAATTTTCTTTGAATTGATATATAAACATTTGAATTTCATGAAACAGAACATTTTCTATAAGCATGCAGAGTTGCAAAATATGGACATTTCAAAAAGTGTCCACAATTTTGGCCACCACTGTAAGTCTAAAATAAGGAGAAGCCACGTACACAGCCTTGAGTACACTGGTATCCCACCTTTTCTCCAAGTTAATAAATATAGTAAAATACTACAAAGTCCAATTAAAGTTAAACAAATCTAAGTTCTACTGGGCCTTACGTTTAATGCTCCCATTGAAATGGAGGCTTAAAGGTGCTTAATTGTAGCTCTTCATGTTCATTGGTTTCCATTTTTCCCTTATTTTCTTCCTGATGTATCAGATTTTGTTTTTTATGAGTACTGATCATATTCTGAAGTAAAATCAAAGAATGCATGTGCACTTTAGAGATGGAGACACTGGAGAGCAAAACAGCTAACATCTCAACCTCATCAAGGTCAGCTTTTCACTGCATGCAAACATCCATACTGCACTGAATTCCCAGCAGGGGAAAGAAAAAAGATTTGAGTGAGTAAATAGCTATGATAAAAATGAACTCAATCTCAAGAGTCATCATGAAGGCTGAGCTTAATGGATCACTTGCAAAATAGTGGATATTAAACTGTCTCTGGTGACTTCTATCAAAGAAATGACAGATGGCTAAGTTTACATAGATTTACTATCAGAAAGAATTTTAAACCATAAGTATTTGTTTTTGTTTCACAGGATTCCATCCATATTTCACAATCTCTAAGAAAAGGAAAAAGTCCGTATTCAAAATTTCCTCATTTATTTTAATCATCCCAGAAAGTAACGTTTTCTCACCAAAATGAAATAAGAAGCAGTTTGATAAATTCAGCTTTTTCTTTGCTTGGGATTCATGTGGCTGCACTTTCCACTTGATAATAATGCTGTGTGAAAACATTACAGTCGGTTATCATTTGATGACTCAATATGGCTTTTCTTTCTCCTCATTCATGCAAATGCCCCTCCTCCAAATTGGAGCTCAAAGGGTGTAATGTGCAATATTGCTTCTTTGTTTTATGCAGTTATCTGATTATCGTTATTTTTACCTTTTTGTACACTGCATCAGAGGTTCTGAGAAAGGTGGTCAAGAAACAACTCAAATAAATAAATAAATAAAATCTGAGAATGAACGCCCCCCCCCCCCAACCTGTGCTATCACCACATGCCAGACCTAGTATTAAAACCTTGGCTAGGGATAGGTGAATGAGCAATATTCAAGCTCACTAGGATCTGTAAATATCACCTCACTGCTTGTCTCGTGTCCAATTCCTATTAATGTTTGTGATCGCTGCTCGCTTTGTGCAAAGGGGAAACTTGCGCAAATTGAGCCGTGATCAAATGGGAGATTTCTGCAATATTCTCCAAATATTCAGAAATTAACAAATTTGTGGGGGGAAAATCCCATAGACTAAAGCGAGATTGATTCAGTCTACAGCGGAAATTTGTGAAAGTTAGGAAATTTGTGCAAATCAAATGAGATAATAATAATAATAATAACAACAACAACAACAACAACAACAACAACAACAACATAATACCACCACATAGCCAAAGCTCTCTGGGTGATTTACAAAGATATAAAAACAGAACATTAAAAACAAATATACTAAATTTAAAACCATAAAAAACATAAAAACAGATTACATACAATATCTATCTATTCTGGGTCAATTAAAAAAACTCCACCTATGTTGTTTCTGGGAGAAGAGAAACAGTTGATCTGGTGCCTTAAATATAATAATGTTGATGCTGGGCGAGCCCGAGGAGATATTTTCGTAATGAGGGGGGGCACCACTGAAAAGGCCCTCTCCCTTGTTGTCATCCACCAAGCTTCCATTGGAGTAGGCACTTGGAGGAGGACCTTATATGTTGAGCGTAGCTTCATGTTGGGAGAGACGTTCTGTCAGGTATTGTGGTCCCAAGCCATGTAAGGCTTTACAGGTTAAAAACAGCACCTTGAATCGGGCTCGGAATTGTACAGGCAGCCAATGCAAGATGAATGCCAGCACATGTTTGGCAATTTGTGAACATTTTCAGTGGACACGTGCTTGCACTATCACTTGGAGCAGGGCATCCTAGCATGTTTTCCAAACAAAAAAGTAAATCCCATACATCCCTAGCCTTGGCAAACCCCAGGTTTACCTGGGCGATGGGATACTTCCTGGCCATGCACTGCTGCAACTGACACTGATGGATGCAGCTCCCAGTTGTGGTTGGGAACTGTTGCAGTCATATGCAACAGCTTTGGCAGCTGTTAAGCAATATCTTTATTTTCAAGAACGCTTGAAGTTTGCCAGTGTTCATCTGCTTGCACTGGCCCTGCAGGCAGGGCGTATTGCATAAGTGCAGCACAGTGGGGATATGGATCATGCCCCAAGACTGGGATTCTTCAGAATAAGTCATCTTGAACTGAACAGAACTTCTCAGATAGGTTTGTACTAGAGCAGAGTTTGGAGAGACTTGAAGGGATTTTCTGGTTGTTGATCACAAATGTCGAAGAAAATCAATAATGAACAGTAGTGAGCACTACTTTGGAAGTAGTTACCAATACAATTCCATGTACTTTTCGGTTGCTCCATATTAAAAACACTAACTTCAGCTTCACAAAGCCCTAAAACGTGTGGCCAAAACTGATTCCATTTCAAAAATCTCCAACAATCCTTCTAATCTCATTTCAGCTGCCAAGGCTGGCAGGAGGACCACATTTTAATCTGATTTTTTGAAACTCATATAGCAAACCATTAGGAAAATGTTAGTGATTCTCTGTCTGGATACAAAACAAAGGGCAAATTTCATTCTGATTGATTTCTTTATCATCAAGAGCAGTACATCTCCCTTCCTCCCAGCTGTGACTAAAAAGGAGAAGAGAACTCTTTTTGCAGACAGGAGACAGTCTTCCTTTTATTGTTTTGATGGTAGTGTGAGACCATACCCAGAAATGGAGAGGCAAGACATGGTAGGAGGGTTGGGTGAAACTATATTGATTTTTAAGAATAACAAGAAATCTGCAACAGTGACAGCTGTGCAGGCCCTAATAAGTTTGTTTAATAAAGGATCCAAACTCAGAAACAATACAATGTCTGCCCCCACTTTCTGGCAACAGCTGTAAGGGTTGGAGGGATGCACTGCTGAGTCCCAAACCTTCCAGTCCATAACTGTAAGTGTGTGAGCCATTCAGGCCCCAAAGGGGTTCCTTTCCCTATCCTGAGGTCCACAACCCAAAGTGGCAGGTCGTGAGAAGCCCCTTTCATCTTTAAGGTGCTCATTGATAATTCACTCCAAATGTGCGCTACCAACACTGTCCATCACAGGTGTGGATGGTTCCTCCCTAATTAATGGCGTCATCACTATCTACTAACCAATTGCCCTGGTGGTTCCATAAGGATGACACAAAATTCCCAAACACAGAGAAAATTCCTACTCAGACCAGTAGCAGCTATCCGGAATCCGACCCTAAGTCAGGAAGGTGGGCGTCACTGAAAATTCAACTGCAGTTGAGAAGAGGCAGGGTGGTTTTAAATGCCCCTGTAAGCTCCAGTCCCAACTGGATGCTGTCCTTTGCATGTCCACCTCCTTTTCAGACCAACAGCAAATGCCATTTCCTCCACTGCAAATTGACCTGTTTTGCATGATCAAAGCAGCCCACCATGGCATGTTTAAGCCACGGTGGGCACATGTGGGCAGGATTTGCATATTCAATACCCAGCCGTGGCTTGTTGTATCATGTGAACCTGGGGACCATGGGTTATGTGATGGTTAAACAGCCCTCTCGTCACCCACTAACAGACCTGGGTCATGTGACGGTTGTTTAACCTCCACATAACTCATGGTCCCCAGGTTCCCATGACATGACAAGCTGTGGCAGGATGTTGAATATTCAAAATGGCCACACACATAAACACACTGCTGCCCACTGTGGCTTCAATAAACCATGGTGGGCTGTTTAGCCATGTGAACTGACCCACTATCAGGCACAAGAATATGGCTTCAGCACATTTGTGAAGATTTGAAAAAAAAACTTCTGAGATTACCAATATTGCCCAGAAGAGGGCTTCTCTTCCTTTATGTGATCTAAACCATGTAGGGATCAAGAGTTCTATATTTCACATAGCAATTAATATTGCTATCATCTCTTGAAACACAGAGGGATCTTGTGCTTAGCTTGTACGGTTGGTAGAGAGCCGTTTGGTCATAGACCCATGCAAATCAAAGGGATGGAGAAACAGAGATGTTCATGCTCACCAAGATTTTCTGATCTCCGCCTTAAAGTTTGGACTGCCTCACTCCTGTTTTCAGTTATGATCTGCTTTTCTTTTCATTCAAATAAGAAAAGTGCACATTTTTGGTGTGTATTTCTTTTTTAAACTGAACACTCAAATGTGCACTTTCTTGTTATAGACTGAACAATGAAGATTTTTTTTGTTTTTGTTTTTGAAGTGCACTTTTTTTTTAAAGTACAAATTTTGTAAATTCAAATTCAGGATTGCGTGAGCTTTTCCCAAAAATTGTGTTCCTGATTGTGTTCAGAGTTGCAAATGAAGCAAATTTGAATTTAAAAAAAGGGAATCGAAACAAAATTTTCATACATCCCTAGAGCATTATACAGCATGACCCAGACTTTAAGTAGGGTGACCATATGAAAAGGAGGACAGGGCTCATGTATCTTTAACAGTTGTATTGAAAAGGAAATTTCAGCAGGTGTCATTTATATATATGGGAACCTGGTGAAATTCCCTTTTCATCACAACAGTTAAAGCTGCAGGTGCCCTGCCCTCTTTTAAATCTGGTCACTCTAGTATAGCTCCTGCAGCTTTAACTGTTGTGACGAAGAGGAAATTTCACCAGGTTCCCCTTATATACAAATGACACCTGCTGAAATTCCCTTTTCTATGCAACTGTTAAAGATACAGAAGACCTGTCCTCCTTTTCATATGGTCACCCTACTTTAAGGTTCCTCACAAAACTCACCTCTTCATGCAGCCTTTGGCCTCTTAGCTTTTATCTTTCACCCCAAGATGAAATAAAAGAACTAGTTATATCTATATAAATTTACCCTGCATAGGCCTACCAGGCCTCAAAGACCATTTTCTCTCCCATTCACCCATTATGGAACTCATGATCACCTGAATGTACCCTTTTAGCAAGGCCATCCAAATTCCACAGTCAGCTCTCCTCACATTACTTTTGTGGTGTGAGAGCTGCTGAACCATGGCTTCTTCTTGCATAAAAGGGTAACATGAGAAGATTTGGGACTCTTTAAAGTGCCACTCATCCTAGAACCTTGGGTGATGCTGGTATGGATGTTGTTTCCCATTTGCCACCTCCAAGACTGTTCCATGCCAATCCAATGCAGACATTTTTGTTTTAAAATGAAAATAAATCGCGGTGGATTTGGGGGTGGATTTTTTTAAGTGTGGATTTTATGTGTGTGCATTTTTCAAATTGTACACATTCTCCCATGGAACAAAGCATGTTTGTGTGCATATTTAAAGGCACACATTTTTCTTTGAACACTTTTAAAATGTATTCATTTTCCCTGTTCTGTTGAATGCATTCAAAGTCCATAAATATATGGATTTCCATATCCATGTTCAGATGATGAGGATTAGAGAAATCTGTTTTTAAAAATGGCCAAGGGAACAGACTTCTCACACTTCCCTAGCTGCTACAATCTGAGCTCCACTCACATGGCCCAGAACTATACCACTACACTGACACACTGTTGTGACCAGGATAATATACTTTCTCTGGCACTAAGTATGTGAGTACAGGTACTTTCTTGGTAACCCATAAATACTCACACAAAGCCTGACCTTGAACATATTTCAGATATGTTTTTAGCACATACCATAATTTACAGGGACCACTGATTTCCATCAAAAGGCACAATTTGAAATCCCATAGGGCACAGGCAGTATGAAATACTTTTTGAGGTTGAACTGTCTGTGCCATACATTTTTATTCCTAAGTCAGAAATAGGGATGGGTGAACAAGCAATTTTTGAAAAAAAAAAAAACTGATTTGAAGCATGTCTCGTTAGGGATATCAGAGAAATTTACAACAGAAACACCTGACTAGCTTTCAGGCAGATTCCACGAACTCACAGATATTTTTTTTCTAACATTCAGGAATTTTGAGCAAATCGTCAGAAAAATATACAAAAATTATTTAAAAATGGCCAAAATGTGCGTTTCCCCTACACGCTAAAATATTAAAATGCACATTTTGGGGGAATTTGAGTACTCTGAGGAAATTTACTTATACTTTTTGTATAAGTAAATTTGTACAAATTTGGAAACTAAAAATCAACCTAATTCCGTTGATGGGCAAACAACAGAACGAAAGGCACATAACAATCCCTGAAACAAAGTCAGAATATATTTTACACAATCCATACATCCCTACGCCTCACCTTGATACCCACATTAATTTGCACTTTTTTTTTCATTTTGGTTGAATAGTAAAAGTGTGCATTTCAAATTGGAAAAATGCCTAAAATGTACACTTAAAGTATAAAAATGCACTTTGAAAAATGCATCATTTCAAGCATTTATACAAGTTCTGGAATTTGCAAGCAGTTTTGAAGAAGGTAAAATTAAGGTTGCAATCATGGAATGTTGCATGTTTTGGAAATATGAAATAAGTTCTCATACACCCCTAGTCATAGCTTTATTATTCCCAGAGCACGGGAGAGCACCAGAGTGCAGAAAGCTACTGTGCAGATATGCTGCTGATAATATTCCTTCTAATTCTTGTATTGCCTTCCAGGGGTTCAGGAAGCACAAGGTGATTCAAAAACATAAATCATGCTTCGCTCTTCTGCAGCAATGGCCAACTTTAATTTGGCTAATCTTGCTTCTAATGGGGGACAGCTGTGCAGCTTTAATGGATATATCACAGTGGTGCTGTGTAAGCCAGGGGCTCCTGTCGGAAGCCTTGCTCATTTCATCCCACGGTAGTGCAGGCCATTGATAAGAGAGGTTGCTCAAAGGCTAGATTGGGATGACAATATACAGGGCATGGGTCTTTTCATTCATAGTTTTAAAAATTGATTAAATACTGTGCTTCTCTGAAGAAAACCTAAGTCTCCAAAAGGAAATGCCACTCTTTACTTTGTCATGCTGGTCTCCATTTCCACGGTGTCTCTAAGGGTTAAAAGGGTATATTGCTTCACAGAAGAGGCACTCTTTTTTTTGGATCTTGTTTAAGAAGAAAAAGGGGGGGCTGGAATTGCTTGAAGAATGATTCAGACCGAATGAACTGATGGGGGAATGAAAGCAGAAAAGACTTGAGAAAAGATAATCGGTTAGTAATTTGAAAATAAAGCTTGATATCAAAAGAGCCGATCCTTTCTTATGGATGCCTCCTATAAGAAGCACTGGCATTCCACTGAGAAAAGAGAAAATGCCTTTGAAGACACCAGGTAGATAAAAAGCTGCGGAAAAAAGCAGCAACAATAATCTCAGCAGGAAATTCTTCTTGGTGGTCTGGGCAGAGCTGGTGCTTTGAATATTATTTCCCATATTTTCCAGTATATTTGACAACATAAAAGAACCAAATTAGAATAGCTACCTCTGTAATATTCTTGTCTCGTGTATCAAATACATTTAAGGTGTTCACTGTGCAACTACTTAATGGCCTACCAGAATTACTGGGGCAGGATCTACACTACTGCTTTAAAATGGTTTATAAAAACAGTGACAACTGTTGGGGCCCAGGACACACTCCATATACAGTTTTCAAACCATTTTCAAAGTGTCATATCCTTCTTAGTGTAGATGCCTGGGTCGGATCCAGATTGCCTCCCCTACTGTTATCACTATGCATGCTTGGTGTCAATAGTACAACAAAACAGGTAAGATAGATAGGAAATTATTTCCCTCTTTTTCCCTCCTCCTTGTGGTTCCAACACTTTGACAATTAGAAATGGGGAAACAAAATCTCTTAAATCTGACATAAGATCCTACCCGAGATCCATGATCAGAGATATTTAGAAGACGTGAATGCACTGTCCAATGGTTCTTCCTAGCCAGTGATAAAGTGCTAAAACATTAGTTTAGGTTGCTAGTGGGATTTTTAGTGGGATTAAAGGCAAGAAAGTTTCCTAGAAGGGCTGTAGTAAAGAAAAAGGAATGAATTCCCTGGTGTCAATGGGAAAAGTGAAAATAAAATAAAATAAAGGACTTTATGAACATCATCAGACAAGCATTTTATAGCATGCTCGCTGGATGTACACGGGTCCTTTTGATGATGCCATCCACCTCCCGCACGTCTCCCACTACTTGTGCTCGTTTTTCCATCACACACACACAAAGACCTGGAAAAGCTGATTTTTGGTTCTGTAATAAAACTTGCCACCATTTCCTGCTGTGTGCACGAGAAGCAGCACGATAAAAATGCCCACTGAATGGGCCATGTTGCTTTCTTCCTCTTTCTTCCCCATGTGAAGGAAGAGGAAGCTGCTCATCCCTATTGTGGGACTGAAATAGGAGGCAAAGCAACAGTAGGGAAATACGACTTCCCCCACCCCCATCTGATGATCCTCTATATCCTCTGTTTTAATAAACAAAAGGAGGCGGAAGAAACACCAGGGGGAAGCATTTATTAATAAAACAGATAAAGGAAAAGAAGGCATTTCTGATTTAATGTGAACTGCCCAGAGAGCTTCGGCTATTGGGTGGTATAGAAACTAACTAACTAAATAAATAACATTATTGGGGAAACAAGTAAAAACATTCACACTTTATTTCCAAAGGATGTAGCATCCCATTAATCTCCACCACCATCTTCTATATGTGCCTTTTTGTCTTGTTCTGGTTTGAGCAGAAGTGTATGGGGCCCAGTACAAGGCAGTAACCATCTTAGATTTGGCAGGCTGGAAGTTGCAGCATGCAGGAAAGCTCGTAGTGAGCGATTTGCTCAAACAAGTGTTAGCCCTCAAACCCGAGGGCTGGACAGGCCACTCCCTCAGTGTATATTTTGCCAATAAACACACCGGGTTGGAGAATGCAAGTTAAAGTTTATTTGGAAATGTTGCAACGTTGGAGCTCCAGCGGGAAATGCAAATTAAGAGCTCCTCGAACAAAGGGATCCTCTGGAATATATAGGCTCTGGTTACATCACTCGTTAGTAACATAATTGGTCAGTGCTCTTATCTCTAATGGACTTTACTGGTCCGTGCTCTGTTAACAAACTAGGTTACATTGCCAATACAAGGTAAGGTGAATACAATTCATACATCACAGCTTACATTCGACACTGATTGGTTGAAAGTTTTTCTTTTGTCTAAGAGGCACTTAGAATCCGCCATGAAGGAATGCTGGGGGCAGTTCTTAACCTTTCACCTGGAGCATAGACTAATTTCACGGAATGAAATTCCCTTTTACACACATCACAAGGTCTGAGACCAAACCAAACCCTTCTACGCTACCGTCCCAGACTCTGCCCTTTCCTACAAAATGGAAGCCTTGAAGGATTAGGCCTCTGCCCTGTAGCCTAGCACATGCTTGGCATGCTGCAAACATTGGCATATTGGCTCCATGAGACGTGGGGCTTTTGTAAAAGAGGGTGCTGGTACAGAGCTGGAGCTAGGCTTGGAGCTGTCAAGCTCAGGGTCTCTCGCAACTCAGGCTCCGGGAACACTGGAATCTCCGACTCAGTGAACTGTGGCAGCTTAGGCTCAGGGCCCTCAGGCTCTGTAGTTTCCTCAGTTGACACCATTAGTTCTTCAGCCTTGGAGCCCATGTCACTTCTGGACCCCTGGGTTATGACAGGAGTCACGACCCTAGCCCAAAACGTTTGGTGCCTATTAGCACGTGTGGAGGCAATTCCCAATATTAGTTACCTTTTATTCCAGTGCTCGGGGGAGGGGGGCTCTGAACATGTTTGTGTTTCTCTGTATTTTTTAAAAAAATGTTTTTGCATTGAAAGCTATCTGTAGACCAAGAACAGTAACTTAAGAAAGTATAATGGTAAACTCTTCTTCAGGGAATGCTGCATGCATTCTACTGTCTTAGAAAAAAGAGTGCTTTGGGGTTCTAAAGGAGCATATCCAAAAGATAGTACATTTTATTATTTTGCTAGTTAAAATCTTTCAGAGGGTGAATTACCAGCATGGGTATAGCCATAACCAGCCAGCAGAAATTGCAGTACATTTCCTAACATGACCATTGAGCACCCTAACTTCACTGAAGCCAATCCTGAAATAGATTCCTTTAAGTCCATAAGTAGCCTCGACTCTGATTTCCAAAAGTCTCTGATTGCCAGTTATGTGAGCATGACAGTGTCTGCTCCTTTAATTCCACATGTGAGGTGTGCTTGTGTGAAAGATGTGAGGTGTGCTTGTGTGCACGATGTGTAAAGTATCAGCTAGCACTGAGCAAATATTTCTCAGAAGACATTTTTTTTCTGAGAATATACCTGAGATTTGTTTTTCACCACTCAGCCCCCTCAGAAAAGAAATATATGTTGCAGAATTTTCTCCAAATATGCTCCACCATTTTTGGGTGGTAGCTGTCATCCCCTTTCCACACAAGGCCCATGAACACTGCTATGTCTGGACCATTGTGGAGGATGTAAAATGGTGGTCAGAATGCCCAACCCAGTTGCAGAAACTTTCCTCTCCTTGGAGGAATACAGTGATATCCCCTCCCCCTCAATTTCTCTGGCCACAGATGAAGTGGAAAATATCAGGAAGGCATTGGCACACAATTCTAGCATGTTGTGTGTTCCATATGTGACTTTTCATTTCCTTGACAAAAGCAAGATGGCTTTTATTTTGCAGACACATTCTTCAGACCAGGTCCAGGATCCATGAACATTCCATGACATCATATTTCTTTTGGAAATATATTTGGTAGTATAAAGCCCTCTCTTTGTTAGCATTCTTCAGTGAATTTCCCTACTGTAATCTAGCATAATCGACCACATGGGGTTGCACTGCTAACCTTTTTAAGGTTAAATTTTAGGATGCTTTTAGGATGTTTTAACTATGTATACTATGTTTTTAATCAGTATTTTGTGTATTTTATACTTACTGTTGTTCCCCGCCTCGATCAAAATGGAGAGGCAGGTAAGAAATAAATTTATTTTTATTATTATTATTATTATTATTATTATTATTATTAATGCATATTTTTATTAATCTGTTTGTTTTATTTGTTGCCCTCAACTGAATATTTTTATTTTTCTATACCTAAAACCAATGAATGTCCTTTAGAAATAATGATAATTAAAACAAAAGTTACTTGAGACAAATATGAATCATGCTTAAACAAGTATCCAATCACATAAAATGTAAGTCCAATATTGCATGTTCACTAGCAAGTAGTAGAAACATACCTGAACAGCACCACATATTTGTATTTGCATTCTCTGATTATTTAGAAAATTGCATGCAGATTATAGAAAGCCTTCACCAAAAAATAAAATAAAAATAAAAATAAAAATGAAATTAAAAGTATTTATTTATTTATTACATTTTTATACCACCCAATAGCCAAAGCTCTCTGGGCAGTTCACAAAAGTTAAAACCATAATAAAACAACCAACATGTTAAAAGCACAATTACAAAATACAGTATAAAAAGCAGAACCAGGATAAAACCATGCAACAAAATTGATATAAGATTAAAATACAGAGTTAGAACAGTAAAATTTAAATTTAAGTTAAAATTAAGTGTTAAAATACTGAGAAAATAAAAAGGTCTTCAGCTGGCGATGAAAGCAGTACAGTGTAGGCACCAGGCGGACCTCTCTGGGGAGCTCATTCCACAACCGGGGTGCCACACCTTTACTAAAAAAGTGAGCTGTTTTTAATCCCTGTCATCCTATCAAGTACAGGATGGTTACACAGTGACAAAGGGAGTTATTTGTTCACTTCAGAAAATGAGTAATTGCCATTTACTATATAACAAAAGATGTGTAATGCTCTCAAATATTGCCATCTTTCCTTCTCAGTATTAGGTACTTG
This sequence comes from Elgaria multicarinata webbii, assembly GCF_023053635.1. Classification (NCBI taxonomy): domain Eukaryota; kingdom Metazoa; phylum Chordata; class Lepidosauria; order Squamata; family Anguidae; genus Elgaria; species Elgaria multicarinata. The sequence goes on from NC_086177.1 coordinate 19,880,147, forward strand.
TAAATGAGGGGTGCACAACCTGCAGCCCTGGGTCCTCATGTGGCCCTTGGCCACCCCATGTACAGCCCCCAAGTTGGCAGGATCCCATCACATCCATGGTTAGTGTGACATCTGCATCCCAGTGCTTGCTAAGTTGGTTTAAAAAACCCACACCACACTTTTCAAACTCTTTTCTAACCATGTTTACAAATTGGTTTGAAGCTGGTTTAAATTGATAATGCCAATTAAGATGCAATGTTAACCATGGTTAGCTCCAAAAATGGAAAGTGGGAAATCTCTGTTCAAGAGGAGAGAAGGTAAAAAGATGGAGAGGGAAGAAAATGTGAGCCTGGGTTATGTTTCTGGTTGTCTCTCTATGGTTAATAGATCACACAGTATTATGTATGAATCAATCATCTGTACCAGCCTTCTGATTGAAGACGAACAGAAATATGACATGTGCCAAGCTCTTTCATTTCCAAAGACTACCAATTTGGCATGCACTTAATTTTTTTAGAGACACAGTATGCAAAGTTTACATGCCTCTTATCTGAACCAAGATTAGCTAAAATTATATGTTTTGCATACAACACATACCATAAATGTACTCAGCATCAGATAATTTAACAGTTCTTCCCAGCTACTCTCCCAATACTTTACTACGGGGCAGAATCTGTATGCAGGTTATAAAGTAGTTTTATATCCTTATTTGGAAACAGTCTGACATCTCAAGCAGAGAATGTGAGGGCATATCAGGTGTCATGCTGTGAATTAAAAGGTATCATTCCCACTCCTCCATGTGTTATATTTTTATTGTTTTTAAAAACAAATGAACCAGCAGTACATCTGACATTAGGATATTTTCCCGAAACTAGTACCAGACGATTAGGAAACATTTCTAAGCTGGCGTTCTCTGACTTCAATGTAAAACTCACACCTTGATCATAAAGAACCTGATGTCTGAGAAGTGCCTGCCCAGCACCAATAAAGAGAAAATGGAGTCAGTCCCTGCAGCACACTTAATTTATCCAGGAAATGCGGACAGGCAATAAAAAGGCCATGGAATAATCTAGACATTATTGATTACAAGCTGTGTTCTTACCTCCTTCAAATTAAATAGTGCCATAGGTCTGTGTGGCAGATACACATTTAATATGCTTACCAAATATTCCCCTTGCTAAAGAGACATGAAGGAAGCAGGTATATAAGTTCATTTCATAGGTGACTCATGCCTGTTTTGCAGTTCCTATCTGTTTGATTCTTAATACTTCACTTACTATCGATCATCTACTATTCCTAAGGCTGGGCTGAAATCTCTCCCTCTTTAGCTCCTGATATTTGGTGGGTGTATCAGTAACTCTCAAGGGGCTAAAGAAATTTCAGGTGGGGTGGGTGGGTTTACCGTTAAAGATGAGGCATTTGATTGATTGATTGATTGATTGCATTTTTATACCGCCCAACAGCCGAAGCATAAGATGAGAAATTCAGGGAATGATTCAGAGCAGACCTGGAGCAGTACCCAATGCTGTCATCCCACAAGCTCAAATAGTGTTAGTGGAGCTCCACTTAACCTTTCCATTGCACAAGCGTTTGCACAACCCATTGTGCAACCAGTTGTGTAACTTCTTGCATAGCTGGTTGCACAACTGATTGAACAAGTGTAATCCACAACCTATTTCATACTGGACCATGCAATCGTAATGCACAACCACTTGCACAAGTTATGCAACCTCACGCACAACTGCATTTGCACAAACATAACTTCAATTGGGATTCTCCTTTTGCGCATTGTTCGGAACCTAGTTTCTGCTAAGTCAACATCATTGGCACTAGGGGATTGGCCCAGCTGTATACTGCCCATGATGACTTTAGCTGGGAATAATTGCATGGGATATAAAATAATCATATGAACCATTGCTCAATACACAGGCATACGTACACACACCAGTTTTACCAGGAGGCTAAAATGTTTGAGAGTTGAAGAAAAGTAATGATTGAGAGGCTGAGTTGAAAGGAGATGCTTTTACAAACATTTTTGATAGTTCTGAATGGTATTACCCCTCAGTGATCCCCCTGCCAGGGATTATGCTAAAGGAGATGGAAGTACATCCTGTTACAGTGTGGGGGCAATCAACAGTTCTATTGCCTGCAATCAGCTATCTCAGTTATTCAAGTAGCACTGCCCTCCCTCTGCCCTCCGTGATTTTGCTGTTTAGACAAGTGTGATTGCCTATGTAGCACTGTGACACCAATGCTGTGTGTGATTCCTCTTTGACTGGGACCAAGAGAAGAAGGAGGAGGAGGAGGAGGAGGAGGAGGAAGCTTTTTTAAAACAACAATAACAACAACAACCCACTAAGCAGAGCAGAGGCAGGAAACAATGGAAGCAAATGGGCTTTTAAAAAATGAACAAAATTAAAATGGGTGAATTTTGTGCCGCCGTTAGTGTTCTGTTTTGTTCAGGGCTGAAGAGTCTTGCACCCTCACATTCTTTCTCAGCCACCAGATGGTGCATAAGTCTCTCTCTTATTTTAAAAAAAGGAGCTGCGTATTGTGGTACCACATTTCACAGGCAAGCACTTATCACAGAGGGAAAACTGCCCTGCTTGACACTCACCGTGTTGCAGCTAATTACCTCAGAGGATTTTTAACACAAAGGGGGGGGGGGGAACCAAGACAAAACATGAGCACGCTCAGCATTTCTTAAGATTTCAGTTGAATACACAATGAATAATCCCTTTTTATACCTATATCTGTTACTGTTATTGATTGTATTGCCTGTTGTTTATTACAAGGATGTTTTGGAGCTTAAGGGTCTCTGTTCGGTGGTATTTCAAATCCTGCTACAATTGTACTGTCTTTGAACATGCACCTTGCTGGGTTTTAACTTTGCTGTTGTTATGTTTTGGAAGCGTGGCCATAAAAATAGGGATTATGCATATACAATGATAAAGTGAGATGGGGTTTTCTTTTTCTTTTTTTAAAAAAGTACAAATTGAGAATTGACTTTTATTTTTAACCTCAACACAATACCTTCCACCATCCCAGCTGCATAGTAACTATTTGTGATCCATGCAGCAGCTATAGTCAGTTTCTTTTATTATTATTTAGAGGCCAAGTCATCTTCTATCTCACAATACCATTTCTCTAAAGAATTCAACACAGCGAATGAATGGGATAATACATAATGGTTTATAGCCTGAAGAATCCAATCTTATGACAGTAAAGATGGAACCCCATCCATGGAAGATAATATTGAAAATAAAATGAAGAAGGAAAATCACAAACACACACACAGCCTCTCCTGTCATATTTAGCATTATAATATTGTCAGCGATTTACTGGTCATGTACAGCCTGTTGTGTGCAGAAATTTAGCAGGGCCCAGTTTTCATGATTTGATAGGAAAATATACATATATTTATTTTTATTTTAATTATGGGACACTTCCCCAAGTGCTCAAGGCAGCTAACAATTAATAACTAAACAATTCACTAAATCTATTAAAATTAAACTTTAAAGTCGTAATACCAGATATAGTCAACTCAATGAAAATAGCAAGAGAAATGTATTTGCTTACCAAAACAATCTTGAATTAATTTGCCAAGGAAAACACACTTGAATAAATGTGCTTTGTGTATTTGTTTTCCTGCAATAAATAAATAAAATCCAAGATACCATCAATATGACTAGCAAGCAGTCTCAAAGGAGCCTTTAGAGAAAAGTAGTTCTTCAGAAAATGGATGTCTTTCCAAATGAGGAGAACAAAAAGAAGAACAAGCTTGTGCTTGTGCAAATAAATGTAATAAATAAATAAATAAATAAATAGGTTTGGCTATTAACGGTATAGAAATGTAATAAATAAATAAGACAAGTAGAGATGCACAAATGATTTTGAGGAGCAAACTGCCAATAGCATTAAGAGCAGCAATAAAACACACAGACACACACACACACACACACCAGAAGTTGGAAATGGGCTAAGGAGGTATTTGGACCATTGGATGACAAGGATGATAAGGAGATTGCAGAGAAGTTAACTGAATTATATCCATCTTCTCTGTAGAAAATGTAATGCAGATATCTATGTCTGAATGCTCTTTTCAGGAAGGGCATTTCAGAAACTGAGATAAATTGTGGTGACAAGAGCAGAATTTCTGGACCTTATTGACAAATTGAAAACAAACAAAACACTGAGTCCAGATGGTATCAATCCAAGAGTTCATAAAGAACTCAAATATGAAATTCTGATCTTTTAACAAGTGTTGAGAAAAAAGTATTGACATGGCTTATTAGAGTTCCTTGAGAACACCAACAGCATGTGTCTATAGCCAGAGCCATAGATTTTACAAATCAAATGTGGAGATAGCAAATAATATATGTTGTAGATCAGTGTTATGCAATCCCTTTACTAAGGTGTTTAATAAGGACTAAGATAATTAAGAATAGAAACATTAATATGGATTAAAACCATTTTAATAAGACTTTTATAATAAGACTTTTGTGCCCTCAGAAATTCCCTCTTTTGAATTTTTCCTTTAAATTCCTCTGTTTATCCCCCCACCACCACCATTTTTATCGCACCTTAAATGTCTACACAGGAACCATACTTTGCCATAAGACTAAACCCATTGAAATCAATGGGACATAATTTGGTCATGAACTTAAGTCCCATGGGTTTCATTTGGTCTCCATAAGTATGACTAAGTGGATCCAATGTATTTGGTAGGAATTGCATTATTTGAGATGACATGAAAAGTGTGCACGGACCCCCCCGATCTGCTTCTCTTCCAGATCTGCAATTTGCGGATTGAGCCGCTTCGCTCCGCCCCACTTATAGCCTGCTCCGCTCCGCTCCGCTGCAGAGCTCTGGATCCGATTTCGGAGCTCCGCTTTCCCCCCCATAGGCTTGCATTGAAATCCAAAAAAGTATACAACTTTTTTTCTGTTAAAGTTAGAAACCTCAAGTTTGGCACCATGACACCTCATGCGTGTATACACAAGCATGCCAAGACTCAAGCCAATCCAAGTGTCCCCTGATTTTTGGGGAATTTTTAAAAATTGGACACCCCATTTTCAGACATGGACTGTTCTCCGACAATTTGACAGATAAAAAAATTGAAGTGGGCACCCTCACAGATGCCATCTAGATCCACAATCATGCCAAGTTTCAATCAAATCCCATCATCCCCTGATTTTTGGCGGGGCTTTAACCTCTAACGCACCACCCGTAACCCCAATTCACACCCCTTTCGATATCTTCATCAATTTTCACGTTAGAAACCTCAAACTCAGCACCATGATAGATTATCCATGGATACACAAGCATTCCAAGACTCAAGCCAATCCCATCATCCCCTGATTTTGGGGGAATTTATGAATATCAGACACCCCATTTTCAGACATGGACTGTTCTCTGACATTTTGACAGATAAAAAAAATTGAAGCAGGCACCCTCACAGATGCCATCTAGATCCACATTCATGCCAAGTTTCAAGCAAATCCCACCATCCCCTGATTTTTGGCAGGGCTTAAACCTTTTAACTCACCCCAAATCAAGTCCCATGCTAGAACTACATCAATTTTCACGTTAGAAACCTCAAACATGGCACCATGATAGATTATCCATGGATACACATGCATGCCAAGACTCAAGTCAATCCAAGCCTCCCCTGATTTTTGGGGAATTTTTGAAAATTGGACACCCCAGTATCTCAGGGATTTAAAGCTGCAGACAGGGGCCATTTCAGAGGAAATCCCAACATGCCATGAATTGGGGAGTAGATAAACCTATATGAATCTTCTTCCACACTTGAAAAATTGATTTGGAACTTCCAAAAGTCTAAGTGAGTGCAGGAAGGACTTCTCCCCTGAGTCAAAGCAAGACACACAAAAACCATCCCTGTGAGGTGGGCAGGGGAGGAGGGAGGGAAGGCAGGCAGGCAGCAGATATTTCTGGGGGCACAAGGAAGTGAGCCAAGGATAGTTTCAAAGCCAGTAATGCAAACCATCCCTGTGAGGTGGGAGCAGCACAGAGAGATGCCTTTTCTTTTGCATCCCATAACTAGGAGGCTAGGAGGATAAGAGAAAAGCTTTGTGATCCTTGCTTCAGAGTTGATTGACTGCACTGTGATCACAGCCATTACTAAACAACAAAATAATAATGTTAATAGCAGTACTAATTAATAGCAATAATAATAATAACAACAACAATAAGGAGTTGAACCACAATGAAAGCCTGCCTGACTTCACTAAAGAGGAAAAGCCAGGAGAGCTTGGGCTATGGGGTGTAAATATAAAATGGAATAAATAAATAAATAAACAAACAAAGGAGGGGTGGAATTAAAATCAGCAGTGTTGCTGAATAAACAACAAGAATAATTTTTTTAAAGGCTATATCTGTCTTTTACCAGTAAGAGGGAAGTGGACATGCCCAGGGGGAGGGGGATAATATGCCAATTGTTGATTGGCCCTAAGTAAGTACCAGTGTTAAGAAGCGACCTGCCACTTCAACTCATGACAGGTATTAGCTTCAGTCTCTCCACTGGGTTACTCTTTGGAGGGCTCTGATGACCCTCCAGGGTGGGAGAGTGTGTGCACTGGGCACGTCCACATGCCCTAGGGGACCTCATCCCCTTGCACCACATCTATTCAGTTGTTCCCCAAGGTTATGGTGGGTAGTAGTGCTGTGTTTCCTATCTGTTATTTATTTGCTTAGTATATGATTTCAGGTTGTCTTTGTGCATTTGGTGGGGCTACTGTTTTAAAAAACACTGGGAAAAGTCCGTTCACAGACTAAGAAAGAGAAATTTCCCAGTATCCCAAGTCTCATTTTGCCTATCCCCTCCTCCAACTTTGGGATCATGTGATCATGAATCTGCCTCTCAGCACTTCAAAAAGGTACCTCTCCCGCTTTTTTTTACCCGATTTCCCCAAAAATTATAGCAAGCGAACCGCACCACACAGAGAGCTGACAGTAGGCTCAAAATGACCCCCAGCCACGACTCTCTAAGCACAAGAAGTTTCAGAAAGATAGCTTAAAAAACAACACAGTTATCCCCTTTTATTTCCGTAATGCAATCCTATGGGCGAAAATTTTCAAAATGGCGATCGGAGCACTCCGCGAAAATAGAAGCGCTTCTCCTATGGGCGCTTCTCTTCGCCTTGCTTCTAAGGGTCCACGGTCCGCTTCTACTCCGCCTCTGGGCAAGGCGGAGCAGGCCAATTCGCTTCTGATTCTCCGATTCTAATCGGAGCGGAGCACACCTCTAATGAAAACTGGAAGAAGAATGCTGCTATGCACAGTTTTAAAGAAGTTTGGGGTCTTCCTGTTTGGCTGTTTGTCCCATCTAAAGCTGCAAATGAAATGCTCTACCCTGAAATCTTCAATTCTCAGCATTCAGAGATGGCTAAAGACATTCTGGTGCCAGAGTCAGCAAAAACAAATGATGCTCTTCTCATGGTGGTAATAATATGAATAACTAAAGGAGCAATCCTATGGACCTGAGACAGCTTCTGAGGTGGGGTATAAGATGCTTAGGATTCCTGGATCCAAGCTCGGAGATAGCTCTCCAACCTTGGATCCAGGAATCCATGCTCTCTTTCCCCCTTGTAGCTAGCATAGAAAGAACTGCACTGGCTGCCTCTCTGAGGTTGGGAACTCAACCTTGTGGGCATTCCTGTGGGCAAGTAGAGGAATAGCTAAGTTATGTTGTATTCCCAGGCCTCTCCAGGCCTTTTCCCTCTCGAACGTCCCACAAATGCAGAGCAGAAGGAGCGGCAAAGGTAGAGATTGCAGCCATTCCTCCTGCTCTGAACTGGATGTTCATAAGCTTCATTGCTTGGAGGCTTATGAGCATCAAAGGCATAACAGGATTGCACCCTAAATGATAATATGCTGTTCTTTAATGCAAATTCATGACAGATTTTCTTTGACTTTCCCTCCACGTCTTTGGGATAAGGAAAGCGATGGGCGAGAAATTGATTGAATGTGTTCTTTTATGTGAAGAGATCTAATTCACACCTCCTAAGAGTGCGTATGGAGCAAAATTAGGAATGGATAAATCTGTCACTTTCTCTCAGTTTTCCGTTTTAAAATCTTGAGTTCAGTTTGTCCCCAAAATTGCATGAATATTTATATGCATTTTTTTGCACATGTCTCTAAAAGAATGATTTTTTTTGGTATACCATTTTGCCTAATATACACATTTGTGCAAGCACTTACCTCAATAAATGACCTTTTGATTATTGTTTTCATAAATGTACGCATTTTGTGTGCACTTTCCCCTAGTATATGCACTTTTCTTTTTTTATTGGAGAACTCCGCTTCAAAATTTGGAGAAGTGCGAATTTCAGAGAACAACTGAGTTTCAGTTTGTATAGTTCAAATGTGTGAAATTAGGCATGTTCTCATTAAAATGTGAACCAACCCAATTTCTCTCCCATCCCTAATGAGAGTCAACATGCATAGGATTGGGCTAGGAAGCCCATGCTCCAAATCTTACCTCATCCATTAATTAGAGTAACCATATGAAAAGGAGGACAGCACTCCTGTATCTTTAACAGTTGTATTGAAAAGGGAATTTCAGCAGGTGTCATTCATATATATGGGGAACCTGGTGAAATTTCCTCTTCGTCACAACAATTAAAGCTGCAGGTAGCCTGCCCTCTTTTAAATCTGGTCACTCTAGTATAGCTCCTGCAGCTTTAACTGTGGAGATGAAGAGGGAATTTCACCTGGTTCTCCATATATACAAATGACACCTGCTGAAATTCCCTTTTCTGTGCAACTGTTAAAGATACAGGAGTGCTGTCCTCCTTTTCATATGGTCACCCTACGCATTAATTAACTAGCAGCCATTCTCTCATCCTCAGCCACCCATCTGCAATATGGAAATCTTCCTTACAGAGCTGTGGTAAAAATGTATGATGGTTCACTTGAAGTTCACAGTATAAATGCTAAGTATTCTTATCAGATTCACTTTAAAATGTAAACCAAACAAATTTCTCCACCATCCATACAATACATCTCATGAATGAACCTCATACGTTTACAAGGCTTGCCAATGGGGGTGCATGCAAGAAATGTATGCACAAAGAATGCGTACATTTGAAAATGTGCACAAAAGCACTACTCTCAGGATGGAGAGGGTAGTGTTTAGAAAAATGAACACGGAAATATGACCACATTTCTATTCAGGAGAAGAAAAAGGCTCACAATCCAAGGAGGACCCGAGTCAGAAGGAGCTTGCCAGTGGGAATACAAGATGATGAGATTGAGCTTGACAGATTCACCCATCACTAGATAAGGAAACTCTACTGTTTGGATTATCAGGAGTATATCTGTGTGGTGGTTTGCTTCGCCTGAACACAATCAAGTTCATTAACTTTATTGCTTTAATTATCACCTGATGTTAAACGGTACCTCAGCAAATTGAATTAAAATCTTTATCTGTTGCACCCCTGCCTATCAAAATGCCGAAGGCACTCTGAAGAAAGAAAGGTTTTCTCCGGATGCTATCTGGATTTTGAGCCAAGATGACAAATAGGAGAGAGGCAAGCAAGCAGGATACTGTAAGAAAAATAGTTCTCATGGATGATCAGTTATTTTATTTACTCTCAGGGGAAATGTGAAGCTGATTCCCAGAAGTGATTCCCTTCACTGAATATACATGAAAGCATGCTCTGTGAATGGCTGCAACATGAAAAATGCTTCTTGATGATCCCATTAACTGAATCCCAGCTGAAGATCACAGAACTGAGGGAGAGATCACATGCACAAACCATTCCCAAAACACGTTTCCATCTGTTGATGGGAATTACGTGCAGAAGTAATCCTCTGTGTTGCTGTTGTTGTATTAAACTGTCATGTGGTCCAGAATACATTCGTTTATGACTCTTTTATGTCCACCAAATTGTGATGAACATACTTTTGTAAATCCAGTTGCTGTGGATTTTAATATCTTTTAACAACACTCACCTCTACCTATCGTCATCCTTCATAAATAGCCAGACAATGTTTGGAATCCCAGGCTACCTTCAATAAATGGACCATTACACATTATGCATTTCTCATAGTTCAAATGTTCATATAGGCCACACAGTATAAATGCCAGCATTATTAAATTCAGGCTTTCATCTGTCACAGAGGCTTCTGTCTGAGGGAGGACAATATGATATGGCAATATCACTTAAGGGTTGTGACACTGGTAACTATGGCCCCCAAGCAAATATGAAAATAAAAGAATACTGTGGAAAACTTTTTTTTTTCAGAGGCACAAACTGCAGATACCAGGACTCCATTATATTAAGGTGGGAAGAGAACATTCCATTGGAGACATCAACTCCCTGAATTCAAAACATCATACTGCAACAATTCATGTACTACTTTACTGTACAATTCTGCTTTTAGACTATGGCCATAGCTAGACGGGGTGAAATCCTGCGGTGATCCCTGGGATCATCCCTGTGCATCCACATGATGCACAGGGGATCCCGGGATCAGGGAGGGGTGATCCCTCCCTTGCCCTGGGATCTCGCCCTCCCCTTTAGGCCCGGTTTTTCCATGGTCTTGGGCTGAGCCTGGGACCGCAAAATGTGTATCCGGGTGCTGTGGTTTGTCCTGGCTCCTCGGGATTCCTCAGGAGTGCTGTGCCCATTGGGGGCGGGGTGGAGGAGCAGGGAAAGTAATTATTTTTTTAAAAAAACCTCACCTTTGCACACAAGCATTCATGCGCTGCTGGCCCTTCAACTAAAAAAAAATGGTGGGTGTGACGCCTCTCCGTCTGAGGTCATTGCATGCCCTGTGTGAATTGAGGGGGAGATCTCACGATGAAAATATTGCGGGATCTTCACCCCTCCATCCCGCTAGGTCTAGCTAAGGCCTCTGTGGAAGAATATCATCCTGCAAAAATAGGGCTTGCATAGGTTTTACCATTGCCCTCTATGCTTCTATGGAACAAAAATTATTTCCCTAATAGTGGAGAGGAGATCTCAACCAAATAAGTGGTGGTGTTTTGTGGCTATTAATGTGATTGTAATATTACATATTAGATTGTAAGCCTATGCGGCAGGGTCTTGCTATTTACTGTTTTACTCTGTACAGCACCATGTACATTGATGGTGCTATATAAATAAATAATAATAATAATAATAATAACATGAGTGCCCCTTTAGTTAAGGTCAGTCGCAAGAAGAGGAAGAAAGGTTCCCCTATTATAAGCCTCAAAATTTGAGTGCTTATAAAAATGACATCTGTAGAGGTAATAATTTAACACTTGCTATCCATAATGTACCATATTAACTTGACAGTCATGCAAATTTTCAAACCCAGATGATACACATTGCCACAGATACAGTAAGTTTAATAGTGCTGAAAATTAACACATTTGTACTTTTCATTCAAGCTGCAGTTTGGCATATCAATCATATATTTCTTTCAGATTCTGGGGAAAACTACTGAAAGTGTGCCTTTTATTGATTTGGTGAAATTCTGAATGCTGGTTAAAGATTATCAAGGGCAGGATCTACACTACTGCTTTATAATGGTATTGAAGTGCACTGAAAACTGCTGGGGCCCATAACACACCGCATGCATATACCATTTTCCAACTGCTTTCAAAGCGTTATATCCTGCTTGGTGTAGATCTGACCCACATTTTTCTGCTCCATGAAAGCCTATGGAAGCAACAGCTGGCAAAGTTATGTTGGACATGCTCAGTTTCACTCTGAAGCTAGAATGCTTCAGCATTTGTCCAGCATTTTGAATTCCACTGTTCCTCTCAGCATTCTGAAGGTAGGGAAGGTGTGTCTGGAAACTGTCAACTGAAATAAGTGTGAGGTAATTTTGAAGGCTGAGGGAATCATTTTACTGATTTCTTTAATTATTTACATTTATTTATGGCTCCACATATAAACTGATTCCAGAAAGGTGACAAACCACTGAAAAAGAGAGTGAGAAAAGGAAAAAGCTATGCTGGAATCCTGTACAAGCTTACTCAGAAGTAAGCTATTCTGAACACGCAGGGACATATCAATTCAGTTCTACACATCTTCTCAGTTAATACTTCTTTGTCTTCGTTTGTTTTTTGTTTGTGTTTTAGTGTTTTTCAGAACACTGTAATAATAGCTTTTCTTTTTAAAAACTAGGAAAATTCAATGATAAAAAGGAAGCTAAGGCTGATACCTGTGATTAGTTAGGATGTTGTGCATTGAATTGTGCTCACTTGCAAGCCCGGCTAGCTTCTCGCCAAAGACTTCTACAGAACCAATCTCCCGGGAGTCAAAACATTCTGGGAAAAGGCTTCCCTTTCTTCATGAAAGGATAATTGTCTCACTTAGTTTGCATAGTTTTGCCTAGAGGAAAGTTCCTAAAGGTTCAACTCTCTTCAGGTGGAAAGAGATGTTTATTGCCTGAATAAAGCTTTGTGGATTACGTGGCAGACCACTTTGTTGTTTCCTGGTAAGGTGGGAGGTTTTGGGAAACTTGACAATAAGCAAGCAGAATTTGTCACATTGCACAACATCAAGAATCATGGAGCAGCCTTAGTTATCGATTTTCTGACTTTGTGGCATTTGAGCCAACATGAATGAGACTTAACTCTGTTCTTAAAAAGGCATTTAAAACAACAACAACAACAACAACAACAACAACAACAAATGAATATTAAATTGCTCTGAGTTTGCTTTCTGACAAACCCTGGCATTGACATTCTGCTCTTTGGAATTCCCTTCACCTACTATAGAAATCCATATTTTGGTGTAAGAGTGTTGAACCTCTTTCAGCCGAAGGGCCAAATTCAATTTCAGAGAAACTCTCAGTGGCTGCATTCCAGTGGTGGGTGTGGCCAAAGGCAAGGGGGTGGAGCCAAAAGCAAGAAGGGGAAGGGCCAAAAATACCAAAACCACCAGCATATTTTAGTTCTTATTACCAGTAACTAACACTTATAAAAAGCATTTCAACCATTTGGAATGGAGAAAAATCTGTTCAAAAGCTGATTTGGGGGCAGGGGAAAATGTGGGGACCACCTGCGGCCATGGTGGAAATGCTGGAGGGCCAAATTGGGATACCAGGAAGGCTGGATTTATCCCCTGGGCCTGAGGCCTGCCTTAGAGCTTCTACAAGCACACAGTTATCATTTTTGTGGGTTGGGGAAGGAAAGTTGTGCAAAATAAAGAGATTTGAAGAAAGATGGAAAGCTGCAATGAGGCATATTCCCCACATAGATAATTTATGGGGCACTTGCAGCTCCCTGAGTTAGTGTAAATCAGCAATGGGGGCCCAATAGACATTTGCAGCCTATGAAATGTTAGCTTGCTACCAACCAATTCCCTCCCCACAGCATCTAGCAGTTATGTAGCAGTGGGACTAGTTGAAATCATTCAAATGTACAGAGGCAAGTGAATTTCATCCTAAAGGGAAATTCCAATGTGAATTCAAAGGTTCTCTAGTTTCAACCAAACTACAGGGCTACTGCAGGGGTGTGTGTGAAGGGTTCTGCACATTCCTTCTTGAGATGCCCTGAAATTGTAATGAAGTGTGGTCATCAATTTGTGCTGTGGGGAACATCCACCACTCACCACCATCCAGGTGTGTGTGTGGGAATTCTTTGTAATGTGAATGATTTCTCCACATTGTGGGCAAAGATCGTAAGGTACAAAGCAAGGGTTAAAGAAATTTCAAGAGGACCAGGATAATTGTCAGGTTTCTGTAGGTCAGGAAGTAATTCAGGCATGTATGATGACAGCACACAGGAAGGGAGCAGAGTTGACAAGAGGCACAAAACCAACATAAAGCATTTTCTTCTTTTACATTTAGCAAATCTATTAAAATCTGAAGACATTTTAATATGCTTGTGAACCTGCTAACCATAACCCACTTTCACATTGGCTTTCAGCCATTTAAATGCCTTGTGAATGAATACCAGTGGGATAAACGAAGCTATGAACTTTATGTCCCATAAAGCTCTGACTTGAAATCTATTTTCTAGTCATCCACCACCAATTTAGTTTTTAAGAGATATTAATATTTCTTATAGTAGATTAATTACACAGAAAATATACAAGATCCTTTAGATCGCTTACGGCATGTGTTACTATTTGTTTTGGAAAGCCTTGTGTGAGGCTTAATGCTTTTCAAGCACCTGTAAGAAGTGTCTGGGAGGGTTTTGTTTTTTAAAAATTTAAAACAGCATATACATATGGGAGAGCAGTATGGTGATAGAAAGATAATGCAATGGGAAATTGTGGTATAGTAAGTGTTGGAGTAAGATCTGGGTTCTTGAAGCTCTACAGGGTGTCTTTGGGGCAGTCACTGACTCGTAGCCTAATCTACCTGACAAGGTTGTTGTGAGGATAACATGAAGAAGAGTAGGACTATGTAAGCTGCCTTGGGTGACGTGGAGGAAAGAAGGTGAGATATAAAAATAATAAGACATTTTAAATAAATAAATGAATAATATTGATACTATTATTTAACCTATAAAGCCTTACAGGGCTTGGGACCGCAATATCTGACAAAACACCTCTCCTGACATGAAGCTACCCATATAGTATACTCAACATCTAAAGTCCTCCTCCGGGTGCCTACTCTGAGGGAAGCTCAAAGGACGGCAACAAGGGAGAGGGCCTTTTCAGTGGTGGCCCCCCAATTATGGAAGGATCTCCCTGACAAGGCTCGCCTGGCACCAACGCTGTTATCTTTTCGGCACTAGGTCAAGATTTTTCTCCATTCTCCCAGGCATTTAACAGCACATGTTGAGTTTTTAACTGACCCAGAATAGTTGGAGATTGTATGTAATCTGTTTTTATGCCTTTTATGGTTTTAAATTTTGTATATTTGTTTTTAAAGTTCTGTGTTTTAAACTTTGAAAACCACCCAGAGAGATTCAGCTATGGGGCAGTATATAAATGATTATGATGATGATGATGATGTTGTTTTTATTATTATTATTATTATTATTATTAATAATAATAATAATAATAATAATATGCAGAATGGTGTTTGGAATGTGGGACCTGCTACAAAATAATTGGGACCTACTACAAAAGGTTCTAGCCAGCCAGCCATGCCCTCTTCTAGGATACCCCATTCCATTCAATCTTTATTGAGTTGTTTTGGGTGTTTCCCCCTCCTTAGGGTCCCTCCCTCTAAGTTTCTGTATCAGTAAACTATAGCATTCCCCCAAGCCAAATGACAGTTCCCCTTTTGTGACCAAATCCCCCGAAAATGATGAGGCAGTGACAAAAAGTTGGGTGAAAGTAAGTCTATAACTGTTATCAACTTTTAACAAGAGATCTTGCTCCCCCAGTAAATTCAAGGGGGGGGGAACCATTCCCTTAAATTTGCCAAAATTTGTGTCACTTTTGCTAGTGTTCAGCTTTAAGTCTCATCTCTCTTGTTTCTGCATTAATCTGAAATTTTATTTTTGTTTTATTTTAAATAAAACTCTGTGTGTGTGTGTGTGTGTGTGTGTGTGTGTTTTAAATTGTATACTTTTAATGTTTACTATTTTTAAATGTTGTAAACCGCCCAGAGAGCTTCGGCTGTGGGGCGGTATATAAATGTAATTAAATAAATAAATAAATAAATAAATAAATAAATAAATTTAAATAAATTTTAAATCCACTTGACAACTTGAACTTAAATTAAAGGTGTCCTGAAAATCTTCTTCCACTTTCAGGGGGAATCCATTCATTATCCATAAATATGTGTGGGTGGGGACATTTTCTGCTGGCTGGTGGGAGGGGGAGCAGAGGAAATTCAGAGATAATTTCAGTTTCTGTGCCTTGTGTTTTGTTTTGTTTCACTTTCAAAAAAATATTGCAGCCCCTCAGAAAATCTGTGAGAGTGACTCTCCTGTGTTTCCTGGAAGCTGTGAAAGAATTGCCATTGAAACCAGTTAATATGGGCTGAAATAGTGTGGGCTCCATGATAATTCTGAAATGAAACATAATGGAAGGCTGCAGTGACCCTCGTCAAGTTAAAAAAAAAATGGCTAAAAAAACTCCTTGACCATCTCATCTAACTATGGGTAAGCTAATCCACCTACCATTTTTATTTGTTTGTTTTCTAAACTTCTCCCTCCCTCTACTTTTAAGGGATCTTTTCTTTTCAACCCTATGACCATGAATTGCTGAAAAAGCCTAAACTGACAATATTGACCCAGACTAAGCTTAAATACATTTTTTTTCCTAAAGATGCATTTGAAAATACATTTTGACATGTTTAAACTGCTGAGAACATTTGGAGAATGGCAAAATCCTCACATTAAGTATGAGACATGCAAATCAGACCAGCTCGTTTCAAAATTCACAAGATCAAATTCCTGAGGCATCCCCTATTCAAGATTTTCTTGCTTTGAACATACAGGGAGGTTTACATTTTTATTTTTATTTTATTTACATGAGAGAATGTTCAAACATCCAATTTCCACCTGAAGCTTGATCTGACTACGGCGAACAGCAACTACTTAATCTGATGCTGCTGATTGTGTTGTTTGTTCTCTAAATGGTGTGAAATATATCCATGGCTTAGATTTTGTTTTGTTTTAATTTGCACTTTTTTTTAGTGTTGGTCACAATTAAGGGTGTGCTCTGCTCCATTACGGATCCCTGGATGCAAAGCAGGCTGATCCGGACCTCCGAAGCCCGGTTCCAGATCGGATCGGGGGAGGTCCGGATCGGCCCAAAACAGTTTGGACTGGTCCAAAGCTTCGGACGCAATTAAGTGGGGAGGGGAGCTTATCTGGCTCTTCCTTCCGCTGCCGTCACGATCCGCATGGCGACGGTGAAGGAGCCAGGTAAGGGGGGAGGGAGGCCTACCTGGATCTGTTGCAGCCCGGGTGGCGGCTTCAACTGGGCCTGGGCAGCAGTTGAAGCTGCCGCCTGGACCTTGACAGTGCCAGCCAAGGGGGGGAGGGTGGCTTACCTGGCTCTGCTACCACAGTCTGTGCAGTGACAGTGGCAAAGCCAGATAAGTGGGGAAGGGGGAGGGGGCTTACCTGGTTCCTCTGCCTGCCGCTGCCACAGTCCATGTGGTGTTGGATGGCAGAGCCAGGTAAGGGGGGAGGGTGCTTATTCGGCCCCCATTTTGTCCCCCTTTCCCCACTTACCTGCCTCCGCTACCCGCCGTGGAGGCAAGTAAGTGGGGAATGGGTGCCGAATATCGACCTCCGGATCTTGCTCTGGATCTGGTTCCGGAGCCTATCGGGGGAGGGCCGGATAGACCCAAACTGGTTCGGGCCTGATCAGGAAGGTCTGGATTGGGATCCGAAGCAGTTCGGAGGGGCTGTGCACAGCCTTAGTCACAATGGCTACACAGGACTGATTCCTCTAAAGGAGGGGTGCTGGAAAAATTGAAGTTGGACTTAAGTGAGTACACATTTCTAAGAACCCAACCTGTGGAATCTGTTGTGGACTGGCCTCCTCAGGCCACACGGAGTCCATGGACTTTCAGATTTTTATTTTTATTTTACTTTCCCAAAATATACACAAATTTATTCACAGGAAAATGTGCAAGTGTCTCCTGATACATATGCCATGCTGGAAAATATAACTTATGTAAATTGTTGCAAACTTTATTTTCCCTTTCTGTTCCCACCTCTGCGCCACCTTTTACTGTCTCCACTTGTTCTGTGATTCATTCACCCTTCCTTTGTCTCAGAGCAACCAGTTTGGCACCCTCTGTACTTTTTTAATTCACCCTTTACTTCACCACTGCCACCATATAACTCAGTACCTTACCTCAAGTACTTAAAGAATCCTATCCAGAGTAAAACAAAATAAAAGTTATTTAACAAGAAGTAAGTTCATGAATTTCATTAAGCTTATAGTTTCATTTGTTCCAGTACTTAGTTGTTAGAATACAGATGTCTTGTATCCTTGCCTACTCTACCCTCTAAATTCCTAATCTAGCTCCTCCTTCTCCCTCTTATTCTCAAAACAATATAACATAGACCCTAAACTGCTCTGACCTCTTCAGTAGACTCACCCCAACTCTCTCTCACTCCCAACTGCCACTACTGTCATTCTCCTTCACACACTTAAATCCAACAGCCAATCAGAATTCATTCCAGCATTCCATTCACTCACTCCCCTTCCCAGTAGAATTAACCACTTACCAGCCTTACCATACGAAGTCTAAACAGCATTTACATCACAGATAAATAGCATGAAACCATGAAACATCACAACCACTTGTTCAAGGCCACCTGGTTCATCATGGGTGTGGTTTGGAGCATGGGGCTCGCAGCCTAACCCTATGCATGTTTATTAACCCAAGCAGGGAGGGGAGAGACATTCATTTGGTTCACATTTTATTGTGAACATACTTATCCTCTGAAATTCTCACTTCTCCAAATTTTGAAGTGGAGTCCTCAATCAAAAAGTGTGTACAAAAATACAGATATTAGGGGGAAATGCACAAACAAAAATGCTTTATATTAGGACAAATGTGAATGTAAGCCAAAAATGCTTTAAAAATGCATGCATTGGGAGAAATATGCAAAAGAAAATGTGATTTTTTTTTTAAGTGCTTGAAGAGCAGAAAAATTCTCAAAGTTTGGCACACTCTGAATGTAAGATGAACAAAATTAGAAAATAGAGTAACCAAAATTGAGAAATTAATCCATCCCTACTCTGAAGTAGGTTTCACTGAATTATGTGTGTCCTGGGCCAGAACTACACCAAGAAGGATATAATACTATGAAAACAGTTTGAAAATTGTATATTGAATGTGTCATGGGCCCCAACATTTGTCACTGTACTTCAATACCGCTATAAAGCAGTAGTGTAGATCCTACCTTGCTCTATACTATTATGTGTTTTAGGATTGTTAGTCACCACATCTATTCTGAATCTTCTTTGAGAAAAACAGTCCCAGTTGCATTCTCTCTGACACAGAACAGCTCAGTGAAAATGGGTGGCAAAATGGAATAGGTGGATGGAGGTTTTGCCAAATATTGTCCAGGTGACTGGGGAGAAATTTTCCTTCAGCTTCTTGTGGGGTGGGCATGGTAACTCACCACTACACTTGTGTCAACAGAGAATATTTGGGAAATACTCTGCAAAATGGCCCTCTTTTTGGGGGTGGGGAGGCCTAAGAATGCACATTCCCAGCACTTCTTTTTTTAAAAAAAATTCTGAGAAATTTCAGCTCAGCTCTAGAAAAAAGCATGTTGGCCAGATATGGGGAACACCATCTGAATAGCTTGTGATGAGGCTTTAACAAGTCATGAGCCTGATGATCTTTTAATCAGGAGAACTTTAAATCCCCATAAGATTTGTGTGTCAAAATATGTTGCAGTGATATGTATGAAATATCAAATATAGAGCTTTTTTTCATTGCTAAACCCTACATATTTAATAAGAGGGGACCAAATCACATATCAAAATACATTAATGGGTTTTTCTTTATTGTTTTTTCAAGCTTGCCATTTCTCAAGCTTTATTAAACCAAATATCTGAAGCGTGAATGTATGGATTATGCCTGCCAGGGGCAAAAAAAGAGAGAACTAAATTATACAAGCTGAAATCAAAAGAAACCTAAGAAAAAAACTCTTTCCTTTCTCTTCAGTGATCTTCTTAATTCATACCCAGGAGGATGGCAGATATGGTTAAAGTGAGTGGCAAGCACTGATTTTTGTTATATGTTATTTAAACAAAAAATAATCACAAAAACTCCAATATCACAAAATCCAAGAGTCACAAAAAATGCCATGCTCCAATATGAACTGAACTTTTGTAAAAATGCCCACTGTAGAGAAACAAACGTAGCATTGGCTGTGAAGAAGAGCTGGAGGGGAAAGTTCTCTCAGATCTTCCCCTGAGGAAACAACTTTGTCTTTAATCCTATTTGAGGTGGAGCAATTTTGGGAGTCTCTGAACAGAACTCATATATCCAAACCTTTACATTTTCATATTGTATTTTATCATGTTACATTGTATGATTTTAATTGTTGTCAATTGCCCAGAGTGCTTCGGCTATTAAGCAGTATAGAAATGTAAATAAATAAATAAATATAATTTGATACCTCACTCTGGAATTTATCCCTGCAAGCAAGGAGGTAATTAAAACTTTTTATACCACTTTTTGGCCCAGAGGCTCCCAAAGCTCTAAATAGAGATGATGAGATATTAAAACACAGTACTGTCAATTAAATCAACAGAAGTAAGCTTCCTTCAGAAACAGGTTTAAATTACAACGCTCTGAATGAATTGTTAAATGAAACCATGTTCTGTCCCCTGGCTGTTCCTGTGACAATGCTAGACATTTACACACCTAGGATAGTGTATTTTATTTTCTTAGTATGGGAGATTATTTAGTCATGTGATCCTTGACCTGCAGTTTGGAGCAGCCATAGTCCAGCAAGCTGAAATGTGTCACATCTAATTACCCTATTTCTTCGATTCTAAGACACACTTTTTTCCCCATATAAACGTCTCTAAAAATGGGGTGCGTCTTAGAATCGAGGGTGTGTCTTAGGGATTTTTTTTCTGTTGGTGATACTGAAATTAGTGTGTGTCTTACATTTGATGGCGTCTTACAATTGAAGAAATACGGTATGTGGCTCAATACCAAATCAATTGCAATGAAGCAGTCCTTCAATTCCATGACAGTTATCCCACAGAGTACAGGCTGCCAATACAGGGTTCCACCAGTATAGCGTGGCAGGGAACAAAATGGCCAGACAAGAAAATGTTGACCATATCCTGATGGCTGTACAGCTACCAACAGGAAATGGGGTGGAGAGGAACTTCCAGAATCATCCAGACCATCAAACTTGTGCTGACCAATTAGGCTCCACATTAGAAAGCAAAACCTGATTGCCTCCGAAAAACATTTCTTTATTGTAGCCAAAGACACAGCACTGATACCTCTACCTAATGCTATAGGTTTTGATTTTAGAATAAGCTATCATCACCCTTAAGCATCTCTCTTTATACTCCAAAGGGTTCTTGTTTGTGCTACATTCATTGCTTTCGGCAGCGCCAAAAAATTCAGGGTTAAAGGGTGTGATTTTCAAGGCATTCTTGACATTTCTCCCAAATCTCACATTTTAGAAACCATGGCCAGCCTAAGATATGTTTCTACCTGAGTCAAAGATGGAAATGGCTCTCCCACATTTCCGCATAGAGTTGAATCTTACACTGGAGATTGGGCAGCACCCTCTACTTCACCTGAGGGACAGCCGGATATCTTGGGGAGGGGGGATGTAGGCAGAGCATGTGGATACTCTGTCCTCTGTCAGAAGGGAACAACAAGGGGACTGTGACTGCTTCCCTCCCCACTCCATCCATCTTCTATAGCCTGAGGCAACTTCTGCATTTTGCCTAATGGCAAGGACAGCCCTGTTCGAAAAGGATGATGGCTAGCTGCTCTGGGAGCTATCACTAAAGGGCTGGAGATCTCTCAGTCCAGAGGACCAATCCACATTATCAAACTGACCTGCAGGGAAGTCAATCAAGTGGATCTAGTCCACAGACTGGCACACACTTGTCATTGCTTTACCTTATACTACCCAGCTTGTCATCTAAACCACATCATTTTGTAATAATGTGAAGTAATCCATCACTTTAAAACACACACACACACACAGAAATCTACAACTTACTCATTTGATGTATACCTTTCCTTTCTCGCTATAAAATGGCAACCCACAACAGTGAGGAAACACTCACAACCCTCATGAATGGCAGCTGCTGTGTGTGTGTGTGGGGGGGGGGGATATTGAGCATGTGCTTTTGTTCCTATGCCACAAAGACAGAATTGTGACTGTCTGTGTAACCATATGGAAAGGAGGACAGGGCTCTTGTATCTTTAACAGTTGTATTTGAAAAGGGAATTTCTGCAGGTGTCATTTGAATATATGGAGAACCTGGTGAAATTCCTTCTTCATCAAAACAGTTAAAGCTACAGGAGCCCTGCCCACAGGACCAGATACAAAAGAGGGCAGGGCGCATGCAACTTTAACTGTTGTGATGAAGAGGAAATTTCATCACATGCTGCATGCACACAGATGACACCTGCTGAAATTCTCTTTGCTACACAACTGTTAAAGGTACAGGAGCCCTGTCCTCCTTTTCGTATGGCCATGCTATAATGCTAAAAGTGCTAAAAGATGGTAGTGTGCTAAAAGATAAGCCATGATAAAAAGAAGGAGGGATACACAAAACACTCTGTACCCCTCAGATATGTATGTATGAGCCTGGGACGCCAAGTATACATGCTGAGTAACCAAGGAGCAACCAAATACAGAAGGGGTCATGAGACTAAGGCAGGATCTACACTACTGCTTTAAAATGGTTTATAACACTAGTGACAACTGTTGGGGCCCAGGACACACTCCAAATACAAAATGTTTTCAAAGTGTCATATCCTGCTTGGTGTAGATCTGGCCTAAGCCTTTAAAGCAATTATAACACTGATCCACCCAATCTATATCTCAACAGGATGGTTTGGTTCATAGAGCTAACAACAATATTTTCCCCCAAGCAAAGTTCATATATGGAGACTCTTCCTCAGCTGAAACATCTGAGAAATTTTGAGGAAAGTTGCCAAGTCTAATGAATATTTTCAGGGGCATCTGCAGATCCATAGGTTGTCACCATCTGCAGATCCATAGGTTGTCATCTAAAGTGAAATTTGAAACCAGTATGGGGACTCCTTCTTAGACAAAAAACAGATGATAAACAGGAACAGGAAGATTGAAGGAAGTAAAAAATAAATAAATCAAAATAGTGTTTCACACAAACCTTGCAATCTGTTTCCATTCCTTTCCATTTCCACCCGTAAGTCCAGGCACAATATTGACACTGTGGGAAAGTATCCATTGCCTGGAGGAATGGTTACTTAATGCAAAATGGGCTCAAGAAAGAAGGGCCAGAATATCCAGAATCTTCATGAGTTTGTATCTAATAGTGACGATTTATCATTTTAAGCAGGCATTTTTAGGTGGAAACATAAAGCAGGAACATAAAGGTAGAATTTATAAGGATGTTTAAAAGAAATGTTGGAGTGAAATATTCAGAAGATAGAGCCTTTGGAAAAAAAAACTGGAAAATCTCAGTGGTAATTGGAAGAAGCTCATCCTAAGTACCTTGTGTAATGCCTTATCAATTAAGGTAATAAAGCACATAGCACTTAATGGCCTATGATGAAATGACACTTCTATCTAATAATGCCCCCTTTTCTTCACCACTGTAATCATTTCTCATCATGTATTGACAGGTATCCCAGGAAGAATTGGTCTTTTCTAAATGAATCATCTCATGCTCTCATTGGCCTATGTGTGTGTATGTGTGTAATAGTAAACAAGTTGGAAGCAGCTTCCCTGCCATATCATTTCATGGCCCAGGGAGTGTATGTGCACGTTACTAACACAACCATGTTGGTCGACGTGTTATGGACCAGGACCAGAAGCCCTCAGATCCTGAAGCCTCCAATGAAAGTGACTCAAAAGAAGGCTGAGAACCAGTTTTAGTCCTTCTGAAGTTGGGCCCACAGACTTAAATCTCATATTATATATTATATCCACATGGCCCCCTAGGAGGTGCCACTGCCCCTTGACATCAAGCAGTTGTCCTTGGACTGGCCTCTAGGGCCCACAGAAAAAGAGTGCCCCCCCTGCAACTAGCTCCTCACTCTTCCAAGCTTCATACTCCAAGAGAAGCCAATGCCTACAGGAAAAGGATGCTGGCCCTACAACAGCCAGGTAAGTCTTCTAGAAAAACTCTCCTAGCCTGATTACAAATCCTGCCAGTTTCTTTCAGTGAGAGTGGGGTTAACCTACCAGTCATTTAACTCCAGGGCTGCTTCTTGTGGTCCTGAAATCACTCCAAGTCTTGGGCTGATACCTTTGGTGCTGACTGTGCTACTAAAACTGCCTCCGCACCTGAGCTGTGCTCATAGCAGACAATGGAACCCCAGATGGAGTAGCACAGGAACTCAGCAAATTAGCATCTCAGTAGAGGGGAGGGCAACAATCAGATGGGAAAGCCCTAACCATAACATTGTGTGATTTGTGCATCCATGTACACATCCTGGAGGCATGGGATTGCATTATGAGGAACTACTCCCAGGTTGCTGTGAGATTGTGTGTGTGTGTGGTGTGGGGGAGGTTATCACACATAGCAGACAAACTGCCCCGCTTAGGTGGAACCCTGAGGAAAGGATAGATGAAGGCAGGTATTGTTTCTCAGTGGTGCAACAAGGGTGACCATATGGAAAGGAGGACAAGGCTCCTATATCTTTGATGGTTGCATAGAAAGAATATCACACAAAATCATATCCAGAATACACCATGGTAATTCAAATAAATCCAATCAAAATAAATAGCAAAGTAGATAGTGAACATTCTTTTCTGCTGTTATTCAAACAGTTGGGATAATTTTATGTTTTAAGGACATGAGCTATTAGTTTGAAACCCTTGGTTCAAATCACACCTATTTCACAGGGCCATTGTTCCTTAACCCATACCCCATTTGTACTACAGGAATAAAAACACTACTTTACTTTACAAAGTTTTTACAAGAATTAATGGGTTTGTTATAGGGATGTGCTCCGCTCCGATTAGGAGCGTAGAAGCAGTAGCGGATTGGCCTGCTCCGCCTTACCCAGAGGCGGAGTAGGAGCGGACCGTGGACCCCCTAGAAGCCAGGCGAAGAGAAGCGACCATTTTTCGGAGCTCCGAGTTCAGGCGGAGCGCTCCGGTCGCCATCTTGAAAACATTTCGCCATAGGATTGCATTGCGGCAAATAATCGCGCATAACTACGTTGTTTTTGAAGCTATCGCTCTGGAAATTCTTGTGCTCAGAGAGTCGTGGATGGGGGTCATTTTGAGACCACTCTCACCTCTCTGCGTTGTCCGTGTCGCGTGCTATATTTTTTTGAAAATCGGGTCAACTGCGCGGCTCAAACTGCGTTTCGGCTTTTCGCCCATAGGATTGCATTGAGGGAAAGAATCGGGGATAACTGGGGGGGGGTTTAAGCTATCGTTCTGAAAATTCTTGTGCACAGAGAGTCGTGGATGGGGGTCATTTTGAGACTACTCTCAACTTTCTGCGTGCTGTGGTTCACGTGCAATGTTTTTGTGAAAATCGGGTCAACCGCACGGCTCAAACTGCGTTTTCGGCTTTTCGCCCATAGGATTGCATTGAGGGAAAGAATCGGGGATAACTGGGGGGGGTGTTAAGCTATCGTTCTGAAAATTCTTGTGCACAGAGAGTCGTGGATGGGGGGTCATTTTGAGACCACTCTCAACTTTCTGCATCGTACGGGTCGCGGGCTAGAAGT
This sequence comes from Elgaria multicarinata webbii, assembly GCF_023053635.1. NCBI lineage: Eukaryota > Metazoa > Chordata > Lepidosauria > Squamata > Anguidae > Elgaria > Elgaria multicarinata. The sequence continues at coordinate 19,905,416 of NC_086177.1, forward strand.
TTTTAAAAAATCGGCGGGAAAAATACCTTTTTCAAAGGGCTGAGGGGCAGAGTCAGCTCCCGGTCATGATGATCCCAAAGTTGGAGGAGGGCATAGGCAAAACAGGTAACTTGGGATTCTGGGAAACTTCTCTTTCTTCATCTGAACGGGCTTTTCCCCGTGTTTTTTAACACAGTAGCCCCACCAAATGCACAAACACAACCTGAAATCATATACTAAGCCAAGAATAAGAGATAGAAACACAGCACTGCTCCCCACCCTAACCTTGGTGAACAACTGAATCGATGTGGTGCAAGGGGATGAGCTCCCCTAGGGCATCTCATCGTGGACGTGCCCCCACTCTCTCCTGCACTGGAAGGCCATAGAGCCTTCCAGAGAGAGTAAAACGGTGGAGCAATGCCTCTCATGAGTTGAAGTGAATGGTCACTTTTCAGTGGTGGAGCAATGCCTGTTCTGAGTCGAAGTGAGCGTTTTACTTCTTCTCGGAGCTGTGGCTGTCAGTGTCTTGAACTGGCAGCTACTTCCCCCTCCCCCGGGCACGTCCCCCTATTGCTGGTAAAAGACAGATATAGCCTTTTAAAAAAAGTTCTTCTTGTTGTTTATTGAGCAACACTGCTGCTTTTAATTCCACCCCTCCTTTGTTTATTGATTGATTGATTCCATTTTATATGCATTACTGGCTTATCCTTGGCTCACTTCCTTATGCCCCCAGAAATGCCAGCTGCATGCCTGCCTGCCTTCCCTCCCTCCTCCCCTGCCCACCTCGCAGGGATGTTGTGTGTGGGGTGCCCGATTTTCAAAAATTCGCCAAAAATCAGGGGATGATGGGATTGCTTTGAAACTTGGCATGCGTGTGTATATCCCCATGAGGTGTCATGGTGCCCAACATGAGGTTTCTAACTTGAACAGAAAAAAAGTTGTATAATTTTTTAGCTTTCAATGCAAGCCTATGGGGGGGGAAACGGAGCTCCGGATCCGGATCCGGAGCTCCGGGCGGAGCGGAGCGGAAGTGGGCGGAGCGGGGGCGGGGCGGAGCGGCCCGATCCGGAAAATGGCGGATCTGCAAGTGAAGCGGAGCGGGGGGTCCGTGCACACCCCTAGTTTGTTAGACATAAAGAAACTCCAATAGCAAAATCAACATATTCTAGGAATATTTTCAGCCCCTCATTTCCCCCAATGGTAAATATATGAAATTTGGGGACATAATTCCCTGCCATGACATATTTGCAAGTGACAGAAGACAATACTATCATGTAAGGACAGTTTGCATCTGCATAAATTCTGCAATGTAAGAACTTATACAGGTGGGGATACAAAGGCATTTGGGAGGGTTAAAGATGGTAGTCATGGTACATCATGGAGTCCAGCTTGCTTAAGCTTACTAAAATGAATGTGCATATGTGCATCCAATCTGTAGTATTTTGCAGGTGACAATTAAATCAATTGGTCTAGAGTCACAACTGAATCCTGCCTAATATTCAAGTTCTACTCTTGAAAATGTCTTAAAGAATTTCAAGGGATGCTAAAACAGCTCTGGAAAAAGTAGCAGAATTTCTTAATGTCCACTGCTAAAATGAAATATGTGGTTAACTATGAAGTACCTTCCCAGTCAGAGCACCCAAGAAATGTTGAGGGAAACTTCTAGCAAAATTTCTTAGGATAGGAGTAGGGATAGACACATCTCTCATTTTCAGTTTCTCATCTTTCCAATCTTATATTCAGTTTGTCTTACAATTTGAGCATTTTTCCAGTCTTATGCTTGGTTTGTCCCAAACTTTGACTTTTTAAAAAATAAAGTTATTTCCCTTAACATACACATTTTAATGCAATTTTGATTGGAGAGCTCCATTGCAAAATTTGGAGAACTACAAATTTCAAAGGATAACTGAAAGCTCCATCAGATGAGTGTTTTATCATATGCTCATTATGGAGCACTCATGAATTTTCCTGGGTCCCTCTCACAACATCGTCTGCCTCCCGCCCCTTCTAGCCTTCTTTGCGTGACAAAAACACACCACAGTAAGTCCAACTTATTTTTAAAGACAGAAGTTGCTGCTCTCCCCTGCTGTGGAAAGGAGAAGCAGTGCAATCAAAATGGCCCGCTGAATAGGCGACGTGCACATTGTTTACTCCTTCTTTCAAAAGAGGAAGTAATAAGGGGGAAATGCACGGGCAGAGAAGCGACAGTAAGCAAACACGATTTCCCCCTGTATGATGACACCCTGAGTTTCAGTTCACATAGTGTTTTCAAAGTACAAAATTAGTTGAGTTCAAATTTCTCCCCCCTCTCTAGATGGGATGTTTGGTTTGAGTATGATGGTATGCAATCAACCATTGGCAACAAGCCAATGTTACTTAGAAACAACATTGATTCCCAACTGACAATCACTTGAGGGAATAAAAAACCAAAACTCTGAAGGAAAGAAAAGGGGTGTCAGGTCACAGCAAGCAAAAAGCAGCTCTAAAACATTTCACTTCAACTCTGTCTTTGAGTGAATTTAATCTTACATCTCTAGTTTTCCAATAGTATATTACAGCATGTGGTCTTTCAAGTGGACTACCATGAGATGTCTCTTCACTAAGATGTACCTCCCCCATGCACATGCCCTTATCTCTGCTCAGCTATTGCTGAACTTCAGCTCTCTTTGAGTGAAGGCAAAGAATATTATCAGTCTGGGTACCACATAGATTTTTCACTCTGCTGCTTCTAAAGGAGCATCCGTTTCACCTCTGCTAGTAGCCCTGGGCATTGTATTTTTGAGTCATTCTTCAAAGCCACAGTATGTCTCACATTTGACAATGACAAGCCAAGGCACTGAAACTCTGTGGAACATGACCTAAAGATGGGAAGATGAAAGGATTGCCAAGGATCTATGGCACAGCTGAGTTAAATTGTGGCAAGATGGAGATTTCTAGTCATCTGCCCATCAAGGCTAATTAATAGATACTTGAAATGAAGGGGGAAAACCCTGATATTTTGAGCCACAAAGCCTCTGTATGCACAAACTGAAAAAGGCAGCAAAACTGCTCAGTTATTCCATAAAACAAGTAGAAATATTTTTCATCACAACTTCATACTAGTTCTGACACAGATCAAACAACTTCCTTAGGAATTGTAAGGTGCCATCCCTTAATCATCCTTATCCTCATCCTCACCTCATGTTTAGGTATCATATGATTTATATTTCCAAAGTAGGTCTCTCTTCAAACTGTTCCTACTTTAAAAACAAAACAAAAACCTAAGCTGAAGGAAAATAAACTTGAGTCCAGAAATTCTTTGTTACGATGATTCCTTTCTCAACTTTTCATGTGACCTACTACCATATTATGGATAGCCAGCTGGATCCTATATCAAGCCCCTAGCATAGCCCCATGTTATTATGCATATCAGCCACTTTTGCCACATTAAGGTGAAGGCAAATGAGTCATTTTTCTCCTTACCTGTCATGTGAATAGCAAGACAGGCTTGAGCAAATCCCTCCCCTGATTATGTCTTCCTGATGCTCACTCCCAATACTAAGCCAAAGTATAGAAATAGAAACAAGAAGTTGTGGTGACTAATGAAAGGACCCTGCCAAAGTTCTGGTACTATTCTAGGGGTGAGCAAAGTGGGTCTTCTCCGCCTTGACATTTGATCTGGAGATCCGTAGAGGTGTTTCTCCACCTCAATTTCTGGAGCGGGTCCCTCTCTCCACCCCGTTGAAGAACTGTTCTGTTTTTGGGTAACCGGTACATTCTCGCCAATGAGAATTAACAGAAATGCTTACAGCTCCCTCAGTTTTAAAGATAAATACGTGATCATTGGCACTGTGACAGCTTTTAAAGAGGGCTTTAGGCATGCCAATTTTGCAGCAGATCCCTGTATGCAGTGATTTATAGCAGTGGTTCCCAAACTTTTTCAGGTAACTGCCACTTTGGTTTCACAAACTCATGCCCAGGACCCCCTACCCTACACTATAAAAATCATTATTCAGAACAGCGGTTTTCAACGACACACTAAGGAAGATAAAAACAATAAAATTCAAAACAGTAACAATTGAACAATTCAAAATCCAATTACATTTTTTTAGTTTATTCAAGTAAACATAATTGATGAACTTGATCCAGTGATATCATCTTTTCAAAATCTGATAGTCATTTAGCAAGAATATTAGATAGCACATTTAGTAACTAGGGTAGAGTACCTCACTATTCTGTAAATTCTTAACGTGATGGATGGGCTTGATGAAGTGATACCAGTTTCCCAATGTCAGGTTTAAAGTCACTTAACTTGAGTCTTAAATCACCGCGTTTAGTAATCTGGAGTCGATTTCTTTGTTTGGAGAGAAGTAGGCAGACCACACCAAAACCACATTCCACCAAATATGATGTTGGGAAGCAACCAGGACCTTCTGAACCAATCTCCATAGTGCAGGATAGCAATCAGAAATTTCCTTCTGTAACCAAAACTCCTGGTATGGAAAAGACCACCTCGAACGCCCCCCTGCAGCCCCTTTGCCTTTTAGCGCGCCCCCTATGCAATCCCACTGCCCTCAAGGGGGCGGTACCACCCACTTTGGGAACCACTGATTTATAGGTAATTTTTAAATTCTGAACTCACAGGTCCTCTCTCAGGCACCTCTCATGGGGGAGAGGGAAACAAAGCAGTAGGAAAGCGCTTAGCACAGTAATAGATAAGTAAATATATTTATAACATGCCACAATGGAAAAACACAGCCTGCCCAACCTCAGAGAGGACATGAGGCTTGCAGGATGATGATGAGGAGGAGGCAGCACTGCTCCCCCACTGTCAGCCGGGCACATTGGAGTGAGTCAAGTCAAGGCAACAGCCTGGGATTGCTCATTCATCTCTACTCTCCATAGCACATAATGGCCTGGTTCTCACATCACAATAACCCATGGTTTGTTGTTGGATTATGACCCTGGCTGGTCAGGAGAGAGACAAGCCAGAGTTCCTGCTTCACACATAAGCAGTGGTAGAGTGGAGCTGGGACTGACAGCAATGCAGGTAGTGATGCCAGAGAAATCTGCAATGGATTCAAATTAGTTTAGATTTCTACGAATCTGACCTGTGGGTCTCACAGCAGACCTGCCTGTGACTTTCAGAACTTTATTTTATTTTATACTTTTGAGAGAGATTTGTGTAAATACACATTAGCAAGTGGCATTAGCAAAACCAGAATTACATTCTGGTTAATTAGAAAATCCACTTCCATTAAGCTGACAGAATGAATGTCACTTGACAATCACCTGACATAGAACCAATTTAACAAAATCCCATGTGAACACTTTTTGCTTAGCAGGTATGATGATGTCATCTGCCACCCCCTTTCATACTTACAGTACGTGTTTCCCCTTAACTTAGTTGCAAATCTCACCATTGTTAGGGGAAATGGATTTTCCCAGGAATGATTTATTATTCCACATTGTAAAGCAAAGTATTTTGGGGTGCCTTGGTTTTGAGTGGGCAGTTACGATCCTTTATCTTTAGAAATTAGTTCCTGGAGAAGATAGAAAATACTATAATGGGTTTGTTGATAAGAATCAAAAGAGTTTCTTGATTTTGGGGGTCTCTACTTGGGGGAGAGCGGCTTTGGGGACTGTCATGATGAGTGTTTGCACTACAAAATTACCACTATGCCTCTGCACTTAATGCTCAGCGTACCATGGATGGAAGGTGTGTGGTTTGTTCAGCAGATTGGGCAGCATGCATTAGCAAGCTACCTTGTGCACATTAGCCGACAATTAAAAGGGGTTATTGTGATGGATGAACTGGGACAATGAGATCTAGTTGCATGCTGGTTTATTGTGCTGAGATCACTGGACCAAAGAATGATCTGAAGGCACACAATGCAATTCTGATGCTGGTCTGGTCTTTTCAACGGTCCCCGGATGGTGGAGCTCTTTGGGACTTCCCCCAAGCTGCTCTGTTCTAAGCTGTTGTTGAGTTCTTCAGAAACAGGGCTGGATATCAGCGCAACAAAATAACTACCATCATCTTCTTTGAAAAATGCAATTTTGGCCCCAAGTGGTGTCAAATTGAACCGATCTCTGAAACTTGCAATGTTAGATCAGTTGATAGGCAGAAAAACAGTGGAGAAAGGCAAGAAAACAGCAAATCCTATTTAACACATTGCTTTCTCTGTCATCATTTGTATGCTACTACTACATGGCAAACATGGGATATGCATGCATGTACTAATCTAAATCCCTGCTTAAAGATTTACCACTAAAGGGGACAATCCAGTGTTAGCAAGACTGGGTAATTCTGAGTAATGGCATGACGACGAATGGCTTTGCTTTGTTCTATTGTGAACATTAATTGTGTGCACACTTCCAAGAAGAACCATGCTGGATTTTCATTCAGCTGTGTATCCAACAGATCATGGGTTTTGCTTAATAGCATCTGCATCATTGTTCAATATCTGGAACTCAAGCTGATAATGCAACAGCTGAATTCACATCCGCTAAGTGCTAGCAGCATGAGAGAGCAAACAATAACTTGCAGATCCACAGTTTGGGAAAAGGAAACTGCCAAATGCTTTTCGGCAAATTTCCAGTGGAAAATAGTTCAATTAGTAGCTGTGATTGAAGCTCCCAGTGAGCTATGGTGTCTTATGAAAGCTGGGATATGTACACAGCTAGCATCATGAATGGGCAGCGTCAGGCACTTGCTAGAGGACAGACATTGTTGGGGGCCCACCACTCAAACCGTAGGGATATGCGAATTAGCAAACTCAAGCTTACCAATGTTCTTCTAATGCTAAATTTTCAACTTTGTGGTGACCCAAGTCCTTATCAGCTTGTGAGCTTCCTTTTCATTTCTCCTTTCTGCATGGAAATCCATGTGTATTTTTGTTCACATTTTCCAAATGTATGCATTAGTTGTGCACATCTTTGAAATGTACACATTTGTTTCCCATTGATTAAAGTGTTGTGCCCATTTTTCAAGTGTACACATGCTTTTGGGGAGGATCCACAAATCACATTGCAAGCTCAGGCATGTATGGATGTCAACTGCAGATTGCATCTAGAAGGTTTAGAACTGGGTAAATCCTGATCAAAAATGAACGGAAACAAATTTCTCATACATCTCAACTGACCTCTGCCAACGTTGCCCCTGCTAGCACACACATGGGACTGTGATCCTCCATCGAAAATACCATCAGGAACATTTGAGTGATCTACTGGCATATATTTCATAAAAATGTAAAATTAGAGGTACTATTGGAGGAAGTAATGATATTTGCCCTAGAGGTTGCTTTCCATACTCTTGTTTTTGTGATGATAGCTTTGTTCATGCAGTAGTAAGGAAAAGCCCTCCACATGTTCTCAAGAACATTGTGTTCTTTTTCACATGTCTATGAGGAAAAGAGGGACTAGCAGCACAATCCTATACATGTTTCCTTGGAAGGAAGTCTCATTATATTCAATCCAGGTCCTGCCACTTAAGTCCTATTGATTTCAATGGATATACTCTAAATCTGCATCCCACCCAACCCATCTCTTCACAGTGATGTGTGTGTATGTGTCAAGATTATTATTATTATTATTATTATTATTATTATTATTATTATTATTATTATTTATATACTGCCTCATAGCCGAAGCTCTCTATTTCATAATAGTTCCCCCTTCTACTTTGGTATAGTGTTGCTTCCAGTTATGTACATTACTGTGATTTATTTTATTTTTTTAAGAAAAATCGATTTCGCAGCCAAAGATGCCAAGTTAAGCAATATGTAATAATAACATATACTTCCAACTTTTTATTTAAATTCCCTCAGATGGCCAACACCCTTAATAGGTTGATCCCAGGCCAGGAATAAGCCATGATGATTGGTGCCTTCCAGAAATTTTGGACTAGAATTCCCAACATTCCTCACCATTGACTGTACAGGATGGGGCTGATGAGATGTAAAGTCCAACACATCTGGAGGGCAACACCTTGGCTCATTTGATGAAGATTTGAAGCAAAGCAAACTCATCCCTCCATGTAGCCAGAGCCTACAGGTGACCATCTCAGTTTGCCCATGGAGACACTCCATGGGATGATTTTAAGCTGTGTCCATGTGGTACATGGTTGGTCTTTTTTAGCTTGAGAAAACAATAAAACAGGATTCTAAATCATAACATTTTCCTGCTAGCATGTAGCTAATAAAGTAATTACTAATAAACCCCATGGACAGAATCCAGAGGTGCACTACTGCTAACATAAATTATGTTGTGCTAGCATAATCTACTCTAGTTCAATGGCAATAATGCTAGCTGGTATGGTTATTTCCTGGGGGGAAATCAGTGTGCCACTAAGCTGTTGGCATTGCAGTCATTTAGGCTAGTACCAAGTAATTTATGTTAGCAGTTATGAGAAACTGACAGAAACTAGATTTAGACTGATCCAACAACATCTCATTGACACCTCATTTTAAATATACAGTAAAGACATCTTGCATAAAAGCAGACCCCTACATTAGTAGCACAGAGAAATGCTGCTGGAAGGTATAAGATTAAAGCATCATTGCTATTAAAGTATTGTAATGGGTTACTTTAATTTCCCTTGTATTGATTTTGATACACCTTTATTATGTAATTATAAATTGATTTCTGAATGCAAACTAATACAAACATACTTATAGAAAAAAGACACCTTGAAGCTTTCAGTTCAGTCAAACTCATACTTACATCAGCAATTCTTACTATTGTGGCTGGTGGCCACATTTTCCCTATGTGAATCAGCAGAAGAGTGCCAGAATTAGGGTTGATAGACTTTCAATTATTGTGCATTGTGCACTTTTAGAAATTATTTAAATAGGCATTTCTATGATGGACTATTATGAGTATTCTGCCTGCTATGGTCCATTGAGTACATATTATGTCCTATAAAATAGCAATAAAGCTTTATGGAAGGAAAAATAGATATTATATAAAATATTATAAAAATCTTTAATGCCTCTGGTAAAAGATACAGCTTGTCATGGGCTCGATGTTTTAGTTTTTCTTGGGTTTTTTTCTTAAAGTACAATGACTAATCCTATCTGAAAAGCCATACACACAAATAGAAATTAAAGGTAAGCAAGGCCATAAATTGAACTCCCAAACCCACTGGAGATTTTTTATCTCTCATATATATACAAGCTGGAGCGTGTTCAGAGGAGGGCAACCAGGATGATCAGGGGTCTGAAAACAAAGCCCTATGAATAGAGACTGAAAGAACTGGACATGTTTAGCCTGGAGAAGAGAGGATTGAGGGGAGACATGATAGCACTCTTCAAATACTTAAAATGTTGTCACACAGAGGAGGGCCAGGATCTCTTCTCGATCCTCCCAGAGTGCAGGACACGGAATAATGGGCTGAAGTTAAAGGAAGCCAGATTCCAGCTGGACATCAGGAAAAACTTCCTGACTGTTAGAGCAGTACGACAATGGAACCAATTGCCTAGGGAGGTTGTGGGCTCTCCCACACTAGAGGCCTTAAGAGGCAGCTGGACAAGCATCTGTCGGGGATGCTGTAGGGTGGATTCCTGCATTGAGCAGGGGGTTGGACTCGATGGCCTTGTAGGCACCTTCCAACTTTGCTATTCTATGATTCTGTGATTCTATATATATTCAAATGTATGCGTTGTTGAACAGCCTGTCAATTCCTCATTTTGTACAAAACTGCCAATTATTTATATATTGACTGGTGTTGGAATCTGCATATATACATTTCAACCATACGTTCCAGAAAACAGTGAAGCTACTTGCAGGACCAGCACCAGATTCTAGTGGGCCATTGGTGTTGTGCTGCCAATTGGCTCCTGTCATCGCCATGCACCCTGCTGCCTGACCACTCAGTAAAACAGCATGCCCAACCACTTGCCAAAGCCCTCCATCTGCCTGCTGCTCACTCACCTGCCTGTCTACTCACTCCTCTATTATTATTATTATTATTATTATTATTATTATTATTATTATTAATTAGTGGTTGTGGCAGTGATGTAAATAGCTGCCTCCTTGATTCAACTTGGCCAGCTGAATTTGTAAAGATTTACACACAATTTGTAAAGATTTTTTTAAAAAAACACTACTTTTTTAAGTAGCAGTGATCTGAACCAATCAGATGCTGTCTTTGGAAGGGACTTGGCCAATGAGGGCACTGGAGCAACATAGACTGATTTGAATGCATTTCCCCATGGCGTATGTAAACCTTTCTGCTGCAGATGCTGACATGTGTTGTTTTCCACCACCACACACACACACGCGCACACAGCAACCTCAACATTCTCGGGAGCACAAACAAATGGAGACTGTTTGCCTTTGACCCTGCATATAGCCAGTTACAGTGGCCATTTTCTACCAGACATTGGCTTGAGTGAAGTCATACCTTCTTCCGCCATTGCACCTTCCCAAACCAAGTTGCTATTTCCCTCTGTCGCCAGGGTCATTCAACCCACTCTGTCACAACTGAGTGTTCCATGTGTGCATCAGTAGCACTGGATTATGGCTGTGGCCCCAGCACGCTGCCCCCTTTATTCATCTGACTCAAGAATAAGAGTGGAAGAGAGATGTTGTCTCAAAGGTGCACAACAACCATTTTAGCTGCAGTGCATGGTTGAAGAAACAGTGTTGTCATTTAAGTGTCCTTGAGGAAGATGTTTGGGAAACGAGTTGGGCCATTAAATGTTCATTGTAGTGCACCTTTGAGATAACATCTCTCCTTGTCTCCCTGATACTGGTGTCTTCCCTTCTACTTTTCTTTCATTCAAGAACAGAAGTATAACAGTCATTAAAAGTCCTGGAACATTGTTATGCCTAGCTAGGGACGGGAGGAAATGGAAAGTAGATTGAACAAAACATATGGGTTTAACAAACACTGAAAAGCTGACTGGGGTTTTGTCATCTGTGGACACCAGTGCAATTGCTGCCTTGGGTAAATAGAGAGAAAATAGGACAGTTGTTAAGGCTGTATTCAATTTTAAAAAAAAGCATTATTTCCCCACCTGTGTATTTCACCAATTAATTATTCTAACAATTGCACCAATTAATTATTGTAATGAGACCTCCCTCATTAAGGCTTCTCCTGTACAGTGGGAGATGAGAGCTTCAGCTATTGGGCAGCTTAGAAATGTAATAAATAAAGCAAACAAATGGGGCAAATAAGTGAGAAGAAAGCAGGGCCATTCCACCAACCCAGCTAAAATAATTATCCCCCCCCCTTCCATCCCCATTCATTTTTTCCTTGTGTGTCATGTCCTTTTAGATTCTAAGCCTGCAGGCAGGGATTGCCTTTTGTAATTGATTATATGTAAGCCTCTCTGGGAGCCCTTTTAGCTGTGAAGCGGCATAAAAATACTCCAAATAAATAAAAGGAGAGCAAATATTATTTTGTGTGCTTATATGGTTAATATTAACACACACACACACACACACACACACACACACACACACACACACACACACACCCCACTCAGCCCCCAGGGTGCCTGCTTCTCCCTTAGTTAGCACTGCAGATTTTTTGTAATATAAATGATCCCAAGGTCTCAGACGTAAGAATGATTTTCCATAGCACTACATCATTTTTCTCACGAATCCATGCTGTTATTTATGCAAGCAAATGGAAATGTCTATACAAAAGCATGGAATAGAGCTAGGTTCTACCTTGTTGCAACAAAGGGCTGTTTGGGCTTTTCAGATACGTCCACAATGTCACTTTGATCTTAAGGTAATGGCATCCTTTTTTTTTTTTTTTTAAGCTGAAGGTTGATTGATAAACAGAACTAAATGTGGTCCCCGACTTTCATAAAAATGCTCTGTAGACTTTGTGGATACCATTATTTGTTAATATTCATAGTCACACACAGCTGCTGGTTCCTGCAACACTGTGTCCCTAGGGAATAGGTGCTGAGCAGGTTGATATATGGCAGCCATAAGTTTGAAGCATAACCATTTGATGTTATTTCCTATATATTGGACACTTTTCTTTTGAACCAAGGTCTTCTTCAGGAATGCTGAGTTGCTACTATGTCATGATTGCATCAATATTCCCTTTGAAAGCTACACATGTGACATAGCCAAACAATATTTCAATAATAATAATAATACCTACAGAATTTTGTTTATGAGCATCTTGCATATAACCATGTCATACATAGCAGCATGATGTCACTGACAAAATTCTGTGATAGGGCACTACAGGCAATAGGGTTAAATAGGGCCAGATCTACAACAAGCATGAGACTTTGAAAACTGTATAGGGAGTGTGTCCTGGGCCCCAACAGTTGTCACTACTGTTACAAACCCTTTTAAAGCAGTAGTGTAGATCCTAGGTAACAGCAAATATGGCTGAGGAAAGTACGGGGGAAAGGAAAAGGGAGTAGAAAGAATAGAAGTGAAACAATGTGAATATGTTTAGAATGAATGGCAAAAATGGAAAGTGTGATTTATGATGCCCACAGAAATTAAGATTAAACAAGGTATGCAGTTTTGTCTCTTCCCATTCATGGTATAAATGATCTTGCAGAGGCTGCACATAGCTGAACAACACTAAAATTTACCATTTAATCTCCCTGATATTCCTACTGGTATCATGTATCTTTGTATAGGCCTTAGTCCTATACACTATGCCCTGGGAAAAGTTGCAGAATTGGGTCACATCGGTGACCTGTTAGAGGGAATAGAGGGGGCAGGGTAAACCCTAGAAGAAACAGTTTGCCAGTCAAGAAGTATTTTTGCCTCCCACCTTTTGCCTAACTTTTCCTGACATTGTAAGCATAACATAAACAAAATGCAAGTGAGGCAAGGTAGGGTTGCTAGCTTTACAAGTAAAGATGAATGAAGGTGCAAAATGCTACCACCAGGTTAGTAATGGGAATGGGTTGTTACCGGCACATTGCACCTATGCAGAAAGAACTGCACTGGATTGTCTATATACAGCTGGGCCATGTTTATGGTTTTGGTACTTGTTATCAAAGTCTTAAACAGCTGAGGAACAGGATACTTTGCCTGATTCCCTACCACCTGCTCAGTTGCTGTTACTCATCAGGATGGTACCAAAGATTCTGGAGGTTCATTCCACCTTATCTCAGATAATGTAGGGTGACCATATGAAAAGGAGAACAGGGCTCCTGTATCTTTAACCATTGTATTGAAAAGTGGATTTCAGCAGGTGTCATTTGTATATATGGAGAACCTGGTGAAATTTCCTCTTCATCACAGCAGTTAAAGCTGCAGGTGCCCTGCCCGCTTTTAAATCTGGTCACTCAAATATAGCTCCTGCACCCCTAACTGTTGTGATGAAGAGGGAATTTCACCAGGTTCTCCATATATACTAGGGGTGTGCATGGACCCCCCGCTCCGCTTCACTTCCAGATCTGCGATTTTCAGATCGGGCCGCTTCGCCCCGCCCCCGCTCCGCCCATTTCTGCTCCGCTCCGCTCGGAGCTCCGGATCCGGATCGGAGCTCCGTTTTTTCCCCCCATAGGGTTGCATTGAAAGCTAAAAAAGTAAACAACTTTTTTTCGGTTCAAGTTAGAAACCTCACGTTTGGCACCATGACACCTCATGGGGGTATACACACGCATGCCAAGTTTCAAGGCAATCCCATCATCCCCTGCTTTTTGGGGAATTTATGAAAATCGGGCACCCCATTCAGACCCCTTGGGATAGCTCCGTCAATTTGCACGTTAGAAACCTCAAACTCGCCACCATGACAGCTTATCCATGTGTCCACATGGACGCCCAGACTCAAGGCAGTCCCATCATCCCCTGATTTTTGGCGGGGCTCTAACCTCTAACGCACCACCCATAACCCTAAGTCACACCCCTTTCTATAGCTCCGTCAATTTGCATGTTAGAAACCTCAAACTCGGCACCATGATAGCTTATCCACATGTCCACACGGATGCCAAGTTTCAAGGCAATCCCATCATCCCCTGATTTTTGGGGAATTTTTGAATATTGGGCACCCCATTCACACCCCTTTCCATAGCTCCGTCAATTTGCACGTTAGAAACCTCAAACTCGCCACCATGACAGCTTATCCAGGGATACATACGCCGCATGCTGAGACTCAAGGCAGTCCCATCATCCCCTGTTTTTTGACGGGGCTTAAACCTGCAGACCTCTCAATGGGGCCATTTCAAAGGAAATCCCAACATGCCATGAATTGGGGAGTAGAGATCAACCTATATGAATCTTCTTCCACACTTGAAAAATGAATCTGGAACTTCCAAAACTCCAAGTGAGCGCAGGAAGGACTTCTCCCCTGAGTCAAAGCCAGACACACACAACATCCCTGCAAGACGGGCAGGGGAGGAGAGAGGGAAGGCAAGCAGGCAGGCAGCAGACATTTCTGGGGGCATAAGGAAGTGAGCCAAGGATAAGCCAGTAATGCATATAAAATGGAATAAATAAATAAATAAACGAAGGAGGGGTGGAATTAAAAGCAGCAGTGTTGCTGAATAAACAGCAAGAAGAACTTTTTTAAAAAGGCTATATCTGTCTTTTACCAGCAATAGAGGGACGTGCTCAGGGGAGGGGGAAGCAGCAGCTGCCAGTTTGACTGGTGGTCAACCAGTCTTTTAAGAAGCAAGGCTGTCAGTTCAACTCATGAAAGCCATTGAAGTGACAGTGGAACTGTCACTTCAGCTCATGATAGGCATCGCTCCACCACTAAGAGAAGTAGACCGCTCACTTCAACTCATGATAGGCATTGCTCCACCGGGTTACTCTCTTTGGAAGGCTCTGATGGCCTTCCAAGTACAGGAGAGAGTGGGGGCACGTCCACAATGAGATGCCCTAGGGGAGCTCATCCCCTTGCACCACATCTTTTCAGTTGTTCCCCAAAGTTAGGGTGGGGAGCAGTGCTGTGTTTCTATCTCTTATTATTGGCTTAGTATATGATTTCACAGGTTGTGTTTGTGCATTTGGTGGGGCTACTGTTTTAAAAAACATTGGGAAAAGTCCGTTCAGACTAAGAAAGAGAAGTTTCCCAGAATCCCAAGTTACCCATTTTGCCTATCCCCTCCTCCAACTTTGGGATCATGTGATCATGACCTGGAGTTGACTCTGCCCCTCTGCCCCTCAGCAATCGAAAAGGTAATCTTTTTCCCGCCTTTACCCTACTTTTTAAAAAATTCTAGCGTGCGACCCGCACCACGCAGAGAGGTGAGAGTAGTCTCAAAATGACCCCCATCCACGACTGTCTAAGCACAAGAATTTTCAGAACGATAGCTTAAAAATCAACCCAGTTATCCCCGATTCTTTTCCACAATGCAATCCTATGGGCGAAAACCTCCGTTTGACCCGCGCTGTCCCTGTTTGTTGACCCGATTTTTAAAAAAATATAGCACGCGACCCGCACGACGCAGAGAGGTGAGAGTAGTCTCAAAATGACCCCCATCCACGACTCTCTAAGCACAAGAATTTTCAGAACGATAGCTTCAAAAACAACCCAGTTATCTATGGGCGAAATGTTTCAAGATGGCGATCGGAGCGCTCCGCGGAAAGAGAAGCACTCTGAAAATGGGCGCTTCTCTTCGCCTTGCTTCTAGGGGTCCGCGGTCCACTTCTACTCCGCCTCTGGGCAAGGCGGAGCAGGCCAATTCGCTCCTACTTCTGCGCTTCTAATAGGAGCGGAGCACATGCCTAATATATACAAATGATACCAGCTAAAATTCCCTTTTCTATGCAACTGTTAAAGATACAGGAGCCCTGTCCTCCTTTTCATATGGTCACCCTAGATAATGCCCTTAGTGTCCTAGCACCCTTTCTGGAATTCCAAATGCTACAAATTAGGCAGTCACCTTCTGGGTTTTCGTCTTTACTAAAAACATGCCTTTTTCAACAGGCATTTCCAGGAAGGCGATCTTGTCCTTTGTACATCACTTAGAAATTTCTTTAATATAAGTGACACATAAATACTGGCAAATCAATAAATAAGATGCAAGGTTTGTACTTTTCATTTCAGTTTTATGGGTAGATGCCCTGAGCAAGTGGCTTATCCCAGTCATCTCCTAATCCAGATACACCTGGCAGCTGGGCCACATACCCTTAAATCTGGCCAAAATTGGGTCACTGCCCCATGACTGCTGGGTAAACAAAGAAAAGAAGCCTCCAGATGCATAGACATATTGAGCTCGACACAGCTCAAACATCTTGATAAGCATAACCAACTTTTATCTTTGGCCTCCAACTCAGTTGCATAAAGCCAACACATTCTACCCATCCATCCACCCTGCCAAACAAAAAGAAATGGGCATTCCTAATACTTACGTAGGGGGGGAAATAGCAGTAATATTGGTATGATGAGTATAGGCATTAGATTTCAAAGAACCCAGGGATAACCTCCCCTGGAACAATCGTTTCTAAACCACTCTGAAGTGATTTGAAGCTTTTCTGACTTCAAGCTCTTATTGTTTGTTGAATAACTGGAAGGGGCGGGGAGGTAGACAATGGTGGGTGTCAGGATTAGTTTGAAGACTTACTTAGCTGTCAGGTTTGCTACTTCTCTATATTAGACTTGTGTCAAATCTTGTTAAATGTTAACACTGTGATTTTATGTGCTTTTGTTATAAGGCAATTTTGCTTGAATTACATCAGCCACGATCAGGACATGTCGAACATATCCCATATAAATGGCTGGTAAGTTGACTCAAAGGAAAGATGAAGGCTGAAACCTCTGTTTTATCTAAAATAAAGATTGGGAGGTTAAGTTAGGTTTAAACACAAGCACACACAAATACTACACATTCTTTTAAGACTATATACACCAGTTGATGGGGAACATAGGTAGGAGGGTGCTGTTGCACCATGTCCTGCTTGTGGGTCTCTGGTCGACACTGGTTGGCCACTGTGTGGAGTGCTGGGATAGATGGGCCCTTGGTCTGATCCAGCATGACTCTTATGTTCTTATTTTGTTTCTTTCTAAGGGATACATTAACCTTATTCATGATTATGAATTGTTACAATGCATCCCCCAAATCCTGTAGTTTGAGGAAAGAAGGTGCCTGCATCTGGAATGGGTCTAGTTTTCTTGCTCTTGGTGAAACACATAGTAGGTTCCATTATGATATCCATATCCCAAGCGGAACTGCAGACCTCTTGCAGACAACTTTTTGGCCAGCTCATTACTTTCTTTATCCCTCTGTATAAACACTTGCACATTTTAAATCTTGCCTTAGAGTGAGAGACAGAGATTAAATCAAGAAATATTTTACGCTAATTTCTAATATTTGTGCTTAAGCCAGATAGAAGGGGAAATTATTTGCTTGGTTTACTTGGTTTATCCTTTTAAGTATTCAGCACTTTTAAAGCTCTGAGACCCTAAAACCCCAATATTATGTAGGCAGACATGCCTGCATGATTCCCTGTGACGGCTTAGTGAAGCCCTTTTTTAAAAAGACAGTCACAAAACCATCTCCACTATCATTCTGTGAAAGCCAAATATATTACCCACCATCTCCCCTCCCTGTTCCTCACATCACAAAGTGGAATGAAAGTCATTGTCTTCTTTCTTCTCTCAATGTCTGACACCTGAAAAACCCATTTCCCAACATCCAGTGAGCTATCTCAAAGTGAGAACTGGTTTTGTTTTCATTTTAACTATTACATCCTGAGCGGAGGGATAAAATGAGCAACCCAAATCACTGGATTTGGGGGAGGGTAGTAGTATTCCCATCCAGGAAGACACCTCGTAATTGCTGTCTAGAAGAGTAACCGCCTTCCTTAGGGCGCCATCACACCTACTCTTTTTATCCAATTTTCATCCGTGGATTCCCTCTCTTTTTCCTTAGCGAGTAGAACACTGGGCACTTTCATGTCTCTGTGTTGTTGTGCTCTTTCAGCTCATGTATCTTCACCTGGAGTGCTACTTTGCCAGTGAAATC
The DNA here is from genome assembly GCF_023053635.1 of Elgaria multicarinata webbii. Classification (NCBI taxonomy): domain Eukaryota; kingdom Metazoa; phylum Chordata; class Lepidosauria; order Squamata; family Anguidae; genus Elgaria; species Elgaria multicarinata. The sequence goes on from NC_086177.1 coordinate 19,923,280, forward strand.
TCAAGCCCCGCCCCTTGGGAAACATTTACAGGGGAGGAGGAGCGAAGGTTTGTTTTGCTCATTTCAAAGGGTGGGCAGAAGAACAATCATTTTAATTTCTCTTGTAAAAGTGGTCAGGTCCCCACCTTTGCTCCAAGGTAACCAAAATGCTTACATCTACATAAGTTTTAAAGATTTAAAGATAAACTTATTTAAAGATAAGTTTTAAAGATAAAGATAAACCTTGGCATGGTGATAGCTCTTAAGGAGGGCTTTAGCCACCCCAAGTTTGAATCAGATTGGTTTATCAGTTGATTTTAAAGGATTTTTAAAATGGATTTTTTTTTAAAAAAAAAAAGCTTACATCTGCTTAAGTTTTAAAGATAAAGAGATCAAAACTGGCACAGTAATAGCTCTTTGGAGCTTTCAGGATGCCAAGTTTGAATCAGATCAGTTCATCCCTTGATTTTTAAAGTTTTTTTAAATTCCCCCCTCAAACCCATTTTCCTCATAGTCCACAAGTGTGAAGTATCTATTTTCCTTTCCTTTGATCATGTGATCAAAGGGTGCACAGCTTTGCATGATCAAAGGAAAGGAAGATCAACCTTTCGCACTTGTGGACTATCAGAAAAAATGGGTTAAAGGGGGGGGATTTAAAATGCCTAAAACATCAAGGGATGAACCAATCTGATTCAACTTGGCATCCTGAAAGCTCTAAAGAGCTATCACTGTGCCATTTTTGATCTCTTTATCTTTAAAACTTACGCAGATGTAAGCATTTTTTTAAAAAAAATCTAATTTAAAAATCAGTTAAAATCAACCGATAAACCAATCCGATTCAAACTTTGGGTGGCTAAAGCCCCCCTTAAGAGCTATCACTGTGCCAATTTTGATCTCTTTAGCTTTAAAAATGAGGGAGCTTGGGCAAGGAGGGTGCATTTTCTGCATTACTTTTAAGGTGAAAATGCCTACTCAGGAGTAAGAACATAGAGTTACATGGGACCTCTCTCCCTTCACGGTTAAGTGGAGAACTGCCCTGCCCTCCTTTTCTTAGAAAAAGGAAAAGACATGCACAACCTTAGACATGCACACCCCCAACAAAGAACTGCATGGTTGGATAGAATGCAACGACAGCAATACACAGAGGGAGGAGCACATTTATTTTGCAGGGAGGGAAAATAATCCAGACTTTCCCTGCTCTAAAAAGAAAACAAACATGGAGGGGAAGAGACGAAATGAGTGCAGGACATGGATGATGTTTTTTGAGTACTGGGCTGAAAAAATGCATATCAGGCATGGTGAGTGTGTGATAAATCTAAGAGCACATCACTTCAAAAGCTAGCAGATATGGAGAGGTATATCTTTGCATTAAGTTCTAATTGTTCCATGATCTCTTTATTCTCCTAATGCTTCCCACCCCCCAAATCCATTAAACTTTAGCTTTGGGGCTCTTTTAAGCCTCTCTATCCATTTCCTTTGAAAACTCCTGTATATGCTCTACCACAACACCAAAAACAATCTGTTCTTCCCTGCCATTCAAATTATTCCAGACTAAAACTTTTTTCTTCCCTTCAGTCTTCTACCTTCTCCATGATCAGTTACATACCCCGTGCTACAAGTGAAAATTGTCTTCTTTAAGGTGACACACTTTCAACACCTCTTTTTGAAAGCAAACACACAATTTACTATGAATCTTATTGTTCCAAGCTCTACTACAATGTTTTAAATGTGTGTTATCTTTTAACCTTCTCAATGTTAGTGTCTTTTGGATGTATCATCCTCATTCCCCTGATGTGTGATTTTAATTCATTTTAAATTCTTCCTTTGTAAAACAAAGAATTGCTTTCAAGGACCATGTCTGTGATTTCTGGCCATTTCCGCTTTTAGGCTGTCAAGCTTTCCTAAGTGCCTAGAGTTCAATGTCAAAAGATCCCTCATGTGTGTTCTTAGTTTACTATATACATGTTCATGTATATTAAATCATACTTCTTAACACAATCTTCCTGTGTATCAAAGCATTAATCCATTTACAGTGCATTCCTGTTAGGGATGTGCTCCGCTCCGATTAGGAGCGTAGAAGCAGTAGCGGATTGGCCTGCTCCGCCTTACCCAGAGGCGGAGTAGGAGCGGACCGCGGACCCCCTAGAAGCAAGGCGAAGAGAAGCGCCCATTTTTTGGAGCTCCGAGTTCAGGCGGAGCGCTCCGGTCGCCATCTTGAAAACATTTCGCCATAGGATTGCATTGAGGGAAAGAATCGGGGATAACTGGGGGGGGGGTTTAAGCTATCGTTCTGGAAATTCTTGTGCACAGAGAGTCGTGGATGGGGGTCATTTTGAGACCACTCTCAACTTTCTGCATCATACGAGTCGCGGGCTATATTTTTGTGAAAATCGGGTCAACCGCGCGGCTCAAACGGCGTTTTCGGCTTTTCGCCCATAGGATTGCATTGAGGGAAAGAATCGGGGATAACTGGGGGGGGGTTTAAGCTATCGTTCTGAAAATTCTTGTGCACAGAGAGTCGTGGATGGGGGTCATTTTGAGACCACTCTCAACTTTCTGCATCGTACGGGTCGCGGGCTAGACGTTTTTAAAAAATCGGCGGGAAAAATACCTTTTTCAAAGGGCTGAGGGGCAGAGTCAGCTCCCGGTCATGATGATCCCAAAGTTGGAGGAGGGCATAGGCAAAACAGGTAACTTGGGATTCTGGGAAACTTCTCTTTCTTCATCTGAACGGGCTTTTCCCCGTGTTTTTTAACACAGTAGCCCCACCAAATGCACAAACACAACCTGAAATCATATACTAAGCCAAGAATAAGAGATAGAAACACAGCACCTCTCCCCACCCTAACCTTGGGGAACAACTGAATCGATGTGGTGCAAGGGGATGAGCTCCCCTAGGGCATCTCATCGTGGACGTGCCCCCACTCTCTCCTGCACTGGAAGGCCATTAGAGCCTTCCAAAGAGAGTAAAATGGTGGAGCAATGCCTATCATGAGTTGAAGTGAATGGTCACTTTTCAGTGGTGGAGCAATGCCTGTTCTGAGTCGAAGTGAGCGTTTTACTTCTTCTCAGAGCTGTGGCTGTCAGTGTCTTGAACTGGCAGCTACTTCCCCCTCCCCTGGGCACGTCCCCCTATTGCTGGTAAAAGACAGATATAGCCTTTTAAAAAAAGTTCTTCTTGTTGTTTATTGAGCAACACTGCTGCTTTTAATTCCACCCCTCCTTTGTTTATTGATTGATTTATTCCATTTTATATGCATTACTGGCTTATCCTTGGCTCACTTCCTTATGCCCCCAGAAATGCCAGCTGCATGCCTGCCTGCCTTCCCTCCCTCCTCCCCTGCCCACCTCGCAGGGATGTTGTGTGTGGGGTGCCCGATTTTCAAAAATTCGCCAAAAATCAGGGGATGATGGGATTGCTTTGAAACTTGGCATGCGTGTGTATATCCCCATGAGGTGTCATGGTGCCAAACATGAGGTTTCTAACTTGAACAGAAAAAAAGTTGTATAATTTTTTAGCTTTCAATGCAAGCCTATGGGGGGGGGGAAACGGAGCTCCGGATCCGGATCCGGAGCTCCGGGCGGAGCGGAGCAGAAGTGGGCGGAGCGGGGGCGGGGCGGAGCGGCCCGATCCGGAAAATGGCGGATCTGCAAGTGAAGCGGAGCGGGGGGTCCGTGCACACCCCTAATTCCTGTGTGTTTACTCAAATTTGTCACAATTTTCAGTGGGAGTAACTCCGAGGAAAAGATAATAATAATAATTTATTTCTTACCCGTCTCTCCGATTGGATCGAGGTGGGGAACATCAAGCATAAAATACTGATTAAAAAACATGGTATACACTGTTTAAAAACATCCTAAAAGCATCCTAAAAACATCCTAAAATTCTACTGGATAGGTCTGCCAGAAGAGATCAGTCTTGATAGCTTTCTTGAATGCTAAAAGACTGTCAAGCTGATGAGTTTCCTCCAGCAGGCTATTCCACAGTCTGGGAGCAGCAGAAGAGACGGTCCTCTGGGTAACAGTTGTTAATCTAGTTCTTGCTAGCTGAAGTCGATTCTTCCCAGAGGACCTGAATGTGAAGGGTGGATTGTATGGGAGAAGGCAATCCCGCAGGTAGCCTGGACCCAAACCATGTAGGGCTTTAAAGGTGATAACCAACACTTTATACTTCGCCTGGAAACTAATTGGCAGCCAGTGAAGAGATTTTAGTACTGGATTTTAGGACCATATGGAAAGGAGGACAGGGCTCCTGTATCTTTAACAGTTGCATAGAAAAGGAAATTTCAGCAGGTGTCATTTGTATGCTTGAAGCACCTGGTGAAATTCCCTCTTCATCACAACAGTTAAAGCTGCAGGAGCAGGGCTTTAACTTTGCATACAATTGGTCTACAAGTCCATGGACTCTGCTCAATGGTGTGTGTGTGGGGGGGGGGGACAGTCTGATGTGAAATCTTTGGATCAGATACATAATTTTTTTGACCTCATATGGTTCTATTGTTGATTTCTCTGACATCCCTAGGAAATATTCACCCCGTTTCTAACCCTGTTTGGTGCCATGGTTTCGTCCCATGGATTACCAACTCCAGTGCTATCCCTCTTCTACTCTTAAGATAGGGGACATTTGGAATTTTGAGAAAGTGTTGGGGGGTGCTCCCACAAAATGACCACCATGTGTAGGCCTTTCTCAATCATAAACTGGCAACCATGATGGGCATTTCTACTCAGAAAACATTTATTTCCTGAAGGCAAACTGGTGAGAAAAGTGACTTGTCAAATAACCTAAATACAAGGCAGAGGTAGGGGCTGAGTTCTAAAACAGAAATTCACGCTTTCGAACTCAAAGATGGTGCTGGAATGGAAAATAGCCCTTTACTTTGCAGATTGGCAATCTCCCAGTTAAAAATAATAATTTAAAAACACTTTAAGAAATAAAATTAAAATCAGGAGAGGCAGGGAACCTGTGGCCATTAAGAGAGGGATCTGCAAGCACACTGGTGCCCATGGAGACCACCGGATTAAGGGTTCAGCTTCCTTCCCGCTTTTCTTACACTGTTGATTCCTCACAAACAGTGACTGCGGGGTCAACAAAATGATGTCATGATGTTATGCAGCCAATCAGATTTGGCTATATGTTGATAACACTGAGGGCCAATAAAGTCTATCCAAAGTGAAGGCAATACTGGACTATTAATAATTGCTGTTGTTTATGTGCTGGGTTATTTCTAGGATTTTCTCTGTCAAGTACCTTGAGAGGGCCTCTGGCCCTGAAAGGTCATATAAAAATGCCTAAATAACTCAAACAAACATTTCCTAAATTGGCAGACACTTTCAAAGTAATTACTAAAAACTGGCGTAGTGGGGGAGAGGTGCTCCTTAAAGCTTGTAAAAATGTTGATGAAGAACAGTAAGGTGTTCACCCCCATTTTAGTCAGTAACAAGATTTACCTTTTTTGTTGCTGTGATTGAACAAGCTAGCTGAGGTGATTGCAAGTTTCCTTAGGGATGGAGTACCTATTTTATTTCATTTTGCTGGCAACAATCCCAGGAGCAGGTTATAATATCTCAGCCCACATTTCACAGGCAATAATCACAGTGGGTAGTTACAGATGACCACCTATTTCACTACACTAACAGAGCCTTCCTATGATCCTTGGATTTGGGGAGCTAGGATTTGGGGAGATCTGAGTTCTCCACCTCAGTGAATTTCCCTGTACTAGTGGAACAAGGTGCGAGGGGAGCGAGAAGATGTGGATCTTCCAACTCACCCTGCTTGGATCTTGCTGGCAGGGCCTTGCTGGCAGGGGACACCAATCTCAGAGTGTCAATCTGGAAGGATTCAGCTCTTAACCACACATCACCAAAAGAGGAGTAAAATTCTCCTTACTAACTGGCAGGTTGATACAGAGAGCCAATTCATGCAAGGAAGTCGCACAAGCAGTAGATGAAGAGATAAATCTGCTCATGGAGTCTACCATTTTCAACTGCAGGAGGGGGTTACAGGGTCCTCCATGAAAAAAAAAATCCCTGCACATACAAATTTAGCATATCAGAGGGAGGACTAAGCAAGAACTCTTCTCCGTGTTTATATTCAGAAAAAAATGTGTGTATTTCTTTGATTTTAATACAGAGGTGTTTAGTCATCTCATATCTATGAGCATCATCAGATGAGCGTTTTATTGCACACTTGCTACTGCCCACTTATGGATGTAATGTCTGCTTCCCATGCACTTCCAATTCCTTACGCTCATTTTTCTGTTGCAAATAGAGCCCTTTTAATCCATCTTTTTTTTTAAAGGAATGTGCCTCCATTTCCTGCTGTGTGCAGAAAAAGTGGTGCAATTTAAACAGTGCCTGAATAGGCCACATGGTCGTTGCTGCTTTCTTTTTCTCTCCCCATGTAAACAGACTGTCAGTATTGTGAGACAGAAACAGGAGGCCATAGTGACAGTAGGGAAATGCAAAAATTCACCTGTCTGATGATGCTCTAAATCTGCATTCTGAAATGGCCCTGGGACAGTTTTACCACATCAACTGCTGTTCTTATGAACTAGGCCAAACAACCAACTTACTTAGTGGTTTAGTGCACACCACAGTAAGTTATTGCTAGATAAATAGTCTGCTTCCATTGAGGATATATCTCTACCTATAAAGCTGAAAGTGTGTGTGTATCACGTATGTCTGGAAATGTTTACCCACTTACGCATATGGTACTGCCTTAATGCTGTTCACCCAGACAGGTTTTTGTGTACATGAATCAGAAAAAAATCTAAAAACATGAATTCTGGGGGTTTAAGAATTTTCAAAGAATTTAATAAAAACCTATGTTTATGCCTACAACTTCCAGCATGCCTTTTGAGGAACTCCCAGCATGCCTTGGGTGGGAGGCCAGACTTACTGGACTTTGGCGGCCATTGTGATTCCTAAGGTCAGTCTCGACCAGTCAATCCAATTCCACATAAAAGGAAACAACCCACATAAATGGGTTACGACAATGGAATCAGTTACCTAGGGAGGTTACCTAGGAACACTAGAAGCATTCAAGAGGCAGCTGGACAACCATCTGTCAGGGATGCTTTAGTGTGGATTCCTGCATTGAGCAGGGCATTGGACTCAATGGCCTTTTAGGCCCCAGCTCTACTATTCTATGATTCTATTATTTGTGATGCCTCCTCCCACCTGCCATTTGTTGTTTTAAAATCATAACTAGATACAAGAGTGTGTCTTTGAAAGGCCAAACTTTGGACATGCTCAAAAGCACACCGTCCTGATATCGCTGAGAGAAACTGAGGGAAGCACAGACACAACCTTCACCTGTAAGAAGGAGGGAGGAAAGGGAAACACTCTGCACATGCCCAGAAATAGGTGGGCTGGCCCTGACCCTTCAGTACAGGCTCCTGATGGAGCACTTGGTGGGCAAGAAGTGCAGGCCAGGGCAGTCCCAGCAGGACTTGGCTGGAGCTGGGCACGTCAACTTACAGCCGCTTACTTCCTCTCCTTCGGAATATTAATCCTCTATCGAAGAGCAACATCAGCAATGAGAGGAGGAAAGTGCCTCTCAGAGGATGTGGGCACCTGTGGGCCACAAAAGGCATCCTGGGAGGTGTAATACTGGTGTGTAGAGTGGCTGATTTTAAATAAAGCATGGGTTAGCAAACATAACTCATCCCCCACTTTTCTGACTTCTCACTAACTGCCTTTGTTCTCCTTCTAACTGACTATCCCTAATTGCCACTCACCCTGCCCACTATTCCATTCTAGCCTCTGCTATCAGTCATTCCTCCATTCACTCTTCTGTTTCAATAGTAAAGTGAGGCTATCATAAAATCATAAAATTTATTCAGTAATTCCTGCATCTGTCTTGGGATGTTGTGGTTTAGTTATAAAAGAAAAAATGCAGCATAAAAAATCTCATAAAGTTAAAAGGCCTTGGAAAATATTTTTTTAAAAAATTCACTTGGCACTTAAAAGCCATTAATTCAGTCACTAGGCAAGCCTGCCTGGGAAAAAGAAATCCATAAGCAGGGTGCCATAACTAAGATGGCCTGCTCTTTAGTTGTCTTCCACCACATGTCAGACAGTGTTCAAAGATTAACATGTTATTCAGGGATCTAGGCTTATGCCTACAACTCCCAGCATGCCTTGGGTGGGAGGGAAGATTTATCAGGCTTTTGACAGACATCATCTGGAAGCTCTAATTAAAAATACAGTTCTCATTAACACAATTTTCCATTTATTCTAACAAAACAATTTACTAACTCAACCAAACTAAAAAACAACAACAACCAACCTAAAGATGAGCAAGTTGAAGAGAATTTTATTATTTATCAAATTATTATTATTCACGGACCTGAGCAACACTGGGCACATCAGCTAGTGTGTGTGTGTATATACAGTATATATTTCTGAAGAGCACTTTGCTCTTAGGGCATTTACTAAAGGATAATTCAAACCAAGTTTGTATTCCAGAGAAGGTGGTTCTGTATTACAATTTCTCTTCTTTCAATGAAGAGAAAGATAGAAGTACTTTCAACCTCCTGTGTCAGAGAAAGAATTTTACCTAGTTATTGCTTTCTTTAACTCTCCCGATTGAAGCACTTTTTTACATACACATTTTTTAAAAACACACAATGATGAATCAGTGAAGAAGCCAATTAGTCTAAGTATTGATTATAGCCTTTGAAAAATGCTTTCAGCCATTTGGACCTGAGCTGAATGCTTCCATTTCATTTTACATAAACAACAACACCAAATAGTGATCAGATGGGCTTATTGACTTTTATGTGGTACAAAAGTTGAAGACAGTGAAACATTATTAGCCAGAGCCTGTTTCACAAGACATATGGTGATTTGCATAAACTCATATTTGCCTGACTGAGTGTTGACTTACGTAACATAATACGACTTTGTTCTCTTGCCTGAATTTCCAATATTAGAATCTGGAAGAGTTCTGTTTCAGAAACTGAAGTGACTGCATTATGCTGAGCAAATGGTATGGTTCCAGCTAAGGGTTGACAATATTGAGCCAAGACCCCATTTTGGCTCAAACTGATCCTCTTCAACTCATACCCAAATCTTAATAACCACACATTGCATTTGTGTCCAGCTTTGGCTCAGGTGGTATGAAAGTATTAAATCCTGATGAAAAACAAACTGAAACAAATTTCTCATAATCCCTAAATTGAATTTGGTTCTCCGGCCTGAAAGGGGTTTGACACCCCTGGAATTATTATTGTGATAAAACAAGGACTGATTGGGCAACAGGGCTGGGTCTACACTACTGCTCCATAGTGGCATTGAAGTGCATTGATAAATTGTTGGGGCACATTGGTCATTCCATATACCACTTGCATAGTATTATTTCCTGCAGTTTATTCTGCATTATCCAAACTACTGCAACAAATGTCATTATGTGTCCTACATGGTATAAATATGCAAGAGGGATATGACATTACCATGATGGGATTAAACTGATTTGACCCAAGGAACTCCATCAGATGGGGGGGAAATCACAGTTCCCTACCATCACTTCTCCGTCCCCGCTTTTATTGCTTGATACTTCCTCTTTCAAAAGAGAAAGAAAACTACTTGCACGTGGCCCATTCAGTGGTCACGGTGCTTCTCCTGCACACAGCAGGAGATAGCAGTAACTTCCATTTTAAAAATATATCAGATATTCTGGGTGTTTTTTTGTGGTGCGAGGAAGGCCAGAAAGGGCGGGAGGCAGGCAACATCATGAGAGGGACCCATGAAAATCCATGAGTGCCCAGCAATGAGTGTGCAATAAAACACTCGTCTAATGGAGTTCAAGGTGTAGGTCTGACTGTAGACAGAGGCAGAAGAGCCATGGCCCTATCTGTGGCATAGATTCAGACTTATTACTCCTGGTTCCTTTTCCAGACTTGTGCTATGCAGCTGCCCGTTCTCTTGCACAATAGGGAAAACCACACCAAAGCACAGGGGGCTTATTTATTTATTTATTTATTACATTTTTATACCGCCCAATAGCCAAATAACAGTGCACACTACAGTGGTTCATCTGCATGCCCAAACTTGTGTTAATTAGCACTTTCTGGATCTGCAAAATAGTTCAGATTAGCACTTGGTCTAGTAGAAAATGAGCGTAGACAAGAATAGAAGAAGCATTACGAAGAATGGCTGTGATATAAACAGAGCTAATTAGGAACACAGGTGTGGGGTGGGGGCTACACACACAGATGGTGCTCCTTTTAAGAAAATGTTTCTCTGACACCAACTCTGACAGTCATAGAGGCAAACCACCTTCTGAACAAAGTGTGTGTGGTGAGCGAGAATGATCCCAAGAATTCACTATAAGAAGGCAAACTGTTTTTGCAAATAAGAATGCAATAGCCTTTAAAAAGAAAAAAAAGAAAAAAAAACCTTCAGATTCAGGCCGGATCTACACTAGTGCTTTAAAGCGCTATAAAACTGTTATAAAGCGCTTTAAAGCAATAGTGTAGATCCGGCCTTAGTTTCTAGTTTTCCACTCCTGCAGCCTTGGCCCTTTCTACACCTAAGGATTATCCCAGGAAAATGGAGGCATCATTCCTGCCTGCTCCCTGGACCCCCTGTGTGGCATTTGGATGAACAGGAATGATCCTGGGACGATCCCAGGGAAAAAAGCAGGTGTAGAAATGGCCCTTGTCTACAGCTCTGAGTTTACTGGCAGTTTATGGTTCACCTAATGGTGTTTTACACCTCTGTTCCCTGATTATATATGGCTGGTTTTATTACATAAAATGGAGTGCCTGTGCAAAACTTACAGTAAACCAAACCAAACAAATGGAAATGATTATTGTACTTAGCACTTCAGTAGTGAACAAACAAAGACCAGTCCTCAGTACATTTTGTCCATGAGTCGATGATTCTCCCAGGCTGAATATAATTTTGTGAAATTCCGCTTTTTTCCAGGTATTAGTAATACAATCACAAACCTTGTCAATTACTTTGCCAATTAGCTGCCAGATTTAACCTTGCTATGCAGAGCAAATGTGTGATCAGTTCCAACTCACAGTCCTCTACTTTCTTCTGCAAGTCACACGAAAAAGACTGATTATTTATAGCTGAACCATCTGCACAAACAACCATCTTTTTTTAAGGACTGCGTACATTGTGACAGCTGGATCCTGGACCACATGCAGCTGTGCTTGTTCCAAGGATTCCATATCAGACACTATATGTAGAGCATTTTGGAGCATTAGAACTTGCCCTGTTTACACCCCTGCATATAAACACGAGGCCATGGGGGCGGGGGTCACATATTCCTGAGCTTGGAATTGCATTCATATTAGAAAAATGTGCACTTTAAAAATGCATTGTTGGGGGTGGGAACTATGAACTTTCATGCTTTAGACAGTGGGAGAAAGTACATATTTGGAAGTGCGCTTGAAAAAAGGGAACACCCAATTGCACACTTTTTCCTGTCCGAACGACAACAAAATAACATTTGGAAAAGGGAACTATGCAGATGGACCTTTGAGATGGGACATGGAGAACCTCAACAAGCTTGAGCTACTCTGATTCTCCATCCCAAATGAGAAAGGAATTCCACCAGAGAGCAAATTTGGTGATTGGGAATTTGTGAAAATTTCTGGGGGTGGGGGGAGAAGTGCTCCTGCTCACATTAGGATTGTGAATGGAACATGTTTGTATAATTTGCAAACAGAAATGAAATTCTCATTATGATCCTAGTTGCTATCACTGGTGACCTCTCTCATCTCAGGGTAGCTTGGATGTTTGTATTAGTTTGCCAGGGTAGCGAGAATTTTGCCACACATCAACTGTCAATGAGGAGCAGAATGCTGGGGGTAAAATGCTCATCAGCGTGGGATCTTCGTCAAGGCAAAAAGCTAATAACAAAATGGTGGGTGGACAATATAATGTAAAAGCTAGAAATTTATTCTCTGCACTACTACTAGCTTCTGAGGCACCCCCCCCCCCGCTAACTTCTTAGATCCGCTTTACATACAACATGGGATGTGTGGTTTTCATATCGTCCATGCTTGTGCCTCAGCCAATCAGGCTTTTGCCTACCTGCTTCCGTCAAGAGTGGTTAACAATCATACACAATTGCTGCTCAACAATATAGGAGGCACAGTGCTTGAATGGTATGTTCAGCACATTATAGAATCATACGGGCAGAGGCTTTTACACAGACGTTATTGATGTAGGAGCACAATAACAGAGAAACATAGAATATCATGACGTCATGATGTAGGTAAGTCTTAATAAATGTTATGGAAGGCTATGGAGAACTAGAGAACGAAATGCTGCCATTTCCAGTGTTGTATGCACAATTAACATCACATCAAGTTTGAGCCTTAAAGTGTCCTTCTTGAGTGTTAAATAAATACATCTCTAATAGTCTTTCTTCCTTTTCCCCCAACAGGAATGCATCATGGCTAATTGAGATAAATATTGTTTTAACGGGTGTAAAAAAAAAAGAAGAAGAAGGAAAGAAAAAGAAATAATAAAGCAAAGAAGAAAACCCAAATAAGGCTTGACACTTTTTATCCCCAAAGAGAGATTACATGCACAGCAAGTTGTAATCCTTGGCTTTGCAGCATTGCTTTACAGGGTTAAGAAGATAAATGTTCATTGCTTTTAATCCTCCCCATGATTTATGAGGCTCTGGGTATGCCTCCGCGCCCCCTCCCCCCAAGAGCATCTACAACTGTGTAGCTGTTCTGCCTGCCGCTTAAATTACAGAGACATCTGTAAAGTAAATTGTGGATTGTTGTCCTACAACAAAGCAGCTTCCTCAGCATCCCCAACTGTAATGGAGGGATTTTACTTTTCTGCTTGGCTACAAAGGTGTGTGTGTGTGTGTGTCTGTGTGTTTTGGATGGCTGTGGAGTGATATCTGCCAGAGTGGGTGGCATTATGATGCCCTCAATGATCACTTGCTATGCTAACTTGAAAACAAGAAGACTTTGACAGCAGCTGCACAAGCTCAAGAAGGAGAAGAAGAAAACACAGCTGACAACACTATGATTTTATTATTATTCCATTGTTTTGAAACACACCCAGCTCTCTTACTTACTGATGGGGTAATTAAAAGTTAAGCAAGGTTTGTCTGATGTACAAGATGTATCCACTCTTCATCATAATGCCTTATCCCAGATTAGTAATCTGTCACATTGTGTTTCCGTTGTTACCACAAAACATAGTGTAAAATCAAAGTTAAAAGTGCATAGCAGTTTTGTCTTTCAAATGCAATTCATCATCATCATCATGGCCTGTAGCCTAGCGTAGGTATACCACCAATTCATAAAGCAGCCTTCCCCAACCTGGTGTTTTGGATTACAACTCCCAACGTTCCTCATAGTTGGTCATGCTTGCTGGGGCTGATGGTTGTTAAAATTCAAAACATCTGTAGGGCTCCAGGTTGGGAAAGCATAGACCTGTTGCTCCTCACACACTCAACTGGCACGTTACCGCAGTAAACAGCCCATTATCAGGAATGAGGGACTGTGTATGCACCAGGTATATAACACATATATCGCTATCCAGCCTTGCAAGGGATATGATTACTGATTGTGGAATGCAATGAACTGTTGTGCTAATATTTTTAAAAATGTCCCATCCCCTCAACACATTAATAAAGCCATACATTCCCTACAACGATAAAAACCCATGCCAGGGATTTTGAGCAGTCTACCTAATTTTTTAAAATTGGTTTTTAGCAGGCTAGATGGTGCAGCATCATTTAAAATAGGCTAAACCTGTGCAACTTGGTCCAGCAAATGGAGCCAGCTAAGCAGATACGGAACTCATCAGTAGCTTAGATGGAGTGCCATTTAATTTGCTCTGAAGAAGGAGTAGCAATTAGAAGTCCAATTAGTACTGTGAAGTTATAACTTATGAAGGGTGAAGTTCTATGCATGTTTAGACTGGAAAAAATAAGTCCTACAACTTCCAGTGTTCTCCAACTAGCATGGGAATTGTAGGACTTTTTTCTGACTAAACATACATAGGATTGAAAATACATTGATAAATCACATTTCTCCACCTGGGCCCTCAAAGCAAGGTAAATTTAAAACAGCATTACAATAAGTTATTAGAACCACTAGACATAAAAACAGGAGGAAGAAAAATAAAAGTTCTTTAAAACAGAGCAAAACAATATTAAAATCTACCAAAGGCCTATTGATGCAACAAAGCAAAACTATGCAGTTCCAGAGAAAGAGTCCCTTTCCAGTCATGCATTGCTACACATTCTGTTCTGTTTAAGTATCCTATTTTGGGGTACAGAACCAGTGTGGTATAGTGGTTAGAGTGTTAGAGTGGGTCTTGAGAGATCTGGGTACTAGTTCCCACATGGCCATAAAACTCACCCGGTGACTTTCAGCCAATCACCGACTCCTGGCCTTATCTACCTCACAGGATTGTTGTGAAGATAAAAATGGAGGGAGGGATTGTGGGTTCCTTCCAAGAGGAAAAAAAATGGGATTTAAATGTAAGAGTGAGTAAATAAATAAAGAGAACCTGACACAGCGATGTGTCTTTCAAGAGCAACCCTTTATTGCACCGAATACAAAATGGTAGTGATGCAAAATTGCAGTGCCGCGTTTTCATCCTGCCTTCCCTTACAACTCATTTAACAGACCCAATAGCTATGCTTTTGACTGTGATCCCTCAGCTTACACTTCAGATGCCACATTTGTTTCAACTTTAATCTCACAGTGCAAGACCATTGCCACTGTACAAATGACAAACACAGCTGTTCTGATGCACCCTTCTTTCTGCAAACTCTAAAGAAGGAGCAGATGGAACATTGTCAACAGTTCCTGCACCCCATCGTCAGCCCATACACAAACAAGCACAAAGTCAACTTACAGTTGGATCGCATTAGTGACAATTCAAGTAGAAAAGTGGCACACTGTTAAGAAACATGTGGGAGCATATGACTGCCTTTTACTCCCTCAGAAACTCTGAGGTATGCCTTTGAAGTGAGATGCATCTCATTTGACAAAACCAGCACCTTGTAATTACGACAGCAAATGTACCATGAGAGAACTCCCAGGGAAGAGCCATAGCTCAGAAACAGAGAGCATGCTTTATGTGGGCACATTCCCAGAATCGGTCCCTAGAGTTTCCAGTTAAAAGGACCTTGAGTAGCAGGCTACAAAAGCTCACTGCCTGGGAATTCAGACAGCCATTGTCAGTCAGAGTAAATATTGCCAGGTTAAATGAACCAAAGGCCTGACCCAACAGATGTCAGATTCATACATTTATAAATGAATTTCTGACCCTTTAGGAACTTCCTGTAAATGGAAATATCTTTCCTCCAAGGTGTCTGGGAAAAATAGAACAAGCAGCCAAGAAAATTCTGTAAGCCTCTTTCACATCGATCACTCACATAGTACCAATGTTGTGGGGTTTGTTATTTTCTTTTACTCCAAACACCCTAGTTCAGACCTTTGGGCCCAGAGTAACATCCTTCATGCAATAAGCAGCACCACTGGAGCTATGATCTCTAGCACCCATATGGATGGCCTCTAGGGATGACTGAGGATTTTGCCTTTTTCATTGGCCAACTCTTGTACATTTCTTCATGAACAGGATGGAAAGCATGTGAGATTTTTAAAAAAATCAAATGTGGGAGTTAGTGGAACTGAGAGATCCGTCCATCCTTAAACTGGCATCTTGTGTGAGGCAATCGTTCATTCATATAAATATGCCTTTAAACCGATAACTGTGACCTTCATGAATATTCAGCATATAGTAGGGTGACCATATTTGGGAAACCAAAAAAGAGGACACCTAGTGTGTGTGTGGGGAAGCAGCTTTCTGAGTCCTGCAGAAAGTACGTTATTCCCCCGCCACCTTAAAGAATCCGATTGGAGTGGAGGAGGGGAAAGGATTTCATTCTGCACCACCACCATCCACTCCAATTGGGGCCTTTTCTATAATGTCCACGAATGACCCACTTTCCCCTTTAAGACCTCAATTAAAGCTCAGGGTGGGGGAATGATGTGCCTCAAGAAAGCATGTCATTCCCTCCTGCCATGCTAATGGCAGCCTTAAAGAGGAAGGTGTGTCATTCCAGGACATTATTGAAAATTATAGAAAATCCCCCCTGACACCATGGAAAGAACAAAAACCAGGACAAATCCGGGGAAATCCTGACAGTTGGTCACCCTAGCATATAGCATGTGCATTGTTGGCTCACGCAAGATGTCATTTGCACTGGGTGAGGAAAGCATGATACAGAGCCAAAATCCCAACTCCAAGCATATGAAGGATGCTATCCAATTGTCTGAACCAAGCCAGTGTTTCTTTTCTGACATTCCTCTCTATTCTTAGAGAATACTGGAAGAAATGCATTTTCAATAGATATATTTTATTGTTTAAAGAGAATGGCTAGGAGCGAAAGAAAATGAATCTAGGACCTTGCCTGAAGAGGCTTTGGAACAAATAGCAGCTACTCCCAACACCATGCCACACAACAAATCCATTTTGAAACTCGGAGACTATGTATATGTGGTTTTGGTGTGGTATAGGGCAAGGGGCCTGGTGTTGAAAGTGGAGGAATCTTAAATCCCACCAGGTGAGCAAAAAAAAATTGGGAACACTTAATGTATGTCACTTGACCCTAGACAATATTTAATTTTTTTTCCTACCTGCAAATATGATTCCACATCCTCCAAGTTTTCAGCAGTTTTAACTCCTCACACCACGAAGTCATAAAAATAAATTGGTAATGGTGATCTGTTGAAACAAAAACAAAAAGACTTATTGAAAACAGTGCAACAGACTAATAAAAGCTAGCAATTTCAGGTATTTCAGTGAGCAAGAAATCTGCAACTGCATCACTCTTAGGGATCTGTGAGGAATCCAGAGTGATGGACTTTTTTTTTTTTTTTAATAAAAAAAGATTTCTTAAATTTGCAATCCCTGGAAACTGACATGGACCTGCCACAGTCTGCATCTGAAAATCAATGCATTTAAGTCTTGCCACATGTTCCATGGACCAAAAAGAAGTGTCCGAGAAAATGCATTACATGGACAGGTGCATGTAATTTGAAAAACGTGCACATACATGCACATTTTTAAAAAGATATTTAAAAGTTTATATGGATTTAGAAAAAAATAAAATAAATATCCACATAAAACCCATCACAGAACAGGCTTGCAAACAAAATAAAATAAAAATAACTGGAGGAAGTCTACGTGACACATCCTTCACTAACTGCAGTGAGAATATTCTGTTTCAGATATCTCCAACACCCCCAAGAAGATATTTCTTTTGTCACCCTTTCCTCTTTCTTTTGTAACTCCCCGTCCCATTTGCCACCGATTTTGAATCAAAACAGAAGCACTTAGAGATGTGCAAGTGGGCCCAACCTTGCCATTCTAAAGAGAATTTAGGTAGCCTTTTTGGAAATTCTTCACACTTCTCTCAAAATGTATTTTGACTGAGGTCCCTACAAATTTTCCCTGAATTTTTGTTTAGGAAAAATCCAGTGGCTACTCTATTCTTTGTCCATTTGTTGTTGTTTTTAGAAAACAAAATAAAACAACAACAACACTATTATATAAAGTCTGAACTATATATTTTCTTTGGAACTGGGTATTTTGATAGGCATTGTTCAGAAGCGACTGGGTTCCTTTGGAACTTAATTGGTTAGCAGGTAAGAATTCATGCAATGGGACGGAACTCTCAACACACCTAACAACTGACTAGATCCCAGCAGATGCTTCTAGATGCTGAATTCTGCAAAAGAACATCATGCAGACAGTGATCATCTCTGGCGGTTGGCACTATTTTATGCCACCTGCTTTTCATCCCAGCATGTAGGAAAATAAGAATGCAATGAATTAACTTTAAAGGACTGCCTCATAAAAGAGCTGGAATAATTGCACAATTAGTATAAAACCTGTGCAGTCTTCTGCCTGGATAACAATTAGGGATGCTTGAGAATTTTCTTCAGTACACATATCTAAGTGAACTGAGCTGATCAAGACCTCCCAGACTAACATGAGGATGGGAAAGCCATCAACCTTCAGATTTTTCACTCTTCCAAATTTTGCAAAGCAACTCTCAGCTCAAAATAAGTACAAAAATGCATATGCCCATATATATTATGGTTAGAAAAGCATACTTTGAGAAAAACACCTTAAAATGTGTATTTTGGGAGAAAATATTTTAAAATATTGTTAACATATTTAAATACTTTTTGCTGATTTTTCCCAACTTAAATGAGAAATAGGACAGAACGAACTTATGACAGCACACATGCAAAGCTAACATGGACTGGACACAGGCTGACTCATCCCTAGTAAGAGTTTCAGGCCACAGCTAGACCTAAGGTTTATCCTGGGATCCTCCAGGGTTCGCCCCTGCCTGAGCACTGGATCCCCTGTGTGTCACCTAGATGAACAGGTTTGACCCCTGGACGATCCAGGGATAAACCTTAGGTCTAGTATGGCCACAGACTGTATCACTGTCACCACCCATTCTAAGAATGGAACCACATGTAATATGTTAGTACATAGACTTGGACTAACATATGACTGTAGGGACACATGAAAAAGCATGTAGCAAACCTGCTTATGTTCAAAGAAACACCATGGGTCCCAATACCACACTACTGTTAAGAGAAATTATGTTGCAGAAGATACAGGACAGATGCCTGTGCCTGAACTGATATTTTCAGGAAGGGAGTCTGAGAAACTGAGGCAAATAGGGGTGACCAAAGATGAAGTTCTCACCCTTATTGACAAATTGAAAGCAAATAAATCACCATGGTATCCATCTTGGAGTTCTCAAAGAACTCAAATATGAAATTGTGGGCCTTCTCACAAAAATATACAATATCTACCTAAGCTCAGCCTATGTACCAGAGGACTGGAAGATGGCCAATGTAACACCAATATTTCAAATAGGATCCAGGGGGATCTGAGAAATTACAAGCCAGTTAGCTTGACATCTGTTCCAGGAAATTTGGTTGAAAGCATTATTAAAGATAAAATTAGTGAGCATATAGAAGGGCATGTCCTGCTGAAGAAGTATCAACATGGCTTCCGCAAAGACAAGTCCTGTCTCACTAATCTAGAATTCTTTGAGAGTGTCAACAAACACGTAGTCAGTGGTGACCCAGCGGACATTGTTTACTTTGATTGCCAAAAGGCTTTTTGATAAAGTACTTATTGTAATGCTGTTTTAAATATTTCAGCAGTAGTAAACACAGCAAAAACTGATTGTTTAGCATTCTGTTAGGAAAGATGATTTTAGCTCACGATTTAAAACAAACTACAACAAAGGAGTTGCACCTTAACCTGAAATCTTATCATATTTTCTCCCATGTTTACTTGCAAATGTCATTGTATCCTAGGGTGGTGAAAGCTAAAGTCAGCCACAAATGTTTGAACTGATCAGATTGAAAAAAAGATATGTGGATGGCTGACAAAGGCCCCGTTCAGAAGACACCTTAATCCACAGCTTTAGCCATGGTGAATAAGGCTTTTTGCGTTATTTGCCATGGTTTAAGGTGTCTTCTGAACAGAGCCAGAGACTTGATTTGGATTAAGAAAAGCTGGGTCCAAATCCCCACATAGCAATAAAGCCAACTGGGTGATCTAGGGGTAGTTAGTATATCTTAACCGAAATAGGGGCAGGGAAGCAGGGTGGTATCCATCCCAAAAATCAGTTGGACCTTTCAAGCATCCCTACTGAATGCTCAAAAACTCTAAAAGTGACTATGAGATCATTCACCCTATCCATGAACCTAATCAACATCACAGGGTTATTTCCCTATATGCCTCTGTTACCTCTTTGGAGGAAGGATGGGATATAACTGTAGGGAGACCATATGTAAAGGAGGATATGGCTCCTGGATCTTTAACAGTTGCTCAGAAAAGGGAATTTCAGCAGGTGTCATTTGTATGCATGCAGCACCTTAAAGCTGCATGCACCTCGCAACAGTTAAAGCTGCAGGAGCCCTGCCCTCTTGACCAGATACCTGTCCTCCTTTTCATATGGTCACCCTAATGGATGCAATTGTACACATCAATAATAATAATAATAATAATAATAATAATAATAATAATAATTTGTTACCAGGTTCTCCCTCTGGATCAAGGTGGGGTACAACACAAATGGAAACACCATAAAATACATATAACTAATTAATAAAGCATTTAAAACTAATATGTTATTAAAAGCAGCACATTATTAAAAAGGCATCTTAAAATTCAACTGGGTAGGCCTGCTGGAAGAGATCAGTCTTTATGGCTTTCTTAAATTCTGGAAGACTGTTCAGTTGACGAATCTCTCCCGGCAGGCCATTCCACAAACTGGGAGCGGCAGAAGAAAAGCTCCTCTGGGTAATAGTTGTCAGCCTTGTTTTTGTTGACTAGAGTAAATTCTTCCCAGAGGACCTGAGTGTGTGGGGTTGATTGTATGGGAGAAGGCGATCCCACAGGTAGCCTGGACCCAAACCATGTAGGGCTTTAAAAGTAATAACCAACACTTTATACTTCACCCGGAAGCTAATTGGCAGCCAGTGAAGAGATTATAAAACTGGTGTAAAACTGGTAGCTGAGATTTTAAAACTGGTAGCTGCCAGGCTCCCTGACCCTCCTGATGTTTATTTCATTTCTTAAGACTATTTTTTAAAAAATTACTTTAACTGGAAGGCTGATAAACTGCAACGTGAAGGGCTGCCCTTCAGCACATCTTTATTTAGGTTCAGAAGAGTGGTTCTTTGCTTTGGAAATCAGACCTTTGACTTGTACTTAGGTTTTTGCTACTTTTCTCTTAGGCCTTAGCTAGACCTAAGGATTATCCCAGGCAAACGGAGGGGTCGTCCCTGCCTGCTCCTGGGATCCCTTGTGTGTCATTTGCATGCACAGGGATGATCCCGGGACAATTCCGGGATATAGGCCTGGTCTAGCCATGGCCTTAGTCTCACCAGTTGCCATCTGGTAAATGAATATTTTGTAACTAGCCACACCCACCATGGCAGTTATTTTATGAATGGGCAACCCCCACAGCAGCCATTTTGTGAGAGGGCCCACAAGACTCTCCACATGTTAGTATCAACCCAAAAAGGTTGAGACTGCTGCCCCCTATAGAAAGAATGAATAACATAACACATGTAAAAGTGAACATAAAAGAAAATTAAAACAGATTATAGCTATACTAAGGAAGTTCAGAGAAGGAGTGTTTCATGTTTCCTACTACCTGCTATCACCTTGCCCTTCCCCCCCCCAATCCTCCACAGTGGGTCTGGATGCCCCCTTGAACAATGCGGGGTGGGGTAAAAATGTCTGCTTGACAAAGGAGAAGGAATCAGTACTTCAGGAATTTCAAAGTGAACTGACCTAATCTGGCCCTTCTGGTCTAATACATTGACTGGAAATTAATAATCCACCAGTTTTTGCATATCCCAAATATGCTTTTGCCCTTCCTGCATGTTTTGAGTCTCAGCTCAAAATATGTACCAAAATGTGTATATTGAGAGAAAGGTTGAAAATATTTATGTAAGTACTTCAATGCAAATTTCCATTTTTTTTTAAAAAAAAAATGCAGATTAATGCAGAAAAACGGCAAGAGACTGGTTTTCTGACACAGAATATGAATCATAATGTTGAAAGTGCAATACATATAAAATGCAATTCTTTGTATACATATTTGAAAAGCATTTTTTGTTAGCTTTCAGATGGCTCTATGAATATTGGCATTAAAAAAAGTATCTAATGCAATGCAATCACCTGTAATCAGTCCATAGAAGAGCCCTTCATTAATACATATTTTGTATTCCTGCTGCTAATAGCCCCAAGTAGAAATTACTTATTAGAAATAACCATTTATTTATCATTTTGCATAACCCATCTGAAACACTATTATTAGGAAGTTAAATGAGCATTTCTAAAAAAAATAAAATAAAAAATGCCCACTGCCAATTGTACTCTAATAACCAATTTCATTTGCAATGATAAAACTGGAGTAAATTGCTCGGTCTAGTAATTAATGACCCAGTTTTCAACCTGAACCATATGAAAAGCTATCACACCTGGGCATTCTGTAAAACCACAACTAGATTTCTTGCATGCTGTAATGACTAGAGAAAAAAGAATGGCTGCAAAGCAGGTATCTGTGGTTTAAAAATTGATTAGTAGGCAACAGGTATTTACGTTGGCTATTCAGTACCGTCAAACTTGAACTATTCAGCAATGCATGCTGGTGGTTTTTAATCATCTCCAAACAGCATGGGGTTAACAAATTATTTCACAAGCAAGGAAATAATAGGGCATATTAATATTTGAAAGCCAGTTTTGTTCCCTTGATATCAGTCTAGACTTGAAAGGGGAAAATATAACCCCTCACTGGGTAGGTAACCCAACTAATTTGGTAGTAAGTTACTATATTTCTCAGTCTCATTCACTCATCTCCAAAAGAGGATTTTTGTTTATTTTGACTTACAGGATTGTTGTTAGGATAAGATCAAGATTGTCTGGGACACAGGTGGGCAAATTCTAGGAGTAAAGGAGCCAGTTCTCTTTGCCCTCCCCACAATGTTTTTTCAGCAAATCAAGATGTACAGAGAGCTCACACATTGTTTTAAACCAACATCGTGCTTCTGGGATTTTTCTGAGAGCACAATTTTGCTTTAAAAGAGGTGCACAGCAAGGTCAGTGGCGGTGCAGCAGAGGGCTGTTAAAAATGCTGCCTGGTCGGCATATGTCGTCCAACTCAATCTGTTATTTGAAGAGTGAAATTTTATTAATAAGCACCTCTTATTAGGTTATTGTATTGAAGTTATTAATTGTACACCACTCTGAAACCTGAATTTGATAAAAAGCAGTATAAGTAGTACTTCAAATACATTAATATATTTGGAACCTAGTCTGACACTTTAACCACTACACCACACTGCCTGCAGTTGTCATTTGCTCAACCACCAGAAATGAAACATTTAGCCTCTTCCTCCCCTATGGCGACACCTTGGAAAACATATATGACATGACATCAATGTACTATGAGTTCCTCAATGACTCTAAAGAGCAGCCAATGAATAGTAGGGTCAGGACACTCATAGGGTGGTATCCAACAGTGCTGTTCCATAAGTATCATCACCATCATCATTATGGTTGCCAACCAGACTATACACATACAAAGAACAAATATTGCATGGAACACTGCCAATTTTTTCTATTGCACAACTGGTTACACATTACGATTGTGCTTTTGGGAGCGGTCAGGTGACTCCAATAATGTCTAAGGCTGTAGCTAGACCTAAGGTTTATCCCAGGATTGTCCTGGGGTCAAACCTGTTCACCTAAGTGCCACACAGGGCATCCAGCGCTCAGGCAGGGACGAACCCGGGATGATCCTGGGATAAACCTTAGGTCTAGCTACGGCCTTAAAGATGCTTTCATAGCTACTCTCCTTTCCCTGAAAAAGCCTCTCAGTTTATAGAACGTTTCCACACTGACCTTAATCTGAGATGTGTGAAATGTATCACCCATAAGGATAATTTTGTATTAAGGTATGTCAACAGTTGAGCTTGAATTAATTATGTGCTTTGCCTGTCCCCAAACATTCTAATGGGTACCATTTACCATAGAAAGGGAGCAGACAATATTGGATTTTCTTTTCTTCTCTTATTGTATTTGATAAAGATAGAATTTGAAGGTTTTGATAACAGACTAATACTGCATTATTTATATTCATAAGGAAATAACTGAAACCAAGCAGGAAAAAAACGTTCTGCCTGAGAAATGCTTTGTTTGGGATTGTATTATTATTTTCTGCCTGTTAGTCTAGGCTAGGAAGGATCTTATGACCCATCATTGAGTGTATTTGCAACTATATTTACACTCCAAGAAAGACTAAAATGATGAAGAGGTTTTCACATACAAACACACACACACACACACGATGAACAGATATTTGCATTGAGTTCTCATTGTACTGACACTGTTTACCATCTTAGACTGCTCCCCATAACATTAAACAGCTTGTGAAGAGAGTATTTTTAATTATTAAAAAGCATTAGGATGTAAGCTAATACACACTTACATTTGTGTAAGCCCCATTGCCATCAATAAGACTTACTTCTGTGCAGACATGTATAAGATCTAACCATTAATAGTTTAAAAGGGGGTATAGAAGTAGTAGATTTCCAGAGTAATCATAAGTACCTTGGATAGGTAAAAGCTCCACCAATATAGAATCGCAGAATAGTAGATTTAGAAGGGGCCTATAAGGCTGTCAAGTCCAACCCCCTGCAAAATGTAGGAATTCATCTTAAAGCATACCTGATAAATGGCTGTCCAGCCACATCTTGAATGCCCCTAGTGTGGGAGAGCCCACAACTTCCCTAAGCAATTGGCTCCATTGCTGTACTGCTCTAACAACCAAGAAGTTTATCCTAATGTCCAAGAGACAGTGCTCTCAATGGTAGTAGGCAGTGATAGGTTCAAAAGTAGAACATTCCAGTGGTGCAAAGGGAATATCTTCAGGTTCTGAACCCACATGTTGCCATGTGAGGCCCTGGATTGTGCCCCAAATTTATGCCAGCCTCAGGCTCCCATAGATATTTTCACTCTCATTGATTTCAATGGGAAAGGTTTCACAGTTCCCAAGCCTGAGCCTAGCAGTTGTAGGTTGAAGGATGCAAGGGTTCCAAAGCAGATAGGACAAACAGGGATCAGACAATCCCTGTTTTATTCTGTAGAGCACCATGAACATTGATGGCACTTTATAAATTATTATTAATAATAATCTCTCAACAGCCTAGGTCACAAACAAGGTTCCAAGACAACATAACATACATGGGGCAGGCAAAAAAAGAGTCTGAGTTCAGTACATAAACACTCACACCAGGAATCAGTCAAGGCAAAAGAATCCAGTTTTAGAAACATCTAATCAACATTGTTTTCAGCAGCTCTCCTGGCCTTCTACTGCTGTTTTTTTTTTATACTGAGGTTATCAGAGCCCCACCCAAGCCTCAGCTGTGAGCTGTTAGTGACAGCAGCTGAAAAGGACCTCCTTATTAACAAGTATTCTATATGTGAGTAGCCTTTGACTCACAAGGAGGCTTCTGGCTGAGCCTAGTACTTCCTCTGCCTTCCTGCCTTTTCAGGAAATGTCTCTTCTGAGGGCCTGGGGGTTTCTCTGTCTCCATCTCTGAGGTAGAGCCCTTGTCTTTTATGGGTGATTCCCTCATGGTAGTCATCCATGAGGACCTAGACTACTCCTGGTGTACTGGCAGATACTGGGCATTGTTGGTAGCAGGTAGTTCCTAGTCCTCCAGCTCTTCCTTTGAGGAGTCTTCTGGGGGGCATGACACTGTTCCCCCTATTGTCCCCTTCCCCAAAAGGGTTGAGGCTCTTGGTTTCCCCAAATACCAGTGATACAAAGCAGCAGAGTAGTGACCATCCCTGGTATCTTCCCAAGAAGTACCCCTTCCAATTAATGAGGTATGAATGTACGCTGAAGACAAAAGCCCAATATCTGTGCCACCTCACTGGATCGTCTCATCCAAGATGGGAGATCTCTCTGAGTTCAGAGGGGAAGATCTAATGCATCTTAACAGCCTTCAGATGCTGTCTAGGGGCCATAGGATTGCTTTCTTAATGTTTTTCTTTATTTCTTTTACTAATTAGGTCATTGTACTTTATAGGTTGTGTATAACTTTGGTAATATAATAATAATAACAATGGAGAAGTATTAATGGATTGGTAACCAATACCATTGCAAATCACATCTAGCAGATATTCTTTTGGCTCTTTGTACCTTCTGCCAAATTGATCCCTCCCGTAGTCTAAGAACATCTTGTGAAGCTGTACTCTGAGTGTGCCTTCATTTGAGTAAGGATGAATGTACTTCCCTGGTTCTTTTTCAGAAAGAGAGTGGCATGAGCTCTAATGTGCCACATTGTTTCCATTCAGTTGTTTTCCTGAGATGCTTGCTGTGTGAAAGAAAGGTGGGTGGGAAATCACAGTCTTACAAAGAAATAGCCTGTTCGTTTGCATTTTTTAAAATCTCCCCAGTTCTGAAAGCCTTAGGCAGTTGCCACTAATGGAAATCATTCATTTTCTGTGTATTAATTCTGGTACACAGAAAAACAATGTCCCACATCTCCAAACCATAAAGCAAGTCACTGCAGTCCAGCAGCTTTATTAACATTTATCTGGTGGCTTATTAAATTGGTAACATGCTATCTAACTGGAACACCCATGGACCTCAGTCAATGGTGGAGGAATTAATTCCCCTTGGCTTTTTCTCCAAGCTGAAATGCCTGTTATTTTTCCTGCCTGGGGCTAACTGGCATGCCATCAGGGAGGTAAACTTAATGTGCCAATTTCTGCCCCATCTCTTACATCTGTGTTTCTTTTCTAACAAGTCACTTATTGGGTGGTGGGCTTATGGGTAAATAGCCCTGAAGCAAAGATGATCTGTCACTACAGAACAGCCTCTTGATGGAAAGTTCTGCCAGCATAATAAACAAATAAATACATTACACATAATTGAAGACAGCGTTGAGGTGCAACAGCAGAAACATCAAACCTTTTGAAATTAAGTTTAGGTCTGAAGAAAAAGATAATTTTTTCTATGTGTTTTAATATGGTGTGTGGATTCACATGTTTTCAAGATTGTGTGCAAGGAATTCAGGATTTTAATTAGAGACCTCATGGATTGAGACTGGAATTACACATGACACATCTCTGTATACTCACATCTAGTGAATTTACTGGGACTTGGAGTTCAGGCCTCAGAGAACCCCCCAGGCACAGGCCCTGTCCAGAAGACACCTTAACCCATAGTGGATAAGGCTTCATTGTTAAGAAAAGAGCCGTAACCGCCATGGTTTAAGGTGTCCTCTGAAGGGAAGAGAATTATGCTGTATCAGCTGCTGCAGTTGGAAGGCAGTATGAGCCCTCTACATTGGTCATGCCTCGTATAATTTATAGGAGCATAGTCTTCTAACCTTCTAACCAATAGTACCTTCTGTATTCCAGCTGCATTAAGTACATGAGAAGAGCCATGCTGAAATCAGACCAAGGGTCCATCTAATCCATCACTCTGTTCACACTGTAGCCAACCAGCCATCAACCAGGAAACCACAAGCAGCAACTGGATGCAGCAGCATCCTCCCATTCATGTCACCCAGAAACTGGTGTATGCAGGCTTATTGTCTCTGATACTGGAGGTAGCGCATAGGCATCAGGACTAATGGCCATTGATAGCCTTCTCCTCCAGGAATTGAGCCATTTCAGGGAGTCTCAGCTGAAGAACACACCCTCCAGGTCAAGTTTTTAGCATAAGCAACCCACAGCACTAGCCTGACAGTGTGAGCCAGCCTATACCTGCATGCTGCATTATGATGGTAGACACATTTCATATATGCAGCCCATCGGATGAAAAAAAAGAAAGGAGGGGAAGTTATCTATGCGTAGAGATGCATCTACTGGTGTGCCAGTCACATCAGACATGTGAGGCTGCATGGGTCCCATCACATGTTCAGTGAACATACCTGTGTGGGTGGGGACATATGAACCACAGCCAAAACACAAATATTTATTTACAATATTTGTAAATGTTCAAAATATGCCAACAGTTCAAGAGAATGTGAATTTCCCAGCTTGACTCTTTCTCTTAAATTGGAGTGTATGTAAGTCCTGGGAAACTGCAGTACAGAGGTTAAGAAGACGCAGTTGCCTGCTGAACTGGTACAAGACAAAAATGACATCAGAATAGTCTTGTCAGATCCCACCGGCAAGGTTTATCAGAGAGACTATCATGTAAGATTTGGTAGACTGCCTATTTTATACTAAAATTAACCTTCAGGAAAATGCTTAAAACTATAAAAATATGTCATTAGCTTTCATGACTAGAACTAAAATGGCTGAAGAGCAGGACACCAAGTAGCTTCATTTCTGTTTACAGCTGCCAACTTCAATCCAATCAAGAATCTTTTAAAACATGGGTGTACAACCTGTAGCCCACAGGTTGCATACAACTCTCTAAGGCCTTAACTAAAGCCCCCACAGTTGCCCTGACACCCTGCTGCTATCCTACATTGATTGTTGGCCTTCTCTCCACCTCTTCCCCTGGCAATTCTCTTCTGAGAAATGTTTGGCCCGGTTAATGAATGAAACCATCATATTGTCAGTTCATTCATACTAGTGGATGGAAGGAAGGAATGGACAAAGGAAAGCTAGAGAAAGGAGAACTGGAAGTAGTAAAGTCCATTTTGTAATAATACTAACAATACACTAAATCCACCATTGCACCCAAAACTTCATCCCCCATTTGTGAGCTGCAGATATGAAGAAGCCATTTAACTGCATATTCTCCAAGGGAAGAGTGGGTCTGGGGCTGAAATTCTCCAACAGTTCAAGAAGATCTTGAAAAGGGAAATTTAAAGAAGACGTATCAGAAAACCTTATTTTCTGAGCAAGTGGGCCACCACAGCTCCAGCTCCAGCTCCTTCGTTTCTGCCTCAGTATGGTGTCAGTGTACTTAAAATGTGTGTGACAAATAATAGGTACTCCCCTCTTCCAGGGCATGCTGGAGTCACAGTTCTAATCTAATCCACAGTAGAGACTGCAACTATGTACTCTGGTACGTGGACACTTAGGCTATAAGGGCCCTAATGTCAGGGTTGATGTTACCTCTGGGTTTATAGCTCGTAGGGACTGGGTTGTCTTGCTGAGACCTATGCTCCGACAACATGCCCATTAATACCCAAATCCTCAGCACATTAACCCTTGTAATAGGAAAAAAATACAGTCTACAATCAAAGTGAATTATTACCTTGCCATAAAGAAAGAACAGGAAAGATCAAAGGGCTACCGCCATAGATGCCTGGAAGGCAGGAATTGAATTAAGTATGGCATACTCAGATGACAAGTCAGCAAACCATGTTACATGCTACAGTTAAGTTACTAATTTTCTTCTGTCAAAATAGCTAACACAGAATGGCATTTTGCAAGCAGATTGTTAGATATACACAAAACATCACTTAGCTTGCCTTTCTCTCATAGATTTTAAGGCAGGGGTGGGCAGAAAGTAGATATCCAGATGGTTGAGACTTCGATTCCCAGCATGCAGAGGCTACTTGTAGTTGAAGTCTCAAATGTATGCAAATTTGCCCACACGTGCTGTTTGCCCATACGTGCTTTAAGGGATTACAAATATATGTCTACCTGGCAAAACAGTGAATTTAGTACTCCTTTACCCTAATACAGCATTCCCCAACCTGATATCCTCCAGATGTTTTGAACTTCCATTCCCATAAGCCCTAGCCACCATGGGCAATCAACAGGGATTATGGGAGTTGTAGTCCATAACTTTTAGAGGGCAGCAGGTTGGGAAGACTACATTAATTAGAAGTTGGGGCAGATACTTCTGTTACAGCGGCTTGGTGTGGCTGAAGTCTTGTGTTTATGGGCTGATTAATTAGGAATTAGGTTGTATCCTCCCAATATTTTACAGGTAATAACAAAGGAACAGTTTTGTGTATTTTCAACACTCCTTCTCACCCCAAGTATCAAAAACCAGGTTCCCCTTTCTCCATACAATTACACATTCTTGTATGCTGCTTGTTGTGTTTCAGTTAGTCTACAGTAGTCTGCCCTAGCCCCACACTGATTTAATAGGGGAGATAGTATTTATTCTTAAAGTTAGAAGGGTATTGGAAAAAACTAATATCTAGGCTCTTTCTACACCATATTGGTGTAGAGGGAGAGAGTGGGGGGTGATCCTGGACTTACCTTCTTCTGGGATCATTCCCATCTCCAAATGGCCACCATGATGTCCGGGATGGAAGGAGGGACATCGTGCGAGTGGAGGTGACCATTTTTAAAAAAGCTGCAGGAGCTGAAGCACACTCGTGCTCCAGCAAAACTTAAGGTAAAAAATAAAAATAACAAAGCCCTGACCCCACTCCTCCTCCGATGGCCCTGAACTCCCCCCGTCCCATCTCCTACCCTCTGAAGACCCCCGCTACTCACGGGGAAGAGGGAAGAAGCCAGGATGGGCACCCACACTGCCCGCGGTCCTCAGGATAGTCCTGGAATTGTGGGTAAAGCCAGGATAACCAAAGTCTCAGTTATCCCGGGGAAATGGAGGGATAATCCCTCCCTGATCTTGAAATCCCCAAGGAGCCTCCCCCAATATGGTGCCTTCCAGATGGGTTAGACTACAATGTCAATCAGCCTTGCTCATTGGCCATACTGGCTGGGGCTGATGGGAATTGCAATCCAAACATTTGTCTCAGTGGAACACAAATTGTAAATTTGTAAATAATATATATCTTTTTTAAAAAAAAAAAAAAAGAAGGAGGTGGGGACTGGCGAGATAATGAAAAGACATTGCAGTGCTGGATGAGCAAGGTCAATAATGGGCCCTCATAATGACCAACTCCATGTCTGTTTTGCCAAGGAATCTGATGTCCAGGAGTTGCTGATTACACATCTTGAAAAAGTTCAAAGTGCCATATGGTTGAGTGTAGTAGTAGTAGTAGTACAACTACATTTGCCAACTTTGAATCATCCTCTTTAGCCATGCCTTTAAAAGCAGTGTGATGTGTAGGCATTAGTAGGGGACAATGCTTAACTTGTGGGATGTGTTGTGGTAGATCATCTGCTTTGCATGCAGAAGGTGCAAAGTTTTTCCCCAGTATTTCCAGGTAGGGCAAGAAAAACTCCTGCCTTGTAGTGGCTAGAGTGTTGGACTTGGAGTTGGGAGATCTGGGTTCTAGTCCCCACTCGGCCATGGAAACCCACTAGGTGACTTTGGGCCAGTCACAGACTCTCAGCCCAGCCCACCTCACAGGGTTGTTATTGTGAGTAGGCATGTGCTCCGCTCCGATTAGAAGCACAGAAGCAGGAGCGAATTGGCCTGCTCCGCCTTGCCCAGAGGCAGAGTAGAAGTGGACCGTGGACCCCTAGAAGCAAGGCGAAGAGAAGCACCCATTTTTTGGAGCTCCTCTTTCAGGCGGACCGCTCCGATCGCCATCTTGAAACATTTCACCCATAGGATTGCATTGCGGAAAAGAAAGGGGGATAACTGTGTTGTTTTTGAAGCTATCGTTCTAAAAATTCTTGTGCTCAGAGAGTCATGGATGGGGGTCATTTTGAGACTACTCTCAGCTCTCTGCATGGTGCGGGTCGCACGCTAGAATTTTTAAAAAAACCTGCGGGAAATACCTTTTTCGAAGGGCTGAGGGGCAGAGTCAACTCCCGGTCATGATCACATGATGCCAAAGTTGGAGGAGGGGATAGGCAAAATGGGTAACTTGGGATTCTGGGAAACTTCTCTTTCTTAGTCTGAACGGACTTTTCCCAGTGTTTTTTAAAACAGTAGCCCCACCAAATGCACAAACACAACCTGTGAAATCATATACTAAGCCAATAATAAGAGAGCACTGCTACCCACCCTAACTTTGGGGAACAACTGAAAAGATGTGGTGCAAGGGGATGAGCTCCCCTAGGGCATGCCATGTGGGCGTGCCCCCACTCTCTCCTGTACTTGGGGGGCTATCACAGCCCTCCAAAGAGAGTAACCCGGTGGAGCAATGCCTATCATGAGTTGAAGTGAGCGTTTACTTCTTAGTGGTGGAGCAATGTCTTTCATGAGTTGAACTGACAGCGTTGCTCCTTAAAAGACTGGTCACTAGGACCAGTCAAATTGGCAGCTGCTTCCCCCTCCCCCGGGCACATCCCCCTATTACTGGTAAAAGACAGAATTAGCCTTTTTTTAAAAGTTCTTCTTGTTGTTTATTCAGCAACACTGCTGCTTTTAATTCCACCCCTCCTTTGTTTATTTATTTATTTATTTATTTATTCCATTTTATATGCATTACTGGCTTATCCTTGGATCACTTCCTTATGCCCCCAGAAATGTCTGCTGCCTGCCTGCCTTCCCTCCCTCTTCCCCTGCCCACCTCGCAGGGATGTTGTGTGTGTCCGGCTTTGACTCAGGGGAGAAGTCCTTCCTGCGCTCAAGTTAGACTTTTGGAAGTTCCAAATCCATTTTTCAAGTGTGGAAGAAGATTTCATAGGTTTATCTGTACTCCCCAATTCATGGCATGTTGGGATTTCCTTGAAACGGCCCCATTGAGATGTCTGCAGGTTTAAGCCCTGCCAAAAATCAGGGGATGATGGGACTGCCTTGAGTCTTGGCATGCGTGTATCCCTGGATAAGCTCTCATGGTGGTGAGTTTGAGGTTTCTAACGTGCAAATTGACGGAGCTATGTAAAGGGGTGTGAATGGGGTGCCCAATTTTCATAAATTCCCCAATAATCAGGGGATGATGGGACTGCCTTGAGTCTTGGCGTGGGTATGTATCCCTGGATAAGCTTTCATGGTGGTGCGTTTGAGATTTTTAACATGCAAATTGATGGAGCTATGGAAAGGGGTGTGAATGGGGTGCCCGATTTTCATAAATTCCCCAAAAATCAGGGGATAATGGGACTGCCTTGATTCTTGGCGTGCGTACGTATCCCTGGACAAGCTATCATGGTGGTGAGTTTGAGATTTTTAACGTGCAAATTGACGGAGTTATGGAAAGGGGTGTGAATGGGGTGCCTGATTTTCATAAATTCCCCAAAAATCAGGGGATGATGGGATTGCCTTGAGTCTTGGCGTGCATGTGTATACCCCCATGAGGTGTTATGGTGCCAAACTTGAGGTTTCTAACTTTCACAGAAAAAAAGTTGTATACTTTTTTAGCTTAATGCAAGCCTATGGGGGGGGGAAACGGAGCTCGGATCAGGATCCGGAGCTCCGAGCGGAGCGGAGCGGACATAGGCGGAGCGGGGGCGGGGCGGAGCGAGCCGATCTGCAAATCACAGATCTGGAAGAGAAGCGGAGCGGGGGGTCTGTGCACACCCCTAATTGTGAGGATAAAATGGAGAGGAGATGGGGAATTATGTATGCTGCCTTGGGTTCCTTGAAGGAAAAAAGGTGGGATATAAATGCAATAATAAAATAAATAAATAAAATAAATAGATGGATTTCTTTACATCAGGCTGTCATTAATGTCAGAGTAGTGGGCCAGGCTAGTTGGCAACTGGAGCTACAGCCCCGAGCAGAGTTAAAATGGTGTGCAGCACCAAACACTTGTTGAAAGACAGCAAGTTTTCTCTCTCTCTGCTGTGTGTCCTGCACAGTGGAATACAATCACATGTGATCACCACCATCAACAATTGCATGCAGTGTGCTACACATTTGCTGGGCTTTCCATGCAGGAGGTTGGAGGTGGTGTCAAGCCAGTTTCATCGTCAGATGGTGCGACCCACTTCACGTTACATTCGTCTTCAGCTTACCAACCCCCGCCCAGTGTAATTTCACATAACCACAGAGTACAAATTCAAGACTCACAGAAACATGGCTACTAGAAAAGCAAAACCAATGTATTCAATGA
Organism: Elgaria multicarinata webbii; assembly: GCF_023053635.1. NCBI lineage: Eukaryota > Metazoa > Chordata > Lepidosauria > Squamata > Anguidae > Elgaria > Elgaria multicarinata. Next base: position 19,956,669 of record NC_086177.1, read on the forward strand.
AGAAATCCATTGCAGAACATTTATTAGTATCGGTGGGCTGAACTTTATAAAGAGATACACCTTACCCTAACAAGTCAAGTTTCATTAAAGAGACCCTCGTTGTTGCTTTTCCGCCCTTATGGTGTTGTTTTCTTTCTTCGGCGAAGTGCAAGACAAGTATATGAAAATAAGATGTGTTGGCGAGCTGCCAATGCCCTGCACCAGCTGCACTGCCAGGTGGGACATTATGCTGTTTGACAGAAAAACCGCCGTTCAAGTGCCTAATTTCATTGTTTGCTTGCAGCAGGAGGTGTGATGATTTTTTTTTTCTGAAGGGTTAGTGGGTAAGTTAGCAGCAATTAATCCTTGTGTCAGGCAAGGCTGCTGTTGCAAGCCTTGTTAGTAGCTAAAAAAGAAAGCCTTCACATTGCTTGATTTCTTTGGATTTCAAGTGAGATGGAGAGTAATACCATTTTCTCCCCAGTTGGCTGCAGTTCTTGCACTAATGGGGAACCACAGTGAGAAATCCAGAGGTTTTTGTGGTAGTGATGAAGCTATGATGCAGGTTGTCATGGTAAGGGCCCAAACATGCATTACTTTAAATCTGTATCCAGCAGCTACATCTTTTTTCAGGTCTTAAATGTCCCCTACCTAAGCATGGGCAAACAAGAGATGTTTGAGATTGCTAGAGTTCTCCAAATGTCAGCTCACCACTTGTCTTGTGCTCGATTCCGATCGCTTCTTGTTCTGTGCGCACACGTGTGCAAATAGAGCAGCAAACGGAAGTAACATTTGTGCAACCTTCCTCCATAGACTAACGTAAAGCTCTTAGTCGACAGGGCGAAATTTGCACAAAATCAAACGGGGAAGGTTGCACAAAGCAGATGCAAGCACATGTTTGGCAATTTTCAAACATTTTTGGCAGACAGGTACTTACAATCACATTCAGGGCTGCAAACAGGGCTTGCTCTCATATTTTGCGAGCAAAAATGAAATTCTCATACATCCCTACCTGCTTCCCCCAAATGCTGCTAGTCACAGATATAAAGTAATGTCTGGTTTGGCCCTGAGTCATATATCCTAACACTGAGATGGACAACACATGATCAAGAGACGGCCAGTTTGACTTGCCCAGTGGCCTTCCTGAAGTAGTTCCACTACAGCTCCCAGCATCTCTGGCCATTGGCCACGATGGTAAACCCTTTGTGCAGACAGACATGAGCTATGTCTATAGACAAACTCATCTGGAGAAAAGTTGTTCCAATATTTCCATGTGATTTCAAAAATAAAATAAAACCACGGATTAATACTTTTAACCAAAAACTTTAAGCACGCATTTGGTGCCAGCTCCAGGTTTTGGGTGCCTTCAAAAAGTCTCCTTAAATGCCCCCACCTTGCTTCAGCGAGTCTACATTTTTGTCACCACTGTGACCAGATGTTCCTGCTCCTTTTCTTCATCATTGCTATCACTTCCTTCCTCTCACCAACACTGTTGTCTGACCCAGAGCAAGCTGACCCAGGTAGGTGAACAAGCAGGTTGCAGTTCTGAAGAGAAGGAGCATCTCTAGTGGCTTCTGGTCAGTGGACCCCCGGTTGGAATTTGGGCCATTGGCAAGTGCCCAGCCATGCTGACCCTTGATACCAGCCCATCATGCGTTAATGCTAGGAGATAATATTTCTATTAAGGCCAACCCTGCTGCACACATTCCATCTTTCGAAAGGCTCCCCCAAATTCAGTTCAACTGGCTGCCGAACAACTTATCGGCACACAGGTTTGCGACCATTCCTTTCTGTGAAAATCTGTGATAATAAGACTTGGCAAAGCAATAACACACCTTCAAGATTCTAGTCTTATTGCAGAAGAAAGCGAGGAAGGATTATATGATTATGGAACATAAATTAAGACAAAACTGAATACAAAAACTGTACCCACACAGAGAACAGAAGTCATTTGCCTGTTTCGTTTAAAATCCTGATGCTTAGTATGAGGAAAGAGGCATACAAATGATTAGAGATGCTACGTTATTTGGTTGGATGTTGAGAGAAGAAAGCTGGCACAATTATTTATTTGATGCTAAATACTAAATCAGTTTCATACCTGTTCGAGCCCCGTCCAGCTCTAATCACAGATAACTACTTTGTCAAAACAACTAAACTTTGTCAAAACAACTGAAGTTTGCACCCCAATTAGCATTGTAACACATTGGCCCCATTCAGAAGACACCTTAAACCACAGCTTTAACCATGGTAGTTACACCAGAAAGCCAGGCCGTGTTCAGAAGGCAAAAAGCCTTATTCACCATGGTGAAAGCCATGGTTTAAGGTGTCTTCTGAACACAGCCTGGCTTTCTGGCTTAACCACCGTGGTTAAAGCCATGGTTTAAGGTGTCTTCAGTTAATTCCATGGAACTCGAACAACCTTGCTGCAGCAGGGCAAAGCAGTTTAAATGTTGATGTACAAAAATAAAGCTTGAGACAAAATCCCTCTTCTCTCAGTGCCAACCATTTTACACGTGACACATTCAGGAAAGGATGTCCCCCCCCACCCCCCGAGACCAACATTTTGACAGAATTAATGGGGGGGGATTTAGTGTGGTGGTAAACACTGGCAGTTTCCCTCCACCCCCCTCACATTCCTCCCTCTACTTCAGCCATTCTATTTTTGCTGCTTTTTGTAGTGGAGCTCTTTGCCTCCATCTAACAGCTGCCAGTCTGCCCGCACTCACCCACCCATCCCCAGAAGCCCTCTCAAAATGTTTTCTGCTTCTATGGGCATTCTAGTGGGTGGGGAAATGGTGGGCATCAGTTTCTGGCTGCAAAAAAAAAAAAAAACGCTCTGCTGCTGCCACCATCACTAGAAGCAGCAAAAATACAGGTGAGGGAGAGAGAAAGAGACACACAAAGAGAGAGAGGAACATAGGAATACTGGGTCAGACCATTAGTACATCTTACCCAGTACTGTCAACACCAACTGGAAGCAGCTCTTTGGGGTTTTTCCAACCCTATCTGGAGTTATTGAGGACTGAATCTGGAATCTTCAGCATGCTCTACCTCTGAGCTTTGCTTCCTCCCATTTGCTCCCACTGAAGTAAGTGGAAATAATTTTGTCGGGCTAGCAAAATTTCTCAAGTCGGCTTGCATGCATGCCTGTTTCTTCGGACTGTGTGTCCCCATGCTGACTACAACAAGAAAACCAACTATACTACAAACATGACTTAGGCTTGCGTGGAAGAATGGGCTGTATGTGGAACAAACGGACTGTGTGTCTTACATTTCTGCTTTTCTGTAATCCCAACCATGCAAGTGAAAGTTAGATGAGGAGAAAGCACAGGAGATTTGTGACCACTGAGATAGAGTCAGTCAGTTTAAGGGCCTGTGGCAGAAGGCTAGTAGCTCTGAGTGGAAGGATGAGTTCCAATTACATCAAGAGATGCACTTCAAGGAACTCTTGCCCACAGAGGCGATTGCAAATCCAATAGTCTTTGCTCACCTCCATGGTAGTCGTAGCACCAACTGCATATTTGAAATCGAGTTACAGGTGAAAATCATGGAAATCACCATGCAAAGGATTGAACTGTGACTTCCAAATTCAGCACTAAAACCGTCCAGTCGACATTCCATACACTTTACTTCTGGTTTCCCAAAACAAAACCAGCCTGAGTGGGTGTCTATACGACTTCACATTAGTGATGCAAGCTGTCAAAGCCTGGCTGTTTTGCTCCTGCAGGGTTGTGCCATGTTATCCCCACTTGCAGGAGTAAGTGTGGGGGTTATATTGATCACATTGGGGGGGGGAGCCTCCTCCACCTTCCTCCTTGGCCATCTGGCTCCTTCTTTCAAATGGGCCTTGCATTCTCTTTGCACATGGGGAGGAAGCAAGCGCCCACACTGGCCATGGTTAGACCAGGCCTATATCCCAGGATCATCCCTGTGCATCCAAATGACACACAGGGGATACCAGGAGCAGGCAGGGACGACCCCTCCATTTGTCTGGGATAATCCTTAGGTCTAGCTAAGGCCAGTGACACAGCTGCCCCAGTGCCTCCACCCTGGCCAGCTTTCCTCAGCATGCTGCTACCTGTCCTTCCCTGGAACTTTCCAAAAGGGAGACTCTTCTCCCCACTCCAGAGGCAGCACAGGGGTGTTCAAGCAGCCATTCAGCTCTTTCCAACATTCACTCAAATGCAGCAGTACGCAGGTCAAACTTGCATGTGCATCTGTGTGTGTTGGGCTGACCCTGAAAGCATTCATGTCAGTTGCAGCCTTTCAGAACTAACCAAATGATGCAGCAGTGAACACAAATGTGAAGAATACTCAAATAAGGGTCATTCTGCTCCATTGAACCATTTACAATGGTGGGCACAAAGGCAATTTAACAGGAAGGCATAACAAATGAATCCCAATATAGTTTGACAACGGGTGCTCCTTCATCTGTCTTTTCACACACCACTTAAGGTCCAGGGGCACCATCTGGCCCTCCTGGTATTCCATTGCAACCCTCTAACATTCTTCCCATGGCCCCACCACCTTTCCTCCAAGCATCAACTGTTTAGTGATATCCTGACTTTAACTTATTAGTTGCTGTTGCTTCTTCTTCTTCTTCTTCTTCTTCTTCTTCTTCTTCTTCTTCTTCTTCTTCTTCTCCTCCTCCTCCTCCTCCTCCGCCTCCGCCTCCGCCTCCGCCTCCGCCTCAGGCTTAGTTACTAGCAGAGAGATTTGAAATACAATATCCTTTTGGACCTCTGAGCAGCTTTTGATACCATTGACCATGATATCCTTCTGGAACACCTGAGAGGTTTGGGAATCAGGGGCACTGTGTTTCAGTGGTTCTGGTCCTACCGCTCAGGTAGGTTCCAGATGGTGATGCTCAGGGATAGCTTCTCCTCAATGAAAGAGCTGTTGTATGATGTACCATAAGGTGCCATCCTATCCCCAATGCTGTTTAACATCTACATGAAACTGCTGGGAGAGATCATCCAGAGGCATGGGGCGGGGTGTTATCAGTATGCCGATGACAACCAAATATACTTCTCTGTGCCTTTGACAACAGCATCAGCTAAGGATAGTGTGTCTCCTCTGAATGAATGCTTGGAGGTGGTAATGGGCTGGATGAGGAAAAACAAACTGAAGCTGAATCCAGACTAGACGGAGGTGCTTGTTGTCAAAGGTCCCAACCTGGGTTTAGAGGTGTGACAACCAGTTCTGGATGGGGTTACACTCCCCCTGAAAGACTGCATTCACAGTTTGGGGGTGCTCCTGGACCCGCCACTCCAAATGACAGCTCAGATAGACACAACGGCCAGGAGTGCCTACAATCAGCTTTGGATGATATGCCAGACACGCCCCTTCCTAGAGTTGGAAGACCTAAAGATGGTAGTGTACATGCTGGTAACTTCGTGGCTCGACTTCTGCAATGCGCTCTACATAGGGCTACCTTTGTGACTAGTCCAGAAACTTCAACTAGTGCAAAATATGGCAGCCAGGTTGGTCACCAGTACACCTAGGGGTGACCATATTGCACCAGCTTTAAAATCACTACACCGGCTGCCAGTTAGTTTCTGAGTGAAGTATAAAGTTTTGGTTATTATCTTTAAAGCCCTACATGGTTTGGGTCCAGGTTACCTGGAGGATCATCTTTTCCTGTAAAATCTGCCCCACACATTTAGGTCCTCTGAGAAGGGTTTACTTCAGCCAGCAAAAACTAGATTAACAACTGTTACCCAGAGGACCTTCTCTGCTGCCACTCCCAGACTGTGGAATGGCCTGCCAGGAGAGATTTGCCAACTCAGTAGTCTTTCTGAATATAAAAAAGCAATAAAGACTGATCTCTTCTGGCATATTTTTGTATTCTATGTTGTTCCCCACCTTCATCCAGAGGGAGAGGTGGTTAAGAAATTATTATTATTATTATTATTATTATTATTATTATTATTATTATTTCTTGTGTTTTCACCCCTCTTAGGGCCCCATCAACCACTGGAAATTGTCTGCAAATTGTAGACCCTGCGCCTGCACAACAACAACAACCCACACCCTGGAAAATGTGTGGAAAATCTTCTGACTGTCCCCTGTTTGAAGAGCTATCAGAGGACAACTCTCTCTTTGAAGTTGTCCTGTATTTGAAGGGTGGTGCAGTGCAAGTCCACCAGAAAGAAGAGCCTGGGCCTTGAAGTTACCCATCAGCAGTGAGCACATGGACAGCAAATTGCACAGTTACACAGATTGCTCAGGTCACAGTCTTCTCCAGTCTATGGTGAGATATATTGTATTCCTAATTTAATAATAGCAAACATTTCTAAAATTGCATCTATACACGCAAATTAGCATATACAAATGTTATATAAATCTACATTCATTTTTGTCTTCCTTTTTGTGATGCATTCCCTCTTTTTTGGCAATGTATCTGTGTCTACCCTAGACAGTGTTGCCCCCCCCCCCTTCAAATGCCCAGTCATGCCACCCTCTGGAACTGGTCTGCTTATCACACGTTTGCCATTTTATGCATGATTACTCAACACTAAATTCCTTGACACTCTCCTGGTTGAGGATAATCTTAGAGTGACATAATACTTTATGTAGCCATCATGTTTGCTGTAGCTATACTGGTGTTACACCTGGGTCTCCTTCGATATATATAAAAAATGCAACCTAATCAAGTGCATGTTTACTCAGAAGTAAATCCCGCTGGATTCCAGCAATATAGAAGTGAATGTAGATTATGTTTCACTTAGGGATACTAAGTTGGATTCAAAAGCAAGCAATCTTTCCCTGGAGTTATTTTTCAATTCTAATGATTTTATTATTATTATTATTATTATTATTATTATTATTATTATTATTATTATTATTATTTATTTATATAGCACCATCAATGTACATGGTGCTGTACAGAGTAAAACAGTAAATAGCAAGACCCTGCCGCATAGGCTTACAATCTAATAAAATCATAGTAAAACAATAAGGAGGGGAAGAGAATGCAAACAGGTACAGGGTAGGGTAAGCAGGCACAGGGTAGGGAAAAACTAACAGTAGAAAGTAACAGTAGAAGTCTGCACAGCATCAAGTTTTAAAAGCTTTAGGAAAAAGAAAAGTTTTTAGTTGAGCTTTAAAAGCTGTGGTTGAACTTGTAGTTCTCAAATGTTCTGGAAGAGCGTTCCAGGCGTAAGGGGCAGCCGAAGAAAATGGACGAAGCCGAGCAAGGGAAGTAGAGGCCCTTGGGCAGGTGAGAAACATGGCATCAGAGGAGCGAAGAGCACGAGCGGGGCAATAGTGTGAGATGAGAGAGGAGAGATAGGAAGGAGCTAGACCGTGAAAAGCTTTGAAGGTTAACAGGAGAAGTTTATATTTGTGCGTGTGCGTGTGCACGTGCGCACACACACACACACACACACACACACGCACACACACGTGCTTGTCTGTGTTAAAGACTACATCCCTCTTTCATCAACCAGCTGATGCACAAATTGCAGTTGTAGAATTCATTGTACCCATAAGAATTAATAACGCATATTGCAGACTATTAAAGCATTCAGTAAGAAATGTGTGGCAGCAGACCCATCTCACAATTGCCTCAATGGGAAAAATATGATAATAATTTGCTTTTTGATAAGAAATATGTCAAATAAACATTTGTTTAAAGCTGCAGTTAGGTGATCCTCAGGGCATTGCATATATCCCACAACTGCCTCAATGGGGGATGTAATAATGAACTGCTTTATCAACAGAGCAGAACCCTCCCCCAGCCCGCACCCAGAAATCCTGCAGTTTTTCAATTTAAAATAGCTGAATGTGGGTGTTCAGGGCAGAACAGGGATTCTGTTGGTGTATTGCCCACTTGAGTGCTCAACAGTCTCCCTTCCTGAACTAGCCAAGGTGGTCTCAGGACTTCTACAGCTTGTTCCGCTTGGCCACGTTCACACACATGCTGAGGCCATCTTGTAGGGAGTGGCTCAGGACTCCGTGGCTTCCATGGCAACGAGTTTGTCCCAATTTAGGGTGACCATATGAAAAGGAGGACAGGGCTCCTGTACCTTTAACAGTTGCATAGCAAAGGGAATTTCAGCAGTTGTCATTTGTATGTATGGAGAACCTGGTGAAATTCCCTCTTCATCACCACAGTTAAAGCTGCAGGGGCTATACTGCAGCTATACTGTGACCAGATTTAAAAGAGGGCAGGGCACCTGCAGCTTTAACTGTTGTGATGAAGAGGAAATTTCACCAGTTTCTCCATATTTACAACTGACACCTGCTGAAATTCCCTTTTCTATGCAACTGTTAAAGATACAGGAGCCCTGTCCTCCTTTTCATATGGTCACCCTATCCCAATTACTATCTGGCTCCACTCATTCAGGAGGGAACACTTCAATTTTGTTTTCTGTGTAGGGTTGGATGATGGTGATCTGGGGGGTGGAGGAACTTGGATAGTTCCTTTGTCATGGCGAGATCAACACCTGGTTGGATTTAGGCTCACTGAGATTCAGAGGATCTGCAGAGCATCTGCAATTAAGATGATCAACCTCCAGAGACTGATGGATTCAGTTGCTTTTCTGATGGTGCGTGGGGATTTTCCTTTTACCGTGGCAGATGTTCTGTTGAAACCTCTGGAATGGAGAAATGGTCCAGTGATTGACACGATCATTCCTGAGTGTCCTCTCCCACAGAGTGGAGCAACTACGGACAATGAAACAAGTGGGATATCAACTAGGGTGACATTGGTGGAAAACTCAGAATGAATCCAATCAAATGCAGGCTAGGACTCATTTGGAAGCCTACTCCATGACAATTAAGTGATGAAAAAATTGTACTTCTCAAGGGATGGCCGTCATGGGGAAATCCAGCTTTGTTTAGGCTCACCATATTTTGAGCCCCTGGCTCAGCTTGCGTTTGTGAGCTGAACCACAGGCTTCATCCTGAAATCTAGGAACTTCCTTGGTGTTTTTTTTTTAAAAAAATCATCATTTATGCTAATTGCTGCTGCAATTTGCATAAATTACGCAATTTTCGGCTGTAGTTTGCTTAATTTGCACAAATCTCAAGCTTGCAGGTAAGCAAGCCAGAGTCCAGGGCGAAGAGGCTTTTGGTGGCTTCCATTTCCATTGACCATGGTATCCTTCACAGGCATCTGTATGAGAGGGGACTGGGAGGCACTGTTATATGGTAGCTACGGTCCTTCTTGGAGGGGCAATCACAGAAAGTGGTGCTGGGAGGCTCCTATTTGACACTGTTGCCATTGGCCTGTGGTGTCTCTTCAGCTTCCATCTTATCCCCCATGCTATTTAACATTTACATTAAAACGCGGGGAGAGATTATCCAGGGTTTGGGGGTTGTGCCACAAGTATGCTGATGAAACCCAACTCTATCTCTCCTTTCCATCTAAATACCAGGGAAGATGTTCTGGTTCTAAATTGGTGCTGGATGTTGTTAATGGACTAGAAGAGAGCAAACAAACTGAAGCTTAATCTTCACAAGGCAGAAATACTTTTGGTTAATTGAAAACAGTTCAGGCAATAGAAATTCAATCTGTGCTGGATGAGGTTGCATTCCCCCTGAAGGTTCAGGCTCAGACTTTGGGTATACTCATGGACATGGATCTGAACCTAGATACCCAGGTCTCAGTGGTGGCCAGGAGTTTGTTTGCATAGCTAAGGCTAGTGTCCCAAATATGCACAAGCCTGGAGATGTCTTATCTGGTGACAGTCACATATGCCTTATGCACAGTTACATCTCGTTTGGGCTACTGTAACGTGTTCTACATGGGGCTGCCTTTGAAAACTGTTCAGAAACTTAAGCTGGTCTAGAATGCTGTGGCTAGACAGTTGACCAGTTAGAGGGAGCACACTACTCCCTTCTTACAACAATTTCAGTGGCTGCCAGTCTGTTTCCAGTCAGAAACACCACCAACACACATTCAAAATAAGTTTTAAACTGCCCTGAGAATATGGTAGAAAAATGGAAGCCCCTTTCATCAGGAAAGACAACTTTCAGGAAATTTCTGATATTTTTCTTTTCTTACTCCCTAGAAATAAAAGGACACTTTTCAGAATGTTCTGTATATTTTCTTCAACATTATTTTTTGTGGTGGCTGCATTCTCTCCCCCTCAATGCCCTGGAGTGATGGTAGGTATATGGGGCATTGTGGAGGATGCAAAATGGGGCCAAGCTACCAATACAGTTGATGCTGTTGCCTCTTGCTGTCACAGAGCAAAACAAAAAACCAACACCTCCCCAAAATAGAAACAGGGGGAAAAGAAGAAGAAGCTGTTCTGCAACCCTTGCCAATGGTGACACCTATCTGTAAGAAATTGTTGGAGAATTTATCCTCCCACTGGAGAAATTCAGTGAAATTGTCCCCCCCCCCCAATTCCTCTACCTTCAAATACGGTGGAGAATTTTGAGAGGCCACTTGGGGCATGTCTAGATGAGGGGGGTGGAGGGCAACAATCTCATGATTTTATGATCGTGAGATCATCACCCTTGTCTACACGTGGCACGTGACATTGTGGCCACCATTTTGGATTTTTTTTAAAAAAAGGCAAAAGAGTACATGAGTACTCGAAAAATAGGTAAGTTTTTTTTTAAAAAAACAACCTTGCCCTCACCCCGCCCCACCCCCAATGGGCACAGAGCTCCTGAGGAACTCCACGCCCCATGCCCAGTTCCTGGCTCCTTGCGGTTACTCGCGAGGAGCCAGGACAAACCAGCAACAGCAGGCCACATGTTCTGCACTCTCAGGATCTTTCTGAAACCGCGGAAAAATTGGAATGTATCTGTAGGGCGATATCCCGGGCCAAGGGAGGGATCTTCCCTCCCTGCTTCCAGGATGGCCTGTGCATCATGTGGATGCACAGGGATGATCCCAGGGCAATCACCGGGATATCGCCCCATCTAGCCATGTCCTTGCACACAGCTCTAATACAAATGCCCATGGCAATACAATCTTTCAATGAGCCTGTAGCTGGCACCACTTTCCCATGAGCAAGTGCCCACAAATCCAATGTTGCTCTTGAGCTCTTCTCATATTATGTATGTGCTTTGTGTATGCACTTATGTATCAAGGAAAGGCACCCAAACGGAACTGAAACTGTTGCACAACCAGCAATATTACGCATGCATTTGTGTATGCCAAATGTCAATGTGCATGCACTAGCTGGCTACCATAATATACATCCATATCTGAGTCACTCCGTGGTCTATTTGAGCGGAGCTCAGAGTACGGGGAGGCAAAACAGAAAACACTGCAGAAATAAAGTGGCAGGTTTCGTAAACGCTTGTATTTGCAAAACTCACAAACAACCAATTTACAAAATCTCTAACTTTTAAATTCATTTAATTCAATTGCATTTTACAGAAGTTTTCTCCACTTCAGTGAACACCAAGCTGAGCTAAGCACTAAAAATATGTCTTGAAGTTCATGCTATTAACCTAGACAAAGGGAGGGGGAGCAAGTACTTAAAACCCTAAAGATGTTTTGCACACCCTCATCCTCAGGCATTATGTGAAATAAGAGACAGCTGCTACAATGGAACTTTCTCAAATACATGGTTAAATGGTGTCTGGACCTAAAAAAACAGTGCTTTGCAGCCAGGGCACATAGGATTTGGCACTAGCTTCTCTAGTCATTGAGAAGAAAGAAGTAGACACCAATGTTGGGGTATAACTAGAAACAGCTTTTTTTCATTCAGAGTCATTTTGAATCAGCAAAAAATGGGATGGGAGCAGATGCCATGATTCTAACAACACTTCTTTGCCCAAGGTGCATCTCTCCAGGTTGCTTTTTAGCTCATATCAGGACTAAGAGGGTTTCTAAGATCTAACAGTTGGCCCAAACCTGCTGGGTGGTCCCCACTCCATCCATGTACTTCCAATAATGGGATTATCAAAGCTTATATTTAATAGGCCCTTTCTCAACTGCCTGCCAAAGTTGTGATGTTTATACTCTGCATGAATATATATATATATATATATATATATATATATATATATATATATATAAGCTAATACCACGGAGAAGTCAAAAACTGCAAAACAGGACAGAGTGAAAAATCCAGTCCCAACTCCCCAAAGGATAGCCAATGAATGCCTACGGTAACCCTGATCCCTGAGACGATGGGTCACTCCCCCAGGCCCGGCTGACTGAGATTGGGCTATGTATACAAAGGATTACATAGCTCTTGCCAAATTGTGTTGACAGGCTTGCTTTAAATTTTGCAAGACTCCACAAATTCCAGGTCTGACAAGATTTCACGCCCCTTTCATCTGATCACAGTCCAGCATGAGACTAACCTAAAATCATTGTCCAGGAAGCCAAACTCCCATCTTCAGAAGAGGCTCCTGCATTAATGGTTCAGGGAAAGGACTCAGTTACAGAAAGTGTAATGATACTTCCATCTCCTTAGGACATCATTTCCTAGGAAAGTGTCAGTGATTTGCCCCTTCTGCATCCAGAGCAAGCCACATTACTGTTCTCTGACTCTGAGGACTCCAGGCATGAAGACACCTGTATGCCACAACTACTCACATATTGCTACAGATTGAGGCTGATAAAAAAGATCTGTCCCCTTTAACAAACAAAGAGGAATCTGTTTATGGGGTGGAGCTTTCCTTGGTCCAGCTCCTGGACTTTGGTCCATTTTCCACTGTGGATTCCATCAAGCTTGGCCAGTTTGCAGATTTTCTGTATTTTGTAATTTGTGCAAATTATTTATTTATTTATTTAATTTATATACCGCCCCAGAGCTGAAGCTCTCTGGGCAGTTTACAAAAGTTAAAAACAGTGAACATTAAAAAGTATACAAAATTTAAAAAGCATCAAAAACCACATTATAATTATGTGTAATTTCTGCAAAGTATGCAAACTGCAACTGCAATTTGTGCCAATCTATTTGCACAAATTATTGCATACCATATATATATATATATATATATATATATATATATATATGTTCCTGCAACCATTTATTTGAGATAAGTTCCATTGCAGCAGGTGTCAGCCTACAAATGGAAACCATAGCCATAGCTAGACCTAAGGTTTATCCCTGGATCATCCAGGAGTCAAACCTGTTCATCTAGGTGACACACAGGGGATCCAGTGCTCAGGCAGGGGCAAACCCTGGATGATCCCAGGATAAACCTTAGGTCTAACTGTGGCCTAAGTCGGGTACGCTGGGGAACTCCATTTTGCAAAAAGAGAAACAGATTTCCTAGTGATGGACATCCCTAAGTCAGTGTCCAGGGCTAATCAGCCACAACCTGCTGCTTGTTAGATAGGGCAACCATATGAAAAGGAGGACAGAGCTCCTGTATCTTTAACAGTTGCATAGAAAAGGGAGTTTCAGCAGGTGTCATTTGTATATAGCTGTACAATGTAGCTGCTCGCCCATGCAACAAAATTGTGCACTTCCCCTTCCTGTGTTAATGGTGGCCACCACTAATGCAATGGGGGCATTGTGCAATTTCTGGAGCCTCTGTAAATTGTGCACTTCTAGGGTGACCATATGAAAAAGAGGACAGGGCTCCTGTATCTTTAACAGTTGTATTGAAAAGGGGATTACAGCAGGTGTCATTTGTATATAGAGAGAACATATTGAAATTTCCTCTTCATCACAACAGTTAAAGCTGCAGGTTCCCTGCCCTCTTTTAAATCTGGTCACTCTAGGATAGCTCCTGCAACTTTAACTGTTGTGATTTCACCAAGTTCTCCATATATACAAATGGCACTTGCTGAAATTCCCTTTTCTTTGCAACTGTTAAAGATACAGGAGCCCTGTCCTCTTTTTCATACGGTCACCCTATGCACTTCCCCTCCCCCCCGCAACAATGGCAGACTTAAAAGTCCCCATTGATGCAAGGATAAAGGTGTGAATGCTCCATGTACTGCTAGAGATTGTTTACCCCAGTAGTCCATCCAGGGCCATTCCTATTACTAAGCAGACTGAAGGAAACAGTTCAGGTGGTGGAACAGAAAAGGCAGATGGCTGAATTTTACACAAATATGTGTAATTTCTGCAAAGTATGCAAACTGCAACTGCAATTTGTGCCAATCTATTTGCACAAATTATTGCATACCATATATATATATATATATATATATATATATATATGTTCCTGCAACCATTTATTTGAGATAAGTTCCATTACAGCAGGTGTCAGCCTACAAATGGAAACCATAGCCATAGCTAGACCTAAGGTTTATCCCTGGATCATCCAGGAGTCAAACCTGTTCATCTAGGTGACACACAGGGGATCCAGTGCTCAGGCAGGGGCAAACCCTGGATGATCCCAGGATAAACCTTAGGTCTAACTGTGGCCTAAGTCGGGTACGCTGGGGAACTCCATTTTGCAAAAAGAGAAACAGATTTCCTAGTGATGGACATCCCTAAGTCAGTGTCCAGGGCTAATCAGCCACCACCTGCTGCTTGTTAGATAGGGCAACCATATGAAAAGGAGGACAGAGCTCCTGTATCTTTAACAGTTGCATAGAAAAGGGAGTTTCAGCAGGTGTCATTTGTATATATGGAGAACCTGGTGAAATTCTCTCTTCATCACAACATTTAAAGCTGCAGGAGCTATACTAGAGTGACCAGATTTAAAAGAGGGCAGGGCACCTGCAGCTTTAACTGTTGTGATGAAGAGGAAATTTCCCCAGGTTCCCCATATATACAAATGACACCTGCTGAACTTCCCTTTTCAATACAACTGTTAAAGATACAGGAGCCCTGTCCTCCTTTTCATATGGTCACCCTATGTTAGAGCAACCTACAGACAAGCTCTACTAAGAGATCTCTGGGCTGCTGTCCTGTTCTTGACTCCCTGGGAAACCTGACTTCTTCTTGGTCAGAATCCAGTTGAACCTGACTTGCCCATTTATTTTATTTATTTATTTATTTATTACATTTTTATACCGCCCAATAGCCGAAGCTCTCTGGGCGGTTCACAAAAATTAAAATCATCATAAAACAACCAACAAGTTAAAAATACAAATACAAAATACAATATAAAAAGCACAACCAGGATAAAACCACGCAGCAAAATTGATATAAGGTTAAAATACAGAGTTAAAACAGTATAATTTAAATTTAAGTTAAAATTAAGTGTTAAAATACTGAGTGAATAAAAAGGTCTTCAGCTGGCGACGAAAGGAGTACAGTGTAGGCGCCAGGCGGACCTCTCTGGGGAGCTCATTCCACAAGCGGGGTGCCACAGCGGAGAAAGCCCTCCTCCTAGTAGCCACCTGCCTCACTTCCTTTGGCAGGGGCTCACGGAGAAGGGCCCCTGTAGATGATCTTAAGGTCCGGGTAGGTACATATGGGAGGAGGCGTTCCTTCAAATAACCTGGCCCCAAACCGTTTAGGGCTTTAAATGTCAATACCAGCACTTTGAATCGGGCCCGGAACTGGACTGGCAGCCAATGAAGTTGTAAAAGGACTGGCGTAATGTGATCTTGGTGTGAACCAAATCCATAGCTGATACCCTCTTAGCTAGGACTCAGCAGGGCCCAACAACGGTAAGCCATCACTGTGACAGAACATTCATTTGCTGCATGTGAAGCCTCCTAAGCATCAAGGAAGTCAACTGGCAATACCCAAAGGCTTCAGACTACAAGAAGTGCCACCTTTTCCTGCCCTAGAATCCCTCTCCTATTCAGTAAGGGGGAGGTTTTGAGTCATCACTGAGGATTTCAAAGCCAGTGACCTGGCCTGAAGAGCAGAAGCTGCTCTCTAAGCTTACACCACTTGCAGTCAGGGATACTGTAGTTTAACTGGGCTTTTATCTTGTGTTTCAAATAGGGATGGATGAATTCACCTCCATCTGTGCTGCACATTGTGTGCCGCTGTTTGCTGTGCCACATGATCCTGCTCAATCCCTTGTGGAGCCACCCTACTGTGGGAAAAGGGCAGCTCAGAGGGCTTCGTAAATGTACTGTTGTATAAATGGAGGCCATAAGGAGCCAATGTTCTATTTATGCCTGTAATGTTATGCAAAAACACTAAGCCACCATTTATTTATTTTTTGCAAAATGGTGGCTTGGTGGACCAGCAGAGAATACCACACTTGTCCAACTAGGCATACAGCAAGGCAGGCAAATGCAGTGGTCCACAAACAGGAGTCTGGGAAGCCAAGTTGTCTTGGGGGGGGGGGGTTTCCACCTGGCTCCACCCACTTCCCAGAATCCTGTGCCATCCCTGCCTTCTAATAGACTAGCTCCAGTTGAATCAGTCATAGCAGTATATGCACAAAGAAAAGGCAGCTATTTTGAAACTAGCAGAATTAGGCTAGACATTGCTTCTGTGATTGCTGTTTCCCTCTTTTTGTAGAACATTCTCTCATCCCCTTTCCTTCTTCCTTTGGTTGAGGGAAGATTCCCTCCAGCTATTATTGCGTAAAACAATTTTTGTACTGCTTGCTGTCCTAAGGTCTCTAAATGGTTTACATAAAATAAATAATACCATTTTCTTTTCTTTCTTTCTTTTTTTTTTGAAAAGTAAAAACAATATAAAATAATAAATGTGATTAAAACATTACAACAAGAACAGAGAAATGTTAAGTCAGGAGAAGTATGAGTAAACAAATGCTGTTCAATAAGCTTTTAAAGCACACCCCAGTTTCCACTTCTCAGAAGACATATGGAAGAGCATTCTAGAGGCCCTGTTTTCATGAAATTACTTGGCAACACACTGTTGGTTGTGGGATGACCAAGTAGGCCTCTTTGAAAGATCTCAGGGTTCAATTGGGTATATATAGAGAAATTCAGGGCTCATCTACACCTAGCAGGATATTGCACCATGAAAGTGGTATATACGTAAAAGGCAGGAGCCACATTACTGCTTTATAGCTGTATTGAAGTGCACTGACAACTGTTGGGCCCCATTGACACATTCCATATACCGTTTTCATACCACTATATCCTGCTTGGTGTGGCTCCTGCCTTTTATATACCACGTTCATAGTGCAATATCCTGCTTGGTGTAGATGAGGCCTCAGTTGGCTAGGTGAACACCCTATGAGCAGTGTCCAACTATAACGCCTGCTGGCATTGTATTCTGAGGAGAAAAGGCTACATTTCCAGTATTTTTTTGTGGTTACTCTTTTTTTTCCCCCCTACTATGCTGTTTTACATGAGCCAGGACCATCTGTCTTATTCTTATCTCAAGCGCCTGCAAAACAAATAAGCTAATACATCCAGTATTTCACCTGCCACAGAACAGGCAAAGCAGAGATGCATTTCTAAAATGGGATAGCTACCCGCTGCTGATGGGAAAGCACATCAGAGCCCAAAGTGCTGCTATATAAATCTCTTTCCATGGCATTTTCAAGTGTACAATTTGTCATCGGATACATTTAATGAAATCCACAGAACACACACAGCAGCACATTTGTTAAGTGTTAATATCAGATAAGAGATTTCATCAACTAAAATCATCTGTTACACAGCGTGGCACAGGAAATGCTAAACAATAGGAAACCCAACTGAAACCTTTTCTTACAATGCCCCATGATGTTGCAATAAGACATAAAAAGAGGCATTTATGCTCATGCAAAACAATTTAATTGACACAAGTACGGTAAACATTTTATTTTTATTGTTCTAAAGCCCTATGCAGTTTATTGTTTTAATGCCCTATGAAATTTAATACACGACTACGGTATATACGTTTTTAAACAAACATGGGTATACTATCAACATGTATTTTCAAGAAATGTATACCCAATGCCTACTTTATTGTACCAATTCACTTAGCCACATGAAAACAGTTTCCAGTTTGTTTCTGGCTCCCTGTTTATAGCAGTAATACATGACACAGATTGCATGGTTTCTTTTGATGGCAATTCCAAGAGTCCAGATAGAGGTATAACTCTGGCATGAGAAGTGACTATGGAATCTAGGTGATCCTTAATGATTTGTGTTTGCACATGTTACTGCTGCAATGTATAGCCCCCAACCATACAGAAGTGGGTTTTCAGCAGGTGCCACATTGGGAAGGTAAACTGGATTCTTAAGCATTCAGTCCCAGGAAATCTATATCATGTGGAATTTCTTAATGCATAGTTTCAGCCAAAGGGATGGTCCGTAAATGGCTGATTGGTGTGGAATTGGGACATGGGAGGTTGGACATAGTAGCCTTCAGATAGTGTCCAACCATGCCACTTTTTTTACACTGTTGACATACCATCAACATGCAGAGCTTCGGCTATGGGGCAGTATATAAATGCAATAAATAACAACAACAACAACAACAACAACATAAGTGACCCCTGTAGTTGGGGATGCAGCAAACGTCCAACTAGGTCTGGAAGTCCTGCTGTCCCCCCTGCGTCTGGCCCCCTGACCCAGTTGGGCCCTCCCAACATGAGCCCAGATTCCCATCTGAGCACTAGCAAGGTTCCAGCAAACACTCGGCAGCTGCTCGCCCATGCAACAAAATTGTGCACTTCCCCTTCCTGTGTTAATGGTGGCCACCACTAATGCAATGGGGGCATTGTGCAATTTCTGGAGCCTCTGTAAATTGTGCACTTCTAGGGTGACCATATGAAAAGGAGGACAGGGCTCCTGTATCTTTAACAGTTGTATTGAAAAGGGGATTACAGCAGGTGTCATTTGTATATAGAGAGAACATATTGAAATTTCCTCTTCATCACAACAGTTAAAGCTGCAGGTTCCCTGCCCTCTTTTAAATCTGGTCACTCTAGGATAGCTCCTGCAACTTTAACTGTTGTAATTTCACCAAGTTCTCCATATATACAAATGACACTTGCTGAAATTCCCTTTTCTATGCAACTGTTAAAGATACAGGAGCCCTGTCCTCTTTTTCATACGGTCACCCTATGCACTTCCCCTCCCCCCCGCAACAATGGCAGACTTAAAAGTCCCCATTGATGCAAGGATAAAGGTGTGAATGCTCCATGTACTGCTAGAGATTGTTTACCCCAGTAGTCCATCCAGGGCCATTCCTATTACTACGCAGACTGAAGGAAACAGTTCAGGTGGTGGAACAGAAAAGGCAGATGACTGTGCCCCCTGCCTTCCTGCCCCCCTCCCTGAGCCACTTCTTCCTTGGGTTTGTGTTAGTGTGGCAATGCTGCTGCTTGCTTAGTTGGGTTGGGAAGGGTTTCACCAATCTCTCACGCAGCCCTACCCAACCCTGCAGCCACTCACATTTTTGGTTTTCCTCCCTTTTGGGTCAGGTCAGCTCCTGCTTGGCCATCTGCATTGCCTTGCTGCTTGCCTCTGTGTGTGTGTGTGTGTGTGTGTGTTAGGTTGGGGCCTGCTGCCCACCCACTACAATTTATGCACTCAGCTTGCCTACCTTGACAGGGGTGTTAAGACCCCTTGAAGGTTTGGTTGAGTCCTGCCCACCTACCTAGAATCACCTTGCATCGCCTTGGCAGTGACAGTTGATGCCGGGCCACAGGCTTCCAGTCAAGATGAGCTGAATCAAGATGGAATCTATCTGACCTGCACACACCCACACCCACACTTCTCTGGCCACTACCTGCCACTCCTGTTCAAGTGAGGGAGGAATTCGGATGGTCGGTTCTCTCCCGACTCACGAAGCACCATATTTTTTTTTATTTTCCCCTGGATGACAGTTCTCCCCTCTCCCCGCCCATCCAAGCATGCTTGAATTAGACTGTGCTCAGGATCCAGACCTGCATCAGGCAGTATGTATTTCAGCAGTGCAGTTGCCAGCATCACAAGTAGAGAGCAAGAAGGCAGGCTGCGAGCAGTTGAACTACATGTGCTGCTACAGCGAGACGTTCATTAGAAGCAAAAAATTCAACAGCAAAGCAATCATGGCAATGTAATATTAAAAGTAACAACCACAACAATAACAACAACAACAGATTGCTGTTGTTAATTTTATTGAATACATAATCTGTTGTTTGTATAATCGCTCCAGCATGCTTGGTTTGCAGAATCGGTAGTTTCTAGTCTCCATGATTTTTTTTTTTCATGACTACTCTTCTCCCCAACACCTTTGCATTTAATTATCTGTAGCCTTTCTGCCCTGCTAGGTTTTTCATGATCCTCCTCCCTTCAAACACATATACTCTTGCAATGTATATTCTAGTTGTTCTATCAGGTTCAAAGCCTGATACTTTGGACTGAGAATGGAGGACAGGCGGGGCAAGGGAGGCAAGAATCTTGGCTGTATGAGAAGGAGATCCTGCCTTCCATCCTGTCTTCCACAGGATGTCTTCCATCCTTTGCCTCAACACATCCATATATTAGGTTTAGGGCGTATCCTCTAAAAGTAGGTTTCCACCCTTTGTTAATGTGGACTATCATGTGATTTTAAATAAATATTAAAAATGAACATATTCCTGCATAGGAGACATAAAAATGGGGATTCTTGTTATAAGTAATGCACAAGTGTATTCCCCTGTCATACTGGAACTGCTATGCATGTCTACTCAGAAAACATCTTATTGATTTCAGTGGGGCTTATTTCCAGGTAAGTGTGTATAGGATTGCAACATGCAACACTGATGATGATGATGATGATGATGATGATCAAGGGTCTGAAAACAAAGCCCTATGAGAAGCAACTGAAATAATTGGCATGTTTAGCCTGGAGAAGAGAAGACTGAGGGGAGATGTGATAGCACTCTTCAAATACTTAAAAGCTTGTCACTCAGAGGAGGGCTAGGATCTCTTCTTGATCACCCCAGAGTACAGGACATGGAATAATGGGCTGAAGTTACAGGAAGCCATATTCCGGCTGGACATCAGGAAAAACTTCCTGGCTGTTAGAGCAGTATGACAATGGAACCAGTTACCTAGGGAGATTGTGGGCTCTCCCACACTAGAGGCCTTCAAGAGGCAGCTGGACAACCACCTGTCAGGGATGCTTTAAGGTGGATTCCAGCATTGAGCAGGGGGTTGGACTCAATGGCCTTGTAGGCCCCTTCCAACTCTATAATTCTATGTGAATAGCGTAAATGGAGCAGCAGTGGTGTATAATGCCCTTCTGTTCCTATGTAGACCTTTGCCTACATATTTTTTTGTCTACATATTTATATTTTCCTATAAAAGGAGTGTGGGATCTCCCTTGGCACAGGGAAATATTGGTAGAAGGAGAATTCTCTTTTTTAAAGGAGAGAAAATTCTTAAGGGGGGTAGCATATTTCTGTTACTTTCAATGCACCTGCACTTCCTGTGTTTCGATCTACATAATAGTTCCAAAAATCATTCTGAATGAAGGGTACTACTCACCAGTCACAGTGCATGATGTGTCACCTGGGTGCTGCTCATCTCAGTCTGAGAGGCACTTTTACTTGAAGGGTGAACAGGTGTGCTTAGTTGTCATGCTGAGAGTTGTACTGGTCATTTGTATGCCTATTTTGCATTTTTAGTACATCAAACATATGCCAATAACCTTAAAATATGCCTGGAAAGAAATTTTGCTCCAGAAAGGGACACCTTATGCACAAAGAGTGAAATTTGATGAAGACAATCTCCAGACTTTGTCACCTTTATCATTATACTAGGTAACACTATTTAACTCAACTACAATACATCACTTTATATGGAGTATGCCTTTTTAAGCATGCTAATTATAGAAGGAAGGAGTGCTTAATTTGAACATACCCTTCAAGGACCTGAATGGCAAGAGAAGTAAATTTTCCTTAATCAATCTCCACTGCAATTTATAAAACGGAGCAGCAATTCTGATATTTTATAATTAGAATGAAAGGAATTTGAAATGAGGGCATCCCTACACAGACAAAATATAGAAGCTACTGAATAGATGAACTGGAAAAAACTATTTATGAACTATAGAACATCAGATTACAGGCAAGGGTCACATCTGATTGAATGCTCACTGCACTGATCATAGAAAAGTAGATGTTAAGGCAAACAACTCTACGATAAGAGTGTGGGTTCAATAGCAGACCCACTCTGATAAGGCCCCCAAACTCAGGAAGATTTTCCACGAGAAGAGAGAGGGGATGACGAGGGCTGAGCAGAGTGGTGAGTCACAGGGAGAGCACCAATCCTGGGGCAGAGTTAACAGCATCTGTTTTCCCTGTACATTTGCTCAGGAAAGCAACAGACACTCTCACTATGAGGGACCAGAATTATTCCCCTGACATAGAATGAGGTCTACTCATCAGCAAGTCAAAGGAACAAAGCAAAAAAATGGCCACACCATTATAAATGGTACAGGCAAAGCTGAGGAAGGAGCTCTATGACTCCTTATAGTCAGAAGTCCAGATGAGGCCAAATGGGTTGAAGTCTCACCTTACTCCTTTCCTCATACCCAGTCTTTTCCCAAATACAATAGTTCATATTATTCTTATTAGGAAGTTCTGGTCCCCTCCCAATGGGAAACCATTCGACTACATGGTTCTCCATCTGTGACAGAAATGGCTGTTTTACTACCTCATTTGCTATTTTCAGGGAACAAGGCTTCTGCTGTAACTTAGTACATGGCTGCCACTGAGAACAGCCAGCATGCCTCTAGTTTTCTCCTCCCCTCTGCAACAATATCTACTGGGATTTATTTCATGTTGTAACATTGAAATGTTCTGTGCTCCCCTGCTTCTCAGAAGTGGAGCAGGAGTGGAAAAAATGAAGAACATGACACAAGATAAATCCTACAAGACTTCATGGAGGGGAAAGACAGGAGCGGGTGGGGAACACAGTGGCAGTTTTCAGCCTTCAGCAACATACAGGAACCAGCTCTGATTTCAGAAACCCTCAACGCCTGGTTATTTCAGTTATATGAAGTGACAGACCAGCGGTTTTGTTTCACAGCATAATGTTAACAACGCACTCCTATCCATCTGCAGGGTGCTTGCGCGCATTTAATTAGCTTTCCTGTTCGTGAGATATGGGTCATCAACATCAGTAACATCAAGGAACGCAGCATGCTTGGGAGACCTAAATCTCTGAAGCACATGTATGAATAAGAAAGGAAAGTTAAAGCAAGACAGAACATTGCTGTTGAACAAGGAAAAGTCATTGGGAAAGTCTCCTGATAGATGGCAAGAAGATAAATTATCTGGAATTTATGGCATGGGCAGTCGTCACATGGGGTGGGGGAAAGCCACCAACTCCCTGTTTTCATAATGATTCTATTCAAAAACACATAAAACAACAAGGAGAAAAGATATCAAATGTGTTGCAATGGATGGGCAGGAAATTATGTCCATTAAAATAGGTTCCCTGCATGCCCCCAACTTTCATAACTGGTTCCTTCTACACAAACATCATCACTGATTCATACATCAATCTATTAAAAGGTTCTCTAGGTGCCTATTAGTTTGATAGGTGTATGAACCTTCCTTCTCCACTTTCCTTTTCTCTCCCCTCACTGCCACAACAACTTGGAAATGTCAAATCTGTGTGATCTCTCCTTTCCCATGAGTAAAAAGGTGTTGAGAAAACATGAGGTGGGAAGGGAGGACACCAGTTCCCAAAATTTGGTGACCAAGGGGGCATATTTTTCCCACCCAGGATTCTGGGACTTGTAATGCCATCCATGGTGGGAGAAATTTCTCCACTGGGCCTCTTGGAGCACCTGCTGCCTCCTTCCCTGTTGTTATAGGAAAATTGCTGCACTTTTAGGAAAAGAAGGTGGTGGAAACAGGTGTGTGGCAAGATCTTTCTATCCTTTTGCAGGCACTGAAATCCAGTGGTCACAAAAGTCTGACTTTTAAAACATTTTAGGGTGACCATATTTGGGAAACCAAAAAAGAGGACACCTAGTGTGTGTGTAGGGAAGCAGCTTTCTGAGTCCTGCAGAAAGTACGTTATTCCCCCGCCACCTTAAAGAACCCGATTGGAGTGGAGGAGGGGAAAGGATTTCATTCTGCACCACCACCATCCACTCCAATTGGGGCCTTTTCTATAACGTCCACGAATGACCCACTTTCCCCTTTAAGACCTCAATTGGAGCTCGGGGTGGGGGAATGATGTGCCTCAAGAAAGCATGTCATTCCCTCCTGCCATGCTAATGGCAGCCTTAAAGAGGAAGGTGTGTCATTCCAGGACATTATTGAAAATTATAGAAAATCCCCCCTGACGCCATAGAAAGAACAAAAACCAGGACAAATCCGGGAAAATCCTGACAGTTGGTCACCCTAAAACA
The DNA here is from genome assembly GCF_023053635.1 of Elgaria multicarinata webbii. Classification (NCBI taxonomy): domain Eukaryota; kingdom Metazoa; phylum Chordata; class Lepidosauria; order Squamata; family Anguidae; genus Elgaria; species Elgaria multicarinata. The sequence continues at coordinate 19,980,743 of NC_086177.1, forward strand.
TTTATTTATTTATTTATTTATTTATTGCATTTCTATACTGCTCAACAGCCGAAGCTCTCTTTTCCATTTTTAGGGTGAACATTGAGCTCAGCCCTACTTAGTATAGAATAGTTGCAACTCAACAACACATCCAGAAACAATCACTATGAGGATAGGCCGATATTGGGGCAATGGATTAAAGGGAAGCACTGCGCTGGCTTTTGATGACCATGTGCCTGCGTTTATACACAGACATACTGGAGCAGGATGGGACAACTTGTGGCCTTCCAAATTTTGGGGCCTACATCTCCCACCAGCCATCACCATTGGCTAAATGGCTAGGGCTAATGGGAGTTGTAGACCAAAATATCAGGAAGACCACAAGTTAGCCACCCTTGCACTAGAGTAAGATAAATTTCCAAACTCCTCAGATTGAATTCTATATGGGGAAATATCCTGGAAAGTTGGGGGGGGGGTGTTAGAGGTGAAACATGAAGACTAGTAAATATAGAAATCCATACTCCAACTCACAGACATCTCCAATTTTTAACCCAAAATTGGGAGGTTGTGTTGCCAGAAATTTGAGAATTCTCTTGCATGTATGAGAATGAAAGGAATCCATATGAGTATATGTCCCTTTGCATTCATTTACAACATATGAGAATTCTGGAATTCCAGGTTATCTATATAAATAAAAATGAAAAAGACGGTTCGTTACTGTCGTTATATCCCCGAAAGTTCTTCACCGATTGCTTTGAAATTTTGACACAGCATTGCGTTCGAATACGCGAGCGTTGTTACGTAACTATGTTCTCTATGGGGTCAAAGATTTGTCTTAAAATCGAAGAAATAGGCTTCCTCAAAACCAGTCCTGCTGATCATTGTGACATCACCAACCAGTAGGCCAATCCGCTGCCTCTGCCTCCTCTCCTATTTGCATGTACTCTCACAATTGGCTGAGTGCATATAGATGTCACACCTGTGACAGTTACACGTTCTGAAGAAAGGTAACTGCCAGGAGTTTCCAGTAACCTCCTCACCGTAAAAACATGCTTTTATATCTCCAAAAGCTCTTCACCGATTGCTTTGAAATTTTGACAGAGCGTTGCGTTCGAATACGCGAGCGTTGTTATGTAACTATGTTCTCTATGGGGTCAAAGGTTTGTCTTAAAATCGAAGAAATAGGCCTCCTCAAAACCAGTCCTGCTGATCATTGTGACATCACCAACCAGTAGGCCAATCCGCTGCCTCTGCCTCCTCTCCTATTTGAATGTTCTCTCGCAATTGGTTGAGTGAATATAGATGTCACACCTGTGACAGTTACACGTTCTGAAGAAAGGTAACTGCCAGGAGTTTCCAGTAACCTCCTCACCGTAAAAACATGCTTTTATATCTCCAAAAGTTCTTCACCAATTGCTTTGAAATTTTGACAGAGTGTTGCGTTCGAATACGCGAGCGTTGTTATGTAACTATGTTCTCTATGGGGTCAAAGGTTTGTCTTAAAATCGAAGAAATAGGCCTCCTCAAAACCAGTCCTGCTGATCATTGTGACATCACCAACCAGTAGGCCAATCCGCTGCCTCTGCCTCCTCTCCTATTTGAATGTTCTCTCGCAATTGGTTGAGTGAATATAGATGTCACACCTGTGACAGTTACACGTTCTGAAGAAAGGTAACTGCCAGGAGTTTCCAGTAACCTCCTCACCGTAAAAACATGCTTTTATATCTCCAAAAGTTCTTCACCAATTGCTTTGAAATTTTGACAGAGTGTTGCGTTCGAATACGCGAGCGTTGTTATGTAACTATGTTCTCTATGGGGTCAAAGGTTTGTCTTAAAATCGAAGAAATAGGCCTCCTCAAAACCAGTCCTGCTGATCATTGTGACATCACCAACCAGTAGGCCAATCCGCTGCCTCTGCCTCCTCTCCTATTTGAATGTTCTCTCGCAATTGGTTGAGTGAATATAGATGTCACACCTGTGACAGTTACACGTTCTGAAGAAAGGTAACTGCCAGGAGTTTCCAGTAACCTCCTCACCGTAAAAACATGCTTTTATATCTCCAAAAGTTCTTCACCAATTGCTTTGAAATTTTGACAGAGTGTTGCGTTCGAATACGCGAGCGTTGTTATGTAACTATGTTCTCTATGGGGTCAAAGGTTTGTCTTAAAATCGAAGAAATAGGCCTCCTCAAAACCAGTCCTGCTGATCATTGTGACATCACCAACCAGTAGGCCAATCCGCTGCCTCTGCCTCCTCTCCTATTTGAATGTTCTCTCGCAATTGGTTGAGTGAATATAGATGTCACACCTGTGACAGTTACACGTTCTGAAGAAAGGTAACTGCCAGGAGTTTCCAGTAACCTCCTCACCGTAAAAACATGCTTTTATATCTCCAAAAGTTCTTCACCAATTGCTTTGAAATTTTGACAGAGTGTTGCGTTCGAATACGCGAGCGTTGTTATGTAACTATGTTCTCTATGGGGTCAAAGGTTTGTCTTAAAATCGAAGAAATAGGCCTCCTCAAAACCAGTCCTGCTGATCATTGTGACATCACCAACCAGTAGGCCAATCCGCTGCCTCTGCCTCCTCTCCTATTTGAATGTTCTCTCGCAATTGGTTGAGTGAATATAGATGTCACACCTGTGACAGTTACACGTTCTGAAGAAAGGTAACTGCCAGGAGTTTCCAGTAACCTCCTCACCGTAAAAACATGCTTTTATATCTCCAAAAGTTCTTCACCAATTGCTTTGAAATTTTGACAGAGTGTTGCGTTCGAATACGCGAGCGTTGTTATGTAACTATGTTCTCTATGGGGTCAAAGGTTTGTCTTAAAATCGAAGAAATAGGCCTCCTCAAAACCAGTCCTGCTGATCATTGTGACATCACCAACCAGTAGGCCAATCCGCTGCCTCTGCCTCCTCTCCTATTTGAATGTTCTCTCGCAATTGGTTGAGTGAATATAGATGTCACACCTGTGACAGTTACACGTTCTGAAGAAAGGTAACTGCCAGGAGTTTCCAGTAACCTCCTCACCGTAAAAACATGCTTTTATATCTCCAAAAGTTCTTCACCAATTGCTTTGAAATTTTGACAGAGTGTTGCGTTCGAATACGCGAGCGTTGTTATGTAACTATGTTCTCTATGGGGTCAAAGGTTTGTCTTAAAATCGAAGAAATAGGCCTCCTCAAAACCAGTCCTGCTGATCATTGTGACATCACCAACCAGTAGGCCAATCCGCTGCCTCTGCCTCCTCTCCTATTTGAATGTTCTCTCGCAATTGGTTGAGTGAATATAGATGTCACACCTGTGACAGTTACACGTTCTGAAGAAAGGTAACTGCCAGGAGTTTCCAGTAACCTCCTCACCGTAAAAACATGCTTTTATATCTCCAAAAGTTCTTCACCAATTGCTTTGAAATTTTGACAGAGTGTTGCGTTCGAATACGCGAGCGTTGTTATGTAACTATGTTCTCTATGGGGTCAAAGGTTTGTCTTAAAATCGAAGAAATAGGCCTCCTCAAAACCAGTCCTGCTGATCATTGTGACATCACCAACCAGTAGGCCAATCCACTGCCTCTGCCTCCTCTCCTATTTGCATGTTCTCTCGCAATTGGTTGAGTGAATATAGATGTCACACCTGTGACAGTTACACGTTCTGAAGAAAGGTAACTGCCAGGAGTTTCCAGTAACCTCCTCACCGTAAAAACATGCTTTTATATCTCCAAAAGTTCTTCACCAATTGCTTTGAAATTTTGACACAGCGTTGCGTTCGAATACGTGAGCGTTGTTATGTAACTATGTTCTCTATGGGGTCAAAGGTTTGTCTTAAAATCGAAGAAATAGGCCTCCTCAAAACCAGTCCTGCTGATCATTGTGACATCACCAACCAGTAGGCCAATCCGCTGCCTCTGCCTCTTCTCCTATTTGCATGTTCTCTCACAATTGGCTGAGTGAATATAGATGTCACACCTGTGACAGTTACATGTTCTGAAGAAAGGTAACTTCCAGGAGTTTCCACTAACCTCCTCACCATAAAAACATCCTTTTTTAAAAACCAAACAGTAGGCCAATCCACTGCCTCTACCTCCTCTCCTATTTGCATGTTCTCTCACAATTGGCTGAGTGAATATAGATGTCACACAATTATATGTTGCGTGTTCTAGAGTCGGCAAACCAGACAATCTCTATATCTACACAGACAATGGAACAACTAAAAATATTGTATACCCACAAGCATTGTGAAATTAAACATATTAGAAATGTGCGCTTTGTCTTTTCTTTCTTTTCATTTTAACCAGACTGAGCCACAGCAACGCGTGGCAGGGTACAGCTAGTAACAAATAAAAAACAAAAAACACAATATTTCACTGAAAAAAATACAATAGTAAAGCTATTAGTCCAATAAAAAATCACAGCTGCCCCTCCCTGACGTAGCAGGGAATGTATGAAAAAATGTATGATCCAGGAGGCTTACTTCCATCTCTATCTTCCACTGGGGCAGTGGAGTTGAAAAGCATAATGGGAGAAGGGGAGGCAAAACTATAACAAATGGGGAATGTCCTTAGATGTGAAGAGAAGCTGATGTACTTGCGGGTCTTTCCTGTGAGGAAAGAAAGGTTGTTAATTTGCTGAGGAGTGTGGCACCTGTGCTGTTCCCAGACATTTTCCTGAAGTAAAATGACTAAAGATGCTACAGTGAGAAAAAGAAAACAGGTGCAAGTTATAGTGCACATGTTTTGAATGCAGAAGGTCTCAGGTTCAATCCTGAGAAGCAGCCCTGTCCGGAGAGCCACTGCTAGTCAGCGTTGATAATTGTGAGAGAGATTAGACCCCAAGGCCTAACTTGCATCTCCCAGGGTGCCTTTATACTCTCCCCTGCAGCATCCCCCGCCCCCCATGATTGTACTGTTATTAGGGATGTGCTCCGCTCCGATTAGGAGCGTAGAAGCAGTAGCGGATTGGCCTGCTCCGCCTTACCCAGAGGCGGAGTAGGAGCGGACCGCGGACCCCCTAGAAGCAAGGCGAAGAGAAGCGACCATTTTTCGGAGCTCCGAGTTCAGTCGGAGCGCTCCGGTCGCCATCTTGAAAACATTTCGCCATAGGATTGCATTGCGGCAAATAATCGCGCATAACTACGTTGTTTTTGAAGCTATCGTTCTGGAAATTCTTGTGCACAGAGAGTCGTGGATGGGGGTCATTTTGAGACCACTCTCACCTCTCTGCGTGCTGTGGTTCACGTGCAATATTTTTTTAAAAATCGGGTCAACCGCGGGGCTCAAACTGCGTTTCGGCTTTTCGCCCATAGGATTGCATTGAGGGAAAGAATCGGGGATAACTGGGGGGGGGTTTAAGCTATCGTTCTGAAAATTCTTGTGCACAGAGAGTCGTGGATGGGGGTCATTTTGAGACCACTCTCAACTTTCTGCATCGTACGGGTCGCGGGCTAGAAGTTTTTTAAAAATAGGGTCAACCGCGGGGCTCCGTTTCGGCTTTTCGCCCATAGGATTGCATTGAGGGAAAGAATCGGGGATAACTGGGGGGGGGGTTAAGCTATCGTTCTGAAAATTCTTGTGCACAGAGAGTCGTGGATGGGGGTCATTTTGAGACCACTCTCAACTTTCTGCATCGTACGGGTCGCGGGCTAGAAGTTTTTTAAAAATAGGGTCAACCGCGGGGCTCCGTTTCGGCTTTTCGCCCATAGGATTGCATTGAGGGAAAGAATCGGGGATAACTGGGGGGGGGGGGGGTTTAAGCTATCGTTCTGAAAATTCTTGTGCACAGAGAGTCGTGGATGGGGGTCATTTTGAGACCACTCTCAACTTTCTGCATCGTACGGGTCGCGGGCTAGAAGTTTTTTAAAAATAGGGTCAACCGCGGGGCTCCGTTTCGGCTTTTCGCCCATAGGATTGCATTGAGGGAAAGAATCGGGGATAACTGGGGGGGGGTTTAAGCTATCGTTCTGAAAATTCTTGTGCACAGAGAGTCGTGGATGGGGGTCATTTTGAGACCACTCTCAACTTTCTGCATCGTACGGGTCGCGGGCTAGAAGTTTTTTAAAAATCGGCGGGAAAAATACCTTTTTCAAAGGGCTGAGGGGCAGAGTCAGCTCCCGGTCATGATGATCCCAAAGTTGGAGGAGGGCATAGGCAAAACAGGTAACTTGGGATTCTGGGAAACTTCTCTTTCTTCATCTGAACGGGCTTTTCCCCGTGTTTTTTAACACAGTAGCCCCACCAAATGCACAAACACAACCTGAAATCATATACTAAGCCAAGAATAAGAGATAGAAAACACAGCACTGCTCCCCACCCTAACCTTGGTGAACAACTGAATCGATGTGGTGCAAGGGGATGAGCTCCCCTAGGGCATCTCATCGTGGACGTGCCCCCACTCTCTCCTGCACTGGAAGGCCATAGAGCCTTCCAAAGAGAGTAAAACGGTGGAGCAATGCCTATCATGAGTTGAAGTGAATGGTCACTTTTCAGTGGTGGAGCAATGCCTGTTATGAGTTGAAGTGAGCGTTTTACTTCTTCTCAGAGCTGTTGGTGGCTGTCTTGAACTGGCAGCTACTTCCCCCTCCCCCGGGCACGTCCCCCTATTGCTGGTAAAAGACAGATATAGCCTTTTTTTTTTAATTCTTCTTGCTGTTTATTGAGCAACACTGCTGCTTTTAATTCCACCCCTCCTTTGTTTATTGATTGATTTATTCCATTTTCTATGCATTACTGGCTTATCCTTGGCTCCCTTCCTTATGCCCCCAGAAATGCCAGCTGCATGCCTGCCTGCCTTCCCTCCCTCCTCCCCTGCCCACCTCGCAGGGATGTTGTGTGTGGGGTGCCCGATTTTCAAAAATTCGCCAAAAATCAGGGGATGATGGGATTGCCTTGAAACTTGGCGTGTGTGTGTATACGCCCATGAGGTGTCATGGTGCCAAACGTGAGGTTTCTAACTTCAACGGAAAAAAAGTTGTTTACTTTTTTAGCTTTCAATGCAACCCTATGGGGGGGCAAAAACGGAGCTCCGGATCCGGATCCGGAGCTCCGAGCGGAGCGGAGCGGAAGTGGGCGGAGCGGGGGCGGGGCGGAGCGACCCGCTCCGAAAAATGGCGGATCTGCAAGTGAAGCGGAGCGGGGGGTCCGTGCACACCCCTAACTGTTATAGTTACATTGATGGCTACTGCAGATTCCTAGCTTTCTCTCCAATGTCTCCCCTAGCTATCCTAGTCACACTTAGGGATGTAGGAGAAATCAGTTTCAGTTCATTTTTTATCAGAATTTACCCAGTTCACACGTTCAGGATCTAACACAAACTCCAACGCAATCTATGGTCAAAGTCTGTACCGTTCCGAACTTGTAACCCAAAATAAGGCTTTGGACAACATGCATAGATTTGAAAAAAGGAACATAAAAATTGGAGTATGTTTGAAAAATGCTCACAAATATAGTTTAATCAATGGGAAAAGAATACGTACATTTCAAAGATGTGCACATTTGATGCGTACATTTGGGAAATGCATATAAAAACACACACATAAAGCTCACAGTTTGATACAGACTTCAGTGGGAAAGAGCTTCAAGATGAAATTCAGAGGACATGCATAAATTTGACAAATTCAGAGAACTTCGTCAAGCTCAGTTTCTGCTGATTTGTAACAGTTGTAGCAGCAACTGAAGAAAGAAATGTATCAGGACCACTGGGATATGTGTGTGAGTGTGGAGGTGTGTATATGTGTGTATGCATGCATGTGTTCCGTGACCCTGAAGTTTGCATCAAATGCAACTCTCAACAAAAGGTTGTTCAACTAGTGCTGTTCCGAAAATTTCTTCCTACTTTCTTTGACCATTCACATTGTGCAATGTGTAGTATATTTCATGGACCAGGAAATTGGGGTGGGGGTGGGGTTCAGGGTTAGCAGATGGGTTGGTCCAAAACAAAGACAGGATTTGTGGTTTCAGTGATCATGAACAAGCCTTGGGCTCATGTATTCCCCTCCCCTGACCCTCTGCTCCTCTTTCATGTGTATGAACTCGGTGAAAATGGGATTTGTTCTAACCAAAGGTAGTTTAAATGAACTAGGATCAAACCATGGTTTGATGTCCTGTTAATTAATTTGGATAAGGGGGGAGGAAACACAGGTTAAGCTAACATGTGATGCAGAATTGCTGTTTGTTCTAAAGTTACCTTTCAGTGTCCTTTTACATGTGAAGGAGATGAGAGGGGAAAGGGAACATGTAACCTTGAGTCTGACTGTAGTTTGTTTATGATTATTTGAACTAGGCCATAGTGTGAGGTCTATCAGATTCTTTCACTGCTGTCTTGTCCAGCCAACCCATGGCAAGAGGCTGAGAAATTGCTAAAACCAAGGCAGGTGTAGCTTTAGTTTCTGGCATACTAAACTACCTCAAACATTACAGCATTAAGCATTTTGCTGCTTGTTGGGATGTGTTTTTTTCCAAAAGGGAAAAATGAGAGGTTGAATAGTGCAGAATGATTGACTTCCTAGTTATAGCACGTTTCCTCAGTATTGGGTGGGCTTAGATGGACACTGGTATAAAAGCAATTAATTTCAAACCTACTGCATGGTTTGTATCAGTGGGCTTTTAGCAGAAATATAACTAGTAGAGGAAAACAGCTGTTGACACTCAATTTCTATTGAGGCTTAGCCATAGAATGCATCAGCCTGTATTCATGAATCCCAAGCAAGTAGGCCAGCATGCAATTTTTACTGTCAGTTTTTACCAGGAGCTGGAAGGTAACATTTTGCATATCAAGATCCCTTTAAAAATGCAATTCTTTCTTTCCCCATGGGCATGAGTTTTCCAGACAGCAAAGGGGCTTTTTCAGTTCTTTACTCCACAGTCTTTTAAAGTTCCTGGTAAAAGTAAGGTTTGACAATATTAGCTTGGTAGCTAGCTAAAGGTTAGCCGTAATCTATTCATGTGTTGTTTTTGGATTCTCTTCAACTATGCCATAACCTGCAATGTACAGGCAGGCTTTTCATGCTTACTGCCAGGATGGTGCAGTAAATAAAGTCCTACTTTATATAGGCTTTTTTTGGAATTGCAGAGGAGAGACAAAGACAGATGCTTTGCACTTCATAGAGTATTTAAATGAGCTGTTGGTAGGTCAGAATCAGGGCAGCTATAAATGTCTTACTCATTTATCTCTAATGGGTAAAACAACATTTAGGCATGTACCATACTGTCAGCAGCCATCAATCTACTCTAAGCATGTCTCCCTTAAGTGAGTGAAGTAAGGGCATATTCTTACGCAGCCAATCTTCTGCCATCTCAAGATTACTTTTGTAATCAATCACCCCACAATGAAAATTGTGTGAAATACAGTGAGATTGGTCCAATGCAATATTACAAATGGCAGCCATCATAAGAAATTCAGAACCTCCATTCCAGGGTGTCCAGTAATGAATTCCCTATTAATATATCAAAACATGCTATACAGCTGGAGAAAAGCAGGTGTGTGCTAAGATTTATGAGAATAGACACTAAAACAATGTCTAGGTTGAAGATCATGTACCGGTTGACTTGCTAGCAACTCTAGACCATAGGATTATTTTTGTATTATGAGATGTGTGCAGAAACACACTGGCCACAGTCGCTTTTGGATGATGGATTTATTTATTTATGCATTTCTATACCGCCCAATAGCCGAAGTTCTCTTGGTGGGATATGTTTGATTTAGGGTTGCCAACCCGAAAGTCTAGCTAGTCAAATGGAGTTTTCTAGTAGAACAATATAGGATATACAAAGTCAGTCAACCATAAGTCTGCCAGAATACACTCCATGATCTACCAAATTGTGCAAAGCTCTATTCAGAACACACCATGGGCTTTGCTAGACCTGCCGGGATAAGCCGGCAGGGAGGCGGGGCGACGACGCGCTGATGTTAGCGCACGCTGCCTGGGCTTCCAGACGCAGGACGTGCAGGGACGTCGGGATCCCTGCAGCGTCCGCCATTTTTTTTTTAAATTTAAAGGGGCCACGTGCGGTCCGAAGACTGCGGAGAAGGTAAGTCCGTTTTTTTAAAAAAAAAAAAAAAAAACCCGAAGCCCCCCCTCCCTGTCTCTGGCCTTGCCCTGGCAGCGCCGCTCGCCTGCTTCGTTGGGCGGCAGCGCCCAGCGCTCTCTCTCTCCCCCGCCCTCCCCCCCTTGCCATCCCCAATGCCTGCTCCCCCCCCCGTCCTGCCGGGTCCGGCCTTCCCCCTGCCCCTCTATTCCCCCCTCCCCGGGCCAATGGGCACAGCACTCATATGAGCGCTGTGCCAGGTCCGTGGCTTTTCGTGGCTACTTGTGAGTAAGTGAGTAGCCGCAAAAAGCCAAGGACCTTCCTAGATGTTTCACAGCCCCGGCCTCAAGGTGCGCCATAAGCGACTTCACTTATGGCGCGTTAGAGAAGGCCTCAGTGCGGCCTAGGCCCGGATTCCCCTGTGTGTCATCTGGATGCACAGCAGGGAAACTGGGTCTCAAAGCGCGCTAAGGCCTCGTCTAGGAAGGCCCCATGTTTACATTCACCCGATTACATTCTGGTTGTACTAGCATGGCTTGCTATGATCAGGGTTGTAGTTCAACACATCTGGATAGAATCAGTTGGGGAAGACTGATTTAAATCACGAATGAACTTGCTATTGCTGTAGTATGCACTTAGTTAACCCCTGTATGGAGGAATGGCCAGAAGAGAAGATAATTTTTTTAAAACCCATTGATTTTTATCTGGAGAGAATTAAGCATGAGCTTGAATCTTTCCCTTTGGTATCTATGGGATTGAAAATCAGTAGATTGCGCCAAAATACTTTTTGTTTGTTGTTTGTTTCAATAATCCATAACTTCTTATCTGTCTGAAAAGTATAGGTTAGCATTCCTACTAATAGCTTTAATAGGGCATTTTGCATACTTTGGATTAGCACAGACAGAAAGTAACAATTATCTTGGCTATAGAATAAATGAGAGAGAGAGAGAGAGAGAGAGAGAGAGAGAACAGATTCGACATTTCAAGTAGAAGATATATTTATTTAAGCACTTTTATCCCGCCATTCAGCCAAAAAAGGCTCTCATGGTGGCTTACAAAAGTATTTTTTGACAGTCCCTGCCCACAGGCTTACAAGCATGGGAGCAAGGTCCCCAGTATCATGCATTGCTCTAACTCCTACTTTTTCCATTACAGCCTATTGAACCTTTATGCAGAATTTTCCAATTTTGTGACAACACCAAAAGGCCTTACTAAGAAGTATCCCTTTTTCACTTGCATCTTTAACATTATCCTCAGCATTACTAGTCCAGATGAGTGTTACACTATTATGTGATTATTTTAGACTGTCATCCCGACCTGCACAGATTAGCAAACCCAGCCCCTTTAGACCACACCTCTTTCTCTCAAAGAGAGAAACAAATGTTCAGATTCCAGTGCATAGGCCCCTTCTATTTTGTTCTTGATAACACATTTTGAGCAGGATTGTGCCTTTGTAGAATTTCATAGTAACTCCACCCGCTGATCTAAGTCATCTACTTCCTCCTCCTCCTCCTCCTCCTTCTCTCTCTCTCTCTCTCTCTCATTTATTATTTTCTTTTTCCAAAGGAACAATTTAAACCATTAGGAGAACTCATCCCCCCCCCAATCTTTAAGCAGTAATTCAAATTATACTCTCTCCTTAGACTAGTCTGGTTTGAGCAATGGATTATAAAACTCAGTTTTAAAACTGGCTGTCTATAGAACCAGGAAATAAAAAAGTGCAGGATTTACACATAGAACTTCTGCAAAAAGAGAAAAATAGCACACAGGCACAAGAATACATATTTCAATTTCCAACACTACCTGAAAAGGAAATTGAAATGACTCAGATTTTTTTAAAAAAATAACTGAAGAAACCATGCATCAAAGACTCATGGATTTAAAGTTGAAAAATGCTACCATTATGGCAGTTAGTTCACAAACAAATATAATTTAATTATTTACCTTATGTAGAAGAAAAGGCGGGTTCTGAAAATGTTCATGAGGTAGCAGTATAGGCAGGTCAATGAAACTACAATCCTTAAAGTGAGTTTATAGAATTAGCAAACAGATTAGCAAACCTATTATATAATAGAGGCAGTTATAAAGAATAGAGGCACCTTCTAGAGCTTTATACAGGTACACTAATTGCAAAGGGACAGAGGAAGAGTGGTGTAGTAAGCAGAGGTTTAGATTGGAGTGAACTAAATTTCTGTGAATCCCTATTTCTCTAGAGAAATGGGGAAGGAGTTGACTTTTGCCAATGCTACCCTTTAGTCCATGAGACTTCCTGGAAAATCTGCTCCAGAGAGTTGAGGGACCCTCTAGAATAGTATGGGATGTGGCACTGGGGCAGGAGAGGGGGGGACTGCAGAAGAACAGAGGAATTGGCAAAAATTGCTTCCCCAGTTCCTGCCATTAGATTATCCTAGGCAGAACCCAGTAATTTTTACAACCTCCCTGTAGGCCAGTATTATTCCCTTATTGCACTAAGGCTGAGAGATGGTGTTGCTTCAGACTATACAGAGGTTTAACACTTGAGGTAAGATTTAAACCATGGACTTTATGGCTCACAGCACCCACTCTAATGGTATAATCCTATACATGCTACTCAGAAATTAGTCTCACTGAATTTAAAGGGACTTGCTCAGAGTTAAGTGTATTAGGGATGTGCTCCGCTTCTCCTTGGACCGGAGAAGCAGGATCGGATTGGGGGGCTTTGCCTCCCCTTAAGGCATAGGCGAAGAGGATTGGGGGAGCCGTGGAGCGTTGCGGAGCAGATTGAGGTGAAGGCGGATCCTTTGCCTCGATCCGGTGCTCCGCTAAAAAGGTAAGGGGGGGTTACTTGGCCCTGCTGCTGTTGCTGCTGCCCATGCGGCGACGGCGGCAGAGCCAGGTAAGGGGGAGGGGGGTCTTACCTGCATCCGTCCGCGGTCCCGTGGCTGCTTCAACTGAGCCCGAGGACTCAACAGGCTCAGTTGAAGCAGCCACGGGACTGTGGACGGATGCAGGTAAGGGAGAGGAGGGAGGGGGGCCTTACCTGTGTCTGTCCCGGCCCATCCCAGCTTCACTGGAGCCCGTGGCTCAACCAGGAAGTGTAGGCTACAGTTCCTGGTTGAACCGCGGGCTCTAGTGAAGCTGGGATGGGCCGGGACAGACACAGGTAAAGGGGCCTTACCTGCCACCACTCCCCACCACTGTGGAGCTCAGATTCGGAGCTGGAGCTCTGTAGCGGAGCGGAGTGGCCCCTAGGCGGATCGAAGCTGGGTGGAGTGGGCCCGATCCACAATTTGCGGATCGGGCACGAAGAGGATCAGGGGGTCCGTGCACACCCCTAAAGTGTATATAGGATTGCAGCTTTGGCTTTCTAACCTACACCAGTTTGTATCAATAGGTAAGAACTAAGTGAGACACACAGGAAGTCAGATGTAAGAGGAAGTCAGGGACACTTAGACTTTGACTGAAGGAAGACTCGCCCAATCAGGAGGTGACAGAGCAGTCAGTGACTCTCAGGAGTCAGTCAGGGCTGGAGAGAAGCTAGTTAGGAGAGTATATGTTTGTTTGAGGCAATAAAGGTTTTATTTTTACATAATACTGCATTCCTCATTTGCAACAAACCCATCTTTGAAACAGTTCATCATATATATATATATATATATATATATATATATATACACACACACACACACACACACACACACACACATACACACACACACTCTTCTCTAAATGTGATTTTGCATTATAAAAAGACATTTGTCTGGGAGACAGAAGCAAGACAAACAATGCATGCAAATTCCCAGATAGGATACATATAATTGTGGTGCCACTATAAAAAAAATAAAAAAACAAAAGGTTCCCCCAGGCAGATTGATTGATGGATTTAAATAAAACTGGACTCATGTATTTATGTCAGTGAACCAAGTCAAACATCTGCTGACAAAGCCCGCAACATTCCTGAGAAGCTCCAGACCTATTTATTTTGATTCTCCCCTACATCCCCCCCCCCCCCGGTTCTAGCTGTAAAAGAGAAAACTAAGTATCCACAGAACATGCCAAACTTTACTACTTCTGGCAGGTAGACAAAGAATTATATCAGTGATTGTAACACAGGTCATGTACAATTATAGCAAGCAGACTTAGCCCATACCACCATTGAGGCTATGTGCATCTATTAGTAATTGAATTTATAATGGCTATCACATAATGATGCAAATTAGTAATATTCACAGAGTCAGCAGATTTTTGAGAAGCAGGCTTCAGGGAAATGAAGGCACTTCTTCATTTTTCAATGTAACATCTCCTACTTGCATGAGCATGCTCCTTGAATGCTCAATTTCCCACCATCTGGCATGGCCTCCCACAGCAAGATTTGCAGTCAGCTACTGTGGATGGATCCAACCGAGACACTCCAACCATTAACAAGAAGTTTTAATAATACAAGTGGAATGGTTGAGCATGTTCAGAGCAGTGGTTTTATACGTGTGATCTCTCCCCAGGGAACCCATTCCAGATTTGGGGACAAACCTCAAAAACATTGAAAGGATTTCCCCTGAATTTCTAGGCCACCCACCACATCTATGGGGTGCTGTTAGCCAGACCTTTGGACCCAAACTATAGTTGCAACCTCTGACACATTCAGCATTTCCCTGCAGCATTGAATTGCAAAGGAAGATTATTATTATTATTATTATTATTAATAATAATAATAATAATAATAATAAATTTAATTCTTACCCGCCTCTCCCTGAGGATCGAGGCAGGGAACAACATTAGAACAGGAATCAATACATCTTAAAAATTCTTGATTTTACATTGATCTGGCCTCCTGGAAAAGGGTAGTCTTTAAAGCTGCCTTAAAATCACACAGAGAGTTAATTTTACGAATCTCTTCCGGCAGGCCGTTCCACAATCTGGGGGCGACAGAAGAAAAGGTCCTCTGGGAAACTGATGTCAGCCTAGTTTTATGAGCAAGCTGTCCTTTAGGGATGCTCATATGCCATTACTGATCTTCTCTCATTGATAACTGACCTTCTCTCATTGATAATGTAAGGGAACCTGGAATCCCAGGACGTGGTCTGAAAGACAGGCACATGATTCATCAGCTATGCTGATAGGACCTATTGAAGATCCCGAGAGGCCCAGGGGGTGAATGCTCATTTGAACCCCTCCTTCTTTCCCTTCTCAGTTGGAGTGTACTGTATGTCAGTGTGGATATGACCATTTGTATGTGTGAACTATGGGCCAATTGCCGATTTCCCTCCACCAAAGGCCAAAACTGCTGAATGTCCGTGTCTGGACAGGAGACTGCTGGGGAGCTTCATGTATGCCACCTTGACTTCCATGACAGAAGACAGGTTAAATAGTATTTTTTTTAAAAAAAAAAAAAAAAAAACCAAGCCCTTTGGGTCTCCTGAAGCACAGCTTCAAAACTACAGCAATGATGGTAAGAAGTGTAAAAATAATTATAGTCAAATGGAGAGTGAATATATGTCCTACTTAGAAATTGCAGTGTCATTTGTAATCATATTGCCTCAAGCTATCCAGACCGACATGGTCTAATTATTTGCAACTTTGCCAGTTCATCAGCTCTTCCAGCAGCTGCTTAGATTTGGGACACCAAATCTGGCCATTTATTTAGACAAGCTGCTCATTTAACCTCTCCTTCCCTCAACAATGGAGAGTCAGCATTTTTCTTCCCAACTCTGAGAGCCATCCTTCCTCTCTAGGTCGGGAGGAGATCTGTCAGCAGGACAAGGGCATTCTTAAGAAATAGTTAACATGCCGTAGTGGCTAAAGTGTGGTGCAGTGGCTAACGTGTTGGACTGGGAATCAAGAGATCCGGGTTCTAGACCCCACTCGGCGATGGAAACTCGCTGGGTGACTTTGGGCCAGTCACAGACTCTCAGCCCAGCCTACTTCACAGGGTTGCTGTTGTCACGATAAAATGGAGAGGAGGAGGATTATGTACACCACCTTGGGTTCCTTGAAGGAAAAAAGGTGGGCTATAACCGCTAGGGCTGTGCTCCACTCAACTTTGCTTCGTAGAACCGATAGTGGAGCGGCCTGATTCGCCTCTGCCAAAGGCGGAGACAGATCGGGTCGGGAGAGCTGCAGATCGAGATGAAGCAGATCGAGACAAAGCGGATCCTTCACCTCGATCCGGAGCTCCAAAAAAAAAGTTAAGTGTGGGGGGAAGGGGACTTATCTCGTGGTGCCGCAGTCTGTGCAGCAATGGTGGCAGAGCAAGGTAAGGGGGCAGGGGGGAGGGGGGCTTACCTGCCTCCGTCGCGGTCCAGCAGCCGCTTCAACTGAGGCCCAGTCCTCAAACCAGAAGAGCAGGCCGCAATTGCGGCCTGCTCTTCTGCTTTGAGGCCCGGGCCTCAGTTGAAGCCACTGCCAGACCGCGATGGAGGCAGGTAAGTGGTGGTGGGGGAGGGGGGCTTTACCTGCCTCCGCCTCCCACTGCCGCCACGGTCTGTGTGGCAGCAGATGATGGAGCCAGATAATGGGGGAGGGGGACTTATTTGCCCCCTATTTTGTCCCCCCTTACCTGCCGTCCACTGTGGAGGCAAGTAAGTGGGGAAGGGGGGAGCAAAATGGCAAGCAAATCACAATCCGACCCTTCGGATCTAGCTCCAGGATCCGATCCGGAGCAGGTCGTAGGAGGGTCAGATCGGTGCGAACCAGTACTGGCCCGATCCTATAGTTCCGGATCGGGCTGCGAACTGGTTCAGGGGCTAGTGCACAGCCCTAAACGCAATAATAAATAAAAATAAATAAATGATGGCAGAAGCAATGTGTGGTCTGTGTAGGGATCTATATTGGCAAGTGTAGTTTTGGAAGAGCAGCACATGATTTGCAGCTTTGTAAAAGAAATGGAGATATGAGACAGCCAGAGTGTTGGAGCAGGGACCTATGCTAAAAGAATGCAGGTGGAAGAGGCAAGTAGGGAATAATAGTTGGCTCTGCATAGGGAACAGATGTATGTACCCTCCAGTCATCTGGGCTAAATGTGTGTAATATCAGCTCTCTTGAATTTTGCTGGTGTGTACTGATCTCGCAATACCTTTTTTATTCGGGAGTTAGAGTTGTGAGATGTCGATAAATATTTCTTGGCTCAGAACATGCTTGATAAGCCACAGGAAACTTTCCCTTTCAAATTTCTCATCCCATTATGCCAGTTTTCCATTCTGTCACTTAAAATGGCAAACCTGTACCTTCATTGCATACCTTGACCAACAGCTAAAGTTAATGGGGACTTTAGTGGGCTTTGCATTCCAACAAGCCTTGGTTAGGTCCATCACAGTACTTGAACAAAAGTACAAAATGTGCCCAGAGAGCTATATTGGGAGGTATAGAAATGTAATAAATAAATAAATAAATAAATAATACTATAACAAATGTTCAGTGTATGTCCTATGAAGCATAAATGCTCGATGGGGATATTGTGTTACCATGATAGGATTTTAATGAATTGACCCAAGGTGTAGATCAGGCCTAGGTCAGAATCTAACTTGGATTCTATAGTGACCACAGCTTTATTACATACCATAACTAACAGAAAGAAAATAAAACATAGCTAATTAATATAATTTAATGTCTAATTTCCCCAGTGCAGGAATCCCCTTTCGCCAAATCAGAGTATTGTTCTTGCATTGTTCCTCCTTGGTGTGTGTGTGTGTGTGTGTGTGTGTGTGTGTGTGTAAACCATCCATGTTCAGAGATTCATAGTAGTCACTCAAGACTGGTCAGATTTTTTTCTCCATGGGTACTCATATTAAAAACACTGAAAGGGGGGGGGGTTGCCTTAGGACAGGCTGACCGTATTTGGGAAACAAAAAAAGAGGACACCCATTGGGGGATTAGTAGTCGGGAAAGCAGCTTTCCAGGGGCCTCTGAAAAGCATGTCATTCACCCTCCACCACCTTAAAGGCCCCAATTGGAGTAGAGGAGGGGGAAACATGTCATTCCCGCCCTCCACTGCTCCAATCAGGGCCTTTTCTATAATATCCAGGAATTACACACTTTCTCCTTTAAGACCCAAATTATTATTAATAATATTTATTTAAAAAGCACCATCAATGTTCATGGCACTGTACAGAATAAAACAAACAAGATAATCTGCCATATGGCTTACAATCTAAAATCACAGTAACAGACAGGGGAGGGAGGGGGAAATAGAGCAATGGTAGGGAAATGACTTGCCACTTCCCTCCCACCATGCAAATGGCAGCCTAAAGGGGAAAGTGTGTCTTTCCAGGACATAATAGATAATCCCCCCTGGCACCCAGGATAGAACAAAAAACAGGACAAATCCGGGGAAACCCTGACAGTTGGTCACCCTACTTAAGACAATCCTGCCCTCTTTAAGTTAAGTAGATCCAAACGTCTCTTGCAAGGCAGGCTGACCACAGGAGGCTTCCTGAGCCACCCACAAGCCTGACCATTCCTTTAGAAATGAACTGAGCTCAAACATCACATTTTAATCCATAAAACGGGTGTGCACAACTTGTGCAGAAGCCAAAAAAGCCCATAGGCCTGCTGCATGCTTGATACTGCTCCCCTCACACTAGAGTTTTGTCTCCTGCTCCGTTTCTGATGAAGCATTTCCTTCTTTTCCAATGCTGTGGGAAGGCAGCAGCAGTGTTCTTTTCAACACCAGGCAGCTGAGTCTGGAAGCCATCATTTAAATTTTCCACATTGCCCTGAAGAGACGCTGTCTTGGGGACACTACTTCCAGATTCTCATTGGGGGACTGTCATTTTAACTTGCCAAAATGTTCCAGAATGACGCTAATGTTGAGGGTGTGAGAAATTGAAAGAGCAGTTCCTCCAACCCCACCAGCCCAGCACTGAGTGGAGTTCAGGGGGGGTTGTTTAAAGGGGGGGTAGCAGTGGCATCAGAAATAGACCCTGCTGGGGGTGAGGCTCTGATACCTGCCTAAGTATGTGCAGATTCCAGGCCTGATCTAGTCTCTGATGGGCCACTATAAATGCCTGGTAGGCTGTGTCTAGCTTATTTTAAGCCTCACCCAGAATAGGGGCTATTGGGGCATGACTTTAATTTTCTCCTTCCTTGGAATAATTTACAGGTTAATCTCTTTTCAATTATATACTAATCTAGGCTTGCTATTAGTGGGCTAAACGCCAACCATAAAGCAAATGTTTGACATGATATGTTGCACATCTGTCAGAGAACTCATAGCTCTATCAAATCAGGTACTACATCAGAAAATATGGTAATCATCTCTTCGTTTTGTCTCAAGTAAAACAGGAAGAGAACCAGATGAAGGGAACACAACCGATTGCAGTCTGGAATACTCTGAATTGCTAGTTACTAAAACAATGTCACCGCAAGGAACTTAACATAGCCTGCATTTTTGTTTTCAGATCTTGCAGAAAGAGGTTTCGAAGAACAGAAGGTAGACATAAACTGAAAGTTTCTATGAATCTAATATTCCCCTTTAAAGCAGCAGGTTCCTGGGAGAAATAAACAAGAAGGAATTTAACCTGCTGTACTTTATGTGAATGAAGTAAATGGGAATTGCTTTTGCAGAATGTGACAGAACGGGGTTGGGGGGAGGGGGGAGAAGGCATAATTTTGTGACTGACACCATCTGTGAAATGAAGACGTGACAAAGGCTTGTTTTATGGTTGTGGTGCAACCCAAATATAGCAGGCGAGGTGACCCGCCTCAGCTTAAAATAGGCAGATGACATGTCCCTTATTCATTGGTATGCAAAGCAAACTCCCGCTGCCTAATACAGTGATGCATAGAGATCAGGAGCATTACGTACACAGTTGTAAGAAGCTGATTTTGAAGAAAATCATATTGATGTGGCACTGAAAACCATCGGCAGACAATAATGGAGTGGCAGCTGACAGTGCTGTGAACAAAGGGGATGTCTAAGGGGCAAATTCAGACAAACAGATGTGTTGAGCAAGATTTGTCATTTGAAAAGACCTCTCTCTCTCTCTCTCTCTCTCTCTTACACACACACACACACAGAGAGAGAGAGATTGAGAGAGAGAGAGAGAGAGAGAGAGAGAGAGAGATTGAGAGCGAGAGAGAGCTAGCTCCTCTCTGTGTAATTACAAAAATGCCTGTTACAACGATGGACAATGTGTCTGTATTGGTAGGATATATGTTGCAGGGATTCAGGGGAAAGGGTCAACAAACATATCACACATTCTACAGGGTCCCCTTAAGGAGGATGAGCCACCTCTTGAGAAGTGGGCAAGTTTTATCTTCCATTGCAGTGTTCACAATTCCAATCCTTTAGTTTTCTCAAATGGATGGATAGCAGAAGGTCAAAGGATACACTCAGGAAAACCATTGGGGTGGTAAGGCTAAACATACCACTTAATCCCAGTGAACAGGGTCTAGAATGCAGAGAAGGATCTAAACTACTGCTTCATAACATTTTATAACACTATTGGCAACTGTTGGGGCCCAGGACATGATCCACATACCATTTTCAAACTGCTTTCAAAGTGTTATATCCTGCTTAGTGTAGATCTGGCCCAATCTGGTTTCCTTGGTCTTTTCTAATCCATTTCCCAAATTGCAGATCATAGAATCATAGAATAGCAGAGTTGGAAGGGCCATCGAGTCCAACCCCCTGCTCAATGCAGGAATCCACCCTAAAGCATCCCTGACAGATGGTTGTCCAGCTGCCTCTTGAATGCCTCTAGTGTGGGAGAGCCCACAACCTCCCTAGGTAACTGATTCTATTGTCGCACTGCTCTAACAGTCAGGAAGTTTTTCCTGATGTCCAGCTGGAATCTGGCTTCCCTTAACTTGAGCCTGTTATTCCGTGTCCTGCACTCTGGGAGGATCAAGAAGAGATCCTGGCCCTCCTCTGTGTGACAACCTTTTAAGTATTTGAAGAGTGCTATTATGTCTCCCCTCAATCTTCTCTTCTCCAGGCTAAACATGCCCAGTTCTTTCAGTCTCTCTTCATAGGGCTTTATTTCTAGACCTCTGATCATCCTGGTTGCCCTCTTCTGAACACACTCCAGCTTGTCTGCGTCCTTCTTGAATTGTGGAGCCCAGAACTGGACGCAATACTCTAGATGAGGCCTAACCAGGGCCGAATAGAGAGGAACCAGTACCTCACGTGATTTGGAAGCTATACTTCTATTAATGCAGCCCAAAATAGCATTTGCCTTTCTTGCAGCCATATCGCACTGTTGGCTCATATTCAGCTTGTGATTTACAACAATTCCAAGATCTTTCTCGTTTGTAGTATTGCTGAGCCAAGTGTCCCCCATCTTGTAACTGTGCATTTGGTTTCTATTCCCTAAATGTAGAACTTGGCATTTATCCCTATTAAATTTCATTCTGTTGTTTTCAGCCCAGCACTCCAGCCTATCAAGATCACTGCCTATCAATCATCACAGATGATTTACTTTGCCCAACAAAAGTCAGTGAGCACTGAGCTAGTTCAAAGGGAGCTCCCTTAAACAAAGTCAGGCCATTAATCTATATATCTCAATATTATCTATATTAATTGATAGCAACTTTCCATGTTTTCAGACAGGGTTTTTTGCCAGCCCTACCTGGAGATGCCAGGGATTGAACCTTGGACCTTCTGTGTACAAATTGTGTAGTCTATCACTGAGCTTTGGCCCTTCCCAAATTCCTATCATCATAGGCTTACCCTAGCCCCATTTCTTGGTAGAACTTAAGGGGACTTTTAGATATACTAGTGATGTCTGCTATCAGAAAACACTTCGGTCTTCTCACTGCAGAGCTTGCAAACATTACATGGAGTCCACAAGTCAAATGAGGTGATGTAACAATAGTAGGGATAATGTTTGACTGTGAACCTCTACTATTGATGCAAGTATGTTAGTCACACAGTCATGTAATCCCTATCATGTCTCTACCAACCAAACATACTCCCCAAAGGGAAGCTCTAGTCAACCAAAACAGTAAAGCAACACAATGTTTCATTTAGGCATGTCCTGGATATATTTTGGTCAACTGTAGTCATGATTATCACAAGTGGTGCCCTGAGAGAGATACTAGTAGTAGGGTAATTAACTCTGCCTACAGTTTATTTAGGTGGTAAGGTAACCACAAGGTGATTTTTCTCCCCTTCTCATTTCATGTTGATATTAGAGGGCTTGATTGCCCCTTACGTTTGCCAGGTGGTGGTTGCTAAAGAAAAAAATCCCATTTCCCCTGCCGAGGTTGAGCCTTATTATTATTAGTATTAGTATTATTTGCATTTTTATACTGCCCATCAGCCGAAGCTGTCTGGGCAGTGCACAATTAAAGCCATAAAATACAACACCTGAATCCCTCACTACATCCAATCCATCACTGCATTTAGGCACTGGTTTAGGACTTCCACAGCCACCTTAGCATCTGTTGAAAAGGAGAGAGAGAGCTGGGCATCATAAGCACATTGATGAGACCCAACCCCAAAACTCTCTCTACAAAACTATCTCCCTTCTCAAGTTCCTATTGCAATAGCCCTACTCTAGATTCCATGGTATTAACTGTGGCTGAAGTATTATTTTTAAAAGTAGAAGTGGAAAGATGAATATAATGGTCCATGGACTTTCCAGAGGCATCTGCCTGGCCAATGTTGCAAACAGGATATGGACTAGATTGAATTTTGGTCTGACCCAGTTCTTAAGAACAGCAATTTCAGCTAGCTTGTTATTTCAAGACTAGAGATGTTCCAGCTATGTCTTTAGAAGAATTACATAAGTTCTATATTGTAATATGTGCCGACATGAACAATAACATATCCTGTGTTTGTTGCTACACAACTTCTCTATAACCAGGCAAAGTAGTAAATTTGTATCAATGATTAAGTATTAATTAGACTTAGTCACATTTAATCGAGCAATAGTTTCAGCTCTAACTATTTATTAGCTGTCTGATTATAATTGCATAATTGGCATGAACAGCAAATGGGACAAAATGAAGCTGAATTCCTCTTATTTTTATCATCTTTATTTCCTTGCAGGAAGCACACTGCCATATCTACCAAATGAAGTGCACAAAGAAGTGAACAATGTTAGTCCACTTCAGCAATGAAAGACTACATTGGAAATCTTGGTTCAAAATTCTTCTGTCATTTTGTCAAAGCTTCATAACAAGAGATCAGTCATGCTGGTCAGAATAGAGAACACCACAATAAAGAACCTTGCATAGAAACTGCTCACTTATACACTTTGCCAAATGTTGTGCCCCCTCCCCCGCCCAATTACCTTGATCTGAGTATCCCTTCTGCACTTCCAACAAATTCATCAAAACACAGCTAATGAGGTTTAATGCTGCCTCTACTTCCAGAATGAAGACAACAGCTGAAGGAGGACTGACCTCTCCCATAACTGAAGGGGACTTCAGCTGAAGGGGGACTGTCTCCCTACTCTTCAAATTCTGGAGAGGAGGCTCTCCTTCATGACCTAACAATTTATCCAATCCCCTTTTAAAGCCATCATAATTGGAAAATATGTTTAAACTGCCACTTTTGAGAGAAAGTACATTTAAAATATGTATTTAAATGTGTATATTTACATGGATTTTTAAGGAGGAGAACACACATTTATGAAAAACACAGGACAGAATGTATTTATGGTGAAGACACTTGAAAGTCACACAGACTGGAAATAGACTAATTTGATTATTCCTGTACTCATCCTAGTTAGTGCTGTGCTAAAAACCTCTCCCATATTTGTTTTTTTTTATCAATTCGAATTTTTGTGAACCGCCCAGAGAGCTTCGGCTATTGGGCGGTATAAAAATGTTTTAAAAAAGAAAAAAAAGAGTAGGAAAGAAAATAAGAAAAAAATGCCTTTCAAAAGAAATTCAAAGAAGAAAAAATTGGTGAAATTATTTATTTATTTATTTATAACATTTATATCCCACCCTATATCATTAAGATCTCAGAGCGACGTACAGATAAAAACATACAGTATAAAACAATAAATATGCACAGTAAAAAACAAATTAAACCAAGTTAAAACAATATATAATTTAAAAGCAGTAAAAGCAGTTAAAACAATGTGCCAGTGAGTTTAACCATCAGAGGCTTTGTTAAAAAGCCATGTTTTTACTTGGCGTTGAAATGCAGTCAATGTTGGTGCCAATCGGGCCTCCAAGGCGAGGGCATTCCACAGTCAGGCGTGGTGCCACCACAGAGGAAGCCCTCTCCCTTGTCCCATCATAGCGTATATGTTGCATTGGTGGGATGCGGAGAAGGGCTCCTCCAACAGATCTAAGGTCTCGGGCAGAAATTACCATGGGATGGGTTTTTGCTTACCTTACTTAGGAGGTGGCTGAGGAATGTACTGCCTTTTATTGTACAATAATCTCTCTGGCAGCCTGTATCAGCCCATTTCCATTAAGGCCCAAGGAAAGATATCATGAGGTAATTCCTCCCATAGGGCTTTTCCAGATCACGACACACATGCAGCCTGGGAGGCTGCAGAGCAATGGGATACACCCAGCACCCTTGACCACGTTGCGGTGATTAACTTATGCTACAAGAATACGACAAAAATAATTATAAAACAACCTGCGAATGAGGCAGAACACTGGAAGCCTCTTTTACAGGGGAAATTGTGTTGTGGTGGATTTCACAGTCCCGCAGGTAATCAAAGATTCTGGCAAAGTGACATGGGACACCCAAATCAGTGAGACTTCTTTATTGCAGGAAATCTCACGTCAAAAGCTTAGTGGTTACATGCTTCAGAAATCATATAGCTGATGGCCATTAGCTATAGGCTCTAAGAAATTCCAGAACATTCAAAAGCTAATCTCTACAACTGTGACTGATTATCAATGTGGTTTTCCTATTTCCATCTCCATGGTTATAAACACAAGGGAAGGTCTCAGGAATTCCTGGTGAAATCCAACCCAGCAATCCATACACGGGGTCCTATACCTCAGACAAATTATATATAAAATAAGAATGATTCCTGACATGATCCCTCAGGCAGTCAAACAGGCAAATTCTTGAAAGGCCTAAACAAAACCACACCCACAGAGACTCCAGCTTTGAATCTCTCCTTGGTAACTTCAGGCCACATGGTTGAGGCCTATCAAGGGTCCTCGCCTTTGCATCAGCTTAAAAGCGAAGTTAAGAAACCTTTTCCAGATCCCTTGATAGAAAAGTGCCTTTGGCTTTTCAGCAAGGTCCCTGTCCAAACAGGGCATCACTATGCTCAGACCTCCAGTGATGATGTTTCAACCTGGATGAGCCTGCAAACTCCACCACTCCTTTATCAGGTTCTCATGGAGAGCTTCCCTGCCAAGGCTGAGCTAGCAGGTGGACACAGGGAGTAGAGTGACTCCCCCCCTGCATTGAGAATGCTGACAGAGATAAATTCACACAGATTCTGACATTCCACAGTCTGAATAGGCCCAGACCCTTCCAGACTACTAATTAAATCTTATCTATAAACTACAAGGCCCACTGTAGTGCTGAAACTATGCCCTGACAGATGGAGAATTTTGAGAGGCCATTTGTGTACAGCTTTTACCCTAGTCCTGTTGAATTGGGTGAGTGCTTCTTTGGATATAAATAGAAATAGGGATTAGGTCATAAAACATAAGATTCAACTATTTGTTTTTCTAGCTGAGAATTATCTACTATGACTTGCACCAGCTCTCTAAGGTCTCAAGAGGAAATGCTCATTGTCACCTACTTCCGGATCCTTCTCACATAATTGAACTTAGAATAATTTCATGCAAAGCTATCACCCCTCCCAAGCAACCACCTTGAAGCATATCCAGGAAGTATATCCAGGACATGACTAGTTGCTCACAACTACAGAGGGATCAGATAAAAATTTTCAATAGTTCAGAGGCAGTAACCATAAATGTTGTACTGCTTTTTTGAAATGCACATGTACTTAGACTTGGTTTAATTTTTTTTAAAAAAGTACT
This sequence comes from Elgaria multicarinata webbii, assembly GCF_023053635.1. Taxonomy (NCBI): domain Eukaryota; kingdom Metazoa; phylum Chordata; class Lepidosauria; order Squamata; family Anguidae; genus Elgaria; species Elgaria multicarinata. The sequence goes on from NC_086177.1 coordinate 20,006,636, forward strand.
TGGATATGCTGTTCTGCAATGACAGCTGACCCAGTCTTTTTATAGAGAATAGGATGCCTAAATTTCAAATGACCTCTGATAAATACAAAGCATAGTCATCTTCCAAAAGAATAATCTCATAAATGAAAAAGGAAATATAGCAGAAATAAGCCTTTCATTTGTCAGACTGTCAGACGTGTTTTTTTAAAGCCTGATACAGCAAAGATAGCCAGCATTGCTGAATGTATTTGGAATGTTCAAGAGAAGCTATAAGTTATTTTTGACATATTCTGCACACAGATATATGCTGTTGATTTCAAAAGCTTTGTTGTACAGCAGTTCAGAACATAGCAGGTTAGAGCAGGGGCGGTGGAGTTCAGGCTTTCAGGATCTACTTTGCTTTTCACTAGTATCCCAAGATCCACCAGCAGAGTCTGGTGCAAAATTAAAATTAAAGACTTCTGAGTCCGGGGTTGAATTCTTCCACACACAAAACCATGCCTGGTTATCCCAAGCATTTTTTTAAAAAAAATTTTTGCATTTCAGCTCTATAATTTAGTGTCAGAGAATAGTCATTTTGTTGTTGCTAAACAATTGATAGCCAGATCCTTGCTGATTTACTTCAAGACCATCCAGAGATCTACCAGTAGATCCAGATCTACCTTCTCTCCATCATGGGTTTGTTGATGTTTATTCGTTCAGTTGCTTCCGACTCTTCATGACTTCATGGACCAGCCCACACCAGAGCTTTCTGTTGGCCATCACCACCCCTAGCTCCCCCAAGGTCAAGTCTGTCACCTCCAGAATATCATCCATTCATCTTGCCCTTGGTCGGCCCTTCTTCCTTTTGCCTTTCACTTTCCCTAGCATCAGCCTCTTCTCCAGGGTATCCTGTCTTCTCATTATGTGGCCAAAGTACTTCAGTTTTGCCTTTAATACCATTCCCTCAAGTGAGCAGTCTGGCTTTATTTCCTGGAGTATGGACTGGTTTGATCTTCTTGCAGTCCAAGGCACTCTCAGAATGGGTTAGAGAATGCTAATAACTCTGTATAGGCAGATGCAGATGTTATGAGAGACATGGTGCTGCCAATGCTCTGGGCTCTTCTTTGTAGTGTCCAGTTTAGCATGTCTACCCACTATGTTTTCCTTGTCCCCAACTGTAGCATTATGTTAAATCATTTTTTTTCTAAACATTTATTTGTTTAGAATGAACACACATGGGCAGGGTCATTGCAGGAACAAGCTCCACCACCTACCCCACTTGGTATCAACGCCATTGAGCTTTTCTTGCCATCCCTACATTGCCTTCAGAACAATCAGCAAAAGCTCAATTCTTTATTTTAAAAGAAGTTTATTAGAACTGTGAGCTTTAATTGGCTGATATAGGTGTTGTTCAGAAGACATCTTAAACCATGGCTTTAACCACAGTGGTTAAGCCAGAAAGCTGGCTGTGCTCAGAACACACCTTTAACCATGGCTTTAACCATGGTGAATAAAGTGGTGTGATGTCGTATTGCACCAACACCATACATTTTCTTCTCTCCCACTCCAAACTATTGCTTATCAGAGATAAGCCAGGGAAACACATAACAAGATGTTATCACACCGTGGACTAAATGATCTCACAGTGAAGAGAGGAAGAAGTCGACATGTGGGTGCCATTTTCAGCAACAGCATTGAGCTGTGCATAACATAAAGTTCTGCTCTCTGTGGGAGATATTTCTCAGTATTCATGTTTAGTACTCCAGTATATAATTCCTTAAGAGTTTCATAGGCCAGGCAGCTGTAGCAACAGGATCTTCACATCTATGCACCAGGCAGCAAAATGATTGACAGAAGACCTCAGCCTAGAACCCCATAATCTCCAGCCAACAGGCTAGATGACTAATATCTTATTTGCACTTTCATCTGAAGCAGCATGTATTGGCTATTGCCTGAGGCAAGACACTAGACTTGATGACTAACTCTCTGATGCAGGATGGCAAAGCCTCCCTCCTCAGGAGACTGAAAAAGAAAACATTTACTTAGTGACAGTGGTTGAAATGCCACCAACGTGTATTTTGCCTAGAGGATCTTATGAATTAAAGCTCTCCTTCTCTCTTTTTTAAATTGAAGTGACTATTCCCTTCCTGAAGAATAGGTACGCTAGTTTTGACATCCTGTAAATAAATAACTCGCCATAGCACCTTATTCCACATAGGGTTTCTTCAGACGTGTATGTTCATCACACTGACTGCAACGTCAAACTATGATGTGTGTGTGTGAAGGAGCCATCACAAATATAACACCACAGACATAACTCTCATATTCCCCTCAGATACCCTCAAACACAGTGCTTTTAAATGAAGTCAGATCACACATTCAAAAATGGTGTTTGTTCTTGGACCAATGTTACTGAATGGTGAAATTTCCTACCTTGTCCTATCCTAGTAGAGGTGTTCAGTGCAAAACATTCCTTCCCCCTCATCCCACTTGATAAATTTCACTAAACGTATGAATGTTATGGTGGCTTCCTTCAAAATCTGTTTTATTCTTCAAAATAGTTTAAGATTACACTACGGGTGTAATCTGATGACAATGCAGAGGCTTGCAGAAACCCCCAGATATTTTTTTACTGAAGTCAACAACATTAATTTCGCTTCCGTCATTACTCTTCAGATATTTTATCTGTGAAGTACTTTAATATGAGATGGAGGATGAGCAGGTAAAAGATTGTATGATAAAATGGGCTCAAAACTTTGGATACAACATCTTAATGGAACAGTGGGAGTGTATGTGGGGGAAGGGTTTAAAATTTACATTATTTTTGAGACTTCAAGAGAATTTCTATACGATGATGCACAGATGGTATATGTCTCCTGTAAAGTTAGCTAAAATGCATAAGGGTGTCTCTGGAAACTGTTAGAAATGTAAAGAAGAAGAAGGAACCTTCTATCATCTTTGGTGGACTTGTAAAAAAGCCAAAGCGTTTTGGACTCAAATACATTCTTCAATTCAAAAAATACTAAGGACTAATATACAAATGAAACCAGAAGCTTTCCTACTGGGTCTAATGGATAAACAGTTAAAAGAGAATGGGGAAACTATTTCTATATATGACAATGGCAGAGAGACTGTTGTATGCACAAAAATGGAAGAATGAAATAACACCAACAATGGATGAGTGGATGTTGAAGATGCTGGAAGTGGCAGAGATGGCAAAACTTACATCAATAAGGAGAGAAAGGTCTATATCCACGTTTATATCTGAATGGACACCTCTGATAGAATTTTTGCAAGAAACAGAGAGAAAGTATGTATTTGACTGTGGATTCAATGTACGAGATATAGTTAAGACAGAAAGAAGAAATGAATTTGATTCTATGTTAAATGTAATTAAGTAATGAGAGAAGAGAGTTCACATTTCTGATATGAAGAAAGCCGAAAGTACACCTTAACCTTAGATGTTTTTTTATTGTATTTCTGTGTGTATTGATCCAGAGGGAGAGGTGGGTAACAATTTATTTATTTATTTATTTGTTTGTTACATTTATATACCGCCCCATAGCTGAAGCTCTCTGGGTGGTATACAAAAGTTAAAAACAGTAAACATTTAAAAAGTATACAAAATTTAAAAACATAAAAACAACAGTATACAAACAACAATATCTTATTATTATTATTATTATTATTATTATTATTATTATTATTATTATTTTACATTTGTATTGCTGTTTGTATTTTATGTAATGACTTTGTGGTATGTATATCTATGATGTTTGAAATAATAAAATCTTCTTTAAAAAAACTAAGGATATTTTATCCATGGAGGAAGGTTCACATCAAATTTGTATGGCATCTCTCACCAAAGCGATAGATTTGCCATGGAGAAGGGAGATGGTGGAGCATACTGACTAACAGTATAAGCTTTGAGCTCAAAAGTAGAATCAAATCTGCCTCAGTCATGAATAGGGATGCTGAGATCGTTTGAGCTTCAGGTGCTTCTCCTTTATGTGAATTTTGGGATTTGTAGTCCTAACCTTAGTCCCTGTTGGGAAATGATGTTCCACCCAGTCTCTGAGAGTACTCACAACCTTCTCCACTGCCTTCATCTGCTGCAAAGATAAATTTTATTCCCTTGGGGCAAGGGAAATGGGAGGCAGTGGTGAAGGTGGGTACTTGCCTTTAAGTGTTTCCAAGTATCTGTAGTGAACACTCAAACTTTTGAAAGCTTGCAGAACATTTGCAAAAGCTTAACACTTTTCATTTCTGGTAAAGGTTCTCTGTAGTAATGAAAATCTTTGTAAGGTGCCAGGAATCTCAAACTGAGGATGCTATTAATGGGATCCAGGAATCTTACTCCATTTGATATTGTGAGCTGCTCTTAAATTGCCCATCCCTGCTTGACCACCTGCTTGACCAGGATGGGCAATTTAAGAAGATCTCCAAATGTTTAGAACTTCAATTCCCAGCATCTCTGGCCATTCACCATGCTGACAGGGGCTTCTGAGAGTTGAAGTCCACAACACCTGAATATGAACCTTCTTCCCACCTCTGCCTCATCCTGCCCACCACTTGACCACCAACTGTGGATCATATTTTTAAAAAACATCAGGTAGCTCTTGGTCTTGACTTTGGAATTTGGCCAATTCTGATTCTGCTGAATTCACTCTTGATACACCTCACTGATTATAACAGGCCTAGGGGTAAGCATGCTGTGTATCTCAGTAATGTATCATAGTTCTGAATCTATAACAGTGTCATCCTTGAACCTTGATCTCATGCACTGAAGTCAGTATGCTTTAGATGTGTCACAGTTTATGAAGGCAGCAAATGGAGAGAGGAAAAAACAGAAATAAAATAAAGTTCTACTTCTGCCTCTCTCTCCCCCATCTCATTGTTTTGGACTGGGTAGAAGAGAAGACTATGAAATACTTCACCATCATTTATAATCCCTATAAATATCTGAAATATAGTGAGTGTCAAGAAACATGCTGACAGTCTGGGAATGAAAGGTAGCACCTCAATTTGAATGCTTACTAAACAAATATGTCACACAGTTCTCTGCAACTAAACAATACACACACACACACACACACACACACACACACACAGAAAACTCAGTCTTCAAAGCAATCCACCCTACATAATTTAAATCTATACAGCTAGTTAACCAAGGCCCTTTCTAAACCATACAGGTGTAGAGGGAGGGAGGGAGGGGGGAGGATCTCACAATATTCTGATGGTGAGATCCTTCCCTTAGTCCAAACACGCATGCAACATCACAGGGGGAAGGAAGGACGTCGTGGCCACTATTTTTTAAAAAAAACAGAAGATGCCCAAATGCTTACTAAAGGTAAGATTTTTTTTAAAAAAATCCACGATCCCGCTCCCCCTCCATTCCTGATGGGCACTGAGCGCCTGAAGAGCTCTGTGCCCAGTGCCCATTTCCTGCCTCCTTGCATTTACTCATGAGGGACTCAGCCATGACCAGCTCGGATTTTCGGGCTGGTGTAGAAATGGTCCAAATGTAAATGGAAAGGGAGGGAGTGAAAGAATTCAATGTTACACAACATTATCAAGGCTGTAGTGATTTGGGCCCAGTATATCTCAGACACTCTCTTTTCCCTTTTTGCTCTATCACAATCTGTTGTGTAGTGGTACATTTTAAAGTGAAGGTGCTCTCTCTATAGCCATACCCACAAAGAAAGGTCATCAACGCAGGCAACTCTTTTGATTCATATCAATAAACCAGCTAAAGCAGTGTTCATCTCTACTAGGACCAGGTTTTTTACAAAGCGATTGCATCTTATTTGCCCATCCCAAAGTACTTCACATTTCTATACTTTGCTATGTATATTACATTGCCACCCATTAGGTGAAGCTGCCTGTCAGGTATTGGTCACAGCTATATATTGTTGCTGGGGGGAAAACACATTCTTCCCCCAACCTCGTCTAATGCAAGGATTGGTTATACTAAGATCAGATTGAACAAGCAATTCTAAGAAGGGTGGCAGATGAGGTCAATATCTCTGCTTATTGAAACATGCAGTAAGACTGAACTGCTTGTGTTGGCTTTTAATGGTGGAGAATATGTTGACATCCTACTACATTCAGGTAAAATCTTCCTTATCTAACTCTACCCACTGCCTTCCATTCCGGAACAACATAATTTCTCAAAGTATGGTACATTGGGGTTTCACCTGGTCAGATGCATCAAAAAAAATCCCAAGTGATTGATGTGGTGCAGGTTAGACCAACCTCATGGGTTGGGGAGGAACCATACCTCAATGTGTGGTAAAGTAAAGCAGACATGCTTTGCATGCAGAAAATCCAGGTTCATTCTCTGCATCTCAATTTAAAATGATCAGGTAGCAGACAATATGAAAACCCTCTGCCTTGAGACACTGAAGAGAGAGCTGCTTCCAGTCACAGGAGACAACAATACGGGTAAGATTGGCAAGTAATATGATGTGGTATAAGGCAATTTCCTATGAACATACAGCCAGCAAGAGGGGTGTCCTTCTCTTTCCACACCTCTTCCTTACTCTTATGCTACAGCTGCCCAGAAGATATTGCATGTCCTTGGAGTACATGTTCCAACATCCCAAGGAATATGCCCAGTAACATAAGCCTGTCCTCTATATGAAGACTTGTTTTTGCTCAGGATTGCAACACCTGATAGAATGCCTCTCCTGACCTAAACCTAATCAGACCTTACAATCAACATCTGAGGCCTTCCTCCAAGTGTCACTTCCAAGAAAGGCTCAGAAGGTGGCAACAAGAGAGTGGGCTTTCTCAGTGGTCTCCCCGAATTATGGAATGAACTCTCCACTGAAGCCCGTCTGGTGCCAACACGGTCATCTTTAAGACTGACCTCTACTCCCAGTCATTTAATGGCAAATGATAGAGCACTTAATGTCAGCTGTCTTGAACAGGTTTATTATGGAAATTGTTTTTAGCTGTTTAAATTGTTTTTAATTTTTGTACGTTAAACATTTTTAGACTGTGTTTTATCGTAATGTTTTATTATCTTAAGTATGTATAATGTTGTTTGTATTTTTTGTGGATTATTGTGAACCACCCAGAGATAGTATAGAATTATTATTATTACTATTATTATCAAAACAACAACAACAACAACAACAACCAATACTGGCCTTGGAAGTTAAGGAACTATGGCAACAGGAAAAGGTCACAATTATTCCATTAGTCACATCAGTCACTGCCATCACATCAAAAAACTACACAGAAAACCATCAGAAACTGGGCCTACCAAAATACATTCACACCAACGCCCAGAAAGCAGTCATACTTAATATGCTCAGTTGTCCGGAAATCCCTGAAGCAGTAAAAGACAGCATGACCTGTCAAAACCCGTCATGTCCATCTAGAAAAATTGCCATGAGCAAGAAAAGAGATAATAATAAATATTGCTAAGTAATGTATTTAATACAAGTGACTCATGAATATAGTTAAATAAATAAATAAATAAATAAATAAATAAGGAATGCAGGATAAAAGCATGACAAGGTACATCCTGCATTGAGTATTCACATATCCAACATACTGGAAGACACAACACCCTATATTCCTATAAAATAATACTGAAAGTTAGAAAATTCCTTACTATAAAATGGGAATGAGTCCTCAGGCAATGACAGATGATCATGGTTACTGCAAGCCTCCAACTAAAGTGCTCATTTGCTGGGAGCCGTACCTGGTAACATTGCTGACATTAACCGGGAAAATCCATCCACTGTTAAACAGTGCTGCCTTGTCAGAATAGCTCGTCAATTAAGGAAATATTGCACAACCTTGTACATCGCCAAAATGACAGACAGACAGGGAGAAATAAAATAATGGCAAAGGATCTCTCATCCCTCATTTCAGCACTTGTCTCTTGAACACAAGGACATCTTGTCAGCTAGGCTCATGCATGCCTGCAACAGTTTTCAGACCTTTCAAGAGGGGAAAATGTAGGAAATCATAATAAAAATTCCAGAAAATGTCCTTTTCTTGCTTTTGATGCATACACACACATACACACTTGCAGATAAGTATCCCGAAGAGTGCATATTTGAGAGCTCTGATGTCAGACCTGTGATTGGATCCATGAGCTGTTGTACAATTAAGCCAACTGTGTATGCAACTGTGTTTCTGATCTGCATCATGCTTCTCATAGACATGTCTGTGATTTTAAATGAGGAACATAATGTGCTGTTAGGCGATTGCAGATAATACATATGCTATGCAAAACATTGCTTCAGATCTGTATTGAGGCAACTGCCTGTCCCCACCTGCCTGTCCCCAACACGCCACGTCAGCATGGGGTGGAGGAGATTAGAAAAACCTGCAAAAAGAAAGAGACAAATCTCACAAATCCCGAAGGCTGCAGTCCTCTGCACACTTACTTGGGAGCATGCTCTGCAGAACTTAGTGGGACTAGTTCTGGGTAAATATGCAAAATATCAGTTCATAAACCTTAAAGTTAAAGAAGCCAAGAGGATCAGATATGAAGGACAGAGAGAGAGAGAGAGAGAGAGAGAGAGAGAGAGAGAGAGAGAGGTGTTCTGAAGTCAGTAATTACACAGCATGACAAATGGCTGGTAAACAGACTTGTCATTCGTCTGGAGTTATTATGGTGTTTGTCATCTCTCAGATGCCGGCTCCCTTTGGGATTACAAGATACCTCATTAAGAGAGAGAGTGGAATCTGGATTCCATGTCAGAGTTTATTACTTCTGGCAATCAAAGAGGAAAAATACTCTATATTGACTAACACAGATCCTTATCGACTACAGGGTTTTTCATCAATATGATCCCACCCCTACCCCAAAAAAATACATTTGGAACATGCAAATAAAACTAGAACACACATTTATATGTTTATTGCTTTGCACATGAATGGGGTGGCTTTCACAGGCCATATGGATTGTGTTAACTTTTTGCCCCAATTAGCATTGCCACTTGGAGCAGGCCATAGCTGTTGGCAATTTTTATTTATTTATTTATTACATTTCTATACCGCCCAATAGCCAAAGCTCTAATTTCTCTCAACAATGAGCTACTGTATACTTCCATTTATGAAAATTTCCTAAAGGCAGTGTCATATCCCACCACAAGCTCACTTTCAATTAGACGACAAGCCTTCTGTATGTTTTATTTAACAGTAATTATTTCTAACTAAATAGAACTGTCATTATTCAATATAAGTTATAAGTGTGTTCATTAGGTCAAAGGAACTTGATGGGTTGTTGAAGTAGCTTGTGGAAAGTCTTAAATTATTCATAATTCAAGAGAAAACTATACACTGTTTATGAAAGAAAGCATGTTTTATAATTATCTAATAAGGTGACTACAGTAGAACTTTGCCAGTTGTAGGATAAGGGATGAAATTGCAAGTTTAAGGGTAAGGGATTGTACTCATCTATGCTCAGCTGCTCTCAAATGCCCTAGTTTTCTGGCAGACTGGTGTTCTGTGGTCTTAGTATTCTTGGAATTTGACCAACTTGATACCCTTGAAGCCGGGCTTGATAAAGAGACTATCTTATCTAATATACAGGGTGACCATATGAAAAGGAGGACAGGGCTTCTGTATCTTTAACAGTTGCAGAGAAAAGGGAATTTCAGCAGGTGTCATTCATATGTATAGAGAACCTGGTGAAATTTCCTCTTCATCACCAGTTAAACCTGCAGGAGCTATACTAGAGTGACCAGATTTAAAAGAGGGCAGGGCACCTGCAGCTTTAACTGTTGTAATGAAGAGGAAATTTCAGCAGGTTCCCCATATATACAAATGACACCTGCTGACATTCCCTTTTCTATGCAACTGTTAAAGATACAGGAGCCCTGTCCTCCTTTTCATATGGTCACTTTACTAATGTATGTACAAGCTAGCATCTTGCTGGGGCTTTCCAGGCCTTTTAATGCCCAGAATAGGGCTTGAACTGTCTAGGCCCCAATATGAGCTTGTGAGCCAGGAGTGGCTTGAGTCAGAGTCCCCTAAAACTGATACCCTGAAAGACAGCATCTCTTGACCCCACTCCCCCAAGGGAGGGTTGTTCTCTACAAAACAGATGCAATGCTCCACTGGTGCCTGTTCACCAGTGGGGGAAATTTACACAGTAGGGTTTGGCTGAGAGATGGTATGCTAGGCTTCAGGCCAGAGACCTAACTCTTTAAGGCTCTCCGCACTTCAGGAAAGGGGAAGAGCCTAGCAGACAAAGATCCTATTCAGACGATCATGGAGGGAGAATGGGGAGAAGAGGAGTAGCAAACCCACGACAACTCCCCCCCAACATGACTGGCAAACGATGCAACATGGGCAAGGTAACTTAGCCATCCCACAGTGTGGTTTGTTGGCAATCCTCCTGCCGTGGCAGCCACACATCCTGGCAGCAGCCACAGTGAGAAAAAGGCTCACGCTGGCTGCTCCAGCCACCTCTAAGCAATCTATGCCATAGTGATAACCATGGGCAGGTAGAGCATCACTGAATATTCTATTTCTCCATACAGCAGTTGGATTTACCTATGGTATGCCCATCACACAAAACTGCAAGCCACCCCCCAGGGCCCCTTACCCCTGCTGCAGAAGGTGGGTACCCAGGGTGGGTACTTTAGTAAGCATGGGCAGGAGAAACACTCCCCACACAATGTTAAAACCATGTGGGGCACTCCTGAATGTGTCCCATGGTGGGTTAGCATTACATGTGAACCAGCCATAGTCTGGCCAGTATGATGTTTGCTTAGTTATCAAAGGCCATTTCTACACCTGACACACAGGGGATCCCAGGAGCAGGCAGGGATGATCCTTCCATTTTCCTGGGCTAATCCTTAGGTGTAGAAAGGGCCCAAGATTCTACAACTCCAGCCTGACACTAGCTGCCTGACTAAGCCATCCTCAGGCATCTGATGTGCCCAGTAGATTCCTGCCCATGATCAGTGTAGGGCAGCATATGGATTCTTCTCTTCTTTGTGCATCATGGGAAAGGGACAGAATCCTGCTTTGGTTCACACCACCTTTCAAAGGCACACGCACATTGCTGCTTGAGGTGGCTGCCTTGTTCTGCCTAGTGGTAGAGCTAGCCCTGTTCAAGGCTGATGGTGAGATTTAAACCTGGATTACAGCTCAGATTCTTAGGTATTACACTATGACAGCTTGCTTTTTAAACAGTTCACATACTCACTACCTCTAATTGTGCACTCGGGCATTTTGTGCTGCGTTGATACCTATACAGCCAGAATGCAGCTAGGAAGAAATATTAAGGAGGCATCAGCATGCTTGAGGAATCCTGAGGACTGTTTGCAGAAGTAACAAAAACACCCTTCCCCCTTATAAAGGAAAAAACAACACAACCACACTCAAACACAACTTAATGAGGACTGAGCGTGCTCTGTGGGCACAGAATGCTGAGTCTTTTGGAGAGTGTTGACGGGGGTGGGAAACCAAGGGGAAGGGGGAGTGGAATGGAATGTCCTGGCAGAGGGCATGGCTGGCTGAAATGCCAAAGAGAAGCACTCCATGCTGCAACATTTTGTTTCAGGTCCCACTCTTATCTTTCTGATGTCAAACCTCTTACACATGCCTTATGGAAATGAGAGCGTTAACAGAAATTGTGCTCCCATGGAAAAAAATGCTATTGCTTAGTTCATTAACCTGCAGTAATGTTTCTCTCTAATCTCCAACCATCATTGGATGCTTCATTCAGCATCAGATTACCTGGAATCAACAGTAGGGAAAAGCAAGAGAGAAGCGTTCTTTCTAGCACACTCAGAGCGCTTCAAATTACTGCAGCGGCACCAAGTGCAGGCTCTTCTATTTCCTAGCAAGAAAACAAATGAGAATAAATTGCCTTGTGCGGGTATCAAAGTGGCCCAAATTGCAGCTCCTCTCGCATGACCATCTCATGATTAAAAAGCATTTTCTCATTAAAGAGGCTTGCGGTGGCTCATCTCCTCCCCTGCCCTCTGTTTGCTTGTTAGATTACAAGGAAGCTCCCCCCCCCTCCTAATTGCAACTGCTGATGGGTGCTTTGGACTCTGAAGTGCTTTTTTTGGGGGGGGTGGGGGAAACGAGCAGTAGCTGGGTTTCCTACAGGGCAAAATGATCTTGTTATGAACCCCCACGTTTCTGTCATGCAAAGGGAAGGCTGATGCGAGACGGAAGACTGGCTCTCTGTCTTTTTCCTGGAACAAGGGGGGTTAATGGAAGTTTGATTAATAGGCAGTTAGCTGCAGTGAGAAGCCAGTTTCCAGGAATGTCTCTGTAAATGGGTGTTCAAACAGTGGCGTTGTGGAGCCAGGGCTTGCAAGAGTGCAGCACTGAGACTTTTTTATTACAAGGGACACAGATGTCATCTGCCACTCTCTTCCAGAGCTCCTTGTTTCCTCTGAGTTTAGCTGCAATCTTCAGAATAGCTGGGGAGGGGGGGATGAATTTTCTCCTGCAACAATATCTTGTTCTTGGTTGAAATGTCCCACCAGTTCTCTAAGTTTGCACCTTCCGGGACAAAAACAGACTCCGATGCAATCTGCGTTCAAAGTCCATACATCTCCAAACATGCAATGTGATTCGAAAACATGCATATAGTTGGAAAAAATGTCCATGAAAAATCTGTACTTTTGAAAAATGTGCACAAAACATGCTATAATCAGTGAGGAAAGAATGCACACATTTCAAAAAGGTGCACAACTGATGCATATATTTGGGGAAATGTGCACAGAAATCCACATGGAGTTTCATGCAGAAAGAGAGAAACAATGCTCACAGTCTCCAAGGATTCGAGTCAGAATGAGCTTGGAGGTAAAATTTCGAGAACTTCAGCCAGCGCAAATTTTGTTGATTTGCACATCCCTAGGATCGACACAGTTGCCTACATAGGTAGGTCAACTCTCCTTGTGGGTGCAGCTATGGGGATGGTCATGATAAGCACCTGCACTTCAAAGTTTCATACTAAAGGTAGGAATGGGGAGATTCCCTTTTCTGATCCCCCCCCAGCTACTATTTTAGAAAGCTAAAATTAGGGGGGGGGGAGTCAAGAAATTGAATTTTTGGATTTCATTAAAGGATTACCTAAATCCCCCACCAAACACACACACACACACACACATACACCAATTTGGCCACCGCTGGAAGTCACACTCACCTGTAAGGCCAGTAGATGAAAATATTTGCCTTAGCTAGGGATGTTAGAGAAATTATTCTGGGTGAAGTTTTCTGAGATTTGGGCCCCGGGACTCCAATTCAATCTGCATCAAGTTGGGCCGGCTCGTGGATTTCCCTTTCTTCCCTTCTCTCATAAATATAAGTTTTACATATTGAGGCCACAATGTGTGCAAATTCTGGCCATAAGTTGCATATTTATGCAACTTCCTATTTACGAGGAGAAGAAACAAATGAAACAAAAGGTTTTTAGATTGGGGGGGGGAAATGTTCTCAGATTGTGAGGAAACCCACGAACGGAAGCCAAACCAGGCAGGCAGCGGGGATGTGTTGCCCCCCAAAAGGGCCAGATTTTCTAATGACAGACACCCCTATTTTATTAGATTGTAAGCCTATGCGGCAGAGTCTTGCTATTTACTGTTTTACTCTGTACAGCACCATGTACATTGATGGTGCTATATAAATAAATAAATAATAATAATAATAATAGCTTCAGCCACCTGGGAAATGGCTGCTTTGGGAGAAAGGGTTATGACTGTGTTGTCCTTGTTGGTAGCTGGGTTTTGAGGGGACTGGTCTGATACGGAACCCATCATAGACTCAACAGTTGGGCAACCAGATGCAAAGCAGGAAAGGGCAAGTGCATTGCTGTGGGAATTGTTGATCCTACATCTCTCTCCTCTTCCCCTTCCCAGTGAGCTTTCTCCCATTCCCTTGTATAGGGAACAGTAATTCTGATGTGTACTGGAGTCCCAGTTGTTTGTATATGCACAGGGACATACTGTACAAAAGCAGAAATATTGGCGGGAATAAAGAGGCCAGTTTTACATTTTCTTTAAATATCGATATATCTATATTACCCAGTATAGGCTTGTTTCAAGGCTGTTGAGTGAGCCTGAGTGGAGAGGGGCCGTAGGTTAGTGTTGAGCATCTGCTTTGCATGCAGAACATTTGAAGTTTAAACCCTAATATTGTTGGCTAAAAGGATTTCAAATAGCAAGGGTGGGAAAGGGCCTTGCCGGAGATCATGGGGAACCAATGGCAAGCTCTGCCTTGTTTAGGGTACAAATTTTGATGTGACAATTTTCAAACTCTATGAATATTCAGCTCCAGCCCTAGGAATAGGCCACCAAATCCCAGATCAACATAGCTATACTGCTGTGTTCTGCCAAGCTTAAAGGACAATTCTTGCAGTTCCTTGATTTGACAGGAGTCCTGTAACAAATGTATAATAACGGGAAGCAATATATCCCCAAGTGCATCGATTTAGAAAATAATCATAATAAATTATCAGTTGTCTAAACTAATGGATGATTTTCAGTTTGCAGATGTTAGTGAAGTAAAGGTTGATATAATTAAAGGGAAGTTTCAGGATTTTATGAGATTTCTTTTTCATCAAAAGATAATTGAAACCAAACCCTCTAAAATTCCCCTGTGCGTTAATTATTATTGATCTCTGTAACATTATCCAAATTCTAGATACCTTTCAAGGGCCAACGAACTTGCTATGGTATAAAAACTAATTAAGAAAGCTTCAGTGAAGAGATCACTTCAGAGGGGTGATGTGGTTGAGAGGGATCTCAAAGTTATTTATAATTAGTAATCATCTGGAAAATGGTGGTGTTAAGTAAATGAATGACATTTCCTAACAGCAGATGGACTTCCTTTTTGCCCTTCTAAAAAATAATGGTAGTCTGGGTATGTTTCAGTCAACACGCATGCACAAAGTTTGTAGAATACCAGAACATCCATATAACATTATGGTGCATAAAATGTTATTTGTCTTAACCTAACTGGAGCTTTCCTTCTTCATTCCTGGCTCTAAATCATCAGGATATTTGGAGGAAATGGCACTTGGGAATTACCATGATGAAGATACATTGTTAATGTCCATTCAAAGGTACTCAAAACAATTTTTAAAAACCTGATTTCTGAGTACATTAAACAAAGGGAAGAAACATAAACTATAAGGTGAAAGTTATACAGTGAAAAATTTGATTCTATAATCCAAACCTACCGTATCACTTTGGTACAGCATCATTAAGGCAAAGTGATTCATAGTTATATGAATTTGTTAGGCAACAGACATCAGATCAACTTTCTAAACATAAAGGGGAGGGAGGCAACATAGTCTATAGTAAATTAGATTTATAAGGGGAATGAAAGTATAAAGGCAATAAAAGGAAGACCCTTTAATTTTGACTCAATTGGACTATTATCACTCTTGATTAATGCCCCCAAACAGCAATTAAGTACATGAAACGCAACAAAAGAATCAAGCAACTTAATGATCTGCTTTGCTTTTGGAACCTATGTATGTTGGATGCCCACGTATGGACATCAAACTGTTGGAGTCACAACAGCTGGCAAAAAAGAGAGGAAAATCTATCGTATTGTCACATCCTCATTATGCGGCATCACACTGCCTGAATGCTTTATGACAGCCACAGTTAAGGGAAACATGTGATTTAACTTTGTGCCAGTGCACTGAAATCCACAGTCTTCAGTTGCACAGGGTATTTCTCATTTTCTTCTTGCGATTTGGGGGAAGCAATAAAATATGAATCGTTTTCCATCCAAAACTTTTAGAAGGATCCATCTTCCCCCTCGAAGGTAGAACACACTTGTTGCTCATATTCCTGGGATCATTCTCTGCTTTTTTATGTATTTATTTCACTTTCATCCTACTCTTCTTGTGGGTTATTCCAGAAGAGCTCAAATGTGCTCTTCTCATTCAACACTGGACAATATGATACTTACTTAACTTTAGTAATGAAACAAAACAACATCTGTTCCCTGATTATTCACTGAGTGGATGGTAATAATTAAAACATTTAATTTAATGACACTCAGTAAAATAGTGGAGGGTGTTGGGACAGTGATCCATATGCTAAAATCTATATGCTATAGCTAAAGTGGTTGCTTGAAGCCTTAAGATGTGTAAACTGCATGTAAAGATGGACATACCTGTCGTTTTTGGTTTCTCTCCATTTCTCTCTTGCCTTTTTCAATCTTAAATTCAGTTCATCCAGAACATGAAGGATATATATTTTAAAAGTTAAGATGCCTTTTTTTTTAATGGTGTGCTGCTTTTAATGATGCACTGGTTTTAAACATTTGAATTAGTTTTATGTATTTTATGGTGTTTTTATTTCTGTTGTACCCCACCTCGATCCAGAGGGAGAGGCAGGTAACTATTATTATTATTATTATTATTATTATTATTATTATTATAATAAATGTGTGCATGATAATTATCCTAATTTCTCCTAATTCTTTGCATTGCCATATGCAGTTTGCCTAATACATACATTTTTGCAGACAGATTTCCTAATGCATTTTTAAAGTTATATTAAGTAATTTATTACATTTCTATACTGTCCAATAGCTGAAGATTTTTGGGCAGTTAAAAGCATAAAATACATCAACCTTTAATAGCACAGGATACAACTTTTATAAGTTTAAAATTACAGTAGAAAACCATAGTAGAACAAAAAAAAATAGCAGCAGTGTAAATATCTAAAAATACAATGACAGCTTTAAAACAATAAAAACTGAAGAACTAAAATGCCTGGGAGAATAAAAAGTTCTTCATCTGGCACCAAAAATACCAAAACATAGGTGCCAGGAGAGTATTCCACAACTGGGGTGCCACAACTGAAAAAGCCCTTTATATTTTCCTAATATAATGCATTTTAAGTTATTTTCATTAATATACACAATTATTTATTTATTACATTTTTATACCACCCCATAGACAAATCTCCTTTGTGTGCACTTTCCTCTAATACGTACATTCTGTATGCATTTTTAAAAAAAAATCTGGAGGAACCACTGCACAATTCTGAGAAGTGAAAATTTCAAAGGATGATTGAATTGATGAAGTGAATACATTTCTCCCCCATCCCTAAGCGTATGTGACTCTTGAGAATAAATTTGAGCAAGAACTTTCAGCCAAGGACACTTTGGAAACACACACACACACACACACGAAGATAGCTGGATCAAAAAATGAGAAGTCAGTGTCAGAACCAAAGGGAGAGCCAAAGACTGGAAACCGCAAAGTTCAGGGCACATCTCTAAGGTCCAATGACACCAGTAAATCACATCAATTTGACAGGAATGAGAAGACCCAGTCCAGAAAGACAAGTCAACTACCATCTGTCATGCTTCTACTGGACAAATCTTCCTCAGAGGAAGAGCTAGAACTCCCAGAAACTAAGAGCACCCCAGATCAGTGACTGCCTCAAGCCAGAAAGAGCCTAGGACCTCAGGGGATAATGCTGCAGGTGCATCCCTGTCATGGGAAGGAGACTCTGCCTCTAAAACAGAGGCTGAGCAACACCCTGATCTGCAAGGAGCATCATCACCTTAAGTGGCAGGCCAATAGGGCTCCTGTGAGAAGGAGTGCTCATTTGTAAAGAAGGACTCCTCAGAAAAATGTGACTCCTTATGTGTAAGGCTCTGGCCAGAGATACATGTTTCAGTGCACTGCAGCTGAACCCTGGGTGGGGCTCAGCAAGCTCTGGTGATAAACGCCTTCAGTGTTTGCCTAGCCAGTACTGGAAGCAATGTTATTCTTTCAGCTCCAATGTCTTCTACCTTGTCTTCTTGACCTTGCCCAGTGATTGATGCTCCATGCTACTGACCCTTGGATTCCTGCTTGACACTGCTTCTGGACTGCATAATGTTTCTGACTGCCTAACTGGGTTGTGACCTTTGCCTGCTATCTTGGCTGCTCCTGCCTTAACTTGCCCCCAAGTATCTGACTGCTTGCCTGTGCTTTGACTTTTTTCCTCCTGTCTTGACCACTTCTGCCTTAGCTTGAACTCCACCCGACTGAAACCTGTGTGTTTGAACATTTGCTTATTTTGATGTCTTGATTTTTTGTTAGCCCTTTCACTAACAGTCTGTTACAGCCAGCATAAGACATAACAGCAAGATGAAACATGAGAATACATTTTTGGACATATTCACATGTGTTGCTTGATTATACTTGGGGCTGTTTCACCTACACAAGTTAGGTAATATTAGGAAAGGAACAATAAAATAAAATGCTGCCTATCCATATGCCTTCTCATAAATGGATGGTCTGGCTGCACTTTGGAATACTTTGTATCTCAAAAATAATGGCATCAGGTCCAAGAAGGCAATAAACGAACAAAGAGTACGGAATGCTTTCCCTATGAGGACAAGCTAAAGAATCTGGTGTGTTTTAATTTAACAAGATGACTTAGGAAGGACATGGTGATTTATGCAATTATAAATGCTGTGGAGAGCATAAAACAGATATATATATATTTACCTTCTCTCTGATTTTTGCCAACTAGAACTCAGAGCCACATAATTCAGTTAGTTGACAGTAGATTCCGAACAGGCAAGAGGGAAGCATTGCTTCTCACAAAGCATCATTAACATAAAGAATTCACTGTGCGGAGGCTGCATCCTCAGATGGCTTTAAAGGGGATTAGATGAATTCTGGGATGATAGGTCTATCATTGGCTGTTAGCCATGACAAATAATTGGAGCCCCTATATTCAGAGGCAGTACACTTTGGAATATAAGATATTGGGGCGAAACGGAGGAATGTCACTGCCTTCATGTCTTGCTTGTGTGTTTCCTAGAAACTTGTGACTGGCCACTGTAGGAAACAGGATGGAACTGACATGTTGTGCTATCAATATTGCATGCATCTCACATCATGTGTAAAATCCAATATAATCCCTCCTTAGAGTAGACACAATGAAATGAATAGGACTTAAGTTAGTCTTGACTTACTGAAGTCCCATTAATATCAGTGGATACACGCTAAGTAAGAATTATGTTGGGTTTTACTCCATGTACTTCCAGCGGCAGGTTTCCCATTTGTTACAGTGAACATTAAATGTAAATGGCATGTTATAATCTTAATGCACAGAAAATAAGGAGATGACATTTTCTATATGAACTCCCCCAGGCTCAAAACATGACTGTATATAGTTACACAAGTTTTATATGCAAACTCTTAACTCATTTGCATATGTACTTGGGAGAAAGAAAGAAAAAAGTTTCCTTTAGAGAATTCAAGATAAAATAACAAAAGGGTTCAGACTTATTCTGCGTCTAGATAAAATGGAAAAAAGCAAACACGTAAACAATTATTAAAATGAAAGTTTTGCCAGTGGGAATACTAAAACACAATGTGCCAGAGGACAGCTTAATCTCATTAATTAGTAGTGTGCAATCAGAAAGTTTGTACTTAAAGTGGTGTGGCTGAAAAATAGTACTGAAAACATTCAGGGTAACTAACTGGCAAGGGTGTATAGATTTTTCGCAGTGTGCCTCTGGGGCTCAGGGATGTGCTTTTTTTTTTTTTTTTTGTATGTGTGTTTTTGTTTTTGTTTTCTTTGTTTTGTTTCTACAGATGTCTGTAATTCCAGTGCTGCTGGTTGTGTAATTGGAAATCCAGCTGTTCCTCTCCATTAGAGCAAGGGGAGCAAAAGCCCTTGTAAGCCCGGAACCTATTTATTTGTTTAATAAGATGTCTTGGAAATGTTATATTTAAATTTAGCAGAAGTTGTGGCTAACTAGAGAAAGTTCTAAACATAAACTCACTTACTCTCCACCCGCCTGCCCTGGTCTTCTGGATTTTTTAAATGCTGAGAAAATATATAGTATGGGTTATTTTTCTCCAACCTACACAACCTAAGAAGGCATAGATCCACTTGGGCCTAAGACTCTGGTCACCATAAAATAATTGGCAGTGTGTTATCTTGACTGCTTCCTTTCTCAATAGCCAGTAAACTGGGAGATGTGAGGGAAAATACTGAGAGGGCTCAATACCTGTTACGACCCAGCCCTGACTTGGGCCTTAGCTAGACCTAAGGTTTATCCCAGGATCATCCCGGGTTCATCCCTGTTCATGTAAATGACACACAGGGGATCCCGGGAGCAGGCAGGGACGACCCTGGGATGATCCTGGGATAAACCTTAGGTGTAGCTAAGCCCTTACTCTGGAAGGGTGACTATTAGGAAGCGGGGGGGGGGCAGATTATCCTGGCTGTGTAACCCTCCACCCCATTTTCTCCTTATTCCTTCTCCTCCAAGATCCCCAAAACTTGTACAGTCTCCTGGCTTCTTGTAAGAGATGCCAATTGTGCCATTAAGGTGCCAGTAAGTCTCCAAAACACTATGGAAACTCACATTAGTATTATACATCTTATTTGCATGCCACCCATTCTCAAGAATACTCAGGGCAGTATCTATGGTCTTCCTCCAATTTTATCTTCACACCAATCGCCCAGTGGGGTAAATTTGGATGAAGTGAGAGACTAGCCCAAGGTCACCAAGGCAGAATCTACACTACTGCTTTAAAATGGTTTATATTAATACAGTAGTGACAACTGTTGGGGCCCAGGACACACTCCCTATACAGTCTTCAAAACGTTTTCAAAGTATTATACCCTGCTTAGTGTAGATCTGGCCTAGGTGAGCTTTATCGTTCAGCAGAAATTTAAACTCTAGTCTCCCAGTTCAAATCTAACACCCTATCTCACTATCTATCACCACAGCACTTGGTCATCCATTAAATCAAAACTGTTTGTTTATTTAAAAATGTATGTCCTGCTCCCATTTAGTGTTACCACTCTCAGGGTGGCATACAAATAATATAAAAATCCCAAGCAAATAATAAATACCAACATAATATGCTTGAAAGAATCTTGTGATAGGGCATCTCAATGATGATAATCTCGTTGTAGCAAGGCTAAGGCTTTTTTGAAGTCCCCATCTTCAACTGAAAGCAACAGACAAATCGTTTTAGAAATCATCTTGTGCAAAAAAAAAATAAGGTGTACACCTCAAAAGTGATGCATGTGAAGTGGCTGTACCAGATGAGCAGGCATTTCAAAGCCAATCTTCTAGTTTCAAATCCATCGTGTGACCCAGGGCATTACTAGATGAGGCTGTACTGCGCGTTACCTTCCACAGTTGTGTCGAGGCTTCCAGATGACGTTCACCAGGATCCGTCGTTATCCTGTGGTGAAGCCTCTTTATCCTGACTTTAAAAAAGTGAGTTCTGGTGCACCTTTTCCTGCCGGCCCGCGCTAATTCGGAGTAGGTGTGGGAGGATGTGAGGTCACTGCGGTCTGCACTGGTGAGGAAAAGGCATGCTAAGGGGAGTGGCCAGCGGCTTCAGTCAAGCCGCCTCCGCCATTTGCGCCCAGTCCACCAGCTGGGGCAGCGCAGCTGAGCGGCTTTTCTTTAAATTCCCACAGTGGCAGTTTGCGCAGGAACGGAGGACAGGAAAAGTGGCTGGTGTGCTGCTGGGGGTGTGTGGGGGATGGGTGGGGTATGTGCGCCTGTTTTTTCTACTTCAAGCTCTGCGTGGGTCATTTTTCGGAAAGGCCGGCATCCCACAGTAATGGGAAGTTGGTGACTCCTCGCGGTGGGCAGCCACAGCGGCCGCATAATGGCAGTGCTGTACGCTGCGCTGAAGATGTAAAGGCTAGCGGGGACTGAGGGGGACGGTCCAGGCATGAAGGGCTGTGTGCCTGTTGGTATGGGTATGCGGCTGGAAGAGGGCACAGCTGTTTCTGGGCTTCTGCCATGCCTACGCCCAGATGTGGGTTGGGTCTGTGGGATGGGGGAGGGCACAGAGGCGGTCATCGCCACCGACACTTCAGAGGCATGATGGGAGATGTAGGCACAGAGTGCCCATGCAGATGACTGACCTCGGGTCATATTACACCCGCCACGACCCCATCAGGAAGTGACCGCATCAATGTTGACCCTCAACACTGGCACTCGCTGGTGCCTGAGGGGGCTGGTACACAGCAGCAGCAGCAGCACTTCAGCTGGCACTGCCACTGCTGGTGCCACCGCCACCGGTGCTGCGGCGGCATCGCTGACAGCTGTGCAAGCGATCTACGCTGTTTGCGGTCTTTCGGACTTGCGCAAACCGTGCGGCGAGCGAAAACCCCCCCCCCCCCACAGAAATCAGGCCGGTGTGGCTGCGCAACCGTGCTCGAGGCGGCAGCAGCACAACCAGAGCAAACTTCCACCACAAATCTAAGGAAGGCGTGGATCATGAGGCGTCACGGCTGAACGGGAAAAACCGCTTTCACCGCTCCTCAACGACAGAACACCCAGTAGGTCTAGCAAAGCCCCCACACAAAGAACAAGAAAATTTCCTAACAAATAAACTCTAGAACACATTATGAAAAGCAAGGCATAAAAGATTGAGATAACCCCTGCTTCTAAAACTATTTCAATTAGGAAAGCATTAGTGGTTTTTAATTAGAAACACAGACACACACACACGCACACACACAAATTGTAAGCTTGGAGTACCAGACCCTCCTCCTCTCTCACGCAGGTAGTACAGTTCTACTGCTGACCTTTTAAAAAATGACAGGTTTAAGGCTAGAGTGTTTTATGAAATGGAAAGGTAGCTGCCCTTTAATCTTCCAGCTCAGTGCATAAAAAACATTTCATCACAGAAGTACAACTCAACAAAAATCTGGTTAGCATGTCATATTAGAGTGGTAGTATTCAAAAACCAGGCCAACCCTCCACTGTTCATAAATGGCAATCAAGTTTCAAAACAGCAAAGACCCTGCAAAGTCATGTAAAAGCACTCTGCAGTCCCTTCAAGAAGTCCTTCGAGAAGCAACCACTGACACCAAGCACTGAAGCAAGCAGTGACACCAAAGTTTTAAGCAAATGGACTTAAAATCTGAAAACATTTAATCTTTTCACTAGGGATGTGCTCCGCTCCGATTAGGAGCGTAGAAGCAGTAGCGAATTGGCCTGCTCCGCCTTACCCAGAGGCAGAGTAGGAGTGGACCGTGGACCCCCTAGAAGCAAGGCGAAGAGAAGCGGCCATTTTTCGGAGCTCCGAGTTCAGGCGGAGCGCTCCGGTCGCCATCTTGAAAACATTTCGCCATAGGATTGCATTGCGGCAAATAATCGCGCATAACTACGTTGTTTTTGAAGCTATCATTCTGAAAATTCTTGTGCACAGAGAGTCGTGGATGGGGGTCATTTTGAGACCACTCTCACCTCTCTGCATCGTATGGGTCACGGGCTATATTTTTGTGAAAATCGGGTCAACCGCGCGGCTCAAACTGCGTTTTCGGCTTTTCGCCCATAGGATTGCATTGAGGGAAAGAATCGGGGATAACTGGGGGGGGTTAAGCTATCATTCTGAAAATTCTTGTGCACAGAGAGTCGTGGATGGGGGTCATTTTGAGACCACTCTCAACTTTCTGCATCGTACGGGTCGCGGGCTATATTTTTGTGAAAATCGGGTCAACCGCGCGGCTCAAACGGCGTTTTCGGCTTTTCGCCCATAGGATTGCATTGAGGGAAAGAATCGGGGATAACTGGGGGGGGGTTTAAGCTATCATTCTGAAAATTCTTGTGCACAGAGAGTCATGGATGGGGGTCATTTTGAGACCACTCTCAACTTTCTGCATCGTACGGGTCGCGGGCTAGAAGTTTTTAAAAAATCGGCGGGAAAAATACCTTTTTCAAAGGGCTGAGGGGCAGAGTCAGCTCCCGGTCATGATGATCCCAAAGTTGGAGGAGGGCATAGGCAAAACAGGTAACTTGGGATTCTGGGAAACTTCTCTTTCTTCATCTGAACGGGCTTTTCCCCGTGTTTTTTAACACACCTCGCAGGGATGTTGTGTGTGGGGTGCCCGATTTTCAAAAATTCGCCAAAAATCAGGGGATGATGGGATTGCTTTGAAACTTGGCGTGCGTGTGTATATCCCCATGAGGTGTCATGGTGCCAAACATGAGGTTTCTAACTTGAACAGAAAAAAAGTTGTATAATTTTTTAGCTTTCAATGCAAGCCTATGGGGGGGGGGAAACGGAGCTCCGGATCCGGATCCGGAGCTCCGGGCGGAGCGGAGCGGAAGTGGGCGGAGTGGGGGCGGGGCGGAGCGGCCTGATCCGAAAAATGGCGGATCTGCAAGTGAAGCGGAGCGGGGGGTCCGTGCACACCCCTACTTTTCACATGTTATTAACATGTGGTGGATCAGGAGATAATGAGCACATGTGAATTACATTCCTAAATGTCATGCTTCCAATGTAATGTCTGAAGGGAAATATTCCCTTATAGCAAGACACACATACTCCAGATAAAAATATAGGGTTAAATCCAATGTTGGGCTAGTAGAGGTCTGCTAGCATGAAAGGACTTTCTCCCTTTCCCCTTCCCCTTGCAGCTTTCTATGGTGCCTCTGTATTGGAGGGTTTCCCATCCACCTGAAGCAGATTTTGAGGGCAGAAAGGGGACTGAGGGGGTGGGAGGGAGAATCCTCCCCTTCCAGTTCTGCCAATGGAACTGCTTCTGACAGTGGAATGACACAGTTGGATTCAACTGATAATTTGGTGCTGACCCTAAAGTATCATATCACTCTGAAATATGGCCTGAAATCGAAAGATTTTAGATGACCACAAAACTAAAGCTACATATGGAGCATATACAAATTGCCACAAGGGAATTGGGGTGGGGTGGGGTGAGGGCTGTGGGACACAAAATGCCCAACTAAAACCTTACCTCAGATGGACCCTTAGATCGCTTCTCTTGTGGCTGTTTGCGGTCACCAAAGAAGCAAGTCTGTGTCTTCTTGTTGACTTGCAGCACAACATGGAAGGTAGGGGAAAATAGCTAATTGCCTAGAACAAATGTCCACATTATCTACCTTCCTTGCCATATTGTGGAAAAACAGGGAGTGTTGCCATTTGCCAAGGCAATGCAGGGATGCTCTCCCTTCTCCATCCCCTTATCCCAGAACAATCAGCAAATTTAACCCATGTTTGTGACCCCCTCCCTAAAGAATTCCTATAGGGGGAAGACATCTTCACAGGCTTCAAAAGGGGATACAAAGTTAGGGGTGATATTTCACCACAGCACTAGTGTAGTCCAATTAGTTTTGGAATAGGAGAAAGTTGAATGAAACTGCCCTACACCAGAAATAATTGAAAAAGTCATTTGCATTTCCCCATTCTCTTGTATGTAGTGTGAAACTGTATAACCAAAAATCTTTCAGTTTATCATCAAGGTACATTAAAGGACAATGAGAAACTGAACCCCTTCCCACCCGTCCACCCGAACTTCAAGAAGGGTGCAGACAAGCTGGACAAGGTTCAGAGGAGGGCAACAAGGATGATCAAGGATCTGGAAACAAAGCCCTATGAGGAGAGACTAATATTAACTCCCTCTGTGATTTTAAGGAAGCTTTGAAAACTAGCCTTTTCCGGCAGGCCTACCCAGATTAATGTAAAATCAAGAATTTTAAAGATGTGTTGATTCCTGCACTAATGTTGTTCCCTACCTCGATCCAAAGGGAGAGGCGGGTAAGAAATAAAATTATTAGGGATGTGCTCCGCTCCGATTAGGAGCGTAGAAGCAGTAGCGGATTGGCCTGCTCCGCCTTACCCAGAGGCGGAGTAGGAGCGGACCGCGGACCCCCTAGAAGCAAGGCGAAGAGAAGCGACCATTTTTCGGAGCTCCGAGTTCAGGCGGAGCGCTCCGGTCGCCATCTTGAAAACATTTTGCCATAGGATGGCATTGCGGCAAATAATCGCGCATAACTACGTTGTTTTTGAAGCTATCGTTCTGGAAATTCTTGTGCACAGAGAGTCGTGGATGGGGGTCATTTTGAGACCACTCTCAACTTTCTGCGTTGTCTGGGTCGAGGGCTATATTTTTGTGAAAATCGGGTCAACCGCGCGGCTCAAACTGCGTTTTCGGCTTTTCGCCCATAGGATTGCATTGAGGGAAAGAATCGGGGATAACTGGGGGGGGGTTTAAGCTATCGTTCTGGAAATTCTTGTGCACAGAGAGTCGTGGATGGGGGTCATTTTGAGACCACTCTCAACTTTCTGCATCGTACGGGTCGCGGGCTATATTTTTGTGAAAATCGGGTCAACCGCGCGGCTCAAACTGCGTTTTCGGCTTTTCGCCCATAGGATTGCATTGAGGGAAAGAATCGGGGATAACTGGGGGGGGGGTTTAAGCTATCGTTCTGAAAATTCTTGTGCACAGAGAGTCGTGGATGGGGGTCATTTTGAGACCACTCTCAACTTTCTGCATCGTACGGGTCGCGGGCTAGACGTTTTTAAAAAATCGGCGGGAAAAATACCTTTTTCAAAGGGCTGAGGGGCAGAGTCAGCTCCCGGTCATGATGATCCCAAAGTTGGAGGAGGGCATAGGCAAAACAGGTAACTTGGGATTCTGGGAAACTTCTCTTTCTTCATCTGAACGGGCTTTTCCCCGTGTTTTTTAACACAGTAGCCCCACCAAATGCACAAACACAACCTGAAATCATATACTAAGCCAAGAATAAGAGATAGAAACACAGCACTGCTCCCCACCCTAACCTTGGTGAACAACTGAATCGATGTGGTGCAAGGGGATGAGCTCCCCTAGGGCATCTCATCGTGGACGTGCCCCCACTCTCTCCTGCACTGGAAGGCCATTAGAGCCTTCCAAAGAGAGTAAAACGGTGGAGCAATGCCTATCATGAGTTGAAGTGAATGGTCACTTTTCAGTGGTGGAGCAATGCCTGTTCTGAGTCGAAGTGAGCGTTTTACTTCTTCTCAGAGCTGTGGCTGTCAGTGTCTTGAACTGGCAGCTACTTCCCCCTCCCCCGGGCACGTCCCCCTATTGCTGGTAAAAGACAGATATAGCCTTTTAAAAAAAGTTCTTCTTGTTGTTTATTGAGCAACACTGCTGCTTTTAATTCCACCCCTCCTTTGTTTATTGATTGATTTATTCCATTTTATATGCATTACTGGCTTATCCTTGGCTCACTTCCTTATGCCCCCAGAAATGCCAGCTGCATGCCTGCCTGCCTTCCCTCCCTCCTCCCCTGCCCACCTCGCAGGGATGTTGTGTGTGGGGTGCCCGATTTTCAAAAATTCGCTAAAAATCAGGGGATGATGGGATTGCTTTGAAACTTGGCATGCATGTGTATATCCCCATGAGGTGTCATGGTGCCAAACATGAGGTTTCTAACTTGAACAGAAAAAAAGTTGTATAATTTTTTAGCTTTCAATGCAAGCCTATGGGGGGGGGAAACGGAGCTCCGGATCCGGATCCGGAGCTCCGGGCGGAGCGGAGAGGAAGTGGGCGGAGCGGGGGCGGGGCGGAGCGGCCCGATCCGGAAAATGGCGGATCTGCAAGTGAAGCGGAGCGGGGGGGTCTGTGCACACCCCTAAAAATTATTATTATTATTATTATTATTATTATTATTATTATTATTATTATTATTAGGCATCATCATCATCATCTATTTATTTATTTCTTACCCGCCTCTCCCTTTGGATCGAGGTGGGGAACAATATGTGGAGATCGTTCACTAAGGCGACCATAGCTGTCTCAATTCCATATCCCGCCCTAAAGCCAGTTTGAAATGGGTCTAGAAAATGTGTATCATCCAAGACTGCTTGGAGATGGAAGGCAACTGCCCTCTCAATCACCCTGCCCCAAAATGGAAGATTTGATAACGATCTGTAATTATTAAGGTCCAGGGGGTCCAGGGAGGTTTTTTTAGAAGCGTCTGTACCACTGCTGCTTTTAAACATGGTGGAAAACTCCCCTTCCTGAGAGATGCATTAATAATATGTTGTAGTTCTAATCTAACTGCATCTCATTCCTGGGTGACCAGCCAAGAAGGACAGGGATCAAGAGGACAAGTTGTCTTCCTTACTCGTCCAAGCAGCTTGTCCACATCATCAGTACTCACCAACTGAAACTTAAATATGAATCTTAAAATTCATCTGCGTAGGCCTGCTGGAAGAGTTCAGTCTTTATAGATTTCTCAAAATTTGGAAGACTGTTAAGTTGATGAATCTCTCCCAGCAGGTCAATCCATAATCTGGGAGCGGCAAAAGAAAAAGTCCTCTGGGTAATAGTTGTCAGCCTTGTTTTTGTTGACTGGAGTAAATTCTTCCCAGAGGACCTGAGCGTGCAGGGCAGATTGTACAGGAGAAGGTGATCCCACAAGTAGCCTGGACCCAAACTATGTAGGGCTTTAAAGGTGATAACCAACACTTTATACTTTACTCAGAAACTAATTGGCAGCCAGTGAAGATTTTTAAAACTGGTGTACTTGAAAGATTGTCACATAGAGGAGGACGAGGATCTCTTCTCTATTATCCCAGAGTGCAGGACATTGAATAATGGGCTCAAGTTACAGGAAGCCAGATTCCGGCTGGACATCAGGAACAACAATTGAACCAATTACCTCAGGAGGTTGTGGGCTCTAACATATTAGAGGCTTTCAAGATGAAGCTGGACAGCCCTCTGTCATGAATGCTTTAATGTAAATTCCAGCATTGAGCAGGGGGTTGGACTCGATGGCCTTATAGCCCCTTCCAACTCAACTATGGCCTTAGCTATAAGGATCCTGGGATCAGGGAGGGATGATCATTCCCTTGCCCTGGGATAGAGCCCTCCCCTTTGGGATTACTCATGCGGAGCTGGGAGCTGTGCCCATCGGGGTTAGGGTGCGAGGAGCGGGAAAAGTAGCTTTTTTAAAAAAAAACAAAAAAAAACTTACCTTTAGCACACGACTGTTCGTGCACTCCTTCCTCTTTAAAAATAAAAAATGGTGGGTGTGACATCTCTCTTCGTGAGGTTGTCGTGCCTCATGTGTAAATGGAGATCTCACAACGTGAGATCTTCCCTCCTCCGTCACGGACTATAAGGTAGGTCTAGCTAAGGCCTACATTATGACTCTATGATTAATAGACCACCAAGCTTCAATTGAAGTTATTAAATGTAGTAAAATCATTGAATACACATTTTTCAAAAGAACCAAGTACTTTTCAATCTGTTCTGAAGCTAGGAAAAATCAATGCCCATCTCACAAGTGAAGAAAATAATGCAGCTATGCCCAGCTGGAGCAAAATGTGCTATAATTGACAAAGTGCAAATGGGGAATCCTTCTCCTTTCATGGTCCTTCTCCAGTTCATGCAGTGGAGAGAAAGGAAAATCTGCTTTCAACTTCTACTGCTGTGCCTAGGTAATAATGTTTTTATACAGTGCTTCAAGAAAACTAAGGGCTTTACATGAATTAAAACAAAGGCAGGCCCTGTTCACAGGCTCACAAATGAGAGGGGGGTGGGGAGAAGAGACAGTAAGTGAAGGGTGAGGTAATGTAAGGATTTGATTGGTGCAGAAAATGAAAGTACTATCAAACGGGAAAAGAGTGATGAGCAGTAAGAGCAAACATTTGTGGACGCAGGAATAAGCAAGACAGGTGGCAGATTTTAAAATCTAAGAAAGGATTTGGAAATGGGAATTAGGAAAGCTTGAAAGTGGAGGAGAACATAGGGCAGTAATTGAGGTGGGACAGACGAGATAACCTATGAAAACAGCTGGATTTCATAGTGGCAAAAATAAAAAGAAGAAAACACAGAGGAATTTCGGGATGGAGGAGAATTTTGTTTGGTATATATTTTTAAGTGAATTAACCTAATTTACTCTTCTTGAACTAATATGCAGACAGGAACACAGTTATCCCTTTGGATGGTGCACATCTCTAAATCTTGTGAAGCAACCATCAGCTGAAAAATTGCATACAAAAATGTGTATAGGGGAAGTTCCATACAAAAATGTCTATATTAGGGAAAGTTACGTATGAAAATAAATGGAAGTTTTCGTAGGGTTGCGTGCACATTTTAAAAATGCAGACCGAGTAGAAATCAAACAGATTGGTGTTAAGATTGAACACATGCAAAAGTCACGTGGACTAGGAACAGACCAATTCATCCATACCTAGAGGTATCCAGAATAATTTTGAGATAACAGACATGGGGACAGGGAAGGAACTGATAAAGGAGGAAGACGGACCCCAAGTTCAGTTTGAAAGATTTAACTTGAAATAGTGGCAGGTCAGCCAAACTGAAATAGCAGCTAAGGAAGAAACGATATTAGCTACGGAGGAAAGTGTTCCATTCAGCATTTTTATATGCATAAAATGGTAGCTAATGTTAAATAAATGTATACTGCTTTGAGTCCTGATTCCACCCCTCCACCACCACCCAAAAATGCCCTGTAGCATCACTGCTGCAAAGCAGCATTAATATGTTTAAATGGCAGGACCAAGCACGGACTATCTGGAGAAGAAAAGTTGCAGTTCTGTATTCGGATGGCGGAAATGGGCAGCAGACTGAAAACAGTGAAAACCTCTTCTTCTTCTTCTTCTTCTTCTTCTTCTTCTTCTTCTTCTTCTTCTTCTTCTTCTTCTTCTTCTTCTTCTTCTTCTTCTTGGAACTCTGTGAAGCTTTGAAGCCTGTATCAGCACACCTGTGGTGCTACAGTTCATTGAATTGATGCATTAGACATTACAACTGCACTTATTTTTGTTCCCCAGACTGTAATAGGGCCATGGTGGCCATTAATCGGCTTGGCCAGCCTGCCTCCTGTCCCATGCCCTGCATTCTTGTGTGTAACTTATATTAGGAATGTATAATTTATTCTTGTGTGTAACTTATACTAGGTAGCCATGGGTTACACCGACTGTCCTAATCCAAAGTGAAGACACCAGTGACATACAGAAGAAACAATGTGGGGGCATTGGGGCAATTGAAAAAGTCCCGGTAACACAGCATCATGAAAACCCTGATGTGGCTGTGATTGGTGGATGTGCCATATAAATAACGCAGCGCCACTGCGCAGCCATGATGGAGTAAATAGGCAGCATATACACCATCCTGATTGCAAGATGGGAAAGAAAAACAGAGAAAAAGAAAGGCCAAGATCAGGACTGAGAGAAGTCCAACAGAGGGAGCAATTAAGAGAAACAGAATAAGAGCAATAGGGCTATCTCTATATTGTATATCATTGTCAAAACTGTTGCCTACAAAATATATAAGGAATAAGCATCCACGTTTTTAGAACTCCTGCAAAATGCAAAAGCTTCTCTTGAAAATAAGCTCCATGCACCTATTCCTCTCAAACTTAGCAGGTTGATCTCATCAGAAGGGATATACCTGCACATTTTATTCATTTCTGCCAAGAAAATAATAATAATAATAATAATAATAATAATAATAATAATAATAAGTTTTAATAGTTCTCTTTAAAGTGCTAAAGCACAAAGGTGCATTTTTAAAGGTGCATAGCACAAACCTTCTGCACTATTTATCTGAGATTTGGTAGGGACAATCCCCTCATAAGTAATTAGTTTGATTGCAATTTCCTTCCAGTTATGACTCATATAAGCCAGATCTACAACAAGCGAGATATGACACTTTGGCCTTTGCTAGACCTGGTGAAAAATCCGGGGGAGAGGAGGGGAGACCTCACGTTATGAATAATGCGAGAACTCTCCCTTATTCACACTTGAGCCACAACGAGCTCTGGAGGAGAGCCGTCACGGGCGCCATTTTTTTTACTGTTAAAGCGGCAGCAGCAGCGCAGGAGCCAGGAACGGTAAGTAGGATTTTTTTAAAAAATATATATATATCTCATTTCCCCCCCCCCCCCCGTCTATGATCTCTCCCCCGGCCCCATTCTCCTTCCCCCTATCTGCAATCTCCCCCCCCTGGCCCCATTCTCCTTCCCCTATCCGCAATCTCCTCCACTGGCACCATTCTCCTTCCCCCGCCCATGATCTCCGATCCCACCCACCCACCTGCGATGTCCAATGCCTGCCCGCCCACCATGTCTGATCACCCGCTCATCCACCATGTCTGATGCCCCTCCTGCCCATCCACCATGTCCGATCCCCATCCCCCCTGGCTCCATTTCCCCCCCCCATTTCCCCACCCTGCCCTGATGGCCGCAGCGTGGTCTCAGGCTCAGCCCGAGACCGCAGGAAATACCAGGCCAGAAGCGGTGCTGGTTATCCCAGGCCAAGGGAGGGTTACCCCTGCCTGAGACCGGGATCCCCTGTGCGTCATCTGGACGGACAGGGGCCAGGCAGGGGCTCGTACTGGGCTAAACCCTAGTCTAGCAAGGCCCTTTGAAAACAGTTTTGAAACCTGTATATGGAGTGTGTCCTGGGCCGCAACAGTTATCACTACTGTTATAAACTGTTTTAAAGCAGTAGTGTAGATCCTGCCATAGTCATTTGTTCATTCCCAATGATGGTCAATGGGAGGCGTGAAGGTTTGGATTTAGATCCAAGTTGAAGTGGATCCAAACCAAAGCATGTCATCAGTACACACCCCTAAAACACACACACACACTGAGAGTGAGAGAGACGTGTTATAATTTGTGACTTTATTGGCAGCTGTTTTACCTTCACATTTGATGGTAGTGTTGCTGAGCAGAGGGCAATTACACACACACACACACACACCAGTTTCTTAGATAACAACCCTTAGTTGTTAAGATGCTTGAGTGACTCAATGCAAATTAGACTTTACAATGATTTCTCTTCTTCATAATACTTTGTAATCATTACTGCCCAAGCAATTAGGTTTCACTGTTAAAAAACAACAAGAGGATCAGTGTATTTGTTTTCAAGAATTGTAATTAAATCTGGTCAAAATAGAAATGGGTTTGATTACTTATACCTTCGCTCCATTGAGACATTTGGGAACATCAACAACAAAAAGATTACCATTCAGTTATTTAAATGGGATTTTTCTTGCCTGAAAGCAGAAGTGCGTAAACTATTTTCACAGAACATTTTTAATTTCAGTTAGTTTTTTAGGTGAGCAAAACAGTTGCAAGTTAGTCTAATAGAGAAGATAAAATAGCAAGCAAAACCAGACATTATTTTGAATAAATGTAATAGCCCTACTGGATCAAATCAATCTAGTCTGGCATTCTGCTTCCCACAACTCTAACTAATGGGTGTCCAAAATCTAGAATATCCTGAAGTCTGATTTGCTTGTATTACTCTGGTATGCCAGGTCAGCAGAGCCTTGTTGAAATTTTAAATGTTTAAAAATGTGTAAATCATACTAAAATAATAACAGAGCAATCCCATGGCCCTTAGACAGCATCTGGGGCATCATCGGGTGCTGCAGATCCCTTTCTCCAGCCTCAGAGGAGATCATGGATCTCCCCTTCTCTTCTCAGCTCCTCCCAGCTGCCACAGAAAGCTTCATGGTCGCTCATCACCTGAAGTCAGAGCTTCCACCCCAGGAAGAGGATGGAGAGGGAATGAGGGGGCAGGATGTTGGGCAGAACAAAGAGAGGAGAAGCTGAGTATCCACCAGATCCAAAGGTCTCGCAGGCCCTGTCCCTGTTCCCAGCAAAGCACTGTAGGTAGACAGGCTCAGAGGCCTATCTATGGTCATAGGGTTTCAGTCTCGGAGACCTCCAGCTACAGAGCAGCAATTCTTTACGAATCACACTCAAAACTATGACATACCAACCCAATAATATACAGTAAAACTAAGGGCCTTGCACAAGGGATCCTGGGCACAGGTGGGGTAACCCTCCCTTGGCCCGGGATAACTGGCACCGGTTGTGGCCCCGTATTTCCCAAGGTCTCAGGCTGAACCTGAGACCGCAGGCGTGTAGCCCATTCGCAGCAAGCGGCACACAGCACTCTGCATGAGTGCTGCGGCCATCAGGGCAGGGTGGGGAGATGGGGGGGAGCCGGAGCCAGGGGGATGGGGAAACCGAAGCCAGGGGTGATGGGGGGGATCAGAAATCATGGGGGATTGGGGGATCGGAGATCACAGGAGATGGGGGGATCATGGCCGGGGTGGAATTGGGGGCGGGGGGAGTGGGGAACCCTATTTATTCATTTATTAAAAAACCTACCTTTGCCAATGGTGTGCTCCTGCTCACCCGGCCCTTTAAGGAAGAAACAAAATGGAGGACGTGACGGGGCTTTCCTGCAGCCCATTGTGTTTGACATCTGGACTGGAGCAATGGCCGAGCTACTTTTAGTGTGTGCTCTCCACTCCTCAAGCACTGATTCCCAAGTAGGTCTAGCAAGGCCCTAAGTTAGGAAAAAAGTCCCTGGCAATAGCAAAAGCAAAGGTAAAGCAACCAAACAAAGTAAGTACTCAACAGACCAGTCTATTTGGCCCCTTAATGAAGTTTTTAATTTTTTGCAGAATGATATCAAGGAACCAGCCAGGTAAATTTCCTTAGTTCTTGCTACCTTTTCATTAGTAATGACACACAATTTTGTCTCAAAGAAAACTTGAAGCAAATATGGGGGACATATCTGAATCATATGGATGGAAGATTTCAGGGGAGGGTCTCAGGGGTGTTCTGTGTATAAGGCCTCAGAGAAGATCTGGCAAGGGTTCCCATTTTAGGCATCACTAAGTTGTCCCCAGAGTTCACCTCAGCTAAAATTCCAGGTGTAGATAGATGCCTTGCACCACATTGGTAACCTTTGAAAAAATTCTGACTGCTGTTAGTGATTTGTGTGTGTGTGTGTGTGTGTGTGTGTGTGTGTGTATGTATGTATGTGTGAAACTCTGTTTACATTCAGAAAGTAGTCTAACGCTACCATCCTAATCTGGGAACAAATCCCAATGAATTCAGTTGCTATTCCAACTAGGTCTATCTGAAAAATGGCACGTAATGTTAACAATGAATGACCCCAGAACTCTGAAGGACAGAAACTACTGGAAGCAAAGAAAAATGCCAGGGTTTCCAGATATGTAAAACAGGTGGGACAAGGTAAGAGATGAAAGAGGGAACAATCCCTTTAATAGAAGAAGAAGGAGGAGGAGGAGGAGGAGGAGGAGAAGAAGAAGAAGAAGAAGAAGAAGAAGAAGAAGAAGAAGAAGAAGAAGAAGAAGAAGAAGAAGAAGAAGAAGAAGAAGAAGAAAGTGCACAAGGTTGGCAACCTCTCTTCACACACACACAAAAAAAAAAGATGAAGAGGAGAAGGAGGAGGAGGAGGAGGAGGAGGATGCCTTTATCTTTCATAAGCCTATTAGGACTCCTAGGACCTAAACATCTCCCCAAATTGGGAAGATTACCTGAAGATGCTGCTGTTCTTGCCAATTGGTTATTTACTTAGACACATAAATGATAGCACTTATGTGTGTAAGTAAATAACATATAGCAAATTTCCCTTGATAAGGGCAATTCATTGGTTACTATCTTATAGTATGGGGAACAAACATAATTAAAACACATTTTTGTGTATACATTGGATACTAAACAATACTGATAATAAAGCTTAAGAGTGATTGTGTGAGAGAAAGGAAAGTGTGTATGTGAATGGGTGAAAGGATTGGATGAAAGGTTTCAAAAAGGTTTTTAAAGATTTTATTTGAAACAAAGCTTGTGAACTTTTAAAATAAATTTTAATCATTTTGTTTTGACTACCACAAAAATCCCACGTGTCTGTTTGGCATTTATCATCTGAAGTTTATACATTTTGCACCCACTCTGACAATAATTCGCCTCAGCACATATAACTCAGTGTTTTATTTTATATATTGAAATCCTTCTCCATTTAACCCCTTTCTCCACATAGTTTGGAGAAAGGCGGTGTTTGTCCTTCGCCTCAGGCATATCAAACGGTGGTGCTTGGCTTGAGCAGGGAGTAGCTGCGGCCAGGCCTGGTGTTCAGAGCCAGTGTCCTGGCAGCCACTGAGCACTTTTTGTCTTTATTTGTTTATTGTGAACATTGTATTCTTAGTGGGCTTTCTTGTAAGGGTGGGTGGGTTTCTTTTCCACTTATTGTATGGAATCAAATATTTGGGGAGGAGGGTTGGATATCTTGATATTGTGTTTGGGTGTGATTATCATGCTCCCACTGGAGGAATCTTCTTCAGAAGAGGAGCTATAGCTCCCAGAGACAGGACACTACAGAACAGCCCTTGTCAGAAGACCAGGAGGAGCCTGGGCCCTCAGAAGAGATGACCACAGGTCTACCCCCACAAAAAGTGGGGACTCTGAGGCAGAGACTGGCAAAGGGGATTTCACCAGGTGCTGCATGCATACAAATGACACCTGCTGAAATCCCCTTTTCTATGCAGCTGTTAAAGGTACAGGAGCCCTGTCATCCTTTACATATGGCCACCCTAGCCATAGTAGGACACTGATCCTTCTGTTTGTTTCAGCAGAAAATGAAGCAAGCTCTTTTGGTTTGGGAGTTGGGGCAGGAAAGGAACAAACTCATCACCTAGGCCCAGGAACTTGAGAACCTGTCTAGAATTTCCCTGATCATGTAGAGTTGGGTGTGTTCATCCCATTTCCAAGCATTTTTGGAAAGTCCTCTTCAAGCATCATCTGAGGAATTTGAAAAGAAGGCCAAAGTATTCTGATAAAAGTAGTGAAATTTCTCAGAAAGGTTTGCACATCTCTAGGTTTGACTTGGAATAAGGAGTAATAGAAGAAGTTTGATACATGGCAGAAAGGAAGAGGTTAAATGGGCTTTACTGAGAATTTTGAAACATGGACTACTGATAACAATTTCTGTGGCCTGTTCAGCTACTTCCTCCCTGTAGCTCACTGCTCAGAACCGAGCAAGAAATGAGCAAAGTTCAGCTTAATTGGATAGAAAGAAATGAAGATGAACCCATAAAATGTAAACATTATTTTGATTTATTGAACACTTAACTTGCATTTTTGTACATAATTAGTGATCCTTGTGCACTAGGAAGCGCGGAGGAAGACGGATGTTAACCAATCACATTATTACATCCTCAATTACATGAGTGCCAAAATCACAGCACTGATATTGTCTGTGGGTCACCAGTTTACTCTATCCCCCCATACCTAGGGATCATTGGGAGAACAGTGAGCATGTGTGTCATGGCTCCATGTGCCATTTTAGTACTTGCTGCACTGATGCCCTACTGGCACTTGGGATCACATGTTTATTTATTAATTTACAATGTTTGTATACTGCTCCACATCTAGACAGATTCTGGAGAGGTAAACAACAAGAGATGAAATGAACAAAGGATTAAAAAAATACAACATGATAATAAACATATTCTTTAAAAAACAGAGTGCCAGGCTGGTGAACCAAGAAGGCTTCTTGGAAAAGAGCTGGTTTTAGGCAACACCAAAACCCATGCAGTGTTGGCACCCACCTGACCTCTGGAGGCAGGGAGTTCCATAAGAAGGGAACCACCACACTGAAGGCTCTTCTGGTGGATTCCAGTTGGGCCATAGGTCCACATAGAGCATATTACCTTCCATACATAGCAAGCAGCTTCATCACGAGTGCTTTTTTCTTACTCAAAAGTGGAGGGAAGGGGGGCTTTAACTCTTTGCCCCTATTCAGACGAGCCCCCCCGAACCTGCTATTCACATAGATAGAAAAGTTCCCATCTAATTCCTTCCATGGATCTTTTTTTTAAAATGCAAATTGCAGGAGTACGGAGCCTGGTCCAAATCAGTGGAGGTGGGGGAGAGATTTAACCCTCCTACTCACGCTAGGGTCTTGATCCAAGTTTGTAATTTGTGTCTCAATGAGTGTTCAGTACTGATCTTTTGCTTCTGAGCTATAAGCAAATATTCAGAACAGTGCACGTTTCCCAATCAGCCAGCTCTTGTCCTCACACACAGTCCTAAAACCGTCCTTCAGCTCACCTTCCTTTACCACATTGCTATGCTGTTCTGAAGCTGGGAACCACAGAAGACTTTCTTACTCCATTGGTCCTGCTCATTGAGGTCAACCCGCCTGAGTCACTTTTGTCCAGTGCCACAGCTGGTGCTATATTCATCACACACTGGCAGTTGATTGTGTGAGACTCACACAACTGTCTGGAGTGCTTTGCATTTGGACAGTGAGATCTGCCCACCCACCTCAGGTGGTGGATGATGATGTTCCACATGTTGGGTTTCCATGACTGCAGGGAGCTGAAACAGCTTCTAGGAAAGCAGCTCTTGCTGGATACCAGCAAACAAGATGAGGGCCATCATCTGGGGCTCCTCTCTGGTTTCCAAATTCTTCCCTTGTCCTCTCTTACCCTTGGCTCTTGTTCAGGGAGGCGGAGTGGGCCCTTGTTTAATTTAAAAGACATAGCTAAATGTGTCCATTTAGATTAGGGATAAATGACTCTCCTACATTCATTTAAAAATAAATAAACCTCGTTCTTTCCAGAATATGAAAAACAATTGGTAAATTTTCCTCAGAAATGAAATTAACATCTCACCCATCAGCACCAGTCAAATTTAGTTGGAACAGCAATTCCCAGCATGGAGAGGACCTAGGACCTAGGATGTACCTGCCTACCATATACCGGTTAATGAAAAGCCACATACACTTTTAAAAAAAAAATCTCATTTATTTTGTCCCAGTTATGAAGGACTTTGAGAATTTTAGGAAATTGTTATCAAAACTGAAATGAAATTCTAACCCATTCCTAATTTAGATGACTTCAGTTCCAAATATCAATGGCTTGTTCTCTTTATTCCCAGGTCCTCTTTCTCCAATACAATGAATAAAATACATCTTATGCTGCCTGGTGTTATGCAGTTGCCGAAGTTAGAAGCAAACCAGATGCACTACATCTGCAAACTTATCCACCCCACTTTAAAAATCAACTCTGTAAATATTACCTTTTGCTAAAATAGTGCTCTTATACTTTTCCAGGTATGGGATTGACTTTTAACAAGCGATGTTAGAGAAATATGATGTTTTAAAACTCTGATATGAATGGACCTGATCTGTACCTCCTGGGCTAATGTGTGGATCATTATTTAGTTATTCACAGAGATTTTGTAGTCCCCAAATGTTCTGTCACAAGAGATGGATCAAAACACTTCTAGCAATGCATATTTTGAGAGAAAATACATTTCAAATGTGTATATAAATGTAGATTTTTTTGTGCTTTTTAAAATAATAATAATAATAATAATAATAATAATAATAATGATAATCACAGCTTAATGTGGAAATGGGCTGAA
Organism: Elgaria multicarinata webbii; assembly: GCF_023053635.1. Classification (NCBI taxonomy): domain Eukaryota; kingdom Metazoa; phylum Chordata; class Lepidosauria; order Squamata; family Anguidae; genus Elgaria; species Elgaria multicarinata. Next base: position 20,045,561 of record NC_086177.1, read on the forward strand.
AACAAATGGATTTAGGAGTGAACACATACAAAAGTGTCACGGATCACAAACAGGCAGTGGCTACCCCAATTTTTAACCCACTTCAATACATTCCTCTTTTTTTCCAACTCTTGCATACATTCTGCCCATTTTGCTCTTTTTCTCTTCTCCCTCCCCTCGACTTTCTGTCCATCTTTCCTCCTTTTTATCCTCTTTCTCTCTCTCTCCATCCAGAATGAGGGAAGTAAATTAAAAAGACCCCCCCCCCCCAAAAAAAAAATGCATAATAGATAGTTTGGGAAGGAAGACAATGGATAAAGCAAAATAAAAGGACAAAGGGGAAAAGAAAAATAATTGTGTAAAAAATTAATTTGAGGAGATTAGAGAAATAGATGTCTGTGGAAAGAGAAAAAGCGAATACAGTTATAAGAGAAATGGACGAAGAATGTGCAAGAAAATCAATTAGAGGGACAGAAAGAGATTAGAAAATAATAATTAGCATTTATATGTCTATATTAATAACCTTTTTTCATTGTAGGTAATGCAGAATGGAAGAACAGTGTAGACCAATTTAAATCAAAGCAGTTTAAATAGGTAATTTAAATCATCCAGAAAAATGACAAAATTAAATAGCTGATTTAAATTCTCCCTCTTGCAGTTTATATATTCCTTAAAAGAAAAGAAAATAAAGAAAGAAGGAAAGACACTAGGCAACTACCCTATATCCTTTTATTTGTCAGTAAGGCTCATTGAGTTCAGTGTAACTTACTTCTGAGTAGACATGTATATAATTCGTTGTTATAGCTGGTTGTAATACATTATCATATACTGGCTTGCAGTTATGCAGTCTACATGCCGTTTGTACTGTACATTTATCTGCATAGACAAAAAGGGGTGAATTGTGAAATAAATTAATTTGTTTGTTTGTCTCTCTCTGCACACAAGTAAGGATGCTAAATAAATGGGTCACTTCGGGGGAATGAAAACGACAGTCTGGGGGAGGGGACCAATGTGGATCAGGACCAGATCAATACAGGCAGAGATTCCCCTGCCCAATCACAAACATCTCATGCAGAGATTCAACAGTTTCCCAGTTGAATTTCTGCCTGCATTTCCTGAATGTAACTGAAGTGCCCCCCGCTTTATCTCTCCCTATTACTCAAGGCTCACACAGCATTGCTTGTCTATCCACTGGACCATACTTCCTTTAATAGAACTCAAGGAGTCCTCCTAGCTCTTACCAAGGCCTGTTTAGTGGATAGTCTGGCAGGCGTGGGGTCAAATCTACTGAGAAATCAGAGTTTGAGGAGAGACCCCCTCATATGCTGGTTTACCAGCAGTATCAGGAGGCCCTTCCCACCATCGCTTCTTTCCCCACAGGTTTAGCCCCACCATCAACCTTCCAAACAGTGTGATCTTCTCTTTTTCATTCTCAGCTGCTAAAAACATGAGGTAAACAGTGCCTCCTCCCTTCCCACAACATTCTAAATCAGCTGTAATGGGAAGAAAGAGAACCATCATTGTCTGAGGCTTACAAGAGGGTGGGCATTCCACAACAGGGGTGTCACAACAGAGAAGGCCCTCCACTGCAGCCGAGAACCTCCCCCAACCCCTCCTGCTACCAACTATCTCTGTTGGGATGTCAGAGGGAGAGGAACTAACTGCCCTTCCACTGTATCCTTGACTTGCTGAATTTTGCAATTTAAGGCACAATCCTATGCTTAGGCTCTCCCAGCATGCCCCAGCCATCTGGTATAGGATTACACCCTTAAGAATATAATGCTTGAATATGCTTTTTTTTCTTCCCAGTCCCTGTTCCTTTTGTGTCATGCCTTTTAGATTGTAAGACTATGGGTCTTATTTCTTATTTTTGTAATTTTGTATTGGCTCACTGTTTGGCTCAAGGGTGGGGAAAAATGCTAGAAATAAATAACCATACGGATGAAGAAAGCAGACCTGCAAGTAACTTGCTTCCAAAGCAGCATTGGCACAATGTTATCTCTGTGGAGAATGTTTTTTTAGGGATGTTTTGCAGTTTTAAAGTGTAAGACTGAAGTCTATAAAAGCAGGCTCAGCTTTTCTTGACATAAATAAATTTAGATGGGGTGTGGCCTTAAGTTCATAACAGTTTTTTCTCAAGGCCTCAGTTTGAGACAAACGTTTTCTTGCTGATCCAGTTCCTATTTATTCTTTCACCAGTATATATGTCACTGACTACTGTAAGAGATATAGGTCTGGCCCCTCATATTTTTTATTTAGATCTGTATCTGACACCCTGACTTTAAATCTATCAAGCTGAAAAATAAGAAAAACCTTCACCTATGCACATTCGTGAGAAATATAAATCAAACCGCAAACCTGGCAGGATTAAGAAAATATTAATCTCTTTACACAGTAATGGAATCACATTGGATTTCATAAATCAATACTTGGGCAAACCTAAAGTACAGAGTTGAGCAACTGCCTCATACATAACCCACACATTACAGCACACTAGGAAATATATACTGGTAAGGGGGGCAAATCCACCTTAAACTGTCAAAGGGGAAATCAAATGAATGCACCAAATTCAGGAGCGACAGCAACAGAACTTTGCTGAAAAGTACTATGACCCTGCTGGTTAGTCTATGAAAGCAGTTGGATAAAAACAAAATTAAAAAGGGGTAGAAAAGCTTCTTTGATTACAGGTTTGTGCTATCTGTGGGGGGTGGGATAGAAGTGATGGCTAGAGGAATAAGACAGAAGCCTCCATTTACTACAACCCATTCTATTTTTTTTAATCTATATAAAGCATCAAGAAAGAGCAAGAAAGTATTAAAATCTATGACCGAGAGAGAGAAAGATCAGGAATACAGATCTCAACATTGTAAACAGCAGCTTCTTAAATATTCAGTGCCAAAACCATTTTCAACCACCATACTTATGCACTCTGATGATACTCCAGCAGGGGGAAAAAATCCACAATACTGATGGCACTACTGGAGGATGCTTTTGAGTACCTGCTGAACAAGTCTCCCATGGACCTTCAACAAGGGGTTCTAAGATTGTGATCTATTCCAGGGTTGTGGAACCAGTGCTCCTCCACTTGTGATGACTGTCAACCAGTCATCACAGACAATGGTCAGGGATTGGAGGGTTGGGTCGTACCATTTACTCACGAGTAGCTGGGAAAAGTGGGGCACAGCGCTCCACAGGAGAGCTGCAGCCATCAGGGCAAGGTGGGGAGATGGGGGGGAAACGGAGCCAGTAGGGATGGGGGGAATCGGAGATCGTGGGCAGGCGGGGATCGTGGCCAAGGGGGGAACTCGGGGCAGGGGGGAGTGGGGAACCCTTTAAAAAAAACACCTACCTTTATCGTTGGTGCCCTCCTGCGCACATGGCCCCTTTAAGATCCCAAACAAAATGGCCGACGCGACGGGGATTTCCTTTACCCCATCGCGTTGACGTGTGGATAGGAGCGACAGCCCGTGCTACTTCTAGCGTGGGCTGGCTCCTCCACATGCCAGGATTTTAAGGTAGGTCTAGCAAAGCCCTAAGACAAGCCCCTGGTCTCCATGCAAACCGCCAGCAGGCAGAATTTGGAGTTTGGAGTTTAGCCACCAATTAGCAATGCATATTCAAGGTTTATGGTGACTTTGATAGTTGAATGCATGGCTGACTGTTTTCCTGTTGTTATTTTGGAGGAAATGTCACTGGCTCGGCTACTTGCATTTAAGATAATAACAAGAACAACATTTTCCACCCACAATGTTAAGAATAGATCAAATTGTGTTATTTTCTATAAAATGATAAAATGTACACCGATTATTCTAGAATTTTAACTTTTTTAAAAAATGCCTCTGCATTACCACTCTTAAGAATAAAATCTTGCTCAAGTCATTGTGTGCTGAATAATTCAAAACATATCCTGCTGTGTACCAAATTCAGAGCACCTTACTGGGACGCCTTCATGTCAATTTGGTCGGTAACTGAAAGAGCACCTTTTCTTTTCAACAGCTCCAAAGAGTTTAGCATCAGAGCCGAGAACTGCAAGGAGATATTTAATAAAGATTTGCAAAATTCTTAGAATTTTTTTTTTTAGACCTGAATCCTTACTTTTAACAAAAGTGTTTCATCCTATCGGATTGCCTAATATTTCCAATATACACAGGTGATTTTTGTTGTTGTTGTTGTTGTTTCTCTTGTCTGGACATGGGGGGGAAATCCATCTTAACGGTATTATCGAAAGATCCTCATACTAAAACTGAGCAGTATCCTACACATCTAGCTGAAAGATATATTAGCTTCTAAATGTGAGACACCATAAGTGGGCTTGCATTAAAATCTGCAGCCTGCTTTTAATCTTCTAAGCGTGCAGACTCACAAAAAATCACTGATCTGTTTTTGGCTTGCAGTTGTCTGATATTAATTTTGAATGGAGATTTATCAGCCAACTGAATGAGCTATCTTCTCGAACATGGAAGGGTGGGTGTCCTTGGTAACCTTGGACTGAAAGATTCTCTGCCGGAGTGTACCATCTTTCTACAAAGGTAATTTGTTAAAAAAAAGGTGTGTGGGTCCCATTCTTTCATTTGCAAGAATAGAATAACAGTTCTATAAAAATAAAAATAAATATTAAATGAATCACAACAAGTTACAGGTAGGCAGGGAAAATGTACAGGGAAAAATACAGCTCCATACATATTACCGACAAGTCTCACATGTGTTACACTTGACAGTCAGCAAGTATGGGATTCCAAATCTGACACTTGCCTCCAATGTGTAAAGAGGGAGCTACTGTACTAGGAGGAGGAGAAGCCATTTGAACCCATTTGAAGCCATTTGAACCGCCCAGGAGAAGCCATTTGAACCACCCAGAGAGCTTTGGCTATTGGGTGGTATAAAAATGTAATAAATAAATAAATAAATAAATTCTTTTGTGGCCATTTTCCTCACCTGGCCCCGAGTTTCTGGGTCAAGTACATGGGAATGGTTGTGAAGGAAATCTAACTACTTCCTGTCCACTGCTTCTCCTTCTACAGATTGCAACCTTAGTCAGATCTACATAAAGCAGGATAGAACACTTTGAAAATGGTTTGAAAACTGTATATGGAGTGGGTCCTGGGCCCCCACAGTTGACAATGCCATAATGAACTGGTTTAAAGCAGTAGTAGAGATCCTGCCCACCTCCCAGTCTCCAGATCACAGGCAGTTGGAAATCCATTGTTGCTGAATGCCATTCTGTCATCACACTCCTCATTTGCCCCATTTCCATTCACACATCAATCACTCACAGACCCAGCAGCTGAGAACCACCAGTGCAACCTCCTCTGAATTTATTCTCCCCAACTGCTCCATCCTCCAAGGCAGACAGGGTCATACCATTTTATCTAGGGGTGTGCACGGACCCCCCACTCCGCCCCGTGGGCCGATCCAAAAATTTCGGATCGGCTCGCGCCGCTCCGCCCATACTCCGCTCCTCTTCGCCGCGGAGCTCCGGCTCCGAATCGGAGCTCCGCAGTGGAGGGGAGTGGTGCCAGGTAAGTCTGGGAGAGGAGGGCGGGGGGGTTACCGGGCCCTGCCGCTGTCGCCGCATGGGCGACAGCGACAGCGGCAGGGCCGGGTAAACCCCACTTACCTTTCCGGCGGAGCTCCGGATTGAGGCGAAGGATCCGCCTTCACCTCGATCCTCTTCACCACGCTCCGCCGGCCCACCAATCCTCTTCGCCTCTGCCTTAAGGGGAGGTGAAGCACCCCACTCCGCTTCTAATTCGCCGGTCCAATTAGAAGCGGAGCACATCCCTAATTTTATCCTTCTAATAACCCTATGAGGTAGATAAGGCTGATGATTAGTCAATGATTATCCAGTACATTTCAGAGCTGAGTGGAGATTTGAACCTATGTCTCCACAATCCAAATTTGGCACTGCGTCTATTAGACTACATCGGCAGCCTTTACACTGGCCAGGTCTACGTATTCATCAAAATGAGGGAGTAGAATGAACTGTACCTTTTCCAACTGCAGGTGGGAGATGCCAATTTTAATATGCCCACTGTTAAACAAAAAACACCTCTGCAAATAGACAACTAGCATATTAGTAGGGGAAGGATTTAGGCCAGACCTTCTCCCTGTGTAATGCCTTTCTCTAAGGTCCTTGGAAATGCTGACTGAGTAAAGTGGGAGGGGCATGGAATGGAGTGAGGGAAGAGCAAGACATCTGTTAAAAAGCAACTGTTGCTGGTCCACCAACAAGAACACTGCTCTTCCCAGTGAACTGTAGGATGAAAAGGGAGTTGAATATACTTGCTTCAAAGTTCTGTTAATCATTTTCTTCATGCTATTATTCACCAAGCACTCTTAAGTAAAGTCAATATTGTTAAATATTGTTTTGTTTGCCACTGAGGTGATTGCAAGCTGCCCCTCCTCATCCTAGCTATAGAAATTTGAAACATCACACCTACTCTGATCCGTTCTGCTTGTAGGGAGTTGCGTTCCCTCCCACAAAAGTGGCATTCAGAAGTGACACCCCCTGCCCCGTGCACAGTTTGACATGGAGCCATCCTATATACTAATTGCAAATTCACTATCTGAGTATGGGTTGTTATGTAGCCAAAATGGCAACATCCATGTGCAAGAGGCAGGTGTCAGCAAGACTAGGAAGGGTAGAGGGGCATTTTGCAGAAGGACAAAAACATCTTTAGGAAAAAAAAGTTAAGGGGGGTGTTGAAAATAGCTGGATGATTAATGTGCATGCTCAGGGGCCACAGAATGCTAACTACTGTTGGAAGGGTGTATATGAAAAACCAGGGAAGGGGATGGAATGGATTATCCTCAAAAAGGGCACGAGTGTCTGGCATGCAGAAACTAATTGTCCATTCTGTCATCTCATGCTTTATGTGTAGATCCAGGTATAGAGCATCAGAGTGAATTCTAGATGAAGAATTCCAATGTTTACCTATAGATAAATGGCAATATTCCCAGTGCCTATCCATCATTTTTTGTAAATTGAGGATGGTCCATAAAAATGGCAGCAGGGAAAGTTGCAGGGCATTCAATTGTTCCCAGTTACTAACAATAATGCCCTTTTTATGATCCATCGTTTAAATCCATGTAGGTTTCTTCTCGCCAGTACTGAGATCTATTGTTCTCTGAGCCGTGGTGAGATTGCTATCACTTAAACAGACAGCACTTATTGGAAATTAAACCTCTACTAATGTATTATAATTATTACTTCAGGGTAATTTGGTGCTCCTGTAGAGAATCAGAGCTAATCTGATGGTAACAGCTCTTCCAAGGAGTGGTTCATATTTCCTATCTTTCTGTGCCGAAAATTCCTCCTAATGCATGTAGCCTCAGGCTGATGATGAATGATCTCCATGCTGGAACAGGTGATTTGTAGCTAAATCAGGCCAGAAGAGAGTTGGGGTTATTTTAGTCAATACTGTTAAATAAGTTTAAACAGGGTCTTCTGTTACCTCACAGTCTAATGCAGGAAAAAGATGGAAGAGCAGAGAGGCAATAAAGAGAAGTAACTAAGGCTAATATTGCTTTCATATGCATGTGAAAAGCTATCAGAAAACATCCCTTGTAGTGACAGCCAGTTTTACACAGCTTTAAGCACGCACATAATTGGCAGTGAAGTCAATTTCTTTCCATAAGAACGCCATCACCCTAATAATGTGAAAGCAAAACTGGAACAGCGTACACGGAGCTGTGTCTTCGCCTTTATTTTAATTAGACCACCTACTGCTTGATGCAAAATCTAAAAGTGAAGGAATAGGATTTCATGATGCTACTTGTAGGGATGGATTTGCTTTCTCCCAGATTCATTTTTTAAAAAATCATCATCATCTTCAACATCATCATCATCTCATGTTCTTTCCATCCCATTTGTAGAGAAATTGACAAATTTTGGTAAGTTATGAAAAAAAAAGTGAACTAAATGAAATTGTCACCAGTCCCATGTCATCAGTGGGAACATGGGTCTATCGAGCCCACTAGTGCCTCCACTAACTGACAGCAATTCTGAGCCAAGATATATGCTATGTTAATTCCATAGCATGCAGCTCAATGTTATGCGGCTGTTGTTTTTTACTCTGGTGTAAGTGTGTGTGGCCCTGATTCAGATTTAGACCACTGTGCTATGAGAGAGAAGGATTAATACTTCCCCCACCATTTCCCCCCAAAATGCCCCGGGGGGGGGTTTACAAAAAGGGGACAAATCCTCCATTGACATCATTTTCTTTTGTTGATCCCACATGTGGGGGGGGGGATTTCAGAACAAACCACAGGATAAAGCTTAATCCTCCTCTCCTGGTGCATCTGTGGTCCTGATCTGAATTGGGGCCATGCATCATCATCATCAATTTATTTCTTACCCACCTCTCCCTCTGGATCGAGGCGGGGAACAACATCAAATATAAAAATATTATGAAATATATAAAACTGATTAAAACATATAAAACTAATACATTATTAAAATAATAGCCAAACATTTTAAAATCCAACTGGGTAGGCCTGCCGGAAGAGATCAGTCTTTAGATCTTTTTTTAAAAAAAAATCAGAAAGACTCTTAAGTTGGTGAATCTCTCCCGGCAGGCCATTCCACAGTCTGTGAGTGGCAGAAGAGAAGGTCCTCTGGGTAATGGTTTTTGCTGACTTAAGTAAATTGTGTGGGGCGGATTGTACAGGAGAACACGATCCTGCAGGTAACCTGGACCCAAACCATGTAGGGCTTTAAAGGAAATACCCAACACCATCAAATACTGACAGAGCAGGGTCAATTTCAGCATAATGCAGAGAATAACAACAATGTGGGATCCCCCTGTGCTCATGAAGATGGGTCCTAGAGAGGCTTGTATGGGAGAAGGTGATCTTTTAGGTAGGCTGGTTCCAAGCTGTAGTCATAATTGCACTCTTAGACACCAGAAATGTGAAAGTGAAGAAGCACTGAACGGATATGGGGAAGAGACATGAACATTCTGTTGTGACTGAGATAGTAATCCAAAACAATTTACTTATTCCAGGGTGAGTTTTCTCACTTGGAGGGAGGTTGTTCACTTGGATCGTCTGGTGAAGTGTACCGAGAACTTCAGATACTGTTGTACTGTAAAAATGTATTCACCCAGAAAGACACAACAACAAAACTATGAGGCACTTGACATTTCCTCTTATCCTCACATCAACAGTATCATGTCCATAAGCTCTTCAAATAACTGTTCAAATCAACTGTACATACATACTTCTATTTATTATGACAACAAGCTGGTAAAGAATTTACAGCATATTTTCCATTAGGGATGAGAATATTTCTTTTCCTTCAAGGGGATGACAAGAGGGTAATTGTAATGGAGATAATCCCAGTGAAGAAGCAATCATTCAAAGAGAGGGAAGAGGAAGAGAGAGAGACAGAGAGTGACAGAGCGAGAGAGAGAGGAAGAGGGAGTGTATAATTATGACTTCTGACATTTGCTTATTTTAAGGGCAAATATCTCATGAAGTAACAAAAGTGACAAAAACAAAACAAAACCCTGAACTATTGGTTCATGATTATTAATTGGATTATGTTAATTGGCCAACAATAACAGCAGAGTTGTTCATTTCTCAGAACCCAATACGTTTAGATAATCGCTGCAAGGCAAAAGGAAGTGATATTGAAATTGATAAGAAGGGTGTTAATGGAATAGAGTGTGCTTTTAGGTCATTCTGATTTCATGGTCCTTAGCCACTTCCTCCTGTCCTTCAATCCTCTGTGAGGTTTGCCCCAGCCAAGCTGGCATGCCATTTCCTAAACTGACACCATTTGTTGACATTCACTTGTAGAGCTTCCTACTAAACAATTGGAATGCTTTTAAGCATTTCCCATCATAGCCTCTCTATCAATAACTAGTAGGCTTTTAAGTGAGAGGCAAGAACCATATTTTAGACTATGGCCATAGCTAGACCTAAGGTTTATCCCTGGATCGTCCAGGGGTCAAACCTGTTCATCTAGGTGACACACAGGGGATCCAGTGCTCAGGCAGGGGCGAACCCTGGATGATCCCAGGATAAACCTTAGGTCTAGCTGTGGCCTTTGACATTGCATTGCACTCCATAGATGCACATTATATATGAACCATTGTTGTTATTATTTAATACAGGTATGACAAATCTCTTTCAGCCTGAGGGCTAAAATCTATTTTAGAAAAGCTTGTGGAGGCCACATGTGTGGTGGACATGGTCAAAGGCAAAAGGGATGGAGGGAAATAGCAAAAACACTAGAAATATGTTAATTTTCATGCTGTAACCAAGACTTCAGGGAGGCATTCCAGCCTTTTAGAATGTGGGGGGAGGGGGGACTGTGCAAAAACTGTGGTTAATTTTGAATACAAGTAGTGAAAACAAGCCAGTTTCATAAGCTATGTTTTGAATAATTAAGACTCTCTAGTTTGGATGTCACCAAAGCTATACTTAAACAAAAATGGGAAAAAAGAAGGTTCTAAACCCTCCTCATAACAGGAGGAGAAAGGAGAATATGTGAGCCAGGGTGGGGTGTGGGGAGAGGCTAGGTTTCTTATTCTGATGATGAACTATGATTGAGTATTATAGCCAAATCAGCTCACTGTGGAATATGGAGAAAGCCAGGGAGTTCCAGAAAAACAACTATTTCTGTTTTATTAACTATTCTAAAGCCTTTGACTGTGTGGATCATAACAAACTGTGGCAAGTTCTTGGTGGTATGGGGATACCAAGTCATCTTGTTTGCCTCCTGAGGAATCTGTATAACGAACAAGTAGCAACGGTAAGAACAGACCACGGAACTACGGACTGGTCTACGATTGGGAAAGGAGTACGGCAGGGTTGTATACTCTCACCTTACCTATTCAACTTGTATGCAGAACACATCATGCGACGTGCTGGGCTTGACGAATCCAAGGCTGGAGTTAAAATTGCAGGAAGAAACATTAACAATCTCAGATATGCAGATGACACCACTTTGATGGCTGAAAGCGAGGAGGAGCTGAGGAGCCTTATGACGAAGGTGAAAGAAGAAAGTGCAAAAGCTGGGTAGCAGTTAAACCTCAAAAAAACCAAGATTATGGCAACCAGCTTGATTGATAACTGGCAAATAGAGGGAGAAAACGTGGAGGCAGTGACAGACTTTGTATTTCTGGGCGCAAAGATTACTGCAGATGCTGACTGCAGCCAGGAAATCAGAAGATGTTTACTTCTTGGGAGAAGAGCAATGACAAATCTTGATAAAATAGTTAAGAGCAGAGACACCACACTGACAACAAAGGTCCGCATAGTTAAAGCAACGGTATTCCCCGTAGTAACCTATGGCTGCGAGAGCTGGACCATAAGGAAAGCTGAGCGAAGGAAGATAGATGCTTTTGAACTGTGGTGTTGGAGGAAAATTCTGAGAGTGCCTTGGACTGCAAGAAGATCAAACCAGTCCATACTCCAGGAAATAAAGCCAGACTGCTCACTTGAGGGAATGGTATTAAAGGCAAAACTGAAGTACTTTGGCCACATAATGAGAAGACAGGACACCCTGGAGAAGAGGCTGATGCTAGGGAAAGTGGAAGGCAAAAGGAAGAGGGGCCGACCAAGGGCAAGATGGATGGATAATATTCTGGAGGTGACAGACTTGACCTTGGGGGAGCTGGGGGTGGCAACGGCCGACAGAAAGCTCTGGCGTGGTGTACAGGTTTTTCTCCTACTCCATACAGGAATTTAATATTAGTCGAGGGTGGGTAAATAGGTTGATTTGTTGGCAGAGTTGTGCGGGAATCTTGGGATATCAGATGAGGTTGTTTGGGCACCTTATGGTGATTGGCAGGTTTGGAGACCTGGTCATCAGGGGCTGTGTGGCTCTTGACCCAGGATATGGCTTGCCTTTGGGAACTTTACTGTCTCAATTACTTGTGGTTATGTGGCTCCAGGCAGGAGTGGCATGCGGAGGTCTCCCCCAAGCACACACTTATAGGTTAAGAAAGGAGCTGGGTTTTAATCCGACTCCTGGCTTGGCCGAGTGGCTCGCCCTTTAGGCAGGCTAGTTGCCTGGAGACAGGATGCTTGGATTCCCTCACTTTCACATGCAGATCCAGGGAGGGGTGAGTGTCCTCATTTAAATAAAGCGGCCCTAGTTATACCCAAGCTCTGGTGTCCGTGTCATTATTTCCTAGCTTCTCCCTCTATCCGCAACTCTGCTGCACAGCAAGATGTTCAGTTATCAGCAGTCCTAAAGAGAAGCCAAGCACACCACATCCACTTCTTTCTGCACCTCTAGAAAATATTTTAAATCTTTTGTTCTTAACAACTTGCATTTCTGAAAAGAGCCAGCGGGCCTTGAAAATGAGCAATTAAAGGTTGTGCTAAGATTGGACCTGATATGAAAAACAAGTCTAGAAACCCAATTGAATAGCTGCTTCGGGGGGAGGGGGGGGAGAGAGAATAGCCCGAGACAGGTGATGAAAAAAGCTAACCACCTAAATACGTTCCTGAACAGAGAAGAGGAGGATTTCAGACCATCCTTGCCATGAATACCTATGGCAGCTTGTACGATGCAAGTCAATAGGGTGGTATAGCTCTTGGAATGCAGGTGCAACCTTCCATTGCTCCAGCACAGCCATGACTTGGGGATTAGTCTGACCTTCTGTTTGAAACCTGGAAATAAATGTCTGTTATCAAGGGATCCTTTATCATGTTTGAATTTCTTCCATTTTTATTGATACACTGTCACATTTAAGCACATTAGTCATATTTAAGGCTCGTTTGTGTGTGTGTGTGTGTGTGGTTGTTAGTGATTTATATGAAACTTTCCAAATGCCACAAGGCTGCTTTGCTTATATTAATAAATATTTTACGCTTAATCAGGCAATGGTTATTTTGTATGATTTGCCATGGATATGATCTTTTTTCATAGAGCTACTTGCTAACCCTTGAAGGGAGTTTTCTGCAGATCTTCAACTTTTTCTATACAAATGCTGCTAAAATCTGGTTTAAATTGGATTTTGGATTCTACCCCAAATGTGTCCCCCCCCACACACACACACCAGTGTGTGGGGTGGGGAAGGGCTACTGCTGAGTAAGGTATCTAGAACAACAACAAAAAAGCACCCTAGAAGTGCCTGTATATAGATGTGCCTTGATCTGAAAAGTGCAATGCAGACCTATACAGAGAGAGCTGAGGAAGCTGTGACAGAAACACTTGTAAAGATTTATAAACTGAAGTGAAACTTAATATCCAAAACTATAATCACACTGTATGCAATTTCAGAAGCTCCACTAACTCATTTTATATTTCAAACTTAATGAGCATACCATTTCTGGTAATATTTATCACTACAACCACAAAGAAAAAACACCCACACCCACACACAAAAGACCTAAAGATTCCATATATTGTGTCCCTAATAAGTGTCCCCTCTTAAGTGACAGACCTAATACCATAATGCTGAAGGATATTCACTCAGGATATGCATTGGATTTAGATGAAGGCTGAGGTCTGAGCTGAATCATGCTCCTTTGGAGCACTTCTGGTGCTTCCCAAGGAAAAGTGGGACTCCCTATGAAATGACCAGAACTGAATCTGGACTCTGCACAAGATTTCAAACCCAACTCAGCTTCAGAATGGCAGCGAGGGCATGTCTACACCATGCCTATATCCTGGGATTGTCCCAGGATCATCCCTGTGCATCCAAATGCCACACAGGGGATCCCAGGAGCATGCAGGGACAATCCCTCCATTTGCCTGGGATAATCCTTAGGTGTAGAAAGGGCCAGAGTTTCCAAAAATAGTGTCTTTTACTTTTGTTTCTCTAAACACTGAGGTGGGGCAGGGTGGTTGGTTATTGAATGACAGAGCCAGGCACATGACTAACTCATAGGGAACATTTTACCAGGGGCTCTCCAATCACTGTGCTTTGGAAGAGGGCAATAATGCTACCATGGGATGGAAATTCACCAATCCTACCAGATGGAAATTCATCAATCTCACTATGAAAAATAAACCTTAAACTGATTTTCAGTCTTCATGGCTCCCAATGTCCTGCACCTATCCTCCTGAAACTTGGCAGGTTTTTGCTTAGTGCCACTTCTACAATGTGCACCATTTAGGGATGTGAGAAATTCATTTACACTTCATATCTATCTATCTATCTATCTATCTATCTATCAGGATTTACCTAATTCACACCTTCTGGACAACACAGAGTCAAATGTAATCTGCAGTCAAAGTATGTATATTTCTGAGCTTGCAATGTGATTTGCAACCTGCTCCTCAAAATATATATATTACACAGCATGTGTGCATTTCAAAAAATTGCATGAAAAAATGTATACTTCTTGAAAAATGTGCACAAATACACCTTAATTGGAGAAGAATGTATAGATTTTGAAGATACACACAAGTGATGCAAACATTTGGAAAAATACACACAAAAATGCACATGGATTCTCATGTGAAAAGAACAAAAAGCTTGCAATCTGATATGGACTTGAGTTCGAATGAGCTTTGAGATGGGATTCAGAGAACTTTTGTGAGGTCCATTTTTGCTGATTTGCACATCCCTAGTGTCATTTCCCAAGGTTCTGAACATATTTTGTGGGGATTAGCACCATAGATAGCTCTTTTAGAGTTATGCCTGGTTCTGACCTCAAACAAGAATGGATTCACAGCCTCACCAAAATCAGAGTCACCAGCCTCCACTGGTTAAACAAGCATAAGGTAGCAGGCGATGGGGACAATGTCTGCTTAAGGCTCTGGGGAGCTGCTGTCAATCAGACTAGACAATATTATGCTACATGGATACATATTATAGGTATGTAACCTAACTTGGTATAAGTTGGCTATGTTCCTAATGTATATGTTCTTCTACACATCCATTATGTATAGCAGTGGTGGGCAGAAGGTAGATTGGAATCTACAAGTAGATCTTTGATTATAATCTAACCGTAGTGGTTTGCAGGAGATCAGAAAAGGTTTCTGACTCCAACAATAGCAACAGCTAACATTTTGACCCTGAGTAGAAAACATTTTCTTGGAGGAGAAGGCTATAATTAGCTACTAGTACTGATAGCTATGTTCTACCTCCAGTAACAGATGTAGCAAGGGAATGTGGGGAATATGGATGGGAGGGTGCTATTGCCTGTGTGCACCAGTTGCTGGGGAACATGGGTGGGAAGGTGCTTTTGCACCATGTCCTGCTCTGTTGGTCCCTGGTCAACAGCTGGTTGGCCACTGTGGCCACAGCTAGACCTAAGGTTTATCCTGGGATCATCCAGGGTTTGCCCCTGCCTGAGCACTGGATCCCCTGTGTGTCACCTAGATGAACAGGTTTGACCCCTGGACGATCCAGGGATAAACCTTAGGTCTAGCTATGGCCTTCGTGAACAGACTGCTGGACTCAATGGACCTTTGGTCTAATCCAGCACGGGTCCTCTTACATTCTTAAAACTTTGGGAGGCCATTTTCAATCAGCCCTACTTTAGAAGATAAGCAATTGTTTTGAAAAACTCAGAAATAGATGAGCAAAACTTGCCTACTCCCGGGATCCCCTGTGTGGCATTTGGATGCAAAGGAACGATCCCGGGATGATCCCGGGATATAGGGCTAGTATAGACATGCCCATAGAA
Organism: Elgaria multicarinata webbii; assembly: GCF_023053635.1. Classification (NCBI taxonomy): domain Eukaryota; kingdom Metazoa; phylum Chordata; class Lepidosauria; order Squamata; family Anguidae; genus Elgaria; species Elgaria multicarinata. The sequence goes on from NC_086177.1 coordinate 20,061,137, forward strand.
GAGGTGGTACTTCATTTAAGACTGCATAGCACAATTTTGCCTCTGTCGAGAGGTGTGTGCATTTGTGTCTGTAGGCCAGAATGCCAAAGTTTCCCTTTTCTGTGCATCCTTTAATTCCATCACTAATAGATATGCATCAGGAGCAATTGCCCTAGAGTTGTTTTCTATAAAAAGAACACATGATGCAGTCATGCAGGACCTGAGTTGACCTATGAGCGTATCACGTTGCTCTTACTCTAGTCAATTCTCTCTTCCTGGATGATTTCACGAAGATAATACAGGAGAACTTTCCACTACAAAGACCTGTACAAGTGATGAGAACTGGTTTGACATACTGGAGCAACACTCTAAACCAACCTTTCGAAACCAGCTGCCCTCCAGATATATTGGACTACAACCCCATTGATCATGATGGCTGGGGATTATGGGAGTTCACATCCATAATATATGAAGGGCACCAGGTTGGGAACAGCTTGCTTATCTTAGCTTGGTTTCAAGCTCCACAATCAAGAACCTGATTAGAATGCATAGTTTCTGCCACCCCAAACTCCTTATTTCAGCGATGTACTCACCACTGATGTTGACCGCTGAACACATTGATTGCTGGGTTTTAAGCAGTGGAGGTTGGTGGCTCCGATGACAGAACTGTGAATCTGTTCTGGGTTTCAGTGAGAACTCTAAAGGAGCTATCCAAGGTGCTGATTTTGATTCTGAACCCTATCCCCAAAATAGGTTTTGCATCTTGGATACCTCCTTTACAGTTTTGACTGGAACCCAGAGAAGATTCACTGCTCCACAGGCACTGAAATCACCACCCTCCAGTGGTTTTAAGATATTCCACACTCCTACTCCCACCACCGGGTGGCAGTTCCTCTACAAGGCTCAGCTTTGAATTAGGGATCCTGATACTCACAATAAAGTGGTCTCACCATGTTCATGGCAACTCACCTGAGTGTGTGCCTCTCAAATATTCATGGCAGTGCATTCAGCCATGCAAACCACTGCAGGAGAAGAAGAAAAACAACAGCAATCCAAGGGAAATCCAAGTGCCATCAACTCCATCTAAATGAGTAACAGACACTTCTTTCCAGTGTGCATAATACCTTTCTATCTGGCCATCCCAGAAGATAAAGAAGTCATTCCATCATTTCATCTCATAAGCAAAGCACTACCCAAGCAAAGGAGAGTGGAAGGACTGAAAATTCTGTGTGTTTCCTGTGTGTGTCACTCACAATCTGGGCAGAGATTCAGGTTTGATCGCACATTAAGACTAAGGCCAATGAAAGTTAATGACCCATATTCTATTGTCTCTATTAATTTCTAAAACAACTGATCACCAGACTCCGTCAGTCTAATGCTTCAGGGGAAGAGTATTCCTTCCGGGAGAATATGTTGATAAAAACTTTTAGAGTGATCCATTTCTGGTATTGCAATTTCTCCTGTATGAAATTGCAAAGTAGATTATATTAAACCGTTGGGAAGAAAATATTCAAGGTGACATCATGTAAATGGGACTCAGTGCATAACATTTCTTCCTCCACTATGGTTTAAGCTAGACCTAGATTTTTCAAGAGGACAGAAAATAATATTCATGCACAGCTGCATTATCCAGCAAAGTACACTATTGTGCTTCAAGACCTTTAACACTCATCAAATTCCCACATCAAGCAATCTTCCTGAATTTGAAAACCAACTAGATGTGATAGTTCTTGATATCTAGGCAAGTGCCCATGATATGATGAGAAAATCCCCATGGAGGTACGAAATGCCTAAGAAAAGAGATACATTGCAACAATTCTATTCTAGGCACCACACTTCAAGACGGATGCAGACAAACTGTAGGGAGTTCAGAGGAGGGCAATAAGGATGATCAGGGATCTGGAAACAAAGTCCTATGAGGAGAGACTGGAAGAAATGGGCATGTTTAGCCTTGAGAAGAGAAGACTGAGGGGAGACATGACAGCACTCTTCAAGTACTTGGAAGGTTGTCACAGAGAGGAGGGCCAGGATCTCTTCACGCTTATACCAGAGTGCAAGGCAATGTACTTAAGTTACAAGAAGCCAGATTTCAGCTAAACATCAGGAAAAACATATTGACTGTCAGAGCAGTATGATAATGGAACCAATTACCCAGGGAGGTCATGGGCTCTCTCGCACTTGAGTCATTCAAGGTGCAGCTGGACAGTTACCAGTCAGGTATGCTTTAATGTGGATTCCTGCATTTGGACCCAATGGCCTTATAGGCCCCTTCCAGCTCAACTACTCTATGATCCTATGATTCTATTAAGTCAGGAACCCCATCAGTGAGAGTAAAGAAGCTACACAATGCAGGGATGTTGAGAAGGTTTTACCTGCCTCCTTTCTGCTAAGTATGCACAAATCAGTCCAAGTCAGTTTTGCATGTATTCAATCAAAAATCCATCAGCCTGTGATTAAAAAAAAAATGCATGGAAACTTACATTTATTTTCATATGCAACTTTATTTAACATGTGCACCTTGTATGGAAAACTTTCCTAATACACTTTTTTGTACACAGGGAAACCTGGCAACTACTGATAGGGGCTTCCATTTCCAACAATTGTAAAACCTTTTGGCAGATAGTATCAGGTGCCCTAGGTAACAGCAATGGCAGCATGGAATGCCATATACCGGCTGAAATCTGGGAGAATCATCTCCATATCGCCTTTAATGACAGCCACATATCAAATTCTGATCCGAGACTGCCACCTGACTCCCCTAACTGGCCCAATGTCAATATCAGCACTGTAGAGGACTTAATACTACAGTTAAAGTCAGGTAAGGCTCCTGGACCAGATGGCATCCCCTCAGAGATGCTGAAAAGCAACATCAGCTGGTGGACTGCCCTGTTAGCACCTCTTTTCTCCTTAATAAATAAAACTGGGTTAATTCCCGCAACCTGGCTAAAAGCCATTGTCATTCCAATATATAAAAAAGGACCCAAAAATGACCCATCCAACTATCGACCCATTAGCCTCTTATCTGTAGTTGGTAAGGTCTATGCCAGTTTCTTGGCCTTGAAACTAAAAACATGGATCCTTGATAACAATATATTGGGAGAAGAACAGATTGGCTTTAAAGCAGGCTGCTCTACTCTTGACCATTGCCTGGTACTGGCTCACCTGGTTCATAAATATTCTACACCCAGTGGAGGCAAATTATTCACCGCTTTTATTGATCTCAAATCTGCCTTCGATTCAATATGCCGAGCCCATCTTTGGAGCAAACTGGAACAGCTTTCTATCGAAAGCAGGCTTCTGTTCCTGATTCAATCTCTGCATCATAAAACATCTGCCCAGGTTCGTTGCAGTAGAGAAGGACATCTCACAAATGAGATTGTCACTTCACTTGGTGTCAGACAAGGATGTGTTCTCGCCCCCATCTTGTTCAACCTTTATCTGGCAGACCTCCCTGTCTGGTTGGCTTCATTACCATCGCATGCACCCAAGATTGGTTCAACAAAAGTTTTCGTTCTTCTCTATGCTGACGATGCCGTTTTGATCTCCCAGACTCGACTGGGCCTCAAGAGACTACTAAATGGTTTTGCCAAATACTGCGAGAAAAACCTGCTGACAATTAACTATTCAAAAACCAAAGTGGTAGTTTTTGCCAGGAGGAAGGTAAGATTCCCCTGGTCCATGGGGGGAAACAGAATCAACCAAATTGACGCATATAAATACCTGGGCATATGGTTTCATGAAGCTCAAAACTGGAGGGCACATGGCAAACACACCAAGAGTAAAGCTGAACAAACTATTGGTGCGTTATCCCGATTCTTCTATGCGAAAGGTGGGAAATATCTACCGGCAGCCATCCAGGTTTACAAAGCTAAAATAGTGTCTCAGACTCTATTTGGAGCTCCAATATGGTTCCCACACTTCAAAAGTTCTCTTGAAGGAGTGCAACATCTCTACCTCAGGCTTATATTTGAAGTCCCTAGATGTGTTTCTGGTGCTGCCCTCAACTTGGAGGCTGGACTAAGTACACTTAAATGCCAAGCTTGGATATTCACCATACACTACTGGCTCCGCTGTCACCTAACGCTCACCCCCAACTCCTTGGTTACCAAAGTCCTGTTAGAACCCTCCGAATCTCACTGGTCTAGGGCAGTGGTGCAAAAAGTAACCTCAATAGGGCTATCCCCTTTTTTCCTGCTATCTCTGGACTTGGACAGCGCTAAACAGATCACTAAACAGAGACTACTGGATATAGACCACCAAGAGCTCCGGGGAACTGCCTGGGGACCATGTTCCCCCCAATCATTGGGTCTCCCAGTCCCTTCTTGCAAAGACGGAATGCCATACCTGGGTTGGTTAACCATTCCCAAATACAGGAAAGCATTCACCCTAGCAAGATTTAACGTCCTCCCCTCCAAGTTGCTGGAGGGCAGATATAAGAAAATTCCATCCAAAAACAGATACTGCCCATGTAATAACATCGAGGTGGAATCCATTTTGCATGTGCTCTTCCATTGCAATTTTTACCAACAGGCAAGAAAAGACCTATTATGTCCTATTATGCAACGTCTCCCTGGACGATCCCCTGAGTCACTCCTGATTAGTCTACTTCAGGGCTCCAGTAAATCTACCACTGAGCAGGTGGCCAAATTCCTGAATTTGGCCATCCGCACCAGATCACTTATGGATGTTGATTGCGTTTAAATCCACAGATTAGCAATTTTATTATCTATATATCCCTCCCTTTTTCACTATGATAGGCCCCAATAACTCAATTCTGTTCCCTTTTCAGAAACCAACAAATAACCATCTAGTATCTTTAGTGATTTTGTAACACTCCTTCTTTTTATCCCTACTCTGTATTGTTTTATATAATGGTGTATCTTCTTGTTTTATATTGGTCTGTTGACTGTAAATAAAGGAATAACTTAGAATCACACTTTTTTGTACAGATCTTTTGGATTGTACCCAATGTCCTCTAATATATGCATTTATGTATGTACCAATCCCCAATATACATAGTTTGTATGCATTTTTGAGCTGAGCACTGAATTGCAAAATTCAGAGAAGTGCATAATCCAAAGGATATTTGTGTTCCGATCGGCATATTATTCTGGGAAGTGTGAATTAGGTGGGTTTGCTTAAAAATGTGGACCGAATGAAATCTTCCCCCTTCTCAAGTTTAATTTTCTCCATAGGGCTAATTCACAACCATTCACTTACATGTGAGAAAGTGAAGGGATGCACTCAGGAAGACCGTTGGAAAGGGAGCTAAACCTGTACCCAGTAATTAAGAACCAAGCATGCTCCTATTTGTGTATTCTTGCCCCTTCATTGACACAGATCCATTTTGGTTCTGTGGAAATACCTTTGCCACTGAAAAGAGGGTGGTGGTGGTGGTGACGAAAAAGAGGAAAAGGAAAGGAAGACTATTATTCATTATTTATTTAATCATTAAAAGTGCATCTAAATCACTTTTCAGCCCACCAGTGCCTTCAGAACAATGTACAATTCAAAACAACATTAAATTCTTCCTCCAGAATAAAAAGAGGCAGAAAATGTTATTTAAACCAAGCCAGAACGGTATTAAAATCCACTCAAGGCCTGATGAAACAGTGCCCTTTTCTACTTTCAAAAACTGAGTACAAATACAGCCAACCTGACCCCTTGGGTAGGAATTCCAGAGTCAGGATGCTGTCCCATGCATCCACCAACCAAGCCTCTCCTTTCTGGTGGCACACCATACACAGTCTCTGATGAATAGTACAAATTACAGGCAGATTCATAGGAGAGAAGGGGCAAGGCTAGACCAGAGGGGTGGAGGGTGATGATCTCACAATTTTATGATCACGAGATCGTCACCCTTGTCTACATGTGGCATGCAATGTCCCAGGAGGAAGAGGACGTCACGCCCCCCATTTTGTTTATTTATTTTTTAATTGGAGAGAAGAACAGGAGCACTCCTGCACAAAATGTGAGTTTTTAAAGAAAAAAACCCCTCCCGCTCCCTCCACCCACCCCCAATAGGCACAGAGCTCCTGTGCCCGGGTCCCAGCGCCTCGCGGTCCCAGCTGTGCATGCGTGGCTCTCCCTTGGGAGATCAGGCAGAGCAGCTACAATGATTTCCTTCTGTTATGTGATTCGTAAATGAAATATGACTGAATCTGGCATAAATTTGCAGAGAAAACGTGAGACACAATTCCAAGCATGCTTCAGAAAGCCAAGAGAGAATGGATGATTGACAGCAGAAATATGCATGTTCTGTATCCTTGACTCCTCTTGTCATTCACTCAAAAAGAAAACCCTTCTCAAATCAATGGCATTGACACCTACAGAACGTGCCAGCATCTATTTCTCAGAGAACTGTCTCAAACATGCCTTTTTACCAATTGTTGTCCGACAGATGGTTGGTGTTTTGATGAGAAATGGAGGTGGTGGAGGCGTGAGCAAAGAGTGGGGGGACTCACAGCTATTTCCATGTGGAATTACCTTTGCTACCGAAAAGAGTGGGAGACTCATTTCCAATGCTAACTGTGGTTTCTCTATCCAGGAGAAAAGGGCAAAGGAAGACAATTAAAGAGATGATTGGAAAGGGAAAGGGATGTGACTTCAGATGTCTCTGGGGGTAGCAGGCTGTGGTTTTTCTTGTGGGTTTTCCTTGATGAACTTTTCCTCCTTGGAGGGAGATAGGAAGAATGTGTTCTACCAAAGGAATATATAAACACAGCACAAAACACATTAAATTGAAAGATGATGCACTTATTTATTTGCAAAGCAATGATGCAGATACAAACACACACACACACAAACACAGCCTGAATCTCCCCTCATATATAAGGATCCTATGCGGACAACAAAAGATTGTAGGATTCAGAAACAGATATTTATTGGAATTGGCAGATTTACCTAGTGGATTACAGTGTTTGCTACAGATAAAGCCCAGCTTACATTCTCAAGCCACACAAGAACCTTCTTTGCAGTGTTTGAAAATGTAGGAATCCATCCATCTATGCATCTATCTGTCTAACAGATTTATAATCTGACTTTTCGCATAACCCTAACCCCAACCCCAAAGGTAGCATACAACACATTTTTTAAAATCATGGAACATGATTAAACAATGTTTAAAATAATAATAGAACAACAAGTAACAATTAAAAGCAAATAACATCATATACGCCAAAGCACCTGATAAAGTCCTACGTTCAGTATAGGCCTGGGTAATCAGGTAAGTCTTTAAGACCCATTTGAAGGCCTTTATTGATGGGGCCTGGTGGATATTGAATGGAAAAGTTGTCCACAAGGGGGGTACTACCGAGAAGGTCTTATCCCTCATGTCAGACAAGCAGGGCCTCTGATGTTGTTATTAGAGTATGGGCAGGCTGGGTGACATAACTACACACATAGTGGTCCCACCTTTTTTCTGATCCCCCAAATTCCTTTTCACCCTCGTAAACACACACCACGCCCTCACTCTTCTGCCTCACTGTATTCAAGCATCAAATAGCATGCCCTTGTGATTTACATTTTTGTGTATAGTTGGGGTTGTGTATTGTGAGGTTAAATCCTTTGTGTATGTATGCTGGTCAGTATCAGCCAAAAGGTCAAATGTTTAGTTAATGGCAATTGGAATCAGGAAGTGTGCTCAGGAAGCCAAGGGTTTGCAGATGGCTCATGGTGTGTAAAGTCAACAGATAAGAGGAAAGTAACTGGGCAGTGTTTCAAAGATAGGTTTGTTGCAAATGAGGAATGCAGTATTATATAAAAATAAAACTTGTATTGCCTCAAACAAACATAGCTTCTAACTAACTTCTCTCCAGCCCTGACTGACTCCTGAGAGTGCTGAGTCACTGACTGCTGTGTCACCTCCTGATTGGGCGAGTATTCCTTCATTCAAAGTCTGTGTCCCTGACTTCCTCTTCCATCTAACTTCCTGTGTGTCTCACTTAGTTCTACCTATGGATACATCTTTCCTTTTTTTATTTTAACCAACAATACATTACAACTAGGGATGTGCTCCGCTCCGATTAGGAGCGTAGAAGCAGTAGCGGATTGGCCTGCTCCGCCTTACCCAGAGGCGGAGTAGGAGCGGACCGTGGACCCCCTAGAAGCAAGGCGAAGAGAAGCGACCATTTTTCGGAGCTCCGAGTTCAGGCGGAGCGCTCCGGTCGCCATCTTGAAAACATTTCGCCATAGGATTGCATTGCGGCAAATAATCGCGCATAACTACGTTGTTTTTGAAGCTATCGCTCTGGAAATTCTTGTGCTCAGAGAGTCGTGGATGGGGGTCATTTTGAGACCACTCTCACCTCTCTGCGTTGTCCGTGTCGCGTGCTATATTTTTTTGAAAATCGGGTCAACCGCGCGGCTCAAACTGCGTTTCGGCTTTTCGCCCATAGGATTGCATTGAGGGAAAGAATCGGGGATAACTGGGGGGGGGGTTTAAGCTATCGTTCTGAAAATTCTTGTGCACAGAGAGTCGTGGATGGGGGTCATTTTGAGACTACTCTCAACTTTCTGCGTGCTGTGGTTCACGTGCAATGTTTTTTTGAAAATCGGGTCAACCGCACGGCTCAAACTGCGTTTTCGGCTTTTTGCCCATAGGATTGCATTGAGGGAAAGAATCGGGGATAACTGGGGGGGGGGTTAAGCTATCGTTCTGAAAATTCTTGTGCACAGAGAGTCGTGGATGGGGGTCATTTTGAGACCACTCTCAACTTTCTGCATCGTACGGGTCGCGGGCTAGAAGTTTTTAAAAAATCGGCGGGAAAAATACCTTTTTCAAAGGGCTGAGGGGCAGAGTCAGCTCCCGGTCATGATGATCCCAAAGTTGGAGGAGGGCATAGGCAAAACAGGTAACTTGGGATTCTGGGAAACTTCTCTTTCTTCATCTGAACGGGCTTTTCCCCGTGTTTTTTAACACAGTAGCCCCACCAAATGCACAAACACAACCTGAAATCATATACTAAGCCAAGAATAAGAGATAGAAACACAGCACTGCTCCCCACCCTAACCTTGGGGAACAACTGAATCGATGTGGTGCAAGGGGATGAGCTCCCCTAGGGCATCTCATCGTGGACGTGCCCCCACTCTCTCCTGCACTGGAAGGCCATTAGAGCCTTCCAAAGAGAGTAAAACGGTGGAGCAATGCCTATCATGAGTTGAAGTGAATGGTCACTTTTCAGTGGTGGAGCAATGCCTGTTCTGAGTCGAAGTGAGCGTTTTACTTCTTCTCGGAGCTGTGGCTGTCAGTGTCTTGAACTGGCAGCTACTTCCCCCTCCCCCGGGCACGTCCCCCTATTGCTGGTAAAAGACAGATATAGCCTTTTAAAAAAAGTTCTTCTTGTTGTTTATTGAGCAACACTGCTGCTTTTAATTCCACCCCTCCTTTGTTTATTGATTGATTTATTCCATTTTATATGCATTACTGGCTTATCCTTGGCTCACTTCCTTATGCCCCCAGAAATGCCAGCTGCATGCCTGCCTGCCTTCCCTCCCTCCTCCCCTGCCCACCTCGCAGGGATGTTGTGTGTGGGGTGCCCGATTTTCAAAAATTCGCCAAAAATCAGGGGATGATGGGATTGCTTTGAAACTTGGCATGCGTGTGTATATCCCCATGAGGTGTCATGGTGCCAAACATGAGGTTTCTAACTTGAACAGAAAAAAAGTTGTATAATTTTTTAGCTTTCAATGCAAGCCTAGGGGGGGGGGGAAACGGAGCTCCGGATCCGGATCCGGAGCTCCGGGCGGAGCGGAGCGGAAGTGGGCGGAGCGGGGGCGGGGCGGAGTGGCCCGATCCGGAAAATGGCGGATCTGCAAGTGAAGCGGAGCGGGGGGTCCGTGCACACCCCTAATTACAACTCCCATTTACCCCCCCCCCAAAAAAGTTAAACATAGTCTTGTAGATGGTGTGGCTTCTGTACCAGGCGACCTGCTCGAGTTCTTACTTGTTTTGCTATAGGAGATGTAGTTTCTCTGGGGTGATAAGCGGTATCATGGGTATTCCTAGGATGTGAGGACATTTCATCTATCTCCCCAGTCTCTCTGGCAGGGGATTCCGAATGACCTCTTGCCTGGAGGCCAGACTGTGAAGTGGGTGCTCTCTCCTCCTGGAATTGCTGTTCTTGGTTGTGGTTCTGCACACCTGCATTTGATACTAGTTGGTTGCTCCTTCGCAGATGTCTACGGTTTCTTCTGAAGACTTGACCCTCTGGTGTCACCACCTCAAATGACCGTGTATTCACTTGCCTTTGTACTTCTGCCTTTCACCATTCCTTGTTCTCTTGCCCTGCTGGCTGAATCCAGACTTGCTCACCACTGTGTAGATCAGGTAGATCTTTGGCCGACTTATTATAATAATGGGCCTGTCTAGATTTTTGTTCTGCTATAGAGTCAGCTCGTCTGTTATGGATTTCTGGCTGCAGCAAATTTCCTCGCATTGGAAGTAAGGTCTTAGTTCTTCGACCCATGAGACTCTGAGCTGGACTCGCATCCAAGCCTTGTGATGGGGTGTTCCTGTGGTCTAAGACAGCTAGATATGGATCTGTCCCAGCTTTCTTGGCTTTGACCAAAATACGCTTTGCTGTCTTGACAGCTGACTCAGCTTTCCCATTGCTCTGGGGATAGGCCGGTGACGATGTCTGTTGATCAAATTCCCACTGTGCTCTGAAGGCCCTAAATTCTTCAGACACAAACTGAGGGCCATTGTCTGAAAATAAAACATCGGGTATTCCATAATGGGCAAAGTGTCCTTTAAGCTTTCTGATAATTGTTCGAGATCGGGTATCAAGCAAGGAGTCTATCTCCCAGAAATTGGAATAGTAGTCCACCGTTATGAGGTAGTCTTTGTCTTGCAACTTGAATAAGTCTACTCCTACCTTTTCCCAAGGCCTCCTTGGAATCTCATGTGGGTGGAGTGTTTCTTTTTGCTGTCTGTCACCTAGAGAATTGCAGATCTCACATTGTGCCATGTAAGTTTTCAGCTGATCATTCATGCCAGGCCAATATACGCATTCTCTCGCTCTCCTCAGACAGCTCTCAATTCCCATATGTGAGGAGTGTATCCTTTTCATTATGTCCAAGCGCATTGCCTCTGGGATGATAGCTCTGTTTGCCCTAAAGAGAATTCCATCTTGCACACTGAGCTCCTCTCTCATTGAGAAATAGGGTGTAGCTTCCACTGGTAGCTGATGTTTGGTCTCTGGCCAACCATCCAGGACAATGCGTTTAACTATCTGTAAGTTGGTATCCTGCTCTGTGCCTTCCTGTATTGCTTGTAGGCATGGCCGTGAAATGGGTAGATATTGCAGCATATTGATTGACTCTATGTCCTTTTCAACTGAACCATCTTCACTAGGCTCTGAGAGATATGCTCTGCTTAATGTGTCTGCCATTACCAGGTGCTTGCCTGGATGATATTGGATCTGTACATCATACTTTGACACCATGTTTCAAAGATAGGTTTGTTGCAAATGAGGAATGCAGTATTATATAAAAATAAAACTTTTATTGCCTCAAACAAACATAGCTCCTAACTAACTTCTCTCCAGCCCTGACTGACTCCTGAGAGTGCTGAGTCACTGACTGCTGTGTCACCTCCTGGTTGGGCAAGTATTCCTTCAATCAAAGTCTGTGTCCCTGACTTCCTCTTCCATCTAACTTCCTGTGTGTCTCACTTAGTTCTACCTATTGATACAGGCAGGAGGTGCAACAGATGGTCAGAGACAATAAGGATCTTTTAGAGTTATGAAGTCTGCATAGAGGGAAAAACGTAAGGAGGGTTAGCAGCAAGCAATAGAAGGTCAGAGGAAGGACTCAGGGGTCAAAATTTAGGACGAAGTTGAATAAGGAACTATCCTCCTGATCAGTTTGAGGGGGAAGGGAGCAGGGTGTATAAAAGCCTGTGGAGAAGGGCAGTTTTCAAAGAAGAAGAAAAGAGAGAGAGAGAGAGAGATCACTGAAAAAGTTCAGAGTCCTAGAGGTAGGAAGTTCTGCTGGATCTGGAAGACTGGAAGAGAATGCTGGAACTTAGACAGTAAGATATTGCTGGTGGAAAGGAACTTGGATAATAGAGACACCGTCCAAAACTACACCAAGCAGGATATAGCACTATGGAAGTGGTATGAAAGCGGTATAAAAAAGGCAGGAGTCAAACTACTGCTTTATAGCAGAAGTGAAGTGCACTGACAACTGTTGGGGCCCATTGACACATACCATATACTGCTTTCATACCACTATATCCTGCTTGGTGTGGCTCCTGCCTGTTATGTACCACTTTTATACCACTTCCATAATACAGTATCCTGCTTGGTTTAGATAAAGCCACAGCCTAGATTGGATAGCTTTCAATCCTTTGTTATCCTTTGTTATTTTGTTATCCTGTTGCTCGTATGGATTTTTGTGTGTTGTATGTCTATATCTGTTCAGAGATAGCAATGTTTTCCTATTAACTCCCCCACCCACCCCATGTCAACTTTTAAACATTGTTGTTTGAACTTTGTAGTCTCCTTTGTGGGATTACTCATCCCACATCTAAAAGCCAACCCTCACATTATGTAAAAGTGGAAATTTGAGACCCAAGCATTATTAAGGCTAGATTAGTGGAGGCAGCCAGAGGGGGGTGGGGGTGGGTGGGAGAGAGATTTCTACCAGCTGGTAGTAGGAAAGATCACTGGAAGGGAAAGGCAAAAAGGAATGAGGCACAATGTTTTGCCCAAGTTGCCTTCCATACACAGAACAAGGTGTCACTGGTCTATGACAGGTGATGAATTTTTGGCAGTATGGTGGGGGGTACTAGAGGTCAGCAGGGCCCACACTGAGGAAATGGCAGGGATACATGTGGCCCACAGGCTGCACATTGCCCATCCCTGCCTTAGTATATGGAAGTCCATTTTCCAGATCCATTCTTTGCTATCCAGTCTCCATCTGTTACCTTACCTCTACCGTTCCTCAAGACAGAAACATTTCTTCTTTTTGTTTCCATTATACACTATTATATATAGACTAGAGGTGTCTGATAGACCTTCAGTAGGTAAATGTAACAGCACTTAAGAGGGGGGACATAGATAACTAGCAGGGAAGTATAAGCATGGCCTGCAGAAGGTCCCAGGTTCAGTCCCGGGAATCTCCAGTTAAAAGTAGCTTTGGTTGCATTTCTCAGGCAAGAGCTCAGTCTGCCACCCTGGAGAACCACCATAAGCCATTGCAGATGGACTACTGCTCTGTCTAAGTATAAGGCAGCTTCTTATGTTTACATAGCATTTGTGGCTCTGAAATGTTCATATATACTCCAAATTCTCCCTACCCAGTTCTCTAAGGCCATTCATGCACTGTATGAATTTTAATAGATTTTTTTCTGAGAACAAAGCGTTTGTACAGCATGGGCTGTGTGAGTAATTTCTCACATAGCTTAAGGTTGTAGATCTCCCACTGACATTTAGCTATGGCCACAGATGCAGTCACAAAACATGCCTAGGGCCCACAGATACTGCCATGCCACAATCGTACTCCATACAAATCCATTGAGCAAACCAGTGGCTGACTTAGAAATCTCTCATTGCTGTGCTTCAGAATCTGTAAACTTGGGCTGGCCGGCACAGCTTGCAACTCATTAAGCCGGCTTTGACATATCAGCCATGTAAGGTGGCCTGCTAGGGCTCAATAAGCCACCAGGTTTTGCTGCCTTCCCGGGACTAGAGTAACATGAGGCTCATCAAGTATCAGATAGGACTGGTGAGTTCATATCACACCAGTCCTTCTACAACTTCATTGGCTGCCAGTCCAGGTCCGGGCCCGATTCAAAGTGCTGGTATTAACATTTAAAGCCCTAAACGGTTTGGGGCCAGGTTATTTGAAGGAACGCCTCCTCCCATATGTGCCTGCCTGGATCTTAAGATCATCCACAGGGGTCCTTCTCCCTGAGACCCTGCCAAAGGAATCGAGGCAGGTGGCTACTAGGAGGAGGGCTTTCTCTGCTGTGGCATCCCGGTTGTGGAACGAGCTCCCCAGAGAGGTTCACTTGGCACCTACTTTGTTTTCTTTCTGTCGCAAGCTGAAGACCTTTTTATTTTCTCAGCATTTTAACACCTAATTTAACTTAAATTTAAACTTTGCTGTTTTAATCTCATATTTTAACCTATATTAATTTTTGCTGTGTGGTTTTATTCTGGTGGTGCTTTTTATATCGTATTTTGTATTTGTGTTTTAAATTTGTTGGTTGTTTTTATGCTCTTCATGGTTTTAATTTTTGTGAACCGCCCAGAGAGCTTCAGCTATTGGGCGATATAAAAATGTAATAAATAAATAAATAGGTAAATAAAATAGGTCACACCATACATGGCGTACTCACTAAATTTTGCTTGGTCGATCATGGGCTGCCCAACCACAATTTGGGCCACAGGGCATGCATACTAAACATGTTCAGCTGTCACTGGGCTGGCATGTGTTTGGTTTCTTTAATAAAAGATACAAGGTAAATATTTACAAATCTCACATATCCCCTCCATTATGATACTGAAGGCCTTTCCGGCAGGTTTCACACAAAGGCTTAAGTGTTGAAGGGGTGTCATGGGTGAACTACTTTCCTCTCCTTCCTCCACCCCCAAGTGCTCTCGTATCACTTTGTCATGGCTCTGAAATGCTTGCAGCTGCACTTTGCTTGTTCAGAATGGGGCTGTCAGAATGACAGGCCCTTCATGCCTCAGCTTTCAAGAGGCTAAATTCATTTGAAAAGGAGAAGTGTGGAAGGAGATTAAATTACTGAAGATTCTGAAGTGCCTAAGCTATTGAATCACTTTTAACATCCCAAGTTTAATAGGAGAAATAAGGGAAGGAGTTATGGACAATTAGGGAGTGATGAAGGCTATGTCAATGGAGCTGCCAATATAGACAGTGAAAGGCCTCCATAGTGATTGGATGAAAGTGCTGAGGGCTCCCAGGGTTAAGGCTTTGTTGTTATCTAACAAATTTAGCAATGACTTCAGAGATTGAATAAATGGTTCATAAATTAGAAGAGGCATTTGCAATTCCCTTCCCTAGAGAAATCATTACAAACGAGATATAGCTGGATAAAAGCCACACCTTCTCTTCTGTCTTCCATGTTAGGCCTTTCTAGGGCTGTGGTCAAAAAGAAGGGCCTGAACTAGACGAGTCGTAGACATTACTAAGGCAGGGATTGTTGTCTGAATGTGGGGATGCTCTGCCTCAGGCTGCAAAATGTCTTGGGGTGGTACTGCATTTCTAGGCCGGGTCCAACGTTTGAGAAGATTCAGTTTTCAAGTCAAATTATGGCAGACGGAGGAGAAATATTTGCCAACTCTTGTAAATTTAGGTTGGCAAAGGGGGGATCTTGCTGTTTGGGGGAGGTTAAAATAAGGTGACCATATGAAAAGGAGGAAAGGGTTCCTGTATCTTTAACAGTTGTATTGAAAAGGGAATTTCAGCAGGTGTCACTTGTATATATGGAAAACCTGGTGAAATTTCCTCTTCATCACAACAGTTAAAGCTGCAGGTGCCCTGCCCTCTTTTAATTCTGGTCACAGTAAAGCTGCAGTATAGCTCCTGCAGCTTTAACTGTTGTGATGAAGAGGAAATTTCACCAGGTGTGACATGCATACAAATGACTCCTGCTGAAATTCCCTTTTCTATGCAATTGTTAAAGATACAGGAGCCCTGTCCTCCTTTTAATATGGTCACCCTAGTTAAAACATGGGATACAAATGTAAAAAAAATTAAAACATGCCCATCTGATTGAGAGGGGGTCTTAGAACTTAGCCATTAGTGTTTCTCCAGTTTCTTTGCCAAACAGCTGCTAGACATTTTGGAAGGAAAAAAATGGGAAAGGCTTCATCTGTTTAGGAAGACACTAAATGCAATACACTCTCCACCTACCAACAGCCAAATATTGGTTAAGTTGATGCGTAGAAAGAGTTTGCATGTGAGGTACTATCCCTCTCGTACACCTCACATAGGACTCGGACTGCTGGAGAAATTCAAGATGGACTAAAATGAGTTCAGATTTCTAAGAATCTAACCTTTAGAATCTGCTGTGGACCATCCTTCTGGATTTTTTTTTTTTTTTTTTTACTTTCCTGAAATTTATGCAAATTCATTCACAGGAAAATACCCAAATTTCTGTTGAGACATATGCCATGCTGGAATATATACGAGAGGGAAAGTCAAATGGGGGACCATATGCTAAACTTATGAACTATGTAAATTGTTGTGAACTTTCTTGTGAAATTATTTGTGTTTTTTCACCACATAATGGGAAATAAATTGAATCCATCTGTGAACAGATTCTAGAACAGATGACACTGCACAATCCAGAAAATGCAATTGGAATGTATTTTACCCAATCTGTACATGCCTAAATAGGAAGTTTATCTCCGGCTATTGGGCGGTATAGAAAGGTTATTAATAAATAAATAATAAAATAAATAAATAAATAAAAAGTGTCTTTGTATTGAGTGAGAGCATTGGTCTATCAAGCTCAGCATTATATAGAATGGGTGTTTCAGTGGACATGTGTGGAATTTTGATAGTGTGATGGGTGCTCTCACAAAATGGCTGTGATGGGTGGGCTTGCTAATTTATTTAATGGCTGCTGTGATAGTTATGGCTGGTTACAAAACACTCAATTCTGAGAAAGCAAACTGGTTAAGCCAAGAGAAGAGCAATTTGTCTAATATGTTAAATACGAGGCACAGGTGGAGTCTAATCTCCAAAAAGTCTGAGCCAGTGTGGTGTTGTGGCTAAAGTGTTGGACTGGGAATCAGGAGATCTGGGTCCTAGTCCCCGCTCGGCCATGAAAACCCACTGGGTGACTTTGGGCCTGTAACAGATTCTCAGCCCAACCCACCTCACAGGGTTGTTGTTGTGAGGATAACATGGAGAGGAGGAGGAGGAGGATTGCATATGCTGCCTTGGGTTCCTTGGAGGAAAAAAGGTGGGATATAAATGTAATAAATAAATAAATAAATAAATAAATAAATAAATAAATAAAAACACAAAGTCACCCAAATAAAGATGGAGCATTAGGGCAGTGCTTTGCTTTGCAGCATGCCAGCCTCCCAGCTGATATTTTGAATTAAAAACAATCCAGAAATATAATAAACATGAGGCGGGGCAAGGAGCCTGGTGGATGCCAAGACAGGAGGCCGTGGGCTCATTGACACGTACAGGCACCCAGGTCCACCGGGTCTGGCAGCAATTCTTCAGGCACCTTTCCCAGTCCTGCCTAAAATTACCTAAGTGTACTACTGGGACAGGTTGTCTCTTTCTACCTCCTGCCCCATTCTGAACAACAAACACAAATGTTGTATATAAGTTTCAAAAGTAATCATTATTAGAAAAGTTACAAAAAATGTGTAGGCTATTGATCCTCTCTTTTTGTAGCACAAGAATACATTTTTATACTATGTATCACAGATAATATTCTACATGCTATTGGGGGGACAGATCCTATATGCCATGGGAATTGGCCATAATCGTTTATTTTAGAAGCAGATTTAACAAAACAAAACAAAACAAAAATCCATATAGTTTCAAGCCCAAATGAGAATTCTGTTTTATCCTTGCTGTTCTGTGTTGGTTGGTTTTGTTTTTCATTCATTGTAGAGAAGAATGCCTTTTTTGCTGCTGGATTATCTTTATTGTAACAAACCTAATGGAAAGAGTGATTCAGT
Organism: Elgaria multicarinata webbii; assembly: GCF_023053635.1. Lineage (NCBI taxonomy): Eukaryota > Metazoa > Chordata > Lepidosauria > Squamata > Anguidae > Elgaria > Elgaria multicarinata. The sequence goes on from NC_086177.1 coordinate 20,078,797, forward strand.
GTTTATTTTTAAGCACAAATAATTTTGACATGTGCCGTTATGCCCATTATTTATCAACATGAATAGTCTGTGGAACACTAATAAGGGTAAATTTCAGGACTATTTATCCGACTTGACTCTATCTGCTGGGCTTTCAGAAATGAGGGGGAAGGCTCGTTTAGTTATTAAAATATTAGTCATGCAAAAGAGTCATACAGGGATATTATAACAGACTGGTTGTTTCTCATTACATGACCTTAATTAAATTAGCAAGCAGCCTCGGCAAGGAAAGAACAGCCTATTTTAGTTAATCAAAATCCTTCTGAATGTGAAAAGCTTACTTTCAAATGAGTCTGAGATAAACTTCAATTAGCACAGGGTTTCTTCCCTTGCTGAGGAATGGAACATTGTCTGTAAAATACAATATGAACTGAAAACATTCTCTGTTGGAACAGGGGGGCTCAGTAGCAGCGCACATGTTCTGCATGTATTAGTTGTCTTAGGTTCAATCCCTGCTCAATGGTGCAATTAGGTCACTTCAGACCTTGGACAATGGCCTCTCAGGGACTCCCTCTCTTTAGATAGTAGCATGTATTTCTTTACTTCAAAATATGGTAAACCAGACATATTGCAATTGGGGTGGTGGGTTTCTGCTTATTCTTCTGTGAGGAGCCCTGGATAACTAGCTGTTTTTCTGATCCCTGTTGCTACTGTTGCCCTGGATAACCAGCACAAAGTCCTCCCCTAATGGCACCACTGTCCGTGCAATCTATAATTAAAGGATGTCAAGCAGAAGGGATGGGAATGTGGCAGAAAGCTGCTGCCAGACAGTGCAGGTAGTACTGAGCTTCTTGGTCTGATCTAGGGTTTAGATCAAGGAGGTACCACAGTTCAGTGGTAGGGCAGCTGCTCTGCATATAGAAGGTCCCCAGTTCAATCCCCATCTTCTCCAGGTAGAACTAGGACAGAATCCTGACTGAAACCGTGGAGAGAAGCTGCCAGTCAGTGTCAACAGTACTAGGCTAGAGGGACTAATGGTCTTGACTCAGTGTAAGGCAGCTTCATATGTTCTTACGGTACTTTTGATATTCTCAACGTTCTCAGTAGATTGTGGAATTCCAAATCTCCTGAGCATTTCCTCAGCCTTTGTAGCATCCATATGTTGGAGGAATGCTGGCATGCACTCACTGTTGCATCCCCATCTCCTGGGCTTGCTGCCCTCTATGCATAGGTTCCTTGTGCAATTTAAGGCCAAAAGAGGCATTGTCCAGGAGCTACATCTTTTTTTTTCTTTACTCCTCACCTCTAATATATGCACAGTTCCCCAAATTCCGATTGGGACCCTAGCACAGGGAGTCGGGGACTCTAAGTTCTGATTTGGGCTCTTGTACCTACTCTAGCGTAAAAGTGGAGAGACAATGTAGCTGTGAAGCACAGATTTAAAGTAATGTCTATTTCGAGCCTTAGAATTTTAATCACACAGCATTCTGGATTGTGCGAGGAGCCTACGAGCTTAGAGAAGTTTCCCCACTGCAGATCTCTGCCTTCCAATGCATGGAGGGTGGTGGTGCTGGGGAATGCGGAAGGGGCAGAGCCCATTAAGGCATCCCTGCTTTCCCTTCACATGATTCTAATTGAGTGAGGACTGGACGCACCTCTGGGAATCTTTCTGAAGGGTCGAAACAGGCCTCACTCAAAACGTGAATCTATGAGCTTCATCATGTGTTGTTGTTTTTCATTTCTATTCTAGAGTAGTTAGGGCTTCAATCTGGACTTGGACCCTAGCATGATTGGTGGGGGGAAGCTTATCACCCACACCTATGCTAGAGTAAAAATGAAAGCAAGACATAGCTGCTAGTGACACATTTAAGGGCAATCCTATGCATGTTCTGGGGAAAAAAATCCTACAACTCCCAGCATTCCACAGTCAGTATAGCCAGCTGGGAAATGTTGAGAGTTGCAGGACTTTTTCCCTGTCAAAACGTGCATAGGATTGCATCCTAAGTTCTGTTTTGACTAGAATACACTAGAATTTCTCCATTGTTCAATTTTTAATGCTGAAACTTGTGCCTGTGCAGTTGGCTTTCTGTGTGCATATGTTTCAAATTTACTGAGGTTATTTTTCATTAGGATGTAATAATAGGGTGACCATATGAAAAGGAGGACAGGGCTCCAGTATCTTTAACAGTTGCATAGAAAAGGAAATTTCAGCAGGTGTCATTTGTATATATGGAGAACCTGGTGAAATTCCCTCTTCATCACAACAGTTAAAGCTGCAGATGCCCTTCCCTCTTTTAAATCTTGTCACTCTAGTATAGCTCCTGCAGCTTTAACTGTTGTGATGAAGATGAAATTCAGCAGGTTCTCCATATTTACAAACGACACCTGCTGAAATTCCCTTTTCTATGCAACTGTTAAAGATACAGGAGCCCGGTCCTCCTTTTCATATGGTCACCCTATGTAATAATAGCCACCCCTCTTTTTTGCTTATGGTACTTTGTCAGGTATACTGATGAGATTAACAACAATAATTTGAAGGGAACTCTGTTAGCATTGGACAGTTGTTTTCCAACTTTTGACTCACATTGCACCTGTAATTCTGTTCTTTGCAATGCTGACACCGGAAAGAGTTTCTCCCTGCCCCCACCCTCACTCCACCCCACCCCACCCCACCCCACTCCACTCCTCCAGCTGCTCTTAACTCTTCCTGTATGCTGCTCTTCTATTTGGCCAGGGCAATAAAGACAAACCAAAGGGAAAGTATTTTGAATCTATACTCTAATTCTTCTGCTACTTTCTTCTTAAGTCCTGAGAAAAATGAAGGATCAGAAGTGAATGGAATAATTTATAACCGTGTTTTCAAGTGTCTCTGCATTCTTTGCAAGCCCTTTAATTTCTTCACCAGACAGCCATGTTAAACAGAATCAGTTCATCGTACAATATAGCTCTTGAATACTGGCTAATGGTTCACAGTATCCACATGTCTTCCCTTTGTAGTTTTGCTTCTGTGGCAAGAATACATTTCTCAAGCAGTCACAGCTGGAGCTAAGCTGAAAGGGTGTTGGCAGTGGCACGAGGGTCAGTTTTTGAGAACATTCTCACACACCTCAAAGCCCCCGTGCCATGATGGGGAGGCTTCAAAGGACATGTTTGTGTGTTGTAAAGAGGCAGGTGGGTAGAGAATGTATCCTGGTTCCCAAGACAACCGTTCTGATCTCCCAAATTTCTAACATCGCAGCAGTTTGAATGCAGGAAGCCTCATTCCAGTTGTTCCATGGAATAGGGTGTGTTCCATCCATCACCTCTCCCATAAAAGCAAAAAAAAAAAAATTAAAATTAAAAAGTAAGGTAAGAATCAACCACCCTCCTGAAGGAATGGGACACAGCCACTTTAATTCACTTACGCCTGCCTTAAACCTTGATAGATTGACCTAGACCAAGCTGCTCTGCCACAGAGCAACAGAGGCCCCTTTAAATCCTTCCCCTCTGGCCAAATGGTACAGCTCAGCCTGCAACCAACTTCCCTCAATAGAAGCAATTGGGTGGTGGGTTTGTTTTGTTTTTGAAGCTCATATCTTCCTCAATCCTTGACAGAACTTCCTGGATTTTGATCTTGCTGATACTTGGCCCATTTTCTCCCAGCATGCCCAATTTGGACACTGTCCATCAATATTTCAGGAGAAAGGTGGAGTCATGCCTTTTCACACACACCCTTAAATTTTCACACTCAAAAGAAAAATTTCTACCAGTCTATGTACTAGAAGATCCCCGCACATTCTATATTTCAAAGAGCAACTCTAACTTCCATCCATCAGTCCCTAAATGGGGCCATGTGAATACTTTCTCCCTATAACATCCCTTTATAAGCTTTGTTATGCACCAACCTAGCTAATCCACTAACAATTTACATAGTTATCTATGAGCAAAATGTGGGGCAGAATGGACAAGGGGGAGCTTAGCTATGCCCCCAAAACTGACTTTTTGTCCTTATGGGGAAAATGTGCAAAATGGTATTCCCAGACATAAGTATAGGTGGCCTGACTGGGCCATTCATAATGGTCCACATTGAAAAATGGTTGTAAGGATTACTGGGATAATCCATGCAAAGTGCTTTCAATATTTGAAATGCACAATCTACATACTCGGTTTTCAAAATATGTATAACATACACTAGGCCAGCATAATTTGTGACCTACCATACCAAATACAGCCTTCCGTCCATGTACAGTCATTAGTCTGTGTAAAATTCTCCAGGAACTCAGGAAAATGCAGAAGTAGTCTAATCTGAGTACAGATTTATTTCAACAACTTTAGTCTTGAACAACTACTTAAACTGAGGCCTACCAGAATCTTTTAGAGCAGCCTGGATAAATTAGACCAGGGTTGGAACAGCCCCATATTCAAGTATGTTAGAAATCCTAAGAAAACCTAGAGTGGACTTCTGAACATAATAATCCACCTTGGGCTTGATAAACCTCTGGGTGAGCAAACAAATGGCCCATTTACAAGGCTAATAGGCAAAATTTGGCTTGGTGGATCTCAAACTGCACCACCCATTCCTCAGTCTTTACATGATTCCAAATCATATGACTGAACTCGGTTTACAATTAAATCAAATGCAGAAAACAAATCATATATTAAAAATCAAACAAAAAGTAAAAATCAAAACCACAAGAAAGTAAATAGAAGTTATACTAACATGATCTGGTAGTATTTTCATTCGTTGGTGGCCAACTGGCAAACACACCCCTCACCGTTCAGAATATGAATTACTAAAAGTCATTAGGTGAGATCCTGGAGACTTTAGAAAAGATGTCTGCTAGACACAAGGGAAATCAGTCCTTGGATATATATTTGCAGCTATGAACAGTTAGACTAGAGCTTGTGGAGCAATTTAAAGAGTTAACTGATGACATTTGCTCCACTCATAGGAAATTAAAAGAAAATTCATCCACTGTGAAGCCTGTTATCCTCTTCAGCTCATTTCTGAACTTGAAATGGAATAGATCACTATTCCCAAGTAGACGGCTTGGAGTAACCTCTCTGCCCTCTTTCCTGCTTTTCAAGACTCTCCTCAAATAACGGACTCAATCTATCTAATATCTGAGGCAAGATCTTCATTCCTTTGCTCATGTAGTGTTTGGTGCAGCAAGTGCTCTGGAGATCTCACTGTCTGATAGCTAGAGTAAGAACCTCATTTTTATGTTTTTTTACCAATATTACGTGTGCTAGGAGAGTGTGTCCACTTAAGATGCTCTGGAAACAGTTCATCTCATTGCATTTTAGCTGACTTCAGGAATGTTGGAGAATTATGTTTGGGTGTGTGTGTGGAACTCAACAAGTTTTCCTAGGCTCAGTCCCCTGGATTTTGCATTGGTTCCTGCTGCAATACTTGGCTCAATCTGCAGCAAGTCAGGCCAGTTTGCAGACTTTCTGGGCAATTTTGTATATTTTTGACGGGGGGGGAGTTCTGCAAATTTTATTTATTTATTTATTTATTGCATTTGTATACCACTCAATAGCCCAGGCTCTCTGGGCGGTTCACAAAAATTGTGTCTATTTTTGAGAAATGTGTACAAATTACAGCTGAATTTGTGTAATTTGCATACATTTGTCAACGATCTGTGCAAATCTGGCAGTTAGTCATGTAAATTTGCCAGGAATTTGTGCAGTTTTGCCAGGAATTTGAAAAGATTGCTCAGAAAATCCCACCAAAAAAACAAGTGCAAAACAGTTCCTAGAGTTCAAGGAATAGCCTACAGCTTGACTCACACACACTGTGGAACTCCATTGAGCCCCAAAAGAACCTGATTTTCCAGTGACAGACATCCCTAGTTGAATGCTTATCCATTAGAAATCGACTATGCAGTGTAAGGTATGGTGGGAAGTAGTGCCAGCCCAAGGCATTTTGCTGCCAGAGACAAAACATCAAATACCGTACCCTTCTCAAGTCACCTAGGGAGGGAGCAAGGAGGATCTCATGATATTCATCAAACATGGTGCACGATGTCCAGGGAGGAGACAGGATGTTGTGCCTGCCCTTTTTAAAAAAAATAAAATAAAAAGCAGGAGCCGGAGTCCACTTGCACTCCAGCAATAAAGTAAGTAGTAGTAGTAGTAGTAGTAGTAGTAGTTGTTGTTGTTGTTGTTGTTGTTATTATTATTATTATTATTATTATTATTATTATTATTATTTAAAACCTAACCCCACTCCCCACCCATCACTGATGTCCCTGGACTACTCCGTCCCAGCTCCTTCCCTCTGCTGACCCCTGCTGCTTGCTGGGAGGAGGGAAGATGACAAGATTGGTGCCCACATCACCTGCGGTCCTTGGGATCATCCCAGGACCGTGGGAAAACATGGGGGGAGTGTTCCCAGATATCCCGGGGAAATGGAGGAATTGTCCCTACCTGCTCCCGGGGTTCCCTGTGTGTCATGCGGATGCACAAGGACGATCCCCCGGATAGATATTGGTGTCGTCATGCCCATAGTATCCCATGCTAGCCAAGTAATTTTGGCAATGAAGGCAGAGCTTCCATTAAATGTTCCTCCCGCCCTGGCAGTAAAATACAACAATAATAAATTAAATGACCGTTTTCTCAATGTAATGACACCCCAAATCAGCTGCCTGCACACCAGCTGCTTCTCGCTCTGGATAATGGTAGGATCAGGATGAGCCCCATTTCTATCCAACCTTAAGCTTCTTAATTTCTGCACATTTGATGGTTGTTAGATGCACAGGAGCAAGGTCAGTGAAACATGTTCGCACTCAGCAGCTTTGATTGCTTAGGCCATAATTCTATATACTCTTTGCAAGTAGAATGTGCAGCACCCTCGGTTGATGTCAGCATGATCCTATTCATGATTGTATGTATTTCATTGTTGTTGTAGTAGTAGTAGTAGTAGGTGTGTGTGTATGTGTGTGTTTGTATATTTGTGATTCACTATAATGATTGCTCCTTGTGAGTGCTTAAGGAGGTAGCCATTTTTATGATCGTAACCATTTTGAATTTTTTAGCATTCAAAAACCATCCCAGAACAGGCGGTTCTGGAGGAAGAACATGAAAAAAGGTAGTCAGACTGATTCAATTCCATCTAAAAGTATTTTGCCTCACATCCAAAAAATAGTCAAAATAAACATTTGAGTCCAAGGTGGGCAAGATGGTTGAGAAATAGTCCTTGTCAACTCAATAGAAGCCAATGCAGAACACCTTACAGATACAGGGCAAATGTATACATTTATTAAGATAATATTCTGAAGGTAGGGAGGACTATGGGCTTCTATACATGAGGATAAGTTCCTGCACCCTTACTGGGGCTTCTGCATTCCTTGCAGGATTAAGATTGGTTCATTAACAAGTGGCTTCTTTCTTGACAAGTTCTATGTGTTTCATTATGCAGCCATTAACTGGCACTTTCATATAGCTGTGATATAGCTGGAATCCAGAAATTCACCAGGCATTCATTGTGCTTCAAACACAATAAAACCTCTTACCACATTTTGCACTTTGGAATAAAGCCTCAATAAGGGACAGAAACTTTGGGAGGAGTCCTGGAGGTTTATGACATCATGTAAAGGACTCGGAAAAAATATGAGGGACCAATCACGAGTGCACAATAAAAGCCTTCTGTAAAAGAGCCCTATGTGTTTCAATTTCATTTAAATAAATGAAGCAATTGTTAAGAATACCAGAAGAAGAAGAAGAAGAAGAAGAAGAAGAAGAAGAAGAAGAAGAAGAAGAAGAAGAAGAAGAAGAAGAAGAAGAAGAAGAATATTGCCAGGATTCGACCATTTTTGTCTGTCTCTTCTGCCAAGACTCTCGTTCACGCACTGGTTATCTCTCGGTTGGACTACTGCAACCTTCTTCTCTCTGGCCTTCCTTCGTCTCACATCAGTCCGCTGGTCTCTGTCCACCACTCTGCCGCTAAGATCATCTTCTTGGCCCGCCGCTCTGACCATGTCACTCCACTTCTGAAATCTCTTCATTGGCTTCCAATTCACTTCAGAATCCAATATAAACTTCTCCTACTGACCTTCAAAGCTCTTCACTGCCTAGCTCCTGCCTATCTCTCCTCTCTCATCTCACACTATCGCCCCGCTCGGGCTCTCCGCTCCTCCGATGCCATGCTACTCGCCTGCCCAAGGACCTCCACTTCCCTTACTCGGCTTCGTCCTTTTTCTTCTGCTGCCCCTTACGCCTGGAACGCTCTTCCAGAACACTTGAGAACTACAAACTCAATCACTGCTTTTAAGACTCAGCTCAAAACTTTTCTTTTCCCTATAGCCTTCAAATATTGAGTTTGTTCTGACCTTACACTGTTGGTTTTGCCCTACCCTGTGCCTGTTTACACTTCCCTGTGCCTGTTTGCATTCTCCTCCCTCTTTATTGTTTACTACAACTTATTAGATTGTAAGCCTATGCGGCAGGGTCTTGCTATTTACTGTGTTATCTGTACAGCACCATGTACATTGATGGTGCTATATAAATAAATAATAATAATAATAATAATAAGAAGAAGAAGAAGACGAGGAGGAGGAGGAGGAGGAGGAGGAGGAGGAGGAGGAGGAGGAGGAAAGTAGGGCTGTGCAGAGACCTCCCGATCCACTCTGGATCCTGATCCGGACCTTCCAGATCAGGTCCGAACTGCTCTGGATCGATTCGGACCTCTTCCGAACCGATCCAGATCCAGAGGTCCGGATTTTTCTCCATAGACTTATATTGAAAAAGAAAAACACCTATAACTTCTTTGTTTTTCAAGATACACACATGTAACTGATAGCTTCTAAATAGATGCTTATTCACGCCAATGTTGAAGTTAATTGAAACATCCCCTGATTTTTAGAGAATTTTTAAAGCTTCCACCCCATTTACAAAATTGCATTTATCGCTGTCATTTTTTAGATACACAGATGTAACTGGGCACCATGATATCTTCCACATAGGACCTTAGGCATGGCCACTTTGAAGGAATTCGGATTATGCCCTGATTTTTAGCGATTTTTAACGGTTTAACCCTCAACCATTTCCCCAATTTTCAAAACTGCATTTATCTCCATCACTTTTCAAGATACACACATGTAACTGGGCACCATGATAGCTTCTAAATAGATCCTTAGTTGTGCCAATTGTGAGGCAAATTGGATCATCCTCTGGTTTTTAGGAAATTTTTAAAGTTAAACCTCAACCACAATATCCTTCAGAAATAAAGTGTATTGGAAAGGAGATAGTGAAAGTGCATCTCAGGACAATATTAGCACTTCAAAGGGAACACAGTGCAAAGGGAACAGCTGACCCTATTGTGAGGTAGAGTGAGGTGGCTGATTTGGGGCATCATGAAAGGGCTGGAAATCATTAATTATTTAACTTACTAGTTGTACCTAGCCACGCGTTGCTGTGGCTCAGTCTGGTTAAATGGAAAAAAAAGAAAAGACAAAGCGCACGTTTCTAATATGTTTAATTTCACAATGCTTGTGGGTATACAAAATTTTTTGTTGTTCCATTGTCTGTGCAGATATAGAGATTGTATGGTTTGCCGACTCTAGAACACGCAACATATAATTGTCCATGTGAGAACCAATCCGTGTCTAGATCTAAACCGCACAATTCTAAAGATTGGCCCTGAGCTTTGTTGATGGTGATTGCAAATGCCAATCGAATTGGGAATTGCAATCTCTTAAATTGAAATGGCATATCCGTTGGAATCATAGAAATGCGAGGAATGAGGGCATCTTCACCTTTGAAAGGTCCTGTCAAGATTGTTGTTTCTACGATGTTGCTTAGTAAAAAAATTTACTGCAAGCCGGGTGCCGTTGCAAAGCTTTGGCTGGTTGATATTTCGCAACATGATAATTGGCACACCGATTTTCAATTGCAGTATGTGCGGTGGCATCCCTGGCAGATCGAGTGAATTCAAAAATTCTGTGGGAGAATTAACCGCTTCATCTGCTTCCACAACAGTGTCGACGGACTTGTATGTGACTCCCTCGCTTTGAATGTTAGACTGAATAATATTGTTAAGTTCGTAGACGTCTTTGTTCTTGGCTGCAAGAATAGCTCGTTCACTCAGCCAATCATGATTCTTATAATTGGTGTGAATATTTGGAAATACTTTTTCAACCAATTCTTCTTTTGACGTCACTAAATTGCAGAAGTTATGAGGCAATGAAATTCGTCCTGAGGTCAGATCAACCGGCACCTTTCCGTTCCCAATTTCCAGCAATTGACGTGAGAATATCTCAGCTGATCGATCGTTTTGCAGCTGGACACACATATTTGTAGTTAATTTTAACGTCTTTATGTGTCGCCACAAAGTACAGTATTTTAGGGAAGCATTTATTTTGTCCGCTGGTGTCGATCGAGGAATTACAGGTAATGTTTGCCTGAAATCTCCTGCAAGCAATATTAATGTGTTCCGAAATGGTCTGATGTTTCCACGCAAATCTTGCAATGATCGATCAAGAGCCTCGAGCGATTTTTTTGTGCGCCATTGTGCATTCATCCCAAACAATAAGTTTGCATTTTTGCAATACTTTTCCCATGCCGGATGCTTTGGAAATGTTGCACGCGGGAGTTTCAATGAATTGCATGTTCAATGGCAATTTCAAAGCGGAATGAGCAGTTCTTCCACCTGGTAGCAATGTCGCAGCTATTCTGGACGACGCAAGAGCTAAGGCTATGTCATTTAGGGGTCGAATTGCTGCCAGAATCAATGTAATTAGGAACGTTTTACCAGTTCCTCCTGGCGCATCTAAGAAGATTTCTCCAACCCCGTTATTGACAGTTTGCATTATTTGATCGTAAATGCCATTTTGCTCAAGCGTTAGCTTAGGAATATTTGATTGCACATACGACAAAAGATCACCCGTGTTGTAATTTTGTTCATGACGCAATTCTACATGGAACGAAGCACGCGTCATTTTGACAAAACGTGAAGAAAGCAGTTAACGTTGTGGCCAGTGGATTCAGGGCTATTTGTTGCACATTTGCAGCTGTGAAATAAATGTGTTGTCCATTTTCTAGATGTACTACTAAGTGAACAACAGCTGGACTTTGTTCATGTATGGGAAATGAAAGAATTCGCCATACAGCTTCATTGCTGCTTATATATCTTCCAGCCTGACCAGCATGTGTTCCTTTTACGTCCAACAGATGGTGCTGTTTTTTTTTAAAAAAGCATGTTTTTACCTGTCACAGGTGTGGTGAGGTTAGTGGGTTTTGGCCCCTCTGCTAGGCCGGAATCACCTGGCAGTTACCTTTCTTCAGAACTTGGAACTTCCATAGAAGGCCGCAGTTCTGAGAAACATCGCTAGATGGTGCCAAATAGGAGAGAACATGGAAATAGGAGAGAAGGCAGAGGCATTGGATTGGCCTACTGGTTGGTGATGTCACAATGACTTCTCTCCTATTTGCATAAGTGGCTTGGAGGAGGCCTCTGGGCTTTGATATACCCTATTTCTTCGATTCTAAGACACACTTTTGTCCCCATCTATAATATAGTTACATAAAAACACGCGCGTATTCGAATGCAACATTGTGTCAAAATTTCAAAGCAATCGGTGAAGAACTTTCGGAGATTTTAGATTAGGAACAAACAAACATTTACATTTTTATTTATATAGAAGATTATCATTGTATTTTTATGGCCAGGAAGGGGGAGGGGCATTTGTGGGATTATTATTTTTACCTAAAAACAACAACTGCCCTGTCATGGACCCCATGAACCTTGAAGGGAGGGGTCTGCAGGAAGCCCTTCTTAAGGACATATGAGAGGCTGGATTTGAGTAGATAGTTCATCTGATGGGGAACCTCCAGATGCTTTTGGACTCCAACTCCCACAAGTCCCAGTTAGCATGGCTAAACTGAGTTGAAGTCCAGCAACATCTGGAGAGTCACAGGTTCCCCACACCCTTTTTATGGCATTCTTTTTATTGGCTTTTTAAATTGACCATTGAGGAATGACAATTCTTAAGTAAAGTTAGATTAAAATGTCTCAGAAAATATCCGAGGAATTTGGAGGAGCACTGCAGGGTTTTTATATGACATGTGAAATTTGTCAGGAGGGGGTTGGACATTCTTATTTTATTTTGGATCTCACAATAACTAGAGATAAAGGGGTTCATGTGGAATAATCACATGCAATCTGAAATGCAGGTAACAGAATGAATGAGGGCTCATCTACACCAAGCAGGACATCCCACTATGAAAGCGGTATGAAAGAAGTATATGAAAGGCAGGAGCCACACTACTGCTTTATAGAGGTATTGAAGTGCACTGACAACTGTTGGGGCCCATTGACACATACCATATAGCGCTTTCATACCGCTTTCATAGTGTTACTGTATATCCTGCTTGGTGTAGATTTGTCATGGGGCCCAACAGTTGTCAGTGTACTTCAGTACCACTATAAAGCAGTAGTGAAGTTCCTGCAGTGCACTTCAATACCGCTAAAAAGCAGTAGTGTGGCTCCTGCCTTTTACATACTGCTTTCATAGTGGAATATCCTGGTTGGTTAGGGTGACCATATGAAAAGGAGGACAGGGCTCCTGTATCTTTAACAGTTGTATTGAAAAGGAAATTTCAGCAGGTGTCATTTGTATATATGGAGAACCTGGTGAAATTCCCTCTTCATCACAACAGTTAAAGGTGCAGATGCCCTGCCCTCTTTTGTATCTGGTCACTCTAGTATAGCTCCTGCACCTTTAACTGTTGTGATGAAGAGGGAATTTCACCAGGTTCTCCAAATATAGAAATGACTCCTGCTGAAATTCCCTTTTCTTTGCAACTGTTAAAGATACAGGAGCCCTGTCCTCCTTTTCATATGGTCACCCTATGGTTGGTGTAGATGAGCCCTGAGTCTCCCAAAATGATACTCCAGATGAAAAGACTGTTCATCAGCCTGCCTGGGATCCAATAAACCTTCTGTTTTTGTTGGCTGTGTAGTACTACAAAACAAATGAAGCCAAAACAGGCTTTGTGGGCTGTGTTTGGCTTTATAGGTTACAAATTGTGCTGACTTGGTAGGGATATATATGAAATATATCTCAAGGTTTGAAATTGATGCCAAATATGAAATTGTTCAATACAGAAAGTAAATTATTTAATTGCATTGGTATTTTCCCTCGATGCCTATTTAATTTTAAGGAGGCATATTTTTATTTACCATGGAGTAAAAATGTAGAGGTACTTAAATATTTATTTTAATATTCAGGCAAATAATAATAAGCATCAGACTTTGTTTTGTTTTTGTTCCTAAAAGAGAAATTGGTCATCATATTGTGCTTTTCTTTTGTTTTTGTTTTTTAAAGGAAGTTTATATATAAGAATTAATGTGGAAGCTCAGAAAACAGATTTTTCTCCACAGAAAAACATTTTTAATTAGCTTCATCCTAATTTGAGGTTAATCTTGGCTAACTGATTTACATATCCTTTCCCCATGGGCAGGAAAGTAGACACAAATATTGAATTCTAGATAGTTTTTCTTTGTAAGTAAAATGAAATGCAAAGCATATATTCAAGGCTATATTTGGGCTAGGCAATTAAAGCACCACATTTTTTTTCTGAAAAATTAAAATAAAGCGAACCCCAACCATCTCATATCTGAAAGCAGCTTTTTTCGTAATAGAGGACAGATTGCCAGATTTGCAATCTTTTAAAAAGGGCATCTAAGATACATAACATTCATATTTTATAGTGTTTAATTGCACCTTACCTTCCCATTTACACATGCTTTGGTCCAGAAGGCAATTCATAATGTTTTAAATTGGTTTACTACTTGAACAGATCCCTAAATCTGTTTGGCTTTACAACAGCTCTGTGAGGTAGGGCACTGCTCCCATTTTATAGATGGGTTAGAAAGGGTGAAAGACTTACAATCATATAATTAGGGGGGGGGGCTTGTAGGTCACTGAGTCCAACACCCATTTTACAGAAAATTCAGAGCTGCAGCATCCCCAAAGGACTGGCCCAGGGACACCAGTGCTAATCTGTGACATGAGTTAAAATTCACCACAGAAGCTTATGAAAGATGGGGAAGAAATGTGTTCACTTTGCATTTTAACAGGAATCTACTTAATTCTCAGTTCCTGAACCAAGGCATAAAACAAAATGCCGTTATCCTTTGATATTCACACTTCTCTGAATTTTGCAATGCAGGTCTCTAATCAAAAAAACAAGCGAACAAAAACCCATTGGGCAGTATCCAGTACTGCCACAGCACTAGTATGAACCAATGCTAGGGCAATGTCATTAGTGCTTGCTAGGAAAAGGGGGCAATTCACCAACACATTTCACCGGCAAATCATGCAGCTGAAATTTGGTAGCAACTCAATGCTTTTTCCCTTTGCCGGACAAACACTAATGATGTTGCACTAGTATTGGTTTACGCTAGCTCAACGTCATTAGCACTGTGAAAGCATAGGTTATCAAGCAACATTTCTTGTAAAAAACAACAACACCCTGCATATATTGGGCAAAATTGGGTACAAAAATGTACATATTATGGGAAATGCACATTAAATAGATATGAATTCTCATGTGGACCTAACATTTCTTTTTTTGCAAATGAATTTAAGATCGGGGGTGGGGAACAGTAACTGAAATTGACAGATTCATACACAACACACATTTCACTTAGCTAGATGAGATTAATACAGATTACCCAAAATACTTCTCTTTGTCACTCCATGTTGCTTTTGTAGTGTTGCAAACTGTACTTCACCACATGTGTGCTCTTAGCATTCTTATCCCCCAAATAAACTAGGGTGACCATATGAAAAGGAGGACAGGGCTCCTGTATCTTTTACAGTTGCATAGAAAAGGGAATTTCAGCAGGTATCATTTGTATATATGGAGAACCTGCTCAAATTCCCTCTTCATCACAGCAGTTAAAGCTGCAGGAGCTATACTAGAGTGACCAGATTTAAAAGAGGGCAGGGCACCTGCAGCTTTAACTGCTATGACGAAGAGGGAATTTCCTCAGGTGTTGCATGCATACAAATGAAACCTGCTGAAATTCCCTTTTCAATACAGGAGCCCTGTCCACCTTTTCATATGGTCATCCTAAAATAAACTTTCTGAATCCTCTAAGACTTCCACCATGTTCCACTTCAGGAAGCCATGCATTATTCTACTACTGTTGGCATTTATAAGGCTCTTTAAAGTAGTATCCACCTTTACAACAAGCCCATGATTTCCTTTATAGCAGGGCTGTTGTACCTCTTTCAATCTGAGGGCTGAGTTCATTTTCAGAGAAGCTCTTGGGTGCTGTATTTTAGGGCTGGAGAAAAAAGGATCAGAGCAGAAAGCTAATATGATTTGGCCAAAATTCCAGAAACATTTTAGCTTTAGAAATTACTGCCCATAACTAGGCCTTAGGAGATGGATTTAAGAATTGGAGTAAAAAAAAAAAATGCACAAGAGCAAGGAACCCAACCAATAATCAGTGGTTGGAAGAAAGTGGGTGGTTCCAGAAGAGGCGTGGCCCACAGGGGAACAAGGCCAGGTTTGGACCTCAGGAAGGCCACATTCGGTACCTGGATCTGAGGTTCTGTGCTACTGCTCTATAATAAGAGCTACTAATTTCCTGGAGACATCAAGGGAGTCCATGGTACAGGTCTAATGTGCTGGATCTTCCCCCATCAAGTTCTGTCTTATAGATCAACTCCTTCCTGATGGACACATCTCTCACAAATGTTGTAAATGGCTGCTTTTGGTCAGGGAGCTATGATGGCCAGGCCAAGCTATCAATGTCTCCAGTATCCCCTCCCAGCATAAAATTAAAGGATCCCCCCAGACCTCTGCTTTATCTTAAAGACCTTTGGGATGGCTTCTCTTTTAGCACTGTCAGAGTTCTTTTGCTTCTGCAATCAAGCTCAATGGAACACAATTA
Organism: Elgaria multicarinata webbii; assembly: GCF_023053635.1. Classification (NCBI taxonomy): domain Eukaryota; kingdom Metazoa; phylum Chordata; class Lepidosauria; order Squamata; family Anguidae; genus Elgaria; species Elgaria multicarinata. The sequence continues at coordinate 20,094,665 of NC_086177.1, forward strand.
TATCTTTCATCTCCGGATCTTTCTCCAGATGTTCACGATTGTATCTCGGCATGTCTTTCAGATATCTCAGCTTGGTTGCTTCATCGTCGCTTGAAACTTAATATGGCAAAGACTGAATTGCTTGTTTTTCCTCCTAAACCTTCTCCTCATCTCTCATTCTCTCTTACTGTCAATAATGTTACACTTACTCCAGTCAAGGAAGCTCGTAGTCTTGGCTTTATATTTGATTCCTCGCTCTCCTTTATTCCTCATATTGAGGCAGTAGCTAAATCCTGTCGTTTTTTCCTGTATAATATTGCCAGGATTCGATCATTTTTGTCTGTCTCTTTTGCCAAGACTCTTGTTCATGCATTGGTTATTTCTCGGTTGGACTACTGCAACCTTCTTCTCACTGGCCTTCCTTCTTCTCACATCAGTCCATTGGTTTCCGTTCACCACTCTGCTGCTAAGATCGTCTTCTTGGCTCGCCGCTCTGACCATGTTACTCCACTTCTGAAATCTCTTCATTGGCTTCCAATTCACTTCAGAATCCAATATAAACTTCTCCTGTTGACCTACAAAGCTTTTCACTGTCTAGCTCCTTCCTATCTTTCCTCTCTCATCTCACACTATTGCCCCGCTCGTGCTCTTCGCTCCTCTGATGTCATGTTTCTCACCTGCCCAAGGGTCTCCACTTCCCTTGCTCGGCTTCGTCCTTTTTCTTCTGCTGCCCCTTACGCCTGGAACGCTCTTCCAGAACATTTGAGAACTACAAGTTCAATTGCAGCTTTTAAAGCTCAGCTAAAAACTTTTTTTTCCTAAAGCTTTTAAAACTTGAATTGTTCTGACTTTTATACTGCCTGTTTGGTGCATTCTCTTACCCTCCTTATTGCTTTATTATGATTTTATTAGAATGTAAGCCTATGCGGCAGGGTCCTGCTATTTACTGTTTTACTCTGTACAGCACCATGTACATTGATGGCGCTATATAAATAAATAATAATAATAATAATAATAATAATAATAATAATAACATGCATACATGAGTGTTGACATCATGGCCAGTGGAGGACTCAGTCCCCACAGATTGACCATTGAGGATCCTGCCTCCTCAGGCTGAAGAAGTTAAGCATTGCTGCAAGTTTGGCTATATATTTTAATGTGAAAGAGAGGTTCCAGTGCTAGGCAATTAAAAATGAATGGCTGAATGACTACAAAGTTCCATACAGAGCTTCGGAAAAACTACTGATCTGAGAGCATACATTAAAAAAATATATCTCTTTTTGCTGGGCATGCTCTTTGCCTGATAGCATTAAAATCTTAATTAACTGAAGGTCCAATGGCTACTGATGGGCTTTAAAAAAAACACATGACCAGCAATGGCATCTTACATTGGTGGTCAGATTCAACTGACATGTTCTTGGGTACTAAATGTGCAAAAGAGATAAGAAAGCATGAAGTGAAACCCTCTGCTTTGATTAAGCACTTTGGAAGAATGAAACTCCAAAGTTTAAAGAGCAAGTCTTGCATACAGTCAGCCACTCCAGGACACAAGCAAGATAATGAAGATTCTAGCAAATCTATAACCCATCCCTGTACAACTTAGGGGCCATCAAGCCAAATGCAGCTATCCAGCTATTTATGGTGGGCCAAAAACAGTTCAGTAAACCTCTCATCTTTATTGATTGCCATCCCAGCAAAACAGGAGGGATTTCAAGCACTGGCAACAGTACATGTCTGAGGAGCTGGGTTAGGCTTGTTGGGACACCAGCTGTTCAGGTCTGCTGTAACCTGTGGCATATATTTATGCAAGTTAGATGCAGGAAATTAGGGCTGTGCACCACCTTGGGAAGAATCTGGAGAGGTACCAGGTCAGCCTGAAGTGTTCTGAGCCTGAGACAGACTGGCACTGAAACCTTGGGGATGCTTCGGGCTGATTCAGGGTGGTGCTGGGCTCTTCCCCCACCCAATCATAAAAGACCAACTGTGAGTCCAGGTGAGTCCATTGGACTCACTTCCCTCCCCCTCCCCCTCCTCCTGCAGCTGGCACTTGGACTCATCTGGAAACTTGTTGTCCCTGTGAGAGCCAGGCTGCGATTCAAAATTATTGTGGGCACTCTTTGTTTTTAGTATATCTATGGCTACAAACTACAGTGGCCATCAAGGGGAAATGGCATCATACAGGGCAGGTATGCCCCTACTGATTATCTTGTGCCCCACAGATGCTGTTGTGTAAGCTGTGGATCCCACTGATTCCATTGTGGCCATGGGATCCACCACTTCCACAACAGAGATTTAACACTTCCCAGAGGAGAAGCCCCAACATGAGCAGATAAACTCATTTCTGGATCAGTCAGCTTCACTGATCTGCCCCATTCCAGAAATGGGCATTTTTGCTAGAATTATACATAAGCAGCCTCTCAACATTCTCCACCTTGTTTGTGGGTAGAGAACTTGGGGGGACGATTTCACCAAATTTGTCCAGGGGGAGGAGAAATTCTCCAACAATTTCTCACTGTTAGGCATCACCATTGGGGACAGCTTCTTCTTTCTTTCCTTGTTCAAAGGGCTTTTGGTTGTTTTGCACTGCTATTGCAAGTGGCAATAGCATCAACTGTGCTGGCAGCCAGGCTCCCATTTTGCGCACACACCTCACAATGCCCCATATCCCTACCATCACTTCAGGGCATTGAGGAGAGCGGATGCAGCCACCAAAAAAAAAAAAAAAATGATGAGGAAAATGTGGAGAAAATTCTGAAAAGTGTTCTTTTATTTCTAGAAGGTAGAAAAAGGAAAATCTCAGGACTTTCTTGAAAGTATTCTTTCCCCATCAAAGGGGATTTCATTTTTTGCCCTTGTTCTCAGGGCAGCTTATAATTTATTTTGAATGTGTGTTGGTGGTGTTTTTGATCTCAACTAATCCCTGTGAGATGGCTGCAGGTACTGTCTAAATTATTCTTTCTATTACACATCTCATCATTAATCTATAGTCTCCCAAGCTGCCTGCACTTCCTGATCTGTAAAGGCCCTACGAGGGGAATAATAATAATAATAATAATAATAATAATAATAATAATAATAATAATAATAATTTGTTACTCGCCTCTCCCTCTGGATCGAGGTGGGGTACAACACAAATGCAAACACCATAAAATACATATAACTAATTAAAGCATTTTAAACTAATACATTATTAAAAGCAGCATATTATTAAAAGGCATCTTAAAATTATTATGTCTTCCCCTGGGCGGGAAGTTCAGGAAGCCAAGGAGGCTGCCGGCTGCCAGTGAGATGAATGTGCATTGAAAGGCAGGACACTCACAAACACACACCAGTCATCTCATAAGTAAGGCAAGCTCAAGAACCCTGAACCAAACCTATGAGAATTTCTCCCCAAAAAATTATCCTTTGAATTTCTTTTTGAAAGCAATTTCCTTTCTGTCAAATTGAATGAGAATGGTCGAAATGTTCATAGGAGATATTTCCAGCACAGCACTAAATTCCACTCATTTCTGGTTGCACCTGGAAGGGCTATATCTCTGATCCACAAGTGGTGGGTGTCACTTGCAGCAGAGCACAAGAGAATCAATGGAAATGACAAAGCACAAGAGAAGCAATGTCAGGGGCAAAAGTTCCTGGCTGCTGGATACTGCCCAGGGTCTATTTTGCATGACTGCACACACCTCAATTCACTTATTCAAGACTGATGCAATGGACCCAATAGAAAGCGACACTACATATTCATGGACAGCAGCATATCATAGGCTTCCTCCTCTCAATGTACTGTACTATCCTATGCACATTTCCTTTGTCCTCTCGCTCTGTGTCTTTTCCCTACTCCCTCTAAATTTTGGTGATGATGATGTTGAATTTTTCCACTTAGGGGGCTCAGAAATCAACCACAGTACATTGAGCCATTATGAACCATGCTTGTGGCCTCCACAAAGTGAGCTTACATCCAATTTCAATTAAATTCAAATGTAGTGCCTGTCTCAAGGCTTACTGTTTAAAGTGTTATGTATGCATTGGAGTTTACATTATGAAGCTAATAATAATAATAATAATAATAATAATAATAATAATAATAATAATAGGAAATCAAGTCCTACTGGTTCAAAAGGTGCTTTCCTACTGCCATGTAAGTGTGCGTAGGATTGCTGACAGCTTGACTTACATGGGAGTAAGTCCCATTGCAATCAGTGGCATTTATTTCCGGGTAGACCATGACACCTGAAGCACCATGAGTGTTTACTTGGGAGCACGTCCCTTTGAACTCAGTGTGATTAATTCTTATCAATACATTTGATATATAGATATTTATTTGCAACAGATGTAAACAGAGAGAAGAAGAGAGACAGACAGACAGGAAAAATTATTCAGTCTATGCACATATGGCAAAATAAAATATCAATGTATTAACTCCTGTTTGCTGAATAAATAAAAAAGCTAGAGGTTATTATGTTTCCAGTATAATGCTGCCTTCATGTCTCCATTGAACTTTGCAGTTGTAAATACTTTGTACATTCTGACTGGAGGAGAAAAGGCATTAAAAACCAACACAAATGAGGCCCAAAGGCGCTCACTTTATGACATGCAGGTTGCCTCAAGCAGCAGAAAAATGAGTATTAGTCATGTCTGATCACTTTGATGCCATTTATTAGCACTTATGCCTTTGAAACAAATTTTCCCTTCCATCTTCCTCCTAGGAGCAACGAATAGCTGCTGCCAACGGCTTTCTTGTGCTTCCGTCCCACACAATTTGCTAACAGATGTTCCTCTGAAGCAAATGTTTCTTCACAATTGGAGTGGGTGGTGCAGTAACTAATATCAAATGTCCCTCAGCATTTTCCTAACTGGAAAGGAAGAATTTTAAGGAAAAAAACTACCAGAAGCATTTTTTGTCCTCTTTTATTTCTATCCTCTATACACAAACTACAACTCGGGTATAGTTTTCCCAAACAGTAGATGAGGTGGTAAATCTGTTTCAGAACTGTATCACTTCAGACCCAACTACACATTGGCCTGGTTCAGACAGCATGCTAAACCATGCTGCTTAACCACAAAATGGTTAAGGGAATGCATAATGCATTCTCTTAATGGTTTTGTGGTTAAGCAGCATGGTTTAGCATGTTGTGTGAACCAGGCCATTATGGGAAGACATAAGGGTGCTGCAGATCCATGTGCCCCAGGCATGGGGGAGGGATATGTGGTGTTATTGTGCCACAAGCAGCAGGCAATGAAGCGAGGTGGGGGACATGAAAAATGCTAACACAATGATGTCACATGACACATTTTTTTTCTAATCTACTCACAAAAAACATTTCTACATGCATGCATCCTCAGAAAAAGGGAAGCTTGCCATTCCATATATACTTAAATTGGGAGGGGCGGGGGAAGTGTTGCTGTTTTTTAGTTTGGAGTTGGATTGTTTTTGTGTATAAGGTGTTTTTTTTCTTTCTGTTTGTTTGTTTTTCTGTTTTAAGCCATATTTGGAAGTGGCATTTCAATTTGTTAAGTCTATAATAAAAGATGTGTGTCCTCTGTTCGTCCATCCATCAGCACCATAGTGCCAAGACCTCAGCATGCATATTAAGGACACCCTAAAGATGTGCACCTCGGGGTTATTTTGTTTTTGAAATGCATTCATTATCCGTAACAAATTTAATTGTGTCTGTATGGCTGAAGCCTGCAGGAACACAGCCAGCCACTAGGGACAGACTTCTCTAACCAGCATATAGCTTTGCAAATCCATAAAGTTTGAAGACAGGAGAAATTAATAGACCAAGGGTCACAGTTATATGTCTGCTCATGACCCCTGCTGTGGGTCAGCTTCCATCAGGGGAATGGAGTAGGCAGAGCCCTCCCTTTGGGGCCTATAGCAGTGTACAATGGCAGGGGCCATGCACAGGTGTGCAGGCAGGAATCTTGGCCCAGATATGGAGAGCAGAATGTGTCCAATTCTAACAGCTGCATTAGTTTGCTTGAAGCCTTCACTTTATCAAACCCATGTGATGCCAGGTCCATTCACTAGTAAATAAATAAAATCAGAAGCAGGGCTAATTGAGCCATACTAAGGAAAGAAGCCTTTATAACCTTTCCTGTTCAGGAGACCCAATGGTCATCCTGGGTGGGTAGAGACTCTCCACTACCTTGGGTACACATTATCATTTAAGGATAATGCAGCACTAGTGGTTCACTGCACACATGACGGCTGTACACTTTGACATGGGTTCATTGTCATTGTCCCAATAGCTCCTACCATAGACTAGAATGATGGGGAAAAGGGCTGCTCTGCTTCACAGTAAATAAATAATCCCTGCTGCTATTCTCTCTGTGGTGGTTCATGTATCTGTCCATTTAAAAAAAAAACACAAAACAAAATATACAGTAAGAGGGAAAGATTAAGTAGCCCAATAGGTAATAGCAAAAAGATTTGTTGTATTCATAAAACTGATGAATCTACCTTCTGGGGATGGATCATAGTTGAGTGGTAGAGCACATGTACATGCAGAAAGTCTCTGATTCAATCCCTGATAGCTCCAGTTAAATGCATCAGGTAGTACAGGGAACACCAACCATTTTTGGGTCAGAAGGCAGATTTAGAATTTTGTGAGAGTGTCATGGGCACCCTTCAAAAATGGCTGCCATGGGACATGGTTGCCCATTCATTGAACAGCTGTAGTGGTGAACATGGTGTGCCACAAAATACTCATTTCCCAGAAGACAAACTGATGAGACTGAAAGAAAAGCAAATTCCTTAAGTACAAAACACAGGTGGTGACTGAGGAACCAAAACACAAACTCACTCTTTTGAAGCCCAACAAAGTTGGTGCTGGAGAGCAGCCCTTCACTTGCACCAAGCCATCCTCCCAGTGAACATTCTCAATTTCTTTCTTTCTTTCTTTCTTTCTTTCTTTCTTTTAAAAAAACTTATAGTAAAATAAAACTCAGGAAAGTCAGGAAGCCTGGCATGCACCAAGTGAGATATCTGTAGGCACATTGGTGCTCCCGGGCACCAAGTTGGAAACCCTAGAGGTAGCAGGTGATGTGCAGGACTTCTTTCTGAGTAGAGAGCTGTTGCTGGTCATAATAAATGATATGAGGTTAGATGGACAAATATTCTGACTTGATATAATGCAGTTTTCTATGTTCCTAATAACCTGTGGCTAGACATTTTTCACAAACCCTGCCCAAAAGCTTCTGGGGGAAAATGTCTAACAAGGAATAACCAATTCATTTCCCTATGTGGCAATCTCCTGCTGTTGTCAAGGGGAACCTAGCCTGCAGGGAAAGAAGACCAGCCCTTTCAGTTCACATTTCATTCCAGCATTCTGATTTGGAAGACAGGCAACAGAAGTAATTTCTGCATTGTTATTCATTGTGGCAATTAACTATTTAGATAAATGTTGAACAGTTAGGACCTAATTGCATGGTTACAAAGGAATCAGGTGACCCGTGCTGTGCAGCACAAAGTAATAACCAAGTGGAAAGAATGTTTTGTTTTTCACAGTATCCATTCTGTGGACCTCACAAATTCAGTGTATTTAAAATATAAGTTATGCTGTAGAAACTTTTTTTTAGAAAAACACTTCACCTGAAATATTGCTCACTGTTCATACCATTTACCTGCTGAAGACTTTACCTTGTGTAAAAGACAGCTTCTGTATTCTTCATATTATGATGAGTAAGATTTCATTGTAGTGACTCAGGCCTTAGCTAAACCAGCAGTAATCCCAGCCTGATACCCGGGATCACCCCTGTGCATCCAGATGACACACAGGGGATCCCAGGTTCAGGGAGGGATCATCCCTCCCTGGCCCCGGGATACAGCCCTACACTTTGGGCCCAGTTTTTCCCACGGTCTCGGGCTCAGCCCATTTCCGCAGCTTTTCCCGGCTCTGCGCAATTACTTGCGCAGAGCCGGGAGCCACGCACAGGGTGCAGCGCTCCTCAGGAGAGCTGCACCCATCGGGGCTGGGGTGGGGGGGAGTGGGAAAATCTTTAAAAAACCAAAAACCAAAACACCTACCTGGAGTCGCTCAAGCACTCGTGTGCTGCCAGCTCCTTTAAAAATTAAAAAAATGGTGGGCATGGCGCCTCTCTTCCTGAGGTCGTCCCACCTTAAATGTAAATGAGGGTGAGATCTCCTGTTATTCATAATGTGAGGTCTCCCCTACTCTCCACCAGAACAACACATACGTCTAAGCTAAGCCTCAGAGTCCCTATGGGAACCTTTTATTTATTCAATAGAAAAGTGAATATCCATAATAATAAACCCATCATTGTGGTTTCCCCCTTCTCCTTCTCCTTCTCCTTCTCCTCCTCCTCCTCCTCCTCCAATCTTGTTATATCTATAACTTATCCACAACAAATCTCAGCATGCTTTCTGGCCCATAAACCCTCCTTAAATTCATTTCACTTTTGCATTCAGATTAGTCCAACAGTGCAATCCTCTGCATGTTTACTCCAATAACTACTGATAGCATTGGACTTACCCTGTAGTAAAGGTTCATAGGACTGCAGCCCAAGACAGCAATCCTATGACTCCTAGACAGCATCTGATGTAGCACATCTGGTGGTTGCTTGAAAGGTAGATGGACAGAAGAAGCAATCTACCAATCTTCCCATGTACTATATAGTCACAGGAGAACATTGGATGTTTTAGAACACCCTTAAGGTAACGCAGTGTGGCACAGTGCTATGAATGACACTTTGCCTGGACAGATTGTATATCCTAGAACAACCACGCACTCTCCAGATAGTTTGGATTACAACTCCCAGAATTCCTGACAATCAGCCATACTGGCTAGGACCAATAAGAGTCGAAGTCCAAAACATCAGGAGGGTCCCAGGTGCTAGAAAATGTGCTAGACCTCTTTGAAGTGCACTGGACTTCTCTGCCAGATTAAAGGATTCCTCAGCAGACAGATCAATGTGAGGGCTGAGAAATGGCCTCTCATTCACTTCTAAACTGGCTGGGCTTCTTGAATGTTCCACATGGACATTTGCCTGCTTCTGCTTCTTCTGTCACCTTTTCCCAAGGTGACAGATTTTATTTTATTTATTTATTTATTGCCTATGGGAAAGGGAGAGGATAGGAATGCTCAAGGGCCTGTGAATAGAAGCAAGAATTTAAGCGGGAGCGCTTGCCCCAGTTGTGCAGCCATGTCTGGAATTCTAACCTTATCCCCATCCATAGTAGAAAAGCTGTCCTGAAGGAAAAAAAAAGTTGAAAGCCATTGGTCTAGGAGACAACACAGCACACTAGGGATGAATGAGAAATTTGTTTCAGTTCAGTTTGATAAGAGTTTGCCAACATCTGGAAGGCTCTCCATATTTGGGACAAAATTTGAGATTTTTTTTTTTAATGAATCTGGGAGAAACTGAAACTAGGTCCAGGGCTTTGAGTGCTTTGCTCTTAAACATCTAGGTTTGAATCCCTCTATATTTAACCATGTTGGTGCTGTCTTAGGGTTGCCAGCAAGGGGTTGTTGTTTTTCTGACAGTGTCCTCAGCTTTAACTGCTCTATGGGAGGCAAATATGTCATGGTCCTCTCTGGGTTTGCAATAGCTGCAGTTTAAAAAATTGGCAGGTGCTAATAGGTAAGAATTTCATTTCAGTCCACTTTTATTTATAAGAATTTACCAAAATTCACAAAGCCCTTCATATTTGGGTGAGAAAGAACTGCTTAGAAGTTGAACGTTGGAGAAAGTGAAACCGCAGATTTGCCTATCCCTTTAAGCACACAAGAGAAGAGTCATTTTGTGGGAAAGGGGCCCCTCATGACAGGGCTTTGGGCTCCAAAACACCTAGGGTTTGTTTATACCAAGCAGGATATTCCACTATGAAAGTGGTATGAAAGCGGTATATAAAAGGCTGGAACCACATTACTGCTTTATAGCGGTATTGAAGTGCACTGACAACTGTTGGGGCCCATTGACACATACCATATACCACTTTCATAGTGTTATATCCTGCTTGGTGTAGAAGTGTCATGGGCCCCAATAGTTGTCAGTGCATTTCTGTACCACTATAAAGCAGTAGTGTGGCTCCTGCCTTTTATATGCCACTTTCATACCACTTTCATAGTGGAATATCCTGCTTGGTGTAGATGAGCCCCTCGTCTGTGCTTCATTATAATAGATGATTGAGGCCTTCTCCTCTCCTCACCTCAAGGAGGAGCACGTATATAGCTAAGCCATTGTAATCCTGCTTTATGTCACATCTTTTGATAAAGAGAAACAGGTGTAAGCAGTTGCCATCGTTTCGTTTCCAGAGAATAAGGTACTTAATATGCAAGGAGAAAGCTTTTATTGGACCAACAAATGCTTATTGTCCCAGTAAAAGACATCTTACCTATTGTGTATAATTTATAAATTAGATAGCACCAATGTAATTTTCTGCTGGATGACTCAATTAACAAAATGTTACTGTTTGCTCTTTAGAGAGCTTTTTCTCCAAAGGTTGGGCAGGGGGTAGGGGATGGAAAAATCCCTGAGATGTCTGTAGCTTAATTTTATTTTTTTTAAGAGATAAAAATAACCTCTCTTCCCCCCCCCCCACCTAGCTGGGAATATTGTAGCAATAAGTACACTGCCTAATGCCTACAAATCTAATCTTTGCTCAAGAGGTTTCAATGTGTAAACTGAAGAATTCATTATAGCCATTGTGGAAAGCCCTATGGAGCATGCACAAATTCAAGTTCAATTATAATGCATCTCTACACAGCAACACCTCCCAAAGAAATGCAGTGTCGCACATAATTATACAGAAGCTAGAGATAACACAAAAGACCATCTGTAAGCTTTGAACAGATGTAGCTTTTGAATACTTGAGCTTATCTTGCACTTGAAAATACAAACCTCAAAACAAGTGGGGCTTACCAAAATATCAGAGGAGGAGCCTTTCTTAACAGAAGCCTACTCAGAATTTCTCTATGGCGCACAGTGTTATGCTAAGTATTAATGTTCTCCCTTCCTATTTCAAAAGCTTGGAATATTTGTCTAATTTCAGCTCTGAAAGAATAAACATTTATTTGGGAAATGGAAGAGATTTCAGGTTTTGAGTCCCCCACCTTTTGGGTGTCAGTGGGCATGTTTGGAATTTTGAGAGGTTGCTGTGTGTGTTCTCGCAAAATGTTGGCCATGAAGGGGTGTGTGCGTTGCCCATTCATAAAATGCTTGCCATGGTGGGCATGGCCATTCACAAAACACTCCATTCCTGAAATGCAAATGGTGAGACTCAAAGAAAGTTAATTTGCCCAAGAACCTAAGTATAAAGCAGAGGTGGTGTCTAAACTCCAAAACACAAAGCCAATTTTTGAATCCAAATAAAATTGTCACTGGAGGACAATTTGCTTAGCAGCATGTCAGTTAAAAATAATTCATTTTTTAAAAAATCAGTGAATCCAATAAAAATGAGGAGGGATATGTGGTCTGTTAAATACCTGGCTGATGTTTGCAGGCACCATGTTGGAGACCTACAGAAAGTGGTGGAAGGAACTAGAGGATCGGCAATCCTTGACTTGTTATTGACCAATAGGGATGACTTAGTGGATAAAGTGGCAGTTATGGGAACTCTGGGGGAAAGTGACCAGTCATACTTGAATTCTTGATTATGAAGGAGACAAAAGTCGAGCGTAGCCATACACGTACTCTGGATTTTAGGAAAGCTGATTTTAATAAACTCAGAACTATAATAAGTAAGGTCCCGTGGCAAGGGAGCCTAAAGAGAAAAGGAGTGCAGGATGGGTGGGAGTATCTAAAAAATGAAATTTTAAAGGCACAGTTACAAACAACTCCAACAAAGAGAAAAGATAGAAGACAACAGAGGAAACCAATGTGGCTCCACAAAAAGCTTATTGATGAACTGAAAACAAAAAGGGATACATATAGGAAGTGGAAGGAAGGCCAGGCTACAAAAGAAGAGTACAGACAAGTGGTGCAGAAGTGCCGAAATGGCGTCAGGAAGGCTAAAGCTGTGAATGAGCTGAGATTAGCGAGGGATGCTAAAAGCAATAAAAAGGCTTTCTTCAGATACGTGAGTAGTAAAAGACAGGAAAGAAAGGGTGGTTCAACTGCTTAATGAGGATGGCAAATTGATAACAGACGACAAAGAAAAGGCTGAAGTGCTCAATTCCTACTTTGCCTCGGTCTTCTCCCAAAAGCAGGTCTATGACCCCCCCTGGAAAAAGTGAAGCAGAAGTTGAGGGGGCAGGATTGCAGTTTGAGATTGATAAACAAATGGTCAAAGAACACCTAATTTCCTTGAATGAGTTCAAATCTCCAGGGCCCGATGAACTGCATCCAAGAGTAATGAAGGAGCTAGCGGAAGAACTCTCAGAACCTTTGTCTATTATCTTTGCAAAATCATGGAAGACGGGTGAGGTGCCGGACGACTGGAGGAGGGCTAACGTTGTCCCTATCTTCAAAAAGGGCAAAAAGGAGGAACCTGGGAACTACAGACCAGTCAGTCTGACATCCATCCCTGGGAAAATTCTGGAGCAGATTATAAAGAAGTAAATCTGTAAACACCTTGAAATCAATGCAGTGATTACTAGAAGCCAACATGGATTTGTCAGGAACAAATCCTGTCAGACTAATTTGATCTCATTTTTTGATAGGATAACCTCCCTTGTGGACTGGGAATGCTGTGGATGTCATATATCTTGACTTCAGCAAAGCTTTTGACAAAGTACCATGTGACATTCTGATTAACAAACTAGCTAAAAGTGGGCTAGATGGAACAACTATTAGGTGGATTCACAGTTGGCTACAGAATCGGACTCAAAGAGTACTTATCAATGGAACCTTCTCATACTGGGGAGAGGCAACGAGTGGGGTGCCGCAGGGCTCAGTCCTGGGCCCAGTGCTCTTCAACATTTTTATTAATGATTTGGATGAGGAGGTGCAGGGAACACTGATCAAATTTGCAGATGACACAAAATTGGGTGGGATAGCTAATACCCTGGAAGACAGAAACAAACTTCAAAGTGATCTTGAGAGGCTGGAGTGCTGGGCTGAAAACAACAGAATGAAATTTAATAGGGATAAATGCCAAGTTCTACATTTAGGGAATAGAAACCAAATGCACAGTTACAAGATGGGGGACACTTGGCTCAGCAATACTACAAACGAGAAAGATCTTGGAATTGTTGTAGATCACAAGCTGAATATGAGCCAACAGTGCGATATGGCTGCAAGAAAGGCAAATGCTATTTTGGGCTGCATTAATAGAAGTATAGCTTCCAAATCACGTGAGGTACTGGTTCCTCTCTATTCGGCCCTGGTTTGGCCTCATCTAGAGTATTGTGTCCAGTTCTGGGCTCCACAATTCAAGAAGGACGCAGACAAGCTGGAGCGTGTTCAGAAGAGGGCAACCAGGATGATCAGAGGTCTAGAAACAAAGCCCTATGAAGAGAGACTGAAAGAACTGGGCATGTTTAGCCTGGAGAAGAGAAGATTGAGGGGAGACATGATAGCACTCTTCAAATACTTAAAAGGTTGTCACACAGAGGAGGGCCAGGATCTCTTCTCGATCCTCCCAGAGTGCAGGACACGGAATAACGGGCTCAAGTTAAAGGAAGCCAGATTCCGGCTGGACATCAGGAAAAACTTCCTGACAGAGCAGTGCGACGGTGGAATCAGCTATCTAGGGAGGTTGTGGGCTCTCCCACACTAGAGGCCTTCAAGAGGCAGCTGGACAAGCATCTGTCAGGGATGCTTTAGGGTGGATTGCTGCATTGAGCAGGGGGTCGGACTCGATGGCCTTGTAGGCCCCTTCCAACTCTGCTATTCTATGATTCTATGATCTCAGCCATATGGGATGCAGAGCCCAAGAGATATTAGGGCCTAATCTATACCAAGCAGGATATTGCACTATGAAAGCAGTATGAAAATGGTATATGGTTTGTGTCAATGGGCCCCAAAGTTGTTAGTGCACTTCAATACCACTATAAAACAGTAGTGTGACTCCTGCCTCTTGTATACTGATTTCATAGTGCTATATCCTGCTTGGTGTAGATTAGGCTTCGGTGAGTATTTAGTTTGTTCACAGCACCAAACTGTGAGAGAGAACTGTGGTGTCAATAAGCCAGAGCAGGTCATGTGGTACATGATTCATGGTTCTATGCTTGCCCACTTGAGCTGATCAAAAAGAGGAACCTGCTGTTATGTCCTGTGATAGACTTTACCTTTAGACACACTTTCACTGTATCCCCCCTCTCCCAACAAATCTGAGCAGTGAATCTCGCCTGCTGCTGGAATGTGTCCTTGGGCCTAAAGTTCTAGATGTGCCAGTACTTTTTAAATTAGTGGAGCATTGTGGCATCCATGATTCAGACAGCAAATATGTAGTCTCTTACTTCTGGATTCCATAATCCATTCTGAAATGTGGGCAGAACAATAATGCAGCAATTCTGTCCTCTGCCCCAATCTTTTCAAAGCAGAATTTTCTAGTAATCCTGTTCCCTCTAACCCATGCTTTCAATAAGTATTATACATTGAAAGTGTGGCAGGTCCAGGATTGCCTCCCCGTCCTGCTTCCACACATCATCATCATCTATTTATTTCTTAACTGCCTCTCCCTCTGCATCTAGGCAGAGAATAAAATTGAAGATAGTTCTATTTACTATTAACAGAGGGAGATGAGAGGGAAAGCAGGACCTTTCCACCAGCCCTGTGGAAAGGCTATTTTCTTTTTCCTCTTCCCCTCCCACCCTCTTTTCCTTGCCTGTCGTGCTGTTTTAGATTATAAGCCAGCAGACAGAAAATCTCCTGTTTTGTTTGTTGTATGTAAGCTGGTCCTGGAGCCATTTTAGATGAAAAGGCAGGATAAAAAGACTTTAAATAGATAAATATTAAATATAGACATGAGCTGAATCCCTCCCCCAAAAAACCCCAAATAAACAAACAAACCCCAATCCAGGATACCTCTGCTGGGATCTATGTGCCTCTTTCACGAACCTGGGAGCAGAGTAGGCAGCAGGGATGACAGAGGAATCCGTTTTACAGTGGAGCCTGGCACACCGGATGCCAGCTAGTGGATCCCTGAGCTGGTTCAACTTGGTGTGTGTCATGTTGGGCAAGCTCTCTGTTTCCTGCTTCTTTATTATTTGTGCAAATTTCAATTTGCACAAATGTATGGCTGGGAACATTTTGCACAAATCACAATTTGTGCAAAATCGTGGTTAGAAATACTGCAATCGGCATAAAATTGCCGCCCTAAATGGTCTTTTACAGCTGCATCTTAATGCAAATTGCACTGCTTATGGCTGCAGTTTTGCTCAAATCACAATTTCCATAAATATTCCCAGCTGCAAATTTGCGCAACTCGACAAAAATACTTGACAAAAAAAAAAAAAAGACACACGCTCTCGCTGGGTACCTAAGGACCATCTTGCTTCTCACCCTGTACACATAGCAGGGTTGGGCAACGAGTAGAAGTCCAACGAATGCAGCCCGAACGGGACACGGGATTTGTCCATCCCTCGCACACCTACAGATATCTTCTTTACCCAGTTTGACAAAGATGTTTAGAGGCTTTGTTAAGACTTCAGTGTCTGTCTGGATGCGTTTCTGGAGTTTGCGTTTGTAATTAATTAACTATAATAATGCCAGACTGTTCTAGGAAGAGAACAAGGACTGGATTTATGACTAACCTTCCTTTGCTATAGTTGGAATTTCACAGATGGCCTTTTTTCACACCAACACTTCACCCTGACTTGCCTTCAATCAGCAGTATTCACCTTACACTGCCCTTTCCTCAACCCGGGTCTTCATTGAGTCAGTGTTCCTGATTGAAGTAAATAGACTTATGTCAGGCAGGGAGTTTGTGATGAGACTGGTTCCCTTGGGTCTTTAGCTGCAGGATGGATGACTCCATGTATAGATCAGGGTTAGGCAACCTTTTGGTGCCTCTGGGCACAATTTGCAATTTCAGGAACTGTCCTGGCCACAATCACAAAACGGCTGCCATGGGCTTGTGGCAAAGGACAAATAATCTGCCTAAAAGACTGAATACAAGGCAGAGGTGGAGTCTGAACTCCAACCACTAACCAATAGGGGTGTGCACTATGCCCCAGAATTATCTGGTAACTGCAAACATCTGCAGAGGATTCAATCTTCCAGAGCAGAGATTGGCCGCTTCCAAACCCATAGATTAATATCAGAGCAGAGACGTGTCCAATCAGAGCTTCTAAAGTCTCCAGAATTATCCTGGTGTGTGTGTGTGTGTGTGTGTGTGTGTGTGTGTCTAAAGTGAATATCTCCATATTTGGAAGACACCAAGTGGGGTGAGAGGCAGTTTTGATATTGACTTCTGTGGCTAACCAATTGGAATAGTCACACTGCTGTCCCTCACTGTGTTCTTCTCCAATTGTGCTGCTGGGCTAACTGGTGAGTGAGAAAGCTTCAACAACTGAGTCAGGCACAGGTAGGCTCTTTATTTCAGTGGCTGGGCTTCCAGTGCAGGGGGAATGGTGCACCGCCCAATAGATCTGGAGGGCACCAGGTTGGAGAAGGCTAGAGTGGGAGGATTTTTTTTTAAAAAAAAATCCTAAAAATAAAGACATGAATGGATGTGATTCAAACTTGGCATGGCTAAATCCCTCATTAAGAGCTATCACCTTGCCATGTTTCATCTCTTTATGTATAAAAAATATGCAGATGTAAGCATTTTTGTTAATTTCCATTTAAAAATACCTTTAAAAAATCAAAGCATGAACCGATTTGATTCAGACTTGGCAGAGCTAAAGCCCTCCATAAGAGCTATCACTGTGGCAAGGTTTGTCTCTTTACCTTAAAAAAATGAGGGAGCTGTAAGCATTTCTGTTAATACTCGAATACTGAATGGTTCTTCGAGGGTAATTCAATGAGGCGGAGAGAGGGGAGCAGCTCCTAAACCGAGGCAGAAAATCACCTCTATGGAGCTCCAGATTGAATTTTGAGGCAGAGAACACCCACTTTGCACACCTCCCCACTAACCAACTCCTTTGAATTCGCAGTTCAAGCAAAACCTATTTCACAGCAACCCCAGCTGTGGGAGGGTAGGGCACTTGGCAGGTGCCAAGAAAGATGCATCTGGGGGTTGCCCACCCCCATTCTGAATCTAATGTTTCAGAGTATTTGTGTCAGAATGATGCATTGATTTCGTCTGGATAACCATCAACAGAAATCCTCTTAGATGCAACTACTTATTTCATTCAAACATGTGACTTCAGAGTACATTAGAAAATTGAATTTTTGGTTTGGGGCACATTTATTTTCTTGGGAGGGGGGGAGAATTTTATTCTGCACCAAAGAACCAACATTTGTTCTCAAGGAAGAAAGGAACACCCCCTCTATGAAATCAATATGCCAGACTCATTTTCTATACAAAATACCTACTCTATTTTACCACAGCAACATTTACTTTGTATTTTATCAAAATGTTCCTGCCCTGATTGCATACAGTTCAAACACAGCATAAAATATTAGCTTTCTGCTCTTTATGAGGTAGAGAGGAATGGTTAAGAAGAGCTGGGCCTTAAACAGATATTCCTGTGCCAAGATCACACATGACAGAGACATAACTCTATTTCTACGACCTTCATTAAGAACTCCCCCCTGAGTCACAGTTTTTAAACATCAAAGCTTTAAAGAAGTCTTAAATTAACTCTCTTTTATTAATAAGTGATTGACAACATTTTCGTGATGGTGAATGATTTCAGCAAGCCACGCAGATAACTAGTTATGCTCAAATGGGAATTAAACGATATTCTATTTATATAAACTCATTGCTTTAAAAGCATATTCTCCTCCTAACCTATCCAAGTTTGGGTTTAATTTCAGTATCAAGCAAGCAAATAGGATTAGATTCTGCTTGGCTGAAAGTGGCAGTCTTGTGGATTACACACCAGCTCCTTTTCCCACCAGGACTGCTTAACAGATGTAGGAATTATTGAGTTTCAGAAGGGGCATTCACACTACAGCACAATTTACTTCCCTAGGACAGCAAAGCCAATAGGTAGGGAGGAGTGAAAAATGTGCTTCGTTGAGGTTGTGGTTGTTGTTTTTTTACACATTTACCCAGTTTATACCATCCAGATGTGGACCCAAAGGCAATTTGCAGTTGGAAATCCACACCTTTCCATGCTTGCAATGCATTCCAGGAGGCAAAAGGAAAAAGAAGTATTGCACATATTTGAAACAATGTGCAAAGGAAGTGGCCTGCCTTCCTAAAATTTACACAAATATGCTGTAGGCTCTTTCTACACCATACGGTGTAGAGGGAGGGAGGGGGTGATCCAAGACTTACCTGCTTCTGGGATCATCCCAGGGTGTCTAAATGGAAGCATGACATCCCAGATGGGAGGAGGGATATTGCACACATCACACTCACCATTTTATTTAAAGGAAAAGGAGCCGGAGTGCACTTGTGCTCCAGCAAAAGGTAAGTAAAGAAAAAGGCCCAACCCTCCTTACCACCCAACCCTCAATGCCCCTGGATTACCCCCAGGCTGGTTCCTTCCCTCTGCTGACCCCCACTACTTGCAGGGAGGAGGGAAGAAGCTGGGCTGCACCCACACCTCCCACAGACTCAGGACGATCCCAGGACTGTGGAAGAATTGGGTTTTCCTATGTTTTTTATCCTTGGGAAAACCCATGCCCATCCCCCCTGCCCCCAGGAGTCCCTGTGCATCATTTAGTTGCACAGGGACTAAGCTGTGAGTAGCCTGTACTATCAGGCTGGTGTAGACACGTCCTTAGTCGATGAGTGCATGTGTACAAAAGTTCAAGCTTTTGGAAAAGCCCCCCAAATGTGTATAAATTTGTGTTCGGGGGAGGGGAGCTCATACCCAACTAGGACAGAATGTGGTTTTTTTTTTGTTTGTTTGTTTGTTTTTGTGGGAGGGGAGGAATGAGAACCTTGATGAGATTGACAGAGATGTCCATCCACTCCAGTAGGCTATTCTGGTATCACTGGTTGATACAGACCTCACAAAACAACTGCATTACCTCACTGTGGCAAACTACCATTGGGCAAGTCCATCAGGTCCTCCCTTTGGATCATAAATTACAATTGTCCTTTAGTCTGGTTTTGGTCTTAAGCTTTCAGCCTGTTTGATAGCTGTTTATACTCTTCTGTCAGAGCTGAGCTGTGGGCAATAGTCTGAGGTTAGCCAGAAGCTGAGAACCAGGAGCTGTTGGGCCATCCAGTAGCCAGCACCAAAGAACAATGAAGAGCCACAGGCCAAACCAGAAGGTGGGGTTGAGAAGCAAGGCAGAAAACCAGGGCTGAAGAACAAGTCAAGACTGAAGGACAAACCAGGTCACGGGGTTGAGGAACAGGTCAGGGGGGGGGAACCCATAAAATACAGGAACACATTTGGAGGAACTTGTTGCTCTAGCAAGGTTGAACAAGAAAAGGAAGACATTTTATATTCCTTCCTATCCAGGGAGATTGAATGGCCTACCTGGATAGTGATAGTCTCTCCAGGGCCTGAAGTAAGTTCACTGAGAAGCTGCCACCTGAAATTCTGTGCTTTACCACGTGGCAGAGCTGCATGCAAATCCAGCATTTCCGAACACTTTGCAATTTAGATGTAACCGGTTCCCATCATGCGTTTTTACTGAGAAATGGGAATGTGTGCATCATTAAGGGAGTTCTTTCTTGACCCAACTATCCATAATCAAAAACACAGGAGCCCCAGTTCACAATCAAGGGTTGTGCAGGCAAGTAATATTCTTCCTCTGTGCCCCTTTTAGGATGTCTGCTATCCACCAAAGCATCCTCCTAAATAATACCATCATTGCATCAGATTCAGCCAACTAGGTCATGGGTGAGCCGAAGAAGATCTCCAAAAGTGTTTGACCTCAACACTCATCAGTTTCAGCCAGAATGACCAGTAGTCAGGAATGTTGGCAGCTGAAGTCCAAAACATCTGGACATGTGCTTTCTGGCCACCCCTGAACCATGGCATGAAGAGAGGTGTTCTCAGTGACTGATCCCAGTTATAGAACTTCCTCCCAAAGTCCAAACAAGGACAGCTTTTGGAATTACTGTTGTTACACTTACAGAGGCCATTTCTACACCTGCCCTTTCCCCCAGGATCACAGGGGATCCTGGGAGCAGGCAGGGATGATCCCTCCATTTTCCTGGGATAACCCTTAGGTGTAGAAAGGGCCCTAGTGGTGATGAAATTTTCTTTTAGGGGAAATATTTTTCTACAAATTATTCTAATTTATCCAACCCCCTTTAAAAGGGGGTTGGATAAATGCCTGGAGGCGAAGGCTATCAATGGCTACTAGCCCTGATGGTTGTGCTATCTCCAGTATTTGAGGCAGTAAGCCTGTGTGCACCAGTTGCTGGGGAACATGGGTGGGAGGGTGCTGTTGCACTATGTCCTGCTTGTTCCTCCCTGGCCAATGGCTGGTTGGCCACTGTGTGAACAGAGTGCTGGACTAGATGGCCCCTTGGTCTGATCCAGCATGGCACTTCTTATGTTCTCGTGTTCTTAATTAAGCAGTCCAAATCATTCAATTAAAGAATGCCATTAAAATTAGGGCTGTGCTCCGCTTCGGTTTGGAGAAGCGACAATGGAGTAGCCTGATTTGCCTCTGACAAAGGTAGAGACGAATTGGGTCGGGGGGGCTGTGGATTGAGGCAAAGCAGTTCATCTCGATCCGGAGCTCCAGACGCAGGTAAGTGGGGGGAGGGGGGCTCACCTGGCACCGCCACTGGCACCACAGTCCATGTGTTGATGGTGATGGAGCCAGATAAGGGGGCGGGGGGGGGGTTACCTGCCTCCATTGCAGTCTGTCGCAGGCTTCAACTGAGGCCCCAGCTTGAAGCTGGAAGAGGCTGCAGCCTTGTCTTCCAGATTCAACGGGGGCTCAATTGAAGCCTGCGCCAAACATAGGTAAGGAGGCAGGGGGGAGTTTCGCTTATTTGGCTCCACAGCTGCAGTCCGTGCGGTGGTGGCGGTGGAGCCAGGTAAGGGGCAGGAAGGTGTAGGGCTTACCTGCCTCCATCGTGGTCCATTGCGGGCTTCAACTGAGGCCCCGTCTTGAAGCTGGAAGAGGCCATGGCCTTCTCTTCCGGCTTCAACCGGGGACTCATTTAAAGACCATGACGGACCTCGACGGAGGCAGGTAAGGGGGTGGGGGAATGTTGGCTTACCTGGCACTGCCACCAGTGGAGGAGGGAACGGGCAGATTGGCCTGAACCAGTTCGGGCCCAATCTGGAAGTTCCAGATCAGGCCATGAAATGGTTCCGGAGTGGGGGGGGGGGGGGTTTGTGCACAGCCCCAATTAAAATCTACCTATTTATTCCTTTTTTTTTTAGAAAGGTGTTGAAACAGCTGCATCTCCAATTGCCATCCCTGTTTGGTTTCTCCTCCTTGCTAATACACACAGAATTCCTTAGGAAAGTCCTCACCTTGCCCACACGATTGGACATCCAGTTTCCCTTGCATTACTCTCAACATCTACAACTGCAACACATATTCTTTAGAAACCCTACACCTCCAATACACCCCCCTACATTTGGAGATGCGCAATATAAGCAAGCAAATATATTTTACCCCCCCCCCCCCGGGAAATGCCTCTACATCTTATACAACCATCTTCCCCACTTCCGCAAACACAACTTATCCCTTGTGGAAAGGTTCCTCACTTGTACTTTTCATACCCTACATTGGATCACTGTTCTACAAGCTATTACTCTTCCCCTCCTCTCCATAGAACATCTGTCCTCAATTTTTGTTAACCGCCCAGAGAGCTTTGGCTATTGGACGGTATAAAAATGCAATAAATAAATAAATAAATAAAATAAAAACAAATATACCTGCCATGATATACTTGCCTGCCATATAGTGGGTAAAGATGAGGCACCTGTCAGAAAACAGAGATGACAACCCTAATTGTGTGCTAACATGGTTGAGTGCACAGGGATTCATTCCCAGACTTTTTAGAGCTAAGCACTCAAATTTTTGAGCCTGGATGGACAAATCTGTCAGTTTCGGTTTCTCCCATTTTTAGTCTCAAGTTCTCTTTGTTCCAACTAAGGCCTTAGCTAGAGTAAGGATTATCCCAGGCAAAAGGAGGGGTCGTCCCTGCCTGCTCCCGGGATCCCCTGTGTGTCATTTGGATGCACAGGGATGATCCCGGGACAATCCCAGGATATAGGCCTGGTCTAGCCATGGCCTCTGGTGAATGTTAGCAAATTCTTATCAAATCTGAACCAAAACAAAATTTTCACCCTACCCATAAGCAAGTTGTAATCATGAGCATATTGTGTAACTGAAAAGACACTCAATAAATTACACAGTGCGTTGTACTATGACCTAAATATTATGTTGTAGAAAACCGCAAACGTATTAGAAAAGTATGTATCATCATTTATCTCAATCAATCTTCACTACACTTGTTGTGTAGGCGATATTGTTATTAACACTCCTTACTTCCACTCCCAATTTGTCTGATAAAGCACTGTATCCTTTTGTTTTATTTTCATTTATTTTAAAAAAAGTTATGCAGCTCACAGCTGAATCAAGCCGGGTAAGCAAATAGTGGCTATTAAAAGCTGACTTTGCACTCTCTAGCCCCCTAATTAATCTTGCTGAGGGAGGGAGGGAAGAAAGAAAGAAAGAAAGAAAGAAAGAAAGAAAGAAAGAAAGACTCTCCTGAACTTTTCTCCATGTGGTATATCTCAGGCTCTCTCATGCCATACATTTTTCTATCATACAAGTGTTCTCACTTTCCCACTAGACTCAACACTGGTGGATTCACATATCCCTAGTTGTCTTCAGTTTGTAGCCCTGCTGTGCTTTCCCCTCCTCCTCCTCCTCTCTCTCTTTGCTAGAAAAATAAGAATCCATGAACAGATCTACATCTTGTGTCAAATCATTATGATCCCATCATGGTATCTCTATGTCCCACGTGCACATTATACCTCATAGGACACACAATGACATTTGTTGCAGAACTTGGGATAATGTGAAATTAAAATCAGGAATTAACTCAATGAAAGCAATAAATGGAATGTAGAGTGTGACACAATGGTTATCAGTGCACTTCAATACCGCAGTAAAGCAGTAGTGTAGATCTAGCCCATTAAGGAATAAAAGATGGAATAGCTGCACAATGCTTTTTTATTGTTAGCACTAGGGTGCCTTGAAGCACCCACAGTATTATATGACAAAGCACTGATTAGTTATACATAATTAAGACCAAGTGGTACTGGGCCTTTAAATCATCAGAAAGCAGTTATAGGATGAACCTATGGCTAAGTAGCTCACATTCCACTAATATAATTTATGGAGAACAGCTCTGTAACTTGGTATTTATGCATGTATGGCTCCTCTCTGATTTGCTATATACTACCACCAGTCCCAGAGATTTCCCCTTGATTCATTTAATCTCACTTTGGGAATATTTCTGTCCTTAGATAATAATTCCATAAACAGGATCCAAACTTCAAATTGTGGTTGTGTACCATTTCTATTAACCTTCAAATATGACCTCCTTTGCTCACAAACCTGCCATTTATTTTCTGCAGGTTTACCTGTCATTTATGTGACTCAGTTGTCCTTGACTATTCTATCTCTTTCATCACACTTAGCTTTGCTTCAGAACTCAATATTTAGAGTGACCATATGAAAAGGAGGACAGGGCTCCTGTACCTTTAACAGTTATATTGAAAAGGGAATTTCTGCAGGTGTCATTTGTATATATGGAGAACTTTGTGAAATTCCCTCTTCATCACAACAGTTAAAGCTGCAGGAGCTATACTAGAGTGACCAGATTTAAAAGAGGGCAGGGCACGCTCAGCTTT
The DNA here is from genome assembly GCF_023053635.1 of Elgaria multicarinata webbii. Lineage (NCBI taxonomy): Eukaryota > Metazoa > Chordata > Lepidosauria > Squamata > Anguidae > Elgaria > Elgaria multicarinata. The sequence continues at coordinate 20,118,460 of NC_086177.1, forward strand.
AACTGTTGTGATGAAGAGGAAATTTACCAGGTTCTCCATATACACAAACGACACCTGCAGAAATTCCCTTTTCAATACAACTGTTAAACAAACAGGAGCCCTGTCCTCCTTTTCATATGGTCACCCTAGTAATATGGCTGCAATTTCATGGAGGTCTATGGGACTACTTTGGAGAAAACTATGTGAATTGTGGTATTTCTGCCCAGTACATTCTCTATAAAGTGCAGGTACATGGCAAGCAAATTTATGTATAATTAGGTTTGAAATCATAAGTTCATTTATTACAAAGTGGAGCCATTTGAATGCAATGACACTGACATCTGCGAAGTCTACTTAGGGTCAGTTTGTAAGTCCCATTAATATAAGACAGCTGTAATAAATTTTGAGGAAGATTCTAGATTTGATTAAAAATGTGTGTATTTATCATCCTCATTTGTTTAAAAAATAAAAACCCAAACCTCTAGAGTTAGCTGATTCTCCACGGTGGATCCAGCTGCAGTACTAACCCATCTGATATTCAAAAACTTTGTTTCAGTTCAGTTCCTCCTGGAGTAGGCATTTAATTCAACCTAGGCTGATTTAATACATGACTCCCCATTGCTAATTAGTCTTTTGAGACATTTTGAAGTATGTCAATTATTTCCAGTCTTTGTTTCATAACAAAAACAATAAAGGGTGTGTGGAGAGAATCAGGTCACCTTGCTTCTTCATTAGCAAGTGAAACTGGGCGGTGGGGGGGATCTGTTTAAAGGGAGCTCAAGATGATATTGTGATATCTTAGGACACAGACTCAGGCTGAAATGCTGTGCAGGTGTGTGGCCCATGGAAAGAGCAGTTGCCCATATATAGAATGTGGCCTAAAGGCATCCTGGTCAAATTGTTCTCTCTGGAAAACAAGAGTGTCTCAATAAAGGAGCATACTACAAAATGTCAAGAAGTATTATGAGCCTCATTGCATGAATGAAGTAAAGTCCTTGCTATTTATAGAAAATTACAGACTTCACTGACTCACACATTCAAAACTGTTCTGTGATTTAGAAAGGAGAAATGTGGTGTTCACAGACAAGAGTGTGCAGAAGGTAAGCCCTCCAGATGTTTTGGACATCCGTTCCCAGGACCCCCGGCCAGCATATCCAATTGTCAGGGATGCTGGGGATTGAAGCCTAAAGCATCTGGGGATCTACTTTCTGCCCAGCCCTAGCATAAGACAATCTGATCACCACCACCACCCCAGAGAAGAATATGGCAGACTCAATCCAGCCTTCCACAAGCTTTTAGCCCCTGCATGTTTTGTAATACAATTTTCATTATCCTTTCATTATCCTGATCGGAGTTGGAGACCAAGATATGGCAGTAGCATTAGGTTGGGGAAGGCTGCTAAGATCTTTTACACACCATCCAGAAATCTTAAATCTGATACACATGTAAAACCAAGTCACCCTGATTGCAAGAAAAATCTAGAAGTGGGAGATTTGCAAAACCCAGGACATGATTGTGGCACTCAAGCACAAAGTAAGCCAAGCCTCGCACAGGACTGAATGTTAGACTGGGAGCTCCATTGTCACTTCACACACTTGAATCAGCCCTGGAGGGATTTCCAGTACCAGTTAGAATGGAGCTTGTAGAAGGCACGCTGAATTTAAAGTAGGCTATATAACAGATACAACTAGAAATCTAAAGCAATTTAATGGGAAACAACTTCAGTAGATAAACAGATACCTGCTTTGTTCTAAATGCTCGTTTTGACATCTATGCACCATGCTGTCATGAAAAACAACAACACAATAGCAGACTTCTGTCAGGGTGTCCCTAGCCAACTGAAACAGCTTTTTGTGGCAGCTGCTCCATGCAGCAGCCATAGCTTTCAGAAAAGTGGAATGGCCCTTTCATGAGATGAATGTCCCACCACCTCCTCAAATGAAGAAGAGGAAAGCCTGTGACCCTTCATGAGTAAACAAGAGGTCAGCATATGGATCAAGGTGTGTGCATAAGAGGGTGGTTTTCAAATTGTGTTCCAAAGAACCTTATGGTTTCTTGGGGACACACCAGATGTTTCTCGATGAGATGATAAGTCATAGTGGCTGAGCTTCCCTGGAAGGCAGAATTACTAAACAGTCATCTGTAATATACAGATAAAGCAGAATGCGAGATGTGTTTTAGGCGACACACTCAGTTCGTGCTGGAAAATTGGTGAGGTTCAAGACACATGCATAGATTCTTCATATGCGGAGCTTTATTGGAAGTAGGGTTGTCACAAGCACCTGACTGGGTCTGGGAGGCTGAGAGGCCCCCCTGCGTCTGCCTCCCCAGGACCCAGGTGGGAGTTCCTGACATGAGCACAGACCCACCACCCACAAGCTCTTGTGAGGGGCTGCAAGCGCAGGTGCGGGTCCACCCTGGGGATGCGTGCTCGTTGGAGTGGACCGTACGAGCGATGTGAGCGCTCATGTGGTGGTCTCTGCCCAAGCTCGCCCATCCCTAATTTGATTCATGTTTTGATTTGGTTTATAGATTCTTCAGTTATACATGAACAGTGATGAGATAGGAAGCAAGGCTACACCTCCCTTCCTCTTTTGATGCGTCCATAAACAGATTGAAACAGAAAAAAACCAGATAAGTCTGTCGTTTTCAGACTTTCTGGTCTGAATATGACAATTAACTTAACCTTTATTAATTTATTTATTTATTTTGTTGGTTATGCCACTGATGGAGGCTCTTGGGGATGAAATGCACCTGGGACAGATGGTTGTCTACTAGTATAGCCTACTATATGATTATCAGAAACAAGTAGCTTCACTATGGTTGTGGACTGTCCAGTTTCCATTTTGGTATAATTTTATATGGTTTGCTATACAATCAAACTTTTAAATTGCTTTTTATACCTTGTAGTATGGATTAGCTATGTGATCAAATTTTATTAAAGTTCATTTAATGGTACCTCCATCTGAACTTTGCACTTCACAAGCTCTCTTAAACCCATTTTAATCTAGAATATGCTCCAGGATCCTTTGTGATATGCAGGGTGTGGGATGCAGACAAACTGATGTGGGAAGTTTCCATGGAGGAGGGAAGAAAGTCTGGAAACCACTGGTATAGGCAACAGTTTGAGCTCCATCAGATGAGCATTTTATTGCACGCTCATTACCAGGCACTCACAGATTTTCATGGATCCTTCTCACAACGTCATCTGCATCCCGCCTCCTCCTGCCCCTTCTAGCCTTTTTTGTGTGATAAAAAAGCCACCCTAGTAAATCTGACTTATTTTTAAAGGTGGAAGTTGCCACTACCTCCTGTTGTGTGCTGGAGAAGCAGCAGGATCAAAATGGCCCACTGAATGGGCCACGTGCACATTGTTTACTTACTCTTTCAAAAGAGGAAGTAATGAGGAACAAACACACAGGTGGAGAAGCGACTGTAAGCAAACACAATTTCCCCCCCATGTGATGATGCTCTTTCTATCCCTCACAATAAATGCCATTTCAGCAGAGTACATTTAAAAGATTTTCTCTTTATATGCTGAACATTTTTTATTTCCATGTTGCCTACAGAAATGGAGTCACATTATTCCCATCTTTTACACTCTCTGTGTAAATGAAGAAGACATAAAATGATTTTGAAGTTGCTAGTAGTTTACTTCATCTTTCTTTCAAATGTTGATGAACACTTACTGCAATTATGAGTTATTTTAGTCAAGGGAAGCTGCTGTATAGGAGAAAAGAAAAAGCGGGGGGGGGAGAATAATGAAATGATATTACGTAATGACTAAGCACCAGCTTAAGCAAAAGGACAGAAAAACATTATTGATTATTCATAATATTTCTCTTCCTGCAATCGATATTAATAATAATAATAATAATAATAATAATAATAATAGAAATCCTTCTGAAGTTTTTCTCATCCAAATTGTAGATCAGAATTAACTAATATAGTTCCTGAAATGAAATAGATCCATTCACAATCCTCCTACTGTTCATTTTTCACAGTGCTATCCTGTATATGACTACATCCTAGAAGTAAGTCCCATTGAATCCAATGAGACTTACACCTAGGTACAATTGTAAAGAAAGTATGGGGAAACCTATGGTCCATGATCCCTGAACACTGCCCATGCTAGTCAGCGTTCATGGGAGTTAGAGTCCAACAACATCTGGAAGACCCTGGATCCATGGATAAAATATTGCATACACACAGAAACAACCATCTTGATGTGATTGTACATATGGATGTATCAAGTTTCTTCTTGTGTGGTGTATGGGCACTTCAGTGAAACACCACAAAAAGAACCACAATGTACCATCACATCACAGTTGCTTTATTTGATGTCTTTTATCAATCTGTGCATGCAACACTGGTGGTGGTGATGGTGGTGGTAGTATGAAGGAACAAAAATCAGAAGAAAAAAGCACATGCTTTAGTTATGAAATTAATGTTTAGAACTGTTCCTAGTTGAAATGGAAGGGGGAAAGCTGTGGTATGCATTCTGTTTCTTTAATCTGTCTTTCTCCTTCAGAAAGGAGTTGTTTAATTATAGAATGTCTACCTTTAGCAAAGCACTCTTCCCTTTGTTGCAACACTGTGAAGGTCGAAATTGTTAAACACATATTTCACTCTGCCATGCTCATGTCTTTTAACCATCAGGCTTTTTATGTGGCTGTAACTCTGAGTTCATCATATTAGGAGTAGGGTTGACAAATACAAGATGGTGATTGGGGGGGGGGGGGAAACAATCCATTGATCTCTTGGTCTTAATCAGTCATTCAGGCTATGTGGTTAATTACCGAGAGACCTTTATCCAGTTCCTCCCTATATTACTGTACTCCTTGGACCCTTCCTTGATTCTTAGGCCTTAGCTAAACCTAAACCAGGCAAATGGAGGTGTCGTCCCGGCCTGCTCCTGTTATCCCCTGAGTGTTGTTTGGATGCACAGGGATGTTCCTGGGATATAGGCCTGGTCTAGCCATGGCCTTAGACTCTTTTCCTAATAGTACACATATTTATATATGATTTTTTTCCCTGTAGTGCTCAAAGTACTTTGTGTACAAGATCATAGTAAGTAATCACCTTGTCAAAGAGGCCCATGCTAAATAATAATAATAATAATAATAATAATAATAATAATAATAATAAACAAAAAAACAAAAAAACAAAAAACAAATCAGTAATAATATAGCAGTATCGAAAAGATAAACAGGAACAGTTTTCTTTCTAAACCTACATTTAAGTATTTCAGTGGGGGCTCATTCTGTAGCCAGTAGATGGCTACAGATTATATATATATATATATATATATATATATATACACACACACACACACATATATATATACATATATACACACACACGCACACACACACACGCACACCATTTCAAAGATATATAAAGAGGGACATTCACTGGAAAAGTTTAACCTAGAAAATTTAAAAGCTATTTGCAGGAAAACCTCTGCACTTATTTGTTTGAAATGTGGCAGGCTTCAGGCCCTCTGAATGGGCTACTGTGCCTGTAAAGTAGCACAAAGCAAAAATAAAAAGAGCAGCATTATATAGTGCCAATTGCCTGATCTATACGGTGCTTCACTGCAAAGTTGCGAAACAGTGAAACAGTGCTACTGCACTATGGTGGAAAGCAAAAATAAAAGTGCACAATGGTGATTTAGTGCTACTGTGCTACTGTGAATTAGCAGGGTATTTATTTATTTATTGCGTTTCTATACTGCCCAATAGCTGAAGCTCTATGGGCAGGTTACAAAAATTAAAACCATGGAGACATCATTTTGATAGATCATCGGGTGCCTCCCCTAGGAAAATCTGTGTATCAAGTTTTGTCCCTATCCTGCAAATTTCCCAGGGTTTACTGACATCACGTGTCCAGCGGGAGGACTGTAGAGGGAGGAGGGGTGAGGGCGGCGAAAATGAACTGTTCACAATAGCTTATTTGACTCCCCAGTGAATTCTATTAACAGATGGGCAAACTCATATGGAGAGAGGCATTTTCTCAGATATGCAGGCCACACTGTTGCGCAGTCAAAAGCAGCATGTTTAGTGTGAAACCAAAGTCAATATGATTCCAACAATATGTGGACTTCCAAACCCCCTTATTTATTAACATTATATCCTGCTAACAATGTAGTGCAAGATAAAATACAAAAGTAAAATTAAAACTTTTTAAAAACAAAAATCAATAAAATAGAACATTAAAACCTACTTTGGCCATTAAGTCAGACAAATAATTGCTCTTGCTGCCAGTGGAAGCCAACAAAGATGGATCTAGTCTGGCCTCTCTTGGCAGGGAGTTCTGGAGCATCCACCTTTCAAACATTTGTCTTGTACTTACCATTTACACACAGCCAAGACAAATAGCTGGAATTCTGGTAATGATATGTTCTGCTATCAACATTTACATTAACCACCATATGCACACTTTGTATGAGATCCAGACAAGCCCCTGAAACAGAACATTCCTCATCTCCATTTCTGTTTTCCGATCTTTGTTCCTGTAGCCTTCCAAGTAGTTGGATCCATCTCCCCCCTGGATACCTTACAAATGAACTCAATTCTGAAGACTTGTTCATGCGATCAGCTGTCAATCAGAGCAGACACATCCTGTTCAGGCGCCATAATTAGCATTCCACAATGGGAACCCTACCTGTGCCATGAATTGCATCAATGTGGCTCACGGTGGGGAGGAGGGTCTCCCAACAGATCTTGCCATGACAGGCTGCACAAATCAATTTTCATTAATTCTGCCTCTTTAAATCTGTCTCCTCTTTTGGAAAGATTGTTATCGGAATCAGACAACTATGGCAAGATAATTAACAAAAACACTGCAGGATGCTGATAGCACTAGCGGCCAATTTACTTGGCAATGGCCTTTCTTTTATAAGCAAGCTGGGTTCAAAAGAATACAAGAGAGCTTTGCATGGGGACATCATGTATAAAACTCCAATCCTGATCCAAAATGATACCTTCTCCAATTTTAATTATGTGGCTTCCAGGAAGGATTAATGACTCAGGGTTTTTTGATAAACAACTTTAGCATTACGAAATGCTAGTTCAACATAAGATTATTGACAGCTCAAAAGCAATGTCTCCTGGCAGCTAGAAAGTTCATCTGGGGAACCCTAAGCTTATAAACCACTCTCTTTCATACACTACTTGACATTCACTACAAGCCACCTGCTATATAACCCTGATTTCACTGAAGTAATGATGTCTCAGCTCCATGATGCAATTTCATTTTCCATCAATGGCCCAGACTAGAGTAAAGTACAATTCAGTGCAGCAATGACAATCCTATGTGTTGACATCGCCAGCAATCTGGCATTTGTTTGACATATTCCATTAGTGCCTTAAGTAGCTGAGGCTCATGTAACGCGTGTATGCTCAGCAAACACAGAGTCTTTCTCTCTCCTCCTCCAGGTTTTATATGTCTCAATCACAGCGAGAAAAGGAACTGTTTCAATAATGTGACAAGAAAAAGGAAATCGATACGCATTTTCAGGGCGAGACCAAGTCAAGGGTTGCTTCTAATATTATGTTTCCCTCCTCACATTTAGACCTTCCTGTTCTTGTAAAAAAACATTTCATTAGTCTGTTATTAGGGCCAGGTGGACCCTAGTTAAATCGCTATATTTGGCATGGGCTCCAGGTTAATGTAATACAATATGAAATTAGCATTAGTGTGTTTAGTTCATTTATTATAGGCAATCCTGTGTCTAAGATCACCAGCCACAACATGGCTCAACACATGGAGATTTATAATATCCAAACAGTAAGGCACACACATAAAATCCATATGTTTGCTAAGGTTCCAGGACCATGCTTCCCCCATTTCCTATTAGAATAGTAGCTTCAACTACTGAATATCTCCTTGGGTTTCAGAAATGGTTCGTTGGTGTGCACATAGAACTATTTCCAAAAGAAGAGCCTCTGAAGTCCCATTATACAAGAGGGAACAGCTTCTCCACACCAAGCAGGATATAACACTTTTAAAACGGTATGAAAACTGTAATGTGTCCTGGACCTGAACAGTTGTCATAACCATTATAAACCATTATAAGCAGTAGTGTAGATCCTGCCCCAGTCACAGACTGTGATATATGCCGCATGAAGTGGTCTGTTGAGCAGAGAATGAAATGATTCCATCTAATTTGTTCAGAAGTTGGTAGAACTGCAATATTCTAATGATGGGCCCCAGGACATGGTTTGAAGGCATATGGCATAGCAATCTTGCTGAAGCTAAGCATGTGAACCCGGTTGGTGCTGGAAGGGAACCCTATGAAACTTTGACTTCTATCATGGAAGAATGGATAAGAAATAATGGATCCAGCAATGCGCTACTGCTAGTGCTATTGACTTTCACCTAGTGGAAACCAATGTTTCTGCAACATCAATAGTGCTTGCCAGATTTCTCAGGAAACCTGACATGCAAGCAAGTACTATTGACGTGCAAGTGTCGGGTACTGCTAGCACAACATCAATAGCGATAGTGGTAGTACACTGTTGGATCCTCCCCAAAATGCTGAGGATGTCTCAATGAAAATTGCCTTATCCACTGATTCCTTCATCCAACTGTACATTTAGACTTTCCTGTGCTCTTCAAGCACATTGCTATTACTTGATTTTTCTCTATTGTGTCATATAGATAGGGAGAAGTAAAGCTCAATAAGAAAGGAAAAGATACCACTTTCTAGCCTTGTATAAAAAGCTGTCTGTCTAAAGGAGCTGTCTCAGAAAAGGATAATAGGAGAGAGGAATATGATGACGCTTACTTATCCGTTGCTCTTTTAGACTTATTTGTACTTTTCCAGATGGGGAGGCAATGCGGCATCTGGGGTTGAACCGCTCTTGGGTTTTCACAAGTGTCCCTGTTCTTTATTTTAGTGTCCCCCTGAGAATCAGTGCTGATGATCCAAAGTAGGCTCATAAGCAGGGGCGGGGGAGTGTCCATGTGAATGGCATCCTTACTTGCATCAGCATTAGGGGTGTGCATGGACCCCCCACTCTGCCCCGCGGGCCGATCCGAAAATTTCAGATCGGCTTGCTCCGCTCCGCGCCGCTCCGCCCATACTCCGCTCCTCTTCGCCGCGGAGCTCCGGCTCTGAATCGGAGCTCCGTAGTGGAGGGGAGTGGCGCCAGGTAAGTCCGGGAGAGGAGGGCAGGGGGGGTTACTGGGCGCCGTCACCGCCCGTGCGGTGACGGCAGCAGAGCCCGGTAAGGGTCCAAAAGGGAGGGGGCCTTACCTGCCTCTGTCCGCGGTCCGTCGGCTTCTTCAATTAAGCCCGCGGTTCAACCAGGAAGTCTGGGCCGCAAGTGCGGCCCAGACTTCCTGGTTGAACCGCGGGCTCAATTGAAGAAGCCGACGGACCGCGGATGGACGCAGGTAAGGGAGAGGAGGGGGGTTTACCAGGCCCTGCTGCTGTAGCCGCATGGGCGACAGCGACAGCGGCAGGGCCCGGTAAACCCCACTTACCTTTCCGGCGGAGCTCCAGATCGAGGCGAAGGATCTGCCTTCACCTCGATCATCTTCGCCACGCTCTGCCGCCCCCCCAATCCTCTTCACCTCCGCCTTAAGGGTAGGCGAAGCACCCCCTCCGCTTCTAATTTGCCAGTCCGATTAGAAGGGGAGCACATCCCTAATCAGCATTGTGTGTTGAGCAAAAAAAGAGTGGGGCTCCTCTCCCATGAAATGGGAAATTGCAACATTACACCCACACTATGCTGCCATTCATGCACCTAGACCACTTTGGTGAGTTGCTTTCCTTGAAAGCATATTGCATGAACGGAACCTGAGAATGGAGTTCCTGTTGTTGGATGTTGTTGTTGTTGTTGTTGTTGTTGTTGTTTATAGACAGTCCGTGGCTCTGTTGATACCTTGCATTAATTGTAGTGCAGTGACTCAGTATTTTCCACCCAGCTTCCCCGGCATTTTTGGTGAATTTCAGTTGGGGAAATATATTTCAGAGAAAAGACATTATCTAGGATTATGAATGGTATCCTTATTTCATCCTTTATTCAGATCTGCAAGAGTTCTAGTGAGATTTAGTTTAGTCTTATTTTTGCTGAGAGAAATTGAATGCTTTGCAAGGGGTCAGAGCAAAGACTATGAAGCTGTATCTTTGATAGGAATGTTTTGATCATTGCCACTAATGAGATACTATATAAACCCTTCTTTGCTTGGAGAAGCATCCCGTGTAGTTTGCATGATTTGTGCAAGCTAGTTTATGCTGTTTATGCCAGTTGTTTTGAGAATTATTATCCACATTGATGAGAGTAGGCTAGGCTAAAACTGAAATAGTATGTTTATCTGTAAAACAAAATCCATGCATCTTCAAAGATACCCACAGCATCTGAGAACAGGGATAGGTGTATCTATCAGCTTTACTTTCCCCCTGCATTCACATTGTCTAAGTTTCATGCTCTTTCTCTCCTAAATATAAACTTTGTGGAATCTGGTAAATTCTGAACAAGGACAAACTAAAGCAAAATTCTCACCCATCTGCTCCAGCCAAATTCAATAGGCACAGCTATTTGCAACATGGAGATGGCCATGACTTACATGCCTGCCACATAGCGGTAAAGATGCCTGTTCCAAAAATGAAGTGGCAACATTAATTCAGTACCAATGTGGTTCACTATGCAGGGATAGTAACCCAGACTATTAAGAACAAAGGCCCGGGCCAGGATGGCCACATCTATTGGTTTCACTTTCTCCCACCTTCAGTTTTTTTAATCTAAAGTGTTGTTGTTGTTTTGTCCCAAACATGGAGAACCTTTTGTTAATTCTTATGAAAACTAAACTGAAACAAAAGACTCAGCTTTCCCTATCTGAGCAATCCCTATATGCTAACTCCAATCTAGAGATGTGCAGACATAGTTCTTATTCTTTCAGGAAGACCCAAAGGAATACACATGAGGGACAACTCCACCGCTGAAGTGAACAGGGAATTTATTCTTGATAAGAGAGTTCCTTATACAAATCAAAGCTCATAGAACCAGCATGGCCTCAATGGTTTGAATATTCAGATGTTTAATTCTAGGAGAGAAACGTATATACTCCTCCAAGGTTGTTTTCCTCTAATTACTTAATTCTAATCTAATCCTCTTTCTAACTTGCGCATATTGATCCTGGCTATCTGAAAGGCAGCAATTTATGACCAAGCGCAAAACTCAATGTCTGGAAAAAAAATGTACCTCTGCTGGCCAGCAGTCAGGCGACCCACCTCAGCTCATCTAAACATCAACATGGTCTGATTCACAAATGTGGCTACCAAGATGTGAGGTGGGTGTGTCTTCAAGCAAACAAACCAAAAACAATATAACAACCCACAACACGTTTTTTCCCTATGGAGGCAAGAAAAATAATTACTCCCCCTGCCACCTCCAGTGTAAATGGAGCGGGAATGGCTTTGAATTCAGATTGCTAAGAAACATGAGTAGGTGGATGCACTTGCCTTCATGTTGTGCTTGCAGGCTTCCCGTAGGCCACTGTGAAAAGTGATTGCTAGACTAGCTAGGCATCTTATTGTGATTGAGGATGGTTCTTCTTCCATTGTTCTTATATTCTTAAAGGATATTCCATTTACCGTATTTTCCGGCGTATAAGACGACTGGGCGTAAAAGACCACCCCCAACTTTTGAGAAGATCTTCCTGGGTTAAAAAGTCATCTTATACTGGGCGTATAAGATGACCCCCAACTTTTGAGAAGATTTTCCTGGGTTAAAAAGTAGTCTTATACGCCAGAAAATACAGTAATTGGAACCACAATCCAATCCACAGAACCACCTATACTCACTACATGTCAGTGATGAATCCTCCAAAAGAGCCACTGAATACAACCCCCCTTTTTATTGTTTCTATGGTAGCTGCCTCCACAAGGCAAACAAATTGGTTAGATCCAGACTAAGGGTATGGTTAGATGAGGGGGGTGGAGGGGGATGATCTCGCAATATGATGATCGCAAGATCCTCCCCCTCTGTCTACACATGGCGTATGACGTCCCGGGAGAAAGAGGACATTGCGCCCGCCATTTTGAGTGCAGGAGCGCTCCTACATAAAAGTGAGGTGGGTGTTTTTTTTAAAAAAACAGCAGCAACAACAACCTCCCGCTCCCCGCACCCGAGCTCTGTGCCCCATGCCCAGTTCTCAGCTCCTCATGGTTACTCGCAAGGAGCCAGGACAAAACTGGGACAGCCAGCCACATGTCCTGCAGTCTCAGGATGATCCTGAGACCACAGGAAAAGTCAGGATTAAAGGGTAGGACAATATCCTGAGGCAAAGGAGGGATCATCTTTCCTTGGTCCCGGGATCCCCTGTGCGTCATGTGGACGTACCGGGACGATCCCTAGGATATCGCCCCATCCAGACATCCCCTATGTTAGGGTCACATAGGTTCCATTGAAAAATCAATGGGGTATTAGTCATGACTTAACTTAAGCCCCATTGATTTCAGTGGAACCTACTTGGCCCTAACATAGCCTGGATACAATTTATTGTGTGCAGCAGTCCATTACGAAGGCTGGAGATTTTCTCCATGTCAGAAGAAGCTGTATAGATGCCTCTGTGTGGCAAAGAATTTGTGAGGCCCAGCTCTAATTCAACAGAAAACTCACTAAATATGTTTCAATTATGTACTGCTTTACTAGCATAGATAATTTCAAAATAGGGATATCATTTAGAAAGAGCAGGGTAATTTCCCCCTGTGTTTCAATTATTCCTGAGGGGCATCTATATTATTATGTATGGCCAGCTCACTAGTTCTACACTTAAAATATATTGATATGCAGGCAATCTGATGTGCACGATACAGCACTCCAAAAACAAAACAAACGTCCACTAATAGTGCATCCAGTTTATAATTTTTTTATAGGTTTATTTTTTAAATTTTTTTTTACAAATTAAAATTTATACTTTTAAATATATGTACACACACACGTATATAAAAAGATTTTAAAATGCGAAACGTTTTGGTATAAAATACCAGCTCCAAACAAGAGTATGCTACAGTACCATGTAAAAAGCTAAGCCAGCACCAATAAGGAACAGGACAAACCTCAACGAAGGAACATGGATTAACCATCGACACTTGTGTTCAACAGCCAATCAAGCTGCATTAATATAGTTATAAACTGTGAAATGGGCCTCTGCACGACATATGCATTTCAGAGGAACAGATCTCTTTGCTTTAAAACAGAGAGGTGAGGAACAAATGGGCCATGGGCTTTATACATACTCTGCTGCCTCCCAAATTCATGTTGTTGTTGTTTTAAAAAAAGACAAGGCATCCATAGTGGCTACAGAACGCACAAAGGGTCAAAATTAGCTAGTTTGCAAACTAATTTTGACTTTTTTTTAGTGTTCCATAGCCACTGTGGATGCTACCTTTTAGTTGTCCAGCACCAAGGGCAGTCTTCTGGGGTGTGTGTGTGCAAAATAGCCCCTGAAGCTGTCCATTCCTGCTTTCCAAAATATCGTTCACCTGAATTGATTGCTTTGCTACAGTTGTAGAACTTCTTTTTTTAAAAAAAGTAACCAAGACAAATGCGCTGAAAGGCTTGATATTTCATCTTAAATACAGGAGGGATGACATTTTGTATGCACCCAATCTACCTCTCTTTGACATTGTTTGGAGAGAAAAAAAGCAGCCACTTCTTTTCAGAGTTAAAATGTTAATCGGGGAGAAAAAGGAACAAGGTAACCCAGCCCCTACTAATATATTCTAGGGAACACAGAAACCAAAAAAGAGAAGAGGAATCCAGCCTCTCTCTTTGAAGTTTGGTTGCTTGAGAACTGTTAGTAGTCACCAAACTTCAAAGGGAACATGGCCTTCTTACCTGGCTGTAGCACTTCAGAGGGAGCTAATTTGCCTTCTCTGGTAAAGACTAGCCTTCTAGCAGGTTTTCCGCCTGTGAATTGCTACAGCTGGTGGACATTTGAACCTAGGTGGCAATGCTTTGAAGTTTGCCCACTGCTCTCATTAGCATTTCAGAGATGGCAAGGCTACTTTTTTTAAAGAAAAAGTTATGGTTTTACTTAGTAAATTGACATGAGGTTCCTGATTTAGCTTTCTACAGGGAAAAACACACACACACACCCCACATATTCTTTAAAGGGCAATTGCAAAGGCAACATCTCCAGATGTCTGGCTACCATGAAATCCTGAGATGTTTTGAAGCCTGAACTATAGGGCAGATGAATTTCACTTCCCCGTCCTTTCATGGGATGTATTTCTATGACCATAAAGGAAGCACTTCTTAGTTTTTAACCTCAATGGAGCTGTATTCATTGGTTTGATCTTGTCCAGAAACAAAACAACCCGAAATACTATTGCTTTAAGGATACCGGTTCTAGCCGTGCATGGGTGGCTTCTCAAAATTCTCCGCCCTATTTGTGGGTAGAGAAATTTGAGGGACAATTTCACTGAATTTCTGCATGGGGTGAAGAAAATCTCCAACAATTCCTCACACGTAGGCATCACTATTGGCAAGGGGTGTAGAACAGCTTCTTTATTTTTTCCAAAGATTTTTGGATTATTTGCACTGCCAAAGCAAGTGGCAATAGCATCAACCATGTTGATGTTGCCAGCCTGGCCCCCATTTTACATCCTCCACAATGCCCCAATTTCCTAGCATCGCTCCAGGGTATTGAGGGGAGGGAATGCAGCCACCACAAAAAAATAATGGTGAAGAAAATGTGGAAAAAATTCTGCAAAGTGTCCTTTTATTTGTAGGGGTTAAGAAAAGTAAACTCTCAGAAATGTCCTGAAAGTTTTCTTTCTCCATTAAGTGACTTCCATTTTAATGCCTCATTCTCAGGGTATTTTTTGATTTATTTTGAAAGTGTGTTGGTAATCACTGTGAGGTGGCTGAGGGTACTGTCTGTATTTTTCTTTGCATTACAAATCTCAAAATTGTTCTGCAGTCTCCCAGGCTGTCTGCATTTCCAGATCTCAAAAGCCCCCATAGGACGAATATATTCATGATGTCTTCCCCTGGGCAGGAAGCCTCTCATCACTGATGACCCACCAGGTTATTCAGCATAATACTACTGCTTCTATGGTTTGTTACATTCCAACCATCTCCAGAGCTTCCATGGAATGCTGGAGAGACCATGACTCTACTTAAGTGTGCTTCGTACCTCAGACTGATCACTATTGGTTTAGGTAGACTAGGAAGCCATTTTATTTTTATTTTATTTTTTAAAAAAATATTTTTATTGTTTCCAAACAAAAATAGATAAAACACACTACAAAGCAAAATAAATTACATAAAGACAAAAAAAAACACTTAGGAAACACACACAAAAACTTTATTGTACATATTTCTGGCCATTCTCCTATTTTTCCTTTATATTCTTCTTCAGTACAGGTGTTAGTAACCTCAGCACTGGATTACCACAATGCACTCTATGTGGGGCTGCCCTAAAGGCTGTTCAGGAAGCTGGAGCTAGTGTAGAATGCAGCAGCTTGGCTGTTGTTGGGAGCTGGCCCATTCCAACATGAAACTCCTTTGCTGAGGGAACTGCCCTGGCTGCCTATTGGCTTCCAGGTGAGGTTTAAGGTTCTTGTACTTGTGTACAAAGCCCTAAACAACTTTGGACCAGGATACCTGAGAGAGTGCCTTCTCCCCTACCAACCTGCCTGGTCACTGAGGTCGTTAGAGGGCCTATGGCCCAATTGGAGTCCACTAGGAGAAGAGCCTTTAGTGTGATGGTCCCTTTTCGTTGGAATTCGCTGCCCCTGGAGGTCAGGTGGTTGCCATCACTGTGCTACTTCTAGTGCCTCCTGAAAACAGTCTTATTCCAGAAAGAATTCCTTGACTGACAGCCAAAGGTTTTATTGGGATTCTGTTTTTGTTAGTTAGTTTTAGTATAATAGTGGTGATTTAATTTTTGCATCTTTTACTATTTAATTTTTTATGTTCACTGCTCAGGAATCTGTTTCAGATATAGAGTGGTATACAAGTTTTGTAAATAAATAAATAATAAATAAATAATTTGGAACCTGAGCTGAACTAGTTCCCTATAGCATGGAAGGGATAGTATTCTCTACACACTCCCCAGACTACTTTTTTATTTATTTATTACATTTTTATACCACCAAATATTCGAAGCTCTCTAGGCAGTTCACTTGAGTTGGGGAGAAGCTAGGCTGATGATTGACAGGTGCAGGCCTGGGGCTTGGCTGCCAAACCCCCTATTCCTGGGCAAATAAGCCAAAGGGCCTGGAATTGTCCATCACCCCAACTTAGGCAGACTAAAATGAGGGGTGGGAACAGTAATAAGATGGGGTGGGTGGGAATGGAAGCACTTTGCCCTACAGGATTGGTGCTGGGATGACATCCCACTCCCTCTTTACAAATGCTTAAAGAAAATCCCAGCAATCTAGGATGATTTCTGATCATTTCATTTTTAAAAATATAAGGAGTGGAGATCATTATAGCAGGAAAGACATTTATTACAAATCTTTTAAACAGCAAGTAGTGAATTGCAAGCTGACATGGCAGTGGAAGTGGGGTGTGTGTGTGTGTGTGTGTGTGTGTTTTAAGAGGAAAATCAGTTTAAATATTCCCAATAAATTATCTGAAGCTTACAGACTGTTTTAAAAAGACATTTTTAATAGATCAACTGAAGCTTAAAGAACCTTTGTTTAATAGCATTAGTACACTCTAGAGTATGGTTTATTGCCCCATTAATATATACCTCTGTTAGCTAAAAGCACTTGGTCACACAGTGAAACCACACACACACAACCTCTCACCACCAATAAACCATGCTCTGTTGCGTTTTGATGCCACAGTGCAGTGACAAAAGCAGTATGCATGGCTTTGTTTACAAAATGTCCCCAGACAACCATTGCTAACTCAGAGAAGCACTTTGTATAAACAGGAAGGAAATGGATTATACATAAAACACAGAAACCTGTGGTTGGACCACATGTGAGGGTGAAGTATTCTCTGTTTGAACTCTATATCATGCACCCAATGCTGACATTCAAAAGTTGTGCAAAACTAAAGCAGACAAATCTCCTCCTCCCATCCCTGAGAAATTAAAGGTCCAATCCCAGGCATGTTTAGACAGAAAAGAAGTCTACAACTCTGAACATTTCCCAACCAGCATAGCTGGCTGGGGAATACTAGGAGTTATAGGATTATGCCCTGCATTAGTATTATTGAACTGTTTTAGTTTCCATTGGACATTTGGCCTGAGGAAGGATCTTCAAATATCACTTTGGTTGGGCAAAATCCTCCAATATCCTGGGGAGGGGGTGGTTTCTGAGAAATGTTATTAGTTTTAGAAAAGTTTCACTTGAGGAAGAACCCCCAAATTAACTTCACGTTTATATTTGCATCATATTTCAGTGGCAACTTTAGCAGAAAAATCAAGCAACACCTTTAGTGTTCCCATATTTATTTATTCACCATATAATATTCCACCTTTACTTCAAAGAGTTGGGCAGCATCATTTTGTCCTGACACCAAGCTATATCTTCCAACCAAAAGAAAGCATTTTCTCTCCCTCCACAATGTTTTACCTTTTCTCCCCAAAAGATCAGGTAGCAGGTGATGTCGAAGGACACTGCTAAGGCCTTGGAGAGTCACTTCTAATTAGAGGATATAATACTGGGCTATATGATGAAAGTACAACATAGTCATAAGGTAATGCCCTATATTTCTACAGAACTAAAGGGCTCAGGTTTGGGGCTGAACAGTGGACTTGCAGCCTCAAATTATATAAAATATTACTGACCTCTAAGTATAAGTGATGGAATTCTTAGGAAAGTAATTTCAATTGCAGTAGTGAATGATTTGGTGTTTGTATTCTGCTGAAATATGGGATCCCAGCAGAGGAAAAGGATAGATTGAAGGTAAAAGCAAAGCCTATTCCGCTATGTAATATTTTAATGAATATTTGGGGAAAGCATATATAAAAAAATCTTTGGCAGAAATAGAATCACGTTTACTTTCCATTTTCTATCAGCCAGGTTTTGCTGTTCTAAGAATAGTTGCGGTGTGCTTTTACTACCTGGGAAAGGTAAATTTCAGTAGGATTTATTATCTGCATGCCAGAAATAGGTTCTTCTTTAGACATATAATGAAATAAAAGACACTTGCCCAAGCCGCTTCAATATATGGAAACAGGTGGACTTCATTCTAAAAAATGCAATGAAGTTTTAAGAGGACTAGAAGTTTGGCCAGTTTTGAGCAACTTATGTGGAATATAAAAATACAAAACGGGGTTCTTTCAAATCACATTTTGATAAGATGATAGAGATCAAAAACAATGGGAGACAGGATTTATTGACTGAAATGATAGGATATCACTGTTGCATTTGAATACAGAAAATATTGCATATTATTAAGAGAAGGGCTTTATGCATTAAGGAAGACCAAGTTTGAAGCCCAAGCAGAACCAGGCAGTTTTTATGTCTCCAAATAGTGTATTTTGATTTAGTTTCACTAAATGCTGCATGAGAAGGGAGGGCATGTGGTTCTAGTGATGGGGGGAAAATCTGTCTGGGCCTGCAAGAGTGCCGGACACGTGAGGCAGATTTTCACCCCACGGCTGCCTTGATGACGAAGCCTGGGCAGGTTTGGGCAGAGCTCCCCTGACCTATGCACGCCCTTTGTCCTTTCCCCCCGTTTGGTAATAGCAGCTGCCTTTACCGCAGCAAGGGGAAATACACAATTTCCAGATACAAAAGAGGGCCAGACTCCTGCAGCTTTAACTGTTGTGATGAAAAGGAAATTTCACCAGGTGCTGCACACATACTAACGACACCTGCTGAAACTCCCTTTTCTATGCAACTGTTAAAGATACAGGAGCCCTGTCCTCCTTTTCATATGGTCACCCTACTTTTAAGAGCTCTTATAACTAATAAGCTAAAAGAGAGGAATTAATTAGAGTTGGTGGGAAAATATACTTCCTATCTTTCTAGCTATCACCCCTCCATGGACTGTTTTAGTGAGCCACCCCACCCCAACTGCTTAAAGTATCCTGGAGGGAGGAATGAAACATCTCCCCTATGAGGGAAGGTTAAAACACCTGGGATTGTTTATCTTGGAAAAAAGGAGGTAAGGGGAGAAATGACAAAGATATACAAAATTATGCATGGTGTGGAGAATGTGGATAGGGAGAACTTTTTCTCCCTCTCATATAATACTAGAACTGGGAGTCATCCCATGAAGCCCATTAGTGGGAGATTCAGGACTGATTCATCACAAAGTGCATAGTTAAATTATGGAATTCACTACCACAAGATGACTACCAATTCATCCAAAGGGGATTAGATAAATTCCTGGAGGAGGAGGCTATCAATGGCTACTGATGGCTATGTGCTACCTCCAGTATCAGAGTCAGTAAGCCTATATTCACCAGTTGCAGGTTAACCTGGTTGGAAGGGTGCTGTTGCACCATGTCCTGCTTGTGGGTTTCTGGACTGGTCAACAGCTGGTTGGCCACTGTGTGAACAGAGTGCTGGATTAGATAGACCCTTGATCTGATCTATCATGACTCTTCCTATGTTCTTAAGTTAGTATTCTTCCTCAAATCCCCCTTGTAGCATTGTGTGTGTGTATGGGAGAGAGAGAGAGGGAGGGGGAGAGAGAGAGGGGGAGAGAGAGAGAAGCCACATACCACTTTTCTTGAAGTTTACTGCATTGTAGCTGTACAGGGTCAGGGCTCACATAAACTCAAACCTTAGCACTACAGGGCAATACCATTATTGCTGTGGAACGTGTAGTCCTCCAGTTGTTGTTGGACAGCAACTCCCATCAGGCCTACTCAACATAGCCAGTGATGTCCAACAACATCTGGAGGACCACATGTTCTTCATCCTTCTGCTAGATAGCTGAGGTTCAGGATTAGGTGACCAAGAAGGAATGTATTTTGCCCTAGAGCTCAGCAGTTCCATTCTTTTATAATATAAAACAATTATATATTGTTTTAACTTGGTTCATGGTTTAATTTGTTTTTAATTGTGCATATTTATTGCTTTATACTGTATGCTTTTATCTGTACACCGCTCTGAGATCTTAATAATATAGGGCGGGATATAAATGTTATAAATAAATAAATAAATAAATATGAGGTGATTTTATAATAATGTATCACTCCCTCAACTGTACATGCATGATTCCTCATGGGCTCCCAATGTGTATTTTAAAACTGGGGGGGGGGGGGACCAGGAAGGGCAGCATCCCATATACTAGATTTCTCAATTTCTAAGTTAAGTACTCTACGCTCAAAGACATTTCCTATCTGCAATATGCTGATGTGTACGTTAGAAAAAAGTCAGTCCTTTTCTCAAATGGCTTCCCCGCAAATAAACAAACCCACTCATTATGGCTTGTTCTTACAAGTAGATATTTGTTGTTGACCTTATTTTCACTTGAAAGTGTGCTGTTGTTATTGAAAGAACAGCACAGTATGGCAGAGACTCAGAGATGAAAATGCATGATAGCAGTAGTTGCTATGAAAGGGAGATGAACATAACCAAAATAAATGCAGCAACTAAGCCTGAAAGGAGGACATTTTTCACAAACTCTTTCAGCCCTGTTGAAAACACCACCACCCCTTTCTCATGATTTCAGGGGTTATAATGAAAGGGTATGAAAGTTTACGTCCATGCAGAAGGAGGGCAATTGGTGATTTGACTGGATGAGATCATCCATGTCACTTACTCTCAGGTGGCTTCATTGGATCTTGGATGTTACATAGCCAAATCTGATTGGCCACATAGCACTGTGATGTTTTGTTATTCATCGCATGCTCCTTGATTAACCACTATAAAACTCATAACAGAACCTCATATCATGGTGGCAGCAGACAGCACAGTTCAGACTCCAAAAAAGATAAATATAAAGTATTTTCAGAACCTATTTTCTCCCGCCCCCTCCACCAAAAGCTTTATTTTCAACGTCAAACTTTAATGGCTGAATATTTAATGGTTGGATTCAGATTTAATGGTTGGATTCAGATTTTAGTGTGAGCAAGAAATGCTGGTGGAAGTGGATTTCCCTGTCCCCTCTTTCCCATAGGAGCTTCTCCAGTCCCCTGAAAATGCTGAAGATCCTGCTGAATGGGTTGTGGTGTAGAGGGGAGAGGGATTCCCAAAACTCATAGGGAGGGACCTTCTGCAAGTGGAGACCTTCCTCTTAGAGAAGGCAGATCCTGAATCCAACCCCTGGTGCATCTCCAACAGCATCCCAGTTCTGGGATTTCCATGCCTCTAACATCCATTGTTTAGTGCCATTTAACAAATGCATAAACGTGAGGTTTTATTTTGGCTTTTCACTTCAGTCATAACCATATCTAAGGCTTGCACTGTGACCAATGCAGCCCGACAAGCCAAGGTAGGAATCTACATTCCTTCATCTAACGCCAAAAGAATGCACTCCACCTCATATATTCCAAATATGGATCCACGTTTTATTTATTTATTTATTACATTTCTATACAGCCCAATAGCTGAAGCTCTCTGGGCGGTTCACAAAAATTAAAATCATAGTAAAACAATCAACAGGTTAAAAGCACAAATACACAATACAATATAAAAAGCACAAAAACACTATTCCATAATACTACTGATGCTTTTCTTCTTGCCACCATGTGTTTTTCATAACCCCATTAAGGAGACAGGATGTCACAACACAGCATTTGGGAAATCATTTCACAGTCAATTAGCCTGGCTTGGCTCTGTGTCATTTTGTGCAATGTTTTCTTTCTTAAGTAAGTTACTTTATCCTTCTGTCTCACTTCCCCCAAATTATATGCGATGGAAAGGTGGGTGAATTTTTCATTCTGATTTTGGTTTTTGCCTTTTATCTGTAGTGCTGTCAAAAAAGTTTTTGGAAGTTTGACTTCCTTTTCTTGCGTTTCTGCCACCAAAGTGTTATTGCACCAACAATAAGGTTAAGCTCAAGAACACTGGAAACTCACCAGTTTCTTCCTTTCTTTTTCATGTATTCCACTCTCATTTTGCACACAGCTGAATTTAACCCATTACCAGCTGCTTTGTATTCCCTTGCATCCCACTTTATTGCTGCTTGACGTGACTCATAGAAAGAATGTCTCCTGATAACAGAACTGGGACAGATAAATAATAACCCAGTGAACTGCAAGCACTTCTCCACCTTTACTGGTGTCTTTTGCTTCATGGCAATAGATATTGCAAGAGATAAGGCATCAGAATATTTTCCAATACTCAGGCCGCAATCCTATTATTTCCACACTGAACTCAGAGATTTATGGTCAACCAGTGCAGAGCATATATATTTTAAAAAGACATATGTGACAACTGGCAAAAATGAGTGTACCGGCCAAAATTGTATACAATATTGCATGTTTCAGGAGAAATTGTATCAATAGGTAGAACTAAGTGAGACACACAGGAAGTTAGATGGAAGAGGAAGTCAGGGACACAGACTTTGATTGAAGGAATACTCGCCCAATCAGGAGGTGACACAGCAGTCAGTGACTCAGCACTCTCAGGAGTCAGTCAGGGCTGGAGAGAAGTTAGTTAGAAGCTATGTTTGTTTGAGGCAATAAAAGTTTTATTTTTATATAATACTGCATTCCTCATTTGCAACAAACCTATCTTTGAAACAGAAATGAGCACTAAAAAAGGGGGCAGGCATTTTCATGTAAACGTTACAAAAATGTGATTAAAGTTTGTGACGGACCAATCATAAGGCTGGAATAATGAGAATTTGACAGAAACTAATTGACAGATTTGCCCATTCCTATAGAAAAAGGAACCATATTGAAACAAATCAGACAGACAGCCTTGTGGATGGGCGTGCATAAAAGGCTTAGGGCACAATCCTATTGGGATGGCTGTAAGTCTCTGACTGAGAGACTTCTGGACATTCAATGCAGAGCGGGAGGAGCATTGTAGGCAATCTTCACCTCCATGCTCCTCCCACTCTCTATTTTGGCTAAAACGAGTATTTGACCCATCTAGCTGGGACTCTGTGGAACAGGATGAAAGGAGGTTGGGGTGTTCCAAGGTTGAGGATACATCATTAGCTGGTTTCCCTTCCATGTGCACTGAATGCCCCATTTCCCTCCTCTCTGAGGTTGCCTTGCACCCTTGGAGAGACAGCCAGCACTGTTCTCTCCATGCTGGCTGAAAGGGGGAAGGACCAGGGAGCTTGGATTCCTGGCTCTGACTAACATCCCAGAATCCAAACTATCCTATTCCCTGCTGACTCATGCAGCACGCCAGGCCCCCATCTTGATGGCAGCACATCTGCACAATGAGGCCTCAGTCTCCCATATTGGCGCTCCTTCCTGACATCTGCACAGGAAGGAGCACCAATGCAGAGTTGCCACCGCTGCTGCCGGGCCGAACATAGAGGAGGGAGGAGGAATGGGGCAGCCAGCAATCCTCCCTCTGACCTTTGCATCCACAAATTAAAAAAAAAGAATTTTTAAAAAGGGGGAGAAGCAAGAGGGCAGGTAGAGGGAGGTCAGAGGGAGGAGAGCTGGCTGCCCCATCTCTCCCCCCTTCCTGGTGCTTGGCCCAGTGGTGGACTCCTAACTACCCTGTTCTTCTCCTCCCGTTGTTGTTGTTGTTGTTGTTGTTGTTTTGTTTTTAATCTGTAGATGTGCACCTTTGCATCTACAGATTAAAAATAAAAATAAAGGGGGAAGCAACGGGACAGCCGAAGGGAGGTCAGAGGGAGGAGAGCCATCTGACCCGTTTCTCCCCCCTCCTCGGTGCTTGGCAAGGCAATGGCTGTGGCCTCCTGGCTACCTTGTGCCTCTCCTCCCCCACCTGTTTTATTTATTTAATTATTTATTTACAGGGATCTGCAGCACCCGACTTGGAGCTCCTGGTCCTCCCCCTTCCTTGTCCAGCCCAGCTGATGGTGACCAAGTTGCCATCGGCTCCACAACCAAAAAAGTCGGAGTAAATGCCCGACTTTTGTAAAGTGGAGTTTCCGGGGTTTGCCCCCGGATGGCTTTTGCCATGGTGGCTGCATCACCACTCCAAATCCACCCTGGGGCAAACCCTTCGTCAAGACAAGCCCCAGTTCATCTGGCTACACTGTTCGACAGTAATTATTGCTTTCCATCTTTTCAGCGCTGAATTTTTATTCTATCTTTTCGGCATCCATATCGATTGCCTCCTTTTGTAAAATAAAAAACACACACCAAAGTCTCCTTGGTTGATAAGATTGTTTCTGATCGAAAAACTGAAGCAGACAAAGTTCTAATGTTTTAAGTGTCCCTTTGCTTGCTTCTCTGTACTCCCCCCTCCTCGCCTTTCCCTTATGCTTATTATTAATTCTTTATTCCACTACCAGCTGCAGCCTCTTATGGACTGATATCCAGATGCACCAACAGGTACCAGGTTAATGCTTGTTTATTAGCTGAGTTCCAGCCATCTGCTCCATATGCAACAGCTTGTGCTCTGCACTCCTCCCCAGCAGATCTTGGCATTTCACAGTACAGTACAGAAGCAGCCTTAAAGAGAACATCTTCATTGCAAATGTGTACAAGCACAAAACATTCCTTTTTTCTCCTGTGCAGAACAGGGAAGGAAAAGAACCAAAATGTATTTGCTACTCCAATTTGCTCCATTTGCTCTAAATCCCTTGTATGAAGAAAGCTTTGAACTGGTTCACCACATTTGTTTTATTCTGAACATACTAGCATTAAAGATGAGTTTCCACCTGCCTCTACTGACGTAGTCATTTATCAATTGCATTTAACAAATGCCTTATGCTGCAATAAAGTTACATTTTTTAAAAAATTAAACCAGTGAAGGATGTGAACTAAAATCATCATCCATGTGTGGGAAGAGGTTTTTGTGAATATTTTAAAATCCCCTTTTCTTTCTCTTTATCTCTCTCCTTCCAAGTTCATTTGGACCCAGACAAATTTCACGTAACATTGGTTATGTGTCAGTATCTGAATATCTATGTCTGGCGGGTTCTGCCCCTAGACATACATCTCCTCAGGCTGCACTGCCAAGCCTGTCAAATTACTTTATGTTCTTCTACCCACTCAAATCCCCTTTTAAAGATTGGCGAACTTTCTGGAATAGTATGAGATATGGACCCTGTTTAGACAACACATTAAACCATGATGGTTAAGCATTTTGAGCTAAACATATTGGCTTAGCATTTTGTGTGAACCATGACTTAGTGTGCCTTGTGAACTATTCCTAACCATGGTGGCTACATAACCACAGTTTAAATATGGTCACTGACCATTTTCTGCAAAGGGGTTAGTGGCTGGTTTAGTGTTTTGTCTGAACAGGCCCATTGTGTGGTAGGTTGCACATGGAAGGGGGAAGTCTGTGGGTGCCTTGACATGTGAGTGGAAGTACTTTCTCCTAAGGCAAAGCTGCTATTAGATACACTCCCTTCTGTTTAATTCAGCGGGGCTTGCATGTGATTCTTAATCACATTCATTAACATTTGTCCTCCAAAGAGCTTGGCAGCGTACATGAAGTGTTCTTGTTTTGTCCCCACAATACTGGTGAGGCAAGTTTTATTGAAAGTTAGTAGCATATCCCAGGCCGCTCCAGGATGTGTTACTATGGGAGCTGTGAGACTGAGGAGGCAATGATGTTGAGTCCCTGAGGTTGATACATCTTCACCCCTCAACCTTTCGCTTGAAGCAAAATTCCATGGTAACTCGAGGGCACCCCATGAAGTTCAAAGCAAAAATCAAGACCTCTTCAGTGCAATGATAGGAGGTGGGAGAAGAATGGCGTCAGACCTTTCTTGGTGAGTGACACCACAGATTTTGACCAAGAATGCATGTAGCGACTTCGTAAAGTAATTAAGAGTTCAGGCAGTCTGGCAAAGTGATGGGTTAAGACATTTATCTGCTGAGGGCTCTCTAATGATATTGCTAGCAAAGAGTGAATGTCTTAAGCAAGTGAAACAAGCAAGGTCGTGCCTTCAGACAGCAGTACAAATGAAACCTTTCTAAGTAGTTTGCCCTGCATGTAGCAAAAGTCAAGAGCCAATTTAAATGCGACACTCAGTGCATGGAAAGCAGTTACCTGTGTTCGATGTGGCCCAGCACCATACTTTAAGGGCTCTTAACTGTGCACAGGATGCAATGCATGTAGCATTTGCATGCCAGTGATCCATGGCCCAGATAGAAGCTGTACTGGTATATGTGAAGACATGCATACTGCCCAGCATATGGGTGAAAACCCTTTAAATGTGATGCTGGAGTAGAATCCTGCACAAGTAATTCCTTGTAGCATGCTCCACACTTTGCAGTGCAGTTACTGGACACTTACAGTTTTTCACGGGTCCTTTTGATTATGCTGTCCACCCCCCTCCCGTCTCCTGCTCCTTCTGGTCTTTTTTCCGCAACAAAATAAGACCCAGTAAATCAGTTGCTTTTTGTTTGTTTTTTAAATGAAACTTGCCGCCATTTCCTGCTGTGTGCAGGAAAAGCAGCGTGATAAAAAAAAAAGACCACTGAATGTGTCACACGGTCATTGCTGCTTCCTCTTTCTTCCCCGTGTGAAGGAAGAGGAAGCTGCTCGTCCCTATTGTGGGACAGCAGCAGGAGGCATAGTGAGGGTAGGGAAATGCAATTTTCCCTCTGTCTGATGCCAGTCCTTGTGTAAATCAGCTGTGATTTACTTGCAAACACAGAAAATAATGACTGCTTCCTATACTTATAATGGGGCTCAGAAAGGTAATTCTCTGAACTATTTATTTCTCAGTTTCACCTAAAGCAAAATTCAAGATGCATATGAAGAGTCAAACTCAGACAAATTCTCTAGAAGAATTTGATTTCCAGTGGATTATCAAGCGTCACAGATGGTTTCCATTTCTCTGGGGCGCTCAGGAAAAACAACAACAACTGGGATTTGACAGGATTAAACTTTAGGGTGGTTTTGCAATCCACAAGGCCTTAGTTCAGGAGTTAAAGGGTTAATGGGTGGCTCAGTGACAAGACTCAAGAAACATAGCTTAATGGCCTCCTTCTGTTCTCTCGATTTTCGGAGGGAGGCATCTCTCTGACCATATCTCATTTTCAGCACTTTAATCAATGTTACGGTACAGCTACTCCTGACCTTTCATGCCATATGCCCTGGTGCCACAATGTACTTTATAAGAATAGCTACAATTGGTTCATTAATCACAGGGATCCGCAGAAAGATGGAGCTTTTAAGAAAGGGGCTGTGAAGGAGGTTGGAAGAATGAGGATCACAATATTGATAAATTAGCTAAGTGTAGCAATGCCACATTAAATGATGGTTGCACAACATTGGGGGAAAAGATTCAGATTTTTCCAGGAACCCCGTAACAGAGATAAAGCAAGAGAAGCCACTGAAACTATGTTAACATTTTATGTATATATTAAAAGATTCATATTATTCCTATAACTAAAAATGGGCGAGAAATAGTAAGTCTTGCAATTCCACATGTTTTTTTTAATGCTAAATCTACAGATCATTTAATGTTAAATGTACATTTTCTTACATTCATTATATGGAGTCAGACTATTGATGCATCAAGCCCAATAAAGTGTGCTTTAACTCACAGAAGGCAGAGGCAGGGGTGGGCGAATCTCTCAAGCTCAATTTCACTACTTTCGTTTTGTCCCATTTCTGCATTGGAGTTCATTTTTTTTAGTCCACATGAAAATCCCTACATAGGTATGTGCATTTCACCCCCCCCCAAAAAAAAGTATATGCATTTTTGTATGATCTCTTTTATAAATATACACATTTTTGTGTGCATCATATCCCAAGGGTTGGATTCAGATTTAGTCATGCTTAGAGTACACCCATGAAAATCAATGGAAATTTAACTGAGGCTGGATCTACACTAGCTGTTTTTATCTGTATTGAAGTGCACTGATAACTGTTGGGGCTCATCAGACATTCCATTTACTGGTTTTCTAGTATTATTTGCTGCTTTTTATTCCGCATGATCCAAAATATTGCAACAGATATCATTGTGTGTGCAAGAGGGCTATAACTTTCCCATGATGGGATTGTATCAATATGACATAACGTGCAGATCTGGCCTTAGTCATGGCTAACATAAGTCCTATTCATTCCAGTGGGTTATCTCTAAGTAGGACTTAGACTGGATTTTACTCAAGGTGTTTTTGCATGCACTTATTCAAACATGAACCTTATTGTATTGTATTTTATTTAGTTATTGTGCACTACAAAGTTGGGGGAAAGTCTGCATTTTGATGTCTAACTCCATCCCAGTTCATGTTTAGGTTTGGGAAGTGCAAATTCAGAAAGTTTGCAGTGAAATGTGAACTAAAAAATTTCTCATCCATCCCTAGGCAGGGATATTTTCCAGCCTGCTCCTTGATCCTTTAACCAGTGATGCAGGGATTGAACCTGGGGCTTTCTGCGTATATAGTATGAGCTCCACCATTAAGCTATAGCCTCTGCTTCTCCTCAGTCCCTCTTCTTCCAAATCCCTCAGTTCCCCTTCTTTCTATCAGCTTCACTGTCGGACTTGCAATTGCAAAGGTAATGCAATTGCCATATGAACAGATGAAGCTACCTTGTACCTAGACAGACCATTGATGGAATATTGTCCGTACCAACTGGCAGCAAATGTCTAGGTGTTTCAGATGGGAGCATTTCCCAGCCCTACCTGAAGCAGCCAGAGATTGCACCAAGGCCTGTGCTCTACCATTGAGCTACAGAGCCTCCCAAAGCACATGATATGGTTCAGCTGCTGACTCTTATGAGGTCTGGGCCAGAAGAACACTTGGAGTGGAGACTTCTGGGGAGCAATACATGAAGAAAAGTAGCATATAAGCACAACAGATATCAGCAAAGCTGGGCATAGCTTAAAAACACAAGAGCCCATTCAAAACAGTTCTAAATCTGTAGTGTAGGTATATGTGTAAGGAGCATGTAATGCTATCTCAGTGCCCCAGTGCCCCCAGAGCAATGTCCCACTTAGTCCAGTATTGTCCTCTTTAACTCCTTACCAGCTCTCTGAAATTGCAGGGGAAGGATCTTTTCTAGACCTGTTACTCAAGATGCTTGAACTTAGGTATATGCTTTACATCTGAACTATAGCCACTCCCCATAATGTGGATGTGGGACCTCCAGGAATAAAGCAACAGTACTGCCTTCTGTGGTAGTGTTAGCACAGTTCTTAACCACTAAGTGATTTCCAGGAAGTGGTGGTCATGTCCATGGAGACTAAGGACTTCTTGGTGGTGGCACCACATTTATGAAATTCCTTCCCTCAAGAGTCTGAAATCATTTTGTTTCATTCTGCTGTTGACATGCAGTTATTTCAATTGGTTTTTTTTAGGGCTGTGCACAGACCCCCCAATCCGCTCCGAACCCGATCCGCAAATTCTGGATCAGGCCTGCTCCACCCTGTGTAGATCTGCCTATGGGCCACTCCGCTCCGCTGCGGAGCTCCGACTCCGAATCGGAGCTCTGCAGCATCGCCGCCGCTGCCAGGTAAGGCTCCCTCCCTCCTCCCCCCTTACCTGCATCCGTCACGGTCTGGTGGTTTGAGTCCTCAGGCTCAGTTGAAGCTGCTGCCAAAACACGACAGACTCAGGTAAGACCCTTTCCCCCCTGACCCCTTACTTGGCTCTGCTGCCATCACTGCACAGACTGCAGCTGCTTCTGGCAGCAGCTTCACCTGAGGCTCAAACCAGAAGACCAGGCCGCAGTGAAGCCGCTGCCGGAATGCGACAGATGCAGGTAAGGGGGAGGAGGCAGGGGGCCTTACCTGGACCGCGACAGAGGCAGGTAAGCCCCTGTCCCTCTGCCCCCTTACCTGGCTCTGCCACTATCGCCGCACGGACTGTGGCAGCGCCAGGTAAGCCCCCACTTACCTTTTTTTCAGAGCTCCAGATTGAGGCAAAGGATCCGCTTGGTCTCGATCCTCTTCACCTCGATCCATAGCCCCCCCGACCCGCTTCATCTCCACCTTTGTTGAAGGCGAATCAGGCTGCCTCGTTATTGCTTCTACGCTTCGATGTGAAGCGGAGTACAGTCCTATTTTTTTATGTTTCAGCCACTGTGTTGGTTTTAAAATGTGGAATCTTAAAAATTTGCATTAAAATTAGAACCAAACAAATTTCTCTTCCATTCCTAGGTCAACAAATATTAACTTGGGAGCATGTATACATCATGTCCCATAAATGCCATGAGTACCCATGTCCTCACACAAAATGTCTTCTCGATTATGAAGTCATTTAAAGCCTAGTGCTGAAAAATTTGTCTTGCCAGATTGAGCCTACTGCACCTGTTCATTTCAAGTTAGTTTCATATGGCTAGGCTGTACCATTACAGCTTAATGTACATATGTAGGGGTGGGGGGGATCACATTTGAAAAGTATATTTCAAAACAAAATGGATACACCTTCATTTTGAAATAAATATAAGCCAAATATCTACGATGAGGTTGAACAATGTGAGGAAATTGATTTCTCCTATGATTTCTAGGCATCATATGGTCATATGCAACTGTTGCATTAATAATAACTTGATGCTGTTTTAATTGGGGAGGCAATCCCATCAAATCATTAAAAAACGATTTTAAAATTGTTCAAACAAGAACGTTTTCTTGCAAATGCCTCTGCCTTGACATTATACAATGCTTTTTGAATGTCACTGGTTTCTTTCTTTTCTTTTTTCTCTTTGCTAAGGTGACTCTTTTCCTATCAATATTCTTGTCATGTTATTCTAGACAGACTTCATAAAAGTCCAGGCATTTGCCTTTCAGGTGTACTAACGTCTTCTCTCATAAAGGCAGAATTTAGGGCTGATTCATATGTGCATTGCTTAGTATCTCATCTCTTGATGAGTAATCAATAGGGTTTGGGCTTCATCTGAAGCAGAATGAGGTGGTAAGACCCTCAGGTAGTGCAGTAGATTATTCCACTTATGACTGCAGGTGGGAATGCTATTTTGAATGCTATCTCTCTCTCTCTCTCTCTCTCTCTCTCTCTCTCTCACACACACACACACACACACACAGAGAGAGAGAGAGAGAGAGAGAGAGAGAGAGAGAGAGAGAGAGAGAGAGAGAGGAAAACAAATGTTATAGCAATAAGCAGCAGTGATTAACAAAGACACCACATGGATTATAGAGGATGCCATTTTAAAATGTTCCCTGCTCACGTAAAAAAATAAGTCTATCCAAAAAGAAAACTAGGTTGCCAGTCATGGGGTTTTTTATGTAGTGGAGCATTCAGAAATGTAGGAATCACCCACTCAGTTGCAATGTGAAATGGTGCAATCCCTTAGAGCACCTCATGAGTCTATCATTTCATTTTCATTTTACAGTGAGATATTCAGTGACATGCAACTGAATATGTAAACTGTTTCGATTTAAAAATAATGGGTACAGTCTAGCAAAAGTGAGTTATGACTCTTGCCTTGCTTATACACTACTGGAGTTGTTTGGTTGCTGTTACTTCTGTGGCTGTTCTTACCCAATTCACTACACCAGGCCTTGACTAGTTGTGATCAAGTTGTGATCTCTCAGTATTTTAACACTTAATTTTAACTTAAATTTAAATTTTACTGTTCTAACTCTGTATTTTGATCTTATATCAATTTTGCTGCGTGGTTTTTATCCTGGTTGTGCTTTTTATACTGTATTTTGTATTTGTGCTTTTAACCTGTTGGTTGTTTTATTATGGTTTTAATTTTTGTGAACCGCCCAGAGAGCTTCGGCTATTGGGCGGTATAAAAATGTAATAAATAAAAAATGTAATAAATAAATAAATATAAATAAATAAATATCAACCAAGCCAAATGCAACACACTAACCAAGTATGGCAGAACACCACCCTTCTGGGATTTGTTAGACAGACTGGTTTTGTTGCCTGCCTGGCAAGGTGGCAGGCCCAGAAATACAGAGCTGGTAGATTGTGCTTGTCTTGGTGGGACATACATTTTGCAGACATGATCTACATCTTCGCAAATGTGGTAAAAGCAGAATGTGAAGTTATGTACCATACTAGCAACACTCACCCCTTTCGGAAGTGTTTTGTTAGCATGCTAACCAGCTATGTGATCTAACCAAATTGTGTGAAGGGGTCCACATGCTGAAAGGGACTGTAGGGCTATACCACAGGTACTGCCCTTGAGGTCATGCAGCTCCCCACTTCCCAACATCCAAGCATCAAGGATGGATATCTGAGAAGGGGAAGCCTACACTTGTAGACCCTACTAGGCATCAATGGGATCAGGGATTCTAGCTCCCATGGAATCTCCACTGGCTCAGGTGTCCAAGCTCATGTACAATGTGTGAGTAGCAGGGGAAGGGGGGGGGGGCAGAGAGCCTCTCAGTCACTCTTTTGAGTTCAGTTGGTGATTTCAAATTCAGAACATCTCACACAATGGTATGCTGTTTTCCATCATCTCATGGTTCTGACCTGCAGGAAATTGAAGTGGTCATTGGTAAACCAGACTAATACAAGAATTGTTCAGCACAGAGATCAAACAGTTTGCTTTTCTCCTTTCCAGTGAGCCTGGAACACCAGAACTGGAATGGTAACTAGAAACAATGGAGGACATTTACACTTCTCATGGGTGACCACTGAATTATCCATTTGTTTGCAAACTTGGAAACAAGGAGGACATGTACAGTGTTCAATGGGAATATGCTTAACTCTTGCACTGGGCACTACTGTTCATTGCAACACATCTTGCTCCTCAGCCACATTTCATTATTTGCTCATGTTCCCAGATGCTTTTTCCCTGTGCACTTGCAAAAAAAGCATCCAGGGGTATGCGTTCCAAGGAGAAAACAACCATGTCGGAAGGCTTATGCATCATCCCTCATGGACACTCGGCGACAAACACAGCATGTGCAATCCTGCGTTGGCTGCTGAATATGTTGTTTTACCCTGTGGTGTTATTGGAAAGCAAAAGGGTATGGCATGTAAGCATTTAACTTGGGGGCAGCCATTGAGACAGACTGTTAATTTCACACGTGTGACGTTTAGGATTTTTCTTTTTTTAAGTGTAGTGCTTTGCTAAATATAACACTAAACAAGGTTCCCTACTGAGACAACACCGTGCCACAGGGGAATACTGTTTGCCCACACTGATCTTGAAGTGTGTTTGATCTATGCATGAACACAAGCACTACATTTGGCACTTGCAGAAATCCCTCTTGACATCTACAGGAGAGCAGCAAGGGAAATAATTTTGCTGTATACCTCCAAGGTCCTTAGAGTTGGGCCATTTTTGCAGTATAGATTGAATGCTGCGGATTTCATGATGAAAGCTGGAAGCTCTAGATCTTCTTTTAAGGGCCCTATCATTGCTGAGAACACACACGGACCACCTGTTTCTTTATACCACAAAGTATTAAACTGTCTTATTGTTGGTGGTTAGTATTTGAAATTCATCTGAAAATTAAATTACAATCAATTCCCCCCTCCTCTTTCTACATGTTCAATTCAATCTAAGAAAAAACGATGATTTGTTCTGAAAAAGAAGGAGAAGACAAATCCCCCTTCAGCCTAGAGGCATGCTTGTTTACCGGCCTGATTAGTGGTGTATTAGCTCTGCTGTATTATTGGCCTATGGTCACGTCTCTCAAATCCCAACTAAGTGTGATCTGGTTGGTTCCATTTCTTGAACACCCGTCTCCAGCAAATGCATTGCTGCTCTCATTGCGATGAATGTCTTTATGAAGCAGTAAACAGTTTTAAAATATAATTTCTTTTATTCTTGCGCCTTGGTGTGAAAGAATTGATTATTTTTTCAAAAAAACATATCTTTCAAAGTGCCATCAAGCTGTCAGCAGGCTTTTTAAAACAACAACAACAACACACAAACTCAATGAATCACAGGGAGGTGGGGGCAGTTTTCTAACTTTGGCACCTAAAATTAGGCACTGAGGCTGACAGTAGAAATCGCTTACCACATTGTTGCCAGAGCTGGACAGCAGTACTAGAAATTCATGTCTTTGAAATTCATATTAAAGGAACAATGTAATTGTATCTCACGTCTGTAATAGGAAAAGAAAATGTATGGGTTTTCTGCATGGAATTACTTTGGTGTGTTTTTTATGTACTTGGTGGGTAATGCAAGAAATAAGACCAATCCCTATGTGACGATAAAGACAAGCCACAGAAGCCTGGAGTTTAGCAGGGCATTTAAGCAGATTTTAGGCCCTCTTTGCTCACTGAACATACGAAGCTTAGTTTGGTGAGGAAAGTCCTTCTTGAAAGCCAGTTGGCAACACAGTGTACATTTCCCTCATTCTGCAATGTTTCAGCTTGTGTCGGGAGGATGGCATGGGTCCAGCCCAGTTGGCAATATAGTGTACATTTCTGCAATGTTTCAGCATGGGTCCAGGCCTTTCTGCCTTAGAGAACAGGGATCACTACAACAGCCTGCATTACCTAATTCAGCTACATAGGCTGAGACAGCAGGTTAGGCCAAGAAAGAACGGCTATTACGGATGCAAAGCATAGATTTAGGTTGGTCATACACCAAGAGTAGTCACTGGGCACAGAAAGCACTTGCCTTATTCAGCTGAAAACAAAGTATAAAGGGGACTTTATGCTTGGTTATTATCCTTTTCAGTTTCTCGGTTTCTAATTTTTCCATTCTTAAATTTCCAATCCTAAATTTGCTTGATTTTGAACTTTGATAGTTTCTCTAATCTTCATGACAAAGTTCAATGTGCCACGAACACTGAAGACCTCTTTGGGAGTTCATTATTCCATGTTAAATGAATGTGTGAGGAGAGGAGTGCGCCAGGTCTGCTCCCGCTATTATCGCATCTATCACTTTGGATGTGTGGAAAGCAAGGGTCTGAATAGAACAGCCTCTTCTTATCCTCCCAGTATTTTAACAGTTTAACATTGTCTTTTAACCTTGCTGTTTAAAATCTGTATTTTAAGTCTGTATCTATTGCTGCTCAGTTTTACCCTGCTTGTACTTTTATACAGTATTTTTTATTTATTTATTTATTTATTTATTTATTTATTTATTACATTTATATACCGCCCCCCAGCCGAAGCTCTCTGGGTGGTTTACAACAATTAAAGATAGTAAACATTAAAAGTACACAAATTTTTTAAAAAACATAAAAACAGTATAAAAACAACAACAGTATCCATTTAAAACAACAATTCTGGGGTCCATTAAAAACAAACTTAACATTATTAAATGCTGCTTAAAATGCCTGGGAGAAGAGAAAGGTCTTGACCTGGCGCCGAAAAGATAACAATGTTGGCGCCAGGTGAGCCTTATTGGGAAGATCATTCCACAGTCGGGGGGCAACCACTGAGAAGGCCCTCTCCCTTGTTGCCATCCTCCGAGCTTCCCTCGGAGTAGGCACTAGGAGGAGGACCTTAGATGTTGAGCGCAGTGTACGGGTAGGTTCATGTCGGGAGAGGTGTTCCATCAGGTATTGTGGTCCCAAGCCATGTATTGTGCCTTATACTGTATTGTGCCTTTATACTGTTGTATGTTTTACACTTTGATTTATGTCTGATGGTGTTAACTTTTGTGAACCACCCACAGGTTCAGCTACTGGGTGGTATAGAAATGCAATAAATAAATAAATAAATAAATAAATAAATAAATAAAGTATCTGCAGAGGCTCTACAGCCTATCCAGGACCCTGAAAAATCAGCGTTGTCCCATTAGACAGAGAAAGATAAAGAGAGAGAGAGAGAGAGAGAGAGAGAGAGAGAGAGAGAGAGAGAGAGAGAGAGAACGAGTTTTCTGGTATTGATTATTTCTCAGTTTTAAGAGTGACGGCACTAAATTTTAAATTCTGAGCCCAGCAACGTCCACCAAGGAATACAGGTAGAGATATTACATTATTAAATGACAAACGTGCTGATTTAATGACTGCCAAGCAATCAATAAATTACTCAGCCATTTGACACAAATTTATGCTTGTTTGCACTGATGGAAATGCTCTTTTCATATGCCACTATTTGTAACCAAAATGTGAGATCTTGGTGGGTGTCTAATTAAGTTCTAGTGAGAGCCAAATGAAGCTCATATAGACTGTGAGTGGACAATTCATATGTTTTGGCCAAAAACTCTCATGATCCCTCACCACTGGCTGTGCTGGCTAAGGCTGATGGGAATTGTAGGCAAAAACATTTGGAGGGCCACAGATTGTTCACCATTGATGTAAACCTTGTTGGGGTAGGTTTGATAAATTGGTACTCTCTAGGACTCTGCAAAGTGGGTCTTCTCCACCTGGAAATCTGAGCCAGAGCTCAGTTGAGATTTTCTGCCCCGATTTTGGAGCGGCTCCCCTTACTGCACCCCATTGGATTACCCGTTGGAGAACCACTCATTTTGGGATAACCATTCATCAATGGAAATTAATCAAATGTTTATATCTCCCACATTTTTAAAGGTAAAGAGATGACACTTGGCACAGTGATAGGTCATAATGATTGCTTTAGCCATGCCAAGTTTGCAGCATCATCTATTCATGATTGAATTTTTAGGAAAATTTAGTTTCCTCCCCTCAAACCATTATTCTTGTTAAACAGACAAACAGACACACACACACCACATCAATCCACCGCTGCACTTTTATGGAGGGAGCTCTTATCCTTTACTCTGCTGATGCAGAGCTCCACTGCTGCTGGTAGAAGTCTCTACTCCAGCCTTCTCCAACCTGGTGCCCTCCAGATCTATTGGATGGACCCCCCCCCACCCTGCACTGGAAGCTCAGCCAGCCAACAGGAGTAATAGTTTAACTGAAATAAAGAGCTTGCCTGTGCCTGACTCAGCCCAGCAGCATTTTCACACTGTGGAAATGTGGATGATTGACTTCTATGAATCCAAACAGAAATGTGCTCCCTCTCCCCACCACCATCCAGAATCAGCAGCCAGTTACTGTTTCCCACTCCCCTAAACACGGCGATTGGAGGAGAACATGGTCATGGACAGCGCTGTGGCTATTCCTAATTGCTTAGTCACAGATGTCAATATCAAAGTTACTCTTTACCACACTTAGCATCTTCCAAATATGGAGAAATTCAATTTACACACACACACACACACACACATAATTTCAGAGACTTTAGGAGCTCTGATTGTGCATGTTTCCGCTCTGATATTAATCAATGGGTTTGGAAGCAGCCAATCTCTGCTCTGGAAGATTGAATGCTCTGCAGATGTTCGCAGTTACCAGATAATTCTGGGGCGGAGAGCACACCCCTACTACTCTCCCCACATTACCTATTTATAAACATCCCTCATCTTCTTTTAATTTTACATCCTTATTAAATTATTAATAAATCCAACTATTATTAACTTAGATATCTACAAGTTTTCCAAGCATTAATAGAAGACATTATTGGTGGTTTGCGACAGTATCTAAAAAGGGCCTTTCTTGAGTTGACTCCATCAAACATTATAGCTTTTAATGTGAGTGTCAAGTGCCCATGGAACAAGAAACCCACTTTGCGGTCTTTTGAGCCCTAATTTCTCCCTCTACAGGAGAATGGGCCTGTTCAAATGGTTAGGTTGCTAACCCTTTGGCAGCAATGGTTAGTGAGTATGTTTAAATGGTGGTTATGGAGCCACTGTGGTTAGCAATGGTGCACACGGCACGCTAAGCCATGGTTCACATGACAAGTTAAGCCATAATATTTAGCTCAAAATGCTTAAACACGGTGGCTTTAGCGTGCCATCTGAACAGGGTCAATATCACATCAATAGTTAACAATGAACAGGGATATTATTTTTTTTACTGTTGGAAGCCACTCTAACTAGTGTGAAAGCACTAAAAGGGAGAGTTATAGATTTCTATATGAATCAGTATATAGGTAGCATGTATTTGGATGGAATTTAAGTATGACATGGGGCGGGGGGAGAGTATCCTGTCTGTTAAAGAGGCAGTGCAATAGCAAGGTTGTGCAAATGTCCTGGTGAAAGAAAAGAAAGCCTGTGGAAATGGAAATAAGCTCCTCATTGTGAGATCCACTCAAGAGCTCAGAACCCACCTCTGGATCATGAACCATGTCTGATAATCACTTTATCAAAGCATAAAATGTTTTTGTGTGTGTGTGTGTGATAGTATAACATATGATCAGTGTTTGTTTCACTGGTATGATTATACAGAGCCCCATAGAAAACAGAGGCAAACGAAACTATTTATACCACATGGGACTCTGCTATTATGAGCTACTCAGGCAATTACTGTAGTCACCTGTCCTGACTTGCTGTTGTCAAACAAACAGGGCAACTTCAAGCTGAATCTTTGTCTGCTTTTCCGTATTCATCGTCCCTTTTTAATAAAACCTACAACTGGGGAAATCATCCAGCAGGTTCTTTTGAGCCTCTCCTAGCTAGTTCTGCTAAGCCTTCACATTGTGTTTGTTTGCCAAATAGATGCTATTCACTCCAATGGGAGACCTGCTGCCTGCGGTGATAGAAATGTAAATGGGGAGGCCATCGAAAGCCTGAATGGATTTGTGGCACATTAGCTGAGATATGAAAGAGCCAATTAAAATGGTCTAGGGGTGTGGGGGGGGGGGGAGGGCGGGGAGGCCAGCGACAATTATGAAATTGATTCTGATAATTGTCTGAATCTTGTTTGTTTGTTTGGAGCTGGAATCAAAGCGGCTGCATTGCAAGAAAGGGCAGGAAGTACTAGAGAAAAGGGAAGTGAAAAGTCAGTATTATGGAAAAGCCATGAATTAACTCTCTGTTGTCATAGTTTGGTCAGGAACAACAGGACCTTGAAAAAGCCAGTGGCTTGTCATACATAAGCTTCTCCCACTCCTGGATTAACCCTTTAGGACAATCTCACAGTCACACCTGCATTTTCAATGTGGGATGGCTACGTTAAGTTACGGCATGAATGTTACACCTTGCATGGGTGAAACATGATGATTGTGTCTATGGGTACAAGCTACAACGCGATGGTTGTGGAGGAGAGGGCGAGATCATTTATAATTAGTGCTGTGATGAAAATTTCTCACCCCAAAATTTGGACTATTCTCTTTCAGTTTGATAGAAAAGATTTATTTATTTAATTTTTAAAAGAAGAAATTCAAAGAAGAAGAAATTTTGGAGAAATTCTCATGGATTTTGTTCAGGGTTCTTCTTCTTTCGTTATTTATGGGATAACTCAGTAGTGTGTGAGAGTGTCCTGTCTTTCATTGTACAGTCATCTCTCTGACAACCTGCAGCCTCCTTGGCTTCCTGCACTTCCTGCCCAGGGGATGATATTATGAGTTATTCTTCCCATAGGGCCTTTTCAGCTCAGGAAGTGCAGGCAGTCTGGGAAACTATAGAGCAATAGTGAGATGTATAATAGGAAAAACATATATATATATAGAC
Organism: Elgaria multicarinata webbii; assembly: GCF_023053635.1. Taxonomy (NCBI): domain Eukaryota; kingdom Metazoa; phylum Chordata; class Lepidosauria; order Squamata; family Anguidae; genus Elgaria; species Elgaria multicarinata. Next base: position 20,157,743 of record NC_086177.1, read on the forward strand.
AGTAGCCTTAGCCACCTGACAGTGATTAGTTATGGTCAAAACCACCACCAACACACATTCTTTGCCCTGAGAATGAGGCAAAAAATGGAAGCCCCATTCTTGGGGAAAGAAAACTTTCAGGGAACTCCTGAGATTTTTCTTTTCTTACTACGTAGAAATAAAAGGGCACTTTCCAGATATTCTCTATATTTTCTTCACAATTATTTTTTGTGATGGCTGCATTTCCTCACCTCAATTCTTTGGAGTTATGGTAGGAATATGAGGCATTGTGGAGGATGCAAAATAGGGGCCAGGCTGCCACCACAGTTGATGCTGTTGCCAGTCACTTTTTGGGGGGTTTTGCAATGCAAAAAAACCCAAAACCCTCTGGGTGGAGGAGAAGCTATTTTATAACCCTTGCCAATGGTGATGCCTACCTATGAGAAATTGTTGGATAATTTATCCTCCACCTGGAGAAATTCAATGAAATTGTCTGTGTGTCCCCCCCCCCAGTTTCTCTACCCACAAATAGGGTGGAGAATTTTGAGAGGCCACTTGTGTACAGCTCTATTTATAATTATAACATCATCAATGTACATTGTGCTTTATGGGGAAACAAAAGCAAAAGTCTCTTCTTCAAGGAGCTTAGGCCTCAGCTAGACCTACCTGGTCTAGCGTAGCGGAGGGGTGAAGGTCTTGCGATATTTTTATCGCGAGATCTCCCCCTCTGTTTACACACAGCGTGTGATGACCTCAGAGGGAGAGGACGTCACGCCCACCAGAAGAGTGCACAAATGCTCATGCACAAAAGGTAAGTTTTTTTTATTTAAAATAATTTTTCCCGCTCCCCCCACTCCTCCCGCAATGGGCACAGGCCTGGCTCCTTGCGAGTAACCTCAAGGAGCCAGGACAAACCATGATGCCCGCACACACATTCCACGGTCTCAGGAGCAGCCCGAGACCATGGGAAAAGCAGGCTCAAAGGCTAGGGCAAAATCCTGGGGCAAAGGAGGGATCATCCTTCCCTGCTTCCGGGATTCCCTGTGTATCATGTGGATGCACAGGGACGATCCCGGGGATTGCTCCAAGATATTGCCCTGTCTAGCCTTAGAATCAATAATAATAATAAAAAAGAAGACAGAGGAAAGCATAATAAAGTGTAACATCAGAGAAGGATGAGGATGTGAACCAAGACCACCAGAACAAGTCTATTAGAGGCTACTGGTCAAGATGGCTACATACAACCACCATTATCAGAAGGAGCATTCCTCTGAATACCAGTCACTGGGAACAACTGAAGGATGCTGTTACCTTCATGTCCTACCACGGGCTTCCCATAGGCTTCTGGTTGGTCACTATGTGAACAGAATCCTGGACCAGATAGGTCTTTGATTTGATCCAGCATGGCTTGTCTTATGTTCTTAACATGGGTTAAATATGATTAAATGCAGTCATGTGTGCTTAAACATCACTTGTTTGGACTTTGCAAAACAAGGTGGGTTTTAAAGAGTTATTTCAAGAAAGAGCGAAGTAGCACAATGTAGGAGTTCAGGGAGCAAGTTCTAGGGATCAGCAGCCTCAAGGGAGAATGGGCAGAATCATCAAGATAGCAAGAGATTTGCAGGCAACTGAGTCTGGTGAGGATGGAGGTGTTCATCATGGGCCAGCAGATATTCTTGTTTTTGTTCTTGATTTGTTATGGACAAGTTAGACTAGGATTTTTTTTTTATTGCGAATATCAACAAAACAGAACAGAAAATACATTGAGACAATGAGGGGGGATACCATACATTATAAGGTAATCGTCATTTTCCATCATATGTACTATTCATTAAAAAAAAGGGGGGGAATTATAGAAAGGTTTCAAGAAAAGCAGACCAGATATCCATATATTTACCCACTTGCAAGTTGTGTCTATATAACACCCGTTCAAATGTTATTAGGAAATATAAGTATTGCTCCTAGAAAAATCCAGCACAATATCAGTCTGTGATCAATTGGTCCATCAGAGCATCTATAGATTCATAAACAAAATGAATTTCATAACTTGTGGGAGAATAACGGATGCCTGCATATTAAGGCAGAGATCAGAGTAAATTATTTATTAGTGCATTCACTGGCTGCAATCCTATACTCCAGGGGTAGGGAATATGTGGCCCTCTGGATGTTGTTGGACTACAACTCCCATTATCCCTAGCTAGCATAGCCAATGGTGTGGGATTATGGGAGTTGCAGGCCACACATTCCCCATCCTTGCTATAACTTATATTCTTGCAGTCAAATCTATCTATCTATCAACTATCTATCTATAGATTTGATTGCAAGAAGATGTTACAGCACAATTCTATCCAGAGAAGTTGGTATATGTATAATCTACTCAGAAGTAAGCTCCTTTGATTTCAATGGCATTTACTCCCAACTAATTGGAAATAGGTTTGCAAACTTAATGTAGGCTGTGGGGTTATGCGAAATCAAATATCTCTCCAGGAACTTTACTGATAAGGCAAATTTGTTACTTTTTGTCTATTGCAGTTGATATATGGGTGTGGGTGTGTAACCTTTTTTTGTAAGCAGAAAACTGCATCCTCTGTATGAAATTGGTATTTATCAATCCACAGATTGCAGAAAGCAAACTTATCAAAATGCCCCGTATATGTTTGCACACCATTATGGCAGGGCTTAGCAAACACCTGGATGTTTACCTTCCCAATTAATTGCATTCTTAACTTTCCTAAATGGACAAAAAGAAAAGAAAATAGCAATTCTACCGCGTGACTCTGTAAAACAAATTGCATCCAGTTGTGAAGATGGTTGGCAGCTAATTAAGTACCGTAGTAAATGGATTTTATCTAATGCATTTATAGCCATTAGGTGTTCTGTGATTACCAGTTTCATTTTTGTGTATTTTCATGTCTTGTAGCTCAATAAATTTCAGCATTGTATCAAAGAGAGAGAGAAAGAGAGAGAGAGAATCTACTTTGCAATAAACTGCCATGCAATACATTTATAATGGCCTTTTAACTATAATCCTTGCAAGTGTTGACTTCTGAATCTTTATTATTATTTTTATTAGTAGCAACTTTAATCAAATTTATTGGTAGAATGAATGTAAAGTTTATTATATATTGAAATAAAATAAAGTGGAATTAAAACCTACAGATATTTCACTACCCTGAGAAATGCCAGTAGCTTGGCTATAGGGGTATCATTTAGGAAGCACACCTGGTGGGGTGTCTCCCTTTTGCTTTTCAGACCACACCTCGTGATCCCTCAGGAGATGTGTCCAGGGCCCAAGCATGGGGTTGGGGAAGGGAATGCTTCATTTAGGCCCTGAGATCAAAGGTGGTCCTGTGAAGATTTGAAGCTTGCAGAAGCAAAGTAAAATCCTCAACCCTTAGAGGTTTGGGTTTTCCTGTTAGGAGGGGTTATCCCTGAGAAGAGTAGCTGCATTTCTCCAGTTAAATTTCATTTCTTCAAGGTTTAAGCAGTACTTTCTATTTTGGGAGGAGATGATATAAAAAGAGAGAAGAGAGCCAAGCAGCAAGAGAGAGCAGAAAAAGACAAGAGCATAAGGAAGTAGCAGGAAGGTGTAGGCTGGAAAAGCCTAGGTGCAGATAGGGTAAAAGTAGTTGTGTTTTTAATTTATTTTTCTTTTAATGCTTTTGTATCACTCAGCTCTATTGACGAAATACCTTTAATTGTTATTCGTTTGTTTTAATTTACTAGCAAATGTTGTGTTAAGCCACACATTGTTAGAGTATCACTCATGCCACATCTACAGCCTAAACCCCACATTATTGGGAATGGGAAAGTAAAAAGAAGCAAGGTGTGACTCTTAAGAAGGCAAGAGATCCTGAAAGAGTCACTCAAGGGTTCCAGGACATGGATGGGACCTTGATAGGCCTGGCTTGGACAGCAAACCCATTACCATGGGGTGAAATTATAGACAATGCTTGTGGAAGGGTATGAAAACTTATTGTCCTCCATCTATGGGGTGTCCAGAGCTTGTGACAGGTTCTAGAAGGTATCAGAAGCAATGTTAGAACAGAACAAACAAAGTTTGGAACAGTGAACTGTCAACCTGGGCCCAGAGACTGCTTATAAAGGAAACACTTAGGCTTGTAGTTTAAGAGAAACAGAGGCATGTACCACCCTATATGGCATTTTTCTCAATAACTGTAAGTCCCAGCTTCCTTAGCTCCTACTCGCATTTCCTATACATAGTCAGGAGGACTCAACAAGGTATGGCCATAGGACGGAGGGACTACGAGCCATAATAACAAGGCACACTGAGATCCTAGGGACAGTGGGAGCCGGCCAGTGCTGCTGAAAGGAATTACCAACCCCTAGGATGCATGCGACTAAATTACTGAGGCCTGTGGTTTCCATTGGATGTAGAAAGATTGGTGCTACATCTTGGGGACAGGGAAAGTAGAGGCTGGTGGCTCCAATTTTAGTGGGACTGTGAATCCATTCTGGGTTTCAGTCAGAATCCACCAGAACACTAAAGGAGTTATCCATGGTGTGGAAACCTATCCCCAAATTAGTTTCAGCACCATGGATAGCTCATGTAGAGTTCTGGCTGGTTCTGACTGAAGCCCCAAATGGATTCTCAGGCATGCCAAAATTGGAGCCACCAGCCTCCACTGCCTGGGAACACAGTCACTAACGTTAAGAGCGGCAATCCTTCAGGACTGTGCTCTAGTTAGGCATCCCGAAGGCACAGATATTTTTATTTTAAAAGGATTAAGTGATAATTCTGGATAACAATTTTTACAAAATATATATATAGCAGAAAATAGCCTAATAACATAAAGTGTGTGGTGTGTGTGTGTGTGTGTGTGTGTGTGTGTGTGTTTTAAGAATTTAGTCTTGATTATAGTTGTTCCCAACATTACCTAGCCATACTGGAGTAGATGGGGTTACAGATGCTGCTATGCAGTTGCATTTTAACCACTTAACTTAGAATTTATGACATTTACATCCTAACTTTCATCCAAAGCATTCAGAGTATCATAAAGGTGGTGCCACACCTGCCACCACTATGTTATCTCCCTAACAATGGTGTGTGGTAGGTTATGGCAATAAATAGTGACTGGCTCAAGGTAATCTACTGATCTTCATAGATCAACCAGAGATCCATCCCCTGACAGCCCCAATCCAAATCACACCCTTTATTAACAGTGATTTATTATTAGCAGGTAATAAACTGACAGCCTGACCCTAACCGTTTTGATGTAGATGTAAATGCTTTTGACTTCCAGGGGACATGCTCGCCAGAAAATCTGCCTAGGATTACATCCTGAGAGTTTAACCTTTGACAGTACTCCAAAGGTAGAGTAAGTTTGGAACAGCATCCAGAGTGCAAAATATGTTTTTTTATATAGAAAAAAATGCAGTGTAGATGGTCTCTTTCCGCCCCCCTGAAGTTAACATTTGTCTCAGAGGAAGCAGACATATAATGACAAAGAGGGCTGCTAAACTATGTGCAGCTGGCAAAGAAAAGAGGTACAGGGAGATCAGCAGAGGATAATGTTGCGTAAGTGCATTTTGGTTTTGGGAAATAATACAGGGAATATATAATTGGTAGATAGGTAGGACAAGGATAGGCTGCTGGGTTCTCTAGCAACTGCAGCTAGGAGCAAAAAAGCTTGCAGCTGCCTATCATTACTATAGACTGGTTATAGTCACATGTGCAGGCTTTCAGGACATTGTTGGGTGTTGTTGTTGTTGTTGTTGTTGTTATTCCTGCACCACATTTCTGCTTAGAAAATAGATTCTCCTCTCTGACTCTTCCCTGCAGCAATGGTTTCAGAATTCTTGCCTGTTCCATTTACAAGAAGCAGAGCAAGAAAGGAGAGGGGTGTTTCTAGAAGCCATGCAGACTTTTCAGAAGGCAGATCAGTTTAAAAAATAATAGTGAAATGGGCCTTCCTTAAGCTAGGGATGCCATTCCTTTGCCACCACCACCACACACCCCTAGTGCTGTACCTGAGCTATTAAATATCCTAGGCTGATCCCACAGAAATTCAGAAGATGGATATTTCTTGCCCTGCAGATAAGCAGCAGGAAACACGTTATTTGCTGAAATTCTGTGTATGCCATCATGCGCACAAGTCTGCTGTGCAATCCAGTTTAAATTTCATTTTTGGTATGAAATTTTAGGGATAGATGAAACTGTCAATTTCAATTTCTCATTTTTTTTTCAGTCTTCAGTTTGGTTCATTAGGAACTTTGAAATCATATTCAGAGAGGTTTCTGTCGAGTGGTTTTCATGAAAATTTGTGCACATTGTTCAGCTGCTGGTCTTCTCTGTGTGTGTGGGGGGGGAGGGCAGGGAGGAAGGCAAGAAATTCTGTGCTGCTGCTGTGTGTAAATTTGTCCTGTAGATTATTACTGGTTTTGTTCCCCACCCTGACCCCTGAAACTGAGAAAAACTTCTTGCCTGAATACTTTAGCCCAATGGCTAGGCAGGCATGGGTGGTGGAAGGAAAGTGGCATGCTGAATTTTTGTAAACATGTGCTCATACATTAATATATGCATTTGCACTAGTGTCAAATACATCCACTCCCCCCTCAGATATATTCACTTTCTAGAGACGCAGGGGAAATGGTTAACTAAACCTCTTGCATTCAGACCTAGTATCTGACACCCTCAGCAAGCTGTCAGAAATCCAGCTCTGTGGCAGCACCGACAGTTGATTCCTAGACCCCTGTTAAAAAAAAGTGAGCAGAATACTGGGACTTGGGATCACCATTTTCATTTCCCAGAATGACCCATAGTCACTATGGTAAGTTAAAATGGCAGCCCTCAGCCACATGGTGCCGGTTACATTTCTATTTCTGCAAAATAGAACAATCATATTAACAACTCCCAATTATGCTGCTTACTACACATACAGCATACTATTTTTTTTCTGATTTCTCCATCCCCAATTTATTTCCCTTGTACCTAAGACCCTATTTATTTATTTATTTATAATATTTATACACCACTCCCCATTGAAAATTTTGGAGCAGTGTACAAGATAAAATGAAAATAATGTCCATGGCTATTAGGGTTGTGGACTGAAAATCCGGGGGTCCGACAGACCTCAGACAAACTTCCAAAATTGCACTGTGGTTAGGGGGCAGTTTTAAAATGGTCGAAAACCTGCGGTGCGGGCTTGGAGTCCTTAATGGATCCATAGTTCCTAAGATTTTTCAGGTGACGTGAGGGCACGTTTCATGCTGATGGATGGCTAACTAAACACATTTCCATATTAGGAAGTTGCCGAGGTGTGAAGGGGGGAGTTTTGAGATTGACATCTGTGGCTAAGCAATAGCCACAGTCTCCTCCCTCCCCGATCTCCAATCACAGTCCTTAGGAGGAGGGATGGCAAATGATATAATCCATTTTCTCTACGCTGGAATTCATTTGTTTGCTAGCTTATGGAGCAAGAAAGAGTCCAAGTTCCACTCCCCATATGCACTATTGCTGTTGGCTGAAAGGACAGATTTAGGGGAAATGGCTCACATTATGAAAATAATGAAAACCATTCCATGTAAATGAGTTGTCCCAGGAAGTGATGATGATTTGCAGGCAGTGTAGATCCATACAGTCTCACAAGACAGTATTAGGCGTGTGTGTTTTATGTTTGTATTTCTGTTTGTATTTTATGTAATGATTTTGTGGTATGTATGTCTATGATGTTTGAAACAATAAAACCATTAAATCAAAAGGATACGGAAAAGAATCTTGGCCAAAGGCTGATCTGTGTACTGCAAGTATGGACACAACTTGGCTGGGTGTAAAGTCAAGAGAAGAAGTGGTGGTGAAAGAAAAGTTTGCTAACATTAGTATATCTCCTATTTTGAAGACAGGACTCAGGTTTATACAGTTAGAAATGTATATATAAAAAACAAAGTTTTTGTATTTATGTTCTTGTCTGACCTCACATAGGGAGAGCACACACACACCCATTTCACCCCATTAGAGCAAACAGTCAGGGAAGGCTGAAGCAGCAGATCTCTATTTTTATAAACGGAAGACACACAACTGTGCATCATCAAAGTAAAGGCTAAAAGGTCCCATGCAGGTGTGTGTGTGTGTGTGTGTGTGTGTGTGTGTGTGTGTTTAGGGTGGGTGGGGTGAGGGAATTATTTTTAAAATATCCCTAAAAATCAAGGGATGATGGGATCTGCTTTAAACTTGGCATAGCTAAATCCCTGCTTAAGAGCTACCAGGGCGCCAAGTTTCATCTCTTTATCTTTAAAAATGATGATGTATGCATTTTTGTTAATTCCCATTGATGCTAATAAAGCGGTTCTCCAAAAAAGGGAGTGGTTTTCCACTGGGTAATCTGATGGTGCAAGGAGAAAGAGCCACCCCGATAATCGGATCAGGGTATCGCCTCATCGGAACGCTGCTCTGAATTTCTGGAAGTAGCAGACCCACTCTGCACACACCTAGCTATACAGTAAGCAAAGAGAATTCCTTTATCATTTTTGTCCCCACCCTCATCAGGTATTAAGAAAAGCACCATAAACAGGTAAGAAAACTACAATGTCCAGAAGTGATTGGAATCTGATCAGTAGAAGCCCATTTCTGAGAATATAAAAGGTACCTCTTTGAATTGGGGCTAAGGAGAGAACCAGTCCTACTACATATTGCCTTTCTGAGGGCCACTTGGGATTGGAAGATTGGCCACTTCTATAGAAGTGGCAAGATAAGAAAAGGAAATAACATGCACTTCCTGTCCCACACTTCTGGGACTTAACCAAAAGTAGGACAATGGACATTTACTTTCTAGTGAGAGGCATATTTTTCTCTGGCATTTGGTCAAACCTGGAGAGATTTGACAGATCCTGGAAGCACTACAAACCTTGCAAAATCTCTTTGAGCTAAGACCCTATCCAGGCAGAAAAAAATGAAAATGCATGGACATGATGATCAACTACTGTGGAGCTTATCATTCATACATCTTTCAACACCTTTCATGGCATTTACTGTGTAATCTGTACAGCACCATGTACATTGATGGTGCTATATAAATAATAATAATAATAATAATAATAATAATAATAATAATAATAATAACTTAAAATTAGCATCTATATCCATCCACTGGCCATCTTCAAAGAAAAGCTGGCACTCCAGCCAAGCCAGACTGGCAAGATCCAATTGATTTTAATATTTAATTAATTTTTGCACTCAGCGTTAAGGTGCAATGATTAAGATGTAATGACCCCGGAGATGTGGCATTATCATCATCCATTTTGTCTATTTACTGTGTTTTGATGTTAAGCAAAGTATGCAGAATGTATTATATCCAAGCCAAAACCAAGATAAATGCTTTGCTCTCTACTAGAGTATTGATCTATGCTGCAATCCAAAATAGCATATGCATAAATATTAGATCCTAAAAAAGTACTCTGTCATTGTACAGGAGAAGCATTTCATTTGCTGCCATAAATTACTCACCTGACAGACTGAAGATGCAGGAATATTTAGTGTGTGTTTATGTGTGTGTACAAAATGTAACTTTTGTCTTGTGCTGGGATTTTATGATAACTTATATTTCCCCTTGATCTTGTTGCAGTGGTGAGCGACAGTAAACTGCCTCTAACATTTCTTTAGCCAATCAGAGGGCCTGATTAGTTGCAGTCTAATTATAGGATAATAAATGGGGAAGTGACAAATTTCCTCTTCCTCATTTATTCCCATAATTAAATGGCAGAGTGTGCATCAATCAAAGAATCTATGTTATTAGGATTCACAAACTTTTTAAAGGAAGGAGCTCACATTTTGCTTTGCTGGCAGGGGACATTCGTCAAGGTTTATAGCCACCTGTCAGATAATCAAAGAGCACTAACTAGCTAATAATGACCTCCAGGTAGGATGGAAAATAATCAGCCAGACATCTTGCTAAGAGATTTCCAGGGACCGGCCATCTCCATGTCAGCAGTACAAATGCATGGCTGTGTGCAGTATTATCTATTAAAGACAGTTAAGATTTAGATCAGGGATCACCACCTGGCTGCTTGGACCAGTTTGATCTGGCCTTAGGAAGCCAGATTCACAGCCTTAGGATCTGGCCTTAGGAAGCTGTGGATTCACAGTTGGCAACAGAATCGGACTCAAAGTGTACTTATCAATGGAACCTTCTCAAACTGGGGAGAGGCAACGAGTGGGGTACCGCAGGGCTCAGTCCTGGGCCCAGTGCTCGTCAACATTTTTATTAATGATTTGGATGAGGAGGTGCAGGGAACGCTGATCAAATTTGCAGATGACACAAAATTGGGTGGGATAGCTAATACCCTGGAAGACAGAAACAAACTTCAAAGTGGTCTTGATAGGCTGGAGTGCTGGGCTGAAAACAACAGAATGAAATTTAATAGGGATAAATGCCAAGTTCTACATTTAGGAAATAGAAACCAAATGCACAGTTACAAGATGGGGGATACCTGGCTCAGCAATACTACAAACGAGAAGGATCTTGGAATTGTTGTAGATCACAAGCTGAATATGAGCCAACAGTGTGATATGGCTGCAAGAAAGGCAAATGCTATTTTGGGCTGCATTAATACAAGTACAGCTTCCAAATCACGTGAGGTACTGGTTCCTCTCTATTCAGCCCTGGTTAGGCCTCATCTAGAGTATTGCGTCCAGTTCTGGGCTCCACAATTCAAGAAGGATGCAGACAAGCTGGAGCGTGTTCAGAGGAGGGCAACCAGGATGATCAGGGGTCTGGAAACAAAGCCCTATGAAGAGAGACTGAAAGAACTGGGCATGTTCAGCCTGGAGAAGAGACAATTGAGGGGAGACATGATAGCACTCTTCAAATACTTAAAAGGTTGTCACACAGAGGAGGGCCAGGATCTCTTCTCCATCATCCCAGAGTGCAGGACACGGAATAACGGGCTCAAGTTAAAGGAAGCCAGATTCCAGCTGGACATCAGGAAAAACTTCCTGACTGTTAGAGCAGTACAAGAATGGAATCAGTTACCTAGGGAGGTGGTGGGCTCTCCCACACTAGAGGCCTTCAAGAGGCAGCTGGACAACCATCTGTAGCGTATGCTTTAGGGTGGATTCCTGCATTGAGCAGGGGGTTGGACTCGATGGCCTTGTAGCCCCCTTCAACTCTGCTATTCTGTGATTCTATGAAGCCCTGCCAAACTTTCATCAAGCAGTGGCATCAGTGCATCCATGGATACCTTCACCAAGGTCTTGTGACTCTTCCATTTTATATATCTATATAAATAAAAGGAAATGTTCATCTCTGTGGCCTCAATGGCCTCAAACACCATATATCCAATTTTTATGAAACTTTTAGGATTCTACCTCTATCTGGAGAATTTTCAAGATAGTGAAAATTTTGACTGCCATCTTGAACCAAAAAGGATGGCAAATCATTTTTTTAAAAAAAATTCTGCTTCAATATCATTTCATCAATTCCAATCAAACCACATCATGATTCAGCACTGCAATCAGCAGATTTTAATCATACAACACTAATATTTTAGTGTTTTTATACTTTTTAAAAATACTAATAATAATCAAGCACCTTATATAGGGAAGACAAAAAAAAACCCATGTTAAAATATGAAAAAGAAAGTTGTGGGAATGTGGAGTGTGGGAAATAAAGAGGCGGATACAAAAGTTGGGATTTAAATAGGGCCACATTTATTAATAGATCTGCAGAAAGGGTAAACCTAAGCAGGCATCTTCCCTAATCTGGCCTTATGCCATTGTTTTATCGGGTGAGACGTGCAAGGCCTGAGAGTGGCAACACAACATTCACCATCTCCCCGGCTTCCCATTTTGGGGTAGGGAGGCCTTTGGTGTCACGTCCCCTTGTCCCATGGGGGTCTGAGTGGGTGAAACAGGTTGTCCTCAATGGAAACCCTTATCTCCACCAACTGAGCTGTGAGACTCGCAGCTGGGGAGCTTCAGGGATTACCGATCACTGCAACGGTGCCTCTGAATGCTCACCGACCCTAACCCGCTCAAGATGCCCGCACATACCTGCCTATCAGCAAATGTGAACAAATTAATAACACTGCATATTAACCTAATTATTTCTCCCTGCCTGACTTACAGTGTGAAGGAGGCAAAAAACTCATAACTAATGAAAGATTATGAGCAAAAAATGATCTGCGCTTCAAAGAGGAAGAGGGGAGGGGCAAGAGCCAATATATGGACTTGGATTCCCTCTCCCCTCTCCAGTGGTGCCACAGGGAGGCCACCTATGCCATGCCCCCCACCTCTTCTCCACCCCACCCACAATAGCCTCCCCATGCCCAGCCTGTGCCGGACATGGAAGTAAGACATCAAAAGAAAAAAGAACAAGCACAGTTTGAAGCCTGCAATACTAGTAGGCCGAGTTAGACCTGCCCCCTCCCCTCTGATGTGTGGGGGTGTGGAATAGATAACCCCCTCCCTCAAGGGGCCATAGAGGTGGACCATGGCAGGGGCTGTGTCTCGGGGTGCTAGAAGGCATGCCTTCACTCCGACAGGTGTAGGGGGAGGGACAATGTGTCCACATTTGGCAGCTGAGTAAGTTTGCTTGAAGGCTTCTCTGTATCAAACTTAAAGGCAATTCCAATGCATGCGAAGCCAGTTCTGTTCACTAATAATGTGTTTGGGGCAGTTACAAAGTGAAACACCTGGCTTGCAGCCACCTGCCATCTTAAATTCCTTTCCTCAGAATGCCTCTGGGCCCTACATGGGCCCAGCCATTTTGTAATAGCAGCCATGACCTTTTTACAAAATACTACATGCACCTCAAGTCAGCAGCAAGAGCCAATGTTTTCGAGCTGGGGGAGCTATAGTTCAGTGGTGCAATACAGGCTCTCCATGTGGCAGAACCCAGGTTCAATTCACTTCATTCCTAATTAAAAGGATCAAGGTACAGGAAATGAGAACAGCCTCTGCTGAAGACCCTGCAGCCAGCCAGAATACACAATACTGGTAGGGAAGCATGAGAAATTTACTTTGCGTTAGGGACTGTTGTTGTTGTCTAAGAAGAGGGATCAACACAGAGCATTTCCTACCCAACAACTGAGCACATTACTTTGCTTGCTATGCTGTAGAAGGAAGAGCTGAGCAGAAAGCTAATGTGTGGAAGGTAGGGATGCATGAGAAATTCCTTTCAGATCATGTTTTTCAGAATTTATACCTGGTCACACCTTCCAGACCAAACACAGACCCAGATGCACTCTACGTTTCAGGTCTGAACACTTTTGAGTTTGCAAAGTGATTTGTGGACTAAAACTAAATAAATGAAAATGCATTCAACAGCATGCGTATATTTGAAAAATGCACATGAAAAAATGTGTACTTTTGAAAAATGTGCACAAGTCCGGTTTAATCTATGGGAGAAGAATGCGTACATTTCAAACGTGCACAACTGATGCATACCTTTGGGAAAATACACATGAAAATACAAAGGCATTTTAATGCACAAAACTAGGGTGACCATATGGAAAGGAAGACAGGGCTCCTGTATCTTTAACAGTTGCACAGAAAACGGAATTTCAGCAGGTGTCATTTGTATGCATGCAGCACCTGAGGAAGTTCCCTCTTCATCACAACAGTTAAAGCTGCAGGAGCCCTGCCCTCTTTTGTATCTGGTCAAGGTACAGCAGCCCTGTCCTACTTTCCATATGGTCACCCTACACAAGACCAAAAAAAGCTCACAATTTTATACAGAAGGGAGTCGAAATGAGCCCTGAGATGAAAGGCAGAGAATTTCAGTGAGCTCAAGTTTTACCGATATACCTAGGGTGATCAAACGCCTGGATTTGCCCGGACATGGCCGGAAATCCCGCCCCCAAGTGGGATCCGGGGGGAGATTTCAAAATCCCCCCAAATGCCCGGGAAAATCGCAGTCCTGGGGGCCTGCGTCGCTGAGGGGGGAGGAGCTGGGAGACCCGTTCTCCGAGAATGGGCCTCACAGCTCCTGCCCCCCAGCAACGCCCTCTCCTTCTCCTCTGTGCTGACGCATGCACGCCAGCACAGAGGAGGAGCTCTGCATTGCTGGGGGGGAGAGGCTGGGAGACCCGTTCTCCGAGAACGGGCCTCGCAGCCCCCGGCCCCCAGCGATGCCCTCTCCTTCTCCTCTGTGCTGACGCATGCGTGCCAGCACAGAGGAGGAGCTCTGTGTCGCTGGGGGGGAGAGGCTGGGAGAACTGTTCTCCAAGAATGGGCCTCGCATCCCCCGCCCGCCCCAGCAACATCAGAGCAGCAGAAAGTGGAAATCGGCCCTGGGGGGAGGAGCTGGAGGATGCATCCTGGGACTTCCACCTCCCCCCAGGGCCGCAGAGGAGGAGAAGGAGCAGTGGGAGCTCAGCAGCAAAGACAGCGGCAGAATAGAAGAGAAGCAGCAGCAGGGCCAGGCCATGGCAGCAAGAGCACCACAGAGAAGGTGAGGAGGTGGCGCCACTCATGGCTTGCTCTCACCCGGGCCAGCATGGTCTCTTTGATCAGCTATGGTGCGAAGCGTGGCTTGCCTAGGCTTGCTATCTCTCTGCCTGGGCCAACGTGGCCCTGTGTTTCAGCCGTGCAGTGCGTGGCTTGCTTGGACTGATTCTTCCCTACCCAGGTCAGCGCGGCTCTATTATTTGCTGTGCCACTTGTGGCTTTTCCGGGCTACTTCCTCCCTGCCCAAACCAACACAGCTGTTTTTCAGCTGCACCCCACGCGGCTTCCCCAGGCTGCTTCTCCCTGCACAAACCAACACAGCTTTGTTTTTCAGCTGCGCCCGGCGCGGCTTCCCCAGGCTGCTTTCTCCCTGCCCAAACCAACACAGCTCTGTTTTTCAGCTGCGCCCCGTGCGTTTTGCTTAGTGAGAGTATTGCTATTTGACTATGGGTAAGAGGAGGTGGGGCAGGAAGCTCTGGCTAGGGGCTCTCTGTCTTAATTTGAAATGTATCCAATCAATGTTGGTAGTGAAATGTTGGAGTGGCAAACAAATTAAGGGAAACTGCAACTTTTATGGTCCATTCATGTTAAACTTGGGGGATTTGGATTTGCCATACATACATACCTTTCAGCAAGTATGTATGGCAAATTGCATTGCCTTCAGTTCTCCATCTGTAAAATAGGAATCGTTGCAACCTAACTTTTTGATAGAAAAACAAGACTTTTTTTAAAAAAAGTAGTTCATACAATAAAGCAGTAGCAGCTAAGGGTGTGAGCTGTGAACCAAAAGGATTACTTCAGGTCTTGTTGCAGCTATGAGTTCATTAAGTATTTATTCACTTATTCACTTCAGCCCCACCTCCTCAATGTGGGAAGAATACTAATCTACCTCAAAGGCTTGTTGCAAGAATTGAAAAGATATCTGTGAATAGTCAAATACAATGCAAATGCTAAGTTATTATTGTTTAGTATTTGGTATCTGTGTGTGAGTGTATTTAGGTGATGGGCAAATGGAGTGCATGGTTGTTTGTTTATGAATGGATGTGTGTGCGTGTGTTTTGGGGTGGGTGATCCTGAGAGAGTGTGCATGTTTGTGTGTGTAATGGCAGTATGTGTATTTATGTGATGGGTGAATTGGGTGCATATGAATGTGCTTAAAAGCAAGGCTGATACATGGCCATGTTTGGGTGGGCACGCCCCCTTGGGGGCTGGACACGTTGGTGGACACGCCCCTTTGGGGGCTGGACATGTTGGTGGGCTTGCCCCCTTGGGGGGCGGCCATGTTGTCCTTTTTGGTTTCCAAAATATGGTCACCCTAGATATACCCACCCTTAAACCGTTAGTCTAACTTAGTGTAAGAGAGCTTCCTAAATTATACAGATCTGTTTATAATACTGTGTCAGTGTGTCTGTCCTCTAACAACATGATTATACCTCTCAGCCACTTTTGAGATGGTCAGTTTGTGAGGCAATACTTCCAATCCACATATTGCTATCTAGACAGTAGAGTGGCCTCCAAGCAGTTGGTGAACTTTGGTTTAGATCAGAATTTATATCAGTTAGGGTTGGGGGAGAAATATATTCAGTTTGCATTTATGCGAGCTTGCTTAATTTCACATTTTCAAATCACTGTGCAAATTGAAGTTCGGTAATCCTTTGATATTTGTACTTCTCTGAATTTTGCAATGGAGTTCTCCATTCAAAGAATGCATTAAAATATATATTCAGGAAGATAACGGTCAAAAATGTATTTATTATATAAGGAAGTTGCTTGCATAAAATATTTGTATTTTATGCATGTACTGTATGTCAGGCAACATTGCATATAATATTGCAGTAGGATAAATGTGCACTAAAATGCTTATGCATTTTCATGTGAACATTTTAAAACAACAACAATAACCCTCAAAGCTTTGGATGAACCAAATTTAAGATTGGAAAAATTCTCAAAGTTTTAGATGATTGGGGGGAAAATGGGAAAAGAATGGAAACTGAATTTTACAGAATTTTATTCACATTTGTATCAGTAATTCAGAGCTCCATCACACCTACTTTTTTTTCTTGGTATACACCTGCAATTTTGACCTCCGTTTCTGTAGCAGGGCAAGTGCTGGTCCCTTTCACCATCACAGCTATACCGTGGGATTCTCTTTTCATTTGTTTGCTCTCCCATTATTGCACCCTTCCTCCTCTACTTCATTGGTTCTTGTGGGGTGATGGACGTGGGAGCTTCCCCCTCCCCTTGTTCTAAGTGGGTTTGAGCCCTGGCATTTTTCCTTTGAAGAATGAAGGCCTGGAGAAAGCCAAAGGAGAAGCCATGGCACAAATGGGGGCGGGGAGAGAGATCACAAAGATAATCTGAGCATATTTGGCACCCCAAGGATCTTTCCCTGTCTGGTCCAAGAAAACACTTCTGTTATTTAAGGGCGGAGGCAGGCGATTGTAAAAAAAGATTCATGTTTTATTGGTGGATGGATGACAGCCTGATTCCCCCCACCCCATGAAAAATAAATAAAAAGCTGGTGTTTCTTGCTGTTCTTTACCAGTCATTCCAAGCTGCCTTTGCAAGCCCCATGGTTAAGGGCGTGTATACGTGTGTGTGTGTGTGTGTGTGTGTGTGTGTGTGTGTGTGTGTGTGTATGCAGGTGACAGTTTTGAGACATTTCGGGGTCTCTCCCCACAAAGGTGCTTCCTGTCAAGGGCCCAGCACATGCTGCACACCACCAATGGACATGGCCCCTTTTGGCAGCACCAAACCTTGCGGCGGCGGCCGCCTCTTCTCCTAGGTTGCCGCACATAAACACTTGCCTCAAGTCCCGTCCGGAGAAGCTGCTTGCAATGATGCCTCTGCTTTCAATCTCCCTCCCTCTCCTCTCCCCTATACCCAGTCTTCAAAATTCCCTGAGCAATTTGCAACACACATACATGAACGTTAAAACACATCTCTCTTTTCTGGCAGCAAAGATCTGGTGCTACCATAGGGGAAAGGAGGGCCCCCCAAATTAAAATATTTACAAAACACATGAAGCAAAGAGCAGGAGGACAGCTGAGGGTGAAGGGCTGCTGAACCCTTAATAAGCCTGTCCAGTGTAATGACCGGATCAACTCACTTCCAAAAAGGAGAGAAAAGAAAGAAAAGGCTTAAATGCACCCGCACCCAGCAACCAATCAGGTAGCCAGGTCAAAAACTTGGTGGGAAAGTAGGAAGGAAAGACTCAGAGAAGATGGGTTGGAAGAGGGCACCTGGAGAGGGAACCCCGTGTGCTGGAGGAGGAGAACTGCCCAACCCTCCCTTTTCGTCAGCAAGACTACATTAGCACACGCCCCAACAAAGGAAAAAGCAAGATAATCCAGACTTTCTGTGCACCAAAATACACCGCAACAAGGGGGGGAAGGGGCGAGATGAGTGCAGGATAGGGATGATGTCATATGAGTACCATGCTGATAATCTACATACCAGGCATGGTGAGTGTGTGATAAATTGCTGGTGTGATGGAGCTAACAGTGTGTATGTACCAGTGTAACGCAACCTATAAGAAGTTGGTGTTAGGTGAGGAGACATTAATGGTACAGTCCAGGGTGAGTGTAAAGCCATCAACGCAAAATTGCAAAAACTCCAAACAAATGTTTAGGATTTAAATTGATTAAACAAATAAACTTAAT
This sequence comes from Elgaria multicarinata webbii, assembly GCF_023053635.1. Lineage (NCBI taxonomy): Eukaryota > Metazoa > Chordata > Lepidosauria > Squamata > Anguidae > Elgaria > Elgaria multicarinata. Next base: position 20,175,788 of record NC_086177.1, read on the forward strand.
ATATAACTTTTAAAGTTTCAGTCTTGCACTCATGGGCTAGAAAACTGAAAATACTAATAGATTTACTTATTAATTACTAATTAGTTAAAATACTAACTATTGACATTTTATCTAGGCTCGAAATGACAATGATAATTTTGAAGTAGTTCCTCTCACATCAAAATAAGTTGTTTTGATTCATCCCGTTTTGGGTGAAATAGTGAAAACAAATAAAATGACTTGAAAAAACCCAAAGATGCTTCAATTCAAAGCAGACCCAAGATGCCCTACACTTTCTTTTTGAAGGGGGAGAATGGAATCAGAAATTAACAGTGAAATAATATCCATGTCTAATCAGAAGTAAGCCCCATTGAGTTCAATGGGATTTCCTCCCAAGCAAATCTGTCTTTGAATCAACAACATAAAAATGACAGGGGCAGTCATTTCATGAAACCATTCTCCTCAAATGTCTGGGTCAAGTTACTGAATTTTTAGTTGAATCACTGTTTCTTACAAGCTCTCATTTCCTGAAGTAGACTAACCTTAAAGGGAAGAAAGCAAATTGTAACAATCCAGGAAATACGCAGGTAATGTTTTGGAGGGGATGTGCCCTTGCAGCCCCCTCCTCTTTAACGTGGGGTGGGCCTCATACATACCTCCATAGCAGTTTTTGCAACCCTCTGTCCCTGCTACTGCCACTGAATTTGCCATGATGGGGAATCAAGCAGTGAGTTTGCAAGCAAACAAGGTGTTCAGGGAGCATGCACCTTGCTGGCAAACAGAATCACCCTCCTGTGAGCTTCCCCTGAGTACAATTCTGCTTGCAAACAGGGCAAATGCCCCATGTTCCTTGTTTGCCTAGAAAATCACCGTCTTTTTTGGCCACCGCTGCGGCACTATTTTTTTTGGTGGTGACAATTTTGCTGGTGGTGTGAGTGTGGACCCTGGTGGGTTCCAGACCCTGGTGGGTTCCAAACTCAGAGTGTGGACCCTGGTGGGTTTGGACCCTGGTGGGTTCCAAACTCTGCTTCCAGAGTTTGCCCATCCCTGCCATTCAGCCACAGCCCTGTCTGCACCTCCGAGCTGCACTCCAGGACTAATGTCTTGCTTTGGCATCTGTCTATATACCCCACATACCACACGGTGGTTGTGCAGGGGCACTGCGCCATTTATACAATGCAGCCGCCAACCCCCAGCCACCCCAGGCCTTTTTCTCAAAACTGCACTTTTAAAAAGTCACTGCTTTGCCATGACTTTTTCTTTGACTTCGAGGTCACCACTGTCTTTCCTCTGTCTGTTGGCGGTGACCTCACTTCGGGATGAGGCTTGGGGCATTCTGGGGGCAAATTAAGGCCATGGATAGGCCGCAGGAAGTGCAGGCAGGCCGGGCAGATGGCAGGGGGCAGGCTCAATGACCCAAATGGCTGCAGAACGACTGTGCTCCCTCCTGCATGGAGATTTAATGTTCCCACCCTGCAGCTGCGTTCTGAGGGACGAACGGCCAAAACAGCGTTGAAGACACCCCCTGAGATTCTTAAGTGGGTTCATAATGCCATTGACATCTGTTGGTACACAAAAGTGAGTCAAAGCCTGGTATGGCTGGCAGAGATGGCAACTACAAGACACAGGCTTCAACTGATTCATGCAAGTGAGTGATGACAACGTTAAGGGACTTCCAAGAACAGAGAATGTCAAAGCCCTCAGCCAAATGAAGTGTGCAAAACTTTTTGAAGTAATTATATAGCAAATGTTTCTAAAGCAGTTTCTTTCTTCTATTTTCACAGTAAGTGCATTTTAGAATGCAGCTGGGTTAATGAGTGTTGAAGACAGCTTTAAAATTGGTCCAGAATTACAATGTTAATGAGGCAAATGCTCACAATTTAATGAAATGCTTCAGTCATTTCCTCTTGCCCACATTCTTCTTTTCGGTTATACCCTCACAATGGCCACCACATGATTTCGTCTTACAGCTTTTTCCAGGTTTTGATTTTGTCAGCCAAGAAATTTTTATCTACAAGGTGTGGCAGCTAAGCTTCATTACTGAATGATGTATTGAAAGCAACACATTTTAAATAATATTGGCTCTTTTGCCTGGCACTTGTTATCTTACTTGGGTCCCATTTGTCATTGTCTTGGATGTGGAAAGTTAAACAATCATGTTCACAGGTAGAAGGCTTGTTTTCTTCCAGTTCGGATTTTTAAATCATCAGCGTTCTCCCTCCCCCCATCCAGGACAAATCCTTTTATCTTGTAATCCACAGATCCTTTGCCCATAATAGAAAACGATGGGACTTTTTTTTTTTTTTTTTGAAACAGTGAGCAATCTAATTCTCTGAAATACAGAGTTCTATCAGTCTTTCTCTTTTGTTTTATCTGCTGCTTGTCTGGTGTGTTAACAAAAAGACTTGCTTTAGATTTTCCTTCTGTAACTCACTTGGCCATAAATCTTGTAAGTAAAGAAACCTAATGAATCTGTTTCCCAGTGCTAACATATTTCAACTGTGGTCTGTAGTAACTAGAAATGCTCAATGTTCTCTTATGAACACCAGAAATAGTTTTCAAGCTATGTCCCTAGACAATGCTGGGGTTTGCAGAAACTTACCAGGGTTTATTGATGAGAAGATCGATAATGAAAGACAAAAGACAGCTTGTCCACTCTTACCAAACTTATCTTGCAATGGGAAACTGCAGGGGGGATTTGGGGCTGTACTGTTTCAGGCTATGGGTTCTGATTTGCTCTGCACTATAGCCTGGGTTGCAGGGTTCTGCTCTGGGCCAGATCTTAATCAGGAATAAGCTTAGATCCAGTTTCTTAGGGAAGCAAAATGGGAAGAGATCAAACACCACAGAAAACTCTAAGTGGGGCTGCAGCTGGAGGCCAGACAAGGTTGTTTGTATTGTGCTCCATCAAGAACCAGATCATGATTGAACCTTAAGTCAGAGTTTGGATGCATTTATACTGGTTTGTTCCAGCTCTACACTGACTGCCTCTTAAATGTCCCTGGTTTTACAAGCCCCTCCAGTTGTGACAATATAAGAGGGGCTGCAGCATGCAACTGTCCTCATGGCCATAATCTGAAGATGGCAAGTCAATATCTTCTAGACACAAGGGAGAAGAACCCTGGGATCTTTCTGGGGAACTAGTTTCTGGGGAACTGGAAGCCTTGTGTTGCCTTTCAGTGACCAAATCCTCTTCCTGAACTATTAACTCTGGAGACTCCTCTAAGGACAAAGGTTCAGGATCCTCAGAGTATGAGGGCACAAGGTTCTGGGTTATAAGGAACCCATATGGTTTGACAAGTCTAAGAGGAACATTTATATTTTTAAAAAAGATATGCAGGTCCTCCAAAGGCAGGATTCAGTTTGGATTCTGCTTTGAGGTCTCAGGAAGTAGGTTGAATCATCCAAGACCACTTCAGAGGACACCTGCTTCTTATTGGGTCCAAATCAGAAATGTTCTTCAGAAAATCTGAAGTTTTATTTCTTCCTATTGACAATCATGCTGACACAAACACATGTCCATAACTTTCTTTCACTTTGATAAAATTGAATTATATTTGTAGAATTGAATGATAGAAACCTGCCACGTTTCAGACAAGTTGGTAGGGGGAAGAGGTTGTGCTAGACATCTTTAATGTTTTAGGAGGTTTATTCATTTATTTATTGGTATTTATTTATATTTATTTATTTATTTATTGCATTTCTATACCGCCCAATAGCCAGAGCTCTCTGGGCAGTTCACAAAAAATAAAAACATTCAAAGTATAAAACAACAGTATAAAACCATAATATAAAATACAATATAAAAGCTCAACCAGATAAAAACAGCAGCAATGCAAAATTACAAATTTAAAACACCAAGTTAAAATTTATTTATAGTCTGTTAAAATGCTGGGAGAATAAAAAGTTCTTCACCTGGCATCTAAAAGCATATAATGTAGGTGCCAAGTGAACCTCCTTAGGGAGCTCATTCCACAGCCGGGGTGCCACAACAGAGAAGGCCCTCCTCCGGGTAGCCACCTGCCTCACTTCCTTTGGCAGGGGCTCGTGGAGAAGGGGCTCGTGGATGACCTTAGGGTCTGGGCAGGTACATATGGGAGGAGGCGTTCCTTCAGATAACCTGGCCCCAAGCCGTTTAGGGCTTTAAATGTTAATACCAGCACTTTGAATCGGGCCCGGACCTATAACTTTTTCATTCCTTGGTACAATGGATGAAATTTGCAGGAAAACTTGTCACTTATAAGTAATGACGGCTGCCAAATTTCAGGTTTACCCTTGATTAGTCATGAACAGGATTGCACTATTAATCTCTAATTACACTCTCCACATCCATCCCACCCCTGAAGATATGGGACACCTTTTAAAACTAGGGGTTGCTTTTGAATAAAACATTCCTAATATAAAATACAATAAAGAAATGCAAATGTAAATAAAGAACTTTTCACCACGAGCCTTTTAATCCTCTGTATTACATTTGGTTTTGTCACAGAACTGAGGTCTGAGCTCTACAGAGAGAGCTTTTCCTTTCCTGCTTTTCTGCTACATCACCTCTAAGTGGCACTATGCTATAGCAGAATACCACAATTACACAAGTAGGAAAATATATTTCCTTTCACAAATAATACTCCATTTTCCCTACTCAAAAACAAACAAAAAATATGGGAAAGTAAATAAAAGTGAAACTGAAGGGGCACATCGTCATTGTAAACCACCCAGAGAGCTTTGGCAGTTGGACAGTAGAGAAATGAAATAAATATATAATAACATAATAATCTAAAGAATCTGTAAACAAGTGTGAGTAAGGACTGACGAGTGGGCAATAAGTGCCTCATGTAGAAAAAGCTCAGTAAGTATTTCCTAGTATTTCAGGCTTAAAAATCTTTGAGTGAAACGACTTATTATGACTTTATATATATATATTGACAAACCTTCTTCAGTCACTGCCTTTTCTTTGAAAGGGTATTTAACACTGCACTTATCAAATAAAAGGGCTCCTGGAGAAACAATTGGCCTCCTCTGTAAAATTGTGTGTTTTTCTCTGTATATTTAACAACTCTCTACTATAATAGGAATTCCCAGTGTGTGGTAAAGGAGGTAGCCAATTTTTATGGTGGCCACCCACTTGAATTTCTCAAAATGCACTTCAGTAGTTAGAACAGGAGTATCTGGAAAAAAAATGGTCCCAGTCCACTTCCCCTTCCTCAAAGAATTTTACCTCCTGCCTGAAATAGACATGTCAAAACAACATTTTGAGGTGGTGAAATGACTGCAAACCGGTCATTGTCTGTTCGGTACAACCCTAGTACTAAACAATATTAAAATCACCAGACCCTGGCATGATCTACACTACTGCTTTATAGTGGCATTGAAGTGCACTGAGAACTTTTGGGACCCATGACACATCTACACCAAGCAGGATATAATACTATGAAAGCAGTATATGGCATGTATCATGGGCCCCAACAGTTGTCTGTGCACTTCAATACTGCTATAAAGCAGTAGTGTAGATCTTGCCTTCATATGCCACCTTCATAGCACTGTCATAGTGCTATATTCTGTTTGGTGTAGATCTGGCTGCAGGCTTAAAATCTAAATAAAGCAATAGGCAAGGATTCCATAGCCAATGTGCTGCAATTTCTTGGCAGACCAAGGCCGTAGCTAGACCTAAGGTTTATCCCAGGATTGTCCTGGGGTCAAACCTGTTCATCTAAGTGCCACACAGGGCAACCAGCACTCAGGCAGGGACGAACCCGGGATGATCCTGGGATAAACCTTAGGTCTAGCTACAGCCCAATAGGTGAAAAAAGTGTCCCCTGGGAATGCAAAGCTTCAAAACCACTTCATTGGTTGTGTTTGCCTTGATGAAATATGAAGACCCAACAGTGATGAGTTGTGCTATGTGTGGAAGCACTAGATGGACAGTATCAAGCATTCCAAAGTAATAATGTAATAAATAAGTATACATAAAGGGATTAAGCACTTCTGCCTTCCCCACCCAGCAATTTAGACCCTAATAAAGTCTGCTGCCTGAAGACTAGAAGACTAGACCCAGCTTATCTGATGTGAAGGCAGGGAATGCTGCAACCTTGATGAAGCTAAGCAGGTCTAGGCTTGGTCAGTTTCTGGAAGGGTGACTACCTGGGAACCCCATGTACGTTGATTCCTGCATTGAGCAGGAGGTTGGACTCCATGGCCTTGTAGATCTTGCCTCCATATGCCACTTTCATAGCACTGTCATAGTGCTAATAGTCTGCTAATAAAGACCCTAATAAAGTATGCTGCCTGAAGACTAGAAGACTAGACCCAGCTTATCTGGTGTGAAGGCAGGAGATGCTGCAACCTTGATGAACCTAAGCAGGTCTAGGCCTGGTCAGTTTCTGGAAGGGTGACTACCTGGGAACCCCATGTACATTGATTCCTGCATTGAGCAGGAGGTTGGACTCCATGGCCTTGTAGGCCCCTTCCAACTCTACTATTCTATGTATGTATGTAAGTGCTGGAACAGGTCCTTGGTGGAAAGAGACTGACCACTGTTTAAACTTTGACAGGAGACCCAGGTGAGAACTGAGAGGAAGGCTGTCATCAGTGAGAAGTGTGGCTGCCAACCAATGGCTAATTATGGAGAAGCCCATGTTGCCTCTGTCCAATGTAGATTTATTTATCCTTGTAGGGAGTGGCATATATTTCTTCATTATGCTTTATTCTCTCTCCTGTTAGATCAGCTGTTAGATTAGATGAGTTTATTTGTACTGTTTTATTTGACATTGCATGTATTGATATTTGTATTATATTTACTTACTAGCATGATAGCTATCTGTAATGTTTTCTGTTGTATTCTTTTTTAAATTGTTAAATTTACTGCCGCTCATTTCATATGTTGATGTAGATTATATTTACTGCTCTTCACTTGTTAGACTGTGAGCCACTTTGGGCATATTTTTGTGGGAAAGTGGTATACAAAGAAATAGATGAGGTGATGAGATAAATAAACTGCCCAGATAGCTCTGGTGGTATGGGAATGCAACGAATAAATATAGTTTAGATTGGTGAGACACCCTGAAAACATTCAAATGTGTTCCAAATGTTGCTTGCCTAAGTATCTTTTGGAATAATTGTGTCTCTTTGCAGCAACCCCAGCAGAGTAAATGAAGGCTGGAAAGAATGAGAAAAGAAACACTTGCATTAGTTCCAGAAGCAAGTTTGCAGTTAGAGAACAACGTAACCTCCACTCCCTTCCTCTAGATGCCTGAGATGGCCCAACATGTTCTGATGTGGCATCTGTATTCAGTTTAATAACCTGTGGAAGCCATCAGTCTGCTTTCAAAGAGGCACATTGGTGGGGTTTGCATGCAGACCGTGTGTGGCCTTTGGTAGAGGAAAGGAAAAAATATGGGCAGCTCAAATGTAAATAATCTGCCAGAGCAGGTCAGGTTAGCTAACCTTCCCCACTGGAAAAAGGAAGAAGAAGAAGCTGGTAGCTAAAACAGATAAGGAGTCAGAGGTCTCGTTTCTACTAACATCCCGGCCGTCTGTTCATCCAGATGGCCAAGTGGAGCTGCGGGAGGCAGGTGTCACACAGTCACTGAGAAACCTGACCCTGGCCTGCTTTTATCCTCCTCCTACCGTGGCATAATAATTTATCCGCAGCCTGCAATATTTGGAGCCTCCTGGAACAGCATGCTAGGCTTTCCGGTAATCACTGTCTATCTCCAGGAATGAGGAAGGGCTTGTTGCATTATTCGGATATGATAACCTGCCCCATGCAAACACTGGGGGGAACAGAATGGGCGAAATAGCACTCTGCAAACTGTATCATGTCATGATCCGTCATTAACCTCGGTGAGCCATTGCATTACCGGAGCTGCCCTCTGAATGAATAGGTCGTAGCAGTTGATTTAAAAGCTCCCCAAATTTGTTAATGCTCCAAGGACTTATATTCCATTAAAACATAGAGTTGAAAACATAAGCCGGGGTGGGGGTAGGGGAAAGAGGATGCAAGAACTCTTGGCACAGCTGAATATACATAGTTGATTTAGCTTTATTGCTATTCAAGCTCACACATTAATGATGTTACACATATGTCAGGATGTGCCAAATACACTCCCGTTTCTATTTGGGGAACTGAAAAAAATATTTCTGAGGGCTACAAATATTTCCTGGAAAAACACCGCGAGTGTGTGGAATAGCCACGCCTCGCTTTCATGTCATCCTGTTCAGTGTCATAGTTTCTAGGGATGTGCTCCGCTCCGATTAGGAGCGTAGAAGCAGTAGCGGATTGGCCTGCTCCGCCTTACCCAGAGGCGGAGTAGGAGCGGACCGCGGACCCCCTAGAAGCAAGGCGAAGAGAAGCGGCCATTTTTCGGAGCTCCGAGTTCAGGCGGAGCGCTCCGGTCGCCATCTTGAAAACATTTCGCCATAGGATTGCATTGCGGCAAATAATCGCGCATAACTACGTTGTTTTTGAAGCTATCATTCTGAAAATTCTTGTGCACAGAGAGTCGTGGATGGGGGTCATTTTGAGACCACTCTCACCTCTCTGCATCGTACGGGTCACGGGCTATATTTTTGTGAAAATCGGGTCAACCGCGCGGCTCAAACTGCGTTTCCGGCTTTTCGCCCATAGGATTGCATTGAGGGAAAGAATCGGGGATAACTGGGGGGGGGGTTTAAGCTATCATTCTGAAAATTCTTGTGCACAGAGAGTCGTGGATGGGGGTCATTTTGAGACCACTCTCACCTCTCTGCATCGTACGGGTCGCGGGCTATATTTTTGTGAAAATCGGGTCAACCGCGCGGCTCAAACTGCGTTTCCGGCTTTTCGCCCATAGGATTGCATTGAGGGAAAGAATCGGGGATAACTGGGGGGGGGGTTTAAGCTATCATTCTGAAAATTCTTGTGCACAGAGAGTCGTGGATGGGGGTCATTTTGAGACCACTCTCAACTTTCTGCATCGTACGGGTCGCGGGCTATATTTTTGTGAAAATCGGGTCAACCGCGCGGCTCAAACTGCGTTTCCGGCTTTTCGCCCATAGGATTGCATTGAGGGAAAGAATCGGGGATAACTGGGGGGGGTTTAAGCTATCATTCTGAAAATTCTTGTGCACAGAGAGTCGTGGATGGGGGTCATTTTGAGACCACTCTCAACTTTCTGCATCGTACGGGTCGCGGGCTATATTTTTGTGAAAATCGGGTCAACCGCGCGGCTCAAACTGCGTTTCCGGCTTTTCGCCCATAGGATTGCATTGAGGGAAAGAATCGGGGATAACTGGGGGGGGGTTAAGCTATCATTCTGAAAATTCTTGTGCACAGAGAGTCGTGGATGGGGGTCATTTTGAGACCACTCTCAACTTTCTGCATCGTACGGGTCGCGGGCTAGACGTTTTTAAAAAATCGGCGGGAAAAATACCTTTTTCAAAGGGCTGAGGGGCAGAGTCAGCTCCCGGTCATGATGATCCCAAAGTTGGAGGAGGGCATAGGCAAAACAGGTAACTTGGGATTCTGGGAAACTTCTCTTTCTTCATCTGAACGGGCTTTTCCCCGTGTTTTTTAACATACCTCGCAGGGATGTTGTGTGTGGGGTGCCCGATTTTCAAAAATTCGCCAAAAATCAGGGGATGATGGGATTGCTTTGAAACTTGGCGTGCATGTGTATATCCCCATGAGGTGTCATGGTGCCAAACATGAGGTTTCTAACTTGAACAGAAAAAAAGTTGTATAATTTTTTAGCTTTCAATGCAAGCCTATGGGGGGGGGGAAACGGAGCTCCGGATCCGGATCCGGAGCTCCGGGCGGAGCGGAGCGGAAGTGGGCGGAGCGGGGGCGGGGCGGAGCGGCCCGATCCGAAAAATGGCGGATCTGCAAGTGAAGCGGAGCGGGGGGTCCGTGCACACCCCTAATAGTTTCTCTGTGCTACTGCTCCTTTGGCACTTCCCATTGTTAATGATGCATTTTCCTGCATCTGGGATCGTGCAGTAAGCAAATGGTATCACGGTGTCATGTCGCCAATCAGATATGGCTTTGTGAGGACATCACCGAGGGCAAAAGGAGTCAATGAAGAGATGGCAGGTGAACATTTTTGCAAGGAATGCTTAGAAAAAATATATATCCAAAGATAGACAGACACACACACACACACACACACACACACACACACACACACACACTGAGGGAGATGGGGGTGAGAGACAAGGCTGTACTTCTAGGCACAAATATTTATCATTCGGGTTTGCTAAAAGGACAAATAAGAAAGGCACTGGGGGAAAAAAAGTTTCAAAGCCTTACAAGGAGCTCAGAGGAGAGCCTGCCGGGGATGGCATGGAAATTAAAACAGCATCGGCTAATGTGAAGCAGCAATTCATGAAGAATTAGCACTGCCCTTCAGTGCAGATCTACTGAATTGAACCTAGGAGGGTTTTAAGATTAAGCCATTTAATTGCTGCTTTAGGAACTCCGGATTTTGCATAGACATGAGTCCAGGTGTTAGTACTGATTCTTCTCTGTTCAGTTATGATAACAGGCCTGAATCTCAGAACCAATTAAGGGGAACCTTTCAAAGATTTCTTCCCAGTCTTTAGCACATCCTGAGGCTTTACTTTAATTGGGGACACTGCAGGAATTTGGGGTGGGGGAACGTTGAACTGTGAGGAAGCTAAACATTACATTTTAAAAGGAGGGGGTTGGTCTCTGGAGAATTATCCCAACTTGACATTTCAGTCAAAACTTATTTTTCTGCTGCTTGTGTGAGACAGTTTGTTTTTATCTTGAAAGATCAATTGGAAAAAAAACACACACACATGGATAAACAGTGATGCTAAGCAGGGATGCAAAAATCTCCCACCGTTGTTTTGATGTGGCTCATTTCTTCAAGTTCACCATCCAGGTGAAATCCAGAAAAGTTCCCAAGACAAACACAGCACAGTGGTGTTACCCCACACCTACCAACCTTCTACCATCCCAAAGCCATTCCTGCAATCTCCAGCACCCAAGACATTTGGCTGCCAGAGGCTGGACATCAGGAAAAACTTCCTGACTGTTAGAGCAGTACGACAATGGAACCAGTTACGTAGGGAGGTTGTGGGCTCTCCCACTCTAGAGGAATTCAAGAGGCAGCTGGACAACCATCTGTCAAGTATGCTGTAGAGTGGATTCATGCATTGAGCAGGGGGTTGGACTCGATGGCCTTTTAGGCTGCTTCCAACTCTACTATTTTATGATTCTATGATTCTATGACAAAAATATCATGTACAAAAGTCAAATGGACTGGCAGTTCAAATTTTCTTCAGCCATGACAGTCTGCGCCCTTCACTGAATCTGAAGGCAGTACTCATTGTGTCTAATGGCAGGGCTGGCCCAGATTCCCCTCCTCTTCACCTTTTTAGCAGAACAGGAGCAGCATTGGTGATGAAGAGATGAGAGTGGCAAAAGGCATCCTTGTTCCTCTGTCCTCGCCCCCCCCCCCCCTCTATGGGCCTGTTCAGATGACACACTAAGCCATGATTAGGCCACTAACCCTTTTGCAGCAAATGGTTAGTGAGCATGTTTAAACCATAGTTATGTAGCCACCATGGTTAGGAATGGTTCACACAATACTCAAAGTCATGGTTCACATGACACACACTAAGCCATAATGTTTAGCTCAAAATGCTTAACCGCCATGGCTTAGTGTCCGAACAGGGTCTATATCTATCATCACACAGAATAACGCTGGATGCAATTTACTCTGGAAGTTGATTGGGGAGTGGCAGGGATGGCTTTGGACTGCTGGTGGGCAGTGGCATAATGGAGCCAGGGATGCAGCACGAGCACTATTTTATTAGCAGAGTGCTGATATGCCACCCCAACCCCCCGAACTTCTCTGTTTCCTCTGATCTTAGCTGCAGTACTCACAATAGCTGGTGGAAAATGAATTTCCCCAGCAATAATGTATTGTATCTTGTTATAATGCGAAGTATTTGGGATGACGTTGTCTAAAATGGGCAATTAAGACCCATTCCATTTACAAAAGACCTGCTCCTGGTGGCGATGGAAACTGCTATAACTGGTTTGTTGATATGAACCAACACAGCTACCTGTATTTTTGGACTCCCCTTGGGGATGTGGCTGTGGGGATTGTCATGAGTAGCTCTTGCATTTCCAAATTTGCCACTACAGCACTGCTGGCAGGAGGATGGCAGAGGAGGGCATGGGACATGGGAATTCCTTCCCATAGCAGTCAGATTTTGAGCACTTGGAAGAGGTTGAAAGGCTCATGTCTGATTTGGACTCAGGCTTTTCAGGATCCCTGGATTCAAGTCTGAACCAGGCTCAGCCAAACTCTCATGCTGTCTCTAATGATAATTGAGAAAGTCTTAGCTTGACCCCTATTCAGAGTCTCCCTGAGCTTTTACCTAGTCTTACCAAAAGTCTGATCAGCTACCCCTTGAAGCCTCTCAGATATTTCACCTCAAGAGAGATGTTCAATTTCTTGTTGACTTTCACTTCAGGTAATATCCATTGTCACAATTTCAGGATGCTCAAACTACACCTGAAATTCTTTGCCAGCCTTATTGAACCTGTTTTGCTTTCTTTGACATTTCCAGGAGGTTGTTTATTTGTTTTTGTGGTAGAATACCGCCACCCACTTTTCATTGGCAACTGTGCATGTAGTTGCAGATAGGTTACCACAAAGTTTGCCTAAAATATATGTTTTTTTAATATTCATTCATTCGTTCATTTTAGTCAAACTTCTTAAAAGAGTGCAGGGGAAAATCTGAAGGAATGTTGAGGGAATGTTTTTTTTTTTTTTAAAAAAAAATATCATTTCTTTTGTGTGCATGTTTGACATATGTCTACAGAGATGTTCAAGAAGGAAAAGAATCTAGAGAGGAAAACATAATAACCTTAAACACATTTCCTTGGAGGCAATAGATTTCAGCCTTAGGGCCAGACTGTCTGTGCCAGGAATACTGACATTTCCACACAGGTGGGTCAAGCTGATATCCAAGCTGAAAGCACCAGGAGAATAGTCTACACAAGAACGCACAGAATAGGTTAGCATGTTAGATTTCAAATGCCAGTGTCTGATCTAGGTCAGTTATAGGTCATTCACAAAGCCATATTATTTTCTGGATAACCTGAAATGTCCCAGGCCAGCTCACATCATTCAAGAGAGCACACTAAATTATATGTTCATGATGTTATGTGTGAATGACTGCTTGGCCTTGTTGTATTTTGTGCTGTCGGGTGCGTAGGAGAGTGTCTTTCCCAGCAATGGCTGGGGAAGGAGAGGAGGCTGTTTAGTAGTGTTCCGGCTGTTAAGATATATCCTCCACATCTTTTTATTCCAGCATTGCAATATGAAGTCATAGATAATAGATAGACACATACACCCACACCCAGAGAGAGAGAGAGAGAGAGAGAGAGAGAGCAAGAGAGAGAGACAGAGAGAGATCACATCAATACAAAACAATACAAATAATAATGGTCAAAACCCAACACTGTGAGAAGACTTCTGCTTGTGCACTGGTGAATGTCCCTTCCTCTGTACTCCTTTGCTCTATGACCCCCATACCAAAATCTGCTTTGGGCCAGTGGGGGTCATAAGAAGAACCTAGGAAGAACCATGCTGGATCAGAGAAAGGGTCCACCTAGTCCAGCATTCTGTTCATACAGTGGCCAACCAGCTGTTGACCAGGGACCCACAAGCAGAACATGAGTGCAACAGAACCTCCCACCAATGTAACACAGCAATTAATGTACATAAGCACACTGCCTCTGATACTGGAAGGAGCAGATAAGGACTGGTAGCCACTGATAGCTTTATCCTCATAATAAAGGTCTTCTTATTTAAGGGTGTGGTGGGGAATTGAGGGGGAGGGGCTCACCCCCTCCCCATTCCACTCACATAAGCTATCCCTGGAAGTAGAAGTGATTTGCATGCCACCCAGCATACAAGCTTTGATCCAGAAATTCTAATCTTATCTATGATCATACTTATTTGAGTAACTTTGGGCTATTTTGGTTATCTTGCTGAAAGATTACTGAGATACTGTATGTGGGGCACTTAACACAGTCCTCAAAGTATCAGGGAAAAGAATACTTCTAATATTGCATTGCCTTGGTTCATTTCCTTGAGTCATTTGGATTGTTTTCTTTACATATACTGAATACTTTATAACAAAATGAAATTAGGGCTTCACAGGTTCAGATAGCTCAGACAGCATTCTGTTTCTTGGGCCTCATCTACACCAAGCAGGATATTCCACTATGAAAGTGGTATATAAAAGACAGGAGCCACACTACTGCTTTATAGCAGTATTGAAGTGTGCTGACCACTGTTGGGGCCTACTGACACATGCCATATACCTCTTTCATACCGCTATATCCTGCTTGGTGTGGCTCCTGCCTTTTATATACAGGTTTCTTAGTGGAATATCCTGCTTAGTCTAGATGAGCCCTTGGTTTTCATTCCTCTTTCTTTCTTTCTTTCTTTCTTTCTTTCTTTCTTTCTTTCTTTCTGGCATACTGGTCTGAAGATGCAGATAAAATATAGAGGATACTTGACCTGGTGTGTGAAGGAACATGCCTTAGGGCTGGGGTTGTTCTAGACTTGCACTGGCCCACAAAAACATTTGCAAGCCTCCCTCCCTACACATACTGAAGAACATAAACATTGCCTTAAAATCAGACAAAGATTCTATCTAGTCCAATAATCTGTCCTCCACAGTGGCCAGTGAGATTGCTTGAGAATCTTCCAGGTAGAGCAAGATGCAATAGCAATGCCCTGTGGTTTGCCTCCACTGAGCAGAGGTATTTCTCTATCATTTTGGGGAGGAAAGGTGGCTCCATTTGTCTTCTCATAGTCATGACCTCTCTTTCATAAATTTAACCATATGAGTTAAATTATCTTGATAAATGGGTTAATTTAATAGGTTAATATTAATTGGTTGTGATGGATCTAAGGCCTAGCAGAGAGAGAGAGAGAGACCTTCCAGTATTAAATAAATAAATAAATCCTACCTTGAATTCTTATTCACAAACCAGAACTAAAATAAATTCCCTCTGAATCTGCAATTTTACAATAGTAAACCTAAATATTACAATCTCGTATGAAGCATTTGAATTACAGTATTTATTTAACAATTTTTAGCCCACCTCTCAGCCAAAGAAAGTTAACAACAATAAATTTAAACCATTAATTAAAACTAGGGGTGTGCGCTGCTCCATTTCGGATTCCCAAATCCAAAGCGGAGCGGGCCAATATGGACCTCCTAAACCCGGTTCTGGAGCAGGTCGGGGTGGTGGTGGTGTTCCGGATTGACCCGAACCAGTTCGGGCTAGATCCAGAAGGTCTGGATCAGGATACAAAGTGGTTCGGGGGGGCATGCACAGCCCTAATTAAAACAACAAAACAAAACAACAACAACAACAACAACCCAGCAAGACAGCTGTAAAATCAGAAACAATACAAGTAGAGAACGGTAATGCAGAAATTAAACACATCATCCTTTGAAAGTGCCAGAGAATAGGGCTGCTTTGAACTTGGTACCTAAGGTGAAAAGAGTAGGCACCAACTGAGAGTAACTAGTTAGAGTGTTCCATAATTATGGTGACAGCAGTGAAGAAGACCTTATCATCACTGGTTGCCACCAGCCAAGCCTTTTGGAGGGTGGGGGGGGGGGGCATGGACAGAGTATGAGATCTAAAGAGGGGAGCACAATAAGCAAATGATAGCAGAAATCCCATAATTAGACAAGAAGCACGTGGCTCATGAGCTGCGTTTGATTGTAGCCATATATTTTATCTTAGAAGTAGACAGTACAGGTGAATGTGCTTTCATCCATAGAAGCAAAACAGATTGGGGTGGGGGTGCTGTGAGAGAAACACTGTGGAATTTATATGAGGCATGCAAAGAACAGCTACGAAGTTTATAGGGCTCCAGATAACTTTGGGTGGAAATGTGTATATTGGTTTGTCATATTTACAGAAAGATCACTGCACACGCTAATGAACTGTAACCATCTCTAAGGCAGAATAAATTAATGCTGTTAACGGTGCCAAATAATTGCTTAAACTAGAAGAAAAAATAACTAGCTATGGACAGCAAGCAGTCACCTAGCTGTATAATTTAAAGTGATTCATCTCCCCCCTCTTAACCAATTAATTATTTAATTAATTGCTCTTAAAATAAATGTGCATATTGCCAATACATTAAGACAGATGCCTTTTTCAGATAATCAGAACCACTAACACAATCATTGTTGCGAGGTAAAGTCATCTTTACTATTTTCTTTTTCATCCTCTGTTATTGTATGCATCACAACTAAATTGGCCTCAGAGCAATAAAATGGCCTTGACTTACAACCTACCGAGGGGAAAAAAATATGGCTGAATAAAATTGGCCACCATGAGTTAATTGACTAAAACCTTAGTTAATGTACTAATTAAATCAAGCTACTGCTTAAATCAATTAAAGCTTGCATTCCTAGTGGCTGGTATTTAGATTAGGAACCAAAACTGAGCCAAAATCAAGTTAGTTAAGCAACACTCCAAATGAACACCTGCTACATGCTAAGCCTAGTATACCAACTGCCAACCCTCCTAGACAGGAATAACATGGCTACTTGTAATCCATGCTCTTGTAATCTCCATGTTAGATTATTCTCTTAAACAGAAATTTATTTATAACGTTACAAATATATATTTTTTAAAAAAATCCTTCTAAAATATATCCAAACATACCATTTCATGTTAATGAATAAAGAGTACCGACGAACATTATCTTGAAAGTTATCATTCCAGAATGCAACAAATGCTACCATTTTTTCAACTAACTTATTTTCCCATAAATGGTTTTCTCTTGCACCAGTATAATAGTCAATTACTATGGCAATGGCCCAAATTCTAAAAACCAAACCAAGCCAACAACCCATCAGTCACCTTGGGAACCCATGGATTGTTATTGGGTTGTCCAGGGTAGTTTACAAGGCACCCTGGCTTGTTAACTAATTCCCAGGCATTATTTTTATATCTGCTGTGCTTGTTTTTAGCAGTGCCTTTTCCTGCTGTTGCAAACTGATGTGTTGATTACTGTTGTTTTATTGTGTTATGACCCACAGTAATTTGTGCAGGAAGTTTTTAATTGAAGGGTGGTATGAAAAAGTTTTTTAATTAGTTACATTAAAAGTTTAAACCCTCTTTCCCTTGTCACTTGGGCTACTTCAACCCTTGCCTTCCAAGCTGTGATGTTCCAACAGACAGTGCCAGCTGCAGTTTTTTGATGGCCCTTGGGCAAGGCACCTTCAATGTCACCCGCTGTCAATAAGGCTACCTTCTCACCACCATGGTCACCAGTGGCTATTACTTCTTATCTTCACCATTGCTACCACTTGCTTGCTTGCTTGACAGGCAGAGCCAGTGAGCAGGTAGGCACCGGCATCTGTTGCTGCACCTTCTCACCACCACTGTTGAGAGGCCAGTGATAAGAAGATTGCTGTGATGAAATGGAGGAGCTGTGATGAAATGCTCTTGTCAGTGGGCCTCT
Source organism: Elgaria multicarinata webbii (assembly GCF_023053635.1). NCBI lineage: Eukaryota > Metazoa > Chordata > Lepidosauria > Squamata > Anguidae > Elgaria > Elgaria multicarinata. The sequence continues at coordinate 20,193,289 of NC_086177.1, forward strand.
GCTGTGATGTGGGCCTCAGCAGGAGCCCAACCATGCCTGTTCTTGAAGCCAGCCCTGATAACTAACTTTATGAAAATTCCCTTGAGAGAAGAAATATTGCTGAATGATAGTGGTTACATTGTTAGAAGTTACATTTGATTAAAAATGGCAACACTTCTGCAACATGTCACCATTTAATACCATAACAGTCCCCCAACCCCATGGTACTCTGAGCCCCCATAGATACTGTACTTGTTTTTGCTCTCTCACTTGGGGGTAGCTTGATCATCGTGGCTGCCTTGTTTTCTGCCTTTGTAGGAGACTTAAAGGACCATGTCTGGTATCTGGGTTGTGACATAACAACCACACTCATACTCGTAAGACAAGAGAAAGACTGACTGAAAAACCTATAGCCCTGTTCTAAAGCAGCTAGATTTTACTTTCAACCAACCAACCAACACTGGAGAGCTAAGAGCAGTACAAAAAACATAGAAGCACACATATATAAATTGCACACATACATAAATGTTCCTTCTACCCTTCTGAGACATTGTAGAAGAAAATACACAGAGTACACGCAACTCCTAAGTTTTTTGGACAGTGGATTTCAATGTACCATTCCACAAAACAGTATGTACTACTGCAAAGCATAGTTCTCTAAGCCCAATTGTCTGCTAAATTTGTATGTCACTACACTACCGCTGTAGGGTGAGGAGTGAAGAAAAAGGAGCAATACTTGGGTTTTATGGGGGGCATCGCTCTTGTAAGCTGCTGAATTCAGGCTTACTATGCCTTCTGCAGCCAGCTAGCTGCCTAAAAGCTGGAGATCATAGTACATCTCCACCCCCACTCCCAAATGGAGTAGTAGATGCCCTGGCATCTTGGCCAATATTTATCCTTAGGAATGTTTGTCTATGCAGCCTCTTTTGCTGGCATGTACAGTAACTCACGTGCATGGCAAACTGCTTTGCAATACCTTGTGTAGGAGCGGTGTGATATAAAAGAAAATCCCATTCTTCTTTAAAAATGGGTCGTAAAAATGTCACCCATTTAAGTGTGTGTGTACAGAACTGTGTGTGGGTATACATACACTTAAAGAGAAGGTGTTTTTATGAGCTGTTTACAGCACAAAAGAGAAACAGAAGCTTTCATACTCAAGACCTTTGTAGGTACTTTACAAATCAATGGTTTAGAAGCTTGTAATGCAATGATGGTAGGCAAACACTTTTGAATTGTCTGTGCATATTACTAACTATTTCACTTTATTCATGAGCAAAAATCCCATTGTTAAACTATAGAACTCGGGATGTTACTAGATTGGTATTCATGGGCGTGGATGTGCATTGCCTTGTCATACCATCTTATCTTAACACACATTGGGCCTGTTCAGACAACACGCTAAGCCATAGTTAGGCCACTAACCCTTTTGAAGCAAACGGTTAGTGAGCATGTTTAAACTGTGGTTATGTAACCAGCATGGTTAGGAATGGTTCACAGGACTTGCTCACATGACACCCTAAGCCATAATGTTTTGCTCAAAATGCTTAACCACCATGGCTTAGAAGACTCATTGTAACCTGGGCCTGTACAACTTGTGTCCTACCAAGCAAAACATAGTCCATCAACTATGTATGGCAGCCTGCCAGGGTCTAAATATATGTCTAGGTTTTGATGCTTATGAAGGACTGCAAAAACAAGGGGACTGACAAGCACCAGGCAGATTGCAATATAGGGGATGGAGACAGGAACTGTTATCCTACAGCTGGATCCCACTCTGCAGTCTATTCTAATAGCAATCCCAAATGGATTGGTTGGCTCATATTGAAAGTCCTATGTCAACACTACTAGGCATAGAAAAGTATAACATATCTACTTGTGAACATCAATTGTAATACACCAATCTTACGTGATTTGAATATTACCAGTGTGGAATGGGATCCAGACAGAGGGAAATGTCTCCCACACTGGTAATGGATGAGTTGAGACTACTGGAAAACTGGGCTCCAATACCAACTCAACAACTTTGTTTCCCTTCTGTGGAAATGGAGTAATAGGAAGCTTTCTAACTGGGATAAACCTTACTGATAAATATGGAAATATGACCCTAGAAAGCAAATTCATTTTCATACGTAACACTTCCCATCATTTGTTGCATTGCATTGATTTGTTTTCATATTGTAGTTTGAGAATACCATGCTTACTTTACTGTGAGTTACTTCTTGGGGAAAAAGGTACAGCTTTAGTATTACCACCCATGTAAGCAATGAGAGGCAAAAGATCTCTTTGGAGATCAATAGCAGCAATCAATAATATTTCACAAGAGAAAGAGTCTTAAAGCAAACAAGGGACGGGGACATCGTGGCTTTCCATGTGTTGTTGCCTTGAAACTCCCTCATCCCCAGCCATAATGGCCAATAGTAAAGGATGAAGTCAGATTCTGGCTGGACTTCAGGAAAAACTTCCTGACTGTTAGAGCAGTATGACAATGGAACCAATTACCTAGGGAGGTTGTGGGCTCTCCCTCACTAGAGGCGTTGAAGAGGCAGCTGGACAGCCATCTGTCAGGGATGCTTTGAGGTGCACTCCTGCATTGATCAGGGGGTTGGACCTGATAGTCTTATAGCCCCCTTCCAACTCTACTATTCTATGATTCTATGATACGATGGGTGTTTGTAGTCCAACAACTTCTGATGTGCCAGAGGTTCCCAGCCACCAATTTCGTGGTTTTGAAAAGGCATTTAAAGTATAACTGCCTATAAAATGACCTTTATGTTTCAACTATGAAGATATGGATACAAATCTTAGGTTAGAGATCTTTGAGTCTAGCTCTCATCTCTGTGTGTCTGTTCCCTTGTCTGAAAAGTGGAATTAAAGACAACCACGCTTACAGGAATTTATTATGCAAAGCTTATCAGGATAACATTTGTGAAATCCTGTTCATACTGTAGCAGTGATCTTCCTTAAGCAGGCTGACTTGAAACTGAATTCAGTATAAAACAAGTCAAATTCCAAGTACATGTGTATAAGACCATGATCAGGTTGGTCACTGGTAGATGAACCTTGATCATAGATATGTTAGAATTCAGAATTTGGCATTCCAGAAACTGGATTTAATTGGGGGTGGGTGAATTTGTTTTGGGTCCAGGCTTCCAAAATAGCTTAGAAAAAGTTAAAATTAGCTCAGGCCTTTCCTAGGGCATTTAAGCTCCTTCATATGCCAGAGAGCATTATCCATTATGGGAATGGGTCAAATGCTCTCTCCGCAATCTGTCCCAATATCCACACTTTGTGCTACATATTGTAGCGGAAAAGGGGTAACAGAGAGGATCTGATGTACACTGAGTGGGAGATACAGGATGCAAGCGATGGGGCTAAACATCAAGGGAGCTGGCCCAGAAGCTTATGTACACTTGATAACATCATTGGGCATGTAAAGTGGCCTAGATTCTTAACTAAGCTAAAAGAAACAGGTCGTTTTTTGGATGTCCAGCTGATGTCTTCTTAAAGAAATCTATTTATTTGTGGTTCCAAATCAGTTAAAAATCAGTGAAGTGATAGGGTTATCATGCCCAGACATTGCTGCATCAAATGGAAACCTACCCAAACTGGTAAATCCTTCAATGGCGAGTGTAATAGAGTGTGAATGCAGTAATAAGGCCCATGCAAGTCTAATACTGTAAATAAATTTTCATTATGGACTTGGTATGAGAGTAATGCTGCAACCATGGAGGTGGTAGCAGCCACAAAACTAGGGAATACATCTAATAAAGTCGTCAAGCTCCAGGTCCTGCAGAAGGATCCACAATGTGGCTCCATTGGTGTTGCACAGATTTCTGGAGGAGGTGATGTTGATGTCACTAGCTCCTCCCAGATTTCTGATGTTGCCTGGGTGGTACATGGAAGACACAAAACACAATGACTCCCACTCCCCTGAAGTAATGTCAGATGGAGCTGCAACTTGCAAGTAAATTCTGTCAAAATGGTGAGATAGACTTTTAAGAAAATGCTATTTGTTACTGCAGTGCTGATGAACAGTGCATGACACTTAACTGTTGTTTGAGTAAAACACAATATTACCTGGCTGTTTGAAAATTATTTTGTGCTGCTGGTTTTTAGGAAGGTCTTTGTTTTTATGTTGGCAAGAAAATGACAGCCCTGTCCAGGATGCTGGCGACAAATGAGAAAAGACTGGCATCAGTCACTCGTGTATTATGCCGACAGAACAAATGGTCATTGTGAATGACCACATAGAGTTAGCTTTGTGGTGGTGAAAGTGGATGGGCTAGCAGGACCTCTGCATTCTTGTTGAGCAAAACTTCCTTCTGCTGTGGAGAATAGAACATAAGCTGTGGGAGATGGTACAGTCTCCAGCTGCTGTAGAGTCCAACAAAACAGATAAGGAATGTCACAGGCTTGGCACAAACAACAGCTATTTTGAAAACGAAGCCAAATACCGAACAACCGTGACAAAAAAAGGAGGAACAAAATTTGTCATGAAATTAGAGTTGTGTGGTAGGAACAGGGGGAATGGAAGAGACAAAATAGATTCTCTTCTGGTGTAGCTTCCCATACTAAACCATGATTTGTCTTATTACGGAGAACAGAGTGAACATGTTACTGTACCCTTTCCAAAAAGACCCTTTGATCTCACAACAGGAGAGCATAAAGCAAGTACTTTGCCCAGTTAAGATGTAAGCTCTGCAGTTTAGGTGCTGCTATATTCCAAAGGGCTACAAATCAGTTCTGCAATTAACTGCTTATGACTTTGGTGGTGTAACCATCTGGTTTCCCTTTCTGGGGACATATTTGTAAAACTCCTGAAAAAAAACAAACCTCTTGACAGTGAGCAGCAACCAGTGAAATGTCTAATCAGGTCATAAAGGGGGAAGAAATAAAGCCCTCCTGACCAGTTCGTGAATGATATGCCTGAATTCTTCCACGCGTTGCACTTAACATTAATAATATTTTGTCTTATATGTAGTGATGTGTACATTCTAAAATGCATTGCTTGCCATTAACACCTGCTCAGTATGCTTAAATTGCTATGCTTTTGTTAGTCACACTGGAAGCAGAAAACCGTAGAGCAAAAGAAATTCAAATAGCTTTTTTGGTTTTCATCCAGCACTACAGCGGTGCCCATTTTCCTCATAAGCACCCCATGGATATGTTTTACAATGTATGATCGCAAAAGATCACAGAAGGTAGAATGAAAAATCCATTGGTAACCTATACTTTCACTGTGGGAAACACTTCATCTTAGAAGAGACGTGTGCCCCTGATTAGAAAAGATCTGAAAACAAAGCTATCAAACTCACAGAACTATGACTCACATTTCTAATTTGGGGGGGTTATATATCTAGAGAAAGAGAAAGCAAATGACATCTCTGTCCCCACCCCAATATTAAACAACCAAGAGATGAGGCTTCTGGGAATGTTTACAATTAAGTGCCAAATAGTTCATTGAAATGCTCATTTAAGAATTATGTATGTTTCACTTATCCCCACATGATAAATTTGGGCTAGATAATTTAGAAAAGAAGCTGGCAATCACATCTCAGGGCTTGCACTGAAATACCTTATTTGTCACTGCTGAATTAGATCTTTGCTTGGAAATGCAGCCGGTAATCTACTTAAGCAGGCAAAACAACAGGTAATAGCCTCACTGGGAAGAAAAGTTGCTTTGGGGTGTTTTTCTGTTGAGCATAAAGAGATGAACAACCCCCTCCCTCTTTTAAAAGGTCAGTTTCTCAGCCCACAACCACCTGCCGTCATCATTTTTTTTAAAAAAAAATCCTCAAAATTGTATCAGATTTGAAATCTTCTCTAACACAAGTTCAGCATTGAACCTTATTCGTGAACATGAAAGAAATGGGTGAACAGCTGCATTTTTTAAAATATTTGTAATCGTTGATCTCTGGGTCTGCCCCCAAAGTCAAACAATCGATAAGCATACCTATGCGTTTCTCAGCCACAGGAACAGGGGAAAGTACCCTTTGCTCTTTTGCCCACCTGCACTTTGGCAAGTGAGGTGCTACCTTGCCATCCCTTTCTTCATTGTCACGCCAATACATTCAGCATACTGAAGACTTATCTACTTTCTTGAGAAGTTATTCAAGTTTTCCCCCTTTCACTGTGTGTGGGACAACCGTCTCCGGCAACAAACAGATGCCCTTTCCTCCAGGTTGCAGGCACCCCCCTCCCCTTCACCACCGAGTGATGCAGCGTTCACAAATCCTGCATCCCACCAGATCCAGCATCCCAGGATGCAGAAGCAAGCCGGCTGTATTTAATCATCACGGTTTTGTATTTTCTTGGAAAGGAACGCTGCTTACCTGCTGTATGGAACTGCAGCAGTCAGAGGACCAGCAGTGGCGGCGGCAGCAGCAGGAATATGCAACAGCAGCTTTTGCTCAGGGAAAGCCTTGCCTCGACCCCACTGTAGCAACAAACTGCTTTCTCAGGCGTCCTCTTTTTCATTCACCAAAGATACAGCAAGGAAGGCAGCCAGGTTGAAATCACTTTCTTTCTGGCAGAGGTAGTCCCTCTTCTCAGAAATGACTGAATCTCTTTCTCTCTTTCCCTCTCTCCCCTCCCTCTCTTTCACTCTCCCTCTCTCTCTCTCTCCCTCTCTCTCTCTCTCAGTGGCTCTCTCTACACATTTACCCTTCAGATCAATACAGCTCTTTAGCAGCTTGAGCTTGAGCTAAACTGCAGCTGATAGAGTCTAGCCAATAGGTACTGAGGATTCCCCATCTGCTACCCTCCCTCAAAAAAGACACACACAGGGCATGCATTTGAAATTGTATTAGTTGTGCTGTGGGGAGGAGGAGGAGGAGGAGAAGAAGGAGGAAGAAAAAGTAATCTTAACCCCTTGTTTGAAATCAAACTTGCCTCCCCCCTTTTCCTGGCTTGAAGAGAATCCCCGACGGAGCAAAGAAGAGCAGCCGGAACCTTTGAACGTAGGATGAGAGCGTTACAGTGCAAAGGCTGCTGAAAGCTCTAAAAGTGTCTGTAACTGGCCAAACAGGGTTGACCTCCAAACATCACACACATACACATAAATACACATATCCCAACGTTGCATATGCGACAAACTGGGAAAGTAAGAAGCTATGCATACTTTATGAATTGGCTCTAATGAATCTGAATGCTTCAGCATGCTAGTTGTCTACTTATGTAGGCAATATACCATCCTATGAATTGCCTGCCCTGCTGAGCTATCCTCTTGGCCATCTGACTTCCAGAGGCTCTTCAAGCTGCCAGGAAGAGATCTTTGCCAGCCTTGCCACCTGAAGTCTCTCCTGTTTTTTTAAAAAAATATGCATGCATATATATATATATATATATATATATATATATATATATATATCCATAGCAATGAATACTTATGAAATGCATATATATGAAAACACAACTTGCTAGCAAGTATACACAGGTGTCAACAAAAGTGGACCATTTCCCCAAATAAGTACCCATTTGAAGGTGGGGGACATGGGTGGTGGGAGGGTGCTATTGCACTGTGCCCTGCTTTTAGTCCCTGGCCGATGGCTGCTTGGCCACTGTGTGAACAGAGTGCTGGACTAGATGGACCCTTGGTCTGATCCAGCAGGGCTCTTCTTAAGCTCTTATGGCTATGTGCCACCCATTCAAATGTTAAAAGCTTTATGAGGTCCTCAGTCCATTATGTTGAAGGAGGTGAACATTTATTCTTTCAGTGCTGTAATATCAGTCTTTTAGCTATCAAGAGGGCACAGGCTCTAGATTTATGCTGAGCATTTGTTAATTTCCATGAAGCGGGTAAATAATTTAAAACAGCATGTACATTAGCAAATATTAAAGGCTGTTCCAGTCCAAAATTTATCTATATAATAGCCTCCCCACTAAAAGGAGCAACTACTGGACATTGTCAAAACATGCGTTTAAAAGAAGCATTAGATGCATAGTGCCAACAGCAATTCGCTGAATTAGACAATACATTATTAAAAAGATGTTGCAGTGCCCAACAGGCATGAAACAAATGCTTTTGCTGAATCAGATGCAGCTTAAGGTCTATAGATGTGATTGGTATAGATGCCAAAGCAGTGATCCACTCATTAGACAGAATGGGACAATCCAATACCTTATTCCATCCTGTTTAAAACCCTGAGCTTTTTAAACTGGAATTCAGTCTCGTATAGGGAAGGACAAATCTTCATGTTCACCTTAATCCATTATGCTTCCATATTAATTTGCAATTTTTTTAAAAAAAAAATCCTCTCAAAATATCAATATGTGGGAGCTCCCATACTGAGAGCTCTGGCTATTGGGCGGTATAGAAATGTAATAAATAAATAAATAAATTTTCTCAGCCTGGGCTGTTCACACGGTCTCAGGTTCTGTCCCCAGAAGCTCCAGTTAAGGGATCTCAGGTGGCAAGTCTCCACTGGATAGCTGAGTTCTGATCAGGACATCGCCGCTGCATCTGCATATACATCCTTTTCTGATGCTGCACTGTTTATGTAACCAGACTAGTGTTGTTATTTGCATACTAGTGTTGTTATTTCCAGACTATGCAGTTATTTGCATAGTAGACTGTATGTAATTCCTGCTATGGGATACTGCAACTGAGATTTCTGCTTAAGACCTTGGAGAGCTCCTGTCAGTCATGGTATTGTACAGTACTAGGCTAGACATACCAATATCCTAACACAATATTCTGTGATGCAAATAGACGACACAGTGATTTTTTTTTTATTTGTGCATATCAAGGCAGACTGATAGCTTGTTGATTGTTTTTATGAGATCACTGGACAAAGGGGAAACATCCAAACCAATACACCAAATTTTGCTGATCTTGCAAGTTCTGTTAGCTGCATTGGTGCATGCACATGGCTTCATGTGAAACACGTCTCACTCCTGGAACCTATTTTCAGTTCCATCATTTGGCCACACAAGAAAGTGTATAGGGAAAGTAAGTGTGTGTGAGAGAGATAATCTAACCCTATGCAGAATTTAACTTCCTTAAAAATGATTAACTCTAGCTATCCCAAATCACCTGAAATTAGGAGTAAAGACTTCCTTACCCACAAAGTCAAACTTCCCAGCAATCTGGAGCATTTTGCACTATCATTGATGGATTTCTATAAAATCTACCCATACCAAATACCCTCTTCATAGCTTTATTCAGGTCATTCGTCTTGCCATAAGTGCTTTAAGAGTGTGGGCATCTGAGGGAGAATTTCTATACAGATATGTCTTTAGAAGAGAAGTCAAACACAGTGGCAGTAACTCTGTGTGATGAGGAGGTTTCAGAACTATGTGTGGATATAAAAACTGGGTGGATCTAGCCATGTGTTTGGGACAGTAAAGGATGCTTCTAAATCTGGGGTGGAGAACCTGCAGGCCAAAAGCTATGTGAAGTCCTTGACCTAATTTCATGTCATCCTCAGCAAAATTGAGAATCAATGTGGTGTAGTGGTTAGAGTGTTGGACTGGGAACCAGAAGAGTCAGGTTCTAGTCCCCACTCGGCCATGGAAACACACTGGGTGACTTTGGGCCAGTCACAGACTCTCAGCTCAACCTACCTCACAGGGTTGTTGTTGTGAGGATAAAATAGAGAGGAGGAGGAGGATGTATGCCACCTTGGGTTCACTGGAGGAAAACAGGCATTGCAGACCTACTCTTCCTCTTTGAGTATGGCACAGAGAGGTAGAGAAGGGAAGCGTTGGCACAGAGAGAGAAAGAGATATATGCGTTGCAACACTGCAGTGTTGTAAACTTTGGTTCTGAGTCCGCCTACTTTTAGTTGTAGTTCTACCCACCATCAGCTGCAGTCTCTGTTCTAAATTACAGAGATTTGGGATTTATGATATGGCTCAGAACAGTTTCCACATGACCTGTTTATGTAGATTATCCATGTGATGGGTGTGGGAGCAAGACCTGAGCATGCAACTTCCACTGCTGAGGCCTACACTGCAGTGCACCGACAATGTTCCAAAAACCTATGAAAACCTTTGAGAGGGGGATGAAAAAAAGTTGTGAAGAAAGGGATTTTGTTGAACGAAACAGACCATAACTAGCTGAATCAGCTCAGCCTTAATATCTATGTCAATGATCCAACCCAGCCAACACCACTGATAACATAGTCCTGTGAGTTGAATTTGTGAGGCATATTAATGGCTAAGAAGTGCCCCTGTGTCTTCCTCCAGCTAATCTATGACATCTAAAATCTTAATGCTAGCACTGTGATTTGAATGTTGGGCTTGGGTTAGAGAGACCTGGATTTGAATCCTTGCTCTTCCAGCAGGCTCCTTGGCTGTTTTTGGACCAGCCACCTTTTCTCAGTCTAGCCTATTTCATAGACATTTTGTGAGAATAACAATTCCCATGTGTATGCCTCCCAAAGTTCTTTGGAGGAGCTGGGTTTGAAAGGCCTTTAATCTGCTCCAGGCATCAGGGCTCTTATGTACTGAAGATCTCAGGAAGAAATGAAATAAATGCAATCATAAATGCTTTCAACCAGTGGTCATTATTGAAAGGGATGTTGCAAGCATTCCATGGGGGTTGGAGTCCAAAAGACTGCCCCCCCTCAGCATCCTGGGCTGCCCCCACTGCTGTCTTGTGCTGCCCCCATGGCTTTAAAGCCCTCACAATATCCTTCTTTGCAAGGAAGGAGACCACAGAGGCTTGACAGACCATGGGGGCAGGAATCACTGTTTTCACCTACCAACCAACCACTTTCTCCTCCTTGCAAAGGAGGAAAGGACGAGTGGTTGGCACTCAGTGACAGCGGCTCCGGCTGCCACCATTCTGTGCAAAATGATGGCACAGGCTCTTCAGGTAAGGGAATGTTGTGTAAAGGGCCCCTTAATGCAACATATAGGGGTGTGATCCGCTCCGATTAGGAGCGTAGAAGCAGTAGCGGATTGGCCTGCTCCGCCTTACCCAGAGGCGGAGTAGGAGCGGACCGCGGACCCCCTAGAAGCAAGGCGAAGAGAAGCGCCCATTTTTCGGAGCTCCTAGTTCAGGCGGAGCACTCCGGTCGCCATCTTGAAAACATTTCGCCATAGGATTGCATTGCGGCAAATAATCGCGCATAACTACGTTGTTTTTGAAGCTATCGTTCTAGAAATTCTTGTGCTCAGAGAGGCGTGGATGGGGGTCATTTTGAGACCACTCTCACCTCTCTGCGTTGTCTGGGTCGCGTGCTATATTTTTGTGAAAATCGGGTCAACCGCGCAGCTCAAACGGCGTTTTCGGCTTTTCGCCCATAGGATTGCATTGAGGGAAAGAATCGGGGATAACTGGGGGGGGGTTAAGCTATCGTTCTGAAAATTCTTGTGCACAGAGAGTCGTGGATGGGGGTCATTTTGAGACCACTCTCACCTCTCTGCGTTGTCTGGGTCGCGTGCTATATTTTTGTGAAAATCGGGTCAACCGCGCGGCTCAAACGGCGTTTTCGGCTTTTCGCCCATAGGATTGCATTGAGGGAAAGAATCGGGGATAACTGGGGGGGTTTAAGCTATCGTTCTGAAAATTCTTGTGCACAGAGAGTCGTGGATGGGGGTCATTTTGAGACTACTCTCAACTTTCTGCGTCGTACGGGTCGCGCGCTAGAAGTTTTTAAAAAATCGGCGGGAAAAATACCTTTTTCAAAGGGCTGAGGGGCAGAGTCAGCTCCCGGTCATGATGATCCCAAAGTTGGAGGAGGGCATAGGCAAAACAGGTAACTTGGGATTCTGGGAAACTTCTCTTTCTTCATCTGAACGGGCTTTTCCCCGTGTTTTTTAACACAGTAGCCCCACCAAATGCACAAACACAACCTGAAATCATATACTAAGCCAAGAATAAGAGATAGAAACACAGCACTGCTCCCCACCCTAACCTTGGTGAACAACTGAAAAGATGTGGTGCAAGGGGATGAGCTCCCCTAGGGCATCTCATCGTGGACGTGCCCCCACTCTCTCCTGCACTGGAAGGCCATTAGAGCCTTCCAAAGAGAGTAAAACGGTGGAGCAATGCCTATCATGAGTTGAAGTGAATGCTCACTTTTCAGTGGTGGAGCAATGCCTGTAATGAGTTGAAGTGAGCGTTTTACTTCTTCTCAGAGCTGTTGGTGGCTGTCTTGAACTGGCAGCTACTTCCCCCTCCCCCGGGCACGTCCCCCTATTGCTGGTAAAAGACAGATATAGCCTTTTTAAAAAAATTCTTCTTGCTGTTTATTGAGCAACACTGCTTCTTTTAATTCCACCCCTCCTTTGTTTATTGATTGATTTATTCCATTTTATATGCATTACTGGCTTATCCTTGGCTCACTTCCTTATGCCCCCAGAAATGCCAGCTGCATGCCTGCCTGCCTTCCCTCCCTCCTCCCCTGCCCACCTCGCAGGGATGTTGTGTGTGGGGTGCCCGATTTTCAAAAATTCGCCAAAAATCAGGGGATGATGGGATTGCTTTGAAACTTGGCGTGCGTGTGTATATCCCCATGAGGTGTCATGGTGCCAAACATGAGGTTTCTAACTTGAACAGAAAAAAAGTTGTATAATTTTTTAGCTTTCAATGCAAGCCTATGGGGGGGAAACGGAGCTCCGGATCCGGATCCGGAGTTCCGAGCGGAGCGGAGCGGAAGTGGGCGGAGCGGGGGTGGGGCGGAGTGGCCCGATCCGGAAAATGGCGGATCTGCAAGTGAAGCGGAGCGGGGGGTCCGTGCACACCCCTAGCAACATACCCATCCTGGAAGAGCCCAAGCCACCATTTCCCACAAAATGGCAGCAACTCTCACTGAGGGAAGAGCTTTATTGGCTGCTTACCAAGCCCTTGAGAAGCTTGTGCAGCACCACAAGCAGAGGCAGGCCCTCATCGAGCGCCCAACGAGATCAGACCAGGGTCAGTTCTCCCATCCCTAGTTAGTGCAATTAAATGACATAGAATGGATGCCAAATAATTAATCTGAACAAAATTAACCAACAGAGTTGTTTAATCCTATGGCTCCTAGACAGTGTCTGGGGGTATAGGCGTTTTCCAGTTCCTGGATCCAAGGCCAGAGACAGTGCTCCGACCTTGGATCCAGGAGTCTGACCTTCCCTCCCCAGGCCCCTTGCAGCACTGAGAAAACCATGCTGGCTGCCTTTACAAGCTTGTAAACATGAGCTCAAAGAGGAGGGAAAGGGTGTGTGCCAGTGGGCAGGGAGGGGGCATCCCCTCCCTGATGCCTCAAGTAGACAGCCAAAAATGGCCATCTAGCTAAATTGCAGAGTGGGGGGGGGGCACAGCACACCTCCCTGCTTTGGATACTTGTAAGCCTCCAAGTTTGGACACACATGAGTATCAAGGGTGGATCCAATAGGATTGTGCCCTAAGAGTGCTATCCTATACATTTTTAGACAGAAAGATGCCCTACACTTTCGGAGGCAGGCAAAAACTTTTTTGTTTCAGCAGGCTTTTGGCGCTACTCTGGACCTGTGTTAATGTATTGGATTCCCTCCCCCTTTTTGATTTGTTACTGTTTTTTTTAAATTTTAACATGTTTTTAATTTTACTGTAGGTTTAATTCTATTATAACTTTTGTAAATTTATATTTATATGTTTTAATTTTACATGTTTTAATTTTGTAAACTGCCTTGAATCTCAGTACTGGGGAAAAGGTGGAAATAATAATAATAATAATAATAATAATAATAATAATAATAATAATAATAATAATACTCCCAGCATGTTTTTGAACATGCATAGGATTGCACCCTAAATAATATAGACTACTAGATACTATATAAGAAAGACAATAGGTTTGGTTAATTATTTTGTGAAGAAACATAAATAATGCCCACCGAACATTTGCTTGATTTTGTTTGTTTAAAGTACTTATATGCTGCCTTTCAAGGCAAACCCCTCCCAAGGTGTTTTACAAAAGCCAATTAAAGCAAATTTTAGAATTCAAATAAAACAACCCAATGACAAAAATTTAAACACCAGCTAGTTAGAACACTCATAATACTTTTAATAGAACCCAGATTGAAGCAGATATGGGACCACACATACCTCTTTGGGGATAGTCATATATATCTTTGGCATTCAGGTTGCCACAAGGATCCATCCTGCTCAAAGTCTTTTTGGGCAAACCATAGTATAAATGGAAATTGGGGGGGGGGGGGGACAGGGAACCCAGATCCTGGGATCATAAAATGGTAGAGTGTTATAAGGCCTGGCTTCCCGCCATTTGTGAACATACCAGCCTGTTCCACATAAGTCTATACATGCATTCTGAGTGTGTCGGATCATGGCTATAATAATTGGTTGTCAAAAATGTACTGCAATGTGTGCTAATGTGTTGCATCCTCGGCCATCATTGTCACTAAGTTTGACAGCGCAAGTCTTTTGCCTTCCCAAACCAGACTCCTGTCAGAGCCATTAGCACACATTTCTGTAACATTCCAATATCTGCTCCTCAGTTATAGCCTCAGTGAGTCGATGTGCTTGGGATTCAGAAAACCCTACATGCTGTGACAAAGCCAAATAAGTCCAGAGAGCACATTGAAATTATATTTTCTGTCCATCATGTGAATAAGGTATGAAAATGCATGCTGCAAATAGAATGGGAGGCATGCGGTAAATAGTGCCAACCATTCACATAGCGTAAGATCATGTGAAGGCCTTTATCCAGCATCATGGAGAAATTGTCTTGAAAAAATAGGATGCACAGGGATTGTTTATTCGGATTTCTCATGTCTTGATTGTTTGACACTGTGTGATTCCTGCCGAAACGATGTAGACATGTTCAGGCCTGGAGAAAATGGTAAAACTGGGGTGGGGGGTGGGGGGAGACGACGACTGAACAAAAACCTTTTTACTGAGATTTTCCAGGGATTTTTGGAAAATTTGGAAAATTTCATTTTTGTCCTGGTTTCCTCTCAGATTCCCCTTTCATAACTTTACATGCAATGCAGGAAATCTGTGAATATGGTCTTCCATATTTTTAATGAAATATTAATAGCAGCCCTGCAATCCTCAGTTTGAATTGAGATTTAGTGCTATGGGTGGGTGGGTGTATCTGACCCCTTTAAAAAAAAGCCATTTTCCCAATAAAAATCCCTTATAATACTAATTAGGGGTGTGCAAAGTGGGTCTACCCCACCTCAAAATTTGAGCCAGAGATCTGTTGAGGCAATTCTCTGCCCCAATTTCAGAGCTGCTCCCCATACTCTGCCCCATTGAATTACCTGTTGGAGAACTGCCTGTTTTCAGATAAACGCTCTAGTCAATGGAAATTAATCAAGTGTTTACAGCTCCCTCATTTTTAAAGCTAAAGTAATGAAACTTGGTGAGATGATAGCTCTTGAGGGGAACATTAGTCACACAAAGTTTGAATCAGAGCTGTTCATGCTTTGATTTTTAAGATATTTTAAAATGGAAATTAACAAAATGCTTACATCTGTGTAATTTTTAAAGATAAAGACATGACACTTGGTGCAGCAATAGATCTTAAGGAGGGCTTTAGGCATGGCAAATTTGAATCAGATCAGTTCCTTTGATTTTTTAATAATTTTTAAATTCCCCCTCAAACCATTTCCCCACTTAAACACACACACACACACACACACACACACACACACGTGCAAACACATGCACAAACGATAATCTACCCCTGCACATTTATGGAGGGAGCTTTTATCCTTTAATTTGCTGATGCAGAGCTCCACTGCTGGTGGAAGTTTCTACTCCAACCTTCTCCAACCTGGTGCTCTCCAGATCTATTGAACAGAGCCCCCCTCCCCTTGACTGCACTGGAAGCCAAGCCAGCCAATAGGAGTAATAGTTTAACTGAAATAAGAACCTGTTGAAATGTGGATGATTGACTTACATGAGTCTGAGCAAAAACATGCTCCATCTCCCCACAGCTAGAATCAGCAGCCAGTTAGTGTCCCCACTCCCCCAAACACTGTGATTGGAGAAGAACATCGTCATGGATAGTGCTGTGGCAATTCCTAACTGGTTAGCCACAGATGTCAATATCAAAGCCTCCCCTCACCCTACTCAGTGTCTTCCAAATCTGGAGATATTCAATTGACACACACACACACACACACACACCATTGATGCCTGAAAAACAGTCAGATAATTTTGGAGACATTAGAAGCACTGATTGGGCACGACTCTGCTCTGATATTAATCGGTGGGTTGGAAGCGGCCAATCTCTGCTCTGGAAGATCAAATGCTCCATGGATGTTTGTGGTTACTGGAGAGCACACCCCTAATACCTATGTGTTTATCCCACAGGGCAAGAAGCAGCTTCAGGTGTTGGTCATTAATCAGGAATATGGTCTTTGGGGAAAGGGATGATTCCTTTTCCTCATATCTATGTTTCCAGTCACAATAATCCCCCTTCCCCATGACATTAAGTAACACTTAAAACAGAAAACAAAACAAAAAATCCCAAAGTAGAGGGCCTATTCATTTATATCACACAACCTGTCCAGTTTAACCCTCATGACTAGTTGTGTGAACTGATTTAGCTGAACTTGAAATGTATTGTGGTAGAAATGATGTGAGGGAAAACGAACATTCTATCTGTGGGGTTTAATTGGTAATAGTTTAATTGGTGATCATACATATGAAAACATGAGTCACCAGTGGGTAAACTAGGGCATTTCACGGCGTTTCAAATTCCTGAAAACACCAACAATTAATCAAACCAATCTTCTCCAATGTGATACCTTCCAGATGTTTTGGATGACAACTCCCGGCATTCCTGACCTCTGACCTTGCAGATTAGGGCTGATGGGAGTTGAAGTCCAAAACATCTAGAGCGCAGGAGGTTTGTGAAGTCTGTGACAGATGGACAATTTGCATTTCCAATCTAGGTCTCACTCCTACAAGGGATTGCTGTACTTTCTTATCCATATTAGTAGCCCATGCACTTCAGATACAGAATGATGAAATATGAAGTACACAGAGATCACATGAGCTTAGGGGTTGTACATATTATGTTTAATTCTGTCTTTGTTTTGTGGATTGTCAGGCATCTTCCATTCCATTGTCCCCACACTGACAGAATCAGATTCTTTTTTTAACCTATGGAAAAAGCCCACAAAAGGGTCTGCTGCAATTTACATGATTTTTGCTGGCATGTAACATTTGGTATATTTTTCTTAGCTCAGTATATCATCAATGAGCAGAGTGCACAAAAGAAGGCTCAAGAAAGATCAGAGATGTATAAAACATTGTGAAGGTTGTCATTGTGTTGATTCTGATGGTATTAGTGTATTTTCCAGTAACCTTTGTACAACTATTTTTGGTACAACTAAATTTTCATACAATTCTGGAAAGCGTGGCGGGTGGGAAGCAGGTCTGCAAGTCCGCAGAATCTGCCATGACTTGGAAGAATCCACGGGTTGCATTCATAGAAATCCAAAGTCATATGAATCCATTTTGGATTTCTCCTACATCTCTACATGTACACAATAGCCACACCAATGGATTCATTCACCCATGGCATGACAACATAACCATTTGAAGATATAAAAGTCAATTATACATTTATGCAGATGTTGTATTGCCTAAGCAAAGAGAAATCTCCACTAGTTATACCCTTCTTAGCAAGCACATAATAGCTGCTTGCAAGGTAATAAAATTATACAGTTGTTTCAATTTCCCATTCCCACTTATCCACATTCATCATTTCAAGGTATATTTACTTTTAAGATCAGATTTATATCACAGTCTTTAAACTCCCTTTAAAAAAGAAAAAAAGAAAAAGAGCAGTTTAAGTTATATCTGTCCACTCTGTGTCCTGGCAGACGTACAACTGCCTGATTTCAATTCTTTACCAAGGAATAATTGCCGTCACTGGATATTTTAACCCATTATTGATAGGAAAAATGTACTATATTAATCCAAATTTGGGGCCAAATGGACCCAAGAAAGCCATAGAAATAAAACACCTGGGATTGGATCCAGATTTAGGCAAGTGCAATTGAGGTGGTGGAAGTGGACTTCCTTGCCCCTTCTCTCTATGGCAGCTCCCTGAAAGTGCTATAGTAAGGTTGAGGGACTCTAATGAAAGGGATAAAATGTGGCATGGAGGAACGGGGTTTCTCCAGGCAGAGGTACCATCCATGAGAAGAGCCCTTCCATCCATGGCAGGCAGATCTTGGCTCCAACTCACATTCTGAAAAGTGGACAACTATTCCTGCAAATGCCATCCAAATGTGCTGCTAAATATGAAAGTCATTGGCATTTTCATTTTTAAAAAGATCCAAATCCAAACAGTATTTAGCACAAAGCCATCTGCTCAAGTTACAGGAAGCCAGATTCCAGCTGGACATCAGGAAAAACTTCCTGACTGTTAGAGCAGTACGGCAATGGAATCAGTTACCTAGGGAGGTTGTGGGCTCTCCCACACTAGAGGCATTCAAGAGGCAGCTGTCAGGGATGCTTTAGGGTGGATTCCTGCATTGAGCAGGGGATTGGACTCAATAGCCTTGTAGGTCCCTTCCAACTCTGCTATTCTATGATTCTATGATCAATCTTTCTGATATGTGGCAGGCAAGATCCCCTCCTAAGCAACTATTACACCTGCAATTATGATCTAATTCTGACAAAGAATATATATATGTATGTTATTTTTGGATTTCCCATAATAGACTCTAAAATGCTTCAGATTTTAGAATCTCGACTTTGATTTGATTCTAAGTCAAAGCCTTCGGACTCAGAATTGAACTTAGCCGTTTCCAAAGTGCCAAATCAGGGTTTGTGTAGGTATGTCTATCATTTCCAAATCTGCCCCTTTGGGGGGCTTGATGGAGTCCTGCTACCCACACAGCTTGGCTTGCATTTCTGAGCCAAGCCACGGGCTGTTCCTAGAATCTGTGAGCTTTTCTTGTGGATTTTTCTTCTTCTTAAATCGAAATTTGTGCAAATGTTGATATACGAAACAAACAAATCTGAAAATCCGTGAGCTGACCCAACTTGATCTGTATTGACTTAGGCCAGGTAAGCAAGCTAAAGTCCAGGAGGCTGAGCTGATGAAAGCTCATTGAACTTAAGCCCCCTGGATGGATTCCTCCAACATCCCTAGTTTTGAGTCAAAGCTGTGGGTCAGTGCACATCTCTAGTTACAAGTAATAATCATGAGTTGTGAATTACCTCTAACAATCATTTTTGCAGGAAGTGTAACTATAGCACACATTATTTGAGCAACCTATGCACAATTACCACATTTCGCAACTGCATGAGTAGAAGGGAGAAAACATTTACATGACTACTTCATTGCTGCAATTGTATGTCATTGTATCGCTCACAGAGATACGGCACTTGCCTCTTCTTTTGGTATCAGCCATAGCAGGGCCTGCCAGTTCTGAGGATCTCTATGAAAATCCAAGAGCAATAACTTCTCTTGTCTGTCTGTCTGTCTGTCTCTCTGCCTGTCTGTCTGTCTCTCTCTCTTTCTTTTGTTCAGCATGCCAACTAGACTTAGGTTTTTCTTAACTAATTCTCTGAATAGTGTCTCACTGCTGAAAAGTCAACAGCTGTTATATCTTGAACCCTGTAAATACATTGTTAGTTTCCCAACTACTGCTCATCCCAGATTTCAAACTCCTGGGGTCCCCTCTTCCTTTCCCTTATATATACCAGCACTGTAAATATACTAATGTTAACTGCAATCAAGGCAGAATTTTATGTAATTCTTTTGGATGACATATACTTCTTTCTTGGGCATCTTCTACAGAATGGGAAAACAATGTTTATCAGTTGTAATGTTTTCATATGGCATGAAGCATTGTGAGAGAGTCTTGTAATTGGGGTCAAAATGATCCCCAAAATAGAATTAGTAGATATTGCTCAACATTAACCCTGCAAATAGCTATTATGGGGCGGGGGCAGTTTACCCAGAACACAACAAGTGTTATCACTGGGAAAAACATGTTTTAAAATTTTACTTTGTAAAAGGTTTAAAAACAACCACAACCTGGTGCTATTAACCCCTAATACAAATGATAGTGGTATTATAAAAATGAGTAATTTGATCAGTTATGAAAACAGAGAAAATATTGTTGCTTTTTTTCATTCTGCATACTCCTGTAGCAGGAGCTGAAAGTTTCGTTTAGATGCAGCAGGGGAGGGGGAGTGAGGGAAGAGAGGAGGGTAGAAGGAGTCATGGCTGACTGAGAGAGATATTAAAGAAAGTCTTGATGAGAGAAAGAGGAATACAGATGAAGAAATAGAGAATAAGCACAGGAGGCAGCAGAAGGCCAAGAGTAGTAGTAACAACAGAAAGAAAGAAGCATCTGTTCTTGAGGGAATGAAGAAGCCGTGCAGTGTCAGGCCTGACTGAAGAAGCAAACAAGACTTTGAGGGTTGTGTTTTCTGAAGGGACCTCTGGAGGTTGAGGAAAGGAGGGACAGGACTGCAACAGATTTTCTGTGCTACGGTTACCATTTGTTGAAACTGTATTTGTTTGAATGCTAAAAGTGTTTATTCTAGCATCAGTGTTATAGGTTTTTGACTCCCATTTCTTTATTACTTGAATTCTGTACTTACGTTTCTCTTCTTTTATAAATTTGTGTTAATCTCACCCTGTTGTTGGATCTAATTACATACCTAGGAACCTGAGGTCCATTACACTCCTTTCTCATGAGAAATGGAAATAACAGGTTCTGATGTACACTTCTGTAGATATTATAAGAGTAAGTTAAAAGGGAATTTTGTGGGATCATTTTGATCACTAGCATCTTGTGCGCATGGTTTTCAGTTTTCTAAAAACTGAAAATTCCATGTATAGTAGAATTGTTCTTAAAAGTTTGAGAATACAAATGTTGATTTTTCACTAGGTTTAGGAGGGGAGGCTGTGGAGCAGCACATGGCAATTCAAATGTCATCATGCCTGAGGAATACCAGGAATGAGACTGTGAAAAAATTGCCTAGTACTGTCAGGAAAGACTTGACCCCAACTATCAATGGTGGTTTATTATTATTATTAGTTTTACTCTACCCTGTGCCTGTTTGGTGCATTCTCTTCCCCTCCTTATTGTTTTATTATGATTTTATTAGAATGTAAGCCTATGCGGCAGGGTCTTGCTATTTTATTGTTTTACTCTGTACAGCACCATGTACATTGATGGCACTATATAAATAAATAAATAAATAAATAAATAATAATAATAATAATAATAATAATTTTACCTCAGAATGTGATTTTGACAAAAGTGTAGGAGGGGGGTAGGTGGACACTGAGTTTAGCTAGGTATTCTGTTTAGGCCCGAAGCAACTATCTTTTTTATTTGGGAAAAATATGTTTATACTGTGAATCCCATATATTATTAATATACTGTATATTATATTGGGGAAACTCCTCTGTTGTATGCCTGCCCATAATTTGAGATTTTCATTAGAGGCCCTGTTACGTGTCTCACCACCAAGAGAAGTAGGATCTTCTCTGTAACAGCACAAGGGGAACCACCTCTGACTAGCTGAGACTAGCTCCATCCCATTTTAATTTTAGACAGCCGGTACAAACAGTATTGTTTTAGCTGCTCTGTTTTAAAGAATGTTCTGCTTTTGTTCAGGGTTTGTTTTGTTTGTTTTGATGTTGTGCTTTTTATCGTATTGCATATTGTTAGGGCTCTGTTGGGTGGGAAAGTGATATATAAATACTTATAATAAATTGGCAATTCAGCAAAGAACAGTTGGGGACTTCTTTGGATTAATAATCTACAAGGCTAAATATATTTTATAAAATCAAATAATAAATATATGTTCCATTCCATCCAAGTACTAGACACCATTTGTGTTTGTACATTGCCAGGAAGAAACATGAAGGTAACCTCTTTCTCATCCTGCCAACTAATAAGAATTTTATATTATTTTGTAAGCATACTTCAGGTGCAAATGTCTGAAAAAATGTATGGTCTAATCATTGTTTATCAAGTTATACCAAAGAGAAGGTTGTCTCTTCAGAGAATGGATATGACAATATTATAGAACAGGGTTGTCATGGAGGAAGACAACACTAGTACCTATCTTATAGACAAACAATAGTCTATAATTATTTGGCACTCTGAAGGTATGATTCCCCCCTATACAATAGATGCCATTCTATTATTAATGGGTTCTAAGTATACCACCTTGCTTCCAGCAGTGACCCATAATTGATGCTTTAAACTGCCTATAATGCCTGTGGACAATTGTTCAGATCTGACAATGGCAGGGCATTTCTTTCTGACCTTATGCCCTAACTGTCTAATGCGTTTACTTTAGACTCTCACTTAGAGTGGTGGCATTTGGTATTTTAAGAAAAAAATGCTATGGTGACTGATTACTTCCAGAAAATGAGTTACTATATAGGGGAAGGCTGGAAATAGCCAATGCATTTAAGTTTCATTTTCTATAATACTATGTATTTAACTGCAAATGATTACTTTAATGTGATCACTTTGCTAGTTATTTTGTTCATCAGATTTTATTTTCGGTTAGTGGCTTTCTTCTTAATTCCACTGCCTTCAGGAGATGAAATGTGATCTAACATTGTCCATTTTAAATAGATATTTTTAAAATGTAGATATTCTACTCACATTATTGTTTTCTATAAAAAAAAGACTTCACCATTAATAAATGGTGAAGGCTTTTCTTTTAAGAAAACAATAATGTGAGTAGATTCTCTCTCTCTCTCTCTCTCCCTCTCTCGATGTTTAAACATTTTAAAATGTTCTGAGATGTCTGGCAGTTAAAATTTCCAAATTTTAATCTGGATTTTGTGTGTGAATTTCAAGATTTAGAAGTATAAATCTGAGCCCTCCCCACCCCATTAAAAAATAAGTGATAATCTGAAACTGCAGCTTTTGTTGATATGTAGTAACCATTCCCATTTCTATAAACACTCAAGTGATGGAAAAGCTCCATGGAGCATTGGTCTGGATCCAGATTGGCCATGCTATGACTGGAAGAGCACCTTCCATTCACAGAACACACCAAGATTTAGTGGAGACTACCTGCTGGAGAAAGGGGACAAGGACATGCTCTTCAGAGATTTACCATTCCCTGAAGCCCTCTGTGTCATCTTTCCTGCTACTCTGGATGGTCCCCCAGCCCTCCAGAGCAGCTCTTCAGGAGGCAGCAGGAAGAAGGAGGAATTTGCAAGATCACCTCCCCACCCCCTTCCTCCAGCCTGTGTGGAAGTCAGCGCAACTCTGGATCCAATTCCCTATCTAGATATGGGGAAACATTTAGTCAATACAGGTATTAGGTATCAATAAGAATTCACAACATATGTGGACATTCTTGCATCCCTTCATTTCCCCATCACTGTGCAGAAGCAATAAATGAATTGAGCTGTACCATGTTAATTTGAGCATGGTATTTTCCTGCCTACCCAATCCATCCCTGAAAAGATTGGAGGCTTTCAATTGGGCAACTAAGGAGATACTTTGCTATGGTACATTCATTTCCTCTCTCAATGATAGGGAAATTGAAGATTCGCACTATGTTTAATATTATCCTCAGAATGCACTGCCTGTACTGAGTTGCTTAAGCCTGCCATGCAACTAATGAAAGGTGAGATTCCTTAGCTTGGATGCAGAATGGGTTCACTTAAAATGAAGTAATTTGGGCCCAGAGTTGTCCAGAACTAGCTCATTTTAAACTTAGGCCCAAGCTTAGCTCTCATAATGATGTTATCCTGTGTTCTTGATTCATTCCTAATAATGACATCCTAAAGTCAGAAAAAATGGTCAGTCTAGCTCTGTAGTATCTAGTTCTGTAGGGTACAGGTGTACGACTATTTTGTAAATATGTTTGCAAATCATACAAACACAACCCGTTCACAGTTCCAAATGGGAATATGAGAAGGACAACATGTTCTCTCTCTCTTTCTTTCTCTTTTTTAAAATACTTTTTATTTTAATATAACCAACAAGTGATCAGTCCCCTAACAATTGGTGTCTAAACAACTGTTATATAAAATTAATTAATACAATTTTAGGGGGAAATGATACCAAGAAGGAAAGAAAAGAATAAAAATAAAGGCTGGACAAAATAATATTTTATGTTCTCTGAAAATGTTGGCAAATTCCTGAATTTGCATTCCCATTTTGAAATGCAGATATTATTTTATTTTTCAAAAGATGCAGATTTTTTTTTTAAAAAAAAATCTCTTTTCTCTATGGGTGGAAAGTGCAAATGTGGGTGCACTTTTTTAAAAGCTGCACACTTCCCCATTTCAAATGTGCAGTTTTCCCACTCAAAAGAAATGAAAAAAGAGTATAATTGAACATGGGAAATGAGGCAAACCAAGCTTCAAGGTGAGCCCTATCCAAGCATTTGATAAAGTGTGTTGTTTAAACATGCTGTTATGCCTAACACACTCTGGCAGCCCAACACAGAACACAAATAACAGTGAAACTGTTTATTGCAACAGATCAGATTGCACAGACCAGCTTTGCAAAACTTACAGCAAAACTTACCCCATTTATCAACCTGAATAATTCAGATTGTAAATTTGGTCCCTTTTAACCTCAGAACCTATACCAAATGGGTCTGGAACACCGAGGTGGGTAACCAGTGCTAATCCAAACAGACAAACATTTAATCCCAACTGACAAGCATTGCCACAGAAATTATTGTAAATAAGAATCTATTTATTGTAAAAAAAAAAAGGAAAATTAAACAAGTGGCATGGTGCTTATATAAGTATACAATCTCTCTCTCTCTCTCTGTGGTTACAAGAAAAGAGAATGAAACAAAAATATAAGATTAATTAAAAGAATTGCAGTTACTAAAGCTGGCATTACAAATTTAGCTAATAAGATAACGGCATGAGCTTCTAGCATTGTTATGACTTCTCCTTATTCACTCCTGTTTACTACTTGCGGTCTAATGCTAAACTAAAACAAACCTAAACTAAAACATACTTGTTAATGCTCCCCGTTCCTCCTCCTGTACATTACTTGGATATAACAGCTATGCTAAAACATTGCTAAATTCCTCTAGGCATGTGAAGAATAAAAGTAGAAGTCAGAGTGAAAGAGAAAATCCAAGACTTAGAAATAATTCTAAGTCCCAAAGTCTAAAAGCATAAAAAGATTCATAGCTACCCAAATCCTTGAGTCTGTTAATCAAAAAATCAGAGGTGATGTTGAAGAAATGGGAAAAATAAAAAATCTGCCTGCGGGCTTTGCTACCTGTGCTTATACACTTGTTCTGGCCAAAGGTGGAGGTCCCAATCAGTGATGAGACCACCATCTTCCAACCACAAATGGTATGAATAAGTGAGTAGACAACCCACCCACCAATATCTCATGTGTTAAACCCATGGGGTCCAGAAAACATGGCTGCCATATGGGCATATTATCTTGATTGGCATACTTCTGTCTAGCACATCTTCTTTGAACTTGCATTCCTCTTCGGACATATTTGGTTATATTTGCCCAAACACCTCCTCCCAAGTGTCATGTTTGCTCAGTATTATGACTTCCCATGCCCAACTTCAAGTGAGGACATTATCTTATCAGCAGGTGCAAACCACAAGATGTCAAAACAGGTTTTTTTCCTCTTCCTAGTGGATACATGAATATGCTCAGTTCTCTCGTTTGTTTCTGCTGGCACACTATGGCCTTGAATGAGCTCTGATAACCCACTTGTAAAGTCCACTGCATTTCTTTTCTTTTCTTTTCTTCAAAGACAGTCCTGCAAGACTTAGCTAGAGTCTTAGTTAATGGCATAAAATCAATTAACATTAGGGTGACCATACGAAAAGGAGGACAGGGCTCCTGTTTCTTTAACAGTTGTATTGAAAAGGGAATTTCAGCAGGTGTCATTTGTATATATGGAGAACCTGGTGAAATTCCCTCTTCATCACAACAGTTAAAGCTGCAGATGTCCTGCTCTCTTTTAAATCTGGTCACTCTAGTATAGCTCCTGCACTTTAACTGTTGTGATTAGAGGGAATTTCACCAGGTTCTCCTCGTGTGGCGCAGAGCGGTAAAGCAGCAGTTTCTGCAGCTGAAACTCTCCCCACGGCCTGAGTTCAATCCCAGTGGAAGCTGGTTTCAGGCAGCTGCTCGGGTCAACTCATCCTTCCATCCTCCCGAGGTCTGTAAAATGAGTACCCAGTTAGCTGGGGGAAAGGTAATAACGGCCGGGGAAGGCAACGGCAAACCACCCCTCTATAAGGCCTGCCAAGAAAACATCAGCGAAAGCTGGCGTCCCTCCAAGAGACAGTAATGACTTAGTGCTTGCACAAGAGGTTCCTTTCCTTTTCCTTCTCTATATATACAAATGACACCTGCTGAAATTCCCTTTTCTATGCAACTGTTAAAGATACAGGAGCCCTGTCCTCCTTTTCATATGGTCACCCTAATTAACAGACTCAGACTCCAAGATCTTCATGCCCATGGCTCAGGGGTCTGGAATATACATCTGTGTAGTCTTTCAGATATGAGTCTGGGGTCTTTTTTGGGGGGGTCTTCTTGTATATCTCCTCAAAACCCACTCTCAGGTTATCTCACCATTCCAGATCAAATTAGCCATTTTTAGTCTGAAGTAGCCTTCTTTATGTAGCATAATTTAACCCTTTTAGTACCAGATTAACAAGATAGACTAGGCAGAGGCTATCAGCATATTGCTTTGTTCAAAAGAATGTTCCAATGCTAAAACCCACACAGAGTTCCCTCTTGTCACATGGAACATGTGGAGGGCAACTGTGTGATGCTGAGATCCTCCTCTATCCATGGGGTGAGTGGGGCCATGCAATCTGGAACACTGGGTACTGTCTTCTACTCCTAGACATGTAATGTCTTATGATGGGGCATGTATGCCAGATGTCTGAATAAGTCTAGTATTTATTATTAAATTGCTTTTTGCTGTTTAAATTTATTAAAATTTAGTATACTTAAAAAATTTATAACATATTTGT
This sequence comes from Elgaria multicarinata webbii, assembly GCF_023053635.1. Classification (NCBI taxonomy): domain Eukaryota; kingdom Metazoa; phylum Chordata; class Lepidosauria; order Squamata; family Anguidae; genus Elgaria; species Elgaria multicarinata. The sequence goes on from NC_086177.1 coordinate 20,220,150, forward strand.
TGGTGTGTCAAAGAGACCGGGGCTAAATCTACACTACTGCTTTATAATGGCATTGAAGTGCACTGATAACTGTTGGGGACACTACACATTCCATTTATTACTTTCTGCTGTTTATTCCACATCATCCGAAATACCACAACCAATGTCATTGCGTGTCCTAAGAGGTATAAATGTGCAAGAGGGATATAGCACTACCATGATGGAATTGTTGTTGTTATTATTATTATTATTATTATTATTATTATTATTATAGCACCGTCAATGTACATGGTGATTTGAAACAAGGTGTAGATCTGTGAAAAGTGATCATACGATAGATATAATTTTCTTATAGTGGCCAAATTCTTCTGTCGTTCAATATCTTGGAAGTGCTGTCTGAATAGATCTTTTGTTTTACTAAATCCCAGAATTAATAACTGTTGTGGTGATAGGCCAAAAGGATAAAGCTTTATAACAGTGGTCTTCATCAGGGCTTCTTGATCTATTATTAGGCGTTAAGGTCCTTGGATTTCTTTCCAGTGGGTCTTGTCCCTCTCAAGGCTGTTGCTACCCAATCAAGCCTGCAGTCCTTTGCATATGTTTCAGCAGGAATAGGAAAGAGGCAACGATGAGGATGCTGTTGCTGGGGCCAAGGCTAAGCTAATTATGAGCTCAGCCTAAACTTTGGATAAGTTTCTTCCTGGCCTCAATTAGCCCTGGAGCTGGAGCTGGGGAAGTTCACATTATGAACACCCCAATTCCAAAGTTCTGCTGTATTAATACTTGAGACAATCCCAGCTGCACTTGAGTCTCAGCCTAATGGTTTTTCCCAGTGGCAAACACTGTCTACAGTGTGCATGCACGCAAGTGTGTGGATGGATAGATAGATTATTATTATTATTATTATTTATTTATATAGCACCATCGATGTACATGGTGCTGCACAGACCACACAGTAAATAGCAAGACCCTGCCGCATAGGCTTACAATCTAATAAAGTTGTAGTAAACAATAAGGAGGGAAAGAGAATGCAAACAGGCACAGGGAAGTGTAAACAGGCACCGGGTAGGGTGAAGCTAACAGTATAGAGTCAGAACAAACTCAAAGTTTAAAAGCTATGGGAAAAGAAAAGTTTTTAGCTGAGTTTTAAAAGCTGTGATTGAGTTTGTAGTTCTCAAGTGTTCTGGAAGAGTGTTCCAGGCATGAGGGGCAGCAGAGGAAAAAGGACGAAGCCGAGTAAGGGAAGTGGAGGTCCTTGGGCAGGCAAGAAGCATGGCATCAGAGGAGCGAAGAGCACGAGTGGGGCAATAGTGTGAGATGAGAGAGGAGAGATAGGCAGGAGCTAGACCTTGAAAAGCTTTGAAGGTCAACAGGAGAAGTTTATATTGGATTCTGGAGTGAATTGGAAGCCAATGAAGAGATTTCAGAAGCGGAGTGACATGGTCAGAGCGGCGGGCCAGGAAGATGATCTTAGCGGCAGAGTGGTGGACAGAGACCAGCGGACTGATGTGAGATGAGGGGAGGCCAGAGAGAAGGAGGTTGCAGTAGTCCAACCGAGAGATAACCAGTGCGTGAACGAGAGTCTTGGCAGAAGAGAAATGGTTTAACAGTAATTCCTTTGTAACAATAATTCTCTGAGTGGAAAGAAGGATCTCAAACAAAGGAATATCCTCTGTTACAATTCCCAAGGTACTTTGCAGAAAAGCCATGGCAGTTAAACTGGTATAAAAACATTATAAGTTCATAGTATATGTATACCCAATGTTGTAAAGAGGCTCCATACAGAAAAAAATCTATGTCACTTAACAATGGCTCTGTTGGCTCCACAGTGCTAACAAGTCGTAGTAACATCTATTTTCAGTAAAGAGTAAAGCTGTGAAGGACAGGCAAGAAGTTGCAATATTGTTCCTGAAGGTGCTATTTTTGGATATTCTTTCTCAAGCCCTGGTGCAACTAATGTGGTTTGCTTTTACCTTCTCACAAACTCAGTTTTCTCTCCCCTGAGAGATCAAAGGCAAATTACATGAGCAATATACTGCAAAATGTGTTTGTGTGGGGGTGGGGGGTGGGGAATGACAAGGCTTCTATGTCCAAGCTTGTAAAGCTACTTCTTCTCAAACTTTCAAACATTGGTTGGTAGCAATAAGCAATGGCAAAAGGAGGAGGCAAACTCCAGTGCTCAGCACAGAAGTAAATTTATTATGCTCTCTATATTGTTTTTTATTGGTTCATTAGCCTTCAGTGAGGTGTTTATCAAAAGAATCATCAGATCCTGAGAACATTTGTTGGTGGTTCACCATTTCTTTGTTCACCATTTCTTGGTGAAATCTCGGAACATACCAGGTTATTTTTGAATTCTGAGTCCCAGTGGAATCCTTTGATGTCTGCAATACTCTATGAGAGTTGAGGCATGTTCATTTTTTCAGGGCTGCAGAATATGGATTGAGTTTGTGACTTTGTAACCAGCCTCACCTGCCCAGAGTTTTGGGGCATTGGATGCAGGTGAGCCAGGGATGCATCTGTAGGCAGGTTCAGCTCACCCACAAAAGCTGGCTAGTTGCCTGTAAGACCCTTGGGGTAGGTTTCCCACACTTACACCTTGCAGATTCTGGGTAGTTTATATAGCCATGTTACATAAAAGTGGTCCAAGTTCATCCGAGCACTTGTATCTGCCTCTTTATTTTCTCCTTCGGGTCACAATATTTGTATCTTTTGTATAAGATTGGTTGGTAACCTAGGGGTGACCATATTATACCAACTTTAAAATCACTTCACTGGCTGCCAATCAGTTTCTGGGCAAAGTATAAAGTGTTGGTTATCACCTATAAAGCTCTACATGGTTTGGGTCCAGGCTATCTGCGGGATCACCTTCTCCCATACAATCCACCTCATACACTCAGGTCCTCTGAGAAGGGTTTACTCCAGTCAGCCAAAACTAAGCTGACAACTATTACCCAGACAGCCTTTTCTTCTGCTGCCCCCAGACTGTGGAATGGCCTGCCAGAGGAGATTTGTTGGCTTAATACTCTCTCTGACTTTAAGACAGCCATAAAGACTGGTCTCTTCTGGCAGGCCTACCCAGGTGAATTTTAAACCTATGTATTTTAATATGTTGTGATTTTTATTTTAATATTGTTTTGGTTTAATATGCTCTTTTAACTAGTTTTATGTATTATATTGTATTTAATGTTGTTACCTGCCTCGATCTAGAAGGAGAGGTGAGTAAGAAATAAATAAATATATTATTATTATTATTAATAATAATAATAATAGAAAACAGGTTAAAATATTGCAAACCTTGTAACAGTAAAGTGGCAGCTGTTAAACATCAGATAAGGCAGCAAAACAAGCTGCACTAAAATTATATGGTAACTAGGGTGCTGAAAAAATATCACCAAAGTTCTAAGCAGTTCTATTTCAAAAACCATAATTTCACTTCCGTATTGCCTTCTTTCATGAGGCTATTTCAGACAGTCTTTTGTTGGGATTGTTTAAATGGCCTGTGGCCAAATAAATTCCCATGTGCTCCTTTGCTGCTTTGATTTGTGACAGACAGCTCAGTTTTGTTTTTGTTTGTTTTTTTAAAAGTCAGAAGAAGAAACCTCTTTAATTGAGGGACTGAAAGGTTCAGGGGATTGATAATGAGCTACAGACAGCTAGATTCAAAACCTGCTTGTAGTCCAACTGGCTGTAACTGCAGGTTGTTACTGTCTTATATATGTGTTCACTAACCTATGTAGAATGGATTTGTGCCCTCAGACAAATCCCAGCTGGAAGGTCTTATCACATTGACTACTGGCATTAATTACATCTTATCACAGTGACTATTGGCATTAATTGGTTTTAGTAGTAGGGGCCGGTGTTTGAACAAGCAGAGGAAATCTACTAACTCTTGTTCGAAAAGGGTTAGTCATGGAAGCTGCTAATATAGACGAAACTAGTTTGTTTCCAAACATTATATTCACAACCTTCCCTTGTGATCGGTTGATATTTGCTAGTCAAACATTTGCTGTATATTTAAGGGATATTTTATGCCTGGATCTGACACCCAATGTTCCTTTATTTAATACTCGATATCAACTGAACATTTTGTCACTGCATTTGACATCCAATGATAGAATCTATTTCAATTGTTCATTTTAATATTTGATATTCAACAATATCAGGATTTCAAAGCTTGCTTTCACACCAATAAAAGCTTGCCTTCACACTGCATAGGGTGTGTATGTGTGTGGGGGACATTTGGGGGGGGGGTGCGCCTGCTTGGGAGGAACATTGCAATGCCCTTTGAAAGAATAACCGCTTCCCAATGCAATCAGACTTTAAAAAAATCCCCCATTGGTACCAATAGAGGTATTTAAAAGCCTGATCACAGCAGGAAAATGACAATATATCAATATATTGTGGGGAACAGATAGTAACAGGAGGCCATGCCTACTTCTGAATCTGGCCCAGCCCTCTACGGGCATGTGGCCCCTAGACCCTGCTGTGCTGGATCGGAACCATAAGAACATAAGAAGTGCCATGCCGGATCAGATGAAGGGGTCCATCTAGTCCAGCGCTCTGATCACACAGTGGCCAACCAGCCATCGGCCAGGGAGGAACAAGCAGGACATGGTGCAACAGCACCCTCCCACACATATTCTCCTGAAACTGATGCACACACGATTACTACCTCAAATACTGGAAATAGCACACAACCATTAGGGCTAGTAGCCATTGATAACCTTCACCTCCAGGAATTTATCTTACCCCCTTTTAAAGCCATCCAAATTGGTGTGCCATCACTACATCCTGTGGTAGTGAGTTCCATAATTTAACTCTGCACTGTGTGAAGAAGTACTTCCTTTTATTTGTCCTGGATCTCCCACCAATCAGTGTCATGGGATGACCCAGGGTTCTAGTATTTTGAGAGAGGAAGAAAAATGTCCCCCTATCCACATTCTCCACACCATGCATAATTTTGTACACCTCTATCATGTCTCCCCTTAGCCTCCTTTTTTCCAAGCTAAACAATCCCAACTGATGTAACCTTCCCCCATAGGGGAGATGCTCCAGCCCCTTAATCATTTTAGTTGCCCTTTTCTGCAGTTTTTCCAGCTCTATAATATCCAAACGAAAAGGGTTCTTCGACCTCTATGGTGATAGCCGGAAGGTCCTTCACTTTTTCAGCCACTGTCAGAACTCTCAAATACTCAGGCAATTTCCCAAAGCTTTTCATAGGCAGGGCACATTGTGTAGTGCCTGTCATGCCAGCAATCAGGCAATTGAGAGAATGGGCTATAGAAAAAGACTCCAACCCTTTCTAAGGGTCCTTTCCAAAAAAATGTCATACTAAACATTTCAAAAGCTGAGCAGGACACCGGGCATCAAAACATCCTCAGCTGGTCAGCATCATTGGGGTGATGAGCAGCAGATACAAGGCTTATTGATTAATATTATTTATTTATTTATATAGCACCATCAGTGTACATGACGCTGTACAGAGTAAAACAATAAAATAGCAAAACCCTGCCGCATAGGCTTACATTCTAATAGAATCATAACACAACAGTAAGAAGGGGAAGAGAATGCACCAAACAGGCAGAGGTTAGAGTAAAACTAACAGCATTTGCCCATCAGAGCTTCCTTGCCCCATGTCCCATGACTATGTTCACCACTCCATCAAACAAAGTAGCTCACCCAGGCTGCCATTAATGATTTATGAACCCTTAGGGTAGGAAGGGTTGCAGGTCAATTGGAACACACCTTGGTCTTTCTTTGGAACACTCCGTAATGACGATATCTGCAAAGTAGGGATGGGGGGAATGTCAAAAAACTAAACTACATCCCCACTTAATACTTTTAGGAGCTTTGCCTGCCCATCATCATTATATCAGCCCATGCATTCTTGTGTGGGTGTTTGTATGGATTCCTGAAATCTTCAGGAAATCTCTACTGTCAATATTCTGCTACCTGCTTGGACAGGGCAGCTTTTAGCAAATGCAGGTTCCCCTTCCCCTCTTTTCCTTTTCCTAGAGTATAATGTTGTTAAATCTAGGCTGAAAATTCTTGGGGGGGCAGGAGGTGATGTGGTGAGGCCCACCATTGACAGCATAGATACACTGGAACCTAAAGGGTTCACACCTGCAGTGTCCCTGCTGCTCAAATCCCAAGGATCCAAGTGGGGTTGAAGCCATTAGGACCTCCAAACTGCTTGGGACTGGGAAATGAAATGGCCACCTTTCCAGCCTACTTTGGTGTACAGTACATTTAAACAGGCAGTGCTGCACAGATGCTATGGCCAAGGAACTAAAGGGACTGCCCCTTTCTAGGGGTGAGAGAACCAGGGATGCTTGAGTATGCCAAAATTCTCTGAACTCATTTCAAAACTTGCTCCCATTCTGATGTGCAATCTACTTTACTGCTTTTAAATTATATATTGTTTTAACTTGTTCATGGTTTAATTTGTTTTTAACTGTGCATATTTATTGTTTTATACTGTATGTTTCTATCTGAGATCTTAATGATATAGGGCGGGATAGAAATGTTTTAAATAAATAAATAAATAAATAAAATATTTTTCATTTCATTCAAATAGGAATTTTAAAAATCCACATTTTAAATGTCTCTTCAGGGAACACTGGTGAGAGCCAGTGTGGTGTTGTGGCTAAAGTGTTGGACTGGGAGTCAGGAGAAACGGGTTCTAGTCCTCAATCAGTCATGGAAACCCACTGGGTGACTTTGGGTCAATCACAGACTCTCAGCCCAGCCCACCTCACAGGGTTGTTGTGAGGATGAAATGGAGAGGAGGGGATTATGTACGCTGCCTTTGGTTCCTTGGAGGAAAAAAGGCGGGATATAAATGCAGCAACAAGAGCAGCAACATGGAATCAAACCCAGGCCCATTTGCAAGTCTAGCAGTTCTGAGCTCCTTACTTTTGTGTTGCCACTGAATTCCAGAAATCAAAATTCTGTAATGAATTTGGTTATTGTTCTTTTTTCTGCTTTAAAGGGAAGTAGTTTTGAGGGAAGCCAAGGGAGTTTTCATAAGACTACCAACATTTCTCAAGGGGATTCCACACATGAAATTTCCCATGTAATTATCAGTGCCTGAGAGGAAATGTAATATTTGTTCGTTGTTTACATCTGAAAATGACAGTCTCATAGCATGAGGGTGAAATCTCTTTTTTCAAGCCCTGGCTTGATAAGCCCAGAGGCAGTAACTGTTGTCACTTTAGCTTTTTGTTGATGTTCTTGTTTTGAACATGTAATGCTCAGCACTTCTAGATCATAGTATTTCATCTTAGAGTATGAACTGTAACTTTATAAACTGTGTGTGTGCGTGCTCTTGCGTGTGCAGTCTTCTAAATAGCCTTGAGCAAGCTTCATCTGAAGAGGAGAATGATGAATGTGCATTTCAAAAGCAAAGAGTGTCAAATACTTTTGCACACTTGCCACTTGCCCTGGCTTGACATTTATTCCAAGCCAAGGAAAGAACAATAAAATCAAATAAATACAAACCTTGAAAATTATACAAAAACCTGATTATCTTCCACACCAGGAGCAAGGAATTCTCTTTAATGTGTCATATCTCACTACACACATCACATCCACTCCCAAATGCTCATCTTTACCCCATAACAGGTTGTGTGTGTAAGCACAGAGATAACTCCAGCCTGTCTCCTCTCCACAAACATAAAAGAGTAGTGATGGGTGAACTTACCCTGGGTGGATTCGTTATTTCCTTGGATAATAATAAACTCAGTCATGTAAGCTCAGAAGAGAGTTCTCCTGTAAACAAACTTTTGCATATGTTAAATATCGCTGTACATCTTGGGAGCTGTAGTTTTGAAATGTGTAGTGACTCATGACAGATGTGTCATCACGTTTTGTACCCCTTTCCTGACTGGTTGACTTTGTGTATCCTTTCAAAGAAACTCTCTACCTTCCAACAACAGCAAATAAAGTACATTTTTACTTACATGTTTACTTACCAAACAAAATAAAAGAAAGTACTGTACAGACACCCAGGATCCCAATTCTATCCAATAAGAGTAAGAGAGATGTGACATCATCACAGTTTGCCATAAGCTAAATTCTGAATAGCAATGTTGGTATAGGCTTGTTAGTTGAAGTTTGTCAAGTGAGCTGACTAAATATGAAATTCAGCAGGCTTGTTAAAAAGTTGAGTACTCCAAATGAGCTCTGCTCATCTTGATAAGTCAACTTAACTAGTTAGGAGATACTGACCATGTTCAGATGACACACTAAGCCAGAGTGGTTAAGCATTTTGAGCTAATTATGGCTTAGTATATTGTGCGAACCATTCCTATCCAGGGTGGCCACATAACCATGGTTTAAACATACTCACTAGCCCATTTGCTGCAAAAGGGTTAGTGGCCTAACATTGGCTTTGTGTGTCATCTGAACAGGTCCATTTGAATCTCTTCTTAAGCCCTGTTTCAGCATTCACCTGAGTGTGTGAGGGCTTAAAGTGGGAAAAGTGATGGGACCATGCATGCTGGCCCCATCAGCCCTACATCTTTGGACATGCCAACCCCATCAGTTCAGACCTCACTGTGTTGAATCAGCAACGTCTGAAATAGTGATGCAGCAAAAATCTGCCTAGGCCTACAAGGGCAGTGGACACCCCCGCATCCAGCCCTCCTGGGCCCCAGTGGATGCAGATTGTCACCCCATATCTGCAAAGGACAAAGGGGGTGCAGCTCTTGGTAGAACTCAGTCCCACCCTGACCTGCATGCACTGTTTGTCCTTTCCTCCCACTGTGTTAATGGCCACCGTTAACAGAGGGGGGGATACACAATTTCCCCAGTCTCTGGGAAATTGAATTTCTCTATCTCTTTTTTTTATTGTGCTGATGGGGGGCTTAAAATCACTATTAACAAGACCTTTAAGGCCACTACCAGCTGGGGAGGGGAGAACATGCTCCCCAAGCCTTACAAGCAGCCCTTTATGGGATTCTTGTCCAAATACCCCCTGACAATGGTATCACTCTCCACTCCCTTCCCCCAGGGAACCCCATACAGATCACTGCAGCTACCAGTGAAGAAAGAATGGCCTGTATCAGGATCACTGATATTTCTGTGCATATGAATGTCTGTTGCTGTGAAAAGTGTGAGTGTGCATTCACATTGGTGTGCATATATGTGTCTGTGCCCTTGTGTGTGCACACTTATGTGGTCCCCAACCCAGCATCACATGCAACCCTTGGGGCTGAAAGAATTATGTACCCCTGGAATAAAGCCAGTGGTATAATGGTAAAGTCTGAAGTGCTGGCACTCATCATGGGAATTCCCAAAGCCACCTTTGTCCAAACGTAGATTCATATGTGTGGATTCATTTCAGCCAACTGGCTCTAGCAGTTTTTTCTCCATTAGGAGCAGGGGGGGATCTACACGTCATTGTCAAGGCACCTTCTCGCAGTGTTTTTTTTAATATGCACCAAAACGTAGCACACCACAGTTTTCTCTCCCTGGCGTGATATCTGTATATTTACTGTGTTGTGTTTCGTTTCAGTGGTTCACACATTCTTCAAATCCCATCCCTTTTCGTAACAAATGGGCGTTGTGTATAGATGGGCTTCGGTCATTGCTAATGATGTCCTCTGCAGTCCCCTGCATTTTTTCATCTTTAACTGCTTACGCGCATGTGTGTTTGTGCGCCTCTAGTGGTACCTTCACTTACTGCAAGTACTGTCAGTATGGTAAAGATGGATTTGATGGATAACCTAATTGAAGTCCAATGGATCTCATTTGCCAATTCAAGACCGAACTACTCCAAAATGTTTTCAAGGAACATATTTTGGAGTAGAAAAAAGGAATAATGTATTGTTGCTGGGAAAATTAACCCCCCCACTCCCTGCTCAAGCTGATTGCAGATTAGCTCAGGGGGAACAGGAGACTCTGAAGGGGGTGGCAGACAGGGATGTTGTGGGAGTCCCCTCCCCGATCGGCCTCCCAGACTCTGCCACCACTTAGCTGTTCGGCAAGCACCACACAGTCCATAAGTGAATGGAGGGTGCCCATTCTCTCAGCAAGCCACCATTTTGCATAAAACTGGTGGCCATGGGGGGCACTTACACAACATTACAGGAAAACCCTGAACCTCCATTTTGACACAAAATGGTGACTTGCTAAGGGGACGGGTGGCCCCTTGGTGCTCCAATGGTTCACCCGGCAGGGTGGACAGTGGTGGCGGCTCTGGGAGTGCTCAGTGAGAACGGAGTCCATCCATCTCATGCCGCAGATGATATCAGCATCCCTGCTAATAAAATAGTGCTGGTGCTGCATCCCTGAGAGCTTTGGCACTACTACACCCTTGGGTAAAGCTTGGCTGTTCGAGTCATGCTTCTTTCCAGCCACCCGGACATCTTTGTTCTGATCATTCCATGTTTTTTTTTCCTTCCATTTGCTAACTGCCCAAAAGCAACCAATCCAATGTGGCTTGCTAAATATTGAAAGAATAAATTTTGGAAGCCCTTATAGATAAATTATAGTATCCATTTACAAGACCCAATGGACTGGAAAAGGAGAGATGTGACTGGTGTTTTTCAGACAGAATATGTATTAGGACTTGTCAAGCTGCTTGATTTTCATTTTGTCCTGTGAGTGCTTCAGAGGTTAAAAAAAATATGCAAGATAAGACAGTAATATCATTTTACTGTGTTAAAGACACCTATTAGTCATGTCCTGAGCAAATAGGGATTTATGACTCAGACATAATTCTTCCAAATATGCCGGCTGTTTATAAAAGGCAGAGATATATGACTCAAAAATAACATTGAGACAGGAATAATTTTACACTTCACTTTGCAACATCGACTTTCTTCCAAAATGTATGGCAAAAAATCCCCATGCTTTATGAATAGGTTTCTGTCAAGGCTGCAGATTTACAGCTCAGACTTCTAAATCAAGAGAATCTCTTGAATAAGAGAGAGATCAGCACAGATAGGGATGAAAGGCATATGTAATACATGATCGTTATTTCAAGTAGCTGTGCACACCTCATAATTTGAAAAATGTGACGTGGCTCTTGTAGATTGGCTCAGTTACCCTTCGTTGCTAGGGGCAAACTGCCAGGTGCAAAGTGTCAGCTACTGAGTGTCTCAAAGCCCTCTTTAATGTTAGGTATGGACAGAAATGCCAGTTTCTTTTAGGTTTACACTACTAAAAAGTGATCCAGTTGCAATGTAAATTGGAGGTACTGGGGTATGTGAGTTGGATAGGGAGGATAATGGAGGCGGGACGGACACATTTTAAAATCACTCCACTGGCTGCCAGTTAGTTTCCAGGTGAAGTATGAAGTGTTGTTTATTACCTTTAAAGCCCTACATGATTTGGGTCTAGGTTACTTGTGGGATCACCTTCTCCTGTACAATCCGCCCCGTACACTCAGGTCCTCTGGGAAGAGTTTATACAGTCAGCCACAACTAGTCTGATAAACGTTACCCAGAGGACCTTCTCTTCTGCCGCTCTCAGACTGTGGAATGGCCTGCTGGGAGAGATATGCCAACTTAACAGTCTTGTGGAATTTAAGAAAGCCATAAAGACTGATCTCTTCCGGCAGGCCTACCCAGTTGAATTTTAAGATGCCTTTTAATAATGTATTATTTTATATGTTTTTAATCAGTTTTATGTGTTTTATAGTATTTTTGTATTTGATGTTGTTCCCTGCCTTGATCCAGAGGGAGAGGCGGCATAATAATAATAATAATAATAATAATAATAATAATAATAATAATAAAAAAAAAATATTAGGGTAAAAAAAATCCTGACTCCCAACCCACTCTAGGTTCCAAATCTATATCAGGTCACCTGCAGTTACTTTTGAGTGAAACGGGGTGGGGAGAAGAAGTAGTAGCTATTCGCTACATCTTTAAAATAATGTGTAGCTTGACCCTAAGGGAACTGAGAGGAAGGGGTGACACAGAATGCATAGGTGGGCCTCACACTACCATTTGGGAAGCAGAAATACTGCACAAGGGCCCCAACCCTGTTTTTCCTTTACGTCAGGGATTGCGCCCTTGTGTTTCCTTTCTGAAAGCAGAGTTCAGATCCCTTCTGTGTGGTGGGGAAAGGACATGCAGAGATTGGGCCTCTTATGTGCTAGTCCTGCCCCCTCTCCATCGTCATTTCCATTGCCCTCTACATATGGAAGGTAACTTTCTGAAGGGGAAAGCTTCCTGTATCTGTAGAGGCTCTCAGTATGGTTTTGAGCATTGGAAAAGCAATGTTCAAAGTGGCTGAGCATGGGGGAGGGATGTGTGCACCTGTCCTATACCCTCCATCCCTGACTGCCCCACGTTGGTAGGGAAAGTCTGGAGGGGAACTGCAAACATTGCTGAATGCAGCAATGCTCCTGTGCACTATCAAGAACCCTATGCAATCAGGGATCCCAATCACACAGAGCAGTGTAATTCTGTTTCTTTTAAATCACTACTAATTGTGGTGGAGATCCATTAAAGCGATCTCCTGCCCTTGTGGAGCCAACGTGAGATAACCTGAACTCTGGCCTTAAAATGGCAAGTTGTTTGACCATTGAATTTGATTCCTTTGTGGTCAGATGTGGAAATAATTGAACATATTTATTTACCTAATGGCATAAACTTGTGCACGTCTACTAAAAATGTGTTAGTGTTCAATGGGGCTTACCCCTAGGTAAATGTATACAAGCTCACAGGCTATAGTATGACTTTCCACAAATATTAAACCACAAAGCAGGTTAGAACAAATAATTAAAAATGGTATTGCATTAAAAGAAATCCATTTTTTAGACCTATAGCACATATCTAATGTCCATAAGAGTCAGTGGAGCTTTTGCTTTGCTAACTGTGCCAAGGTCAGCTATTTGGCCAGTCGGTTTATTGCCCAAGATCAAACACAAAGTAAGAAGGTCAAAATCCCAATGTCAAGGATGAAATAGTTTTTCACATGTTGTTGTAAAAATCCCATTTCAAATATTCCAATTTTAATATCTGAAGAATTCCAGCACTGGGCCAATCAGATTTTTAATTTTGGGTATTGAATTAATAGCACATTCCATAAGATGGTATAAATGCTTTGTCAAATAGATGAAATACCTAGCAAAAGACTGTCACTCATCTGTTGTTTTCCTACGATTTCTCCCTGAACTAATATGTGCTTGATATTTCTTAAAAGGCCTTGCTTTGGCACCTGTTATATTAAACTTCCTCCATCTCTTTCTGTCCTGACTCTTGGACCCATATTCTAGCCAACATCCAGATTTCTACCTGGAAACATGAGGGAAGGTGAAGGAGTTTGCACAATACATCGGCATGAGTCATGCATCAATGCCAAAACCCCTTCACCTGCCCAACTCTGCTCACCCTACACTTTGAGTGGCATGCAGCTTCCTGTTCCCTCCCTCAGCCACATTTTTTTTTTTTTTTGCGTAAAACACTGGCTCAGCCTTTTCCATAAAGAACCATTTTGTGCAAATGGAAGTGGTAAAGAGGCCATTTATGCAAAATTATCTAAATTAACATCTAAATAGACCATATATGCCTGTAATTTTGAATAAATAGGCCTCTTCATGGCTGGTATTTGTGCAAAACGGTTCTTTATGGAAAAGCCCGAGCAACCATTTTGCGATTGGACGGACCAGTGGGGACCATGGGCTTTGCGGACTCCTGTCCAGGAAGGCCAAGCCAGAGAGAAATTGCCAAGCCTCAAGCCCCAACCAGAACCCTGCAACATTACTAACAATATATGCAATTTTCCCCGTGATGAGTAGGGATGCTATGTCCAATGCAAATACAAATCTTCTACCTTGCAGTGGTCTCCCTCAGATTCCGGGGGGATGGGGACAGACAGTTTTGTATTAAGGGGCAAAGTGAGATTCTGTGGGTGCCTATTCCAGAGCAGGCATCAAGGGTCAGCACTGTTGGGCACTTGCGAAGGGTCCATGCCCCAGCAGGGTCCCATTTTCAAGAGCTCCTGGAGTTGATCTTTCATTGCAGCCTTCTTCCCACTCTGGCCCAGACACTGGTTGTGGTAGTAACCAGGAGCAGTAGATAACACTGCCTACTTGATCACTACCTCTATGAGCTTCCGTGTCTGGTGGCCATAGGATTCCTCCCTTAGCAAATTAATTTGTTTCATAGTTCAGCTTGTCTCTAGTATTGGTGCCCAACTCATACCAGCTCCTATAAGGTTTAAGGTATTCTAACAGAATTGGTAGCAGTGGAAAAGTTTCAGCTAGTTCCAGAGAGTTGCTTAGGCTGAGGAATATAAACATTTGCTAAAAATAAGAAACCCCATCAGTGGGATTGCCCAGTGAAGGAACATCCCCCCTCCCAATACAAACCAAAAGGAAGTTACATGTCCAGGAATTGAATTATGTTTATTCATTTATTTATTTATTACATTTTTATACCGCCCAATAGCCGAAGCTCTCTGGGTGGTTCACAAAAATTAAAACCACAATAAAACACCCAACAGGTTAAAACACAATTACGAAATACAGTATAAAAAGCGCATCCAGGATAAAACCACACAGCAAAGTTGATATAAGATTAAAATACAGAGTTAAAACAGTAAAATTTAGATTTAAGTTAAAATTAAGTGTTAAAATACTGAGTGAATAAAAAGGTCTTCAGCTGGCGACGAAAGCAGTACAGTGTAGGCGCCAGGCGGACCTCTCTGGGGAGCTCGTTCCACAACCGGGGTGCCACAGCGGAGAAAGCCCGCTGATTTAGATAAACACTTAAGGACACTTCTAAGGAATATTTACTGTTAATTTAATGGTGTGGAGAAGGATCAGACACTTTGAAAGCTTTTTTTTAAAAAAAGTGACCCAGCTTATGAAGACCCTCATATCTGTGGCCATTTCTTATTTATTTATTTATTTTATTTATTACATTTCTATACCACCCAATAGCCGGAGCTCTCTGGGCGGTTCACAAAAAATATTTCTTATGTGAAATAATTGAATGTCAAGGAGGAATATCATTTCGAGTTCATACACCAATAGGTTTTTTTTGTTTTGTTTTTTAAGAAAAGAACTACAAATGTTATACCCCGCTCCTCAGCCAAAAAAGGCTCTCGGAGCGGCTTACACTTAGCAAAAAAGACAGTCCCTGCCCTCAGGCTTACAATCTAATAAAGACATTACACACAAGGAAAAGGAGTCAAGGAGGGAGGGAGGGAGGAGAGAGAAAGAAAGAGAGAGAGAGAGAGAGAGAGAGAGAGAGAGAGAGAGAGAGAGAGAGAGAGAACTTATTGCAGCCCACACTGTATTTCATTTCATTTCATTTTAAAAACACAACATTGTTAATTTTATCTCATTTATTTCTAAAATGTATGTCCTGATCTGCAAACATGAAAGATTCTCATAGCGGCTTGTAAAAAGTTTTTTTTAAATCCTCATGCTTACAAATAACTAGGGGTGTGCATGGACCCCCCCCCCCGATCCGCCCCGCGGGCCAATCCAAAAATTTCGGATCAGGCCCGCTCCACTCCGTGCCGCTCCACCCATAGTCCGCTCCTCTTTGCCGCGGAGCTCCGGCTCTGAATCGGAGCTCCACAGTGGAGGGGAGTGGTGCCAGGTAAGGCCCCCCTCCCTCCTCTCCCTTACCTGCAGAGCCCGGTAAGGGACCAAGGGGGAGGGGGCCTTACCTGCGTCCGTCTGCGGTCCCTCAGCTTCTTCAATTGAGACCGTGGCTCAACCAGGAAGTCTGGGCCCCAAGTGCGGACTAGACTTCCTGGTTGAGCTGCGCGCTCAATTGAAGAAGCCGAGGGACCGCGGATGGATGCAGGTAAGGGAGAGGAGGGGGAGTTCACCGGGCCCTGCCGCTGTCGCCGCATGGGCGACAGCAACAGTGGCAGGGCCTGGTAAACCCCACTTACCTTTCTTGTGGAGCTCCGGATCGAGGGGTAGGATCCGCCTTCACCTCGATCCTCTTTGCAACGCTCTGCCAGCCCCCCAATCCTCTTCGCCTCCGCTTTAAGGGGAGGCGAAGCACCCCACTCTGCTTCTAATTCACCAGTCCAATTAGAAGCGGAGCACATCCCTACAAATAACATTAAAACCAATAACAAAGTTTTCCCCCTTCTTTTTTTATTTACTGGCAAAATATAAAGGAAAATAATAGTACATTGTGAAAATGGAAAAAATACATTAAATATATAGCATTATCAACAATTTCCATCATGTGTACCATTCATAAAAAAGGGAGAAAGTTATACAAACGTTTCAAGAAAAGCAGACCCTGTGTATATACCCTGTGTATTTATCCACTTGCAAATTGCATCTATACTACATCCATTCAAAAGTTGATAATGTCATTAAGTCCTCGATCCATTGCATTATGGGAGGTGATAGCTATTTAATGTGATAGTTTAAGTCTTTTGGCTGTCATAAGGGCTTTGGTTTTCCAGACCTAGCTTTGCAACAAACCAATAACTAAGTTTGGCATCATAACAATATTATTGCCTCAGAGTGTGCAAAGAATTTACTATTTTCTTAATGGGAGGAGCTGTTCTTTTTGATATCTTGCAATTTAGGGCTTTAAAGTTTAACTCCAGCACTTTGGACTGGGCGTAGGAACTCCTTGGAAATCAGTGCAGTTCTCTGAGAACAGGTATAATACATTCTTTTCACTTAGTACAAGTCTTTGGTTCTTGCTGCTTCAGACTTGACCAACTTCAAAGCTTCTGAACAGCTTCTGAACACTTTCAACAGTCCCACATAAAGCATGTTTAACAGTGAGAATACCAGGATATGTATCATGGTCCTTGTTGCCTGGGAATTAGACAATAAGGACGTATCAGATTAAGACCCCCTCCCCCCAGCCACAGATGTCCGCTTGGGGGATGGGAAGCAGCAGATCTGAGGCAAGGGATGGATAAGATTTTAGTTTCAGGGTTGTTGGATTGTTGGTATTTTAATTAGAAGGTACCTCCAAGCCCCAGTTGAGAGCCAGTGTGGTATCATAGAGTGGGACGGGGATTTGAGATATCCAGGTTATAATCCCCATTTGGCCAAGAAGCTCACTGGGCGTTTTTGGACCAATCACTAACTCTCAGCCTACCCTACCTCACGTGATTGTTGTGAGGATAAAAGGAGGACCATGTAAGACAACTTGGGATAATACATACAATAATAATAGACCTAGGCTTAATCTACACCAGATGCAGGAAGAAAAGAGTGAAAAAACAAGCCAAAGGCAGGGGCGGAACCAAGGATAATTTTGCAATCATATGATTTCATTGAGCAGACAACTGCAAAAACCTTGTTGAATGAACCCTGAGGGAGGACATTTTTGTCCGAAACATGTAGGCATCCTTCATTAAACCCTTTTCTATATAAACATTTTGCAAGATTATCCTTGGTTCCGCCCCTGCCTTCGACTAATCTACACCAAGCAGGATATTGCACTATGAAAGCAGTATGAAAATGGTATATAAAAGGCAGGAGCCACACCAAGCAGGATATAGCAGTTGGAAAGAGGTCTATGCTATGCGTCAAAGGGCCCACAGAGTTGTCAGTGCACTTCAATACCGCTATAAATCAGTAGTGTGGCTCCTATCTTTTATATGCCACTTTCATATTGCTTTCATAGTGCAATACCCTGCTTGGTGTAGATTACGCCCTGAACACTGACTCAAATGCAATCTGCAGTTGAAATCCATGTATTTCTAAGCTCAAAATGTGATTTGTGGACCAAAGAAAAAAGAGTTTAAGCATTGTGCAATAATAATAAAAAAGATACCTTTTTTTGGGGGGGGGGGGGCGAATGCACACAAATATGCTTTATTTAATGGGAGAAGAATCCATAGACTTCAAGATTGTACAGAATTCATGCATACATTGGAAAAAAAAATATGCATGAAAATACACAAATTTTCACTCAAGGAGAACCACCCCCCAAGGTGGAAATCTGATATGCACATGTCAAAACAAGCTTGGAGCTGAAATTTGGAGAACCTGGATGAGCTCATTTGATGCTGATTTCCACATACCCAGCTGTGACTTGGAATTGAGAAAATGTAAGAGGAAAAAACATATTTCGCTACAGCAGCCTTCCCCAATGTTGTGTCCTCCACATGTTTTGAAGTACAGTCCCCACATCCCAGACTTTGTTGGCTTGGGCTGATCGGAGTTGTAGTCCAAAACATGTGGAGGGTACCATTTTTGGCATAGCTGCCCAAAAGTGTCATCACCTGGTCACCTAACTTTTCCTTGAAAAGTCCCACCAAGTGCAGAAAACAGAAACTAAAATGATCAAGGGGCTGGAGCATCTCCCTCATGAGGGAAGGTTACAATAGCAGGGGGGAAAGCTTTGAAAAAAGAAGGGTAATGGGGGACATGATAGAGGTGCACAAAATCATGCATGGTGTGAAGAATGTGGATAGGGAACCTGATTTGTGGGAGTTTCAGGACAGATAAAAGGAAGCATTTCTTCACACAGACATAAAGTATGGCATTCACTACCACAAGATGTAGTGATGGGCAACAATTTCGATGGCTTTTGTAAACTGCCCAGAGAGCTTCGTCTATGGGGCGGTATATAAATGTAATAAATAAATAAAATAAATAAATACATTCCTGTAGGAGAAGGCTAGCAATGGCTACTAGTCCCAATGGCTATGTGCTATCTCCACTATCCAAGGCAGTATAGTAGTACACCAGCTGCTGGGGAACATGGGTGGGAGGGTGCTGTTGCACTGTGTCCTACTTGTGGTTTCCTGTTTGACAGCTGGTTGGCCACTGTGTGGACAGAGAACAGGATTAGATGGACCCTCAGTCTGATCCAGCATGGCTCTTATGTTCAATGCATCACAACCTACTTGACAACCCCATTCATTTTATTGCTCTCCTTTATACAATGATGTTAAACCCCTTTCACCATGAGAGTTGAATTCCAATTTGGAGAAGCTTGTGGGAGTCCATTACAGGGGAGGGTGGGCTGAAGGCCAAAAACAGCAGCACATTTTAGCTTAAAGTTTGTCCTAAGTAACTAAGCTTCAAAAGAGGCATTTCAACCTATTAGAATGGAAGGGGGGAGTTTGCACTAAAGCCAGGTAACCACCAATCACTGGGCAGAGGAAAGGTGCCGGGATCAGGAACACAGGGTGACCAGATTGGGATGCCAGGTGGGACAGATTTGGCCATGCTTGAGGTTCTGCACCCCAGCACTATTCTTTGTAAGGCCATGGATACAGTTTTCCTGGGCTGGCAGTTGGAGTAGAAAGCCTACCTCTGAACAGTGTTTGACTACTAAAAGGAAATACCCAGAACATCTGGGGCCACAAATCATGTCCTGCACCTGAAGACATTCTGGAATACACTGTGACCTCAGGGGACTCTTAGTGGCCAGGAATTAATCACACATCACCACCAGTGTCTACACAGATCCACACAGAATGCAACTTTATAATATCACCTTGATGGAGTTTGCGGAGTTTTCTAAAAACCTGTTTAAAGAAAATGGTGTGCAGTGCAGTCTCCACACATATACCTTTTTTTTGGAAAAAAATAGATCTAAAATAATAAGAACCAACTGTCTTGCAATTTTGATTTTTTTAAAAAATTATTTATTTATTTATTTTGCAGCCTGGTTATTTGAAAGCAATTGGCTGTTTTCAAGTCCTAACACACACACACACACACACACTAATTCCATTTATGTTTGTGTTGTAACCAAAGGTGTTCATCCTCAATTCTGGCACAATGGACTCCCTTCCCCCCTACAGCCCCCTGTGCAACCCCAAATCTCTTCTGGAGGATTGGGGGAACATCTGAAGAAGTTTTAGGGTGTTTATGAGAGATGCAAGGGGGAAGAGAGGAAGGAGACGTCCCCTTGCATGAGTGAAAAATCTGCTCGTGCAGCACTAGATGTAACCCAGTGTTATGTTTAAGCCCCATTGAGTTTGATGGTATTTAAGTGCAACTCACTATTGTTTTACTAGGGCCTTTATTTCCAATGGTTGTGCAGTCTGAATGCTACTAATTCATTTGGCAACTGTAATGGAGGTATTTTTATTATTATTATTATCATTATCATCATCATCTTGGAGCGGGATCCTCCCGCAACAGTACATCCAACTACATTGAAGATGGCAGTGCCCCCGGGTTCCTTTCCATCGTTACAAGCCTGATTGGATTCCTCTTTGTTTGCATAATTGGAGGCTTTATTGATTGGCAGTGTAATTAGCATCCTGCCTCTTTAGAGGTATCCAAGGGCAGAGAAATGCCAGCGATTCCACCTGGAAAAGCCTGCGGTTGCTACCGCACCCTGGAAAGTTACAGCTATGTGAATGTTTACAACCCCCTGTGAATTGCTCACCATAAAGTCACTTTACTGCTATCGGTTAACATGTGACCAAGCCCTTTGACCAGTGCCGACTATTTTTGACTTCAGAAATTGCTTTATTAGAGTGCTTGGCGTTTCTTTGCTAATGAAAGAGGCATTTTAATACACAGTTCTCCTACTGTTTGCCATTAGCTATATTTCTGGTTGAGTGTCTTCATCATCACCCCGCTTTGCTAGCACTTAACTACCATCATTATCACCAGACACAATATAACCTCACTAGAGCAGGAGGGACTGCATTTTATAAATGCTCTGCCTGGTGTTCAAGAAAGCTGGCAGCTTCTGAGCTGACCTGTTCCAACACTGTTATTAATTCTTCAGGTATCATAAGTAGCTCGAGGCTACAAAAAAAGTCATTTATTCCTTAAAGCTTATTAGATGCATAGCTTTTTCAGCTACAAACACAAGCTGATGAAGGTTTCATGGGATTAATAAGCAAGCATCTCCAAGGAGAATTAAGCCCGTTATGTATTGCTTTGTTTCTAGGCATTTTTTCACTCAGGCTATTGTGTTTATTACGATGACGTATTTCCAAAACCGCTGATTTAGAAACTGCTACTGTTTTCTCGGCTGCTATTACAACTTGCCAAATCATTCAGTTGTCTTTTCCACAGAGCTGCAGGAAGAATTTAGTCAACACCACAATGAAACCAAAATGCCTTGACAAGAAGCAGAATGGGAAGGACCCTAGAGATACAGCAAGCGAATCGTGGGGGGGGGGGGGAACCTACCTGTATTGTTACAGCTTTCACCACTAATTCAAACTGATGCATCAAAGCATAAGACTTTCACGCAGTATGAAAAAGTAGGCCTTCTGATGCAATGCTAGGAGAGATGCAAAATCTGGAAGATCCCACTAGTACCAAAACTGGGAAGTAGAACAAGACCTTTGCGGGGGCGGGTACATCCATACAAACCAAGAGGGCTTTAGCTCAATTTTATTGTATTATTCAGTGTTATTCTGAACTCTCATCTCATCCTTGGCTTCCTGGGAACACATTTGCAATGCAAATAAAATTACCAAGACTCAAAGCAAGTGCTTGATTACATCAGCAGAATGGTCATTTCAGCTTTGGTTAGTGGAGGAGAGAAATTTCAGTGGGAGGGATTAAAAACATAACAGGGTTCAAAGGTCTGTTCTCAGAAATATTTACTGAAGGAAAGAAAAGTTTGTGGTTGGCTGGCCTCTTTTTGGGGAAAAGGGACTCAGCCTGAGGCTGTTAGGGTTCAACTTTATTAGAATGACCATGTGTTTGCTTACGAAAACGAGATATGAACTCGTCTTGTGATTGTATGTAGAGTCACTTTCCTCTGTCGTTCTCAGTGCACCACCGTAAGCCAGGAAATCTTCAATTAACCATTATTTCCCTATTTCTTTGTGTGTAATTCCTCCAGAGTTTCACCTCCACAGCTGCTGTTGTGCCCAGGCAAGCAAGGTAGCTGAAGACCAGAAGAAAAGGAGAAATCAGTAGCAGATCAACATGGTGGTAGTGATGCAGTGACAGCAATGAGGGCTTTCTCACAGTTCTTACCCATGCTGAAACCCTAAACCATCACAACTGATATCCTTAGCCAAATGAGCACAGAGAAAGCATTTGCTATTAGTTCTACTCCCTGACCTGCCAGAGTCCAGCAATCTCTGCCACTCTCTGTGTGGAAGAATTTCTTGAAAACAAATTCCCTTCTCTAGTCAATCACCTGATACCACCAGAGTGCATTTGTTCCAAACCAGGGAATCCCTTACTATTGGGCGATGCTGACTTCATTAAGGAATGATGAATGGTGGCCAGTTTCCGTAACCACAGGGGACACAATCTTTCACAGGCACTGATGTGGAACTGCCCATCATACATCTGAAACATGTATGATAACAAAGCCTATAGAGGATGCTTATCAGCAAGGATGATGGAGAAGAGACATTCTCTAGGGACCTTGCAGTACAGCAGAATGAAGATCTCCACCGTGGATACTATCACAGCTCTAGGGAAAACACACACAAACACGAGCGCACAATTTCATTTAGCTTCCATTTAAAACAACTACACAGAGCTGCAGCAATAAAGTAGACAGAAAATGGGATCATTAGAGCATTTTGTAAAGCAAGGTCAAAGCACAATAGTACGCTACGGTACTATAACTTTTCAACTTCCTTAGTTTGCTAATGTAAATGGACTATTTATTCCATAATTTATCATGTTATTTATTTAAAAATCCTGTACTCACAAAGCACCTGGGGGAAAAAATCCAAATAAAGAACTATAGACAACAAAGAAATAAAATACACTTTAAGTTGAGCATTAAACGCCAAAGTCAATGCAGCACCTGAATCCTCAGATGGGAACTGATGTCAAACAGTGCCTCTCAAAGCTTAAAGCCCCAAGGACTTCAATCTATATAGTGGGCATATCAGATCCCCTTGCAGTTGCTTATCGTAGTGAACAGCTGGTGATGTATAGTAGCAATAGGTCTCAGAGATAAACAGGATGTTTAAGATTTAAAAGAGAGGGTTTTTTATAAGCTTCTAATGAAAATCTTGGCTTCAAAATGGTATTTTCTAAGATGTGAAGGGGTGTTTTAAAGGTGGGAGCGACATGGCGCTATAGGCTAGTCCTAGCGATTGTACAAATCACCATGTTTTGGATCGAATCAAGGTGAAATAGAAGATGAGTTAAGAACTTCAAGCAGAGGTAGCGGCATACAGATCAAAATCCTAGGCCTGGTCTATGTCATCCCTGCTCCTTATCCCATTAAGCCATGACTTTTTTCTACAAAATGTGTGTGTTTTTGTAAAAGCGTATTTCAAAACTCAGTAATAATAGGATGAAACATTCCATGCATGTCTTGTTTTGTATACTTAATACAATAGTATATGCTTTATAATAAATGCAATCCTTTATGAGTTATCTAAAGAGAAATGTTATCTAAAGCCCACTTGAGACCAGACCGGTCCAAACAGCAGCCTAAACCTTGACTTTGCTACAGAAATCAACCCCCTCACGTGTGACCAGGCTCTGTAATAAAGTTGATGCCATCAAGGAGCAAACACTTCACAGCTCTGCAGCATGCTCCCTCAGGCACCACAACATGTATATTTACAGGCTAGTCACATGCCTTGACAACGTTTTTGGTTCCTTTTGAGCAAAGCTGTGGACAGAATATTAATAGCGCCTGATGAAAATTCAGCAGGGACTCTGGGGAAGGGTGTTGCTGATCAATTTGGATCAGAGGCAAAAGTAACCCTATGGGTTACAAAGAGTTTGTGTGTGATGTAATGGCTAAGCGATTGAACAGTACATTGGGGAGCTTGGATTTCACCTCTGCCACAAATTCACTCAACAGCCTTTAGCAAGGCTCTGTCCTTCTCTTTCTTAGGGCCTTGCTAGACCTACCTCAGAATCCGTGTGGAAGTAGCGTGGGCTGTCGCTCCTTTCCACATGTCAGACGCGACGGGGAAAGGAAAGCCCTGTCGCATCCTCCATTTTTTAAAAAAAGTTAAAGGGGCCATGTGCGCGCACCAACGAAAAGGTAAGTCTTTTTTAAAAATAAGGGGTTCCCCGCTCACCCCCCTGCTCGGCCACTTGCATGCCCCCCCAGCTCGCCCATCCACTCGCTCCCCCCGCTTGTACGCTCGCTCTCCCTCCCGCTTGCTCATCTGCTCGCTCGCCGCCCCAACTCACCATGTCCGATGCCCCCTCCACCACCACCCCGGCCACAATCTCCCCACCCTGTCTCTGCTCTTCCCCCCATCTCTCCTGCTGGGTCCGCTCGTCCCCCCCCGGCCCCCATCTCTCCGCCCCGCAATTCCCTCACCCCCGGCCCTATGGAGCGCTATGCCCAGTGCTTCTCCTGGTTACTTGCGAGTAAGCCACGTAGCCGGGAAAAGCCATGGAACCAACTATGGTTCCACAGCCCGGGGCTGTGGAAAAACTGGGCCACAAGCGGATCCAGTTATCCCGGGTCAAGGGAGGGTTTAGCCCAGCCTGACCCCGGGATCCCCTGTGCATCATCTGCATGCACAGGGGTAAGCCCAGGTTTCAGCCTGGGCTAAACCCTCGTCTAGCAATGGCCTTAGTCTCAATAAAGGGATGGTGGTTGCCATTGACACAATGGGGAGGGGTATTTGCACAATTTCCAGAATTTTACACAAGTTTAGGTCATAGAAAAATATGTAAAATAAATAATTAAATAAACACTTGCCAAAAATGTGCATTTGCCTCATAGGCTAGAGCATGACAATGCACATGGGGGGATTTGTGCATTTGGGGATGACTTGCGCATTATCACAAATGCAAAATTGTGCAAATTTGGGAAATTGGAAAAAAAAATCTGATTCTGCCAATGAGCAGATGATGGAATGAAAAGCACTGACAATCTGTGACACACAGATGGAACAAATTTTACAAAATCCGTACATCCCTACTAGTTCCTTCCTTGGGTGGGTGGATGCGTGGAGCAAGAAACCTTCAAAAAGAAGACCATATTTATTTATTTATTTATTTATTTATTTATTTATTACATTTATATACTGCCCCATAGTCAAAGCTCTCTGGGCGGTTTACAAAGATTAAAAAAAATTGAATGTTTAAGAAAACAGATATACAAAATTTTAAAACCCCGTAAAAACATAAAACAGATAATGTACAAAATTTTAAAACCAGAAAAACATAAAACAGATAGGCCGGTCATGTTCTGTAAATTGTCTGGGTTGGAGGCTGTGTGCAACATAGAAGCTCCCCTGAACATGAAGTGTAGGGGTATAAGTGCAGCAGGTAAATGAATAAAAGGGATCCTCAAAGTGCTTTCTGTTCCAGCCGAGTTCAAACAGTAGATCCCAACATCCAACTGTTGGTGTTGTTTTTAAATCTAATTTCTTCAGAAGCTTCCGTTTTTCTTGTACTCTGTTTACATTGTAATAAGGTTGTGCTCAATTGGATTTCCCCCAAGCCCTTGAAAGCACCGATAACACAAGGGAGGGAAAGCCTATGTTATTATTTCCACCTTTGCAAAGGAAAAGAAAAAAGAAAAAGAAAAAAGAAAGGAGAATACAATAAGGTATACTGGAAGCCTCCCAAGAGCTGCCTCTCTTGGGGTTTCCATTTGAATTTCCAGAGCCAAACTCATTTCCAATTGAGCTTCAAAGACAGCATCTGAACTTTCAGGTGATAATTCAGAACAAAGTGAATACCAATCCTGCTTTGATCCTCTCACTGTAGTCAATATTTTAGGGATGTGTTAAAACAAAACACCTGGCAAGACCATGTGAAAGAAGCCCAGCAGTAATCTATGAACACTGGGATTCTTAAAGGAACACCTTAAAATGCTACAACCCTTTTAACTTTGCAGACGCTGCTCTTCTACCAGTATTCTGTTGCTAATTATCTCACCATTGGCTGCAACTCCACAGCAGGACTCTTTCAAATGTTTCCTTCTATTTAATATGTCTTATTTTGAAGAGTCAGTCGCTGTTCTTGAAAGGGGAGAGGTGGTTCACTTGGAGGGAAGAGCCTGGATGCTCCCTGAAAGTGTAAAAAATACTGAGAGAAGATGCTACTGTGTGCTTCCTACCCTGCTAGTTGACTCATTCCTTTACCCAATCCTCCTTTCCTGCTTGCTGTGGGACAAAATCAGAGTCCTGTTTGCTACCGCAGGCAGGGACAGAGGTGGGCAAAGGTTGCAAAAGAGACACAGTGGTGGCATTGAATTCTATTTAATTTATTCAACAGAAGTTTTTGGTTTGTTTTGTTTTTATCCCACTTCTTGGCCAAAAGGTCGCCAAAGTATAATTAGTAAAACCTGTTAGTCCCTGCTCACAGGCTTACCATTTAAAAAGACACAAGGAAAAAGGAACAGAGAGGGAACAGCAAAATCAATCAATCAATAAAATACTTTCCCCCCACCCCAGCAGAGCGAGTGGAATATCCTCAATTCCCTCTCTCCACTCCTTTAGTACAGTTTGCTTAAAATGGCTTTCAAGTGTCTCTGAGGTTTTAAAGGGACAGGAGCTAACTCTGGGTGAATATCTGACCAATCATTCCCAGTGAAGGGATGTCTTGAATAAAATGTTCAGGTCTAATCTTATGAAAACCGCCCAGAGAACTTCTGCTGCAGGGCAGGAAAACAGGAATAAATACTGTTGTGCTAAAAGCATATGCCCCATTTCCCCAAACATTTTCATTCAGTTTGATAGAAAGCAAGTTGCTTACACACACACACACACACACACACTCCAAGGAGAAGAAAATCTAAGCTAAATTTTCACGGGGAGTGTGGGTTACTGTGTTTACTTTAACTATGTGGTGACCAAGGGTGTGTCTGAATGAGATTCCTGTCATTAATTGTAGAATAATCTCTCCAGCAGTCTGCAGCCTTTCTGGCTTCTCCTGCTTCACTTGAAACAAAGGAGAAGACATCATACACTAACATTTAAGGTGACCATATTTTGGAAACCAAAATGGAGGACAACATTGCCAGCCCCCAAAGGCAGTATTGCCACCCCAACATGGCCATGGCCACATATCTGTTTCTATGGCTCAGAATTTAGACAAACCAGTTCAACATAACAGCTTAATGTTAAAATCACTGAAATAAAGAACAAGTGACACATTCAATGTATCTGAAATTAACTTCACTCACTCCAACTTTTGTAGCTTTTGCTGTACATCAAAGCTGTTGCTATACTATATGTGATACAATCTCCCCTTCCCTCAAATATCTTTTCTGATTGTAATTCCTTCACTGTATGACCATAGTCCCACCTTTCCTAACATTTAACACTCTTTCCCCATCACCTTTCTCATATTCATACTCACAGATTCAGCATACTGCTACCACTAAACAAATGAAGCAGTTGACAAGTGCAGAAAAATCTAGTACAACGAACTAGTAACGTTACATTCAGAAAGAGAATACTATTACCCATTAAAAAACTTAGCCATGGAACAAAATGGACTAAAGTCTTGTTCCAGTCACTTCTCAGTAGCACCTCTTAGCTTGTTTAAACTTCGGGTTTACCAATGAGAAACTGATCTAAAAATGTGTCATTATACCTCTGGTTCATTAGCCATGTAAACAAGACCATGGTCAGTAGCAATGCAAAGAAAGGCCAAAAAGGTTGCCCATTACCACAAAGTTGGATAAGGATCTTTCCCTCCTTTTATCCAAATATCTCTTGAATTTTCACTGCCTCAGTGTGCAGAGAACAGAAATCCCAATCAGAGAGCGTAATGCACGGCCAAAGAAAACTGGCCAAAGTAAACTCAGAAATAAATCCCATTGATATCAATAAAGTTTACTCCCAGATAAATTAATAGAGGATTTCAGCCATAATCTGTGAAGATCAGCTGGAAACACCTCCTGACTATTACTGTTTGTATACTGAAGGGACGGAGAGAGATTTTCTTGGTGGCTGTCACACAATTCTGAAAGTTGATACAGTCATAGCCTGAGCATCTTTCTGGAAGGTGAAAGACATTTTAAAAAAATATCTGATAGCCTTACAGTCTGCAGAATAGGTGTTAGCTGGGATTTTCATTGTTCAAGGTGAATTGGGCATCTAATGGAGTGTTTTTTAAAAATATATATAATAATGGTCTCAGGGTTTATTTTTGAGCACCTAAGATAAAAAGATGTAGTCTTATTCTCACCTTGTAAAATAGATTACCCAGACCTTAGACTCATGTGTATGCGTCAACTTTTTCACTGGCTACTTCAAGCATGTTTAAGTTTCAATCTGAGCTCACTCACTGGAAAGCAACTTCCATTGAACACTGCAACTTTATACATGTCCTATTGATGGTAATAGGGCTTGCTCCCAGGTAAGTGGGCTACTCCTGAAAGCAAAACTCTTTGGTAACACTGTTACCTATGGACACCACAATAGTTTAGTATGCTATTATTTATTCCGTTTATTAATTATTTATTCTGATGATGATGATGATTCCAGAATTTATATTTTCCAAAGTCACTTTGCAAAGTGCCAAGCTATTTAGCTGCCTTTGCCAATCTGGTACCCTCAGATAAGTTGAACTGCAACTTCCATAATGTTTTTTTTTAAAATAAATAAATAAATAAAACAGCTTTCCATCACAGTTACGGCAGACATGTTTCCCTTTGCTTAATGCAGGAACGCTGCACCACTCCCTTAGAGAGCAAGACAAGAATACTGGACATTTCCTCTGAGTGAGCATCCTATACGTCTCCTGTTTTCAGCAAGCCTTCATGCTTTGGAGGCTGAGGAAGATTGCTGATGCCTTTCCAGCAGTCAGCAAAAAGGAAGTGATGGGATAGGAAGCCCAGTCATGACCTCTCCTCAGAGCTTCCCTTTCTTTCCTGTCCATCCACTCCTCAAACTGGTTCACACTCCCTAGGTTGTATCCAATGTTCATTTTTCTTAAAGTAACTCCATTGGGAGTTGAGTCAGATGAATGTTGGATTCAGTGTTCTGTCCCTGCTCCACACACCCCAGGAGTGCCTGAAGAGAGCTGCTGGCCCAGCAAACCTATCCTTCTCGCACTCTCGCACTGTGGAGTAGACAGTGATGAGGCTGAAGTTGAGGCACAGATTGAAGAAGCACACAATAGTGAACCTGCTCTGAGTCTCCTGCTGCCCTCCACCACTACTGGCTCTGTGCTGGATCCCTGGTGCCTCCTCTCTTTGCCCACTGCCACTACCTTTACTTCCTGGTGTCAGCCTCCTGCAAGTGGACCACTCACTTGACTGAGAGAGAGCAGAGGTGGGTGCCCCTGGGGCTGAGAGTCTTGCTGCCACTGTGTCCAGACAGTAGCTGGACTGACAACCAAGCCAGAAGAGGAAGGGAAGCCAGGTACTGGAAGCCCTTGCTGCCATTGCCACTGCTTTGTCTCTGCAGCCATGCGTTCTCCACTGTGTGCTCTCATCTTCAGTTGCAGATGCATGTCCTCCTCGCTCTGCAGCTGAAAAGAGAAGAGCACCAGCCAATGAAGTGGCCCATAGCTGCACTGGTCTCATCCGGCTTCCTGCCTCCACTGCAACAGGGAGGGCAGAGAGCCAGGAGCCAGGTGGCATTTTGATGCTTCCACATGACACCTGCACATCCAAGAAGGCACTGCAGTATCTCTCACTATTTCATGTCAGATGCACAGGTGCCACGTGGCTCTTGACGGGAGAAAGTTATTACAGGGCAGGCAGCCTCACATCTTGTGTTAGAAAAATATATTTTCCTATCATGAGATGAGGGCTGCACACTGTGCACAGAGTCCACCAACAGGGGTGGAAGGAGATCATAGAATCATAGAATAGTAGAGTTGGAAGGGGTCTATAAAGCCATCAAGTCCAACCCTCCGCTCAATGCAGGAATCCACCCTAAAGCATACCTGACAGATGGTTGCCGAGCTGAATCATGGATGCCCCTAGTGTGGGAGAGCCCACAACCTCTCCAGGTAACTGGTTCCATTGTCGTACTACTCTAACAGTCAAGAAGTTTTTCCTCATGTCCAGTCAGAATCTGGCTTCCTGTAACTTGAGCCCGTTATTCCGTGTCCTGCACCCTGGGATGATCGAGAAGAGATCCTGGCCCTCCTCTGTGTGACAACCTTTTAAGTATTTGAAAAGTGCAATCATGTCTCCCCTTAATCTTCTGTTCTCCAGGCTAAACATGCCTAGTTGTTTCAGTCTTTCTTCATAAGGCTTAGTTTCTAGACCCCAGATGAGTGTGTGTGCAAGCAGGTGGCTGCTGCCACCACTTGCCATCCAGCAGACCAAGCAGCAGAAGTCTTGTTTCTCTAGGCATATAAGGACCCAGTCCATGCCCCCCAGACAAGCACGAAAATGTCAGCCAAATCTGGCATTTTCCAGTGATATGGTCAGCCTAGCTAACATTTCTCATGGATTTTTTCAGATTTGGACGAAGGGATGGCTGGGGAGGCTTCAGAGTGATGAAGAGATGTATTATAGAAAGAAAGAAAAATACATTCAGCACCCAAAGGAAAAAAACACACGCAGTATCTGCAGCCACCACACAATGATAAGGTAAGCTTAAATACACCACCAAAAAATATCCTAATGCACCCTGAGAATGAGGCAACTATGGGGCATTATGGAAATATATGGTTAAAAGAAGCAATAGCTGCAACACACCTCCAGAAATTAGGTGACAAGCCCTTACTAAAGAGACGTGGCAGCAAAAAGACATGGAACAAGGGCATTTGCAGAATAAGATGTAACCTGGGATCCATAGACATTTCAGACACCATTGATTAGGGAATATGATCCATTGATAAGGCAAAATGGGGCAGTTCAGTTCCCTATTCTGTTCCCACTTTAAGGTCCAGTGTATCATATTTATTCACTGACAATAAGTATTTATCAACATGGATCGTGGGCTCATAAAACTGACCAGCTTCAATAACTACTTGCAATAGTGAAGGAGACTCTGAAGCTGTAAAAGCAACAAAACTACCACACAACAGAAGCTTCTTTCATGGGGGAAGAAAACCTTCGGGAAATTGTAGGGCAGATTTTGGCACAGCAGCAATTAAGCCACAGGAGATTTTTAAGGGAATCATGGGGAAAGCCTCAGCTGGTCAATTATTTCTAGTGCTGTGCAGAAAATATTTTCCTCGTTTTTTTTCAACCATTCTCATTCAATTTGATTCAAAAGAAATTGCTCTCAAAAAGAAATTCAGAGGAGAATAAATTTAGGTGGATTTCTCAAGGGTTGGGTTCAGGGTTCTTGTGCTTACATTGCTTATAAGTTGGCCAAGGACTGTGCATACGAGTGTCCTGTCTTTCATTGTGCAATCATCTCTCTGACAGCCTGTAGCTTCCTGCACTTGCATTAAAGCCTAAGAAAACACATAATGATGTAATTCCATCCATAGGGCTTTTTTTTTTCCAGGTCAGGAAGTACAGGAAGCCTGGGAGACTGCAGAGGAATTGAAAAAATGTGCAATAGTAAGAAAACACACAAACACACACATACACACACACAAAGATAGCTCCTCCTCTTCCCTGTAACTGGACACAGCACTGCCCCCTCCAAATGCTCATTACAAGGCTTGCAAGAAAGCAGTGGTGTTATCAGAACCTGCATTAGAAACGAGATATATCCATACATTTAACTTTTAGAAGATCCTGAGGAAGGTGCTGTACTTTGAAAAATGACATCTAGGGCTCAGCCAAAATTTCTCAGGACATGACTTGCTTCCTTGCAATTGCAACATATGTTAGAATCTAGGTTTAGCCCTGCTGCTTTTACAGCTTCCCAGTTTCCTTCAATACTGGAAGTACTTTGTCCTTTGGCATAAGGGGGTGAAAATTCATTGGGCGTGTTCGGCGGGACCCATAGCAGCCAGATGCGGGAGTGTGCGCTGCCCCCGTGGACCCATGTGGATTTTTGCCCCACCAGTACCTATAATGCAATGGATTGAGGACCTAACATGTTTTCAACATTTGAGCAGGTTATGTATAGACACCGCTTGTGAATGGAAATATATCTGCCTTCATCAAATTTTATATGTAATTCTTAGAAAGATGTATATACACACATTTCATATACATGTATTGAAACTGATATATTAACATCTAAGTAGGTTTCTGTTGCCATTTATTTATATTATGTATTACATTTATATCTCACTTTTTTCCTCCTGCAAGGAACCTAAGGCAGCTCACATGATCCTCCTCCTCCTCTCCCTTTTATCCTCAGAACAACACTCTGAGGTAGATTAAGTTGGGAGTCTATGGCCAGAACTACACCAAGAAGGATATAGCACTATGTTAGTGGAATGAAAGTGGTATGAAAGCAATATACGGTATGCCTCGTGGGCTCCAACAGTTATCAGTGCACCTCAATACTGCTATAATACTGGTGCTATATCCTGCTTGGTGTAGAACTGGCATATTCTAGAACAGGAAGGAAGCTAAAAGTTTCAGAAATACTAGTAAAATGTAATTCACCACAGCTGGAGCTTTGTAGACCAATTTAAAGGCAGAATCTGCTAGTGGGAATGAAATAAAGTGGATCAATCTTTCTTATGCTAGATTAATCATCCTGTAAAGTGTAGGGTGGCCAGCTGCAAAAAGAGAAAGGGCTCCTTAAATAGTAGTCTAGAAGAGCAAATTTGAGCTGGTTTAGTTTGCTGAAATGCTCTCTTCTACACAACTGTTAAAGGTGCAGGGACCTTTTCCCCTTTCCCCCATCTGGCTACCTACTGAAGGTCCAAAGGTCTTTCACAAACCATGCCTCTTGAGCATCAGCCCACCAGCAGAAGGCCTTCACTGTGATGAACAGATGAGGTGCTCTGCGGAGCTGCTAATCACCATTTAACAAGGTATTTTCAGCCAAAGTGAAAGGTGACTTGCTTAACATTCCATGACAACCTTATTCATAACATTAAATAGCTGTATGATTGGGCTGAAGAGGACTGATAGATGGTAAAAAATTAATAGAGTAAGTTCTCATATACATAGAAACTTGATCTGAAATACGTGAAAGGAATTTGCCCACTTCACTCCTCTAAAACATACCTAGGATCTCCAGGCAACCAATCGAGATCCCAACATATTCCAGTGTCAGAGGTACAATGAATAGGTGCAACAAATCCTGATAGTCCAACCAAGGAATTAAAGGAGTCGATTTCCATGAAAACCATCAATGAAACACTGCCTGTCTAAACCAAGATTTAAAGGCAAAGACTGTTTAGTCATAAGAAAACCATCAATGAAATATTTGGGTCTCACCTTTGTAGTCATTGTCCTTTCTACCTTATTTTACGGATGTGGGAAACAGCAAAATTCAACTTCTCAAAATTCCATCCCAACTCAAGTCTTTATCATTTTGCAGGCTATTTCCCCCCACACACATGAAAACCCATCCAAATCCCCCCCCCCAACCATGGATCAGTTGTGTGCATCTTGGAAATGTACACATTCTTCTCCCATTGATTAAAGCATATTTGCGCACAAATTTCGGAAGTACACATTTTTTTATGCATATTTTTCAAATGTATGCTTCCTGTTGAACACAAACTTTTTCAATCTTCAAATCACATTGCAAGCTTTGAAATGTACAGACTTTGACTGCAGAGTGTGTCCAAGTCTGTATTCAGTTTGGGAGGTGCAAAGTGGGCAAATCCTGATCAAAAATGAGCTGAAACAAATTTCTCATGTAACCTACCCTAACTTAACTCTCCTTTACCTGGTCTTTTCTTTGCTTTAATAATATTGCTGTGTAAGTCACACTACCTGTTTGGAGACTCATTATAGGGATGTGTGAATTCCCCTGCACCGGGCCCTGGGGTCACTTGCCCCATCACTGCTGCCATCTACAAGTGCTCTCCAGGCTGTGTAAGCCTTTTCTGAGGCCCCGGCAAGGGCTCGGCAGCTACCTGCAGCCATTCATGGAATCACACACTTCCCCCTTCCATGTTAATGGTGGATGACATTGGGGCAAAAGGGGGAGGTGCACAAATTCCAGTGCTCCCATTTCCGGAGGCCCCCATTGGCTTGGAGGAGAATGTATCATTTCCCAAGCTTCCAGAAATTGTGTAGATACCCGTTGTATTAATGGCAGCTGCCATTAAGGTGAAGGAGGAAATGTGCAGTTTCCAGAGGCTCCAGAAATTGCATACTTTCCCCTTTGGGGCCAATGCTGGCTACCATTAAAGCAGAAGGGGAAGTGTGCAATTTTGTGAGCAGCTGCTGGGTGCTTCTCAAAGGCTCCCAAGCACTCAGCGGTAGTCTTCACATGCAGCTAGGGTGTCCGACTGGGCTCCTAAACCCATTTGGATTCTCGTGACAACCCTAATTTTACACCAGATTTCCTCCCACACACACCTCTGCCCCAGCATGCTTGGAACTGATTAGGGTGACCATATGAAAGAAGGACAGGGCTCCTGCATCTTTAACAGTTGTATTGAAAAGGGATTTTCAGCAGGTGTCATTTGTATATATGGAGAACCTGGTGAAATTTCCACTTGATCACAACAGTTAAAGCTGTAGGTGCCCTGCCCTTTTTTAAATCTGGTCACTCTAGTATAGCTCCTGCACTTTGTGATGAAGAGGGGATTTCACCAGGTTCTCCATATATACAAATAACACCTGCTGAAATTCCCTTTTCTATGCAACTGTTAAAGATACAGGAGCCCTGTTCTCCTTTTCACATGGTCAGCCTAGAACTGATGCATAATAAATGTGTCACTATATACTGGGGATGGATCAGTCTGTTTCCTGTCTGAGTCAGTTTTGCATATGTCCATGCATGAATCTGTTCCATCCCATTTCTGCATCCATGTGTGAGGTTCAAAAAACAACAACAAAAAGACACCACACACACATGAAAATTCTCATTTAAATGGGAAACATATTACACAAACTACACATGTTTGTATGCATTGTATCCTAACATATGCATTTTATATGCTTTTATCCTAAAATGTATTTTCCCCTTAAATACATTTTATATGCATTTTGTTATGTTACTGGAGCTGAGAATTGTATCACGGAATTTGGAATAATGCAAAAATTGATGGTGTTGCAATCCACCTATTAGTCTGGGAAGTACAAATGAAGTCAGTTTTGTTTAAACATGTGGACAAAATGAAATGTTTCAGCATCCCTACTCTGCACCATTGCTCTACCACAAGACTTCATTTGTGATGAACCATGATAGCTATGTGAATATCCACGTATCCACATGGGTGCATTTGGGATATGTACTCTTGATTAATTGCTCCTGAATAAAGATGATCAAAGTCAGTATCTAACACCTGGCCATCTCACCGATTCTTCAGATCCCTTCAGTTCCTTTGAAGGCACCCCTCTATGGAGGAAAAACCATCAGTCATACAAAGGGAACAAATAACAAAGCATTTGTAGCTCGTCCAAGCTTCCAGACACATATTACACAGTGGCATAGATTAGGATTCAGCATAGGTAGTTCCTCATCAGTACTAAGCTCCTTGCCATCAAGACAGGTGAATTTGGAAAATCTCATTAAGTTAAGTATAAAGAAGGGCTTCATAATGTGTGACCCAACAAACCTATCATATCACCAGCCATGACTGGTGGCCTTTGAGAGTCTCAGTGAATACCAATAATTCTGATCCCACAATTCTCCTGGTTTTTCTGCATGTCTGGAGCTATAAAAAAGAGAGGTGGATGTTCAAATACCTGGCAAGCAGCTATAGAGTGATGAGCTCCTTTCAACTTGGTTGGCCACACATTTGTGCAGGCCTACAATAAATTGATGTGCCTTTGATAGGATGTCCCCAAGTCCAGTTGAAGGCATGCTGGAGGATTGTTTTAAGGCATCCTGTATTTGAAGGGTTGTTCAGTCCAAGGCCAGTTTAAAGAACCCTCAGAAGGAAGAGCTGGGCATTGATGTGCCCATCAGCAGCAGCTGGGCAGCAGACAGAGCAAGGTGCACAGGCCACCTGGACACAGTCTGCCACTCTATGATGAGATGTACTGTCTTTCTAAATGTGCGTATATACATATAAATTAGCTGCTGCAAATTTTATGCAAATCAGTGTCATGTTTTGTTCTATTTTTGGTGATCATGAATGACCACCCTACACTTTGAGGAAATTAATCAACTCAGAATCAACCTTGCCATGAATCAGAAAAACTTGGCTGTTTTCATGTGGCCCACTTGGGCTGCCAATATAGGGCAGCAATCAATTATTTAGTTGCCATCTCAGCCCCCTGGGTGCCAATCTGCAGACTCCAGTGCTTGTCTCACTTGGGGCACACCTAGCCAGGCAAGTGCATGGGTGCCCATTCCCTTGGCAAGCCGTCATTTTCTGGAAAAATGGTGGCTCATTGTTGTCTAGAAATGTCCTATTTGCATAAATGGTGGCCTTAAAAGGGCAACATTATAGGCACAAACACCTATAATGTAGTGTACCTAGCCCTTTTAAAGTAGGGTGACCATATGAAAAGGAGGACAGGGCTCCTGTATCTTTAACAGTTGCATAGAAAAGGGAATTTCAGCAGGTGTCATTTGTATATATGGAGAACCTGGTGAAATTCCCTCTTCATCACAACAGTTAAAGCTGCAGGAGCTATACTAGAGTGACCAGGTTTAAGAGTGGGCAGGGCACCTGCAGCTTTAACTGTTGTGATGAAGAGAAAATTTCACCAGGTTCCCCATATATCCAAATGACACCTGCTGAAATTCCCTTTTCAATACAACTGTTAAAGATACAGGAGCCCTGTCCTCCTTTTCATATGGTCACCCTATTTTAAAGCTTCCAGGAGAGGCCCACTTGGTCATGTAGCTCATTCTAGAACAGTCACCAACTCTTCACCCTAACCTAGGGATGGAGGAGAAATGCATTCTGTTCACATTTTCATGCAAACCAAAGTAATTTCACACAACCATGTGAACTAAAATCCAGTATTCCTTCAAAATTTGCACTTTTTCTGAATGTTGCAGTGGAGTTTCCCTATCCAATTATGTGTATATTGGAAAACATATGTTATAGAAAATAATAGTCAGGTATGGCTTGCAAAAATGTGTATACTAGGCAATAATGGATGTGACAATGGACGTATTAGGTGAAAGGTGTACAAAGTGCCTATGAATTTTCATGCATAAGTTTTCTTAAAAAAGCATCCTCAAAGTTTGAGATGAATCAAACTTAAGAATGAAGAAATTCTCCAAGTTTGAGATGAGCAGTCATGCCAAGATTGAGCAGGGGGTTGGACTTGATGGCCTTGAAGGACCCTTCCAACTCTACTGTTCTATAATTCTATGATTCAAGAGGCAAGGACATAGAAGAATTAACTATGACCAGCAGAAGCTTATTGGAAGCTGGAACTATTTATTCTGTTTATTTATTGCTGCTCACTGGCTGTCATCTCACATTGCACTACATTGTTCAGCATGCAATTTGGGAATTTCTGGAGATATGTTTTTGCAATTTTCAAGGTTGGGTTCATTTTGGGACACTAGATCTCCCTTGGGAAGTCACTATATCTCGCGTGCAGCTCTAATCAGATGACACCCACCATATTCTTTTTCCCAGAATGCCTCTTTCCTACTGACAGTTCAAATGTTCAGTTCTCAGGCTAAAGTGTTTCTGCTTGGGGATGTACTGTTTCAAGAGCTTCTTTCTTGTGACAACACATTTTATTGTATTTAATTCATTTCCCTCAAAAGGGAGACCTTAACTATCTAGCCCAGGAACGCATGTACATTTTGATAGCTATTTTTGGCTGCATTTTTCAATTCAGAGGACAAGAGAATTATGAACAGCTAATGAGGCAAAGCAACAATATGGTACAATGAGCAAAAGGGGGAAAAAAAGATAACCAATGTTAACAATCCCAAGCCAAGCAGTTCCACTATGCTGAGACCATTCCAAATTTATTGTTGTTTTGATGTGTGTATTTTTCTGAATTTTAAGTTCCCAAATTCCCCAATGAAGGAGAAAAAATGATTTTGCAAGCTGTACTTCATTACAAAATCATTACATTTCATCAGAAAATATAATTCAATGTTGAAAAACGTAATGGCATCTGTTATAGAAGAGATGGAGTTGATGGAGATAACATGACAGTAAGAAAATTATAGATGAGGGAATTATATAAATGGAACAACCAATCAGAAGTAAATGTGTAAACTAAAATGTACAACATTTTTCCCCGATAAAATTTGAATTTAGAAGTTAT
This sequence comes from Elgaria multicarinata webbii, assembly GCF_023053635.1. NCBI lineage: Eukaryota > Metazoa > Chordata > Lepidosauria > Squamata > Anguidae > Elgaria > Elgaria multicarinata. Next base: position 20,258,120 of record NC_086177.1, read on the forward strand.
GTGAGAAACTATAGGAACAATGATACAGTGACAGATATATGGATACCAGTGATGACTATTTCTAGTTAATTTATCTGAATTCAATACATAATAGTTGTACCCGGCGTATCATAAACCTTTATAGCAAATCTTACAGTTTATTAATTAAATATCACATTTTATTTATTTAGTCATTCACAGCAGGCGAGCTGCCTCCCACCCAGCCACCAAGGGCCCCGGCCATATCTCGCTCATGCTCCAGACCGTGGTGCTGCCCCCTTTGTGGGGGGGGATCGAAGATGCAGAAAGGGAGGTAGGATTACCTTGGTAAGACTGGAGCCAGAAGGGCTGGAGGGAGGCATGGGCTGCTTAGAGGACGCTGATACAGCACCGTCTGGCAGACCTGGGGGGCAGGGAGGTCGGGGGAGGGGAAGCAGGTGTCCCCCTCTTCCTGGGGTTCCTCTCAGCCTTGGGCTGCCCACCCAGCTCACATGAGATTAGGCCGGGGCCTCAGCTCGCAGCAGGTGAGCGGCCTCCCACCCAGCCACCCCGGCCATGCTTCGCTCATGCTCCAGACCATCGCTGTCCCCTTCATGACTGTGGGGCGGCCAGGTGGACCCGATGGCGCTGAGGGGAGGCTGAACTGTCACTCGTGCTCAAAGCACCAGATTGGACCGGTTCGATAAAAGAGAGCATCGAAGAGAAACTAGAGGAGCCCAGGGAAAGCGAGGAAATGGTGGTCGAAGATCACGAAGAAAGTGAGCAATTAGCGATAGGGATTTTCCTCCCGCTATCAAGAGCTGTGTAAGCGTTGCACAAGTCTAAGAGGTTGTCTTTAAGAAGCAAATCTGGAAAAAGGTTAGGAAAGTTATTCGGAGCTGTTACCTTAGGAATGAGATCAATGAGCCAGCTGATGTCATTGGGCATAGCTGAAGCCATTCTAGAATTCCTGAAGGCAAAACGGTAACATACGTAAGTGTTTTATATAGAGAGATTGTAGAAGATAAATTCAGGAAACTTCTAATATGAAACATAAATAACTGCTGATGATTTTTTCTCATCTTTTCTCATCTTTCCAAACTTAACTCCAGTTCATCCTAAACTTTTGAGATTTTTTTTTAAAAAAAATTGCATGAAAATTTATATATATATATATTCTTATGCATTTCATGGGCTAAATGTATTTCAGTGGAATTGTGCCTAATATACACATTTATATGAGGCATTTTCCTAATATAATTCATTTGTAATCTTATTTTCATGTATACCCACAATTTCCTGCAATTTCCTGTATTATACACATTTTTATATACACATAATTTCTTATTGAAAAGCTCCATTGCAAAATTTATTTATTTATTTATTTATTGCATGTTACCCTGGACGGTTCACAAAAATTAAAACCATTCAGTATAAAACAAACAGTATAAAAACATGATATAAAATATAATACAATTCGGAGAAGTATGAATTTTGCAGAATAATTCAGTTTTGGTTCATGCATTGGTTTGAAAGCATGAAATTTCTCCCCCATTCCTATTCAGAAGGAAGCACAAGATAATTTGGAAACAAAGTATAGTGAGTGAACTCACAGACTTTGATGCTGGAATCCTTTGCACATTTACCTAAGACTATGATCCTTTGATTGCAGCAAGACATACTTCTGAGTAAACAGATAAAGGATTCCACTGCATGAATCATATTACAACCAACACAAATTCTAGTGAAATTCTAGCCGACCCCCACCCTCATTATTTGAGAGATGAATGGGAAAACATCACACAACGAGAAATTATAGATGGAACAATAATGTTATTCCTCTTACTTAAATTTAAGACAGAATTTTTTACATGTCGATACAGTGTTATTGTCTTGAATACTGGGCTTTGAAATGCTGGAAGACAAGTGTTGTGTTTCTCAAAACCTTCTTTCTTCAGGGGAGACAATGAGGATGCCTACTAGCTAATCCACAAAGCTTTATTTAAGCAATAAACATCTCTTCCCACCTGAAGAGAGTCTAATCTCTTGGAACCTTTCCCCTAGGCAAAACTATGCAAACTAAGCGAGGCAATTGTTCTTTCAAGGAGAATGGAAAGCCTTTTCTCAAAATGCTAACTTCAGAGAGGTGAGTTCTGAGGTGGCTTCTGATGCAAATATGAGCCAGGCCGACTTTCTGTCAACTTCCTTTCACTCCGCCCGTTTTAGCCTGTGGCACACCCTAGGGTCAGCTAGCCTGTCAGTGCTCTTTCCTTCAGAAGAATGTTGGATTTCCATTGAGTGTGTATGATTTGCCCTTGATGAGATAAGCCCTGGAGAGAGATCATCACCAGCTGGGGAAGAAACCATAACACAGCTATCTCCACCACAGCTACAGGCTGGCCTGTGTCTGGCGCTGACTCCTCTATTTCAGAGTCTGATTCTGATGGACTACCTGAAACACCTTCTTCCAAAAGAGGGGAAGCAGCGCTAGACATGACAACCAGTGGGACTTGCAACAGAAATATTTCAGTGAGTCTTCCATTCTAACTGGAGTAAACCATTCTAACTGGTTTCAGCCATGCATTCCATTGAAGTAGACCACTCCATTCTGTCCAGTAGTCTGTTTTCTAGTCCAACTGCTACTCTATGTTCTGTGGCTGTTGTGCATGTCCAGCTGTATTTGGGCTGGGTTCACCTCAGGTTCCTATTCTGTTTTTTAAAAATTAAGTTTTGCAAACGTTAGGGTTGCGAGAGGAAGCGCAAGCATAGAATAAAGACACGGACACAAGAGCTTGGATTAAACTAGGACCTCTGTATTAATAATTAGATAGATTCATCCCTCCCTGGATCTACATGTGAAAGTGTGGGAATTAAGTCCTTCTCTCAGGCCACTTGCCTGGCTTATGGGGGAGCCACTCTCCAAAGCAAGGAGTCAGGAAATCCGGCTCCTTACTTATGTGACACTTTCTAAGTGTGGGGAGACCACCCTATGACACCCTCGCCCACTGCCATAACGACAGCAAGAAGGTGAAGATAGGAGGGTCTCTAAAGGCATACCATATCCTGGCGCGGGAGCTGCATAGCCCCTAAGGAGCAGGTCCTCCAGCTATGCCAATCACCAAAAGGTGCCAGAGTGCTCACTGTCCCTATCTAATATAGCTAATCCCTGCCACAAACCAACCAGGTGGGCTGACTTTTATAGGCACAGCACCACCCTACCTCACATGGTCCATGTTTTGCACCACGAGGGGTGCTTTCATTCTGCTCCTACCTCTCACAACAGCCAGCTTCCTGCCCAAGCCTTTGGCTGGGCGGACACCAGATTTCCCTTCAATTAGCTGATACTTCCATCTCTTTTCTCAGTAGCTCCATTTGGCCTACAATCCCGGTGACACTGACTACATGAGCTTGCTGTTAGAAAGGATGAGGACATTGCCTCATTGAGGCATATAATGTGGGCAGCGGCTTCTTTTTGTTGGAAGTCATTGCTTGTATAAATTTTGTTCTTGACAAATCTGTGATAATAATGGATGTCCATGCACTTTCAAACTACATTCCTGTGATGTGGGAATTAACAGATGGACAACAAAAGTAGATACTGAGAGCTGGATGCCCGGTGGGAACCCTTTGCAGATCTTGAATAAATGTGGCCCAGTTTAATTCCAGCACTTGTGTCGTCTCTTATTTCTTGCGTCCGTCCCACAAAGTAGATACTGAGAGCCTTTACAGTTGCACAGAGACTCATACTTTATGTTTGAAGGGGAAAACACCCACCTCCTATCTCTCGATGTTTGAGTGTATTTCCTATAACCATCAAAGTCATACGGATGCTTATTTAGATATATGGACTGTTTTTATTAACGTACGTTCTGGAAACATTCATGTTAATGCTTCTTTTCACCTGTTTTTTTTTAATGTTTCCCCTATAGGCAATGATTATTGTATATTGATATAATTTGAGATATGAATTCCTCCCCTCTTTTGGGATGGGATTGCATAAAAATATTATTATTATTATTATTATTATTATTATTATTATTATTATTATTATTTTAAAAAAAGTTTTCTAGTCCTGCTACCTAACCCTTACCTGTCTCTGCACTATATATCAGCGTTGCATCCTGAGTTGCAACTGGAGAGTATGACTTGTGTATATTACCTTCTGAGCCATTTTTATGTGGTGTGAGAGGACTACTCACATATAAATGAATCATTGCATGAAGAAAATACCCCCTATTGGATTGTCTACTACCAGATGTATGCATAGTGCACACTTTATGGATTTACTGAGGCACTTTCTAGTGTATGTATCTGCACCTCAAATTCTATACTGGCAACCACTTGCTATTAAAGTCAGATCTTATTAAGATAATAGAGCCATTACAATCTCCTTGGTTATTTATGGCTAATAATGTTTCCTTACTGTTCTTTATGTTCATACTAAGAATGAGGTCATTTTATTAGGACATAAATATTAGGACATTTTGTTCGCTGCAAAAAAAAATGGCTTCTTTTAAAAATAAAGAAATAAATGCAAAATGTCTCAGACATGCATCCTTGGCCTACTGCTACCCTACTCTTCACTTAGGGATGGGGAAAACATTTTGCTTATAAACTTTTTTTTTGCCATTAGGAGACAAACTTCCCTAAATCATTCTGAACGTAGTTACTGGCTGTAAGAGCCAGTATTTCTGGTGCATTTGATGCTGTTCCTTGTGCCAGCCTACAACTGGAATACGGTCCTGAGATCATAGATGGGCAAAGCATTTATTGAGGGGAGCTGCTCACACAGTTTCTAACTGTAGAATTGGTTCTCCACCAGGAAAATAAATCTAAATTTTACCCCAACCATGGGGGAATTGGTATTGGAGAAGTGACTCAGCACAGCTAGAGGAATCAATTTATTTTCCATGTTTCCTACAAGTAGCCCACCCATTTTATCCTCACATCAGCCCCATGAAGTTGGTTAGACTAAGGCCACAGCTAGACCAAAGTTTTATCCTGGGATCATCCAGGGTTCACCCCTGCCAGAGCACAGGATCCTCTGTGTGTCACCTAGATGAACAGGTTTGACCCCTGGACGATCCAGGGATAAACCTTAGGTCTAGCTACAGCCCCAGAGATAGTGACTAGCCTGAGGTCATCAAGTGAACTTCGTGGCTGAGTGGAGATTTGAACCTGGGTCTTTCCAGTCCTAGTCAGATTATCAAACCACTGCACCACATGGTTTTACAGTTAACCCAATAAAATTTCCAGGTTCTCTGTTTGATTCTTGTATGTTATAGCCCAGGGATATTTTAGCACTTCATCTGCTGGTTTGAGAAATAGGCCCACATAATGAGATCCCAGTGGAACTGGATTCTCTGAAGGAGATCAATACTCAATTGATGCCATGGCCATCAGCCAACACAGTCTAGCCAGCATTGATGGAAGCCATTTTGTTTGGAACATTTTTTACATAAGATCGCTTGGAGCTGTTTAAGAAAACCCTTCAGTAGCTGAAAGGAGCAACACCTGGCAGTTCTGCTTCTCAAACCTCTCATCACTTGTCTAGCAGAGTAGCCCACATTAGGATACAAGTGCTCCTCCATTCACTCCCTTAAACACTTTTGTCCATACTTTCTCATACCCTTTGGAGCTGCAAGAGCTGGAATGGGAAACACTTTTTTAAGGCGAGTTCTGTTTATTGACTGCATTCATTGTGCATTTTTTTCTTCACATTTACCAACTTTGGATTTTCAGACACAAGCATCCATCCTTTTTAGAGCCCTAACATTGCATTCTCACAGGGTAGGTGTGTGTGTTATTAATACATTAGTGCAATCCTAGGCAAGTCTACTCAGAAGAAATTCCTATTGAGTTGAGTAGGACTTGCTCCCAGATAAGTGGGTATATGATTGCATCCTAACATATTACAGCAGTGTTGATGGCAGATACCACAGGAAAAGTCTCCTGAGCAAGTCTCACTGAAATAAAGGTTAACTGCACAAAGACAATTGCCAATGAATCTCTTGCAAACATACATTCAAATCATGGCAAAATCTTGCAATTATCTCTGTCCTTGATATGGTGCACCACGCATGGTTTTAAGCAGAATCTAAAATATTGATCTACGTTCTTATATGCCAAACAGCATTATCATTCACGCATGCCTTACAGAAATTCTACTTCCAACCAAATTAAACTTTAAAATCTACACTAATGCATGTGTCACTTACTGAAAATATAGCGATAGTTGTAATTTGGCTCCAAGGAAGAAAACAATGTACAGTAATTCAACATTATTTCTATTAACAAAAAAGTTCTAGATTGGATGTGCATGGTGGTTTGTTGGTTGTAGATACAACTCATCCAATTGTTTGATGTGGAACCATAGCTGCTTTCCCTCAGCTTGCTTGGCCCAACATCATGTTTACAGAGGGACCTACAGGTGCAGGGGCCAGCATACATAAGTAAGCAAGCACAAGTCATATGATCTATACATTACCTAATAAGAGTGCATCGATGGTTACGAGGTTGGGGAACCTATGTATACTGACATCTGAGCATATGATGCAAATGTGACATCCAACACACAGGCGTCAAGGTGGGTATGTGAGAAGGGGCTGGGCTTGAAAGCATTTAAGCAATTTCAGATCAGCAGCCTGAGTCTTAAAAGTCAAGGTTCGGACTTACAGCAATGTTCAGAAGGCCATAAGCATGAGTTTCCTTCATGTCAATGATGAGGACAGTGCTTCATCCAGCTCATTCATTCCATGGTAGCTATTTGTCATTTTACTGGGGTGAGATATTTGTGAGAAATAGCCCCAGATCATTTAAGATGTTCAGTTCTCAACTTGAGATCTATTTGTTGTGCAAAAGCCAACATCCACTTGATTCAATATAGTCCTCACGCAAATAGGTGTATAGATCAGGGGTGAGGAACCTCTGGCCCAAAAGCCAAACCTGGGGTCCCAATTTGGCACTGTTATCACTCAATTGGGGTGCAATCCTATGCATATTTAGAAAGAAACAAAATCCTACGAAGTCCCCAGCCATGCTGCCTGAGGAATGCTGGGAATTGTAGGATTTCTTTCAGGCTGAACATGCATAGCACTGTGCTCGTAATGTATCATATAATTTGGCTCTTTTGGAGAATTTTCTAACTCGTGTGTCTGTTATCCTTGTGATACACCATTTATAAGTTAGGGATCCCAGAGCTGTTCTGTCTTTTCATTAATGACCCCCTCTCAACAAAGAAATTGAGAGTGTAGTTACAAGAATTTAGACATTCAGTGATTAGACATTTTACGTGTACTATACACTTGCAACTTAGGTATATGCTAAGGATGTTATGTGTCAAGTACATAGGACAGGATGCAAAGGATGAAAACTTCAAAAAGCTGCAAATGGGCCTCCAAATTCTGCTACCATTTACAAGAAACCAGTCTCAGGGGTAGCTGATTCAAATTCCTAGAAATAATGATGGGAGAAGCATTGAACCTTGAGCTTATTGATGTTCACCAAGTTCCACCTCATTCCCCTTCCCAAACATGAGCTTTTGTTGATGTACAAATGAGAAAAATACACATTTGGATACATGTACGTTTTCTTAAAGTGGACACCCAAATGCATGCTTCTCCTCCATTGACTAAAGCTTGAAAATCTTGTTCAAAATGCACTTTTTGAAAGTCTGCATTTTTCTACCAAGCAAGTAGAAAGTCTGCATTTTTCTACCAAGCAATGGCAAGTTCAGGAATATACTAGCTTTACTCAAAAAATGCAGTTGTGTTCATATTTGGGGGTGCAACTGGGGCAAATTATAGATTTTTTAAAAAATGAATGAAAATGAGATTCTTGTACCTAGAAGGTTCTTATGGGATATCTTCCTTTCCATAGTATGTCTGATCTTCATGTGAAGCCCTGAAACCACTAGTAATACCTAGAGCTAACCCTGGCTCTGATGAAAAAGATTCCAAGAACTGTTGTTTACTCATAAGGATTAACTTGTTTACCCTAGTCTTAGGTTGTTATTATGTGTGTGTGTGTGGGGGGGGAAGAGTTAAGACATTTGTATTGCAGAAACTCCTCCATCTGGAAGCTGCTCTGTGAGGTTGAGCATGAATGCACATGATTGCTTTCCAGCGTTTTAATCTCATAGTAACAAGCACACTGGAAGATATGCATATCCAGCACTTTAAAGAGGTGTTCAAACAAAGGCAATTACAAAAGGGGTGTTCGTTAATGATAGGTTTGACATGCCAAGCGTAATAGCCTTATGCCACTGAGAACGACAAAAGACATTCCCATAAAGCATGTTCACTGGTTATTTCCACTTACGCTGGGTTTAATTAGCATGTAAAAGACTGCGATTCAGTGCCTTATCTTTTAAAACAACAACCATTTGATGTGTATCCCTGGCTGGCATGTAACTTTTAACAAGGCACTTCCCCCCCCCCCTTTAAAATAAATTAAAATGGGGTTCATACTTTAAAATGAACAGAGGCTGGAGGGCAAGTAACATTGACAAGTGGCATTGGCTCGTTCTCTTCATTGATCCATTCACAGATATGAGCTGAAACAGAGGCAAACATGACTTTGCTTTAACCCTCTCCCTGCCTATGAGGCTTTTCCAAAAGTTTCCCATTATGTGCATTAGTTTCTCATGCCAGTCTCCCTATGTTTGGGCTCAGGTCAAAAGTCAGCAGTCTACAGTGGATAAGGCAAGATGTCTGAACAGACTCTGTTGCTGTGGAATATATGAATCCATCTTATCCAGAGTCTGGCCAAGGTCTGTCTGTCTGTCTGTCTGTCTGTCCGTCTATCTATCTATCTATCTATCGTGACTATGTTACCCTTAAATATAAATATTTTTGAAGTAGCTTACACAGAAAAAAAACATATAAAATATTAAGAAGATAACAAAAAATAAAGCATAAAGTAATAAGGTGTTGTTTTAATGACAGCAATAAACACCATCTTTGGTTAAAAAACTTAAAACCAGGGAAATTAAGAAAATATCTTCAGCTAGCACCAAAAGAGAGCAGGGAAGGCACCAAGTGGGTTTCCTGGGGGAAAGAATTCTATATACAAGGTGCTACCACTAAGAAGGTTCTCTCCCCACTTGTCATCTGGCTCACTTCTGGTAGTGGGGCATCTAGTCCAGTATTAGGGATTTTCAGTGCAATCTCATCTGCTGACTGGAAGTGGTTAGGATGCCCCCCTCCAGTGGCAGAGAGGAGCTCAATGGGTATAAAGCTAGAGCTGGTGGTGTTCTTGTTGGCAATAGCTAGTGGAGGAACTAAAGTTGTGGTGTTGCAGGGACAGATGAGGGCAGGGCCAGCACTCCATTCTCCAGTTAATTGCCAGGGTTGGACCTAGTTGGGCTGAACTAGACACCCCTTCAAATAGAGAATGCCTTCAAAATGGAGGACTGTCTTCTGGCACTCCTTCAAAGAGAGGTCTGTCCCATGTAAATCATAGAATCATAGAATAGCAGAGTTGGAAGGGGCCTACAAGGCCATCGAGTCCAACCCCCTGCTCAATGCAGGAATCCACCCTAAAGCATCCCTGACAGATGGTTGTCCAGCTGCCTCTTGAAGGCCTCTAGTGTGGGGGAGCCCACAACCTCCCTAGGTAACTGATTCCATTGTTGTACTGCTTTAACAGTCAGGAAGCTTTTCCTGATGTCCAGCTGGAAGCTTCCTTTAACTTGAGCCCGTTATTCCGTGTCCTGCACTCTGGGAGGATCGAGAGGACCTATGGCCATCTTATCCAGCTAGCAATATCTTCCATGTGAATTTTTACTTTTACATTGCACCCCAGGGCAGGTTATGCTTCATAGGCATATATTTGCAGGTTAGATGTGTAACAACGCAGAATCAAACATCGTTTTACATATGCAGATGCTGCATATATTTTCTAAGCATTCTATACAGACAAACTGTGACGCACATCCATTTATGGCATACTTTTTTATGGTGTAAAGTAAGATGCTGCTTTTTATGAGGATAAACTCATAAACTCATGTTAATCACCCACGTGTTTATTTTTAACGGTTTTTAATGCTTTATGTATGTATGTTTTGCGTTTTAGAATTTTAAATGTTGCATACTTGTTTCTATCTCAATTTTAGAATTTCTGTAAACCGCCCAGAGAGCTCTAGCTATGGGGACGGTATGTAAATGGAATAACATAAATAAATAAATACATTTTGCACATTAAAATGAAGGTCATTAATTTCATTAAATAAAGATGAGACGATTTGTGAGAAGAATTCCTAATCAAACAACAAGCTATTCATCAATGTCACCAGCTGAAATACTGGAAGCTCCACTGACATGGTGCAAACATTCTGAATTCATACAGAAGAGGGTGGGTCTGTTTCACCAAAGCAGTGTAAAATGGGTCCATTTTAAAAGCAAGTACATGTCAGTGATATACCACAACATGCCAAGCTATATGAGTGTTGTTTAATTGCCAGGGAAGCACCAAAAGTATTCTTGTAGGCACTGCAAAGCATATGCAAGTGACATTGGCTCGAACCCCAATTGGTGTCAAATAGCTGTGAAAACGGAAGGGTGTGATCAGCAGTTAAGACACAGGTCATAGAAGGGTTCAACTCCTCCCTGTCCAGTGTTCTCCTCCCCTTGAAATGCAGTTGTGAATTTCCCCATTCTTTTCTAATCTATTTGATTCCAATAACTTTTCCTCTCATAGTGGAGGGGGTGGAGATTATGCAGGGATTTTTAAAAAATCATTTTGATATAAGTCTGCCCGTAATCTTGAGAGAGGGGTAGGGGAAGGATTGGTGTAAAGTGGCACAACAGCAAAGCAATAAGGAGGCTCTAGATTTACTGTGGATGCAGTCAATCTAGGCTGACCATGTGAAAAGGAGGACAGGGCTCCTGTATCTTTAACAGTTGTATAGAAAAGGGAATTTCAGCAGGTGTCATTTGTATATATGGAGAACCTGATGAAATGCCCCCTTCATCGTAACAGTTAAAGCTGCAGGAGCCCTGCCCTCTTTTGTTATCTGGTCAAGAGGGCAGGGTTCCTGCAGCTTTAACTGTTGTGATGAAGAGGGAATTTCACCAGGTGCTGCATGCATACAAATGACACCTGCTGAAATTCCCTTTTCTAAAATATATATGAAAGATCAAAATACTAACAGCAGAGTATTTAAAAATGCATTTTAAGCTCAACATTCACTTAAATAAACCACATTAGTAGATGTGAAGGTTAACAATTATCTAATGCAATAAGTTTTGTTGGTAACCGTGGTTTTGAAAAAAGTATTTTCTTGGAGGTAACTTCAGGTACTGCAATGTGTTGATTTACAATGATATGATCCTGGGCTGCAAATATCTAGTTTAAGTGCAGTTTTAACTAACAATTTATGCAGATTTCAGGAACTATAGACACAGAACACTTAGTCCTAATAGCCTTAATGTGGGGGACAATTCATAAGTAGTGGAATTTTAGGATGCTTTAAGTATGCTTTTAGGATGTTTTTTTTTAACAGTGTATACTATGTTTTTAATAGGGATGTGCTCCGCTTCTAATCGGACCGGCGAATTAGAAGCGGAGTGGTGGGCTTCGCCTGCCCTTAAGGTGGAGGCGAAGAGGATTGGGGGGCCGGCGGAGCATGGTGAAGAGGATCGAGGTGAAGGTGGATCCTTCGCCTCGATCCGGAGCTCCACCGGAAAGGTAAGTGGGGTTTACTGGGCCCTGCTGCTGCCGCCCATGCGGCGACAGCAGCAGGGCCCAGTAACCCCCCCTGCCCTCCTCTCCCTTACCTGCATCCGTCCGCGGTCCATCGGCGTCTTCAATTGAGCCCGCGGTTCAACTGGGCTTGCGGCCCAGACTTCCTGGTTGAACCGCGGGCTCAATTGAAGACGCCGACGGTCCGCCGACAGAGGCAGGTAAGGCCCCCCTCCCCCTTGGTCCCTTACCGGGCTCTGCCACCATGGCCGCACAGGCGGCGATGGCGGCAGGGCCCGGTAAACCTCCCGCCCTCCTCTCCCGGCCTTACCTGGCGCCACTCCCCTCCACTGCGGAGCTCTGATTCAGAGCTGGAGCTCCGCGGCGAAGAGGAGCGGAGTATGGGCGGAGCGGCGCAGAGCGGAGTATGGGCGGCGCGGAGCGGAGTATGGGCGGAGTGGCGCGGAGCGGGCCGATCCGAAATTTTCAGATCGGCCCGCGGGGCGGAGCGGGGGGTCCGTGCACACCCCTAGTTTTTAATCAATATTTTAATGTATTTTATGCTTGCTGTTGTTCTCCACCTCGATCCAATCGGAGAGGCGGGTAAGAAATATATTCTTCTTCTTCTTCTTCTTCTTCTTCTTATTATTATTATTATTATTATTATTATTATTATTATTATTATTATTATTATTATTCCAGTCATACCTCTGTTTTGGGGCAGGCCCCAGTCTACACCAACAACTATCTAGGCACTATATCAGGTGACCAATGATAAAGAATGCCAACAGGCACACAACTGCCATCAATTTTAACAATTAAATCAGTCTGATTATCTTTGGTTATTATCAACTGCAGCCTTCATGTGATTTGGTTCAACTATATCGGGTGAAGCATTCTATACCTGGAGAATGATGTCTGGGTTATCACCACCTCTAGGCCTCTCTCTCTTGGAGAGGGGAGGACTTCCCATGTCATTCCCACCCACCCCGGGCTGCAAAACATCAGGTGGAGTGAAGTGAATCACCCTCACAAGTAATACTTATTCCCCCCCCCCGAAGTGGGGCTACAAAACCCTTAGCAGAAGGCCTCAGGCATCACCTGTCACCAAACAACAGTGCCACAGAATGATCGCCATCCCTTTTCTCTCAGTATGCCCACCCCTACCAGCCACAGGAGGAAGATAAGCCGATTGTTTAATTGTCTTTCCTCACCTGCGCTGAATCACTTCTCGCAGCCCCCTTTGCAGGTCAGACAGGAATAGGTCGTTGCTCAAATCAGTCGAACAGACCTCATCCTGTCTACAAAGCTCCTCCCTTGTCTGTGATATCTTGGGGCCTATTTACCTTCTTGTGGGCCCGATCCAGCAGACACATGTCCCATGCACTCCGCAGCCTTGAGTCAAAGAATCTAGAAGGGCTGGGTGCAGCCGCCTTATACAGACACAGTTGCCTAGCGCCCCCAGTGCTGCCAAAAGCTCACCAATGGAGAGTGAGCATACCTCTCCTCCCACCGCCCGTAACTGCTTCCCTGCAGCCATGTGTCCAGGATGCGGTATCTTCAGGCATTCCAAACTGCCACTCCTGGTATACATTTAACAGCATAGGTACTGATGAAGGTGGAAGCCAAAATGTTTGGTTTAAGATATAGTTTTCAATAGCCTGTTAGTTTTTCTAGCTTTCATAATATGTATGTGTGTGTATATATATATATGGTGATTTTTACAGAACTATAGCCATTTGCAGAAAAGTTAGGCAGAAGTATATTCTTTCTTGGCTGTATGCCACCTACCTGGCATGGCAGGTGTTCCTATAAATATTGGCAGGGGCTTTCCATTGTTATTCCTCAAATCCCTCTGTCAAACTCTTCTCTGAGGCTTCCAAGTACATTGAGAAAAGAGAAACAGCAGGAGCACCGAAACTACCATTTATTATGCTGACAAGCCCTGTCTCATTGCTTCTTTTGTTCCCTGTGTCTGTCCATTCTCTTGTTGCCAATCATCATACATATGGATCATCAGAGCTTTGGAGCCCAAAGTGTGCATTCTTTCTGCATCTGTGGCACACTGTAAAACAGGCCTCTGGCTTACTCCTGTGCTTTCAAACTACAACTCAGACTACATGAGGCATGAAAGATCTGTGATCTGTACAGCTTTATCTTTATCTCTCCAGCACATTACTTGATAGATCCTTCCCCTACCCCACATCAGCTTTTAAAATGAAACAAGCGTGGTGAAGAGATCTGATCATGGTGGGTCTATTTGGACAGCATGCTGAGCCATGGTTAGGCCACTAACCCTTTTGATGCAAATGGTTAGTGAGCAGGTTTAAACCATGGTTATGTAGCCACCATGGTTAGGAATGTTTACATGACTCACTAAGTCATGGTTCACATGACACGCTAAGCCGAAATGTTTCACTCAAAATGCTTAACAACCATGGCTTAATGTGTGGTTTGAACAGGGTCAGTGTAGTTTGCTCCTGTATTCCATGAAAACCTAAGGTTCCTTGAAAGTTTATGGGAGCATCCCTAAAAGGTGTAGTTGCATATTTTGAAGTTTAGGAAGTTAAATAATCTTGACAGCTCCATAAGCATGCTCCCAAGGTAAATTAGGGTGACCATGTGAAAAGAAGGACAGGGCTTAACTGTTGCATAGAAAAGGGAAGTTTAGCAGTTTCTATGCATGCAGCACCTGGTGAAATTCCTTCTTCATCACAACAGTTAGAGCTGCAAGAGCCCTGCCCTCTTCTGTATCTGGTCGGTCTAGTATAGCTCCTGCAGCTTTAACTATTGTGATGCAGAGGGGTTTTCACCGGGTGCTGTATGTATACAAATAACACCTGCTGAAATTCCCTTTCCTATACAACTGTTAAAGTTACAGGAGCCCTGAACACCTTTTCATATGCTTACCCTAGGTAAGTCCAAAAATATAGGCTGCTGTATTGATCCATTATGGTTCCTCAGGAATGGTTCCTCAGGAAATCAGTGTGTCAGCTAACACACCTGGCATTATCCTAAAGTAATTCATTTTAGTTCAACATAGTTTACATTAATGTTTGCACCTTGTTGGATACTGCCCAATAAAATGACAAACCATAAAAACAAAGTAACTACTGTAAGTCACACCCTGTTTTTAAAAATAATAATTATAAGATTGTGTTTTATTCATTTTGTCTTTGTAACATTTTATCTCTATTTGTTCACAGCTCTACAATCTGTCTAGATGTGAAATGGTATACAATTGTTGTAAATAAATAAATAACAACAACATAGCAGCAGACAAGAACCGTTATTAAAACACAGTGCAATAAATCACCCAATAACAAATTGAAATAAAAATGTGTTTAAGGATCTTCTAAAAGCCAGGGGAGGGGGACACACACTTGCATTTCTCCCTGGAATATCTTCTCCCTGGGAAAAGGCATTCCACAGAAAAGGTCTTCAGGAACTCCAATGCTGATCTTAAGTTCTGGTCATGTATACATGGTTATCAGTACATATCAGATTATTTGCTGAGATCTGCTATATTCTTATTCTTATTTACTTTATTTATTGCATTTATATTCCACTTTTTTTCCTTCCAGGAACCCAAGGTGGCGTACCTAATCCTCCTCCTCTCTATTTTATCCTCACAACAGCAACCCTGCAAGGTAGGTTCGGCTGAAAGTCTGTGACTGGCCCAAAGTCACCCAGTGGGTTTCCATGGTTGAGTGGGGACTAGAACCCAGGATCTCCTGACTCCCAGTCCAAAACTTTAGCCACTACACCACACTGGCTCGTATTAGTATTTATATACCTCCCCATAGCTGAAGCTCTCTGGGAAGTTTATGAAGATTATAACATTGGATATTAAAAATCAATATACAGAATTTAAAACGTAAAAGCACAAAATTTAAAACCATAAAAGCACAACATTTAAAAACCATAAAAGAGGTGGCACCCAGAGGAGGACCTTAGATGTTGCGTGTAGTATATGGGTAGGTTCATTCCAGGAGAGGCATTTCTTCAGGTATTGTGGTCCTGAGCTGTGTAAGGCTTTCTAGGTTAAAACCAGCATTTTGAATCGGGCTTGGAAACATACAGGCAATGAATGCAAGTGGGCCAGAGTTAGTCCTTGTTATTAGTCTGGCTGCCACATTTTGCACAAGCTGCAGCTTCTGAACCATCTTCAAAGGCAGCCCCATGTAGAGCACATTGCAGTAATCTAACTTGGAGGGTGCCAGAGCATAGACAACTGAAGCCAGGTTATGCCTATCCAGATAGGGACATAGCTGAGCCACCAAACAAAGTTGGTAGAAGGCACTCCATGCCACATGAGCCTCAAGTGACAGAGATGGTTCTAGGAGAACCCCCAAGCTATGAACTTGCTCCTTCAGGGGGAATGTAACCCATCCAGAGCAGGTTGAACACCCTCCACCCGGTCAGCAGAACCACCCACTAACAGCATCTCAGTCTTGTATGGATTGAGTTTCAGTTTATTAGCCCTCAACCACTCCATTGTCGCAGCCAGGCACCAGTTCAGCACATCCACAGCCACACCTGGTGAAGATGAGAGATTATCTGCAACCAACTATTTCAGTAGTGGCTCCTTGAATATTATGGGTAATGATGGTTATCTTCATGGCTACTAAATATAGCTAAAAGTTACTTTTTGACTACCTGTTGCTGGAGAACAATAATAGAATAGGGCTATTGCCTTCATCTCCTGCTTGTGGGTTTTCCAGATGCATCTGGCAGTCACTGTGGAAAACAGGATGCTGGACTAGATGGAGCTTTGGTCTTTCCTAATTGGGCTTTTCTTATGTCCTTATCTTTCTCCATGTGTTGGCATAGTTCTAGACTCCAGAAAGCTGGCTACAGACAGTGGATTCACTGTTACTGAATGTGAGAAAATGCAGGAGTGATAACAAATACTACTTTGCTGACAGATTGATCAAATATGGACAAAAATACCTGCTACTTTAGTGAGCAATGATAATATAAGCATTGGAAAGAGATACTCATTTAGGCTTTCCTAACACTAGAGTAGCGGAATCTTACAAAAGAGGAATGTAGCCTTTCTTATATGATGCCACTGGTGTTTCTTTTAATCTGTTCTGAGCATGAGGCTATAAAGAGCTCTAAAATACTACAGATGCAACTGAAGCACCTATTTTAACAGCAGACATTTTAAACCCTGCCACAGAATTTGTTTGCAGCATTAACACGGTCCTAGAAATCTGTTTGTCAATTAGGCAGAGATGCTAAAATCAGAGTGGAACTAAATGAGCACATGCCGTTTATTCATTTAGGGTAATTCTTAAACCTTTCTGGATGTTGTTTTCTGGAAGGCAACCATGCTGTTTAGTTGTCAAAACTTCAAACCACATTACCTGCATATATGTTCTGGTGTACTATTATGTGCAGCCTTACTGCACAAATTCCATATAACCAACCCAGTGTAATGACCTTTTACAAGAAAGAAGGCCTATTCACCTTTTAGAGTTGTGAAAAATGAAGGAGGGTGGGAAAGCTGGCAGGCAAAAAGTACTGAATGCAATCAGAGAATATTGGAGTTTCAAACACCAAGGCCTTAGCTAGACCTAAGGTTTATCCCGGGATCGTCCCAGGATCGTCCCTGCCTGCTCCCGGGATATCCTGTGTGTCATTTACATGAACAGGGATGACCCCGGGACAATCCCGGGATAAACCTTAGGTCCAGCTAAGGCCCAAGTCAGGATGAACAATCCCCATGGAGAAACTGCTATCTAAAAATACAATTGCTGATAAAATAAACTTCATGATGGGGGAAGTGATTGAGATAGCAATTGACATAATATATTTGCAGAGAGGATTTGACCAGCAGCTGGTCGAATAGAACCTAGATTGGAGAATGCTCATCCCAGGTATGGATTCAAGTTGAATTGCACATGGCTGTGATCTGACCATGGCTCAGCATGCTTGCCTGAGTGCAGCCCTTTAGGGCTGCTACAGGACTGTGTAGGGATGGGCGAATCAATGAAATGTGAGCTCACCAAAGTTGTTGAGGCTCCATCTTGAAGGTTGCTCCAACTTGAGTCCATATCAGTTTTTCCTATGCATATCCATATACTATGTGTATTGCTATGTATATTTCCCCAAATGTATGCAGCAATTGTGCATATCTTTGAAATATATGCATTCTTCTCTCATTGATTGAAGCACATTTATGTGCATTTTTCAAAACTATGCATTTTATGCACTGTCAACCCTTGGGAGGGGGTGAAAAGCACATTGCACGTTCAGAAATGTACAGACTTAAACTGCAGATTACATCTATGTTTGACCTGGAAGGTGGGAAAATCCCAATCAAAAACTGAAACAAATGTCTCATACATACCTGTTGCACAGCTCCTTTTTTCAAAGGCTGAGAAAATTCCTCAAGTCAATCCAGGCCTGGCCAAACTTTGGAGGCAAATTGGAGAATTCCCTGAGGTTTCAAATTTCCTGGTGTCCCTGGCCAGTTCTACACCAATCAGGATATTTCACTATGAAAGTGATATGAAAGAGGTATATAAGAGGCAGCAGCCACACTACTGCTTTACAGTGGTATTGAACAGCACCGACAACTGTTGGGGCCCATTGACACATACCATATATTGCTTTCATACTGCTTTCATAGTGCTATATCCTGCTTGGTGTAAATCTGGCCCCTGTCTCATCTCCAAAGATAACTTAGAAAATCCTTCTGGGTGTTCAGACTGCTGTGAGATGTCCCGGAAGGATGTCGTGGCTGCCATTTTTGTTTAAATGAGGAGAGGAGCACACGTGTGCTCCTCCGCCAAAGTTAAGAAAATAAAAATAAAACACCCACTCCCGCTCCGCATCCCACCCCTAATGGGAACGGAATGCCTGAAGAGCTCTGTGCCCCATGTGCGGATCCGGTCTCCTCTCATTTACTTGCGAGGAGGAGGGACAAAGCCGTGATGGGCATCCACACTTCCCACAGTCTTGAGACATTCCTGAGGCCATGGGAATAATCGGGCCTAAAAGGGCCTGCCAATATCCCAGGGATATGGAGGGACCCGCCCTCCCTGATTCCAGGATCCCCTGTGCGTCATGTGGACGCACAGGGATGACCCTGGGATGATGCCCAGGACATCAACTGGTGTAGACATGCCCTAAAACTCTCATCTCCCTGGGGCATTGCAGTCCACCACAATGGGAGAGCACCAGGTTGAGAAAGACTGGTAGGGGAAGCACAGAGAGGTGACTTAGCTCCTGATGGGCTGGTTTCCTTCCCCTGCATTCCAGAGGACACAGTCAAGAACCTTCAATCCCCTCGGCATGGATACAAGAGATGAATGAAAGACATAACAAACATAAAAGAAAAAGAAAAAGAAAAGAAACCCTAGTATGCCGGTGAAACCATTATCATTTCATGAACTGTTCAACATACAATGACATATTGAACTGGACCATCTCTGTAGCCAAGATTCACATGAGCCTTTGGCTTCTTCTCTCCTCCCTTCAGAGCATGAGCAATGAAACCAGGGAGCTTCTAAATAGCTATAGCATCACTAGCTTTTTTGATATATTCACAAAGTTCTCCATATTGAGATCATATGAAAACCTGAGGTGAAAGAAGTATTGGAAGTTGAAGAAAATGAAACTGACAGATTCACCCATTGCTGGGAAAGCATTTACCAGAGCTGACCTCTTTGCTTCCAATCACAGCAGTTTTGGAACAGAAGGAACTCATCAGAAGCTGTTTCTTTTCATTGCCTTTTCTGACTGTGTGTGTTTGGCAGCAGCGACACTTAGGGCTTCCATTAATGGCTTGAGAACTTCCATTAACTTGGAGATGGTGTCCCACTGCTGCCTGGCCAGTATGTGGCAGACACCAGCTCCCCAATCCATTATGTGGAGTTCCACTGCATCTCCATCAACTGAATAAAGGTCTGTCGGAATTCTGCCCCCATCCCCCACAGCAATTACACTGTACAGGGAGGGCAGGACAACACTATTAGGGATGTCTCCAGCACCCTACTGGGTCCAGGAGGTGGAGGATTCCCCTGCACCCCCGGACCCCATCAGGCACCCACGATGCTAGCCTGGACTCATGCTCGAGTGCTTGCAAGACCCTGGCAAGTGCTCAGCAGCTATCCACCCACGCTGCCGAAATTGTGCTCTTCCACCTTTACACAAAATGGAGGCTCTGGAAATTGGGCACTCCCCCCACCCTGGTGCTGCATCAATGGCAGCTGTAAAGGCCTCATTAACATAAGGGTAAAGGTGCGAGTGCTCTGTTCGCGCCTTTACCCTTGTATCGATGGGGTTGTTAGGGTCACCATTAACACTGGGGGGGGGGGAGAGTGTGCAATTTGGGCAGCATGGGAGGATGGCTGCCGAGGGCTCATCAGGCCAAGCCAAGCTTCGGAAGAAGCTCGCATGGCTAACGAGCGAGGGTGGACGGTGGCAGCAACCAGGGCAAACCTCCAACGGGGCAGACACAAGTGAATTTATCCATCTCTAAATCATGCTAAATGTGTGTGTATTTGTGGCAATATAAAATAGGGGGTTACAAGCTCCAACAGGAAGCCAGGTACCATAGCTGGGTTTGGTGTGTATGTTTGGGCGCACTGAAATTCTCCGAAATTTGCTTTGGCTCACTCCCATTTTTGTTTGGAAAAAATATTTTTTTCAAACAGGAAAAGTGTGTAATTTGAAGAGAAGAAGTAAACATCTCTGTGCACATTTGTCAAACATGAACACTTTTCCTCCGTTGATTAAAGTGTGAAAATAAGTATTATTATTATTTTTAAAAGTGCATTACACACTTCTTTTTTTAAAAAATGCAGTTATCATAGCATAGAACTGCTGTGCATTGTAAAATTCTTGAATGGGAAGCAGTAAATAAATATTGTAAATAAATCAATAATAAAAGAAATGGGCAGCAACAACAATTCAGATTTGTACTTTTGTCCATGCCCTTGAATAGGCCATATGATGTTCGGTTGTGGATGTTGATATGAATGTAATGCACAACAATTATGTGCATCTCCATTGCATAATTCACATATCTTCTTTTGTAGATAATTGTCCTAAATATGGGATACTACCATGCAGGAAATTGGAAATAGCCATACAAAAATTAAGGGACAGATTTTGCATATCCTTAATGAAATGTGTTATCAGCAAAATAAACAAAGAAACAAAAATGGCTGCAGGGAAAAAGACAGACAGACAGAATCTGAATATATGATAAAACCGTTGAAACCAAGAACCTTACAAAACTCCATTACAATTTTTCCCCTTCAATGCAAATTCTATAGTCAGCAAAGGATAGAAATATCGTGTTAGGATTCAGGCTCCCATACCAAAAGCTCTGCATCTTTGTCATGTGTGATTTCATTTGTGAGTCTGAGAAGTGCAGATTTCACATTTTTCACAGGCAAATCTAGGAAGTGGAATAAAACAAGATTTATGTAAACGTCACCTAGTAAATAGGTAAATCCCATCAGAATAGATGCAGGTTGGCACAGAAAATTGTCTTTCATTACATGTATATTTATTTTTTAAAGCTGATGCTCAGAAAGTCGGAAAACTTACTTAGATGCCAGGTACAGTTTAATTCACTAACTCCGGGCGTCATGCTTCCCCCACCCCCCACGGAAAAGGCCATAAAACACTTGGGTCTTAATTTGCCCTAGGGCTCAATAAGCTTCACTCTTAACACTTATTTTCAATACCATGGCTTCATCCTAGAACGCATGGAGTAATAAGAAGGAAGAATATACCCATGAGCTATAGATCATCCCACACATCTGAATTAGGAGCTAATATCCCAGGTCACACTTTGGTGTGGAAGCCACATCTCCATATATTCAACCCATTGCTCAGCTGTAATAGTTAACAGCTGAAAAACACATTAGTAGGCCAAATTATGTGGTTTTTTGTGGCCAAGTCATCATCACCAGTTTGTTGATTGGCTTTGCACACATGATGTTGGGCCCTTATGTTTCAGCAGCAGCATGGAAAGATTCCCCACATAACACACACACACACACACACACACACACACCTGTATTGATCTGGGGTGCTGAGTTAGTCAGGTCCCAGTCAAATTAGATTATTTTGATTACCATGATGAAACAAAGACAATTGTGCACAAAGATGACAGGTGCTACCTGCATACAAATGACACCTGCTGAAATTCCCTTTTCTATGCAACTGTTAAAGATACAGGAGCCCTGTCCTCCTTTTCATATAGTAACCCTAGTATGAACCTGCTCAGACATTACAATCAGATGAGAGGCCTTTTGAAGACACCCTCTTTACAGAAGCAAGCAGAAAAGGGATTTCAGAAAACACTCTCTTTGAAGTTATGACTTGTCCGACTCTGCATTCAGGAAGGAGGTCAAGACACATCTTCTTGATTTGGCTTTTTAAATTGTTATTGTTTTTAAGGTGTGTGGGTTTTTTTTTTTTAAATGTTTACTACATGTTTATTTGTTTTCTATTTGTAGTTTCTGGTTGGGGTGGGTAAACCACTTTTTCCCAGGAAGACAGTATAAAAATTAATTAATTAATTTAAAACATTTCATGGCCACTTTTCAGGGCAGAACCCCTCCCAAGGTGGCTTACAGCAATAAAATACATAAAAAGCAGTAAAAATATTAAAAGCAATAAAAACATAAACACAATAAAATAGCAATAAAAACAATAAAAGCCTACAATAAAACCAGAAGCAACAGCAATTTATTATTTATTTTAATGTTTCTATCGGAATTTACCCAAATTTATGAAGTTCATAATTGAGAGAGAAATTAAAAATTAGAATGTAGAAGAAAGTGAAACTGGCAGATCCCCTCAGTTTGTAGCAGGCATCATAATGCTGAGATTTGACTGGGCTCTTGTAAATGCCGTAAACTCTCTCCATTTTTTGAGTTCTTCCACCTGTTGTCATGTGAATGGTGCTATAAACGGCATTTCCATTTTCACCCAAGCTGGTTCACAGTATGCCACTTTGTGCCAGAGTTTTGATCTCCTGAAGCAGATTCAGTTTGTGAACTATTTGGTGGAGCTAGAGTTTTCTACTGTGTACTCTCTACTCTCTTCCCCCTACAATAATAATAATAAAAATAAAAAGCTCCCGATCCCAATAAATCCCAATGCAGCTCCAAACTACTGCATTGGCAAAGTAATGGCTTTGTTCTGATTGGCTTATTAGCAGAAACTGGTGTGTTTTTGAATAATGTATGTGACAGGCGTAAGATGACTGTCTCATAGGAGCCCAAGTGAAATCCCACTGTGGAAAGTGAGCACAAAGCACAGCTTCGCATTCATGCTTGCTTAAGAAAATGATGTGGTGATTTTTACAGATCTGCTGAGTGCTGAAATCTTCACAAGACAATACAGAGGTACCTGCTGATTACAAGGGAACCAACTATTTTCAGCCTGGAATATGTTTTGTGCAAGTTTTCTCCTCCCCCCTTAGTCAGAATAAGAAAGACAACATGGCCTGGGTTTCTGTAGCAACCGTGGAGGAAGGGTTTGGCAAGTTGTTATTGAAGTTATTAACTGATCAGACTTTATTTTTTATGCCTAGTGTTGGATCAGATTTACACCAAGCAGGATATGAAAATGGCTTGAAAACTATATATGGAGTGTGTCCTGGGTCCCTGTAAACTGCCCAGAGAGCTTTGGCTATTGGGCAGTATATAAATGTATAAAATAACATTTTATTATAATGTTATAAACCGTTTTAAAGCAGTAGTATAGATCCCACCACAGTCATATTTAGGATAGCCCCACTGAAATCAATGGGACTTAACTTAGTCATGACTAATTCAAGTCCCATTGATTTCAACCAGTCTGCTCTAAGCATGACTAACTCTGTATCCAACTCCTGGTTTTTTTTGTTTGTTTTACCTTTGGGAACTGCTTGGCATGCAAGGCTTGGCAAGTGAAACTTTTCACAGCACACCATGTGCTGATGTCGGTACATCAAGGCATAGTTAGCAGCCAGTTGCAAAGTTGGCAGCCTTATGTATTGCATAGATATAGAGAATGGCAGTACTGAAAAATGGCAACTAAATGCCTCATCGAGTGAGCCATATGCTTGGAATACAAGACGAGCTGAGATCTGTGGACGCGAAGGGGCTAGTGGCTGCTTCCTGAAAATATTTTTCATTTCCCCAATTTTATTTCAAAGTGTATTGCGTTCCTATGCAGCATGGGTTAATTCAGGGGTGTGGAAAGTGTTGCCTTCCATCTCCCATCATCTCTCAACATTGGCTATTCTGCCTAGGCAGTCAAACAACCTGTGGAGGGCCACATATTCCCCATTCCTGGAATAATCTTTACTTTGCTAATCATAGTCTTCTTGACCACCCTTCGCTAGGTTTGTCATGAGCACCTGACTGGGCCTGGGAGACCAGGAACGCCCGCCATGTCCTCCTCCCGGACTGCGTCGGCCACCTCCAGTTGTGAACGGGCCACTGGTGAAGCACTTGTGAGGGATCAGCAAGTGCACAACAGCCACCCACAGCTGCTGGTGAAATTACACACTTCCCCCTTTCTGCATCAATGGCGGCCACCATTGACATGAAAGAGGGAGATGTGTGATTTCCAGAGCCTCTGGAAATTGCACCTTTCCCCACCCTGCACCCATGAGCACCTTAAAGGCCCCACTGACCCAGGAAAGGGCAGACTCCAGTAGTATCATAGAAAAGTAGAGTTGGAAGGGGCCTATAAGGCCATTGAGTCCAACCCCCTCCCATAGTAGTAGGGATGTGCTCCGCTCCGATTAGGAGCGTAGAAGCAGTAGCGGATTGGCCTGCTCCGCCTTACCCAGAGGCAGAGTAGGAGCGGACCGTGGACCCCCTAGAAGCAAGGCGAAGAGAAGCGACCATTTTTCGGAGCTCCGAGTTCAGGCGGAGCGCTCCGGTCGCCATCTTGAAAACATTTCGCCATAGGATTGCATTGCGGCAAATAATCGCGCATAACTACGTTGTTTTTGAAGCTATCGCTCTGGAAATTCTTGTGCTCAGAGAGTCGTGGATGGGGGTCATTTTGAGACCACTCTCACCTCTCTGCGTTGTCCGTGTCGCGTGCTATATTTTTTTGAAAATCGGGTCAACCGCGCGGCTCAAACTGCGTTTCGGCTTTTCGCCCATAGGATTGCATTGAGGGAAAGAATCGGGGATAACTGGGGGGGGTTAAGCTATCGTTCTGAAAATTCTTGTGCACAGAGAGTCGTGGATGGGGGTCATTTTGAGACTACTCTCAACTTTCTGCGTGCTGTGGTTCACGTGCAATGTTTTTGTGAAAATCGGGTCAACCGCGCGGCTCAAACTGCGTTTTCGGCTTTTCGCCCATAGGATTGCATTGAGGGAAAGAATCGGGGATAACTGGGGGGGGGTTTAAGCTATCGTTCTGAAAATTCTTGTGCACAGAGAGTCGTGGATGGGGGTCATTTTGAGACTACTCTCAACTTTCTGCGTGCTGTGGTTCACGTGCAATGTTTTTGTGAAAATCGGGTCAACCGCGCGGCTCAAACTGCGTTTTCGGCTTTTCGCCCATAGGATTGCATTGAGGGAAAGAATCGGGGATAACTGGGGGGGGGTTTAAGCTATCGTTCTGAAAATTCTTGTGCACAGAGAGTCGTGGATGGGGGTCATTTTGAGACCACTCTCAACTTTCTGCATCGTACGGGTCGCGGGCTAGAAGTTTTTAAAAAATCGGCGGGAAAAATACCTTTTTCAAAGGGCTGAGGGGCAGAGTCAGCTCCCGGTCATGATGATCCCAAAGTTGGAGGAGGGCATAGGCAAAACAGGTAACTTGGGATTCTGGGAAACTTCTCTTTCTTCATCTGAACGGGCTTTTCCCCGTGTTTTTTAACACAGTAGCCCCACCAAATGCACAAACACAACCTGAAATCATATACTAAGCCAAGAATAAGAGATAGAAACACAGCACTGCTCCCCACCCTAACCTTGGTGAACAACTGAATCGATGTGGTGCAAGGGGATGAGCTCCCCTAGGGCATCTCATCGTGGACGTGCCCCCACTCTCTCCTGCACTGGAAGGCCATAGAGCCTTCCAAAGAGAGTAAAACGGTGGAGCAATGCCTATCATGAGTTGAAGTGAATGGTCACTTTTCAGTGGTGGAGCAATGCCTGTTCTGAGTCGAAGTGAGCGTTTTACTTCTTCTCGGAGCTGTGGCTGTCAGTGTCTTGAACTGGCAGCTACTTCCCCCTCCCCCGGGCACGTCCCCCTATTGCTGGTAAAAGACAGATATAGCCTTTTAAAAAAAGTTCTTCTTGTTGTTTATTGAGCAACACTGCTGCTTTTAATTCCACCCCTCCTTTGTTTATTGATTGATTTATTCCATTTTATATGCATTACTGGCTTATCCTTGGCTCACTTCCTTATGCCCCCAGAAATGCCAGCTGCATGCCTGCCTGCCTTCCCTCCCTCCTCCCCTGCCCACCTCGCAGGGATGTTGTGTGTGGGGTGCCCGATTTTCAAAAATTCGCCAAAAATCAGGGGATGATGGGATTGCTTTGAAACTTGGCATGCGTGTGTATATCCCCATGAGGTGTCATGGTGCCAAACATGAGGTTTCTAACTTGAACAGAAAAAAAGTTGTATAATTTTTTAGCTTTCAATGCAAGCCTATGGGGGGGGAAACGGAGCTCCGGATCCGGATCCGGTGCTCCGGGCGGAGCGGAGCGGAAGTGGGCGGAGCGGGGGCGGGGCAGAGCGGCTCGATCCGGAAAATGGCGGATCTGCAAGTGAAGCGGAGCGGGGGGTCCGTGCACACCCCTACATAGTAGGGATGGGAAGGGGAGACAGAGAAGCAAGGAAGGAAAGAACAAGTATATGGGGAGCAGTGGTGGTGACTTCTGCCCCCCATTTAGCTCTGAAGCCCACAAGGGGTTCAAAGCCAGCAGGGCCAGGAGTCTCATGCCCCATACCCCACCCCCCCAGGTGTCAAGCATTCTCCTGCTTGTGTAAATGGCAGCTCGGAAGGCCCCATTTACACAAGAATAAAGGTGCAAACACAGCATCTACACTTGTATACTTGTGTAAATGGGCCCTTTAAGGCTGACATTAGTGCAGGAGGGTAAACACACGATTTATGGAGGCTCCTGAAAATGTACACTTCCCCTGCCATTGACCCAGTAAGGGAGAAGTGCATAATTTTGGCATGCAGACGGGTGTCTGCTGAGTGCTCACCAGGCCAAGCCAAGCCTCTGAACAGGCTTGTGCCACCCGGTGAGTGTGCGCAGATGACACCGACGATGGGGTGAGCAACCCCTGAACTTGTCGCAGGTGGATTCTTACCTTAACACTCTTCCTAACTAGAGTTTTCAGGAGTCTCCTCTAGATCTGAGATGTATTTAGTTAGTAGTAGGTTAAATGATTTTGGTAGAATGCTAAATATAAACAAATTTCAGCTGGGTCAGTGCTTGGATGGATCAGTGCTTGAACATAAGTCACACTGAACTTTACAAATGGTAGAAGATAAGTGTCACAGGCCCATAAATATATGTAGTCAAGTACTGATAACCATTAAAGAAAACCACATTTCCAGAGTTTGTATAAATCAACTGATCAGCCTAAATAACATGACCTTTAAGAGCAAAGAAACAAAACAAATCCAGAATGTCTAGTAAGAATGTAAGGTCACATTAAAAACACACAGTGTATAATATTAATAATCACATAACGTATCATGGCATATAGATGGGAATGCTGGTGGGAAACATAAAAAAAGTACAAGTCTTTAAACCAACTTTCCCCAACCTGATGCTCCCCAGATGTGTTGGGCTACAACTGCAAGCATTGTAGTCCACCACATCTGGAAGGCTGGTCTAAATGATTACTCAATTATATCCATTTTAGATGAAAACTGCAGAACAATATTGACATATGCCTTCTTGGATGCTTGTCCCTCTAATTAGGGATGTACGAAAAGACTATTACAGTTCATTTTTTATCAAGATTTATCCAGTTCGCCCCTTTCCAAATGAACACAGACTTGAACATAATCTGCTGTTGAAGTCAATCCATTTGGGGGCTTGCAGTGTGATTTGTGGATTAAGCGACCACACAATATCTATTCTATTTTTGTTATGGGCTGCAGGACCTCAAAGCAAAGTGGAGTAACCAAGTTGTTTGGTCATTTTAAGTCAATGTTCAAATCCCAATTCTGATTTCGTTCTTGGGATTTAGTAGGGTGTAGGGTGACCATATGAAAAAGAGGACAGGGCTCCTGTATCTTTAACTGTAATATAGAAAAGGGAATTTCAGCTGGTGTCAATTGAAGAGGGTGAAATTCTCTCTTCATCCACACAGGTAAAGCTGTAGAAGCCCTGCCCTCTTTTGTATCTGGCCACTCTACTATAGCTAGTGTAACTTTAACTGTTGTGATGAAGCGGGAATTTCACCCACTTCAATTGACACCTGCTGCAATTCCCTTTTCTACATTACTGTTAAAGATACAGGAGCCCTGTCCTCCTTTTCATATGGTCACCTAGGGTGACCATATGAAAAGGAAGACAGGGCTCCTGTATCTTTAACAGTTGTATTGAAAAGGAAATTTCAGTAGGTGTCATTTGTATATATGGGGAACCTGGTGAAATTTCCTCTTCATCAGAACAGTTAAAGCTGCAGGTGTCCTGCCCTCTGTAAATCTGGTCACTCTAGTATAGCTCCTGCACCTTTAACTGTTGTGAAGAAGAGATTTCACCAGGTTCTCCATATATACAAATGACACCTGCTGAAATTGCCTTTTCTATGCAACTGTTAAACTGTCCTCCTTTTCATATGGTCACCCTAGATTTAGGAAGAGATTCTACAGGGCCTTGTCTAGGACTCTCCCCACTCTTTGACAATGAATAAAATGTATGACCTGCAAGTGTGGGTAATAGAATCCAATTAAAAATAGCATTTGCTATATTTGGACATATAGCGATACCAGTCACCAGAAAAGGAATGTTTTCATGTATGCATATGAATGTGCAGCTCCCCTCCCCAAAGTAAAACACCTGTCCACAAGTCTATAGAAGTTGTGTAGCATGGCAAAAGCCGGTGCACTGTGGAATCCACAGGTCATAGAAATCCTTTGTGGATTTCTTCAACATCCCTATACTCAGTTCACGTGGTGAGGCCTGTTGGGTATCACCAACGCCCAGATGTAATGACTATGTACACCAGAACATACCCAATGGCCTTATGTAGCTCTATATTGCAGTGTGATATTGGTATTGGCATGCACACTGTCTTTTCAGGGAAGACTGTAGCCCTGTTTAAGTGATCTCTCCTCTTCAAAGAGTCACACTCTGTGAGTAGAGGGCAATGAGTGCAATGAAGAAGAGGGGTGGTGTGGAGTGCTTCTTTTCTGCTCATATTTGCTCTAATCTGGAACAGAATACCTGGACAGGACTTGCCTGTCATTCAGGAATTTTATCATTCAGGAATTCCTCTTAATCTTCTAAGGAATACCAACCCATCTACACGCATAGCTTCAATTGAACCAGGAAGGACCATGCCTCCAGTAAATCCATTTAATTGTATGCAACCGTTATTTTACTTATCACCTTATTGGTAGCCCAGCAAGCTGTGTAGACCTAGGCCAGATCTACAGGATATGACACTTTGAAAGCAGTTTGATAACTGTGGGCCTTGCTAGACCAGGCCTTAGCGCACCTTCCGACCCGGTTTCCCCACTGTGCGTCCACATGACGCACAGGGGAATCTGGCGGCAGGCCGCACTGAGGCCTGGTCTAACGCGCCATAAGCGAATTTGCTTATGGCACGCCTTTTCCCTAGCTCCGGCCTCAGGCGAAAAGCCGCAGACCTGCCTGGCACAGCGCTCATACGAGCGCTTTGCCCATTGGCCCGGGGGGGGGGAGAGAGGGGAGGGGGAAGGATGGCAGGGTGGGTGGCAAGGGGGCAGGGCGGGTGCGATCGTGCGATCGCAAGCAGGCGAGCGGCGCTTGCCCGGGCAATGCCGCCCCATGCCAGGCATTGCCCGGGCAAGCGCCGCTCGCCTGCTTGCTTGGGCGGCGAGCGGTGCGATAGCACCCGCCCTGCCCCCTTGCCACCCCCCCCTGCCATCCTCCCCCCCCCCGTTTAAAAAAAACCCTACTTACCTTCTCGGAATCTTCGGGCCACACCCGGCCCCTTTAACAAAATAAAAATAAAAACAAAAAATGGCGGACGCAGCAGGGACTCGACGTCCCTGCACGTCGTGCGTGTGGAAGCCTGGGGGAGGCAAGACCTGCGTAAGCCGGCAGGTCTTGCAAAGCCCTGTATCTGGGGTGTGTCCCGAGCCCCAACAGGTGTCACTACTGTTATAAACCATTTTAAAGCAGTAGTGTGGATCCTGCCCTGGAGTACAGTAATGACAACAAGAAGATTATATCCTACAGTTTTCAAACTATTGGAGCCACAACTAGAGCCAATAATTTGAAAATTGTAGAATATACTCTTTTTACTTGTTATTACTTTACTCCATGCCTACACAGCTTGGTGGGCCACCAATATCAAATATAAGCAGATACAAGCTATGTAGATCAATTGCCTGATGAACATTTATCAAATATTTGCCAAAGTGTATGAGAGTACTTGACATGAAACTTCACAGAGGAGAACTTGAAGGAGAATGGTTGGAAGCTAATTTGTTTCAGCTTTAACATGAGAGTATATGCACTGTTATGTGAACTGCCCAGAGAGCTTTGGCTATGGGGCGATATACAAATGAAGATGATGATGATGATGATGATGATGATGATGATATAGATATACAGGGGACATGAATGACCTGGTCTGTGAATGTGCTGTGGGTGCCCGACTAGGGCTCCGGGGTTGGCCCAGGGGAGTACATTGGACTCCCGGACTCAGTCAGGCTCCTGCAATGTCCCTATTGCCTCCCCTCTCCATCCAGTGGCACACCACCATTTAACCTTTCCCTTTAGATATTTTGGCACATCTATAGTCAATGAGGAGGAGGGCATGGGAGTTGTCGGTCAAAACATCTGGAGCACCATCCATTCTCTAAAGCATCAGTCCCTTAGGGTTGTGCTCTTAAACATATTGTTACCAAAACAATACAAATAACCAAATAAAGTGTTCTATTGTGTAACATGGCTCCCAAGCTTGTGTGCTGTCGAAATCTGACTGAGGCCCTGGCTAGACCAGGCCTATATCCCAGGATTGACCCAGGATCATCCCTGTACACACAGGGGATCCCGGGAGCAGACAGGGATGACCCCTCCATTTGCCTGGGATAATCCTTAGGTCAAGCTAAGGCCAGAGTTTCCTTTAAACTGACATATTTATATCTGATTCTAGGAGCTGGAGACTATGGGACACCTCCAGTCAAGTAGGAGTGAGCAGCAGAGCACCAAAAGAAAGAAAGGGGGCTTATATTTATTCTGCACGTGAAGAGGGATTTTTCTTGCAAGTGGGTTCTACAGGCAAGTTCTCAAAAGTGAATTTGACCTTTACATTGCTGGCATAGTTTTTTGAATAGCAATGGCATTCTAATCCCAGTCACTTATTTAAATGCAGAGACTTTCTCCCCCTCTCCATGTAATAACACAACATGGCACATTCTCACCAATCAATCACACTTCCTGATTTCTGCATAGCAGAAAGTTCAGATGTCATGGTACAATGAATCCTGTGAGTTATTAGAATTGCGATGTGAATCCATATCCTCTTCTCAGCACAGTGGCCACAATCTCAAAGCATCTAAGTCTGCTGCAGATAAAATATGGCACTGGCTTCCATATATGTTGGTTAAAGTCAATTATATTAAGTTATACCAGGATCTTGTATTACTCATACTACTGGAGCTAAAACCCATTGCACTTACAAGCTGTTGATTTAATCAAATATGTGATATTTTATTGGTCGATTTAGTGCTGCATTCAGGCGGTACAATGGAGAAAATGGTCCTGCAATATTACTCGGTCCCGTCTTTGCTATGCTGAGCCACTGCTACTTCCGTTGTAAAACATGAGCCACTTAATTTATAGATCTTTATCTCTGAAGGATGTGTCTAGCTTTTAGATGCCATTGGAGGACAGGTGGAAAGTACTGCACATAGGCAGTAAAATCTAGACAAACAAATCAAACACCTCTTTGCTTTTCATGGGACAAATGTTCTCGCTTATAAAAATTGCCTTTTTAGAATTCTTCATCTAGTTAAATGCATTTTGATTTTTTAAAATTACAAACAAACATTAATAGAGCAACAGAGATCTGCAGATTTCATTCTGGAACCTTTTCTACATTTTTTTTTTTAGGTGTGTGTGGGGGAAGTGTACCAACTTCAGATCTCTGGATTAATCATTCAGATATCCATGTATAACGAGTAGTTAATACCACTGAAAGCTACTGAGTGTCATTTACATTTTATTTATTTGTACAGAGATATTGTCTGCCTGTCCCTGGGTTTTAAGTCAAGCTAGAATCTAAAAACACAAACAAGTTGGCTGTATGAAAAACAAATTACATTAAAAAATATTGATTGGGTTTGCACAACATGCTAACTCATACTCAATGGTTGAGTGCGGGTTGTTGTTGAACCATAGTTTGTTTGTTGAACCATGGGTTAGCATGTTGATGAACCCAGGGCATATCTTCTTCTTTTTGCAGAGTGGCTAGTTAACCAGGCAGCATGGCTTATTTTTCTCAAACAAGCCACCTTGAGAACTTATGGTTTGTTGGTGGGTTCTTCAGAGTGGTAAATGAGCTTCACTGCATGGTTGACAAGCCACCCTGCAGAAAATGTGTAGGGATTTGCGAATCAGCAAATCCAGAGCTCTCCAAAGTTCTACAAGTCCCCTACTGAAGCTTGTTCCAATCCAGGTTCAAATCAGATTGCTAACTTTGTTTGGTTCTTTCACATGAACATCTGTCCATATCTCCATGTATATTTTCCCAAATGTACACATCGGTTGTGTTGATACTTGAAATAAATACACTCTTCACCCACTGATTAGAGTGGATTTGTGTGCATTTTTCAAATATGCACATTTTTCACGCACGTTTTTCAAATGCACACATTTGTTTGGTCCCAGTATCACATTGCAAACTCGGAAATATATGGACTTCAACCACAGATTTCGTTCAAGTCAATATTTGGTTGAAAGGTGTTAACTGGGTTAATCCTGATCAAAAATATACTGGGAAAAAAATCCTATTCAACGTTAGAATGAGATGAAGGAACCCCTGAAAGCAATGTGAGCTGAAACTGATTAAGTTCAGATCAACCCAGCCTCCGGGGGAGGATTCAGTTTGAAATGGATCTTTGGGACAGATTCCAGAAATCCAATGTCTAAGTTACCCAGTTTTGTTTTGCCTTCAGAATGTGCTTCATCAATAAACAAACATACACATGTAACTACAGGTGTCCATGGAGAATAGCTGGTATAGAAGAATACAAAGAATGATCTGCTCTTTCGCCATGTTCAGAGTGCAAGTATTTGTTTGTTTAGAACTGAAACAAGGTTCAATCTTTAAAAAGCTCCTCAGCCATTCCCCAAAAATAAAACAAGGGAACAAATTCCCCAAAAATAAAACAAATGAAGCAAAAACCAGCCTCTCTAAAAGCAGCTGGGTTTTCTGAACACACAGCGCAAACATTCATTGGCAATGCATGAGGCTAAACTACCCCAGAAGGACCTATTCACCCAGCAGTAACCTACAGTAGCAGATTATAAAAGCCGCCAAGGAAAGGGGAGCCAAAGAAGACTTCTCATCCATTCCCTAAGTAGCTCTGCTTCCATGGTTCCATGTGGGTGAAAATGGATTCCCTTCCAACTGCAGTGGCAGGTTCCCAAAGAAACAAAACACGGAACTGGCAAGTGGAGCCTGCAGCAGCATGTGCGGTTCCTACAGGCACAGAGGAAAACAAAACTAGCTATAGATGTAACAATCATGTGATTAAGCCCAGGCAAAATAACCTTTGAACTTCCACAGGAAGCCACTAAGGGGGTGCCTTTATAACACCTGGTTACCATTAACACAATTGAGAGTGGGAACATTTTTTTAAGAAAAATTCTTAACCACCCTCAAACACTCCTGCTCTACTTCAAATACTATTCAATAAACAAAAAACCTCTGGTTTACAGAACAACATTAAGGATGTACAGTTTTCAAACAAGAACCAAAAAGCGGGGAAATTGGGAGTTAAGGCTCACCAGCCTTAACACCACATCCTCCCTAAGGAGGCTAAGGAGGCAGAAAGTGCCAGTGAAATTCTCATTCTCCCAAAGCAGATAAACCATGAGGACAGGATGGAGAATAGGATATGCAGAGGTGACTGTGGGGTTGTGGAAAACTGATGACAAACAACTAAGAGCCACCTACTTTTTTGTTTTGTTTAGAGCAGCCCTTCCCCAACCTGGTGCCCTCCAAAGGTGTTGGACTACAACTCCCATCATTGCAAGTCAGTATGTCTCATGGTCAGGAATGAAATTTATTGAATTTCATGGCTTTGTATAATGGATGACCAGATATCTTTGTTCAACAAACAATGTGAGCTAACCGTGTAAGGTTGCAGCATACAAGGCAAATGAAATTTTTGGAAGCAGTATTTTAAAATTCATTTAAATCTCTGATGTGGCTATTATATGTGACTTCCAAGTCATATGCAATAGGCAAGTCTGAGATTTAAAAGGCCCCCCCCACAGCACTCAACGCCCCCTCCCACACCACTTACTTTGTCAGTCGTGGCTGGGCGGTGTCTTTCCTAAAGCCTGTGGCTCAACCCGGAAGCAGGGCTGCAGGTGCAGAAGCAATCACCTGTGGCCTTCCTTCCAGTTTGACCAGGGAGCTTAATTTAAGTGCACGCCTGGCCACCACAGAGCAAGTAAGACCCTCCCCCCGGCCCGTTCCATTACCTGGCACAGAGTGCGGTGGCAGCAGATCCAGGCAAACCCACCCACCCCACTTCACTTACCTGTTCCATCAGCGGCAGGCCCGGGCTTGAACTGAGTACCCTGGCCCAACTGGAAGCAAGTTGGAGCTGGGGGCTCAATTCAAACCCGGGCCCGGCCACGGCAGAGCAGGTAAGAACCCCTCTTCCCACCTGGCCCCTTACCTGGCCCCACCGCCACCGCTGCACGAACTGCAGCGGCGGCTCCAGGCAAGCCCCCCCACTTACCTGATCTCTCGCGGATGAGAGCAGGCTGCACTCTCCTTGCTTCTCCCCCCTCCCTCTGGGGAATCTGAGGTGCATGCGTTGCCTTATCAGATTCCCCATAGGGAAACATAGGGGATTTAAAATATAAATTAAAAATTGATGGAATGGTCTTTTGAAAAAAGAAAGGCCATTCCATCAATGGGGAGGATAGGGCAACACAATCCTACTAATGGATTGCATGGGAATGCTCCCAATTCAGAGCTATCAGTGCGCAAAAAAATGGTTGCCAGCCCAGAAGCATTTCTGTGCCAGTTTGGAACAGAGATGCTTCCCCCCTTTTGTCATTTAAAATGACATTCTGCCCTCAATATTTCACCAATCTTCTTGAAACGTGCAGGGTATGTAAAACCAGCATTTCTTTCTGGCAGTACTCCGTTTCAGAAAGATTGGTGAAATATTTTTCATTTTAGGATGCTAGAATGAAATAAAAACTCCTTTTAACATGGTGGAATGGTTTTTTTTACTGAGCATCCTTAACACAGGGAACACTGCTGTGTTCCCTGTAATATGTAACCAGGGGAAAGAGGATGAGATGTGAGACGGATGCTTTCAGCATTAACCCTGCAGTTCCCTGTGAGTATACCTTCTGTTTTGTGTAATAATATTTGACTTGATTATCTTTATCAACCTCCCCCAACCTGGTACCAATGAGACTTCAATTCCCATTAGCCCTAACCACCATGGTCAGTGGCCAGAAATGCTAGGAATTGTAGTCCAAAATATCTGGATGGTGCCTGGCTAGGGAAGGCTGATCGATGTTAAATATGGATTTATTTATTTATTTATTTAAAAAAAGATGTTATAATGCTGTGATTATTATTATTATTATTATTATTATTATTATTATTATTATTATTATTATTATGTATTCTGCTGCCTCAGTTGCATCCCCAGTGCATAGATGTACTATAATTTATCTTGTAAGTAACTCATTAAGGGTTACTAACTTCTACTTTTCCCTTCCTTGGCTTTTTCAGTTACCAACTGAAAATCTCTGTCTACCTCCACCAGCTCATCCTTAAAATTCTCTGGCTCTAAGTATCTTCTTTAGGTAGTGTGGGGGTTGGCTATTAGACATAGAAGGGATAGCCCTCACCCCCACCCCCTTTACTGCTGCCATTTACATTTAATTACATTTATAGAAAAGCACAAGCTGCCATTTCTTCACAAAATGGTGGCTCAGTGAAGAAGCAGATGATCCTGTGGCCAAGTGCAAGGATGCCAGTGAGAATGAGCGGCAGCGGCTCAGTGAGTGACCTGCAAAACTGTGTGTGGGTGAGTCCATCCATCCCTAAACCCAACTAGACTGTTTTATCCAGGTCCTTTACGTGAGCAGTATCTTACTGTCATTGCTTCATCTCTCTTTCAGTCAGTTCTCCAGCACCAGCAGCTCTGATCCCCCCCCTTTCCTGTAGGACTCTGGCCTTCTCTCAATCTCTCTGGTGCTCTACATCTCTGCCTTATGTTTTTATCTTCTAAAATTGTTTTCTCCCCACCACCACCACCCTAACTCCAACCATTCAGGAAGGTAATTTATTCTTCATTTCTGCAAACTAAGTTTTTGTTTCCTGTATTACAACTTTTCATAGAATCATAGAATAGTAGACTTGGAAGGGGCCTATAAGGCCATCGAGTCCTACCCCCTGCTCAGTGCAGGAATCCACCTTAAAGCATACTTGACAGATGGTTGTCCAGCTGCATTTTGAATGCCTCTACTCTGGGAGAGCCCACAACCTCCCTAGGTCATTGGTTCCACTGTCATACTGCTCTAACAGTTAGGAAGTTTTTCCTGATGTCCAGCCAGAATCTGGCTTCCTGTAACTTGAGCCCATGGGTCTGTGTCTTGCACTCTGGCTGATCAAGAAGAGATGCTGGCCCTCCTTTGTGTGACAACCTTTCAAGTATTTGAAGAGTGCTATCATGTGTCCCCTCAGTCTTGTCTTCTCAAGGCTAAACATGTCCAGTTCTTTCAGTCTCTCCTCACAGGGCTTTGTTTCCAGACCCCTGATCATCCTTATTTCTCTCCTTGACCTCTAAACATTTGACTTATAAACTATTAGCCTTTTAGCCGGAATTGGCTGTCACAGAAACATAGAGTTGTCCATTATGTTGACATCTGGTCCATTTAGAGCCCAACAGATCCACGTAGCAGCTCCAGCTCAGCTTGCATTTGTCAGCTGAGCTGCAGGTTAGTTCCCAAAACTGGGATCTTTATTGGGTGGTTTTTTTTATTTGTGCAAATTGCTATTTGTGCAAAATTGCTGCCAGTAATAGCATAATTTGCACAAAATTGTGGGTGAAAATGAGCTAATTTGTCAACAACAAAAAAACACAAATTAAAAAAAAAAAAACCCACCCAATAAAGTTCCCAGTTTTGGGAACTAACCTGCAACTCAGCTGGTTTTCACAAAATATAATTTACATGAATTGGGAAAAGCACCCCATAATCATGAATGAGTGAGCCACAGTCCATGGGGAGACAAGCTAGCCAAAACCCGCTGAGCAAATTTCTCTGACATCCCTAGACAAACACACACACACACACACACACACACACACACACACACACTTAAAATGCACAATATTCTGCCACCAGAAGGTGGCAGAAGGTGACTGGGGATGGTGAAAAGGGAGAGGGAGGTGAGTCTGATGAGTCTAATGGACTCATGACCAGCCTTGCTCTGGCTTTCATGGGAGGCCAGGAGGGTGTGGGGGAGTGGCCCAGCACTGTCCTGAATCAGGGCACCTTGAGCCAACCCAATACCATCTTGGATTCAAGTTGAGGGCTGTGCACTGACTTGGGATTTGTACCCGAGGCAGTGCATAGCCCTACTATTTCTCCCTTAAAATTCTCATTCTGAGAAGCCTTGCCTAGGAGCCATGATTTCCATAGTATGGTGCTGAGTTTGTTGCTGAAGAAGAAATGTTATTAAAATAAATGTTAAGTATGTACTTTGATTTGTAGACAAAAAAAGTGTACTTAAATGGTCCGCCATAAACACCAATATTATTGTAGTGGTCCAAGGAAAGAAAACATTTGAGAACTGCTGGTATGAGTGAAGATATTATGCCATAATTAACCTCTAGTGATAGAGATATATTCTCATTTTTTTATTTTTACCCAAGCTCTCCCATTTTACCACATCAATATGGATTTTCATTAATTTTAACAAATGCAAATATGATCATACCCACTGCATAATATTGACTCAAAAAAAGGAACAAATATATAAATACGCATTATATGTAACCAATGAATCATTCATGGATTCTCTGGGAATCAGAACAGATGTTTTAATTAAGAAAGACTATGTGATAAATTGCACTGTACTTTAATTTCATCAGAGAGTTGGCAGTGATAGGAATGAAGTATAAATATTTATCTGAGCATTGGTTGTGTCACTTTTTTTCCCCTGAATGCAAAAGCTTGTGTTGTGTTTGGGCTGCCTCCTAAGAAAATCCTCCTTCTGCTTGTGAATAATACATTTCTTCTATTCATCACAGCTTCAACCATCCCAATTGTCTGCTTTATCACAGATTCAATTCTACAGCCAACAAATGTTTAGATATCTTTGACTGTTGCAAAGTAGGGGAAAATGCAAAGCACTAAAGCCATCCACAATTCTCTACATATCATAAAAATAACATCTCCATTTAATGTATTATTGAGCCATAAGCTTGATTGGGGCAAAACAAGCAAATTGTGATTTTATAAATGTAATTGGTATTCCCTTAAAGCCCCCTTTGGTTAGTTTGGTTCATTGGCCATTAAGTCAATAGCAGATTTTTTATTATTATAATATATATATATATATATATATATATATATATATATATATATATTGACTGCCATCAATGAAGGGACACAGCATGAGATAGTTGGTCTGATTTAGGAAAGCCCAAATAGGAGGATATAAGTCTTAGTAGCACAGTGGTACATAGAGAAGTTGCAAAATTCCTGGATCTTTTCCTATAAATATACCCTTGGAAATTAAATTAGTAAAATCAATTCAGTATGTTCTTCATATAGGATACTTATTTGTTCTTTCTCACAAATTGAGCTCAATTTCAGAAAGATTTGATGGTCAGGCTTTGAAGGGGAATGCAGGACTCCAGGAAAAGCTGTTTGTGCATAGCCCAAAATTGGACATATCACTGATTGGTGAATCACGTCAAGCAAAATTGGATGTTCCTCCACATGCAAAGATAACACACAGAGGATGGAGTGGGGTCATGCCTTCTGCCCCACCCAAGATGTTCCACACCAGCCCAGCCCACACACTTTTAAATACTTATTTATTTATTCCAGTTGGAGGGGTGTGTGTCTATTTTTACTGCCCTTCCCATATGGGAAGGAAAGGTTAAATTTTCCCTCCCTAGCCACAATGATATCAATAATTGCCAATTAAGGCTTTCCCCCCTATGGCTAGTAAATAAGGATTAAATCTGTCCCCCATGCACAGGAAGTCCTAATTAAAAATTAAAAAAATGAAACTATCTTTAACACATAACCCTTAAGGTGTCATATTTAGGAGCAAGGGCAGAGAGGGTAAAGACTCATGCATGCTTCTTTCCTTGCACAGTAACTCTACATGTGGAGGAATTTCCAAATATAGCTGTCATGCTCTATTATCAAAGATGTTTACAATGATCTTCAAGTTAACGATGGGCAAAACTTGGCCCTTTATTTTCATGGCACGTTTTGCTTTTCTACCCCATGATCTCAGATATCCATGGACAGTTCTACACTGTCTGGGCCAATTAACTAGCAATGAAAACTCTAAATGGCATCAAACTCAGCATCAGGGAAGCCTCCCTTAGGAGGGCATTGTGGAGGCAGGCGCCACAACTGAAAAGACCCTATCTCACCACACCTACTCAACTCTAAAGGTCAGGGTGTACATGTATAAGGCCCTCTGAAGATATTCTTCAAGTTCAGGCAGTTTCATGAGGAAGTGGGAGGTCCTTATAGTAACCTGGGTCCCAAGCTGTTTCATGTTCTATATTATCTCTATAGTATAGGGAAGGAGTCCAAAACACCCAGGGCTCCATTTGGATGTGATGAACTGGACTGGTATTTCTGGAATAGTTTGAAAGATTACCAGCCCCAATCTAATTTTGCAGTTTCATTCCTGCAAAAAGTAGTGGAGAACATAGCACTGCTGTATTTTCAATCTGTGTATGGAGAAGAGCTCCATTGCAGTCAATATGAGTCATGCAGAATTTGTGAGTATACAGATACTCTTCTTTTTTCTCTCAAACCATCAAGACCTAAGCTGACTTTTCAGCACTAGCTTGAGCCTAGTTGCTAGGCCTAAAACCATGGTCTTCCTTGAAAAGGGGGAAGAGTCCAACACCAGTGTTGCCATTGGGGGGTGTATTTGTCTGTGTTTGTCTTAGCAAAGATCTTGTCTCTAGAAATCTCCCAGACTTGTATATTCTTTTAATTTGCTTTTATGAGTAGAAGTTTGTGTGTCTGTTTAACTTTCTTAAATTGTTTTAATAAATGTTTTAAAGCTATAACAGTTTCATTGAGTTTGTGAAAATGAGTGAAGTCAATCATTTTGGTACTTATCTCTAGAGGTTTCATCTACTATTGTGGGGAGCAATCTTGAGGGGTATTGATGGAAGGTATTGTAGGAATCTATATTTCCAGGCTGCCTATGTTCAGTATCTCTCAAGTAAAAGGTTATCAATAATTTTCCCCTACAGATTTAATGATCCTTCCACAGGCCTCATATAACTTCCCTCAGATACCTGAGTTGACTTATGGGGAGCAGCAGAAACCACACAGAGCTTCTTGCCCTACATTGTGCTGCAGAGCATTGCACTGCCAGACTGTAGGTCTAATAATAATAATAATAATAATAATAATAATAATAATAATAATAATAATATTTCTTACCTGCCTCTCCACTTGGATTGAGTTGGGGAACAATAATGAATATAAAACACATTAAAAACTTATTAAAAACATAGCATACATCCTTAAAACATCCTAAAAACATCCTAAAAACATTCTAAAATTTCACTGGTTAGGCCTGCTCTCTTCAAAACTTCCAGGCCTAGTGAGAAACTGCATCATGTGTAGTGTTTGTTTCGTCTTGTGTTCTTTTTTAAACAACAACAAATGTAACTAAAAACATCCACCTGTGAAGAGGAGAATATCTGTCAACAAGCAGAAATCTCAGGGTGCCCAAGAGCCTTTTGAGGTGACGAGGGCTATGGTGGAGTCATAGGAGTTTTATTTACATGATTTCCTAAAGATTGCATATACTAAATGAGATATTTCCTCTCAATGGTATTTGCTAATGTCATGGTGAATGAATGATTACATTTTATTTGTCTATGGCACAAAGGCCGTTGCAATCCCAACAATAGAACAAGATATCAGGGAACAAAGGTCATATAAGGCTAAGAAGCTAAGATTTAAATAATAGTAATAATAATAATTAATATAGCCCCCAGTGACAATAATAACAGAAGATCATAGCAGGTGGTCCCCTCTGTCATGGTAGATGTCAAATCATCACTCCCAGTTAGAGATGAAGGAGAAATTGTAACCTTCTTGCCTAATTTCAGACTTTTGAGCCAATACGAGAACTCAGTTATCCATTGAAATGTGTGTTTCTCTGAACTTTACAATGGAATTCTGCAGTCAAAACAATGCATACCAAAATTTGTATATCAGGGAACAGTGCAAATGTGTATATCAGATATATTAGCAAAAATGCATTATATTAAAAACCACTTGCAAAAATTGTGTATTAAACAAAATTTCATACAAAAATACATGTACTAGGAAAAATACATACGAAATGTATACAGAATTTTAAGTGAACATAAAACAAAACCTCTCAAAATTTGTGGGGAATCAAACTTAAGATTGGAAGAATGAGAAATTGAGAGAAACCAAAATTAACAGATAGGGATGGCAGCTCAGCTATTAATGTAAATTGTTATTTGCATATATGGTGGATGTACATAGCCCATTTATGCAAAATTACAGGTGTAGTCTAATTAGACTATTTATACCTGTGATTTTGTGTAAATAGGGTTATTTACAGCTGCCATGTTATGCAAATGGTGATTTACATAAATCATAGAATCATAGAGTTGGAAGGGTGTACATCGAGTCCAATCCCCTGCTCAGTGCATGAATCCACATTAAAGCAAACCTGACAGATGGCTGTCCAGCTGCCTCTTGAAGGCCTCTAGTGTGGGAGAGCCCATAACATCCCAAGGTAACTGGTTCCATTGTCATATTGTTTTAACAGTCAGGAAATTTTTCCTGATGTCCAGCCAGAATCTGGCTTCTTGTAACTTGAGCCCATTATTCGGTGTCCTGAGCTTCCATTCTTACACAAAATGGCATCTCATGGACAAGAGGGGATCCCCATGCTTTTCTAACTCAGTGCATGCAAAGTAGGGCAAGCATGGGGATATATGGTCTGCTATCCAGGTGGCTGAGCCAGTGAGAAATCACCGAGCATTGAATCCCAACTGGATTCTCGCGACGTCCATATTTACAGATTCATCCATCCCAACTGCCAGTGTCAGGCCCATCTTCTTTCCATTCAAGAGAGATCCATCTATATCTGGGTGATGGAAATCAATGTGGAGCTCCATGCATTGCAATTCTACCAGGTGTCTGAAGGCATTTATAGTTTTTCAATCAAAATCTGGAAAAATTCAAGGTGACAGAATCATATCCCTAACCCATTGCAGAACAGATTGCTCGGAAACATTTAGGAAGGTTAAAAAAAACATGCACAAAATAAGGTCTATATATTTAAGACCAAAAAGAGAGAAATGCTAAATACTCATGGTGTTTTTGTTTAGCTTCCAAAGTATAAAGCACATGAAAAAGCAGAAATAGGAGTGCCAATACAGAGAAAGTAGGGGCATCATCCAAAGTAGAAAAGCACTTCGATTAATAGACTCAGTTTCTAATGACACATGAGAGTCTAAAAGACTTGTTTACAATAAGGGTTGTTAGAGGTTGTTTATTCAGGGCTGTTACCTTAGAATCAATAAGTGTTATTTACAAAGAGCAGGGAATCTCAGGAGGTTTCATACAGATGCCCAGCGTCACTTTCTCTTCTGTTACTTTGTCGTGAATTTCAACTGTCTTTGTGCAACTGAGACAATGCTCTGCTTCCTGTGCAGAATCTCTGTTTAGGTTTTGTATATATTGAAGTGCAGGATTGAAGCTCAAGCTTTCATGCCCTTCCTTGCATGTATACAAGCTTCAGAGAACACATACAACCTTTAGCCAACCATAAGACTACATTCATTCAAACCTATGCAAGTAAGTTTTGCGCACATGATATGTGCACCACAAAACAGAGATGCACAGCATTGGAGGGCACTTAAATCCATAGCTTCTTCACATGGAAAACCTATGTACTTGGGCTCTGTGTGAACTAGAGCAGTTATAGTGGGAAAAAAAGGTTTTATGTAGAGATGTATGAGAATTTCAGTTTTGCTTGCAAAACATGCAAGGACAACCCGTTTGAAGCTCTGAACATGATCAAGAGTACTTGTCCGCTGAAAATTTTCATAAATTGTTGAACATGGACTCACATTTATCTTGTCTTGGATTTCTAGTTCAATTTGTGCAAATGTCCTTATTTGCAAAAATCAGCCCTAGGAGTTACACAGATTTGGAGAAACTTGCCAAAAATCTCCTGTTCCATCACT
Organism: Elgaria multicarinata webbii; assembly: GCF_023053635.1. NCBI lineage: Eukaryota > Metazoa > Chordata > Lepidosauria > Squamata > Anguidae > Elgaria > Elgaria multicarinata. The sequence continues at coordinate 20,301,651 of NC_086177.1, forward strand.
GCTCGATTTGCACAAGTTTCCCATTCAAATATGAACAGGAATTGGGGACAAGATGAGCAGCAAGATGAAGTTCCGAAAATCTTGGTGATCTCAAACATCACTCATTCATCCATCCATTGTTTAATGATTATCCTGTACCAATCACGTTTCTCTTTATTAGAACTGTGTATTGTCCTTGAACCAAAGAATAGCCATAAAGGGTGCTTCCAGACTAGTGCTGTGCCGAATCCTGCCTCCTATTTTTGGGAACTTTCTCCCTGTGAAAGAGGCATTGGGTTTTTTTGGCCTCCTTCACAGGGAGGGAGGGAAATTCAGAGAATTTTCTCCTTGGGGAGGGGGACAGGTTTTCCACATACCTATTTTAAGCGTAGCTGATTGCTGAGGGCCCTTCTTCCTATTTTTTTAGTTTTTGGAGGAGACAAGCAGTTCTTAGTGAATGCCTATTGGAGACCATGTGACCTCTCCCTCTCCAATAAGCATCCAGTATGCACTCCTGGGCTCCTGAAAATGCTGGGGGTGTTGTTTTTGTTTTTGTTTTAAAAAGGAAAGAAAAAAAGACCTCGCAACAACTGGCTAAATATAAAAAGGCATGTGGATAACTTGTTCCCCTCCCAAAGAGAAAATTCTCTTAAATGTTCACCACTTCCATACACTTTTGCTCGGGTTTTCATTCCCCCCCCCCCAATGAAATGCTGAAAATGGAATGGTTGAAATTTTTGGCACAGCACTGGTAATAACGTTCACCAAATGAACACGTCATTAGTGTACACCTTCCATCTGCAATAAACGCTGAAGGCTTCCAAACAATAGATACAGCAAACTTCATGTCACAAAAACATTTATCAGATATAACTGACCACATGTTGTTCCAAACACAAACATGTATCCATAGCTACAGTTTCTCTTATTGTGTAGATATTCTCCATTATTCTTTCCATGAAGAAGGTGAACTTGTGCAATGCTTAATTATGTACAGGTATTCCCTGGAGTATATGTGTGTGGTGCACAAGACATATGATTGATGACAGGGCATTCATGCTTTTATCAAATAAAGTATAATTATGGCAAAACCCATGTGGAAATACATATTACGTCAATTCACACTAAAGTTGAAGCATTGAAAATATAAAATCCATGCTTAGGAAGTTGATAAGTAGGGACTGACGATTTAAATGCAGGGATTTCAGCTGAAGGAGAAATAAAAAAAGGCTTTAGAATTATAGCATGAAAATGAGTCACAGGGAAAAAAATGTGATATGCCACGAAAGAGGAGGATTATGAGAAATTATTTATTCATAATTCTCTATTTTCGTTTCTAAACACACTTATAAGTCAGTTAATGCCATCAATTTCAATGGAGGAAGCAAGGTTAGGATTATTAATTGTGCACCACATGAGTTTGGTATATCTTCTACTATACTAATTAGAGTCAAAGTAAGTTGCAATTTTCCAAGTTTCTGCTCTGTTGGAAAATATTTGAAGGAAATTGCATTAGTTATAATAGTTTGAATAGAGAAATGTATGTGGTTAAATTATGGTCCTAGAGCTAAACTTCATATAATCAGACTAGCCCAAACTACTTCCTAGCCACGCTCTTTTCAACATGGGAAACAGGTTAGCACAGCAAAATTAGAAACAGTGATCCTCATGCAATCCTCTCATTTAAATACTTTTTGGCTCCATATTGTAAAAATTGTCAAGTTGGATGATACTGGATTGACTTCTGCTCACAAAATGCGCTGGCTTTAGCATGTTACATGGGAACAGGATTTTCCATCTACATGCGGTTTACCTGATTATATCTTGGCCTGGGCTTTGCTATGTTTCACCTAGAGTTGCTGATACAGATCACAACCTTCTACCTTTTCCCTGAGGAATTTCAATAAACCAATCAAAAGTATGGCTGGGTGAGAAATTAGTTTCAGTTCTTTTTTTTTTTTACCAGAATTCATCCAATTCACACCTTCCAGAAACAAGCATGGACCCAAACACCATCTGTAGTCTGAAATCCATACATGTCCAAGCTTGTGATGCAATTTGCACAACAAGACATGTATTTGAAAATTATGCATAAACAAACTTTAGGCAAGGCGAGCAAACTGTGTACATTTCAAAAATGCACACAATTGATGCATACATCTGGAAAAATGTACATGAAGATAAACACAAATTTTCACGCAGGGAAAAAGACCTCGAAGCTTACTATCCAACATGGCCATGAGGCAGAACAAGCTTTGAAATAGAATTCAAAGACCCTTGATGAGCTCGAGTTTTGTTCTGTCATACACCCCTAATTGAAAGTCTTAAGCTTCACTGTGAATTCTTTTGACAAGTCTTCATTCATTTTCAAATTTAATTGTAGCTGACAACCGAAAGATATGTGCCCTAACCAGAGACATTTCAGCAGCTTTATCTTTATCTATCTATATATCTATCTATCATGTCCCACAAAATTCTTTGAATGTTTTGGCTGAGAAAGAACCTTCACACTTGCTTTCAATGTTACCTCAGGGATTTATTTATTTATTTTCATTGCTGACAACACTAGTTTTTGATGGGTGAGATCAGTTTCCTGAAATAGCTAGTTTAAAAAGATATATCTTGTTTTTATATGGGGAAATTGTCATGCATCATTGCCAGTGTTATATATGGAGGTGATATATGTTATAGGACAGCATAAGCCACTGAGCAACATATGCAGCACATCCATATGCATTAGGGGTGTGCACGGCCCCCCTGCTCCACCCCGCGGGCCGATCCAAAAATTTCAGATCGGCCCGCTCTGTGCCGCTTCGCCCAAACTCCGCTCCTCTTTGCCGCAGAGCTCCGGCTCCGAATCGGAGCTCCGCAGTGGAGGGGAGTGGTGCCAGGTAAGGCTGGGAGAGGAGGGGGGGTTACTGGGCCCTGCCGCTGTCACCGCCCGTGCGGCGACGGCGGCAGAGCCCGGTAAGGGACCAAGGGGGAGGGGGGCCTTACCTGCCTCCGTCCACGGTCTGTCGGCTTCTTCAATTGAGCCCGCGGTTCAACCAGGAAGTCTGGGCCGCAGACTTCCTGGTTGAACCGCGGGCTCAATTGAAGAAGCCAACGGACCGCGGATGGACGCAGGTAAGGGAGAGGAGGGTTTTTTTTACCGGGCCCTGCTGCTGTCACCGCAAGGGCCAAAGTGACAGCGGCAGGGCCTGGTAAACCCCACTTACCTTTCCGGCAGAGCTCCGGATCGAGGCGAAGGATCCGCCTTCACCTCGATCCTCTTTGCCACGCTCCGCTGGCCCCCCAGTCCTCTTCGTCTCCGCCTTAAGGGCAGGCGAAGCCCCCCGCTCTGCTTCTAATTCACCGGTCCAATTAGAAGCGGAGCGTATCCCTAATATGCATGTTTCGCAGGCACATGTTCCATTGTGTCATGGCAGGCGTGCTTAGGATTTCAGCCTAAGGCTTCACCCTTTAGCATAAAGTTTCCAAAGCTATGCTTACTTCCAAGTAAATGTATTTACTATTGTGCTGTGGATTGATTACATATATCTATTTTAAAACGTAATCTTTAAAATATTTCATAACTTGTAAAAGTATCTGGTTTTTCCTGGCAGTTGTAGAACGCATGGAGAGCGGGGGAAAGACTGCACTTGAAGTTGATTCAAATCAACTTAAAATTCAAAACACATTTAGCAAAGTTAGCTTAACAGCTTTACTAGATGGTTCTGAAAACCTGCAGCCTTGAAAGGAATCGAATCAAAAAGACTGACAACTTTCATACTCATTGCCTTGAGGATTTCTATATAAGTTCAGCTAGCCATGTCTTATTTTACTTAAGCTTTTTATCAATCAGAGACACTGGCTATGGCTAGATGGGGCAATATTCTGGGGATTGTCCCTGTGCATCCACATGATGCACACGGCATCCCAGAAGCAGGGAGCAGTGATTCCTCCCTTTCCCCAGGATATCACCCTACCCATTAATTTTGATTCCCCCCCCCCCCCCCGTCTTGGGATGATACCGACACTGCAGAATGTGTGGCCCACTGTCGCAGGTTTTTCCTGGCTCCTCATGAGTAATGCGAGGAGCCAGGAACCAGACATGGGCCACAGGAGCTCTGTGCCCATCAGGGGTGGGGTGGGCAGAGGGCAAGGTGTTTCCTTTTTTTAAAACACCTTATGATTTTGGTGAAGTAGTTGTGCGCTCCTTTTCCTTTAAGAAAACTAAATTTAAAATGTCATCTGCGATGTCATGCGCTGCGTGTAGATGAGGGCTACAGTCTTGCGATCATAAAATTGTGAGATTGTCGCCCTCCACCCCCCACCATCTAGCCATGCCCACTAACTATCCTTACACTTTTTATAGTCATGTTTGGCTGGGCTTAGTGTTTGAATAGTCAACCACATCCTTGATTCCGGATATGCTGGAACAAGCTACTGATTCACCTGGTTCCTCTCTCTTACCAGTTTTTCTGTGGAGTTCACAGTTACAAAAAGAGTAAAAATATACCTTTTCAATGTATCCCAGTGATAAGATTAACATTGTATGATACAATGCTTAAAACTCTCTGAAAAACATTCAAAGGGCTTTCTTCCATTTGTTTCAGAAGTGGTTACACTTAAATCCTGATTTAAATGAAAACTAAAGCCTAAAGGAAATGGAGGAGGAGAAGGAAGAGGAAGAAGCGAAAGTTTATATCCTGTCTCATAGGATAACTTCTTACAAGGCAGCTTATAATTGAAATTCAACAATAAAAAGAAATAAACACCACACGATGAGCAAAATCCATACTATCATAACAAAAACATAACAAAAATGAAACATTTTCTTAAACCTCCATTGACAGGTGGGGTGAAATGCATCCCATCGGTGCTAAAAAGCAATCTTCCCCATGTTCTATACTGCTCATGATTTACAAGACAAAGGTTAAAAACATCAAATGCAATAACATCATGTACGATATAAGCCATCAGTATAAAGCAGAATAAAACCAAAATAATAGACAAGATAAAGCCAACAACAGTGCAGAGATCTGAAAATGCACTTATCATCATCATCATCATCATCATCATCATCATCATTATCATCATCATCATCATCATCATTCCTCAAGGGCTAAAATGCCTGGGAAAATAAAAATGATTTCAACTGGACACAACATTGGTGCCAAGTGAGCCTCTATGGGGAGGGTATTCCACAACTATAGTGCCACAGCTAAAAAGGCCTTCTCCTTAGTAGCCACCCAGCTCACTTTATTTGGAGTGGGCAACCAGAGAAGGACCTCTGAGGATGACATTTGGGCCCAGGCAGGTCTATATGGATAGAAACTATCCTTGAGGCAATCTAGCCCCCAGTTGTTCAGGGCTTTCAAAGTTAATACCAACAATTAGAATTTGGCCCAGAAATGGACTGACAGTCAGTGCAGTTCATAAAGCATGGACATAGTATGATCATATTGGTCAGTCCCTGTTAACTATCTTGCTGCCCACACCAGTGTTGGCCTGAGAAGAACAAAATGAAAATGTGATATCTAAGGATTTAACTGACTTTATGCTGATGGCAGGCCAAAGAGTCATAGCTAAAAATTGGGAAAATGCAGAACTTTTAATATTATATTTACTTATTTATTTGTCATATTTTTACCCCACTCCTAAGCCAAAAAAAGGCTTTCGGAGCAGCTTGCAATCAATATTGAAATCATGGTATATGGAATTATGACAAATAGCCATGGCAGAAAAATTGGCATACCAACTGAAATTAGTTAAAGGCAAAGACAAAATATCCAACTTTTATAAAATATGGAAGGATTTTATTCTATATACTGATCAGGGACATACACAGCAGTATTTGTCAAAGCCTTTCCTCTGATTAGGGAAAAGAGACTAAATATAAACTTGATATATTGAAGAATTATAATGAACAGTTTATGCAGCCTATGGATTACACTTATACTCCTCCAACTTTGGGATCATGTGATCATGACCGGGAGTTGACTCTGCCCCTCAGCAATCAAAACAGGTAACCTTTTTCCCGCCTTTACCCTACTTTTAAAAAAATTCTAGCACGCAAACCGCACCACGCAGAGAGCTGAGAGTAGGCTCAAAATGACCCCCAGCCACAAGAAGTTTCAGAAAGATAGCTTTAAAAACAACACAGTTATCCCCCTTTCTTTTCCGCAATCCTATGGGCGAAATGTTTCAAGATGGAGATCAGACCGGACCGCGGAAAGAGGAGCGCTCTGAAAATGGCCGCTTCTCTTCACTTTGCTTCTAGGGGTCCGCGGTCCGCTTCTACTCCGCCTCTGGGCAAGGCGGAGTAGGCCAATTCGCTCCTGCTTCTACGCTTCTAATCGGAGCGGAGCACATCCCTAGTAAACACAGTTCGGTGCTGTGCCGATCCCTAAGCGCAATTCGTTGAAAGTTGTGTGAGAGGCTAAGAATAACATAGATAAGGTGGCACACAGCCTCTAACTAAAAGTGAGACTATATTGCTAGTTGTTATTTTTGGAAGGCTGCCAAACCACAATTAGAGTGTAACTGACATGAAATTGACAGTATGCTGTTCATGATATAAACAATGAACAATTCCTAAGGCTCATATTAAGGGAAATGGACATATTTGGGGGCTTGAGGCAAAATGAGGCAAGTTTATATAACAGGGGTAGCTCACTGGGCTTTGGGCCCAGGGCAGACTCTTGCCCCTTCCCTAGTTATGCAACTATTATAATGATGGGATAACAATGTATGTTGTTAATGGCATAACATGTCTTCCTGTTCGTGTGGTTTTTTTTTTTTTTTTAACAATTAGACCTTACGCACCATCCTTGCATGTGTTATGTACTTTACCATGTGGGCTATTATTGACTCCATTTTTTATTTTGTTTTATTTTTGCAATATTATTTTATTGAAAAAATACTCAATGAAGGCACCATTATTATTTGTATTTTGCAAATGGAGTCATGCTTAATACTATCTCACATATATTTTATTTTTGTGGCTTTCTTGGGGAACATTTAACCCCAAAACTGGATCACCGGACACCAGTTTTATATTGCTGGAGGGTTAAAATCATGACAACACAATTAGAACATATGCTCCCTTATTTTGGATGCAAGGAAGGTTGCCAGCACTCTCTCTTTTTTTCCCTTACTTGTTGAAGGGATCTTTTATTCATATGTATTAAACAAGCAGGGAGATATCTATATGTCCATCTGCTTTGACGTTTGGTGATGACAAGGTAAAGTGATCCCCAAATTGCAGTAGTTTGGACCCGGGATTTCTGGTGGCTGCCCACATCCTGGACAATTTCAGATCAAAACACGACACTGCTGCTACGACTCATCATGCCTGAGCCAATACAAATCCGAGAGCTTTGTAAACCGCCCAGAGAGCTTTGGCTATTGGGCAGTATAGAAATGCAATAAATAAATAAATAATAAAATAGAGATGAAGGGGTGGCACATTAGGCTCACAGCAGCTTCAGGTCTTAGAAACCAGTACACACATATGCAGGAGGCAGTGACATTGGAAGCTTCCCATAGTAAATATTGTTCCTATGGTTGCCTATGTTCCTGGTTGCTGACATTTGAGCAGTTCCAGGACCTTATACTGAGACTCAACTCCTTCTGTGAGTTCTTCTTGTGTCTCCCTCCCTCCCAACCCCACCCTGTCTTAGTATGTATGAGAAACAGGATGGGGTTTTCTGATATATGTAGGTCTGCATGGCAAGAAAGATTCTAGGACCTTATAATGTTTGATATGTATGTATAAGAAATTTGTTTTAGTTCAGTTTTGATCAGGATTTTACCCAAGTCATAATTTCCAGAAAGAACAAGGACTTCAATGCAAACTGCATTTCCAAGCTTGCAATGTGAATCACATTTGACAGCATGTGTACATTTGAAAAATGTGGATGGAAAAACTGTGGGTTTTTTAAATTTTTTTTTGGGGGGGTGAAGTACATAAATGTGATGTGAACATTCAGAAAAATATGCATGGAAGTATGGACAGATTTGTAATCACATACGGACTTCAGTTAGAATGAGCCTTGAGATGGTATACTGAGAACTTCAAAGAGCTTGAGTTTTGAAAATTTGCACATCACTCATTTTTCCTGCTCCAGAATGAATCCAAGTTTAAACTCTGATTCATTTTCAACATCCAATTGGATCCTCACATGGCTTTTAATGTATGCATGTGTATGTCCATCCCCCCTTCATTAAGATTTATACCTGGTTCCTTCAAACCATCATTGAGCTGCCCAGCATTTCACAGAAAGCTGAATTCATTTGAATTCATTGTGGATTTCTGTGACTCCTTAGGTCATGTACAACCAGAAGCATCTGATAGCAGAAAGGAAGAAATACACCTGAGTACTCCCCTGAGGATACAGGCAGCCTTTTAAAGGAATATTACTATGTCCACAACATATCAACCAACACAAGGCTATTTGAGCAGCCTGCAATAAGGATGGGAAGAACCTAGGTCTACTGATGTTTGGGACTTTAATCCCAGAAGCCTCTGCCAGCATGGACAATGATTAGGAATGCTGGGAGATGAAGTCAAAAACATCTAGAGATCAACTTTCTTCCCACACATGGACTACAATTCCAGGAGGTGGGTTCAAGCCCAGCAATATGACAGGGCTGGTTTACATTGCATAGCCAGCATGATATATTGTTTGAATCATTCTTCCTGATGTCCCATGGTGAGCTTTACTCTCAGCACATAGGTTAGGCACTACCAGCCTGCCTCAAGCCTGTTCTTGATGTGAATAAAAGCGCCCCATCCACATGGCACGTGAATGACAGGGAATTCCACATTGAATGATTCCAAGCATCCTCTCCGTGACAGTCCATAATATGTAGACTGTGAATAACATGGGAGCCATGCCCTTGGCCTCCCTCACAAGTCTGCCATGAGCTTGGAGCTGGTCTGCATGTACAAACTCCACCTGTACAACTGCTGAAGCCAGGCCAGAGACTCAAGGCCACGGCTAATTGGGAAGCTTGATTACAGCTTCTCTTGTGGGAATTGTGCTCCAGTTGGGAGGGGGAGCCTGAAGGAGCAGTTTAGGGTTGGATTGGTGGAGCTGATTGGTAAAAGCCAGAGCTGGGGGCATAAGATGAAGCTGTGATGTTCAGCTGCCTATTATGCATTAAATGTAAATATTTGCCAAGTTATTGTTTATAATATGCATAAAGTTCCAGGAAGTATGTAGGCCACAATGTACTTATGATTTGTATCCACAGGTTGGATTTGTAAGGGGGTGGAGTTTGAATGCCTGAGTGCTGATTGGATGGGGGAGGGGGAGTGCTTGGATTGGCTGTGTGAGAGTGGAAGGAGCTAGAGAAATGTAGCTATTACAGGAATCACTGTAGTGATTCCTGTTGTTAAGGCCGATGAGTAAGTTGAGCATTCCACCATTATATTTATTTAGCGGGGGGGGGGAGGGGAACCTAGGACCCTAAAATGAAAAATATTTCAGGAATCTTTCTGAAACGCGGTACTGCCAGAAAGAAATGCTGGCTTTACATTCCCTGCGCGTTTCAGGGAGATTCCTGAAATATTGAGGTCTGGGTGGGAGTTTAAAGGAGAAAAAGGGAGAGAAACTCTGTCCGTCACAATCTGCTTTGTTTTCCTCAGAGGTGGCGACTTTTTTTTTGCGCACTCGTAGCGCAAAAGGGGAAGCCTCCCGGTGGAATCCAAAAACAGGATTAAATTCCCCTATCCATCCGATTGATGGAATGGCCTTTCTTTTTTCAAAAGACCGTTCCATCAATTTTTAATTAATTTTTAAAATCCCCATGTTTCTCAATGGGGAATCTGATAAGCTCACGCATGCGCGTGAGCATCAGAATCCCCAGAGGGAAACGGAGAGCAGGGAGAGCGCGACGGGCCAGGTAAGTGGGGTTAGGGGAGCTTGCCTGGAGCCGCTGCTGCATTCGTGCAGCGGCGGGCCCAGGCGTAGCGGGGGGGGGGAAATCGGGGGGGGAGAAGTCGCCCCCCACCCCCCGGTTTCACCTTGTCCGTCGGCTGCAGCCCGGGGTTTCAATTGAGCGCCCGGCTGCACCCGAAAGCAAGCCGGGCGCTCACTTGAAACCCCGGGCTGCAGTCGACTTGGGCGGAGGGGGGGGGAGGAGAGGGGCCCCCGCGTCGCTGGGGTGGGGGTGCGGGGGGACCTTCCCTAGCCTCGCCGCAGCTCGAACTGCGGCGGCGAGGGCAGGGAAGAGCCGCGCCGCTGGTGTGTGTGTGTGTGTGTGTGTGAGAGAGAGAGAGAGAGAGATTGATTCCCTGGTCTCCGCTGCTGCCAACCGCGGCAGCGGCCGGAGGCTAGGGAGTCAATCACTCACTCACTCACTCACACACACACGCAGCCGACTTGGGCGGGGGAGAGGGGGAAGAAGAGGAAGGACTTCCCTTACCTTCCTCTTGCTGCTCTGGTGGGGAAATGGGCTTCCCCGACGGAAACGGAAGTGACGGCACTTCTGTTTCCGGCAGGGAAGCCCATTTCCCCACCAGAGCAGCAAGAGGAAGGTAAGGGAAGTCCTTCTTCTCCCACGGCGCGCGCGCGCGTGTGTGTGTGTGTGTGGGGGGGGGGTGTGGGGGAGTTGTGTGTGTGTGGGTGGGTGTGTGGGGTGTGTGTGGGGGGTGGAGTGTGTGTGTGGGGTGTGTGTGGGGTGTGTGGGGGGGTGGGGAGGTGTGTGGGGGGGGTGTGTGGGTGGAGGTGTGTGTGGGGTGGGGTGGGGTGTGGGGGGGTGGATGTGTGGGTGTGTGTGGGGGATGTGGGGGGGTGGTGTGTGTGGTGTGTGTGGGTGGAGGTGTGTGTGTGGGTGGGTGGTGCGTGTGTGTGTGGAGTGTGTGTGTGGGTGTGGGGTGTGTGGGGGTGGTGTGTGTGGGTGGGGTGTGGGGGTGTGGGGGTGGGGTGTGTGGGTGGGTGTGGGTGTGTGGGGTGTGGGTGTGTGTGTGGGGTGGGGTGGGGTGTGGGTGGGGGATGTGGGGGGGTGGTGTGTGTGGTGTGTGTGGGTGGAGGTGTGTGGGTGGGTGGGTGAGGTGTGTGTGGAGTGTGTGTGTGGGTGGGGGGTGTGGGTGGGTGGTGTGTGTGGGGTGTGTGTGTGGGGTGTGTGTGTGGGTGGGGTGTGTGTGTGTGGGTGGGGGTGGGGGTGGGGTGTGGGGGTGGGGTGTGTGGGGTGTGTGGGTGTGTGGGGTGTGGGTGTGTGTGGGTGTGTGGGATGTGGGTGTGTGTGTGTGTGTGGGGTGTGTGTGGGGTGGGGTGGGGTGTGGGGGGGTGGATGTGTGGGTGTGGGTGGGGGATGTGGGGGGTGTGTGTGTGGTGTGTGTGGGTGGAGGTGTGTGTGTGGGTGTGTGGGGTGTGGGTGTGTGTGGAGTGTGTGTGTGGGTGGGGGGTGTGGAGAACCTGGTGAAATCCCCTCTTCGTCACAACAGTTAAAGCTGCAGGAACCCTGCCATCTTGACCAGATACAAAAGAGGCAAGGCTCCTGCGACTTTAAATGTTGTGTTGAAGAGAGAATTTCACCAGGTGCTACATGCATACAAATGACACCTGCTGAAATTCCCTTTTCTATGCAACTATTAAGCAAACAGGAGCCCTGTACTCTTTTGCATATGGCCTCCCTAGCCACATGAAAAGGAAGACAGGGCTCCTGCATTTTTAACAGTTGCCTAGAAAAGGGGATTTCAGCAGGTGTCATTTGTATATATGGAGAACCTGGTGAAATTCCCTCTTCGTCACAACAGTTAAAGCTGCAGGAACCCTGCCATCTTGACCAGATACAAAAGAGGCAAGGCTCCTGTGACTTTAAACATTGTGATGAAGAGAGAATTTCACCAGGTGCTACATGCATACAAATGACACCTGCTGAAATTCCCTTTTCTAGGCAATGCACTCTGCCCATGTTCATAGAATCGTAGAATAGCAGAGTTGAAAAGGGGGCCTATGAGGGCATCTAGTCCATCCCACTTCTTAATGCAGGAATTTAGCTGGCAGTTAGGGAGAACTTCCTCCCTCCAGTTATCGTTGCATGTTTGGCTCACATCAGCCACAGGCAATGCACTCTGCCCATGTTCATAGAATCGTAGAATAGCAGAGTTGAAAAGGGGGCCTATGAGGGCATCTAGTCCATCCCACTTCTTAATGCAGGAATTTAGCTGGCAGTTAGGGAGAACTTCCTCCCTCCAGTTATCGTTGCATGTTTGGCTCATATCAGCCACAGGCAATGCACTCTGCCCATGTTCATAGAATCGTAGAATAGCAGAGTTGAAAAGGGGGCCTATGAGGGCATCTAGTCCATCCCACTTCTTAATGCAGGAATTTAGCTGGCAGTTAGGGAGAACTTCCTCCCTCCAGTTATCGTTGCATGTTTGGCTCACATCAGCCACAGGCAATGCACTCTGCCCATGTTCATAGAATCGTAGAATAGCAGAGTTGAAAAGGGGGCCTATGAGGGCATCTAGTCCATCCCACTTCTTAATGCAGGAATTTAGCTGGCAGTTAGGGAGAACTTCCTCCCTCCAGTTATCGTTGCATGTTTGGCTCACATCAGCCACAGGCAATGCACTCTGCCCATGTTCATAGAATCGTAGAATAGCAGAGTTGAAAAGGGGGCCTATGAGGGCATCTAGTCCATCCTACTTCTTAATGCAGGAATTTAGCTGGCAGTTAGGGAGAACTTCCTCCCTCCAGTTATCGTTGCATGTTTGGCTCACATCAGCCACAGGCAATGCACTCTGCCCATGTTCATAGAATCGTAGAATAGCAGAGTTGAAAAGGGGGCCTATGAGGGCATCTAGTCCATCCCACTTCTTAATGCAGGAATTTAGCTGGCAGTTAGGGAGAACTTCCTCCCTCCAGTTATCGTTGCATGTTTGGCTCACATCAGCCACAGGCAATGCACTCTGCCCATGTTCATAGAATCGTAGAATAGCAGAGTTGAAAAGGGGGCCTATGAGGGCATCTAGTCCATCCCACTTCTTAATGCAGGAATTTAGCTGGCAGTTAGGGAGAACTTCCTCCCTCCAGTTATCGTTGCATGTTTGGCTCACATCAGCCACAGGCAATGCACTCTGCCCATGTTCATAGAATCGTAGAATAGCAGAGTTGAAAAGGGGGCCTATGAGGGCATCTAGTCCATCCCACTTCTTAATGCAGGAATTTAGCTGGCAGTTAGGGAGAACTTCCTCCCTCCAGTTATCGTTGCATGTTTGGCTCACATCAGCCACAGGCAATGCACTCTGCCCATGTTCATAGAATCGTAGAATAGCAGAGTTGAAAAGGGGGCCTATGAGGGCATCTAGTCCATCCCACTTCTTAATGCAGGAATTTAGCTGGCAGTTAGGGAGAACTTCCTCCCTCCAGTTATCGTTGCATGTTTGGCTCATATCAGCCACAGGCAATGCACTCTGCCCATGTTCATAGAATCGTAGAATAGCAGAGTTGAAAAGGGGGCCTATGAGGGCATCTAGTCCATCCCACTTCTTAATGCAGGAATTTAGCTGGCAGTTAGGGAGAACTTCCTCCCTCCAGTTATCGTTGCATGTTTGGCTCACATCAGCCACAGGCAATGCACTCTGCCCATGTTCATAGAATCGTAGAATAGCAGAGTTGAAAAGGGGGCCTATGAGGGCATCTAGTCCATCCCACTTCTTAATGCAGGAATTTAGCTGGCAGTTAGGGAGAACTTCCTCCCTCCAGTTATCGTTGCATGTTTGGCTCACATCAGCCACAGGCAATGCACTCTGCCCATGTTCATAGAATCGTAGAATAGCAGAGTTGAAAAGGGGGCCTATGAGGGCATCTAGTCCATCCCACTTCTTAATGCAGGAATTTAGCTGGCAGTTAGGGAGAACTTCCTCCCTCCAGTTATCGTTGCATGTTTGGCTCACATCAGCCACAGGCAATGCACTCTGCCCATGTTCATAGAATCGTAGAATAGCAGAGTTGAAAAGGGGGCCTATGAGGGCATCTAGTCCATCCCACTTCTTAATGCAGGAATTTAGCTGGCAGTTAGGGAGAACTTCCTCCCTCCAGTTATCGTTGCATGTTTGGCTCACATCAGCCACAGGCAATGCACTCTGCCCATGTTCATAGAATCGTAGAATAGCAGAGTTGAAAAGGGGGCCTATGAGGGCATCTAGTCCATCCCACTTCTTAATGCAGGAATTTAGCTGGCAGTTAGGGAGAACTTCCTCCCTCCAGTTATCGTTGCATGTTTGGCTCACATCAGCCACAGGCAATGCACTCTGCCCATGTTCATAGAATCGTAGAATAGCAGAGTTGAAAAGGGGGCCTATGAGGGCATCTAGTCCATCCCACTTCTTAATGCAGGAATTTAGCTGGCAGTTAGGGAGAACTTCCTCCCTCCAGTTATCGTTGCATGTTTGGCTCACATCAGCCACAGGCAATGCACTCTGCCCATGTTCATAGAATCGTAGAATAGCAGAGTTGAAAAGGGGGCCTATGAGGGCATCTAGTCCATCCCACTTCTTAATGCAGGAATTTAGCTGGCAGTTAGGGAGAACTTCCTCCCTCCAGTTATCGTTGCATGTTTGGCTCACATCAGCCACAGGCAATGCACTCTGCCCATGTTCATAGAATCGTAGAATAGCAGAGTTGAAAAGGGGGCCTATGAGGGCATCTAGTCCATCCCACTTCTTAATGCAGGAATTTAGCTGGCAGTTAGGGAGAACTTCCTCCCTCCAGTTATCGTTGCATGTTTGGCTCACATCAGCCACAGGCAATGCACTCTGCCCATGTTCATAGAATCGTAGAATAGCAGAGTTGAAAAGGGGGCCTATGAGGGCATCTAGTCCATCCCACTTCTTAATGCAGGAATTTAGCTGGCAGTTAGGGAGAACTTCCTCCCTCCAGTTATCGTTGCATGTTTGGCTCACATCAGCCACAGGCAATGCACTCTGCCCATGTTCATAGAATCGTAGAATAGCAGAGTTGAAAAGGGGGCCTATGAGGGCATCTAGTCCATCCCACTTCTTAATGCAGGAATTTAGCTGGCAGTTAGGGAGAACTTCCTCCCTCCAGTTATCGTTGCATGTTTGGCTCATATCAGCCACAGGCAATGCACTCTGCCCATGTTCATAGAATCGTAGAATAGCAGAGTTGAAAAGGGGGCCTATGAGGGCATCTAGTCCATCCCACTTCTTAATGCAGGAATTTAGCTGGCAGTTAGGGAGAACTTCCTCCCTCCAGTTATCGTTGCATGTTTGGCTCACATCAGCCACAGGCAATGCACTCTGCCCATGTTCATAGAATCGTAGAATAGCAGAGTTGAAAAGGGGGCCTATGAGGGCATCTAGTCCATCCCACTTCTTAATGCAGGAATTTAGCTGGCAGTTAGGGAGAACTTCCTCCCTCCAGTTATCGTTGCATGTTTGGCTCACATCAGCCACAGGCAATGCACTCTGCCCATGTTCATAGAATCGTAGAATAGCAGAGTTGAAAAGGGGGCCTATGAGGGCATCTAGTCCATCCCACTTCTTAATGCAGGAATTTAGCTGGCAGTTAGGGAGAACTTCCTCCCTCCAGTTATCGTTGCATGTTTGGCTCACATCAGCCACAGGCAATGCACTCTGCCCATGTTCATAGAATCGTAGAATAGCAGAGTTGAAAAGGGGGCCTATGAGGGCATCTAGTCCATCCCACTTCTTAATGCAGGAATTTAGCTGGCAGTTAGGGAGAACTTCCTCCCTCCAGTTATCGTTGCATGTTTGGCTCACATCAGCCACAGGCAATGCACTCTGCCCATGTTCATAGAATCGTAGAATAGCAGAGTTGAAAAGGGGGCCTATGAGGGCATCTAGTCCATCCCACTTCTTAATGCAGGAATTTAGCTGGCAGTTAGGGAGAACTTCCTCCCTCCAGTTATCGTTGCATGTTTGGCTCACATCAGCCACAGGCAATGCACTCTGCCCATGTTCATAGAATCGTAGAATAGCAGAGTTGAAAAGGGGGCCTATGAGGGCATCTAGTCCATCCCACTTCTTAATGCAGGAATTTAGCTGGCAGTTAGGGAGAACTTCCTCCCTCCAGTTATCGTTGCATGTTTGGCTCACATCAGCCACAGGCAATGCACTCTGCCCATGTTCATAGAATCGTAGAATAGCAGAGTTGAAAAGGGGGCCTATGAGGGCATCTAGTCCATCCCACTTCTTAATGCAGGAATTTAGCTGGCAGTTAGGGAGAACTTCCTCCCTCCAGTTATCGTTGCATGTTTGGCTCACATCAGCCACAGGCAATGCACTCTGCCCATGTTCATAGAATCGTAGAATAGCAGAGTTGAAAAGGGGGCCTATGAGGGCATCTAGTCCAACCCCCTTCTTAATGCAGGAATTTAGCTGGCAGTTAGGGAGAACTTCCTCCCTCCAGTTATCGTTGCATGTTTGGCTCACATCAGCCACAGGCAATGCACTCTGCCCATGTTCATAGAATCGTAGAATAGCAGAGTTGAAAAGGGGGCCTATGAGGGCATCTAGTCCATCCCACTTCTTAATGCAGGAATTTAGCTGGCAGTTAGGGAGAACTTCCTCCCTCCAGTTATCGTTGCATGTTTGGCTCATATCAGCCACAGGCAATGCACTCTGCCCATGTTCATAGAATCGTAGAATAGCAGAGTTGAAAAGGGGGCCTATGAGGGCATCTAGTCCATCCCACTTCTTAATGCAGGAATTTAGCTGGCAGTTAGGGAGAACTTCCTCCCTCCAGTTATCGTTGCATGTTTGGCTCACATCAGCCACAGGCAATGCACTCTGCCCATGTTCATAGAATCGTAGAATAGCAGAGTTGAAAAGGGGGCCTATGAGGGCATCTAGTCCATCCCACTTCTTAATGCAGGAATTTAGCTGGCAGTTAGGGAGAACTTCCTCCCTCCAGTTATCGTTGCATGTTTGGCTCACATCAGCCACAGGCAATGCACTCTGCCCATGTTCATAGAATCGTAGAATAGCAGAGTTGAAAAGGGGGCCTATGAGGGCATCTAGTCCATCCCACTTCTTAATGCAGGAATTTAGCTGGCAGTTAGGGAGAACTTCCTCCCTCCAGTTATCGTTGCATGTTTGGCTCACATCAGCCACAGGCAATGCACTCTGCCCATGTTCATAGAATCGTAGAATAGCAGAGTTGAAAAGGGGGCCTATGAGGGCATCTAGTCCATCCCACTTCTTAATGCAGGAATTTAGCTGGCAGTTAGGGAGAACTTCCTCCCTCCAGTTATCGTTGCATGTTTGGCTCACATCAGCCACAGGCAATGCACTCTGCCCATGTTCATAGAATCGTAGAATAGCAGAGTTGAAAAGGGGGCCTATGAGGGCATCTAGTCCATCCCACTTCTTAATGCAGGAATTTAGCTGGCAGTTAGGGAGAACTTCCTCCCTCCAGTTATCGTTGCATGTTTGGCTCACATCAGCCACAGGCAATGCACTCTGCCCATGTTCATAGAATCGTAGAATAGCAGAGTTGAAAAGGGGGCCTATGAGGGCATCTAGTCCATCCCACTTCTTAATGCAGGAATTTAGCTGGCAGTTAGGGAGAACTTCCTCCCTCCAGTTATCGTTGCATGTTTGGCTCACATCAGCCACAGGCAATGCACTCTGCCCATGTTCATAGAATCGTAGAATAGCAGAGTTGAAAAGGGGGCCTATGAGGGCATCTAGTCCATCCCACTTCTTAATGCAGGAATTTAGCTGGCAGTTAGGGAGAACTTCCTCCCTCCAGTTATCGTTGCATGTTTGGCTCACATCAGCCACAGGCAATGCACTCTGCCCATGTTCATAGAATCGTAGAATAGCAGAGTTGAAAAGGGGGCCTATGAGGGCATCTAGTCCATCCCACTTCTTAATGCAGGAATTTAGCTGGCAGTTAGGGAGAACTTCCTCCCTCCAGTTATCGTTGCATGTTTGGCTCACATCAGCCACAGGCAATGCACTCTGCCCATGTTCATAGAATCGTAGAATAGCAGAGTTGAAAAGGGGGCCTATGAGGGCATCTAGTCCATCCCACTTCTTAATGCAGGAATTTAGCTGGCAGTTAGGGAGAACTTCCTCCCTCCAGTTATCGTTGCATGTTTGGCTCACATCAGCCACAGGCAATGCACTCTGCCCATGTTCATAGAATCGTAGAATAGCAGAGTTGAAAAGGGGGCCTATGAGGGCATCTAGTCCATCCCACTTCTTAATGCAGGAATTTAGCTGGCAGTTAGGGAGAACTTCCTCCCTCCAGTTATCGTTGCATGTTTGGCTCACATCAGCCACAGGCAATGCACTCTGCCCATGTTCATAGAATCGTAGAATAGCAGAGTTGAAAAGGGGGCCTATGAGGGCATCTAGTCCATCCCACTTCTTAATGCAGGAATTTAGCTGGCAGTTAGGGAGAACTTCCTCCCTCCAGTTATCGTTGCATGTTTGGCTCACATCAGCCACAGGCAATGCACTCTGCTCATGTTCATAGAATCGTAGAATAGCAGAGTTGAAAAGGGGGCCTATGAGGGCATCTAGTCCAACCCCCTTCTTAATGCAGGAATTTAGCTGGCAGTTAGGGAGAACTTCCTCCCTCCAGTTATCGTTGCATGTTTGGCTCACATCAGCCACAGGCAATGCACTCTGCCCATGTTCATAGAATCGTAGAATAGCAGAGTTGAAAAGGGGGCCTATGAGGGCATCTAGTCCATCCCACTTCTTAATGCAGGAATTTAGCTGGCAGTTAGGGAGAACTTCCTCCCTCCAGTTATCGTTGCATGTTTGGCTCACATCAGCCACAGGCAATGCACTCTGCTCATGTTCATAGAATCATAGAATAGCAGAGTTGAAAAGGGGGCCTATGAGGGCATCTAGTCCAACCCCCTTCTTAATGCAGGAATTTAGCTGGCAGTTAGGGAGAACTTCCTCCCTCCAGTTATCGTTGCATGTTTGGCTCACATCAGCCACAGGCAATGCACTCTGCCCATGTTCATAGAATCGTAGAATAGCAGAGTTGAAAAGGGGGCCTATGAGGGCATCTAGTCCATCCCACTTCTTAATGCAGGAATTTAGCTGGCAGTTAGGGAGAACTTCCTCCCTCCAGTTATCGTTGCATGTTTGGCTCATATCAGCCACAGGCAATGCACTCTGCCCATGTTCATAGAATCGTAGAATAGCAGAGTTGAAAAGGGGGCCTATGAGGGCATCTAGTCCATCCCACTTCTTAATGCAGGAATTTAGCTGGCAGTTTGGTAGAACTTCCTCCCTCCAGTTATCGTTGCATGTTTGGCTCACATCAGCCACAGGCAATGCACTCTGCCCATGTTCATAGAATCGTAGAATAGCAGAGTTGAAAAGGGGGCCTATGAGGGCATCTAGTCCATCCCACTTCTTAATGCAGGAATTTAGCTGGCAGTTAGGGAGAACTTCCTCCCTCCAGTTATCGTTGCATGTTTGGCTCACATCAGCCACAGGCAATGCACTCTGCCCATGTTCATAGAATCGTAGAATAGCAGAGTTGAAAAGGGGGCCTATGAGGGCATCTAGTCCATCCCACTTCTTAATGCAGGAATTTAGCTGGCAGTTAGGGAGAACTTCCTCCCTCCAGTTATCGTTGCATGTTTGGCTCACATCAGCCACAGGCAATGCACTCTGCCCATGTTCATAGAATCGTAGAATAGCAGAGTTGAAAAGGGGGCCTATGAGGGCATCTAGTCCATCCCACTTCTTAATGCAGGAATTTAGCTGGCAGTTAGGGAGAACTTCCTCCCTCCAGTTATCGTTGCATGTTTGGCTCACATCAGCCACAGGCAATGCACTCTGCCCATGTTCATAGAATCGTAGAATAGCAGAGTTGAAAAGGGGGCCTATGAGGGCATCTAGTCCATCCCACTTCTTAATGCAGGAATTTAGCTGGCAGTTAGGGAGAACTTCCTCCCTCCAGTTATCGTTGCATGTTTGGCTCACATCAGCCACAGGCAATGCACTCTGCCCATGTTCATAGAATCGTAGAATAGCAGAGTTGAAAAGGGGGCCTATGAGGGCATCTAGTCCATCCCACTTCTTAATGCAGGAATTTAGCTGGCAGTTAGGGAGAACTTCCTCCCTCCAGTTATCGTTGCATGTTTGGCTCACATCAGCAACAGGCAATGCACTCTGCTCATGTTCATAGAATCGTAGAATAGCAGAGTTGAAAAGGGGGCCTATGAGGGCATCTAGTCCAACCCCCTTCTTAATGCAGGAATTTAGCTGGCAGTTAGGGAGAACTTCCTCCCTCCAGTTATCGTTGCATGTTTGGCTCACATCAGCCACAGGCAATGCACTCTGCCCATGTTCATAGAATCGTAGAATAGCAGAGTTGAAAAGGGGGCCTATGAGGGCATCTAGTCCATCCCACTTCTTAATGCAGGAATCCACCTGGGATTCATCACAACATTTAAAGTCACAGGAGCCTTGCCTCTTTTGTGTCTGGTCAAGAGGGCAGGGCTCCTGCAGCTTTAAATGTTGTGATGAAGAGAGAATTTCACCAGGAGGTGCATGCATACAAATGACACCTGCTGAAATTCCCTTTTCTATGCAACTGTAAAAGAGGCAGGAGCCTTGTACTCCTTTGCATATGGTCACAAGGTGGGGCTGGTGACTCCGATGTCAGTGGGTCTATGAATCCGTGGTATATGCATAGGATTGTAGGATTTTATGTCTAACCTTGCATAGGATTGTAGGATTTATGTACCCACAGATTCATAGCCCCACCGACATTGGAGTCACCAGCCCCCTGCCCCTGTGACCATATGAAAAGGAGCACAGGGCTCCTGTATCTTTAACAGTTGCATAGAAAAGGGAATTTCAGCAGAGGGGAACCTGGTGAAGTTCCCTCTTCATCACACCAGTTAAAGGTGCAGGAGAAAAATATATTTTTTACTTAATTAACATTAAAGAATGCACAATGGTTGTGCATTCTTTAATGTTAATTAAGTAAAAAATATAAATTTTTTACAGTTATATTTATAAATATAAATTTCAGCAGATATCATTTGTATATATGGAGAACCTGGTGAAATTTCCTCTTCATCACAACAGTGAAAGCTGCAGGAGCCTTGCCCTCTTTTAAATGGAGTCACTCTAGTACAGCTCCTGCAGATTTCACTGCTGTGATGAAGAGGGAATTTCACCAGGTGCTGCATGAATACAAGTGACACCTGCTGAAATTCCCTTTTCTATGCAACTGTAAAAGATACAGGAGCCCTGTACTCCGTTGCATATGGTCACAAGGTGGGGCTGGTGACTCCGATGTCAGTGGCTCTATGAATCCGTAGGTATATGCATAGAATTGTAGGATTTTATGTCTAACCTTGCATAGGATTGTAGGATTTATGTACCCATGGATTCACTGACATCGGAGTCACCAGCCCCCTGCCCGTGACCATATGAAAAGGAGCACAGGGCTCCTGTATCTTTAACAGTTGCATAGAAAAGAGAATTTCAGCAGTTGTCATTTGTATATATGGAGAACCTGGTGAAATCCCCTCTTCATCACAACAGTGCAAGCTGCAGAAGCCGTGACCTCTTTTGTATCTGATTACTCTAGTATAGCTCTTGCAGCGTGCACTGTTCTGATGAAAAGGGAATTTCACCAGGTGTCATTTGTATATATGGAGAACCTGGTGAAATCTCCTTTTCATCACAACAGTGAAAGCTGCAGGAGCTATACTAAAGTAACCGCATTTAAAAGAGGGAAGGGCTCATTATCCTTTACAAAAAGCCATGAAATTCAATGAACAAAAAACCTACGGTTTATAAAACAATGTTAAGGCCCTACACTTTTCCACCAAGCACCAAAAAGCGGGGAAATTGGGAGTTAAGGCTCGCCAGCCTTAACGCCACATCCTCCCTAAGGAGGCAGAAAGTACCAGTGAAATTCTCATTCTGCCAAAGCAGATAAACCATGAGGACAGGATGGAGAATAGGATATGCAGAGGTGACTGTGGGGTTGTGGAAAACTGATGACGAACAACTTAGAGCCACCTACTTCTTTTTTTGTTTAGAGCAGCCCTTCCCCAACCTGGTGCCCTCCAAAGATGTTGGACTGCGACGACGGAGCAGGTAAGAAACCCCACCCCCTCCTGCCTGGCTCTGCTGCCAGGTAAGCCCCAACCCACTTACGTGTTCCATCGTCACTGGGCCTGGACTTGAACTGAGCACCCTGGTCCATCCAGAACCTCAATTCAAGCCTGGGCCTGGGGACGATGGAGCAGGTAAGCAACCCCCTCCTGCCTTGCCCCTTACCTAGACCCACTGCCACTGCTGTGCAAACTGCAGCAACGGCTCCAGGCAAGCCCCCACCCCAGCCCACCCCACTTACCTGCTCCGTTGTCGCTGGGCGCCGGCTTGAATCGAGTGCCCTGGTCCACCCGGAAGCAAGTCTGCACCTGCAGCCTTGCTTCTGGGTGGACTCAGGGGCTCAATTCAAGCATGGGTCAGGCCATGACGGAGAAGGCAAGTTGTGGGGTGCGACAGTTTGTGCAGTGGCAGCTCCAGGTAAGGGGCCAGGCAGAAGGGGGGTTGGCTGGAGCTGCTGCACTTAGTGCAGCGGTGGCAGCAGGTCCAGGTAAGGGGCCAGGTGTGTGTGTGGGGTTCTTACCTGCTCCGTCGTCACCTGGCCCAGGCTTGAATTGAGCCCCTGGGTCCACCCAGAAGCAAGGCTGCAAGTGTGGCCTTGCTTCTGGGTGCACCAGGGCACTCTGTTCAAGGCCGGGCCCAACGACGACAGAGCAGGTAAGCAGGGTGAGGTGGGGGGGGGGCTTGCCTGGAGGCGCCGCCCTACGTTCCCCATCCTGCTGTCCCAGCATTCCTGACCATGGGACATACTGACTTGCAATGATCAATCGTTGCAGTCCAACACCTTTGGAGGGCACCAGGTTGGGGAAGGGCTGCTCTAAACAAAAAAAGAAGTAGGTGGCTCTAAGTTGTTCGTCATCAGTTTTCCACAACCCCACAGTCACCTCTGCATATCCTATTCTCCATCCTGTCCTCATGGTTTATCTGCTTTGGCAGAATGAGAATTTCACTGGTACTTTCTGCCTCCTTAGGGAGGATGTGGCGTTAAGGCTGGCGAGCCTTAACTCCCAATTTCCCCGCTTTTTGGTGCTTGGTGGAAAAGTGTAGGGCCTTAACATTGTTTTATAAACCGTAGGTTTTTTGTTCATTGAATCTATCTATATATAGTCTGGACTGACAGAGTGTGTGTGGGGTGGGTTATGATTCTGTGAAGTGAAGTGTATGATTATAAGAGAGTTAAAGTGCATGATTCTGTGAGAGGCAGATACTGAATATGAAGGCTTGGTGTGGGTTATTGTGCTTTAGAATAGATAGTAGTATTCTATAGTGGAACCTTTTAAAGAAAGAACTGATAAAAACCATTACGCTTAGGGACCTTGTAACCATACCCATTTCAACTGAGGAAACCAATAAGCTTGTTCACGCACTTACTTATGTTAATAAATGCTAATTACTTTTACACAACTGGTGTGGTCTGTGGAGGAGTGACAGAGGAGAGAACAGTTAACGGTGGCAGCAGAATGGGAAACTGAGGGCTCGGTTGCTGGGCTGTGGAGCTGTGGGGCCTAAAGAATATAAAGGCAAGACAGGAGCAGCAGCAGTAGGCTAAAACCCTCACACATGTCATCAGCACAGTGGGGATAGAAGTGATCCTTGGTGCTAGTGGCATGGATAGTCTTGTCAGGTAGCTTGTGGGCATCTCAGGTGAAGCCAAGCTGACACAGGTGGGCAGGACACCACAGAAGCAGTGACAGAAATAACACTACAAGCCTTCCCTCTCTCATCCAAGGAAAGTGTGGAGGAGGAGGGGTGTGCTGCCCCCCCCAGCACCCCCTCCCCTCCAGGTCCACTCTGGATCTTCATGCAATCAACAAAAGGTCTGAAGGGAGATTCTAAGCATGTTCAGCTGAAATGTTTAGAATCCTCCCTGCAATCAGTGACTCTAATTGCACTGGGTTCCTAGTTGCACAAGGGTTCCAGATTGCACTGGGTTCTGGATTGCAGTGAGGAAATAAACATGTTTAACTGAATGCACTTAAACCTGAACACAGTTAGATTTCAGCAGTGAAACTGGTAGGACTAGGGATGTTGGGAGGCAGGAGAAGGTTATACAGCCCTGTTCCCCTGCCACAAGTTCTTTGGACACGAATAGGCCTAACACCTGAATAGGGCTTGCATCCCTCAGAAGCATCATTCCACTAACATTGAGGAAGGAAATGTTCTTTGTTCTCTTGCCACTTTCATCAGCCCTAAAATTGCCACCCAGATACCCAGTGCACTGCCTACAGTTTAAAAAGAAAGAGGAACCCATTGCCCTGAAAATAAACTAAATGGTTTGTGTGTGTGTATGTGTGTGTGTGTGTTTGTATGAAATACACCCCTTATGTACACACTTGAAATGACCTGAATTTTGATAAAGCACAACCATAATTGTGTCACCTTAGTAACAGCCACTGCTTGATGGAGTTGATGCTGGGACCTGTAATTTGTCAAGGGTGCTGAGAATTCCAGTAGTGCTCTAGTCCCCTCCTCACAGAACTGTTATTTCCCAAAGTCACTCGTGAGGAGTGGATGACATTGAAACCAGTTTAAGTCTGTAGTGCAGATGCGCTTTCAAAGAAAATCACACGTGAAACAAATCAAAGCAAAAGGTCTGCTCATACAAATATTCTCCTTGAAATATTGTCCTTTTCACTACAGGAAAAGGCAAGGATGTAAGTGCCAATTCTGTCAACACAGCAGGTTGTCTTCTTTCTTTTTCTTTTTCTTTTTTCATTGCAAGGGATGTTGGCAGCAACATTTTGAAAGTTAAAATATGTCAAACATGTCAAAGCCTGTTCCTCACTCATTCGCCTGGCAATACTAAAAGGGATGTTGGCAGGTTTCGTAGCTCTGGAAGCCAATCAACATGTCTTGAAAGATATATTTGGGACTGAGAGAATTCTGGATGGAAATGGTGGCACAACTGCTACAATTCTCTCACCAGGTATGTCTCGGTAATAAGGGCAGTAATGAGACCAACGTACTTTAAACATTCACTGTGGCTTCTCACCTTCAGATATTTTATACATTACAGTGTCTAAAAGAAGCAGCCACAAATTGGCAATTGATGGCAGTTGCCACCAGATTCATCTGACAAGCTGTCTCTTAAGCAGCAACTTCTTCATATAAAAGAATCCAATGAGAACAAGTGTGAAGATAGCTTCACACAACCAGTTTGCCTAATGTTGGCCATTTCTCATCACTGCGGCTATCCCGGCTGGATTGTTACCTACTTGAGGCTGGCTCTGTGCTTGTGATATGAATTGCTTGTTGTATGAATTGCTCCTGCCATATCCATTATTGCTTGTTACACTGAGCTGTCTATGAACTATTACTCACCTGTGCACATTTGCACATGACAGTGTCCATAAAAGAAGAGACTTACAGCCCAATCTCAGACAGGGTTAGGTGTACTGAGGACCGTTGACTTACTGGGCTCCAGCACAGCTAGGTCTTCATAGGATCACACTGCCAAATGTCAGACTTCCTTCTGCTTTCCTAAAGAAGGGACAGGATATTCTAGCCATTTCCATGGCAAATAATGATACTAGTTAATTAAACCATTGGTTTGATTGATCATGAATGCTGATCATTACCAGATTATTGCAGGTAGCATTTGTCCAGATACAGCATTAGCTGTGACCTCCACACATTTTCTTTTTAAGAAGGAGATGACACCCATTGTTCCTTTTCAATCTTAGTGTTTCTTAGAACACAAGTGGACAACTCTTTTTTCCTTTGAAGGCCTCATTTCTTTGGGATAATTTCATCAGGGGGCATGTCTAGACCTAGGGACCAGAGGGGGAGGATCGCAAGATCCTCCCCATCAGTCTGCATGTGGCGTGTGACATCCTGGGAGGACAGAAGACGTTGTGAGCACTATTTTTTTTTAAAAAAAAACCTTGAAAATAAGCACATGAGTGCTCCAGCAATACCAGTAAGTTGATGGGTTGTTGTTGTTTTTTTAAAAAAGATCCCGCTCTACCCCCTACCACCCCCGATGGGCACAGAGCTCTGGAGGAGTTCTGTGCCCCGTTCCTCACGTTTACTCGCGAGGAGATGGGATGAAACCAGGATGGTTGCCCACACATCCCACATCTCAGGATCATCCCAGGACCATGGGAAAAACTGGGACAAAGTATAGGGCAATATCCCAGGGAAAGGGAGGGATTATGTGTCATGTGGATGCACAGGGATGAGCCCAGGGCGATCCCCGGAATAAGCCCTCATCTATACATGCCCAGGGACTGTATGTTTGCAGTGAGCAGGGCCAGAGCCAGTAGCATGCAGCAACTGAGCCATTCTCCACCACCACCCTCTTTCTGTCACCCTGCACTATTTATCTCTCACTTTTTCCTCTAACATATCTTAAAGGAGAAACTTCTTAACGATTATCACCCCCTCTGTCTCACACAGATATTTGTTCACATATACATTCATTCACCCCACTCCACATACACCATTCATTCACACACTACACACTTCACCCATTCACACACACCACATATACCACTCATCCTCTCTCTCTCTCTCTCTCTCTCTCTCTCTCTCTCTCTCTCTCTGATATACACATACACAGAATCCATTCATACTCACACACACACATCTATCCATTCACCAACGCGCGCACACACACATACCATCCATTCCTCTCTCTCTCTCTCTCTCTCTCTCTCTCTCTCTCTCTCTCTCTCTCTCTCTCTCTCTCTGATATACACATACACAGAATCCATTCATGCTCTCACACACACACATCTATCCATTCACAAACGTGCGCGCGCACACATACCATCCATTCCCCTCCCTCCCTCCCTCCCCCCTCTCTCTCACACACACTGCATAGATCATCCATTCATGTGCACACACAGAAGGACACATTATTAAAGCATGGATCTGGCCATATCTGTGCTCTCAAAGTGTTCTTCTCTCCACGTTTGAGCAGGCAAGAGGCTGCCCCCACCCTATCCAAGCAGGTCAGGCTTTTGAAAGCTCAGATCTGAGCAGGAAAGGCTTTGGTGGAGCCTGCCAAAGATGATGTTGGCTTCATCCTGGGCCCAGTGCTCTTCAACATATTTATTAATGACTTGGATGAGGACATGCAGGGAATCCTTATGAAATTTTGCAGATGGCACAAATTTGGGTATGATAGCTAATACCCTGGAAGACAGAAGCAAACTTCAAAGTGATCTTGATAGGCTGTAGCGGTGGGCTGAAAACAACAGAATGAAAATTAATAGGGATAAATGCCAAGTTCTACACCCAGGAAAAAGAAACCAAATGCATAGTTACAAGATGGGGGACACTAGGCTCAGCAATACTACAAGCAAGGAGGATCTCGGAGTTGTTGTAGATCACAAGCTGAATATGAGCCAACACGGTGATGTGGCTGCAAAAAAAGCAAATGCTATTTTGGGCTGTATTAACAGAAGCATAGCTTCCAAATTGCACAAGGTATTGGTTCCCCTGTATTCGGCACTGGTTAGACTTCATCTTGAGTATTGTGTCCAGTTCTGGGCACCACACTTCAAGAAGGGTGAAGACAAGCTGGAGGGGGTTCAGGGGAGGGCAACAAGGATAATCAGGGGTCTGGAAACAAAGCCCTATGAGGAGAGATTGAAAGAACTGGGCATGTTTAGCATTGAGAAGAGAAGACTGAGGGGAGACATGATAGCACTCTTCAAATACTTGAAAGTTTGTCACACAGAGGGCCAAGATCTCTTCTCGATCATCCCAGAGTGCAGGACACGGAATAATGGGCTCAAGTTACAGGAAACCAGATGCTGGCTGGACATCAGGAAAGACTTCCTGACTGTTAGAGCAGTACAACAATGGAACCAATGACCTAGGGAGGTTGTGGGCTCTCCCACAGTAGAGGCCTTCAAGAGGCAGCTGGACAGCCATCTGTTAGGTATGCTTTAGGGTGGATTCCTGCATTGAGCAGGGGGTTGGACTTGATGGCCCTATAGGCCCCTTCCAACTCTACTATTCTATTATTCTGTGTGGAGCCTGCGGCTTGCTCATTCCTGCTTTAGATGCTGAGTCAGGGTCCACATAGATGGAACACAGAAGATCTGTGACTGGATGTTTGATCTTTCATCTGTCGAGGAAATCAAGCTGGTTCTTTTACCTAATGCCCACAGGTATAGGAAAATGGCTCTATAACACAATTAAAACCTATTTTTAATGTTACACTTGCTGTCACAATTTAGCTGATGCTGAAACCACATGTCACAAAACAGTTAGACAGTTAAACAGATAGTAAGATATTTTTAAGGCAAGCTAACCACAACTAGGAAACAGAGGGAGATGTATTTCCTGTAGCTATTGCAATACCCATTATGGTGTTCTAGTCAGAGAAGTACCTGAACTCTGTATATGCCTAGGTGCTTTGCTTCTCATTGGTTATTGTATTGCAGAGCTGTATTATGAATGGTGGGAAGGTTCTGCCATTGTATCTGAGGGGACCTGACCCTATAAATATGTTAACCTTTCCTGAAATTGTTGGGCAGTTCCTCAAACTGTCACCCTGCAGCGCTGCTTGTAATAAATCTTCTAAAGAGAGAGAAATTGTGTCTTGAGAGTCTGTGACCACCACTCAGCAAACCACAGGGACCCGTGGTTTTGGGTTCCACCACAATTTGGCGACGAAGATGGAATTCGAACCCCGTGGTTACGGGTTCCACGACACATCTGTCTACTATCAAAAGCCACAGGAGGGCCCAAATTGTTGCAGGGTTCGTAACCTTTTGACCTATGTCATTTTACCAATCTAAGAGCTTTATCACACCAGCGTTATACTGTGCAATCACTATGAATTGTGTGCAAAGGACTCCGAAGTTTTCCAGCTTATAATCCGCTTTTATTGTGAAGTACTCCAGAGTTTTCCAGTTTATAATCTGCTTTGACTATGAAGTATCCCATGCATCTTGCTTTAATTGTGCTATAAAGTACTAGTTTTGGAGCGAATCATTTGTTGTTTTCCAAGCGGCCACTGGGGGTGCAGGAGCAGGATTTGATACTTTTAAGCTTCAAATTAAACACATGCTTACGTCTGCGTAAGTTTTAAAGATAAAGACATCAAAATTGGCACAGTAATAGATATTAAGGAGAGCTTTAAGTATACCAAATTTGAATCAGATTGGTTCATCCATTGATTTTTATGATTTTTTTTTTTTTTTTACATTTCCCCCTTAAACCCTTTTCCTGGTATGCAAAGGATCTTAGGAGCTCTGCCACCTGGGGCGTGATTTAGATAACAAGAAGAAGAAGAAGAAGAAGAAGAAGAAGAAGAAGAAGAAGAAGAAGAAGAAGAAGAAGAAGAAGAAGAAGAAGAAGAACAACAACAACAACAACAACAACAACAACAACAACAACGTACGTGGGATGAAGTTCACCATCACTTCTGAGGCTGCTATTTGCCCCTTGTGTGGGGACATGCAAATATCCATATCCATTTCCTCCAGTTGGGCACCTAACTCTTTGCTTATTGTTTTGGAGAGGGACTAGCAGCATGGTCAAGGGTGCCACTTTTACCGCTGTTAAAGAGAGAGAGGCTATGCATCTGTTCTAAGTCTAAGGCTAATGGAGTGCATTTTATGAAAACTTTAATCAGAATTGTGAAAAGAAAAGAAAACCCTCTTTCAGCACTTTTTTTTTAGGGTTGCATTGTGAAAGGGCAGCAAAATGTTTGTTTTGTAATGCATGATTTGCTAAAGTTGCCCATATGATCAAATTATTGATGACAACATGTAGAAAAAGCTGACTGACTGCATAGCTTTGAGATAGCATCACATCTAGAATATTACCCCTGACATAAGAACATAAGGACAGCCATGCTGGACCAAACCAAGGGTCAATCTAGTTTAGCATTCTATTTATACAATCATGATAAATACCCACAGGAAACCAACAAGAGTGCAACAGAACCATTACTGGTTGTGTTTACTTGAAGAATCATGAAATTGAGAAATAAAATCCCCCCCCCCCAATGAACACTAAGAACTACCCACACACACACAAAAAAAGCAGGATTAAATTGAAGTAGAGGGGGAGTGTTCTCCATATAATTAGGCAGGAATGAAGTAAGTGTGCAATCAATCATTAATGGACACAGTGCTACTGTTAAACTAATGACACTAATTTATTAAAATAGAAGAAGTAGCTCATTTATTGAGATAGCTAACAAAGTTTCAAACCAATATTTCTGGTAAGTCTTCCAGAAGTCTTCCTTAATGGTCAAGAAAGGGCCCTTTGGGGATATTTAGGAACAAAGGAGTATAGGAAGCTGCTTTACAGAGTATCACATCCTTGGTACATCTAGCCCACTATTGTTGACATTGTCTGGCAGCAGTTCTCCATGTGGTCAAGCAAGCCTTACCTGGAGATGTCTGGAATTTAACCTTGGCCTTCTGCATGCAAAGCAGGTGCGCTACCACTGAATCATGGTCCTCTTGATTTTTTCTCTCTTGTGATGTCATGAAACAATGGTTCAAATAAGAAGTTCTACTCATCTATGCTAAGGGATGGATGGACTTACCCACATCAGGCTCTGTTGGACACCCACCAAGTTGCCGCTGCCTCCTGTCTCCACTTGTGACACCGTGAGAGCTTCTTCATGGCCCGGTGACCACCCAATGAATACACCATTCATGCCTTAATCATGTGTAAATGATCCCATTCTGGAGCCTCCATTGTGTGCAACAATGGAGGCTCTGGACAAGGGTGGATGGCTGCCAAGTGGTTGTTGAGCTGCTGGGTGCTCGAAGAGCAAGCCCGTGAATGCGCTGCCAGACTCCTGGACTGAGCTGGGTGCCTGCAACATGCCTATCTATGCTTACGGCCATTCACTAGATGGTACAATATTCCTTGAGATATTTCTGCAGCTGCCAGCAACAGCAATCAACCAGTTATATTCAGAAGAAAGGTTGCACATCCTCACTAGTGCTACACTAGTGCTTTTTATCAGTATTGAAATGCACTGATAACTGTGAGGACACTTTACACATTCCATATACTGCTTTTCTAGTGTTACTTCCCATTTTTTAAAATTCTGCATTATCCAAAATACTGCTGCAGATGTCATTGTGTGTGCTACAAGATATAAATGTGAAAGAGGGATATAGCATTGCCATGATGGGATTGTGTTGATATGGCATGAGATTTAGATCTGGCCAATGTCTCCTAATTTGGGTAGATTCTAGTTAGGATGTCATACTTGAATCTTTGGCCTTAGTTAGACTTATCGGATAATCATGGATGGAGGAGGGGTGGTCTTGCATTGCGATTAACATGAGATCTCACCCTCGTTTACATGTAAGGCACAGCAACCTCCAGAAGAGAGGTGTCGCACCCACCGTTTTTATTTTTAAAGAAATGGAGCGCACAAACATTCAAGTGCAAAGGTAAGGCTTTTTTTAAAAAATAAATAAAGTCATTACCCCACTCCCCCCCCACCCTACCCCCGATGGGTGCAGTGCTCCTGAGGAGCGCTGCGCCCCATGTGTGGCTCCCGGCGAGTAATTGTGTGGAGCCGGGTAAACCCGCAGAAACAGGCCACACACTCCGCGGTCTTGGGCTCAGCCCGAGATTGTGGAAAAAGTGGGCCCAAAGTGTAGGGCTTTATCCCTGGGCCAGGAAGGGATGATCCCTCCCTGATCCCAGGATCCCCCGTGCATCATGTGGATGCACAGGGACGATCCTGGGGTTCGCCCTGGGATAAACGCTGGTCTAGCTAAGGCCTTTGTTTCTATCTGTTGCTGGAGCCCTTTCTTCATCTCACAAAGATCTTATACTTTATCTAAGTTGTCCCAGAAAACAACGTGCAACATATTCACCTGAGAAGGTAGTGTCTTTCCATCAGTGGGATCCTTTTAGGAAACGCCTAAAACTTGGTGATCTTAATGGATAACACACACACACACACTTCTATTAGAGTGGATATTTGGCGAGTACTCAGTCTCAAATTCGTACATATATGCAACAAAAGTTATATTAAAATGGTGGAGGCAATGAAAGATATAGTGTGTTACAGAAGACAAAAGATGTCATAGAAATTCAGCCGGTATTTACCCATGACAGCCATGCAACTTCAGTCCAAACAATACACCCAGACACAGCAACAGGTGCGTTTAGTGGGCTGTGCTTAATTCGTTTTTCATGGGCCTTATCCACATGAGGGATGCATACTGGTGAAACATTTGCTGGGTAAGACTAAATTGATGTTTCCTACCTGCTTCACTCACTGTGCTGCTAGTGAAAAGCTGTTTTCCCTCATGAAGCACATCTATTTCAATTACAAGGGTCAACTTGGTTTGTCACCTGCTCACACTCCATGAGGTGCCAAATGACAAAAACAAACACCTCAAGTTGCTCCTCCTCTTCACCGTTGCAACCTTTCCTCTCACTCTGTCCCAGACAACAGTGGTTGTAAGAAGGAGGAGGAGGAGACGTTACTTGCACACTGGCAATGATGAGTGGTAGCAATGATGAGAAAGAAGATGAGAAGCAATAGCAGCTGGTGGTATTGGCAGTAAGAAGACAGACTTACTGAGAAAAGGGGAATTGAGGGGGGGGCTTATTCAAGCCCCCCCCCCCAAACCGGGAGTGGTGCTGATGATCACACTTGCTTTTTCATTGATAACTCCAACATGAAACAAAGACTTCCATCTGTCACAGATAGAATACTAAAAACCAGTCTTTTCTATCTCCAGATCACCTCAGGCAAACATCTTTCAATGGAGTGACCAGTGTTCAATGAAATATGGAGAAATCAACATGCACAAGTGAACCATTAGGATTGCTTAACGTTTGAACAGACTGCATGGGAAAGTATTGTGTTTGATGTTATGTAAGGGGATAAAACACATTTCTTTTTGTGATGATCTATACATGTTTGATAAAAAGCTGCAGTGGGAATAAATCTCAAATACAGCTCTTAATCAGGGCCTTTTTATACTTGTTTCTGGTCATGGTTCCTTTCTCCAATCCTGCTTGGTTAAGGTAAAGTTGTTGGGTAGTACAAAAACACTCACCCTCTTTCTACATTGGACAAGACGGTATGGAAAAGTGGCATGTTGCTGCCACTTGACTGAATTTTTTGTTGCAGAAAAGATCCTCTTGTGCAAATAAAAAAAAACTAAAAACGAAGGCATTCCTAAATACAATTTAAAAACAAATTAAAGGAAAATTCTAGAAGGTAAATGCACTCAGTAATAACATTTACTTTCTCATGGGAGAACAGCAGTAGAAAAACAGTCACTCACACATACACACAGTTTATGAGTTAATTTCTGAAAACAACAAAATGTTACCAGAAGAGGCACTGCCTCCCACCTCTTTTCCTTTCGCCAAAAGAAGGAGTTTGTGGATTTTGATGGAAAAATCACTTAAAGTAATGTGGGAGCACATGAAATACATTTAAGGCAATGCAGCAGATGGAGAGTAGAGTAACATCTTGAGTTAATTTATTTTTGAAGTACATAGTGAGCTTTTATGATATAATTGAATTAAAGAGTCAGTAGGGGGGGGGGGACCTACACTCCTGCTATGTTTCTTTTTCTCAGAAACTTTCCATAGAAGTTATGTGGACTTCTTTGAAAACTTGCATTAAAAATTGAATAATAGGTCTAAGGATTCTCATCTTAAAACAGCTGGTAGCAACAGGTGGATTTAGATAGTGAGAACAACTGGTCTGAAGGCCTAAACTGAATTTTTAGGCATTCTAAGAGATGAAGAATTGCTGAAGTAGATCAAGCTAGAGTAGTTTCTGCAGCTGAAACTCTCCCCACGGCCTGAGTTCGATCCCAGCGGAAGCTGGTTTCAGACAGCTGGCTTGGGTCGACTCAGCCTTCCATCCTCCCGAGGTCAGTAAAATGAGTACCCAGTTAGCTGGGAGAAAGGTAATAACGGCCGGGGAAGGCAACGGCAAACCACCCCGCTATAAGGCCTGCCAAGAAAACGTCAGCAAAAGCTGGCATCTCTCCAAGAGTCAGTAATGACTCAGTGCTTGCAAGAGAGGTTCCTTTCCTTTCCTATGGTATAGGTAGGCAGATGGATCAAGTCCTTTCTCTCATAATCTTGCATTTGGTTTGGATGTTGCTACTCCCTCTTTTAATCTTTTCCTCCATCTCCTTTTCCAATGCCAGTTCATTCTTCCCTCTCAAAAGTGTGGGGTGGGTGGGTGGGGGGTGGGGTACAAAAACAAATGAAAAAGAAATAATACTTGAAAGATCAACACTGAATCTTCTAAAAAGGTAGTGTGAATAAGAATGTCTCCAAGCATTTTGAAAGAAGAAGAACTTAGAGTCCATGACAACTAAGATTCAGTTGCCTACGAACCTAAGGAATTAATCTCAAGAGCAGGTGGTATTTAAGCGTGGCAAGGTCTAGTGCTGGGTGGGTAAGTAATGGACATTTTGGTCTACAAATCACATCAGCCCTAGCCAGGCAAAGTCAATAATGAGGCATGATGGGAGTTGTAGGCCAAAACACTGAAAGGGCTGAAGGCTTCCCACACCTGCTCTACTGAAAAGAGAGTTTGGGACCAAATCTCAGGACCTTTTCAGGTCTTGAATATGTATACTTCATTATGCTAAAAAATCATTTGCTTAATATTCCTAGGCTTTTTAGTTGCTTAGTATCCTAGACCTTCCCCCCAGTTTTTCATTTTAAACTGGAGACTATGATTAGTAAGAGAAATATGCTAGGTGCATTGCCCTCAAGCCATGTTGCTGGTCCTTTTAAAATCGTTAAGGTGCCCCACCTGCACACACAAAACCTAAAGTTTTATATGAACAGGAATAGTCACACACACACTTCAACATTTTCTTTTGTCACATTGGGTTATGACTTTAAAGGCTAGAAACAAAACAATCTTTAAAAGAGCTGAAAGTGGTTTGAGGGAATGACAATTCACTTTCTATGGTGTGCATATGTGTTTCCTTTGTCCCACAGTACCTTCTGCTGAAGCAGGCTTTGCAAATTGATCTTTTTAAATGACAAAAACTTGCAAAATCTAGTTAAACCAGAGATGAAAGTGCATATACATACCTGAAACTCCTCTTTTAATCTAACTTCAGCTTTCTGAGGGGGGTGGGGAGTGATTGTTCATCTCCAAAGTTTAACATAGATTCTAATTAACTAAATATTTCCACAGAAAATGGATTATTTTTGCTTGAGAAACTATTGTTTCCTGTACTGATATTTCACAGCACTGAGCTATGGCTTTCATCTTCATGGGCACAAGGGTACCAGAGATGCAACAGTTTAACGAGAAAAATATATAGAATATTAGTGGAAAAGGGAGAGACGGAAAGTGTAGGCAAGATGGTATGGGAAACTGATTTGAAGGAACAAATAGGGCAACAGTGTTGGAAAAGGATATGGAAACAATGAGTGTTGAGAAATATGTCCGTGAGGATAAAAGAAAATTATTACAAGCTTGTCTGCAGGTGGTACCTAACCCCTGTGAAATTAAATAAAATAAATCAGATGAATTCAGCAATATGTTGGAGAGGTTGTCAAGAGAAAGGATCATATTTACATATGTGGTGGGAATGTGAATTTGTACAAAAATTATGGAAAATGGTGTTTAAAGAGATAAAAGAAATTATAGGAATGGAGATTGAAGAGACACCTACTGTGGCAATATTATCAGTTTATGGAGAATTGAATTGTAATCAAGCGACAAAAGAATTGATAACGAATTTGTTAACAGCCACAAGACTAATGATATCCAGGAACTGGAAGGTTCAAGGGGATTATCATATAGAAGATTGGTATAAAGAAATATGGGATATTGATATTAATGATAAATTGACATGTAACATGTAAGTTAGAAGAGGAATGATAAAAACGAATGATTTTGAAGGAATATGGAAACAGTTTTTAGAATGTGTACTATTAAAGGGGAGAGGGAAAACACCTCCAGAGGAAGTAATGAGATTTTAGAAATATGAATAAGATCCCATGGTTGGGGGAGCACACTTTTGTTAATTATGATTATGTTAAATGGAATTAAGTTAGAATATATGTTTATTAAATTGTTTACTTTATATTATTGTGTATTATGGGGCACTGTTTTATATTGTATTGTTATATTGTTTGGACTTTTAAAAAAAAGAAAAAGAAAAAAAAGAGATGTAACAGTATCAGCACCCCCTTTTTCATAAGGGATAATGCAAAACAAGTGTGCCCCAAGAATGTATCATAACTAGGGGTGTGCACGGACCCCCCGCTCCGCTTCACTTGCAGATCCGCCATTTTTCGGAGCGGGTCGCTCCGCCCCGCCCCCGCTCCGCCCACTTCCGCTCCGCTCCGCCCGGAGCTCCGGATCGGATCCGGAGCTCCGTTTTTGCCCCCCCATAGGCTTGCATTGAAAGCTAAAAAAGTAAACAACTTTTTTTCCGTTGAAGTTAGAAACCTCACGTTTGGCACCATGACACCTCATGGGCGTATACACACACACGCCAAGTTTCAAGGCAATCCCATCATCCCCTGATTTTTGGCGAATTTTTGAAAATCGGGCACCCCATTCACACCCCTTGGGATAGCTCCGTCAATTTGCATGTTACAAACCTCAAACTCGGCACCAGGGCAGCTTATCCATGTGTCCACATGCACGCCAAGTTGCAAGCAAATCCCATCATCCCCTGATTTTTGGCGCGGCTCTACCCTCTAACGCACCTCCCATAACCCTAATTCACACCCCTTTAGATAGCTCCGTCAATTTGCACGTTAGAAACCTCAAACTCAGCACCATGATAGCTTATCCACGTGTCCACATGCACGCCAAGTTTCAAGGCAATCCCATCATCCCCTGATTTTTGGGGAATTTATGAAAATCGGGCACCCCATTCACACCCCTTGGGATAGCTCCGTCAATTTGCATGTTAGAAACCTCAAACTCGGCACCAGGAGAGCTTATCCATGTGTCCACATGCACGCCAAGTTGCAAGCAAATCCCATCATCCCCTGATTTTTGGCATGGCTTAACTCACCCCAAATTGTCCCATTCTACAACTACGTCAATTTGCACGTTAGAAACCTCAAACTCAGCACCATGATAGCTTATCCACGTGTCCACATGCACGCCAAGTTTCAAGGCAATCCCATCATCCCCTGATTTTTGGGGAATTTATGAAAATCGGGCACCCCATTCACACCCCTTGGGATAGCTCCGTCAATTTGCACGTTAGAAACCTCAAACTCAGCACCATGATAGCTTATCCACGTGTCCACATGCACGCCAAGTTTCAAGGCAATCCCATCATCCCCTGATTTTTGGGGAATTTATGAAAATCGGGCACCCCATTCACACCCCTTGGGATAGCTCCGTCAATTTGCATGTTAGAAACCTCAAACTCGGCACCAGGAGAGCTTATCCATGTGTCCACATGCACGCCAAGTTGCAAGCAAATCCCATCATCCCCTGATTTTTGGCATGGCTTAACTCACCCCAAATTGTCCCATTCTACAACTACGTCAATTTGCACGTTAGAAACCTCAAACTCAGCACCATGATAGCTTATCCACGTGTCCACATGCACGCCAAGTTTCAAGGCAATCCCATCATCCCCTGATTTTTGGGGAATTTATGAAAATCGGGCACCCCATTCACACCCCTTGGGATAGCTCCGTCAATTTGCATGTTAGAAACCTCAAACTCGGCACCAGGAGAGCTTATCCATGTGTCCACATGCACGCCAAGTTGCAAGCAAATCCCATCATCCCCTGATTTTTGGCGCGGCTTAAACTTTTTAACTCACCCCAAATCAAGTCCCATTCTACAACTACGTCAATTTGCACGTTAGAAACCTATCCTTTGGTCCCATGACAGCTTACCCATGTGTCCCCATGGACACCAAGTTTCAAGGCAATCCCATCATCCCCTGATGTTAGGGGAACTTTTGAAATTTGAACACTCCAGTATGTCAGGGATTTAAAGTTGCAATTGCAGACAGCTCAATGGGGCCAGTTCCAAGGCAATCCCAACATGCCACGAGATAACCCTAAATCTTCTGGCACATTTGAAAAAGGGATTATTGAATTTGATAAAGTCTAAGTGAGCGCAGGAAGGACTTCTCCCCTTAGTCAAAGCAAGACACATACACCATCGCTGCAAGGCGGGAAGGGGAGAATTATTATTATTATTATTATTTATTTATATAGCACCATCAATGGAAAGCAGGCAGGCAGCATGCATTGTAGTGCCGCAAGGATGGCTTGAGCACTAACGCATAGCAAACCAACCCATAAGTGGGCGCAAAGTGAGGCAAAGATGGCTGGTTGTTTCTTTCTAAGCCAGCAGTTACGCCTTGAGGGGCACAGAGGAGGACGATTGGGAGCAAACCAGGCACCAGGCGGGCAGAGAGGCAGGCAGAGTAGGCGAGGAGTCAGTCCTGGCAGATGCCCCACCACAGCAGCACCCCGGGGGAGGCGGGCAGGCAGGCAGGCAGGCTGCGGGCATTTCTGGGGGCACAAGGAAGTGATGGCTGGTTTCTAAGCCAGCATTGCAGTTAGTCACGCATTGCAAACGCAAACCATCCCAGCGAGTCGGTCACCGAGGAGGACAGGCTAGCAGAGGGGCAGGCAGAGTGACATGTCATAGATCTAGTATTGGGGAGGAGTCAGTCCCGGCAGATGCCCCAACACAGTAGCACCCTGGGTGGGCATTGGAAAACGCCATCTTGTGGGTCAATACTTCCCCCACCCCATGTCCTGCAGGGTTGCCTGCCTAACCCTTGTGGGGATGGGAGATGGAGAGCTTAGAGTGGCAGTGCCAGCAGCAGCCTTCGGCTTTCCCCTGGAACCAGTCGCCTTGCCCGCCTCTTTCCCCAGCAAGATCGCCTGGTGCTGCCTATGAAGATGCATCTTCATGCTGCTGGTTCCATAATGCCCTGTCGATGAACCCCTGCTTAGGCTGAGTTTGCAGTGGCGACAGACAGCAAAGCGGGGATCCGCTCCCAACTCAAAGTGGTCCCACACGATGCTTGTCTTTCGTTTCTGTGGTGACACCACCAATTGCCCGCCTGAGCTCTCTGGTGTTGCCACAGAAACAGGGGTGTGGGATGAGACTGGGGAGAGAGCCTCGGCCTGCTGCTGCTCCTCCTCAGCCCCCACATCCTGGAGGCCCACCGCCTCCTCCTCCTCCCCCCCCTCCACTGTGCTGAGGACCTCGTCTAGGTCCATCAGCGGGCTCGTGGGCTGAAAGGAGAATGAAGGAGTTGGGGATACTCCTCCTCCTCTAATGGCACTGCTGCCACGTGCCTCTTGCAAACGGGCACTTTTCCCATTCCCACCCTCAAAAAGAGAACGCCGGGCACAAGTTGCAGAAGAGAGTGGCTCTGCCTGCTGCTTGTCCTGCTTCTGTTTTGGAGCAGTCAGCCAAGGAGTTGCCCGTTTGAGTTTCACAGGAGGAGAGGAAGCCCTGCTGGCAGACTGAGCCTTGCTGCTTTCAGCACGCCTGCTTTCTCTTTTCATGATGACTAACAAAATATTAATACTACTAATACTATGTATAAGGTACTACTAAGAATATGTATAAGAAGAATATAATATGTTTAAATGTAGGGAAATGGGACAAGAACAATAAAATATACTACTACTAATATGTATGAGAATATACTACTAAGAATATCTACAAGAATATAATAATATGTTTTAGAATATTACTAATAAATGTAGGGAAATGGGACAAGAAATGGGACAACCACTACTATAAGAAGAACAAAATATGAATACTACTACTAATATGTATGAGAATGTATACTAATAGACTACTAAGACTATGTCAAAGAATATAATAATAATATGTTTAAGAATAGGGAAATGGTGTGCGTATGCTTTCCCCAAAATGCTCAATCTGTGGCTGCCTGTTGAACTTGACAAAAGCAGCCCACTCCGTCGAAGTTACACAGAGAAGAAAAAGAGAATCCAATTTTTTTGGTATATTTGGTATATAGAAGATAGAAGGAAACACAATCAGGATTTAAGAGAGGGGAGGGGGAAAAAGAACCAACCACTACTATAAGAAGAACAAAATATGAATACTAATATAATATGTATGAGAATATATACTAATGGACTATGTGAAAGAATATAATAAAATATGTTTAAGAATATAAATGTAGGGAAATGGGACAAAAAGTGTGTGTATGCTTTCAAAAGAAAGCTTTCACAAAAGCAGAACAGTCAGGCTTTAATACAGGGAAGGGGGGGGCAACCAACCCAACCACACACTCCAAAATTCAAAAATAAAGTTTATATTAAATCAAAGTAAGGGGAAAACACAGGGCAAACTAAGCTACAAGTCAGAAAGAAGCAAACAAACACACACACGCGCCAAACTAAACCTATATTAAATTAATCTATCTCCAAAGCAGGAGCACTAGCTAAGTAAGTGTTCCCTCCACGAACGCCAACCCACAAAGAGACACAAAACAGAAAGTTCTCAGGGTGGGTCTGCCTTAGTCCCCCCTCCAACGCTGGGATTGGAGGAGGATGCTTTCTGAGGAGATGAATTCTCATCAGGATTGGGAGTTGAATGTGCCTGTCATCGCTTCCAAAAAAATAATAATAATAAAAAAAAAAAACCCAAACCCCGATTTTTAAAAAAATATTGCACGTGAACCACAGCACGCAGAAAGTTGAGAGTGGTCTCAAAATGACCCCCATCCACGACTCTCTGTGCACAAGAATTTTCAGAACGATAGCTTAAACCCCCCCCCAGTTATCCCCGATTCTTTCCCTCAATGCAATCCTATGGGCGAAAAGCCGAAACGCAGTTTGAGCCCCGCGGTTGACCCGATTTTTAAAAAAATATTGCACGTGAACCACAGCACGCAGAGAGGTGAGAGTGGTCTCAAAATGACCCCCATCCACGACTCTCTGTGCACAAGAATTTCCAGAACGATAGCTTCAAAAACAACGTAGTTATGCGCGATTATTTGCCGCAATGCAATCCTATGGCGAAATGTTTTCAAGATGGCGACCGGAGCGCTCCGACTGAACTCGGAGCTCCGAAAAATGGTCGCTTCTCTTCGCCTTGCTTCTAGGGGGTCCGCGGTCCGCTCCTACTCCGCCTCTGGGTAAGGCGGAGCAGGCCAATCCGCTACTGCTTCTACGCTCCTAATCGGAGCGGAGCACATCCCTAATCATAACCTATTCAGCATGTCTTCCAGTGACAGGTAACTTGTCATTACATGCTTCAGTTTCCTTCCTCCATTACAGGCTGGCTAATCCAGCACACTTTTCATTGTACAGGTGCTTTCCTTTGGCAGACGTGTTGAGATAATAGAGCAATCCAATCAAAACATCTCAGAGAACTCCTGACAGAACATTTGCTGCTTTCGAAACATTTGCGCTCACCATATGGCAAGGGCAGTACAAGCTTAGGAGACTGAGATCATTTTCCCCTCTCTCTTCCTATTTTTTTAATTTTTTTTTGGCTTGGCTTGGCAAAAGGTGTTGAAAATTTATGAGAGCCAAAATTCATTAAATGTCAATAAAGCCATCCTTAAAAAAAAAAGCAAAAAAGCAGATTGTGTAAGGAAATCAGAGCAGTCCAGTAGAGGATAAGCTCTGCAAAAAGAAAAGAAAAGAAAAGTCACACAAATTCTGTGCTGTGGTATGATCCACTGCCAAGTCACCTTACCTGCATAAAGTGGAAGGTACAAATAATTCTTTTGGGCATCAAGAGGTAAAACAAATGACCACCAGAGGCACCATTTCAGATTCCATTATTGGGAGGGGGGGAACGACAAAATCCATTGTGGGAGATTCACAATGTTTTGATAGGTGGTACTGGATCATACAAGAGCACTGTGTGGGAGACAGGGATGGAGAAGAATTCTGAAATGGATTCAGATGAGATTGGATGTCTTGTGAATCTGACCTGTAGATTTCACAGTGGACTGGCCTTTTCTGTCTTGTACAGATTCTGCACATCTGGAGACTTTTAAATAAAAAATATTTTGGGTGGAGATTTGCATAAATGCACCCATATGCAAATAGTCATTAGTGCAAATGAACTAATTATCTATCTATCTATCATCTATCTATCTATCTATCTATCTATCTATATGTTTACATCAATGAGTGGACAATGGAACACCTAACAATCTGTGAAACACAGATGGAACCAATTTAACCAAATCTGTATATCCCTAATGGGAAAGAATGAAGTGTAAGTCCCAGGCAGATTGAGACCCCCCCAGAGCTGGATGGAATGCCAGGGAAGATCCACAGGAAGGTTAAAATTAAGAAGAGGGAATCTGGGGCTACCTTGAGCCACAGAACCTAAGTATCTAAGGCTGGCGTTTAGCTTAGTGCATGTATATGCTGAGGTCTTTGATATTTATTCCAGATAGAAGATACTAAAGGTGTACCTCAGTGGTCTTCCAATTGGCACTAGTTGAATAAATCATCACTGTTCCTT
The DNA here is from genome assembly GCF_023053635.1 of Elgaria multicarinata webbii. NCBI lineage: Eukaryota > Metazoa > Chordata > Lepidosauria > Squamata > Anguidae > Elgaria > Elgaria multicarinata. Next base: position 20,344,139 of record NC_086177.1, read on the forward strand.
TCCAAAGTTGGAAGATGTATAGAACCTCCAAGTAAAATCAACAATCAACTTTAAGGGGGAGATTCTGATAAGAAGGTCTAAACACTTTCCCTACTGGAGATGGATGATCCAGGTACCAGAGCAGCAACCAGAGAAGGGATACGGTGGTGGTTACAACTCATAATTTTGTATTGGAGAGAAGTGGTGTAGCCATTCAAGTACGAGGAGCCCCAGGGTGTCCAAGTCAAGCATCATAGGGACTTTATATTCATTAACTTGAAAAAATGTTGGTGCGGGGGACAGACACACGTATTGATTTTATCCAAGGAATCCTGGAATTGCTTTGCCATTGCCCATGCAGTAACCTTGTCCAAATATGAAAAGTTGGAAATGATATCAAATTGTGCAAGTCAAAAGTGTAAAGTACTATGTGTACTATTTGTACTATGATTTTCTTCAAAGAGGCAAGTGTTAGGAAGGTACAGGAATTTCATTTCCGCTTGCAAAACATGTGTACATACCCTGCTCGCAAACCCAAGCATTAACAAAGAATGTTTACACTGAAAATATTGAGCAAGTGCTCACATGTGATTTCTGCAACATTCCCCCTTTGATTTGCACAAATGTCCAAATTTGCAGAAATTTTGAAATCAGCCCTGTTTTAGCTATGGAGGAAATTTGCACAAATTTGGGGATTGTTGCATAACTTTTATCTTTGATAGCTGTTCATTTGTACAATTTTCCCATTCACGCAATTTCAGCAAAATGTCCCAATTCTGTAATAGTATCATACATTTATTTACTGTATTTATTTATTACATTTATATACTGCCCCATAGCCAAAGCTCTCTGGGTGGTTTACAAAGATTAAAACAGTGAACATTAAAAACAAATATACAAAATTTAAAACCATAAAAAGCATAAAAATTGACAATATCCATTTAAAACAACTACTCTGGGGTCAGTTAAAAACAACAACAACTCAGCATATGCTGTTAAATGCCTGGGAGAAGAGAAAAGTCTTAACCTGGCGCTGAAAAGATAATAATGTTGGAAACTAAAGCAGGTCTAACGGAAATGATTTTGTGAGATTCACACAGCTAGTGAGCTGAGAGACAGAATATCGGGAACAGATACCAAATCACCAGATTTTCCCGTTTTATTCAAGCAGGTACCCCTGGTATTCTCTCTAGTGGCATGCTCTTCTGTAACCTAACTGCAGTCTTTTAATCAGTTGTCCAATAAATGTAATCCTAGTGTTTTATTCAGTAATCAGCTATCCTTCTCTGTAGTTAATACGGTTTACATGATTCCTCACGTTGGCTTGTTAATTAAATGTCTCCTGATGGTGGATGCTTTTTTGTAATTAATTTGGTGCCTAGAGAATAATTAGAGTGAGAAGAGCCACAGTTCCCACAAGTTAAAAGAAATAGTTTGGAACAAAGTGGCCCTCATTAATCTTAAAATGTGATGCTGTAAATATAACAAGACGTACTTATGTACCCCGCTAGAAAGAGCAATAAGAACACCAGGGATGATCTAGAGATTCTTAATCAGCTCTTTTATTGGAAAACCTGGTTCCAATATAGATCATTAGTCACTCCCAGCAAGGAGCTTTAGTGCACCTCCATCATCTTTCAAAAGCTTACTGTGTTTATCAGAAATTGAAAGGTACACAGGGAGGCAAATCTTCTATTATCATTAACACAGTACTCTTCCCCGCTGCATCTGTATTACAAACAGGATATGCCAAAATCGATCACATTGAGGTTCTTATTTTCCACTCCAAAACTCATTCTGACTTGGCCCACATCAGATTATAAGCCCCCTCCCCCTGAAATCCATATGTATTTCCATGCACATCACCCCTTCCAAATGTACTCATCATTTGTATCCATTTATTCAGTGTATATATTTTTCCCATTGAGAAAAATGGCTTTGTGTACCCTATTTAGTAGGGGTGTGCTTCTCTTCCAGATCCGCGATTTGTGGATCGGGCTGCTTCACTCCGCCCCCGCTCTGCCTATGTCCACTCCGGAGCTCCGGATCCGGATTGGAGCTCCGTTTCCCCCCCATAGGCTAAAAAAGTATACAACCTTTTTCCGTTAAAGTTAGAAACCTCAAGTTTGGCACCATGTCACCTCATGGAGGTATACATACGCATGCCAAGTTTCAAGCCAATCTCATCATCCCCTGATTTTTGGGGAATTTATGAAAATCGGGCACTCCATTCACACCCCTTTCGATAGTTCCGTCAATTTGCACATTAGAAACCTCAAACTCAGCACCATGATAGCTTATTCAGGGATACACATGCATGCCAAGACTCAAGGAAATCCCATCATCCCCTGATTTTTGGCGGGGCTCTAACCTTTTAACTCACCCCAAATCAAGTCCCATTTTACAACTATGTCAATTTGCATGTCAGAAACCTCACCTTCGGTCCCATGACAGCTTACATATGTGTCCACATGGACACCAAGTTTCAAGCCAATCCCATCATCCCCGGATTTTGGGGGAATTTATGAAAGTCGGACACCCCAGTATCTGCAGACAGCTCAATGGGCCCATTTCAAAGGAAATCCCAACATGCCATGAATTGGGGAGTAGAGATAAACCTAAATATGAATCTTCTTCCACACTTGAAAAATTGATTTGGAACTTGAGCATAGGAAGGACTTCTCCCCTGAGTCAAAGCAAGACACACACAAACCATCCCTGCAAGGTGGGCAGGGGAGGAGGAAGGGAAGGCAGGCAGGCAGCAGACATTTCTGGGGGCACAAGGAAGTGAGCCAAGGATAGTTTCAAAGCCAGTAATGCATATAAAATGAAATAAATAAATAAATAAATAAACAAAGGAGGGGTGGAATTAAAAGCAGCAGTGTTGCTGAATAAACAACAAGAAGATTTTTTTTTAAAAGGCTATATCTGTCTTTTACCAGTAAGGGGAGTGGACGTGCCCAAGGGGAGGGGGAATCATCTGCCAATTTGACTGGTCCTGTCTAGGTACCAGTCTTTAAGAAGCAAACGATCACTTCAACTCATGATAGGCATTCTCTCTAGTGATTTACCTTTGGAGGGCTCTGATGGCCCTCCAAGGACAGGAGAGTGCACTGGGCATGTCATCCCCTTGCACCAGATCTATTCAGTTGTTCCCCAAAGTTAGGGTGGGTAGTACTGCTGTGTTTTCTATCTCTTATTATTTGCTTAGTATATGATTTCAGGTTGTGTTTGTGCATTAGGTGGGGCTACTGTTTTAAAAAACACTGGGAAAAGTCCGTTCAGACTAAGAAAGAGAAGTTCCCAGAATCCCAAGTTACCTGTTTTGCCTATCCCCTCCTCCAACTTTGGGATCATGTGATCATGACCGGGAGTTGACTCTGCCCCTCAGCCCTTCGAAAAAGGTACATTTTCCCGCTGTTTTACCTGATTTTTCCAAAAATTCTAGCAAGCGAACTGCAGCACGCAGAGAGCTGAGAGTAGGCTCAAAATGACCCCCAGCCACAACTCTCTAAGCACAAGGAGTTTCAGAAAGATAGCTTAAAAAACAACACAGTTATCCCCTATTCTTTTCCGCAATGCAATCCTATGGGCAAAATTTTTCAAAATGGCGATTGGATTGGTCCGCGAAAAGAGAAGTGCTCCGCATATGGGCGCTTCTCTTCGCCATGCTTCTACAGGTCCCTGGTCTGCTTCTACTCCGCCTCTGGGCAAGGCGGCGCAGGCCAATTCGCTTCTGATTCTCTGATTCTAATCGGAGCGGAGCACATCCCTACTATTTAGAATGTCTGCATGTTTTGTATACGTTTCCCTTCCCACAAACTCATCACAATCCAGAAATAGATGGATTTTGTTATTGAGATTTGTTCCATTCCATTTCCATTTTCTGGGGACATTGAGACAAATAGGAGGGTCTCTGAAGATGATTTCAGTAGGTAGATAGGATAGTACTTCAGACCCTCTTTTAGGACCCTAAAAGAGGGTCCTTCAGATACAGTATCCTAGTCCTAAACATTCATGGCTGAAGTCATCACCCAAACTTTGATGTGTTCATTGAAACAGATCAAAAGCCAGTGTAGCTGTTTTAATAAGGGATTCACATTCTCCCTATAAACTGTCCCTACTAATAACCTGGCCACTGCATTCTGGATCAACTGTAGTTTCTGAGTACTCTTTTACCAGAAGTACTCTTTTATACTGAGACATAAACAAATACACTGATCAAAACTGTAATGATAAGAATGCTGTAAAAATGATAATAGTTTAGCAGCAAAATATATCCAGCAGAGCAAATCAGTTGTGGTGCATAAGGCGAGAAATAAGGAGACAGACAACAATTGCTGGGTTTAAACAGGGCCACATTTATTTAACCATCTGCAAAGGGGTGGAAATCCTATTGGGCATCCAGTATGGCCTGCTTGCAGGCCCCTCAGGTTTGGTGAGCCATTCGTAGCCCATGGGCAGGTTCTGGACCATTGGCCTTCCCACGGGCCTGCCCCTTGTGGGGTAGGGAGATCTTCCTTTGTCACGCCCTAACTCAGACCGCAAGGTTCAGAGTGGGTGAGTACGGTTGCCCCCAAAGGTAAGCCTTATCTCCCTAGCTAGGCCACGGGTCTCAAAGCTGGGAGCCTCAGATCTTACCAGTCACCTTGAACAGTGCCTATGAATGCTCACCAATTCACAATCCCTCTGGATGCCCGTACTGAATTCCAAATAAAATGTGACCAAATTGAATCAAATTAACCTATTTATTACTCCCAAGCTGTCTTACAGTGTGGAGTAGGTGAAAAAACTTATGCACAAATCAGTACATGAGTAAAAAAATTCCTACTTGGCCCCAAATGGCAACCGGCAAGTTCACACTGTCTACAGGGAGGGAGGGAGCCGCATAGCAAAGAGGAAGCTGAGACGGGAGAGTCTTTCTTTTAAGACTTCTTAGTCCACTCCCAGTCTCGTGGCCCTGAGGTGCCCAGCCAATAGCGAACGGGCACGTCTCATCCTCTCCCACACCCACAAAGGCCTCCTCATGCCCAGGCAATGCCGGGCATGGCAGAATGGCACTTCAGGCTTGGAAAAGAATGAAAGCACTACTACTTTACAACTGATCATGCTAGTCTTTTTTATACACAAGAAACCCAGGATTAAAGGAAAGTCATTTGGATCCATCTAGGTATGGATAGTTTGTGTAAAATCCATTCTGTTTGTGCTTCACAGTTTTAATGGAGCCTTTTGATCCATCATCTGCCCATTGACAGTATCAGGTATTTGGGGTTTCAAATTCATGTAAATTTGCACGTGCGAAAATGGGCAAATGCCTTCAAATGGGCAAATGCCCTCAAAATGTGCACTTTCATGCTTTAGCCCATGGGGGGAATGCACGTTTTTCACCTTTCTTTTCGCATATTTTCTCACAACAAAATATATGCAAAAGTTTTTTTTAAAAAAATAGTTCTTTAAGCCCACAGAAACTGCCTGACAGGGAAGAAGCCGGTTTGCTATGGAAATCCATGGGTTGGGTTCATAGAACTATGTACTTATTTGTTTCTGTTGTATTTTTTATGACATCCATGGCTCCACTTAGCTGCTACGCAATATTCCCTATCCTTGCAACACCTCTTTGCACCCAAGGCTCACATGCATCCAGAGATATAAATTAGCTATGCACTCAGAGTGACACTTGACATTGCACCTAATAATTGCTTTAAATACACCAGGAACAAATGGACCCTTTGTTTCCACATTTTTTTGGGGGGGGGGGCTGTATTCACCTCCCATTGCTCTTCTAACAGTAACCAAGGCACGCGTCATCTTTAGTAATGTGCACAGTTGGCACACCAGTCTTAGGTGAGAAAAGGCACATTTAGCCATAACCAACATCTAGGAATCCAGGGTCAATCTGTTTAGAAGAACTTGCATTTCCAATGGGAGTGCAACCAATCCAACACCAGTTGGACCCCAATTATTGAGTTAGATCTCCTGGCCATAGGGTCAGTTCAGAGACAGGGAAGCTCATGGCCCTGGCTATTTTCCACCTTAAATATTCTGTTTTAGAGACACAATTTTGAATTCTACAATGTTCCAAGACACCACTATGCCATTTGGCATAGTTTTTCCAGAATAGCATAATTCTGCATAATTTGTATGAAGTGCATTCTATTTATAAGAGTGCTTCCCCTTGCTCTCATTTCCTCTGTTGACTTCATTGCGTGATTTATAAATTAAAAAAGATAGTATAATTCTCTAAGTACTAAACAATTAGGTCTAAGGAAAACAAATTAGAACTGGAGACCATAACACTCAGAAGAGGAGCATTAAGTTGATATATCAAGTGATCAAGTTCACGGTTTTTAATCTACACAGCAAACAGTTTAAAGGTTCAGCAAAGTTTTGCGTTTTGTGTGTGTGCCTTGTTTAATCTAAATGTTGAGCAGACCACACTGGGCTAACTCATTTTTAAAAATCTGATTTTAGTGGCAATGATTGAAGTTAATGGAAGGGAGAGCAAATTACTCTAAGGGAGATTAGGGATCATAAGAGGAGCTATAAAGTCGCTCCATTATAACTTTGTTTTCATGGCACACTCAAATGTGCACATATATTCTATGTAATAAATGCAACACTAAAAAAATAATTGCACATGAAGAACACTTCACAAAGTGAATAGGTTTAAATATATACACACCCTGGGCACAATCCATCTTGAGTGAAGGCACTGTGCAGTGCAACCCTATAGATGTCTACTCACAGTAAGCCCCACTGAGTTAAAAGAGACTTACTGCAAGTTAATTGTGTATAGGATTACATCCTTAAATTATATTTTATTTAATATGATGGCCAGTGGTACTGCCAGGGTTGAGGGGCCCTGGGCAAGATACCCTCTTCCCCACAATCCTGAGTGCTCCACCTAATTTCTCTCCCCCACCCGTACCTCCTCCTCCTCCTCCTCCTCCTCTTCTTCTTCTTCTTCTTCTTCTTCTTCTTCTTCTTCTTCTTCTTCTTCTTCTTCTTCTTCTTCTCTCTCTCTCTCTCTCTCTCTCTCTCTCTCTCTCTCTCTCTGTGTGTGTGTGTTTTGTCAGGTTTCTTTATTGTAAGAAATTGAATCGCCAAAGCTTAATGGTTATGCTCATTAGCAATCACATAACTGCTGATTAGTAGCTATAGGCTCTATGTAATTCCACAACAGTCAAAAGTGAAACACTACCATACTGACCTAGATCCCCATCAACATGGTTTCCCTGTTGCCATCCTCACAGCTTTGAACACAAGGGAAGGGACTCAGGATTCCTGGCATAAACCAGCACAGGCAATCCATAAAAAGGGTTCCAAACCCTGGACAAGGAATGGGAATGATTCTGAGCTCATCTACACCTAGAGGCCTTCTGGGATAGGGGTGGGGGAAGGATCCTAGGCTTATCTGCTTCAGGGATCATCCCCCATGTCTAAACACCAGCACGTTGACCCAGAACTGAAGAGGGACAAACTCTGTGCCAAAACCACCAAGAGCTATCACGGGAATGGTCAAAATGCTACCCTGTAGCCCCGATGGGTACAGAGCCCCCCCCCAACTCCGTGCCAGTTTGAAGAGCCCCGCTATTCGCAGAATAGCTACTCCCATGGAGGAGGAAGGACTGGGGAGTGCTTGACACACCACCCACAGGGTTATCCCAGGATTGAGAGGTCATTCCCGGTTCACCCTGGGATCCGCTGTACACCATTTGGATGCACAGGGATGACCTCAAGCTGACCCCGTGATAACTGGCAGGTGTAGATTATACCTTAGAATGATCCTTTCCAGGGAATCAAAGAGGTAGTGTCAAGAAAGGCCTAAACAATAGGGATGGGCAAACTATGGCACACCACTCACCAGCTGCCTGGACCTGTTTGCTGGGGACTGACAGGCACCTGGGAGCAGTGCACAAATGCCCAATCCCAAACCAAGCTGCCATTTTGCATAATAATGGCAGCTTGGCCTTTTTGCACAAATGGCAGTCGTTAAAGAGCCATTTACACAGATTACAGGCATAAATTATGCCAGTAATCTTGATTTTTAAAAAAGTCGTTAATGGCTGCCATTTGCACAAATAGGTTTTTCCCAAAAAGGCTGAGATGCCATTTTTACACAAAATGTCAGCTCAGCAAGGGATTGGGTGGCTGTGTGCTTGCCTGGCTTGGTGTGTACTGAGTTGGGCAAGTGCAGGGACCCCTGTACTGGTATCCAGGGGCCCAAGTTGGCGATTTCTTGCTGTGCTTCAAGCCCCAGCCAGACACCTATGCCATCCTTACTAAACAAAACCACAGCCACAGGGAATTTGTCCAACTTTACTAAGTGTCAATATCAAACCCAGCCTGATGGCACTCTGGGTTGATGACGAGGAAGATAGACAATCCACAGCAAACAAGAGTTCAAAGTCTATGTAAAGCATCATAGTATTTTTCATGGCAAGTCCTTAGCAATCCAAAGTTCCCATTTGAAAGTGAGTCCATGCGCCTACACAGGCTGAGACAATGGTAGATCCAAATAGAGAGTGCTTCGAGCAATGAAGGCAAGATGTTCCTAGCAAAGACAGAAACCCTGAAGTCCCAACACCTTTGCATCAACTTCAAAAGGAAAAGCATGACCATCAGATACCTCCTACAGACACCTTGACAAACAAGGTGACCTTTCAGCAAGCCCCCTGAGCAAACAGAGTGTTACTGCCCAACCCTCCAGCATTGAAGCTTCAACCAGGGGACCCTTCTGCAACCCCCAACCCACCTCTGACATGTTCTCACAGAGAGCTTTCTTGCCAAGGATGAGCAAGCAGCTGGACAGGGAGTCAGGTGACTCACCCCTGACAGAAATAAGCTCACACAGACTCCGACATTCCACAGGCTGAATAGGCCCAAACCCCTCCAGACTACTTCTAATGAAATCTTAGCTAAACTACAAAGCCTACTGCAGGGCTGAAGCCAGGCCCTAACATCTTTCTCCCCACCCCACCATCATCTCTCCCCACTCTCTCTTTACTCCCTGGTGATCACTCTCCTGGTAACTCCACCCCCCACCCCATTACCAATCGTCAGCAGCTTTTCTTTCACTCTGTTTCTTTCAACTTTTAGAAGACTTCAGGGGTGCTGCATTGCAAAGATGCAGTCATGGTTGGCATGTTGATTTTCCAGAGTGTCTCTGGGCCCACATAATGCTGCATAAAGGCTATGTGGAAAAATAAAGGTGTTGGATGTGTGACCACACTTCCTCCACAGAATGCCTTACCCTTTCTATAAACTAAGAGAGAGAGAAGGTATTGCTGCCTCATAACTGGCGAAGACTAGTGAGCACCAGGCAGGAAAAGAGAATGAGCGAAGGAACCTCTTCAGATTATTACTTTTTAAAGCAAATGTGTGTGGTGACAAACCCCAGCTGTGCCCCTAGTGACAGCATTGCACATGTTTCTGTATCACAGAATAGTTGAGTTAGAAGGTTCCTATAAGGCCATTGAGTAGAGATGTGTGGATCAGAAAAACTCAAGCTCACTGAAATTCTCCAAATTCCATCTCAAAGCTCATTCGGACTCGAATCCATTTCAGATTGTGAGCTTTTTCTCCCTTTTAAAATCCATACATATTTTTGTGTTTATTTTTCATTATTGTTGTTGTTGTTATTATTATTATTATTATTATTATTATTATTATTATTATTATTATTATTATTCAAATAGGTGCATCAGTTGTGCACATCTTTGAAATGTAGAAATTCTTCTCCTATTGATTAAAGTATTTGTGCCCATTTTTCAAAAGGGCAATTTATTCATGTACATTTTCCTAATGTATGCGTGCTGTAGAATGCATGTTTAGGGGGCTGTGAATCACATTGCAAACTTGGAAATGCATGGAGTTCAACCACAGATTGCACCTGAGGCAGGGTCTACACTACTGCTTTTAAACTGTTTATAACAGTAGTGACAACTGTTGGGGGCCAGGACTCACACTCCATATACAGTTTTCAAAATGTTTTCATTATTTATTATTATTAATATTTATTTATATAGTGCCATCAATTTTCATGGTGCTGTACAGAACAAAATAAAACAAAATACAAAACACCCTGCCGTACGGCTTACATTCTAAAATCACAGTAAAAAACAAACAGGGAGAGGAAAGGCCAACTAGCATGGGGGATAATAAAACAAATAATCAAAACTAGTATCGTCACACTACAGATTATAAGCTTTTGAGAAAAGAAATGTTCTCAAATAAGATTTAAAAACTGTGATCGATGCTGCGGTTCACAGATGCGCTGGAAGAGAATTCCAGGCATAGGGGCAGCGAGCGAAAACTGGCGAAGACGAGCGAGAGAAGTAGAAACTCTTGGGTGAGTAAGAGACATAGTGTTATGAGAGCGAAGGGTGTGAGCGGGACAGTAAGGTGAAATAAGAGACGAGAGACAGGTAGGAGCCAGACCATGACAAGCTTTAAAAGTCAAAAGGAGAAGCTTGTATTGAATTCTGTAGGAGATAGGGAGCCAGTGAAGGAATTTTAGAAGCGGGGTGACGTGATCAAAACAATGAGCCAGAAAAATAATCTAAGCTGCAGAATGATGAATGGAAACCAATGGGGAAAGATGAGAAGAAGGAAGACCAGTCAACAGGAGATTACAATAGTCCAAGTGGGAAATAACCAAGGCATGAATGAGAGTCTTGGCGGAAGAGACCGATAAGAACGGGCAAATTCTAGAAATGTTATACAAAAAGAAATGACAAGACTTAGCTACAGCCTCAATATGGGAAGAAAAAGAAAGTGAAGAGTTAAAAATAAAACCAAGACTATGAGCTTCCTCAACAGGATAGAGTATAATATTATTAACTGTGATAGAAAATGGGAGAAGAGAAGAGGGTTTAGGAGGGAAAACTAGCAGTTCTGTTTTTGCCATGTTTAGTTTCAGGCGACACCGAAGTAGGGGTGTGATCCGCTCCGATTAGGAGCGTAGAAGCAGTAGCGGATTGGCCTGCTCTGCCTTACCCAGTGGCGGATTAGGAGCGGACCGCGGACCCCTAGAAGCAAGGTGAAGAGAAGCGGCCATTTTTCGGAGCTCCTAGTTCAGGCGGAGCGCTCCGGTCGCCATCTTGAAAACATTTCGCCATAGGATTGCATTGCGGCAAATAATCACGGATAACTACGTTCTTTTTGAAGCTATCGTTCTGGAAATTCTTGTGCTCAGAGAGTCGTGGATGGGGGTCATTTTGAGACCACTCTCACCTCTCTGCGTCATGCGGGTTGCGTGCTATATTTTTTTGAAAATCGGGTCAACCGCGCGGCTCAAATGGCGTTTTCGGCTTTTCGCCCATAGGATTGCATTGAGGGAAAGACTCGGGCATAACTGGGTTGGTTTTTAAGCTATCGTTCTGAAAATTCTTGTGCACAGAGAGTCGTGGATGGGGGTCATTTTGGGACTACTCTCAACTTTCTGCGTCGTGCGGGTCGCGCGCTAGAAGTTTTTAAAAAATCGGCGGGAAAAATACCTTTTTCAAAGGGCTGAGGGGCAGAGTCAGCTCCCGGTCATGATCACATGATCCCAAAGTTAGAGGAGGGCATAGGCAAAATGGGTAACTTGGGATTCTGGGAAACTTCTCTTTCTTCATCTGAACAGGCTTTTCCCAGTGTTTTTTAAAACAGTAGCCCCACCAAATGCACAAACACAACTTGAAATCATATACTAAGCCAAGAATAAGAGATAGAAACACAGCACTGCTACCCACCCTAACTTTGGGGAACAACTGAAAAGATGTGGTGCAAGGGGATGAGCTCCCCTAGGGCATCTCATTGTGGACGTGCCCCCACTCTCTCCTGTACTGGAAGGCCATCAGAGCCTTCCAAAGAGAGTAACCCGGTGGAGCAATGCCTATTATGAGTCGAAGTGAGCGTTTACTTCTTAGTGGTGGAGTGATGCCTGTTATGAGTTGAAGTGAGCGTTTACTTCTTAATCTCAGAGCTGTTGGTGGCTGTCTTGAGTTGAACTGGCAGCTGCTTCCCCCTCCCCCGGGCACGTCCCCCTATTGCTGGTAAAAGACAGATATAGCCTTTTTTAAAAAAAATCTTCTTGCTGTTTATTGAGCAACACTGCTGCTTTTAATTCCACCCCTCCTTTGTTTATTTATGATTTATTCCATTTTATATGCATTACTGGCTTATCCTTGGCTCACTTCCTTATGCCCCCAGAAATGCCAGCTGCATGCCTGCCTGCCTGCCTTCCCTCCCTCCTCCCCTGCCCACCTCGCAGGGATGTTGTGTGTGTGTGGCTTTGACTCAGGGGAGAAGTTCTTCCTGTGCTCACTTGGAGTTTTGGAAGTTCCAAATTTTGCAGGTTTAAGCCCCGCCAAAAAACAGGGGATGATGGGACTGCCTTGAGTCTCGGCGTGCGTATGTATCCCTGGATAAGCTGTCATGGTGGTGAGTTTGAGGTTTTTTTTAACGTGCAAAATTGACGGAGCTATGGAAAGGGGTGTTGGATTTTCATAAATTCCCCAAAAATCAGGGGATGATGGGACTGCCTTGAGTCTCGGCGTGCGTATGTATCCCTGGATAAGCTTTCATGGTGGCGTGTTTGAGGTTTCTAACGTGCAAATTGACGGAGCTATCGAAAGGGGTGTGAATGGGGTGCGCGATTTTCAAAAATTCCCCAAAAATCAGGGGATGATGGGATTGCTTTGAAACTTGGCATGCATGTGTATACCCCCATGAGGTGTCATGGTGCCAAATGTGAGGTTTCTAACTTGAACAGAAAAAAAGTTGTATAATTTTTTAACTTTCAATGCAAGCCTATGGGGGGGAAACGGAGCTCCGATCTGGATCCGGAGCTCCGAGCGGAGCGGAGCAGAAGTGGGTGGAGCGGGGGCGGGGCGGAGCGGCCCGATCCGGAAAATGGCGGATCTGCAAGTGAAGCGGAGCGGGGGGTCCATGCACACCCCTACACCGAAGCATCCAGGCTGAGGCATTGGTGAGACAGGCCGAGATACAATCCTGAACACTGGAAGACAAATTAGGAGATGAAAGGTATAGCTGGGTATCATCGGCGTACAGATGGTATTAAAGACCATGAGAATGAATAAGATTACCCAAAGATAATGTATAACGAGAAAACAACAACGGGCCAAGCACAGAGCCTTGTGGAACCCTGACTGAAAGGGGAAAGGAAGCAGACGAGGGGCCATTAGCCAACACTTTAAATGACCGGCCTGATAAATAAGAGATGAACCAGTCATATTTACACAAGCTGAAGTGTTAAAATGCCTGGGTGAACAAAACTGTTTTGGCATGGCACTAATAAAATTGTAATGTGGAGTCTAAGCAAACTACAGTTCTCAGCTGAGAGGGAACAGCTATTAAACAGTTTACGTTTACAGTATAGATATACCTCGGAGTGTTAAAATCTGTTCTACTCAGAGTAAGCAGAGAAAACTTTATTTTATGAGCTCTCAAAAATTGAAGGACAAGGCACGCCATGTATAATTCAAAGAAGACCCCGTCCCAAAGTACTCAGTTATTACAGGTTTTGAAATTTCACATTCACAATGAACTGCAGTACCTGCTTCATAAAATTCCCTTGGTTGTTTTAGGGATATAAGGAGTAATAGGCTCTATACTGCCTTTTATGCACATTTTTTTGCACCTAAGGAAGTTTAATTCTTTCCTTTTTCTTTTTAGATCTTTAGAGTTATAAAATAATGATCACATGCTCCTCTGATTGTTCTAGGGTTGAAATTTGAGAAAGGAATCTACTGCTCAGAGAAGGGAGCAGTAGAAAGGAATCTGAGTATTTCTGTTCTGGAAAATGGTTCAAAAAGGGAAATTTGTGAATGTTTTTGAACTGTGACATCTCATCTGCGCTGAGCTGGCTCCCAGTTATTTCTGGCTGTAATTTAAAGTGATGGTTTTAACCCTTGCTAAATGTTCTCAATCCATGGTAGTTAAGGAAAACCCTACTCTGCTATGGTCATCCCTATGCACTATGGTTCTTAGATAATGTCTTGTTTCAAGTGCCAGCCTTGCATGTAGGGCATTTTTGGTTGTGATGTCTTCATTATAACACTTCTTCCTTGGCGGGGTTTGAAAGATCCACTGTGGACTAGTTTTTGTGACCTTTAGGTAGACCATCTTGCACTAGTGACTATTTCATGAGCTCAGACCATAATCCAAAAGAACTAATGCTCAATAGACAGAAGGCTTGGATCAGGTCTATCCAAAGCCCTGTCTGGCAGTGTCCGAGGAATGAAAGAGGATTTTTAGGTCTTGTTCCTCCCTAAATATGTTGATAATTTTTTTAAAAAAGTGTTGTTATATGGCTTTTATTTACACTAGATGTTTTATTGATTGCTTTATATCTTGTTAGTTGCCATTTGTGAGTTGCCTCTAAATACATACATACATACATACATACATACATAAATAGTCTTGCTTAGCTTTTGCGTGCACTGCTATGATACTTGTTTTGGTTTTTATTTATTTTTAAATAAAGAATACACTTACTTTTCTTACTTAAAATACATTTATTAGCACCATTAAATAATTTTAAACCTTTGCCTTCCTTCTCATAATATCTTAATGTTTGCTGGAAAAATGGTTATATGATTAATTGGTTTTCCAGCTTCACTTTAATGCTGCTGTTCCTGAACACTTGGTAATCCCATTTTTCTATATATATGCCTCCACAGTTCATAGTAAACACTGTTTATTTATGTAGCATGTTAGCGTAAGAGGCATTTTTATGTGCTTCCTCTCTGTCTTCTCAACAGCCCCATGAAATAGATCGATCACTTTATAGGAAAAGTCCTTGAGGTGGTGACTTGCCAAGGGCTGCATTGTTACTCCAATTCTGAATCCTGGATCAATCCTGGATCCCATGCAACATGGGAACAAGAAAAAATGTAGATAAAGGTGGGAATCTATCTATCTATCTATCTATCTATCTATCTATCTATCTATCTCTATATATAATTCTTAGGTATGTTTCCGTAAAGGCTTCAGCTGATACAGGTTGCTAAGCAACAGTAACAACATGTAACGTCAGCTGATACAGGTTGCTAAGCCCCTCGCCCGACTCCTCCAGGCTTTCCAAGGCAATCCTACCCCCTTTCTGCCTCTTGGTCTCCCCCCATGAAAAGGGCAGCACCACAGTCTGGAGCATGAGCGAGGGACGGCTGGGGCCCTTGGTGGCCAGGTGGGAGGCTGCTCACCTGCTGCAAGCCGAGGCCCCGGCCTAATCTCATGCAAGCTGGGCGGGCGGCCCAAGGCTGACAGGAACCCCGGGGAGAGGGGGACACCTGCTCCCCCTCCCTCCAACCTCCCTGCCCCCCCAGGTCTGCCAGACGGCGCAGTATCAGCAGCCTCCAAGCAGCCCATGCCTCCCTCCAGCCCTTCTGGCTCCGGGCTTTCCAAGGTAATCCTACTCCCCTTTCTGCCTCTTTGCTCCCCCCTCCATGAAAGGAGCAGTGCCATGGTCCACAGCATGAGTGAGGTATGGCTGGGGCCCTTGGTGGAGGGGTGGGAGGCCGCTCGCCTGCTGCGAGCCCAGGCCCCGGCCTAATCTCATGCAAGCTGGGTGTGCGGCCCAAGGCTGATATGCTACAAGGGCGTATGTTATGCTGGGTACAGCTAGGGTGGTTTAATTCCTTTAGGGCATATTCCTAAGGAGGTTTATACAGAAAGAAGTCATACAATATTCACCATTCTTCAGCCAGCCATACTGGCTGGGGGATACTGGGAGAGGTAGGACATCAGTCTGCACATCCATAGGACTGCACCCGTAAATAACAATTTTGTTGTAGTGAGATGGAGATGTATTCAATAAGAAAGATAGTTTGCCTCATAAGTGTTTAAGCTTTGGACAATTTGTGTGTTGTGTGTTGGGCTGTGAGGATTTGTTTTGTAGCATGGAAGCCAGTAACTCCCGAGGAGACTGTGAATTGGCTATTACAGTTGCCCAACTAAATCAATGCTTTGAGGAAAATTTGGAAGTTCCTCCTTGGGAAAATCATTAATGAACTGAAAGGAAAACAATGAAGAGTTTTTATAAAGAATTTTTCAGCGTCTATCCCTATTTGTCAATCAATGTGGGGAATTCCAAATCCTCACTATGGCATAGAATTTTCTATGTGCCATGACCCTGGGATTAGACTCTCAAGGTTTGAAGGATGAAGCCATGGACAAAAGAAAGTGACAGAGAGGAAAATGCCCTCAATGCTAACCCAGACGACTCTGCTTTCCCAGAAAATCCTAAGTATCAGATTAGGGATGTTGGGAAAATCCTCAAATCGATTCAAATGATTTTGGATTTTTATGTATCCAGCCTGCACACAAATTTCACAGCAGACTAGTTTTGTCCAAATTTGTATGGGTTCTGCAGACATGCCTGATTTTTGTCCTGTTTGAAAAATCCAATTCTGTTAATGAGTGGATGACAGGGATGGGCAAACTCCACTGCACCCTGTTTGCACTCTGCTCTCTCAGCTCCTACTTGCTTGCCCAGTCCTGGGACAAGGCACCAGATGGTCCATGGGCACCTAGAGAGAGCTTGTGGTTTCCCACAGTTTTTCAAGTCACCATTTTGTGCAAAATCACAGGTATACTTATTTAGGGAAATCAGCATTTGTGCAAAATTGCAGGCATAAATGATCAGCTCCATTCAGAGGGGGGAACCAGATGGAGCCCAATAGCTTTTGGCCTCCGTCTCTTGTGTGTAAAAAGACTAGCATATTCAACAAGTTGTGTGGTAGTGGTGGTGGTTTCATTCTGTTAAAAGCCGGGCCTGATTTGCTCTCCTGCTTGTTTTATATTTGTCCTATAAACTATTATTTCTAGCAGTCTTATTCTTGAAGTTTTTTTTAGCCTATTTATGTCTCGGAAAAGTTTTCTAAGTCCTTTGCTCCTTGGATATAGTCAGCTTCATTCGGACATTTCTGCTAACAGTTTCTTATTTGAGACAATTAAGTTTTTATTTAGCTTCCTGACTGGTGTTTCTACTAAGCCTCCTGTGACAGATGGTTCAGCTGAAGAGGACCCCCAAAATTCACTTCAAATTTTGTTTTAGGTGAAATTTCAGTGGCAATTCCACTATGGATACCTAGATCATCCACCAAGACAACAATATGCATATAATTCAATGTATTTCTGTTTAGTCATGGTGCTCTCCTTAGGTAGGCTATTGTAATCTCCCACAAATTTTCACTAGGCACATATAAGTGCTTCCTTCTCACATTTCGTTATCACTAGCCAGATACAACAAGCACATGTTTGTGCCTCCGGATTTCATTCAAACCTGATGTAACCGCTTGAAAATGGTTTGATGCTAAAAGTCACTACAACTGAAAGCGATTCTGAAGGTTCCACTTTGGGCCATGATTAGAGCAGTATCGGGCATGTGCAGACAGAGAGAGGAGTCTGCGTTGCAATGAGGCAGGGCTGTTCACAGAGATAAGATAAAGAGTTCAAGCAGTGACTTTTCTTTCATGGAAACCTTCCCCTCCAGAAATCTTTGATAAACTTACCATTTCTAAACCCTATTGCAGAAAAAAATGACACTGAGCTTTAGGAGGCCAGTGACATGCTAAAAACAATAAGAACACACCAACAGCATAATATTGTTTCACATTTCCATGAAGATGGAGAATTCCATTGCAGTTTTGTACAACTTCCTTTGGATTAGACTCCTGGAAGCATATTAAAGACAGGAAGCTGCCTAATATCAGATCATAATATTTTCCCACCTAGTCCAGGAATGTCTAGTCCACCCTTCCCCAACTTGGTGCACTCTTTGGACTTCAACTCTAGTCAGCCGCAACCAGCATGGTCAGTGGTCAGATTGGCAACAGCTCTCCAGGGGAAGGGGCAGAGGTGTTTCCCATATTTTCTACTAGATGTCTTTTTGACTGGAGATGCTAGGAATTGAATTGGGGGGGGGGCGATCTTCATGCAAATCATGGGTTCTCTATCACTGAGCTATCATACTTCCCCTGAGCTTTCAATTTTATTTTTTTAAAGTGTGTTTACTTGCAGTTTTGCAGGCTGAATGCGGGTTGTCCCATCAAAGCCTACAGAGCTGCTTCTGCCATGCAGAGGAATGCATGGCAGAAGCAGCATGTCATAACCATCACCAAAGCTCAAACTGTTTTATTCCCACCCCCTCTGTTGGCAAATTGTAGCAATGGCCCCTTTCAGCTTCTAAAAGCCCAGTGGGTGTGACATTTGTGTTCCATCAGACCTATGAAGTCAGCAGTTTCGAACTGTGATTGCGGATGCATCTGATTTTTATGTTTTTAGTTTTATGTTCTTCATATCAGAATTTTTACAGAATTTTAAAATGGGCAGAACTTGCTGCTTTGAGTCTGTATCCAAAATAGAAAGGGTGGGTGAGCATGTAAAAAGAATCCTGTTGTATCAGAGCAAAGGTCCATCTAGTCTAGCATACAGTCTCCAACAGTGGCTAACTAGGTGCTCCTGGGAAACCCACAACAGGGCATAAGAAAGGAGTATGGATAGGGCAGAAATGCCTTCCATTCACATTTCATTTTTTAAGTTACCTAATGTCCACCTTCTGAACCAATACAAACAGCAACATACTGTTAGACTTCAATATTTGCAATTTTTGTAGTACTGTTGTCCTTTCAAGAAATGTATTTAAATGTGTATATTAGAGAAAGTATGAACAAGTGATATATTAATATAAAACAGTATTATACTAAGGAAAATTGCTGGCAAACATGGGTATGTTGGACAAAATTGTGCATGTACTAGGGGAAATGTGCATGAAAATACATAAGAATATCCATGCAGCCTTTTTTAAAAGTGTGAATTGATGAAGGACTGAGATGAAATAACTTAAGGTTGAGAAACGGAGCAAAATTGCAACTGAAGGTCCCTCTATTCCTGTCATGATGGCAATCACCTTCCCCAATTGTTGTCATAGAGAAACCAGCATTCAGGTGCATAGTATTCCCCATGAATAGGTGCAATCCCTTCTCAAGCCAAACTTGCAACCACTATATCTACATTTTATTACTGTGACTATATTAAATTAGTTGCGACAACGGAATCAGTTACCTAGGGAGGTTGTGGGCTCTCCCACATAAGAGGCCTTCAAGAGGCAGCTGGACAAGCATCTGCTGGGGATGCTTTAGGGTGGATTCCTGCATTGAGCAGGGGGTTGGACTCGATGGCCTTGTAGGCCCCTTCCAACTCTGCTATTCTATGATTCTAGGAGTCTATGATTCTATAAAGAAGAACTTTCTTCAATCTGTCTGGATCTTCTGCCAATGAATTTCATAGGATGTCCCCAAAGTTCTAAGCCATGTTCAGCCATTCTCTCCCCCAGGAAATTAATATTATGTGTGAGAGAAAAAACAGGGATGGACCTACCAAGCTTCCATATCATTTTTCCTGCTGCCTTTCGCATGTTAGGGGCTGAGGTCCTAGATTGTGGAAACCTTTGGGTCCTACATCATGCCAGAAGTTTGCTTGAGTAGAAAAAAAAAGGCTCCCCACTGTGGAATTCAGCCCCCAATCTTAGTCTGCATCACCAGAAATTGGTTTCACATTTTCAGCACTGAAAGGGAGGAACATGGTTGCTAGCTTTCCCCCATGACCAACCAATGAAGTAAGAAAGTGCGGATACATCATGTTACATACATTAATCTAACCAATTGAATAACTTGGGGACTTGTCCTGTAACTGGATAACCTTGAGATGGATGAAAGTCAGTTAGTTTAACCGTAAAATAGGGTTGCCAAGTAATTTTTCAGAGAATTATTGGGCTTTTCCCAATAATTCTCTGAAAATTTACTAGGCAATCCTCAGGCTTTTTAAGAGTTTGATAAAAACTCAGCAGTCCGCCATCCACTGTCCTCAACTTTTCCTGCTGTTGTTTTTCCACCTCTCATCTTTGTCATATTCCCGCTGATAAGATCAGCCAGTTTTCAACATTTCTACCATTTCGCGGGCATCTTAATTGTATTTGAATAATCAACATTCAGTTTAATTCAGTTTAAATTCAATAGGTATCTATTTTCTGAAATAGAACATTCATGAGAAGGCTTCAAGGTCAGCATTTGATGGTGTTGGCAGCAGAGGGGTCGATGTTACTATTGTATGGATGTCACATTCCATTTTTTCAAGTCATCCTTCAATTTTGCTGAGAAGCATTTATCACTTCATCATCTCATTATCGTATAAGTGAGAGCATATCACTAAAAGAAGCACCTTTTGCTTATAGATATTTATGGTAGGAGGTGTTTGGAGAAGAAAAATAATTTCATATGTTTCCCTCCATCCCCCACCATCACCCATTGCCATAAGGAAGGAAATCCCAATTTTATAATGTAGGTATTAGGACCATCATGTTTGTTTAAAATTATATAGTCAATAATACCATTGTCCAATGTTTAAAGAACCTATGTACACTTATAGAAATTGCATTACTAGTGTTATTGTTTACTAGGCAATTATTAGCTGTAATATTGCAGCTACATTGCCAAAGATGATCTATGCTTTAAGTGGAAATGTCAGGTGTAGGCTGTATTCTGGATATAATTCAGATGAATTTTCTCAAAATTCCTGATTCATAGACAAAGAGGACAGGATTTTCATCACATTTTTTATACTGTTGTGCCTATTGTACACTTCATCTATCACATAGTGTGATATTACAGATAAAAGGGCTCTGGGCTTTCATTGCCTACCTAGAATTCATTTTTCTTGCAATTCTCATAATTCAAGCATGTTGCAAGCTGGTGGTGCACTCTGCATGGACTCAGAGATACTGGCCCAGTTCACATAACACTTTTCTCAACGGTGGTGTAGCAACTCCATGATGGAGTTGTTACACCACTGTTGAGAAAAGTGTTGTCTGGAGGGAAAACTCCACCCCACTGTGGAGTTTTGTTGGTTTTTTGAAAAACACTCCACCTTGAATCCCCACACTGTGCAGAGGAGAGTTCCTGCACAACAGTTGTGTTCCATGTTGCCTGGAGAGTTCCATGGAGTTTCCTGTTGAGTGGAGGGAAGTTTTTCAGTGGTCATAGAGTTCCCTGGCAAGAGCATTGAAAGAAGGGAGTACTGCTTTAAGGGAGCCACTGGGATTGGGTTTTTTGCAGCAGTGGTTGATGGGATACCATTGGGAGGACTGGTGGAGGAGAGAGGGCAGAGGAACTGTCAATGAAATGCTGTGTTGACTTTTACTGCACTCCATAGGAGGCCACACCCACACAACAGTGGAGTTGGAACATGTTGTGTGGTGAGTACCCCCTACAAACTCCACCGTTGGGTGGAGTTTTCCCACTGGGTAGAGAAAAGTGTTGTGTGAACTCAGCCACTTGCTGAGTTCAGACAACACACTAATCAACTGGGGTGGGGGTAATAGGAACAGAATGGGACGCAACGATTGATTAGCGTGTCATCTGAACTCAGCCACTGTTTTTTTTTTTTTTTAATGGTTGCTTTCTTCACATATTTCAATCAAAACAGGCTTTAGGAATCAAAACTTTGTGAGCCCTCCCTGTGTGTGACTGAATGTTATTCTCAAGTGCGTTGCTGCCAATAATAACATTTCTACATTGAGTTCTTTTATTTATTTCTATAATAGGGTCAGACGATATACAGCAGGTCAGTGCTATACAGCAGGGGAGGGCAGACTTCAGGCTTGCTGGATCTACGTTGTATTTTACTAGAACCTCCAGATCTACAAAATGGACCCATATGCAAAATTGTGGCTCAGGGGGTGAGTCAGTTACCTATTGAACCCGGTGTGCTATAGACCGGGATAACTGGTATACACAAATACAAATTTACATCTACTACTGACTACTACTAACACAATAACTTAGTCTTTAAAATTGCTATTGCTACACAAGTGTGAGCTGGAGATCCTCTACTGCAAATCACCTGGAGATCTGCCAGCAGTTCTTGATCTACCTCCTGCCCACCCCTGCTATACAATCTGTATATTTGTCGAACTCACATAATATCTGTCAACTTGGATGGCTTTGAAAGGGGATTAGGCAAATTCAGGAAGGATAAGGCTATCAATGGTTACTAGACATTGGTAAATGTTGTGTCTAGTATTGAAGGCAGTATGTATACCAGCTGTTGGGAAACATGAGTGGAAGGGCACTATTACACTCATGTCCTGCTGAGTGCTTCCCATAATGATCTGCCTGGACACTGGGTGTACAGAATGCTGGATTAGGCTGGCCTTTGGTATGATCCAGCACATCTCTTCTTACGAACTTATGACAAATGTTCACTCATTGACTGGCTGTGATGTGCCCTGATTCAATAATCAGGAAGGACAGAAGGTTACGTGCTCTAGCAACATGTCAGTAATTGATTTAAATGGCTTCAGTGGACCTCGGCTGTGCGTTGGCCCAGTCAGCTGAAGGCAAATGTGGCTGTGACTTTACATATTGGACTATTTATGGAATATGTATGCCTTCCAAGTATGACTGTACATTAAACACTCACACACGCACAAACAAACATTCTGTTCTATGGCCATAATTTTAAAACTAAAGCCTATAAAACCAGTGTTGGTGTTTTATTTTGTTTTTTTGGCAATCTCAAAGACTTTGCAGAAATGAATGCAGCTAAGTCCTCATTTTGAATTCACATGATAAGTTTCCCAGACAAGCTAAGCACAATACCCAGGAGCCAAATGATGTGAACGTCGAGTACTAAAATAATATTTCCTATTTTATTTCATTTTATTTTTGCTTCAAAGAAACACTAAAAAAAAACTGCTTAGTATTCCTCAGCATCTTCAAAAACTAATTGGAAATATATATATATATATATATATATATATATATATATATATATATATCAGAGATCACTGTTGCTTTGTTCACTGTTCCAGTTTAAATGGTGCACCCATCTATTCATGTTCCTACTATTCTAAACCCATAAATATGTTAAGAAAGATTATTGCTAATGATTTTACAACATGTTAATATGCAAAGCAGTTTGCAAACTTATTTGCTTTCCCAAGTGTTTCCTTGCAAGACAGACTACATTCATTTCTATTTTATACAACATGAGAACATAGAAAACTGGCTTATATTAAGTCAGACAATTGGTTCATCTTGGCCCATACTATTGACACTGACTGGCCAAAGATCTCCATGGTTTCAGGTTGCTTTTTTTCCTGTCCATCATCTGTGTCCTGGTATCCTTTTAACTGTGACTGAACCATCTATGTGTGAAGGATGCTTCTGCCACAAACGGTGGTCCAGTAGTGGCCACCATAGCTAGAGAGATACTCCCCACCCCCTCCCCACCACCACAGAATGCCCTGTTATGTAGCAAATATATGAACCAGAATTCTGCCCTCAGGATCATCCTTGACACCCTTATTCATCACTGTTATTTCTTAAACTGGGATTTTATTTTATTCTTAGAGAAACAGCACTTCATATTGATTACCCCTGCATTGAATTTCTTCTACTACGTAAAGTGCAATGAATGAATGGATAGTATGAAAACTTCCCCAAGCTACATCTCAAATACCAAGCACTATGATAATAATGGAACACCCAACGAACATCATTTTCTAGGTGAGAAGCTATTGAATAATCTATTTGCTAGAACTGTAGGCAACAGCGTATGAAGTTAGGGGTACGCAACTAGGGGTCCTCCAGATGGTTTAGACTTCAACTCCCATAATCCATGTTTCCTGGGACTGATGAGAGTTGTAGCCCAAAATGTCTGGAAGGCACTAATTTGCCTACCCCTAGGCTACAGCATGGTAGGGATACTGGAGAAATTTGTTTAATTTGAATTCCTGTGTAAACTTGCCTAATCTGGACCTTCTGAATGACTTTGTAGTGCAGTAAGCCGTTTACAGCCCAGCATTTATTTATTTATTTATTTATTTATTTATTTAATATCCTGCCTTTCCCTCCACAAGGTGACATACATGATCCTCTTCCTCTCCATGTTATCCTCACAACAACCCTGTGAAGAGGTTAGACTGAAAGTCAGTTACTAGCTCAAGGTCACCCAGTGAACTTTATGCCTATATGGGGACTAGAACCAGGTCTCCCAAGTCTCAGTTTAACCAGTACACAACAGCTAGGTATTGTAGTCCAGCAGGTGCTTGACAACTGGCTCCCTATAAATGGCCACCTTGATCACCATTCCTGGCAGGAAGACGATTTCCTTCTGCTATTGTGGCACTTGGGGCACCTGATCACTTGCGTATCAGCAGAGCAAATCTTGCACGTAGGCTGATTGGCAGCAACACACATATAGAGAAGCAAAATATAGTCCGTGGTACTGAGCCAGAAAACCTCTGAAGCCTATGCATGGGTCTACCAAAGCTATTGATGTTCAAGTTAGACTAGTGTCATGGTAACTATGCAGGCTGCAGCGTGCTCTCCTGATTCTCCCATATGTGACAAGTTAGTGCAGAGTTCTCTGCTACATAACAATGGTGAATACATGCTGTTTGACATGGTGCCATCTTGTGGACATGTAAGTATATCACATAAAAGTTGCCTAGTGAAAAGTTTGGGGAATTGGAGATACAAGTAAATTTCAGTGTTTTCCACTTGCATGAAAACTGTAGTCGTAGAAAGGAATTGGTATCCTAAAAAAGATAGTAGGGGTATAAAAGTTATAAAAAAAAGGTGGATACATGGAGGGAACAGTGTTCATATCAAGCAAACTGTTGTGTAAATAAGCAATTATGAATGCAACATGCAACCATGATTCAAATTGCAACAATACTGCTTAGGTTTATACTTTCAAATGGAGGCAAAATGCAGTAGGGGAAATGGTGACCCAGGGTGTGCTTTTGAATGGGGAACACTGAGAAATAGCTTAAAACAAACTGCAATAGTCTTGCTGGATCACACACACACACACACACAGAGAGAGAGAGAGAAAGCACAACAGACTAATGTGTGCTATTAAATGGAAAACATTCAGGCCAGACCTGGGCCCAGTTAGGAAAGTAAAATTGCATTTGCCACAAAACATCTCAGCAGCCTTCAACCATCTGTGTTACCTGGGAAGTATTAGGATAAAAGAGAAGTAGTCTGGTGATTCTATTCCTCGCTGTCACGTTGAGGGATGCAGAAGGTACTGCTGTTGTCTGTGGGAAGAGAAGCACTAACTATCTGCCCCATAAAAGTTTCCTATGACAGTTATATTGCCTCCTATGCCTTTTAACATGAAGCTACTGGGAGACCATTTGTACCTGAGTATCACTGGTATAATAATGACAGCCAGTTATAATAGTTTTTTCCCCCCTTCAGATCCCAGTGAGGTGGTGTGCTAGATATGAACTGCCCAACTGAAATTCAATTCAGAAAAGACCAATATTAATAGTGGGCAATTCATTTTTCATTCTGTGGTCCCTTGGGGCTCGCAGGGAAAGCTGGTAGCATCTGATCACAGTTAAAAAAGAAAAAGGCCAAAGAAGACAAGACAAGACAAGAAAACAGGACATTTTATAGTTCCAAGTGGGTCCTGCTGGATGGAACTCTCTCCTACTAAGACAATAGAAGGGTGTTGTCTCAGCAGGGAGTTAAACCAACTGAAGACTTCTGTAGGTTGACCAGACCTTTAAAGGTGGAGCTGAGTAGACTGTTAAAGGATCCTTGCCTGATTTTGTAGTTAAAGACTACTGCAAGGCTTGGAGGATGGACTTTCTGCTGCGTACTTATCTGCTGAATCAGGTAAGACTGTGTCCTCTGGCTGGGAGGCCCATAAGCACTGAATGTCGTACCCCTGCAGAAATAGCACATGCCTCATCTTCATCAGAATCCTCTGCTGTACACTGGAAGATCTTATGGCTGGGGGTCATGATGATCAGATTGACCTAGGTTGAGTTCTGGATTGGTTATGCTCACCTTCAGAGCATCAGATTCCTGTTCCCTTGCTGTTTGATGGGTGTTAATCTGGTGCTAAAAGGGTTAAATTATGCTGCATAAAGAAGGCTACTTCAGACTAATATGGATGATTTGATCTGGAATGGTGGAATGGCTTGAGTGAGGGTTTTGGGAAGACCCCCTAAAAGACCCCAGTCTCATATCTGAAAGCTCCCCACCCCCGAGGTATGTTCCAGACCCTTGACCCATGGGCATGAAGACCTTGAAGATTGATTCTATGATAACTGATTTTATGCCATTAACTAAGACTCTAGCTAAGACTTGCAGGATGGTCTTTGAAGACAAGGTGGGGGAAAAGACAGAGTGGACTTTACAAGCGGCTTCTCAGAGCACATTCAAGGCCACAGTGTGCTGGGAGAGTGTGTGAGCGAGCTGAATGAGAGAACTCAGCATGTTCAGATGTCCACTAGGAGGAGGAAAAAACTGTTTTGACATCTCGTGGTGTGCACCTGCTGATAAGAGAATGTCCTCACTCAAAGTTGGGTGTGGAAACTCATAATAATGAGCAAACGTGACACTTGGGAGAAGGTGTTTGGGCAAATATGACCAAATATGTCCAAAGAGGAATGTGAGTTCAAAGAAGATGTGCTAGTCAGAAATACACCAATCAAGATAATATGCCCATATGGCAGCCATGTTTTCTGGACCCCATGGGTATAACACATGAGATATTGGGGAGGGGGAAGACACCTAACTTCTAATTGGTGAATGGGTGGTCTACTCACTTATTCATGCCATTTGTGATTGGAAGATGGTGGTCTCATCACTCATTGGAATCCCATAACAAGTGTATAAAAGCACAGATAATTGAAAACTGGGACTTAGAATATTTTTCTGAAAGTTGGGACTTAGAATATTTTCAAGTCTTGGATGTTCTCTTTCATTCTAAATTCTACTTTTATCCTTCACATGCCTAGAGGAACTTAGTAATGCTTCAACATAGCTTTTAGATTCAAATAGTGTGCAGGAAGAAGAATAGGGAGGGTTAACTATTATGTTTTAGTATAGTCAAATGTGTTTTAGTTTAGCTTTAAACTGCAAGTAGTAAATAGAAGCGGATAAGGAGGAGTCATAACAATGCTAGTAATTCAAGCTGTTATCTTTTTAGTTAACTTTGTATTACCTGCTTTCGCAACTGCAATTCTTCTTATTAATCTTGTATTTGCATTTCATTCTATTTTCTTGAAACCACAGAGAGAGAGAGATTCTATACTTAAATAACCACTGTGCCACTTGTTTAATTTTGCAATTTTTACAATAAATAGATCCCTATTTACAATCATGTCTTTGGTGATGCTTGTCAGCTGGGATTGAATGTTTGTCTACTTGGATTAGCACTGGTTACTCACCGGGGTGTTCCAGAGCCATTTGGTGTAGGTTCTGAGGTTAAAAAGGACAAAATGTACAATGGGGATGAGGACACATGACTTGATATCCCCAATATCATGATGCAGGTGACATCCAGGCAATCAGAGTATGCTGCTAGCCTTTTGAGGTTGCACTGCCCTCTCTGCTTCCACTTTTATTACATACAACAACCCATCCAGCCATCCTGTCACAGTAGTAAGATGGGGGGGGGTATCCCTAGATTGGCTGCTGGGTTCACTTTTTCACCTACTCCATACTACCTTGGTTAATGACCAGGGAGTGGCTTCATCTGATTTGAATAAATTGCTGATACTTTGCCTTGGTTACACAGCTGGGATGAAATATGGACAGGAAGGAAAGTAAGTAAGGATACCTTGATGAGTACCGTGAGGCTCCTCAAGGGTGAAGCAGTTGTTATTCAACCTACTTCTCATTGCTGGCCAGTGGGACTGTATTTGGGAAGTGAATTTATTTATTTATTTATTTATTTATTTATTACATTTTTATACCGCCCAATAGCCGAAGCTCTCTGGGCGGTTCACAAAAATTAAAACCATAGTAAAACAACCAAACAGGTTAAAAGCACAAATACAAAATACAGTATAAAAAGCACAACCAGGATAAAAACCACGCAGCAAAATTGATATAAAATTAAAATACAGTGTTAAAACAGTAAAATTTAAATTTAAGTTAAAATTAAGTGTTAAAATACTGAGAGAATAAAAAGGTCTTCAACTGGCGACGAAAGGAGTACAGTGTAGGCACCAAGCGAACCTCTCTGGGGAGCGCATTCCACAGCCGGGGTGCCACAGTGGAGAAAGCCCTCCTCCTAGTAGCCACCTGCCTCACTTCCTTTGGCAGGGGCTCACGGAGAAGGGCCCCTGTGGATGATCTTAAGGTCTGGGCAGGTACATATGGGAGGAGGCGTTCCTTCAAATAACCTGGCCCAAAACCGTTGAACTACCCTTGAACTCCAATGGCTTTCCTCCACTGATCAGTGGGCTTGAGTAGCAATTCACACACAAACACAGGCTTACAAGCAGTGTGATATGTCTAGGATAGGCATGGATCAGCATCTTGGGTGATCTGGGCATAGAGGCAGGGTGGATTTACCCATTCAGGAGGCAGATAGTGTCTGTCCCAGCTGGATCCACAAGTTACAGGGTGCCTGCAGTTTGGTTAGGAACTTGATGGTCTTTGTTGATTCTTCTTAAGGTTTGACTCTTAATCTCCAAGTTTTGTTTCAAGTCTCCATTTTGTGGAGTGTGGTGGACAATTGTCCCAATGCCTAGGAGTATTTTCCCTCTGTCCCTCTTTATACTCATCCTGACAGAGCATTGTTGTTGCTGACACTTTTGTGGAATATAAAAACTTTGACTGTCCGAGTGAGCGGGAATGAAACAGAATGGATGGACCACTGATCCCACATAGTGAGGTGAAGGTTGCAAGTTCTATGTGTAACTGAATTAGGACACTCTTATTCCAGAGATACCAATGAATAAGTAATGTCGCCTAAAAAGCACTTTGGGAGTTTTTTGCCAATTAGAACAGACATCAGACTGGTTTTTGATCCACATGACCCCATTCAGAGTTTAAAAATCAAGCTGGTTCCAGGATTCCTGCAAAGGTGCCATGCGGCACACAAAAGCTTTATATTTTCTCTTCTCTGAATACTCACATTGTCTTAATGTTCTGAAAGTGTGAAAAACTCTGCCCCATGGAAGAACCTATTTTTCTAACCATCGCAGGAGGAGAACTAACTCTCTGAAATTACTGGCTTGTGTTATGTGAATATTTTTTACAACCAGAAATGTAGTGAATGCTAAATCCTTGAAGCAAGAATGCCAAACATCCTTGTTCATGTTTCTTCTAAAGGGAACAAAAATCTTTTTCTTTCTTTTTTCGTCTCCTTCCAAAATGACCTCCCCTAGAAAGAGCCATAATCATTTTCCTTCATAAATGGTAGAAGATTAAAAAAAATCCGGGGAGAAAATCCTGCCCAATGATACTAATATTTCATACACATATTCATAATAGTGGGTTTTCTTCCAAAGGAAAGGCTTGGCCCACAATCCAACACAGTAGTGCTTTAGGTAGGGTTTTCTTTAAAAGAAAAATAATCATCTCCAAACAGTATTTTAATGCATATTTAAATGCATATTTTCTTTGGGAAATATATTTAAATGTACACTTGCTCTCAGATCATGTATTTAAATGCATATTTTGATATGCAGTTAAAGGGGTGTTTCCTCTCAAAATGGTATTCAAATACATATTTTAATCTGCTTCAGGTGCTGACGACTATGCTGCAACATTGAGAAATGTGAAATGTAGCAGATAGTCCGAGAGATATGGATGAGGTCATCTTGTATAGGAATCTGTAAATCTCCCTAGATGAAGATCATTGATACCAACAGGCTGAAGCGTGCTTATGTTTGTGTTGGAAGTGTGGTCGACATGATCAGTTGTGTAGTGGTAAATTTTTTAAGTACAGATACTCATTGTGATGGTCCCCATAGCCATGTCTGCAAGAGAGGTCAAAATGCAGGCAGCTGTGTTGATGTGTCCATGTTATATAAGACTTCTGTAAATCTTATGTGTGTTAATTGCCCATTCAAGACCAAGCCGCCCCAAAATACTAAACAGTACAACAAGGGGAGCTCACAAAATATTGTTGCTGGGAAAATACATTCCCCTCAAGCTACATTGAGAATTGCAGCTAAGCCCAGAAGGAACAGGGAAATCTGAGGGGATGGCAGATAGCGGCCCCATTCAGAAGACACCTTAAACTATGGCTTTAACCATGGTGGTTAAGCCGGAATGCTGGGCCGTGTTCAGAAGACACCTTAAACCATGGCTTTAACCATGGTGGTTAAGCCGGAATGCTGGGCCGTGTTCAGAAGACACCTTAAACCATGGCTTTAACTATGGTGGCTAAGCCAGAATGCTGGGCCGTGTTCAGAAGACACCTTAAACCATGGCTTTAACCATGGTGGTTAAGCCGGAATCCTGGGCCATGTTCAGAAAACACCTTAAACCATGGCTTTAACTATGGTGGTTAAGCCGGAATGCTGGGCCGTGTTCAGAAGACACCTTAAACCATGGCTTTAACCATGGTGAATAAAGCAAAAAGCCTTATTCACCATGGTTAAAAGCCATGGTTTAAGGTGTCTTCTGAATGGGGTTGATGTCATCGCTAGAGATGGACAGATTCACCTCTGTCCAGTCCCTGCTGCTGCTCCCCACCCCCCCACACTTTTACTGAGCAACCACACACTTAATGAGCAGGTCCAGCAGCTGCCTGTCCCAATAGTGAACTACCATTTTGTGCAAATGGCAGCTCAACATGGGGAAGGGTGGCCACTAGACCTGCTCGTTGGGCACATGGCCGCTTGGACCCAGTCGGGCACTCGCAACATCCCCAGTCACCGCCCTTCATGGAGGTTCTTGTGAGTCCTGGAACTACTCCTCCACATGGTACTTTGCTTATCAAACTAAATATTTCAAATACGCCAATGCCAGGAGGAGATGTTACTAATAGGATGTCTATTGGCTTTCTTGTCTAATAATCTCCTAATTTTGAAAAACAAAACACCATCGCATTAGTTCACGCACACATGTTCCTGACCTCATGAACACCACATATAGTGTGTATGAATGAGCTATCACAGATTGGGAAAATAAAACACCACAAAGAATAATTTCATCTCCCTGGACTCCACCTCCAACATAATTGCCTGGATCTGGCTAGGAAGCACGCATGCATGGAAATAAACTTCCACATGTGGCTGAGTTGTCACATGTACACACTAGAGCTGTGACTACGATTCCTACTCTCTGAACCCAACTGCTGAGGTTGAATACAAGGAACACTGTTGAAGAGCAATGACCAGTATCACCTCTGTCTTGTTTGCAAAAATTTATATAATTTATGTTAGTATGTAACATTTAGCATATCATCCCCCATTCCATTTGACTTTCCCTATGTATTTTTCTAGTGCTGGGCTGGAAATTTAGACGATTCAATTTTTGGCATTTCATGGGGGTGGGAGAAAAATGAAAATTCAGGCAAAAGAGGCTGGGAGAGGTGAGATTTTCAGAAAATTGTCTCCTTGGAGAGAGAAACAGATTTTCCACATACCTTTTAAAATGTCAGTTGCTAAGGGGTCTTCTTTCTTTTTCTTTTTAAATAGCTCTGCATTTTCAGGACCCCAGGAGTGCTTACTTATTGGTGAGGGTGAGGTCACATGGACCCTTTCTACACCTAAGGGTTATCCCAGGAAACTGGAGGGATTGTCCCTGCCTGCTTCTGGGATCCCCTGTGTGTCATTTGGATGCACAGGAATGATCCAAGGATGATCCTGGGGGAAAAGGCAGGTGTAGAAATGGCCATGGTCTCCAATAGGCATTCACTAAGAACTGTTGGTTTCATCAAAATACTGGAGGAAGGGAGTGTTTTAAAAAAAATGTGAAGAAAGCCCCCCAGCAATTGGGTATACTTTAAAAAAGTATGTGGAAACTTAGTCCCCCTCCCCAAGGAGAAAATTCTTCAAATTTCCCCCCCTCCCTATGAAAGAGGCAGAAAAAAAATGCCTCTTTCGCAGGCATTGCAAAATTTCGGAATATATATAATTTCTTGGTCTCTGTGGGGCCTGGGGAGGCTGCTCTGCAGCAGATTCTGCAGGGTGGATTATTAAAAAATCAAAACTCATTTTAGGCCGTCTTCAATTTCTCCAGCATTACTACTCTCTACAGCTGAGACCAGGATACCTGAAAGATCACCTTCTCCCATATGAATCTACCCATTACTGACATCAGGCACTGGTTTAGAACCAGGACAGCTTCCTTGGCTTTAGATGGGATAGAGAGATAGTGTTGGGTGTCATCAATATACTGGTGGCATCAAACCCCAGAAATCCAGATAATCTCTCCCTCCTTAGTTCCTCCTTGCCTCCCCTTATAGTTGAGCAGCCGATTAAGACAATTACTCCTGCTTTGCAAGGGCTTGCTGACCATGCACACACAATGGTCAGGAGACTGAATGCAGGAACGGGACTGTCAATTCTTTTTAATGGTTCAGTGATTCAATGTTTCTTTAATGATGTTTTAAGCACCCTAAAAGCTACACCACAACACACCACAATTTTGCATCAAAAAAGACAAACAACACAATCTAGCTTCTAAATCTGGCTTCCTGCTTTCTGAGTCTTGAATATCACCTTGGTGAAAGCAACTTAGCTTCATACATATAATTTTCCAGCTCCGTGCAAGTACGACACTATTACGTATTTAAATGTATGCTTTAGGATTACAGTTTGTGGACTCATTTTAACATCAGTTCCTTACTTTCCTTGGCAGGTTTGGAGTCCTTTTATTCAACCTGGAAGTTGCCTCTGTCAGACTTTGTCTTCTCAAATTATATGCTGTTTCCTAGAAACATGATAGTTTCTGGACAAAAGGATGCTCAAACTTGGCAATTATACCGTAGTCTTGGTTTAGTCAGGTAAAGTCAAATTACCAGTTACCAGTCCTGAAGTGATGAAGCATTCCCCGAAGCAGCTTTCATTGAAGATATTAAATGTCATCATTTTCACACTTCATTAAGTGTATAATTCAAGGGGGAAATGGCTTTACAGCATCTCCTGACTTTAGACAGTGTTTGTTGTGCTTTGATGAAATCTGGTTGACCTCCATAATTTAACTTTAGGCAGAAGCCAAAACTTTAGTGAGAATTGCTCAGTGTAATGAAATATCTAATATTTACATCTTATGCTTCATAAAGTATAAATGCTGGGAACTCCAATAAGTATACTTGGTTCAGTCACACTGTCTTAATCAGTCAGCACCACTAGTCCATGTTCCCAATACAGCTAAAAGCTAAAATAGCACAAGCAGTGGAGCGGTTTGAAGTCTTGTCAGTTTGGGCCATGTCTACACAGTGTTCCGAAGGCGCCCCGAAGCCCCTTGAGGGCGCCCCGAAAACGCTCATGTAGTACGTATCTTAATCGTCCCCAGAAGAGGAGGAGGAGGAGGAGGCGTGCTTCAGCAGCGCAGACTGTGGGTGGGCTGCTACAGGCTCCGTTTCCCTTTAGCCGCAGGCCCTGCGAGAGCTCCCAGCAGCAGGGCTGGGTCGTGGGAGGGAAGAGAGCGGACGGGCGAGGAAAGGGGAGGGTGCCTCCCATGCCCCCGGGACCACGCAGGGGCCGCTGCCGCCCCTTTCCTCGCCCGTCCGCTCTCTTCCCTCCCACGACCCAGCCCCGCTGCTGGGAGCTCTCGCAGGGCCTGCTGGCTAAAGGGAAACGGAGCCTGGAGCAGCCCGCCCGCAGTCTGTGCTGCCGAAGCACGCCTCCTCCTCCGCCTCTTCTGGGGACGATTAAGGTACGTGCTACATGAGCGTTTTTGGGGCGCCCTCAAGGGGCTTCGGGGCGCCTTCGGAATGCTGTGTAGATGTCCCCTTGGTGTCCTTCCAAAGGTATTTGGCCTCTTTGTAGCCAGTAAACCCCCCAGGCAGTGTCTTTGGGCAAGACACTATCAATGTGCCCTTCCCTCATGGAGTGCTCCATCACACCAGTGATTTAGTGCACTCTCGCCATGCCTGGTGTGTGGATTTGCAGCATGGTACTCATATGACGCTGTGCTTGTCCTGCCAACACCCCACCTCTTCCCCAGCCATTATCTGTCTTTACCTAGAATGCCTAAAGTCTGGATTATTTTCTCTCAGCGAGTTTTCCTTTGTTGGGGGCATGTGCTGTGACATGAGCCATGCTGTAGGCTTGAATGGGTTGCATCAGGCCCTGGCAGGAAAAAAACAATCTCTCCAAGCAGCTGGCTCTAAGCCTCCATATAAAACCCAAACCTTGCATCCCAGGCTTGAAAGCACTTATTAAAATCATACAGTGCCCAAATCTCTGCAGAGACAGGATTAACTCCCTTGATGTCCCCAAAGAGCCAGACTAAAGGGTCGTCCCATTTTTGCCAGTCAGAAAGGCAGTCTGGTTGAAGTACTCATCTGGAAGGACCTGTCTTATTAAAGGTGGGGGAAAGGAGCAATCAATGATCTAGAGGGAGAAAGAGAAGGGGCAGGGAAGAGTGGAAAAGCAAACAAGCGAAAGAGCATTGGAGGTAAAAATGTGGAGAGAAAGCAGGGGAGAAAGTATGTGTGATGGAGCCCTGAGTCTTCTTTCTCACCATCATAGTTATCAGATTCTATTGCTCTAGCAACATAATGAAAATATTTATATAGCTTCTCGTCTTCCTAATTGTTTTGTACCAACCAAGAGAATGATGTCTAAGTATCTTGTTCTCACTTTGATTATATATTTTCCCTCCTTCATTTCTCTTATTATTTATTGTATTACTATGGAACAGTGGTGGGCAACTTGTGACCCTCTAGATGTTTTGATCTACAACTCCCATGATCCTTCACCAATGGCTATGATGGCTAGGGTTGATCAAAGTTGTAGGCAATTGGACACCCCTGTTATAGGTAGCAGCCAATTTCAGTAAACTGCCAATATGCCACTCATTGGGGGAGGGCACAGCAAGCAAAAAGCTAGATTCAATATTCCCCCATCTTTCCTCCCCTGAAAAAGATCATTACTGGTACATATAAACACAATCTGACAATGTACCAATATAACATGTGCACAATAGCATAACCTTGTCTCCTGATTTAGGCTTCTTAGCCCAGGGAAACATGCATACACACTTTACATCCCATTGGATGCTGATTGTAATATTTCTGTTATTTGATCCATTTAAGCACCCTTTAAATAATCTTGTTACACCCACACTGGCTTCTTCAGAAGATGTTGATGAATAAGTGCTGAGTTGATAGTGGCTCAAAATCTATATAAAATAACACTTTTTTAAAAAAAAGCAATTGAAAGCTGTTATCTTAGCCCCTGAGCAGTAATTTCTGCTTTCCCAAAATTAAAAAAAGAAAAAGTAATCTAAACGTTATTCACTTAGTAAATGTTAAACAATGGCCATGGATGTTGCAAAATAAAGCATAATTCGCATTTTGCCTTCCCAGTCCAAAGCCTCTTCGGCTCAGCCTCCCACGTGCCCTCATGTAATGCTCAAATTAATTCTCCCCAGTTGTTCCCTCTCAATTAATACACTAGAGATGTATATATGTCAGATTAATCTGAGAGCCTGAACAATTTTAAGCTCTGGGAGTTACTGATGATATTACAAACGTCATAAAGCACTCCCTGCAGAGTAGTACTAAATTAACTATGCTACCTGGGGTGCTAATGTGCCATCAAAGCATCTGGCAGCAAAGGTGCGGAGACAGGGTTAGTATATAGTGAGTTTAAATAGAGTGTTCTGACAGTATTGTGCAATGCAAAACAGACCTGGATCTTTCATGTTTACAACCTGGGCAAGGGACTATCACTGTGTTTACTGTGTGTGTGTGTGTGTGTGTGTGTGTGTGTGTGTGTGTGTATGCCTTACATACACACTTGAAGTCATAGAGAACACTTAACCTGCAAGCAGAGTCCAGACGAACAACTTAGGGCCACCTACTTTTCTTTTTTGGTTTAGAGCAGCCCTTCTCCAACCTGGTGCCCTCCAAAGGTGTTGGACTACAACTCCCATCATTGCAAGTCAGTATGTCCCATGGTCAGGAAAGCTGGGACAGCAGGATAGGGAACGCTGTTCTATATCCTTACCAAATACAGGGGCTGCGCAATATATTTTTCTCACACACATCTCGCATAGAGCAGCACGATTGATAACAGAAGGGGCACTATTTGTTGGAGATGTAGAACCAGAGCAAGGGCTGGCACCTTCAGCTTTTGGTAAATACCCTGCCCTTCAAAGAACCAATGTTTTTTCTTAAAATGTGTTCATACAAAATATACTGTTCACTCTTCACAATCCCTCCACGATACATCATCTCATCAGAGTGACAGAGGAACAGAAAAGGATTAGTTTGGGTGTCTTTCAGAAAGATTGGTGAAACATTTTCCATTTTATGAACGTCAGAATGACCCACCCCCAATTTCGGCCTTAACATGGTGGAATGCTCTTTTCACTGATCACCTATAACACAGGGAAACACTCCTGTGTTTCCCTTAGGGGTGTGATCCGCTCCGATTAGGACCGTAGAAGCAGTAGCGGATTGGCCTGCTCCGCCTTACCCAGACGAGGAGTAGGAGCGGACCGCGGACCACCTAGAAGCAAGGCGAAGAGAAGCGCCCATTTTTTGGAGCTCCTAGTTCAGGCGGAGCGCTCCGGTCGCCATCTTGAAAACATTTCGCCATAGGATTGCATTGCGGCAAATAATCGCGCATAACTACGTTATTTTTGAAGCTATCGTTCTAGAAATTCTTGTGCTCAGAGAGTCGTGGATGGGGGTCATTTTGAGACCACTCTCACCTCTCTGCGTTGTCTGGGTCGCGTGCTATATTTTTGTGAAAATCGGGTCAACCGCGCGGCTCAAACAGCGTTTTCGGCTTTTCTCCCATAGGATTGCATTGAGGGAAAGAATCGGGGATAACTGGGGGGGGGGTTAAGCTATCGTTCTGAAAATTCTTGTGCACAGAGAGTCGTGGATGGGGGTCATTTTGAGACCACTCTCACCTCTCTGCATTGTCTGGGTCGCGTGCTATATTTTTGTGAAAATCGGGTCAACCGCGCGGCTCAAACGGCGTTTTCGGCTTTTCGCCCATAGGATTGCATTGAGGGAAAGAATCGGGGATAACTGGGGGGGGTTAAGCTATCGTTCTGAAAATTCTTG
This sequence comes from Elgaria multicarinata webbii, assembly GCF_023053635.1. Classification (NCBI taxonomy): domain Eukaryota; kingdom Metazoa; phylum Chordata; class Lepidosauria; order Squamata; family Anguidae; genus Elgaria; species Elgaria multicarinata. The sequence continues at coordinate 20,381,147 of NC_086177.1, forward strand.
TGCACAGAGAGTCGTGGATGGGGGTCATTTTGAGACTACTCTCAACTTTCTGCGTCGTACGGGTCGCGCGCTAGAAGTTTTTAAAAAATCGGTGGGAAAAATACCTTTTTCAAAGGGCTGAGGGGCAGAGCTCCCGGTCATGATGATCCCAAAGTTGGAGGAGGGCATAGGCAAAACAGGTAACTTGGGATTCTGGGAAACTTCTCTTTCTTCATCTGAACGGGCTTTTCCCCGTGTTTTTTAACACAGTAGCCCCACCAAATGCACAAACACAACCTGAAATCATATACTAAGCCAAGAATAAGAGATAGAAACACAGCACTGCTCCCCACCCTAACCTTGGGGAACAACTGAATCGATGTGGTGCAAGGGGATGAGCTCCCCTAGGGCATCTCATCGTGGACGTGCCCCCACTCTCTCCTGCACTGGAAGGCCATTAGAGCCTTCCAAAGAGAGTAAAACGGTGGAGCAATGCCTATCATGAGTTGAAGTGAATGGTCACTTTTCAGTGGTGGAGCAATGCCTGTTATGAGTTGAAGTGAGCGTTTTACTTCTTCTCAGAGCTGTTGGTGGCTGTCTTGAACTGGCAGCTACTTCCCCCTCCCCCGGGCACGTCCCCCTATTGCTGGTAAAAGACAGATATAGCCTTTTTAAAAAAAATCTTCTTGCTGTTTATTGAGCAACACTGCTGCTTTTAATTCCACCCCTCCTTTGTTTATTTATTGATTTATTCCATTTTATATGCATTACTGGCTTATCCTTGGCTCACTTCCTTATGCCCCCAGAAATGCCAGCTGCATGCCTGCCTGCCTTCCCTCCCTCCTCCCCTGCCCACCTCGCAGGGATGTTGTGTGTGGGGTGCCCGATTTTCAAAAATTCGCCAAAAATCAGGGGATGATGGGATTGCTTTGAAACTTGGCGTGCGTGTGTATATCCCCATGAGGTGTCATGGTGCCAAACATGAGGTTTCTAACTTGAACAGAAAAAAAGTTGTATAATTTTTTAACTTTCAATGCAAGCCTATGGGGGGGGAAACGGAGCTCCGGATCCGGATCCGGAGCTCCGAGTGGAGCGGAGCGGAAGTGGACGGAGCGGGGGCGGGGCGGAGCGGCCCGATCCGGAAAATGGCGGATCTGCAAGTGAAGCGGAGCGGGGGGTCCGTGCACACCCCTAGTTTCCCTGTAATGATCACCTATAACACAGGGAAACACTCCCGTGTTCCCCTGTAATATATATATATATATATGGTTGATCCCTGGCTCAGTTTGTTCTTGTATCCTTATTTATAGTTCATCAGTACTTGCTTTGATGTAACTGCATATTTATATAAGAGCAAGAAAGTATCCCCAGATTTTACCTAAAGGAATATGTTGAGGCAGTTATTACTTACTAGAAATTGCTGAGGAATTTTGAGGAATAAATTGAAAAGCCAAACAAAAACTAGTGAGATTTCTCAAAGGGATTCCACATAGCCTTCAGCTGTTCCAGTTTTTCTTAAAGTATATATTTGAGGTGTCTTTGGACTAAACATTCAGAGAGCTCTGAAGGAAGCATTTTGATTAGACTACTCAGTAGAATATTTAGTGTTTCACAAATAGCATAAGCAGATCTAGAATTTATACACTGCACCCATGCAGTACCACTATGTGTCGTTGATTTAGGAGGTCACAATTCTTTTTCTAAGAATTTTAGCCTCATAAGGTTAGGAAAAGGGAGTTGCAAAAATTGACTTCAATCCTGCTTCCTCATCTAGTCATCTCACTCCACTCCACTAAGAACAAGGAGATAATGAATGGAAAGTGTCAAAATTAAATCATATGTGACACTCCCATATAAGGTTTCTACACTTGCCACTCCAACACTCAATCACTGGTAGAAAGCAAAAACAGCCCAAGACCGTTTGCTCCCTGAGGCAAAGAACAAGATGGCACCCCACTCCATTTGACATATTAGAGCCAATTGGACTCAAAATTTACTCTTACTTCAACACTGACAATGTGACAGCATCCTCCACCATACCTGAGAGCAAAAAGTTATATTAAGGGATGCAGGTCAGGCTGTGGGGAACACCCAGCTCTATTCTCCAAAAGAGGAGAATGGCCAGGGGGCTAAGGAGGGAGAGCTGTGGGCAGCCACCACTGCCTCCCCCCAGCATTTGCTACCTAAAGTGGTTGCCTCACTCTGCCTCATGTTAGGACCAGACCTGCTGGGTGCCTAGAAGTGGTAACAATGTCCCACATTATCCATCCCTTCCATATTTTCTCACTTCATGTAACCAAAGTGGGGTAGGGTGAAGCTATATAGAAGTAGCATGCTTCCTAATCAGGTAACATACATGTAGGGTTGGCACCTAACATTGCCGAAAGTGAAATTTCAAGGCAAATTTGATATTTCCTGCTTGGATAAAGCATCTGAGGAGTTAGTAGGACTAGGGGCTTTTTTATTATTATTATTTAGAATTTTTCCTGCCCTCCTAAGAATATCATTGAAAATACCACCTAATTTCCACTGCCTCTGAATGAGGCCATAAAATGGGACAATATTTTCATTTCAGCTCAAGCAGAGCACTATTGCAGACTCTGGCCACCTTAAGTGACAGGCAGTTTGAGGGGCAAAATGCTGACTGAAGAATTGCACAGCTCCTGAGAACACAAACATTAGCATTCCTATTTTAGAGAAGCTTTCTAAACTTTTTTTAAAAAAATTATTGGTGTAAACCGTATTTAATTAGTATCAATAAAAATCTCAAAGTGTGGCCATTTCTAGAGATTAATAACCAGCAGGGCTTAATTAACAGCCATCACCACCTCCTGGGCCTTAAATAATCCCCCTAGAAATGACCTGAATCGTAACCATTATTGCTTAATTGAAAGATTAGTAAAGAACCAGTTTTCAGTCTGATTGTTATATTGTATCTTATCTCCTGTTAGCATTTACAGTTTTCATTAAAGAGATAGCAACAATCATTAAAATAAGCCTTCCCTCTAACAGAGAAGTTCAGATATCCAATTTGTTGAGTGCCCTTCTCCTGCAAGGACCAATGCTAGAAAACACATAGAAGAGAGTTCACTGGGTCATGCTTCACGTCTCTTCATCTATCCTGGGACTTGGGGCAGATCTACACCTACAGCTGTTTCACAAGGGAGGAGGGATGGCTGCGAGTTTTCCAGCTTCTGTGATTGTTGCTCAGGGGCACATGTGGGGGAAGTTTCCTGTAAGTAAAGGAGAGCCATTGCAGGAGAACGTATGTCCCCTGACGGCACTTCCACATATGGATCGGGAGCAATGGGTGGGGATACGTGGCTATGGGGATTTTGTTTTTTATGAATCAGGAGGGATACACATGAATGTAAAATCACAGCTAGACATCGGATGGATAATTGGTCCAACGATTATGCAATGCTGCCTGTTTGGTGCTTTCTCTTCCCCTTCTTATTGTTTTATTATGATTTTATTAGAATGTAAGCGTATGCGGCAGGGTTTTGCTATTTTATTGTTTTACTCTGTACAGCACCATGTACACTGATGGTGCTATATAAATTAATAATAATAATAATAATAATAATAATAATAATAATAATAATAAGTTTGTGTTAAGAAAAGAATGCACATGGTTGATGCCACAACACACCAATAACTAGTCCAAAAATGTGCTGAAAATGGTACATGGGCCACTCCTGTACACCTCCAAAACCACTGGACATGCTCCTGACAGTGGGTTGGCTGTTCACCAAACCGGGAGCTCACTCTGGACAACAGCAACTTCATGAAGGGACACACACACCAGCTGTAGACTTTAAGATTGTAGCAAGATAGCTGGAAAAATTGTGACAAAAACAGTCAGTGATATTCCTGAACAATTGAGGGGTTGACCCGAGATCACCACAGGATCAGCTGTGCATCATGTGGCCCAATAGGGATGACTTTGATATTATTCAGCAATAAACAGCTGGTATACACATGGCCTAAGTCTATTTTTACCCATCTAATAGAATCTTGGGCAAAATGGAGCTCAATAAGTGAAAGTGGAGCTCAGCTTCTTCCTGCCTTACAACCACCATCACTGAATTGCCATCAGTCTCCATGGTCATCGCCATTAGGCAGAAGACCAAGGTTCCAATAGTTCTGGAAAGACGAGTAGTCAGAGCAAAATGCATGTCTAACTGTGCAGTGCTCTGCATGTGTACTTAGAAGTGATTTCCACTTTCAATGGTCTTCTCTGTTAGCAAAACAGCTAGAATCTGACAAGGGCTGAACAGTGTGAGATCCTGGCTGAAGGAGCATGCTTTACCCTGGATTATTATTATTATTATTATTATTATTATTATTATTATTATTATTATTATTTATATAGCACCATCAATGTACATGGATGAATCACAATGGAGACTCTGGGTCAAAGGAATAAGAAAGCTTGCATTTTATGGAAGGAAATACATGCTGTATAGTAGGGTCCCCAGCTCAAGATGGAGAGAGACCAAAAGAGATGTCTTCTCTCTGAGAGGCTAGAGCATGAAGAAGAAGGAAGTAGGAAGTGAGGTCAGCAACCCTAAGAGTATCAGTCTGCGATGGGAGAGAAGGTCAGCATAGATCAAAGGACAGTCTAAGAAGGTTGGAGGTCCTCTCTCTATTTATTCCCTTCCCATGCAGACATATCAGCTTTTTTCTTTTCTCTTTGAAGCTAGCTGAGTTGCACCCACATTTCCAATACTCTCTCCCAGATAAGCGGATATAGGGTGGCAGCCTTAATCTCGCCCATAGTTCCAACAGAACTTTAGCATCTCTTCTTTCTCTTGTTCTTCCTACACCCTTTCTATTTTCTGTTGCTATGAGAAAAGAAAAAAATGGAATGGAAATAAATAAACACATGAATATAAATCGAAACTGGTTTATATAAATATCACTGAACAGGAAAAATATTTTTTAGAGGATAGTATATAATATGACTTTTGATATCACTTGAGATGAAAGCTACCTTATTGCTATCCTTTGTGAGGGGAGGGGGAAGCAGCATTTTCCTACAGCCTTGGTTTATTTGTATAGTTTGCCCCTGTGTGCCTTTTTCCTTGTAAGAAATGAGTGGTATAGTAGTGGCTGGAAATGATAGCCATCTCTGAAGCCTTTTTTCTTTGTCAGACATAAGAACACACACACACACACACACACACACACACACACACACACACACTTGGTGTTTAATTGTCTAGGAGGAACACCTGGAGTGTCAAATGAGGTGTGAACACTTGCTAGAGTTTGAAGAATCCTTCTATATGAGTACATGGAGAAATGTATTCATGGAACACTCTCCCTTTAATATTCAGACCATCCTCTCAGCCAATGCATTTAGAAATCAGAAGTCAGAAAACATGCCAAGGAATGAAGAGTCACAACATTTGTCTAGGTTCTTTTTTCTGAGCAATGGCATAACTACCACGAAAAAGTTTGAGAACAACTCAACATTTTGATACTCAAAATGTTTCACATATACTGTCTCAACTTTCTAAAATATGTGCTTGATTTTCATTTCTGTAGACCACCTAGATGACCCCCTTAATAATTCCCACAAGAAGACTTCAAGGTAGACCACTAGTACTGATCTCAGTGGATGGTCAAAGTTCACAGGTGCATTCTTTTGTGCACCCCTTTAGCTGAAGTGAATGGGGTGGGGGTCCTTTACATGCAGAAGCTCCATGTATGTGTTGAAGGGTGTGAATCAAAGTGTATGTATATAGCAAAGGAGGATACAGCAAAGATGTAGTGATCAGGCAAACTGCCCCAGTTGCACTTGGAAAACCTGAGCTTTTTCCTGAACCTCAGAAAATAGCTTGGTTAATTCCAATTCCAAGTTTGCTGAATAAAGTGATTCTGAGCCAAAACAGACCCCATTGCACACCTACTGAACTTAGCTGAAGTGTGATGGAGTGTGATCTATACCCAACTGCTTGGTGAGCCTACAAGTCCCCAACTAACACCTCCCTCCCTCCCATACACTCACCTGGCTTCATTTTCTGATAATAGTGATAGAGTGGAGAAAGAAAGGGAGGTCTTTTTCTCCTGCCTCCACCTATGGCTCCGGCAAAATGCTTTGGCACCAGAAGCACTGGAAAATAAAGTGTTCGAAGCCCTACTGAGAGATGTCAGCATATCAGAGACTTGGGGTCAGGAGAAACCTCCCTCTCTTCTTCTACTGCCACCAGTGGAGCAGCAAGGAAAGCACGTTGGTGTCTGGGAGGGGGTTAAGTGATAGGGAGATGGATGAGTCGGAGACAGCAGGAAGGGTGGACTTCACATCTTTTCTGGATCAGATTAAAATTGTACTTGAGGAATGCATTATGTGTTCCTGGGATCTGTATTTGCAAGCCTGGAAAAACAAAACCCAAGGTGAAACTCCTTGCTACATCAAATACACATTGTGCAGTTCTGTATGGTTTTGATTTGGTGGTGGTGGTGGTTTGACTTAAAAGTAGTATGCCTCCCTCCAGATTGGGATGGCTTCCTATGCACCAAATAGCAATAGTGAAAAAAGATCTTATTGGCGCCAATAAGATCGGTTTTTACAATCTCTATTTGACGTCAAAGAATGGAGGGGGTTGACTTTTTGTTTGAATAACCTTTTCATAGCTTGACCCTCAGTGTTCACTTTGATAATGCAGCTCCTTAGAGATGGAATGCTAGTTTTGAGCAATCAGTAACAAAATGATGTCTGAGATTAAAATTAGTTTGTGACAGAGGCTTATCTTTATATATATATATATATATATATATATATATATATATATTATTACTGTTAATATAACAATATCATTTGATGCTTTGTAAAGTAGAAACCTCTCTCCATAGATCAGATAGGAAGTTTCATGCTGGAACTACCAGCCCTGAACTATAAAATGCTCAAATTGCCTTTTTCAAAGAAATATGAAGCCATCAGGATTCAAAGTAATTCTTTGCAAAATGAAGGGGAAGAAGAAGTGACCCTGTCCTTGAAGGTTTATGCAAGAGGGTCATTTTTACTGGGATGTCTTTGTTGCCTGCTCTGAGAGAGTAAGTCTGCTAGACAGACGAGCTCTACGCCAAACGGGTGAGATTAATTCTGTCGTAACAGGCTCATAATTAGTTTCTGTTTACTTAATATGATCTTGGAGCTGGAGAATAAGTTAATTAGAACCATTTCCAAATAATGATGGGTCCCAAGCATCGCCCTGAATATAAATGTCTTGGTATTGCAAGCAGGAAGGAGAATCCATACAGTTAAAATAAATTGACTGGAGGGGTCAGGTTCTATTGTCAGACGATCAGTTTGGAACTAGGGATGGGGAAGAAATCATTCAGTTTTCATTTTAATATAAACTTACCTAATATAGCATTTTTGACCCATCATGCAAATTGAAACTAAGCCACCCTTTGAAATTTACATTTCTCCGAATTTTTCAATGGAGTTTTCCAATCAAAAATGTGTGTTGAGACATATATATTAGGAAAATAGCATTAAAATGCAGTACATTTGAAAAATGGCTTGCAAAAATGGGGCATGTTAGGCAAAAGTGCATGCAAAAATGCATACATGAGGAGAAATGTACACCAAAATACTTACACATTTTCATGCAAATCTTTGACGAAATCCCAAATCAACCTTAAGACAGGTAAAATTCTTAAAGTTGTGACTTCACAACGCGCTCGGCTTGCCTGGGCATGTGGAGGCCATTTTGGATGGGAGTGGGGTGACGAGACGGCATGTAAGACAGCCATTGGCTGCTTCCAATGGTGCCACTGTGGCAGGGATGGAGCTAAGAAAGCATAAATTTTGGCTCACCCTCCCTGCTGCCTCTTCGTTCAGCGGCTCCCTCCCTCCCACCCTGTAAGCAGTGTGGGTTCGTTGATCACTCTTTAGGGGGGCAAGTAGGTTATGATTTTTCCAACCTACTTCACCCTGCAAGACGGGCAGGGAGTATTAAATAGGTTAATCTGGTTCATTATGTTTCAGTCACAATACTTGGTAGGCAGGTAGTGTGGGCATCTGGAGCAGGATAGGTAAGATGAGCATTCACAGGCACTGTTATGGTGATCAGTAATGCTTGAGGGACCCCAGCTGTGAGTTTTATGGCCTCAGCTGGTGGAATAAGGGTTGCCTTGGAGGCCAACCTTCCTCAGCCACTCAGAGCTGAACAGCCTGAAGGGGTGACACCGGAAAGCCTCCCTACCCCATAAGGTGCATGGGGTGATGAACTGAGAAGCACCACACCACCAGCAGTCAATGTCTCGCCCAAGAAAATAGAAGGATTCCTGCCTAGGTTCACCCACTCTGCAGATCTAAGTGGCCCTATTTAAATTCCGTTTCTGTGTCTCACCTCTTTATTTCTCCATCCTCCTTACCCGCAACAAGTTTTTGTTTTTTTATTGTAAAATTTCAAGAAAGAGAGAAAAAAGAAAGTTTGGCTACGTAGATTTGAATAGCTCAGTTTCAATGCATACATATGAAGTGTGTGTGTATTATATGAAAATACAGGTTTCTTTGAACTATACATAAATTTCAACAAAAACAGACCAAATATCTACATAAATATCCATTTACAAGTGTCTATACACCACTCGTTCAAATGTTGAAAGAGTTGTAAGGTATCCAAGCCATTGCATTGTAGGAGTTGAGCATTTATCCTTCCATTGTTGCAATATCAGTCTTTTAATTATCAGAAGGGTGTGGAGAATCCATTTGTGTTGACCATACATTAACTTCCAGGAAACAGGTAGATAATTTAAAAGACTATGTGTACATCAGTAAGTATTAAGGAGTGGTCCAATAAAAAATAAATAAATCCATATAATGACCGCCTCTCCAAAATGGGAACTTCTTTATGCAATCCTTCTTTAGGCAGATGATGCCATTCTTATATCTCATTCTCAGGTAGGATTGCGTAGACTGCTAAGGCCATTTATTCACTACTGTCAAAATGAACAGCTTTCTATTAATTATGACAAAACTAAGATAATGGTGTTTGGTAAATCTAGGCATGTTTATAACTGGAAAATGGATGGAAATAATTTACAATAAGTTCCTTCCTTTAAGTACCTTGGGGTTATATTCCAACAATTAGGGTCATGTTCCTCAGTGAGTTCTTGTTCTCACCTCAGATTATAGTGCTCCCAGTCATATGTGCTGCCTAATCTAGTTTTAAAAGCTGTAGTGTTCTCCATCATCTGCTCTCTTGAAAAGCAACAACAACATAAGCCATATCTCAATGCCCCCTTCTTTCTTTTTCTCTGGTGGTGGCAGGGCTGAAGGATGGGGGCATAACCATTTGGAGAATTCCAGCTAGCTGGATTGGGATTCCCAAGGCGTTGGATTTAGACCCACAAACCTGAAGTTTTGCAACCTTGTGTTGAAGGAACAACAGATTTGGGGGTTGGAGAGGAGCCAAAATATGAAGAGCCAAAATATGTTAAAGAATATACATATATTTCTAATGGAACTTTCCCAATTCTTCCAAAATGGCATTTCTTTGCATCAACACCAATTTTAAAATCACTTCACTGGCTGCCAATTAGTTTCCAGGTGAAGTATAAAGTGTTGGTTATTACCTTTCAAGCCCTTCATGGTTTGTGTCCAGGTTACCTGTGTGATTGCCTTCTCTGGTACAATCTGCCCCACACACTCAGGTCTTTTGGGAAGAATTTACTTCAGTCAGCCAAAACTAGGCTGACAACCATTACCCAGAGGACCTTCTCTTCTGCCACTCCCAGACTGTGGAATGGCCTGCCGGGAGAGATTCACCAACTTAACAGTATTTCCGAATTTAAGAAAGCTATAAAGACTGATCTCCTCTGGCAGGCCTACCCAGATGAATTTTAACATGTCTGGCTATTATTTTAATAATGTATTAGTTTTATATGTTTTTAATCAATTTTATATATTTTATAGTATTTTTGTATTCAATGTTGTTCTCCACCTCGATCCAGAGGGAGAGGCAGGTAAGGAATAAAGAAATTATTATTATTATTATTATTATTATTAATAATAATAATAATAATAATAATAACTCATTTAGCACTATAGAAACATTCTTCTTCAGATTCTCCTTTATTAATTTCTAACTGCTTTGGGTCCTGCTTTGTTTACGTGAGAGCAAGTCAACAGAAGTAGAGCTTTTGGAAATATCACATCAACTCCTGATGTGTGCCAGGTTCAATAAAACCTGAAAATGTAGAAATCAAGGATGGTGTATTAAAAGATGAAACTCCTTTAAAAAACACACAAATAAATGGAAACATCAAGGATGGTTTATTAAAAGATGAAACTCCTTTCTAAAAGAAAGCAAGAAAAAACAGCTTGAATATATACAAATTTAATAGACTTGTTTTCCTGAACGAAGGCTTCAGTTTTCAAGTGCTTTGGGAATGCAGTGTAATTAGTTCTTAGGAAATGCAATTGCTGCTTGGGCAGGTTAATGTGATAAAGCTGCCCTCCCCCTTCCTCATCAACTCACACTTTATATTGCAAATTGATTTTTGGTTAACCGTTTGCTATTTGGAGATTTGCCTGGTCCCAGAATGCAAAATTTCAGCAAGGTTAAGGAGAATAATTAATTCATTGGAGAATGTGCTGTCTTTCCTGCGGGAAGGAGTAGTAACTAAGCCTCACACAGGTCGATGGGATCAATGTACTCAAAGAGCACAAGATCAAAAGAGATCACCCAACATTTGAATAAGCAAAGCATATTAGAGATATGAACTCGTGCTCAACATTTGCTTTTCTCAGATCATTTTCTCATGACAACTCAGATGGTTTGTCCCAGCCCTGGATTAACCTTTAATAGGGTGACCATATGAAAAGGAGGAAAGGGCTCCTATATCTTTAATAATTGTATTGAAAAGGAAATTTCAGCAGCTATCATTTGTATTTATGGAGAACCTGGTGAAATTCTTTCTTCATCAACACAGTTAAAGCTGCAGGAGCTATACTAGAGTGACCAGGTTTAAAAGAGGGCAGGGCACCTGCAGCTTTAACTGTTGTGATGAACAGGGAATTTCACCAGGTTCTCTATATATACAAATGATACCTGATGAAATTCCCTTTTCTATGCAACTGTTAAAGGTACAGGAGCCCTGCCCTCCTTTTCATATGGTCACCCTACCTTTAAGCAATAACAAGCACATGCTTAGGGCACCAAGGGAAGGGAGTACCATAGCTTTAGCCATCTAATTTTAAGGAATTCCAGATTTATAGAAAGGGCCTAACGGCATATTCTAAGAGTGGCCATTTTGTTTATTATTTGTGCTTTATTTTATTATACCCAATTAACCAGCTTTAGGCTCCATTATTGGGCTGTGCTTAGGGCATCATCTGGCCTTAATCCAGCCCTGGTTTGACCAATGGCTCTTTTGCACCAGCTGCTCACATAAGCAGTAGACTTGAATGAGCAATGTAATGTCAGAAACAATATATATGGGCCCTTCTCAAATTAAATAGGGATTCAGGAATGAGGAAGTTCCTTTCTTATCTCACAAGAAATAGACCATGTCTTTGATAGCAGGATAGGACTCCAAACTAGAAATATCAATTTGCCTGAAGAATTTCACACAGGGTGAACATTATATGGGATATGGGAAATAGGACTATCTGAACAAGTCACAACAGCAGAAGGTCTACAAAAGAAATAACATACAAAAGAAGGCCTACATAGATACATGGGGCCCAATTTGTAACCTACATGGACCAACATGAACATTCATAGACCACAGCCATAGAAATGTCTATGGTTTGGGTCCTGGGTCACCATTCTGTGAACAGAAAGGCTCTTCAGTTCACAGAAGGGTCTCTGATCCAACCAAGGCTCCTGCTGTTGATTCTTCCCCCTTCCCTGCAGCCAACATAAGATTCATACTGCTCCAGGGTATGGGCCCATGCTGCTCCACAGTATGCTCTGACTCTCTGGAGCAGAATTTTGGATGTCACAAGGGAATAATGGAAAAGGTCCTCTTCCACCAGCAACCTCTCCTGATAGGGTGACCATATGGAAAGGAGGACAGGGCTCCTGTATCTTTAACAGTAGTGTAGAAAAGGGCATTTCAGCAGGTGTCAATTGAAGAGGGTGAAATTCCTTTTCATCACCACAGTTAAAGCTACACTAGCTATAGTAGAGTGGCCAGATACAAAAGAGGGCAGGGCTTCTGCAGCTTTAACTGTTGTGATGAAGAGGGAATTTCACTCACTTCAATTGACACCTGCTGAAATTCCCTTTTCTACATCACTGTTAAAGATACAGGAACCCTGTCCTCCTTTTCATATGGTCACCCTACTCCTGAATAACACAGAGAAAGCAGTTTGTGACAGATCCCACTTATTGAAAGCAAAGGGAGGTGGGAAAGGAAGAAGCCCATTTCACACATAAGCAAACTTAGGCAGCTGGCAAATCGCTGTAAATTGCCCAGAGAACTTTGGCTATAGGGTAGTAAATAAACACAATAAATAAATAAATTATTATAAAAATCAATGACTGCAAGTGAGTGAGTGTTTGGGTTACATAACTGCAGCATACTAAATTCCCAGAACCAACAGAGATCAGGCTTTCTTTCTTTTTTAGTGTCTTTAAAAAACAATTTATCCAGTGAATGTCACAACACAGAGAAAGGAATTTATACCCAAGCCCACTTCTCCAGGATTTAAATTAAAGGGAGATGGGAGACCACAAAACCCATTTCATACAAAGGCAAACTGAGGCAGGAGGAAAATAAGAATCAATGGCTGTGAGTGAGTTTGGGTTACATAATCACAGGTTTAAGAAGAAGAATAGTATGCCCCATTAAACAAGGATTTTAACCAGAAATATGTATTAACTTGCACCACTAAAAAGAAAGAAAGTTTAAAACAAAACAAAACACATGTTCACAATATGACTGAGATTCGTTATGCAGCAAAACAAAACTGATTCTAGGCCATATTTACAAACAGTTGAACCCAGCAACTGTTGCGGGAACTGAAAGCAAAGAGGGATAGGAAAACACCAATTAACCCTTTCCTTTGCCCAGAAGGGCTCCTAATACCATGGGGAAAAACTTACTTCTGAGAAAACAAAAATCCTAAAAACTGGCACAAACAAATTCTTACAACAAAGCTCTCTGGTCAGTTCACAACAATTAAAACCACAAAGCACATTATAGATTACAATTCAAAATATAAAAGTGTAAAAGTTTTCTGCAAAATTCTGCCTTTTATGAACATGAGTGGAAAGCTGTGATTAGGAAGAGAAGAAGGAATATTGGTAAGGGGTGTTTACACTGCCAGGTATTCTTCCTCTAAACTGGTCTTCCCCAATCTGGTGCTGTCCAGAGGTTTTGAACTTAAACTCCCATCAGCCCAAGCCAGAATGGTCAATAGTCAGGAATACTGGGAGTTGTGGTCCAAACCATCTAGACAGTGCCAAGTTGGGCAAGGTTGCTTTTAATTATTCTCTAGCAGCTACCTCAACCAACCCACCAAATACTCAGGTGGGGGAGGGAGGCAAGAGAGAAACTAGTCCACTCTGTATTTTCCTCAGTGAGGGCAAAAAGCAGGGTTTGGGGCAAGGGTGCTGGTGGTGAGAGCAACAATGGCTGGAAAGCTTTAAACTAGGGTGACCATATGGAACGGAGGACAGGGCTCCTGTATCTTTAACAGTTTCATAGAAAAGTGAATTTCAGCAGGTGTCATTTGTATATATGGGGAACCTGGCGAAATTTCCTCTTCATCACAATAATTAAAGCTGCAGGAGCCCTGCCCTCTTTTAAATCTGGTCACTCTAGTATAGCTCCTGCAGCTTTAACTGTGTTGATGAAGAAAGAATTTCACCAGGTTCTCCATAAATACACATGACAGCTGCTGAAATTCCCTTTTCTATGCAACTGTTAAAGATACAGGAGCCCTGTCCTCCTTTTCATATGGTCACCCTATTTAAACATCCCCTTCTCACAAATTCTTCCCCCACTCCTAATTTCAGCCTGGGATCTTACAGGGATTTAGTAACAACATTAAAAAAAAAAGTCTGTATACAGCTTGTAAGTGGAAAGTGCTAATAGCCCTAACAAGTCATGATGGAATACATTAAAAAAAATAATTTTTTTCTGTACCTGGAGAGTGAAGGTGATTATTAGCAGAGATCAAACAGCGTCTGGGCTTGCCTGGCTCCTTAGTCCTGACTCCTGAGTGAGGAGAAAGGCCTCTAAGATGCTAAAGAGGAGAGGCTGCCCAGGACGCTCTAGCCTCGATCCTCTAAGACAGCTGAGCATTGCCTTAGAGAAGGCAGCCGCAAGCCCAGCCCATATGGCTCCTTCTCTGAAACCAGAGAACACCAACAAAGATGACAGCACAGGGGCGCCCAGCTTCGGCAAGGCTGTTAACCCTTGTCATGACTTGCTGAGGCTGCCATGTCTGGGTGAGCCCTCCTGGTAAAGGCAGCTCTGAGAGCAACTGGGGTAGCCTCTAGGGTAGCAAGCTCCTTGTTGGGGGCGGGGAGCTTGCCTTCTCCCCATGCACACCCAGTGCTGCCCCTGAAAGTTAGGGTTTTTTTTGGGATTGGATCTGAACAGGTCTTCATTCAGTCACACTGTAGTCACAATTTGGCAGAGAAAGAGCTGGTTAAAGGATCAGTAAACATCTACATTGTAGGTTCTAGAGGGATGAAGTGCTTTCATTAGATGCACCCTAAAAGGTCTTGAATGGGTTCGGACTGACTGTGAGGTTATCACTAAGGCCGTTTCAACCCCTGGGTAAATCCTGTATGTGCTGAGATAGGCATGCTAAATGATGCCCATTACCCATTAGCCAGTATAAGATTGCAATAAAACCTTGACGTTCAAACTTCACCGTTCTTCCTTTCTGCATACCTTATGCACTCCAATACAACATATAACCCTACTTTTTTTTTTATCAGTTCTGTTCCAATAAAATTCCACCACACAGACAAAATTTTATATCCCCAATGGTATGGATACAGAGAGTTCAGCTGTGAGCTATAAGTTAAGGTATACAGTTTTGAATTCCCTTTTTGTCAGCACTTGAGAACTGAAGCTTACACTTCTGTTCTTTTGCTTCACCTGGTCGTATCCTTGAAAACTTAAAGGGAATCATAATTCACCTCCGTGTTCAAAGAAGGAAAATGGTCATTTCCCCCCACACTTTTCTTCTCTACCACATAGTCAAGGTAGGCCTCCCAGCCACAGATGTTTGGCATACTTTCAGCCAGCCTGATTAAAGAACCTCATAAACTTTATCTCCTTGTGCTCGAGAAGCTGTGGAGCTTGTAAAACGTGAACAGGATTATAAGGAAACAACAAAGGCTTCCTTCTACAACATAAAAATGTGTGGCAGAACTGAATTTCATTGTCAGTCATTAGAAAATGTAGACACATTTCAGAACACAAAACAAATATTCAAAATTTGCCAAACTCTGCCCTTCAAATGTTCCATGTTAAAAAGCCTCTTTCGGAGTCAGAAGCTGGTTGTTTCAGTCAGTACATAATGCAAGTACCTCAGAATATCTAGAGTCTATCGACCTAGGTACTTATACCTAGAAGTGTATGAGAAATATGTTTCAATACATTTTGACCAGTATTTACCTAGTTCACACCTTGCCAATGCAAACACAATCTGTGGTTGAAGTCCATGCATTTCTGCATTTGAAGAATGCAGAACAACAGTGACAATAACAACAAGAAAAATGCATGTATTTGAAAAATGTGCATGGAAAGGCATACTTTGGGGTGGGGTAGGGTGACCAACTGTCAGGATTTCCCCGGATTTGTCCTTGTTTTTGTTCTTTCCATGGTGTCAGGGGGGATTTTCTATAATTTTCAATAATGTCCTGGAATGACACACCTTCCCCTTTAAGGCTGCCATTAGCATGGCAGGAGGGAATGACATGCTTTCTTGAGGCACATCATTCCCCCACCCCGAGCTCCAATTGAGGTCTTAAAGGGGAAAGTGGGTCATTCGTGGACATTATAGAAAAGGCCCCAATTGGAGTGGATGGTGGTGGTACAGAATGAAATCCTTTCCCCTCCTCCACTCCAATCGGGTTCTTTAAGGTGGCGGGGGAATAACGTACTTTTTGCAGGACTCAGAAAGCTGCTTCCCCACACACACACTAGGTGTCCTCTTTTTTGGTTTCCCAAATATGGTCACCCTAGGGTGGGGAGATGTGAACAAACACTCTTTAATCAATGGGAGAAGATCTCGTGCATTTCTAAAATGCACACAATTGATGCATACATTTGGGAAAATGTACATGAAAGCATGCACAAACTTTCATGCGACAAGGAAGGTAAGGACACAAGTCGGAAGGAGTTTTAAGGTAGAATTTGAAGAACCTCAATTAGTTCAAATTCTGCTGATTTGGGTTTTAATTTGAATTAATTAATGCACTTCCTATAATCAAAATCTACTTTATAAAGTTTCTCAATATAGAAAAGTTTTATGTGAAGAAAAAGTGGCATTTTAGTCTAACCGGTCATATTTAAATACCACACTGCACAAGGTCATTTTACAAAACGAAACTCTTAATATCTCCTCTATCTCCTCCCCCTCCTTCAGAGCCTTCACAGTCATTTATCTACTTCACATAGCAAGACTTTGGGAAAACTTCTCTCTTTATTGCAAGGATTGTTTCCCTTTTCCATACATGACAACCACCCCCCCCACACACACCATGGATTTTTGGGAAGTGTGTGTGTTTGCTGGGGGGGGGAGCTGTTTAATATCATATGTGTAAGAGGAAGTTGTACAGCTTTCACCTTGGAGGTTCTACCTATTCATTGATGAGGTGGCTGAGGTTGGTTTTCTTTTTTCTTTACGTTTTAAGCCTTGCCACCACTTGGAATGGCAGCTTTGGTGGCTGCAGCCATCCGGCAGAGTTCCTGGGAGCAGAATGCCCTTGAGAATGATGCTATGTAGCGTTTTGTCTCCAGGAACACTGCTGGACAGCTGTGGACAGCTAAGGTGCTGCTTCAAGTGGTGGCTGGCAAAGGGTTCCATTAAAAGAGTAAAAGTAAGAGAAATAAAAACAGCCATACTCTGCCACCTCATCATAAAGTGGTTTTAAATTTGTAATTTTGCATTGCTGCTGTTTTGTTTTTATCTGGTTGAGCTTTTATATTGTATTTTATATTATGGTTTTATACTGTTGTTTTATATTTTGAATGGTTTTAATTTTTGTGAACTGCCCAGAGAGCTCCAGCTATTGGGCGGTATAGAAATGTAATAAATAAATAAATAAATAAATAAATAAATAAATAAATAAATAAATAAAGTAAATACACCTGCCAAGGCAAAAGTGGTGTGGCTTTTGCCAACACCCTGAAAAATGCTGATATTCCCTTCCCACCACTTTGTGTGGGACTAATGTGATGTATAGCTTGAATTCACTGGTGGAGAGAAAAGAATCAGAATTTCTTGTAGTGGTGTTGTTCTCCCAGTAAGAGCCCCCTTTACACATGATGAAAGATTTTTGTGTTCAATTTCCATTGTACAAACCTTTACTTGAATTTCCCTGCAACAAAAGAAAATTCAGTATCTAATATTTGAGGCCATATAAGACTGATGGCAATGAAATTGTTGTACATGATACTGGGTTATCTCTGCCACAGATTCATGATGAGAACTCTCCCAGTCAGGCACAGAAAAAACAAAAAATCTTCCAAAGGCTTTGAAAACAGCTTGGCTAATTCTGAGTCCCATCCTGTCATGCACCAATACTACTGGGAGTGTCTTCTGTTGATCTTGGGATGTTAATAGAAGAAGATGGAAAGGAGCTTCCATTTCCCAGTACTCCTGGCACCTAAAATGCAGCGATATTGGTGTGACAGACATCACAGAGAGGTGGAGGAGCTGCCTTCAGAGTGTTCCACCGTTAAAGGCAGTCTAGAAATAAAGAGAAAGAGAAAAAGAAAGAGAAAAAGAAAGAAAGAGAGAGAGAGGGGGAGAGAGAGAGAGATTTCCCTTCTTCCATTCCCTTGCTGCTGGGACAAAAGCGACTGAGAATGTGAGGTTGGGGTTGGAGGTGGTGGTGTGGCCGGGAGGGAACCCTCGAGGTTTTATATGGTTCATATTAAATTAAAACCTGAACTTCAAACGAACTTTCAGACCTGTAGTACTAGATTTGTATGGAGGATGTACAGATTTTGTTAAATCCCTTCTGTGTGTTTCTCAGATAGGCGGCCTTCATTCCATCATCTGCTCAGTGACAGAGTCAAATTCTTTATCTGAGAAATGTGTTCATTTGCAAGTGTGCATTAGTGTATTCCTCCCCCTCCCAAAGCAGTCTGTAAATCCACGCAATCCACATTCATACAAATCTTAACTCGTTTGAATCCATTGTGGATTTCTTCAACATCCCTAGAGTGACCATTATGAGCCACTCAAAACCATATTTCTAAGCCTGAAAGCATACTTTTAAGTGCCATCATAATCCTCCATTCCCCCAGAAAATACTGGGAGCTATAGATTTCTTTTGTGAGTGTGTGTATGACGAAGGAGAAGAATCTCAAGCAGAATTTTTACCAATCTATAGTGAGCTTCTATCTACCAAGTCTTTAAACAAGTGTAATTACAAATTACATCATTTGTAATTTGTTGTTTACATGGAATTTACGAATGAATGAATGAACTGTGTCTGGACACATGTCTATTCAATCATAGTTCATGCCTTCCCGATTCTACATGAGTACGTATTCTGTTCTGTATTCTGTCCTTTTTTTAATTTATATTAAAAAAAAATGCACAAAAGTGCATTTATTTTCATATGCAACTTTTCCTAAACACATTTTTGCACACAATGTTTGAGCCTAGAACTGCATAGCAAAAATTGGGGAAGTGCGTAATCTCAAGGATAACGGTGTTACAATCTGCATGTCCATGTTGATAATGTGAATTAGATCGGTTCACTTAAAAATGCATCCCAAATGAATTTTCCCTCCAGTCCTGCTTTTGGCAACTGGGATTTCATTTTCTTTGGAGGAACTATGGACATCCTCCACCCATAATATATTTTCTGTTATTATGGTCAATGTTTCAGAAATATGAATATCCCATAATCATTATGAGTGAGTGGCAACATTAGTGCCAACCATAAATTCTTGTTTTCCTGGTTACAATTTGGAAGGAGAGGAATATCTAGTGTAGTTCCTTTTACGTGGGCAAACCTGGACCCAGACTTTACTATATGCTATTCAGTAATAAGATAAAAATATGGCATTACAGAGTCTGGATTGTGGACAGGTGTTGATGATTATTCCTGAGAAATACAAAAGCAATTGCCCACACCTGGTCCCATTTTTGTTGACCACCTTCTAGATATTTAGTGTAAACCCATAGCATGAAATTGGTCCACAAGTTAGGCCAACCTGCAGTCAGTTTCCACCTTAAGAAGGTTCCTTATTATGGCTGTATAGCTAATATTTTACTGATTCAATCCAGCATGTTTTTTGGTTGGGGGTTACCATCACAATCAAGCTCTCTGATTTGAACAAGAGAAAAAAATTAAGCTTTGTGCACCATGGGCCAAAACAACTTGCATCGCTATCTAATGGTTTTCCCCTTGGAAGTGAATTTTACATATGACAATGGGATTTACTCCCAAGTAAGTGTGCATAGGATCTGAGTCTAAAGAATGAATCTGGTCAGAAGATTTTGTTTTTCATTGAGTAATGGAAATCTTTTAGCAGCAGGTTATCTCAAGAGTTCCAGTACAAAACAAGACACACACAACTGTTTTCACCATGATTTTCGCAAGTGAAGTTTCTGAACATTGTTCTAAATATGATACCATCAGATCCCACTCCACATCTTCATAGAACTTTTCTCCAATGGATCCCTCATCATCCATTGATTGCAGAAATTATTCAGCCTGTCTCAAATTTTCAGCTGCTTCATTTTTTTTTAAGGCAAAATGGATGCCTTCTGCCAAAATATTTCCCAACTCCCCCTCTTGTTTCTTTGCCACCTTCTACTTGAATTGCTGCTTGTTTTGCTGTTCTCTTAGCACCATTTTTATATGCGCTCTTCTTGGGGATTGACCCCAGACAATCAGGGATCACATGATGAGTGCGATGTCACAATGCTAGTGACATTTAAGAACTCATCCATGGCACAAAGGCATTTGGGAATGAGGACAATCAGCGTTGCTCTTCTTCTGAATGGGTAAATAGTTTCACTCAGTTTTGCACTGAAATTATTTACCCTCAAATGACTCAGGGCAGTGGAGTGTTCTCTAGAATTGACAATTCTGGAGGGGAAAACAGATATCAACTTCTAAATCTCATTTAGAATAGCACTGTAAATTACACTCTTTGATGAAAAATAGGTTGTCTGAATCCATCCTAAGATCATATTCACACAGAAACTTAATATGTTTCCTGTTTATCTTTTTGTTGATAAACATGAGATAGGAATATAGCTTCACAAAAGCAGGAACAATGTTATGTAGAAGAACCTGAACGCATGAAGTTGTCTTATACCGAGAGACATTATTTCATTGAGCCAGTGTGGTGTAGTGGCTAAGGTGTTGGACTGGGAGTCAGGAGATCCAGGTTCTAGTCCCCATTCAGCCATGGAAAGTTTGGAAACCTACTGGGTGACTTTGGACCAGTCACATACTCTCAGCCCAACCTCCCTCAAAGGGTTATTGTTGTGAGAATAACATGGAGGGGAGGAGGATTATGTACACCGCCTTGGGTTCCTTTGAGAGTGGGGGGAAGGCATGATATAAATGTAATAAATAAATATTCTGTCAACCAGGAGCTTTCCAGGGTCTATGGCAAATGACTTCCCTTCCCCACTGACTGTGGCAGGTTTCCTCTACTCAGCTTCAATGCTTGCCTCCAGGAATAGCCAAGGAACAGTTTGACAGTGTATACTTTAGCCTTCACATGTAGTCCATTACACAAATAGGTACTTTCCTAGTTAATAAAAACCTGTGAAATGCATTCAGTGTTGCTCTTGCATCTTTAGCAGGGCTTTTGATGCATCCTGTAATACAGGGGTGGGGAACTCCAGTACATGGGCCATTTTGGACCACCAGGAAGTCCCATCTTCCAGGTGGTCCAAAATGGAGATAAAAGTGAGGATTCCCCTTAGTGTGCCACTCTCCCACTCCACTCTCGCACTCCACCCAGCACTTCAGTCAGATCAGATTTGCTGTATGTGGGCATTTCCAGCTTGGGAAAACTTGTGCAAAGTAAAGCCAGATCCCTGGCTAAAGCAGCTGGTGGAGGGGGGCTCCTCCAGCTGGAGCTTCACACAGAGGAGGACAAAGATCTCTTATTGATCCTACCAGAGTGAAGGGCATGGAATAAAGGGCTCAAGTTAAAGGAAGCCAGATTCCAGCTGGACATCAGGAAAAACTTCCTGACTGTTAGAGCAGTACGACAATGGAATCAGTTACCTAGGGAGGTTGTGGGCTCTCCCACACTAGAGGCATTCAAGAGGCAGCTGGACAACCATCTGTCGGGGATGCTTTAGGGTGGATTCCTGCAATGAGCAGGTGGTTGGACTCAATGGCCTTGTAGGCCCCTTCCAACTCTGCTATTCTATGATTCTATAAGGGCAGACTTGCTGTGGGCTTTCTCCAGCCAACTATGTTCCTGACTGGAGGAACACCACTGCTTCAGTCAGGAACTAGTTGATTTCAGGGTGGTATTCCCCACCCCTGACATCATCAAGCCCATGGAAGACCCAGCAGGGGTCCATCCAGCCCCCCAAAACAGTTTCTGACCACTGCACCAATGGAAGGGGAGGCAATTTTTGCCAATGTCACCTTCCCTCTACAGTAGATCTAAAGTAGATCTTTGGGGAGCACATGTGGCTGCAAGGGGGAGGAGGAAATGGCAAAATTTGCCTATCCCCCCACTTTCCCTTAGCAAATGCCTTTGCTTGACTGAAACCCATCCATGAATGGAAGGGCAACATTAGAATCAACCTGTATACTGTAATATGTTTATAATACTGGTACTCATAACTCTTTCCTTCAGGTCTCTTTCTGCTTTAAATTCCAAGAGTTTTCTGAAATTGGTGTAAAATGATATACATCAAAGCTTTAAGTGCAAAGAATAAAATTTCTTCTTCCCTTTCACTTCAATGTTTTACCTTCACAAAACTTAATGCATTTTTATTTAAAAAAATCTTAACTCCCGTTGCTGGTTTGTGTATAAAATGTCACTAGTATTTAAGTCTTTTTTTCAAATTAAATGGTCAATTTGGTAGAATCATCATGCTATATGAACCTTGGAAAGATAATCACTCCAAAGGGGATGTTTGGACAAGTGCGTATCATATCATTTACCTTTAATTTGTTTTCTAACTTTCTCCTCTTCTGTGATTCTACCCTCCCCCCATTCAGTCATGTTTGCCATTTTTCCTGAACTCAGGGTGAATAAATGTTTTCTAATGAAGCCAAATCAGAATTAGAGATGGAAGGAGGATCATATTTTTGAAATACATGAATTGGCTTTTTTCCAATTAATTGATCCTTTCATTTGAGTTTGCCAAATATGAATATCAGCAAGGCCTCTGACAAATTTTAAATTAATTAAAGGTTTGGGATTGACAATCAATTATTATTATTATTATTATTATTATTATTATTATTATTATTTATTTATTTATATAGCACCATCAATGTACATGGTGCTGTACAGATAACACAGTAAAAAGCAAGACCCTGCCGCATAGGCTTACAATCTAATAAAGTTGTAGTAAACAATGAGGAGGGAAAGAGAATGCAAACAGGCACAGGGAAGTGTAAATAGTGGGGTGAAGCTAACAGTATAGAGTCAGAACAAACTCAATATTTAAAAACTATAGGGAAAAGAAAAGTTTTTAGCTGAGTTTTAAAAGCTGTGATTGAGTTTGTAGTTCTCAAGTGTTCTGGAAGAGCATTCCAGGCGTAAGGGGCAGCAGAAGAAAAAGGACGAAGCCGAGTAAGGGAAGTGGAGGTCCTTGGGCAGGCGAGAAGCATGGCATCAGAGGAGCGGAGGGCACGAGCGGGGTAATAGTGTGAGATGAGAGAGGAGAGATAGGCAGGAGCTAGACCGTGAAAAGCTTTGAAGGTCAACAGGAGAAGTTTATATTGGATTCTGGAGTGAATTGGAAGCCAATGAAGAGATTTCAGAAGTGGAGTGACATGGTCAGAGCGGCGGGCCAAGAAGATGATCTTAGCAGCAGAGTGGTGGACAGAGACCAGCGGACTGATGTGAGACGAAGGAAGGCCAGAGAGAAGAAGGTTGCAGTAGTCCAACCGAGAGATAACCAGTGCGTGAACGAGAGTCTTGGCAGAAGAGACAGACAAAAATGGTCGAATCCTGGCAATATTATACAGGAAGAAACGACAGGATTTAGCTACTGCCTCGATATGAGGAATAAAGGAGAGTGAGGAATCAAATATAAATACAAATTATTAATTTTGTTTCTCCCCCCCCCCATATTTTCTTTAGTACTTCAAATGAAAAATTTCAGTGAGTCAGTCTAATATACCAATTGACCTTCACTTGGCAAGTAACAACATCATCTTTCTTTTCTGTCTTCCTTCTACTTAAGCCTCTGCAATATCATACTCTGCACATCTCACTGTATTAAGCTTGGATGATAGATGACTCAACAAAATGAGCACAAGATACACAGCCCAATAATATGTTGCCAGGTGTACCCTGAGATGCAGGGAGCAGAGTCAAAGGTAATGCCTGGCAGATTGCAGGGGGCAGATTGGTGAGTTTTGGGCAGAGTCTAGTGGTGCCTAATGGAAACAAAAAATGGCCTCTGGGTGGAGAGCCTGTCTGTTTGATGCCTGAGGGTAGAACCTGGTGATCTGGGACAGAGAGAGAGAGAGAGAGAGGGAGGGAGGGAGAGACCTAGTAGCAAACACTCTCACGAAGCCAGGCAAGAGATATCTTTGCCTTCCCATGATTTTGGCCCCTCAATCTCAGCAAATCAATTGCCCTGAGATTTTATTCATCTCCCTTGAGGAACCCTGAGAAGAAAGCTAAAACCTGAAAGAATAGGACAAGCCCAGAGACTAAATAGCCTTACCTGTTCATGTGCTTGATATAACCATCCCAGTTTTTTCAGTTCCAGGAAGACAAGAGCTTTAATGAGCAACCAATGGACCACTATTCATAGCAACTTCGTGTGTTCCACTGGGTGGGCCACACATTCTGAAGATTTGGCCTTACAGTGGAGGATGACTGCTAGGGATGGGCAAACTCACCTTTGCCTACTCTTTGTGACACTCGCCAGACCTTCACCAGACACCCAAACCTGTTTGCCATGCGTGGTGAGCCACAGGACAGTCCGTGGCCACCTAGTGAGTGGTGCAAGGTGTCCTGCTGCTTTGGCAGCTGCCAGGTAGGCCTTTTCCATAAATCCCCATTCTTAGCAAAACAGCAGCCATAAATAAGGCCATTTACACACAATTAAAGGTGTAAAGAATATTTACGCCTGCAGTTTTGTGCAAATGGCCCTATTTTTGCCCACCACTTGGGGGAAAATGGGGATTTATGGCAAAGCTTTACCTATTATTTTTATACAACCTGGCAGCTAACGGAAGTCCCTGTTGCCATTCAACAAGCCCTCGCAAAATGGCAGCTTGTGGTGGGTGATCATACGAACAGGAGGACAGGGATCCTGTACCTTTAACAGTTGTATAGAAAAGGGAATTTCAGCAGACGTCAATTGTGTGCATGCATCAACTGGTGAAACTCCCTCTTGATCACAACAGGAGCCCTGCCCTCTTTTGTATCTGGTCACCCTAAGCTTGTGGGATTTCCTTCACTACCCAGGAAGAATGAGGGGTTGGCGAATGGTGCAGGACTCCTTCTCCTGCCACCTGTCAACTCCTTGCACCCTCAACCCTTTCAAGGCGAGACGGAAAGGTTGGCAGGAAACAGGAGGGAAAAAAAAACATTCAGGGATGCACAAACTGAAGTCTGGAGGCCCAAGCCGGTGATAACTTGCTAAGCTCAATCCCCAAACTGGATTTAAGAAACATTACTGGTGTAAATGGTCTACCCAAAGGGTCCCTTTACATAAATAAATGAACCCCCATGTTCTGCAAAATGGCATCTCGGTAGAGCACTGAAGACCACCGTGGTTGCCTGACTTGACATGCACCAAGTCGGGCAAGAGCAGGGGACTGAGGACCAGCATCGAGGGCGTTGAGCCATGAGAAACTGGGAAACCTTGAGGCCCACCTGCTACATCTCTAATGTCTGCATATTTTCCTAACATCTCTGTAAGGAAAAGGGCCAGAGCAAGCCAAATATTTCATTAAGGGTCGGCCCTTGCAAGCACTTCACCAATAGCTACAGCTGTACAGTATGAAAGAATGGTTTTTCTTTGATATTCACTTATCCCTTTAGAACATTTTTTATACCATCCTTCATCCTTTCTCTGGCGGTGGTGGAGGGTGGGCTCAGGGTGGTGTACAATTAATCATCATAACAAGAATGCAGTAATAAAACAATAATTAATATCCATAAAATCAGCTTACTACGGATTAAAATGCTTGGATAAGCAGCCATGTAAGATAACACTGCTTATCCTGAGATAGTCTGATTTCCCCTCCCCCAATTATAGTTAATAGATGTGCTACATTTCTTATTTATAAGTATGGGGGGGGGAGAAAAGAAAAGAAAAAGGCAAAGCTACATCAAAGCTAAGTTGAATTGTATAATGGACTTATTTCTCAGTATAGGGTCATGTCTGCTATGATGTGCCTGGCAACTTATCTATTTCTAATACAAATAGAGCAAAATCCTTCAAGCAGAAGTAATAGCTCCATAATGTAACAAACCCTGATCAGATCAAGGGTCTTAAATTGGGATCAGGTACTGTTGAAGCACAAGACTCAGATAATATAATGTACACATTAGTCTACACAACCATGCCTCCACCGATCTCCATTTTATGTTTTGTCTGAGGATTAAATAAAATGAGGGGAATGGATTTTGACAGAATGGGTGGTGTTTCTTTACTCCTTATAAAGGAAGGCTGGTGGCTCTGACCTTGGCGGGGCTGTGGATCCATCCTGGCTTAGTCAGAGCCAGCCTGAACTCTAAAGGAGCTCTCCAAAGTGCTGAACCCTATCACCAAAATGGGTTCAGTACCCTGGATAGCTCCCTCAGAGTTCTCTTTGTTTCTGACTGAAACCCATAACAGATTCACAGCCACCTCAAAATCGTAGCCACCAGCTTCCCCTGGAGGAAGGGGACCACACTAGAACACAGTTTTACAAGCTGATTCCAACAGAGATGCGTTTATCCAAATTAGGGGTGGGTGAGAATATCAGTGCCATTCAGACGGTATTGAAATGCGGAATGTGCAGGCAGTGATAATTACCTTAACAGTTGCCATTCACAAACACTGTCACACAGACATTAGTGCAATGGTGAGCTGATTAACATGTGTAGTGTGATTAACAAACAAACCACAGGAAATAGAATTGAATCTGTTGATGAATTGTAGTTCAGCAATTTCACATTGGTGTCTGTCTTTCAACTTCCTTTGTTCAAGAATGGCCACCATGAAGTTATTGACACAGCATTTCATTTTCCTCTGGCAACAGTTTATATTAGGGATGTGCTCCGCTTCTAATCGGACCGGAGAAGCAGTAGCGGAGCGGGGGGCTTCGCCTGCCCTTAAGGCGGAGGCAAAGAGGATTGGGGGGCCGGCGGAGCGTGGCGAAGAGGATCGAGGTGAAGGCGGATCCTTCGCCTCGATCCGTAGCTCCGCCGGAAAGGTAAGTAGAGTTTACCGGGCCCTGCCGCTGTCGCTGTCGCCCATGCGGCGACGGCAGCAGGGCCCGGTAACGCCCCCCGCCCTCCTCTCCCTTACCTGCCTCCGTCCGCGGTCCGTCAGCGTCTCCAATTGAGCCCGTGGTTCCAGCAGGAAGTCCCAGTTGCGGTTGCGGCCCAGACTTCCTGGTGGAACCGCGGGCTCAATTGAAGACGGCGACAGACCGCGGACGGAGGCAGGTAAGGCCCCCCTCCTCCTTACTGGGCTCTGCCACCGTCGCCGCATGGGCAGCGATGGCGGCAGGGCCCGGTAACCCCCCTATGGGGGGGGACCGGAGCTCCGATCCGGATCCGGAGCTCCGAGTGGAGCGGAGTGGGCACAGGCGGAGTGGGGGCGGGGCGGAGCAGGCCGATCCGAAAATGGCGGATCTTAAATTGAAGTGGAGTGGGGGGTCCGTGCACACCCCTAGTTTATATCGCACACACCCCCAACCCCCAATGCCAGCATGTTTATATAGTTCTGACAATTTGAGGTAATTATTTCATACATTTGATGAACTGGACCAGTGTCCATGAAAGCTGATGCCAAAATAAATAAATTAGGTCTGTGCAATGGTGGAACAGTCTACCACAGGAGGTTGTGGGTTCTCCATCTCTGGAGGTTTTTAAGAAGAGGCTGGACAGCCACTTTCTCATTGATGGTTTTGCTGCACATTGCAGAGGGTTCGACTAGATGATCCTTGTGGTCCCTTCACAATTCTATGAGTCTTTGTTGCTTTTATAATACTATGTACAGTTTTGGCCACTGCATATGAAGAACAATATTGTAGAGTTGGGAGAGATGCAGAAAAGGGTAACCAAAATGGTGAGCAACTCTCATACGAAGAAAGCTGTTTGGGGCTATTTACTTTAGAAAAACACAGTCTAAGGGGGAGCCATCATAAAATTATCCATGGTGTTGAAACTATCAATGATTATATGTTAGTTCTAGGATCAGAGAGGCAGCAAAACTGGAAAACAGGCAAAACTCGAGCTTACCCAAATTCTATGAATTCCATCACAAAGCTCGTTCACACTTAAGTCTGTATCAGACCGCAAGCTTTGCTTTTTGTTTTGTTTCTTTGTATGAAACAAAATGTGTATTTTTGTCTGTTTTCCCAAATGTACACACCAATTTGCACATGTTTGAAATGGACGCATTCGTCCATTGATTAAAACACATTTGTTCACATTTTTAAAAAGCACACGTTTTTCATGCACATTTTTCAAATGTACGCATGCTGTGAGATGCATTTTTTTGGTCTGTGAATCAGATTGCAAGGACGGAAATGTGTGGACTTTGACTGTAGATTGCGTCTGAGTCCATGTTCAGTCCAGAAGGTATGAACTGGGTAAAATCATAAACAAAAAATGAGCTGAAATGAATTTTCTCATACATGCCTCTCCCATTGCTGGGAAACAATAACAGGAGAGAGCAATTGCCCTCTTGTCCTGCTTGTGGACTTGCCATGGGCATGATAGGCTAGATAGGTGTTTGCTTTGATCCAGCAGGGCTCCTCTTACGTTCTTATACAATGCATGGTAACTCACTAAGCTATATCCCAGCCTCAGACACTTACTCAAGTTCCAGAGTCTCTGACACTGTGGTCCGTTTTCAAAATAGGTATTTAAGGGAATGGCAGAAAATGATGTAACTTGTTGCAAGGCATCGACTGAACCATTTTCAATGGGAAACAATGGCCCTGTTCAGAAGACACCTTAAACCATGGTGGTTAAGGCATTGTTGTTGTTGTTGTTGTAGTTAAGCAAAAGGCTTAAGCACCATGGTTTAAGGTCTCTTCTGAACAGGGCCAATAAGTCTAGATAGTACGGGTGTGCAGAACGTGTCTTCTCCGCCCTGAAATTCGGGGCAGAGCACCGTTGAGTGGGTTTTCTGCTCCAATTTTTGGACGGACCCCGTCTCTCTGCACCGCATTAGTGAAGTAAAGGATAAAAAACCCTCCATAAATGTGCAGATCTGAATTAGTGCAGAATCAGGTGTGGGGTTGGGGTGGGTTGAGGGGGGGCTTATTTTTTATAAAATCCTTAAAAATCATGGGATGAAGGGATCTGCTTCAAACTTAGTCAGGCTATATCCCTCCTTAAGAGCAATCATGGTGCCAAGTTTCATCTCTTTATCTTTAAATATGACAGAGCTGTAAGTATTTTGGGTAATTGCTATAGCCTATAATGAAGTGGCTATTTTAAAATGGGATGGAGCTCCAAACAACCCTCGCTCAGCACCATGGTTAACCAATGGTTTTAAAAACATCCCCTAACCACACTGCAAGTTCAGAGCTCTGTCAGAGCACCATCAGACCCTCATATTTTCGGTTCAGTGTGCACACCCCTACTATATAGCCTTAAACCTGATTGGTAACGATCACAAAGAATACCTGGTTTACTGAACATCAGCTTAACACAATTCACATTCACACCCCAGAAGATAGTTCATATTATAATTGAACCTGTTTTAAGTAATCTTGGATAGAATTATTTCATTACTTATTCTCCTGTAGTTCTGGTCTATTTATTTTGAGCAAGCAATGCTTAGATGATGAAATAGGAATGGGATAAGGAACGTTCTTGTCAAATCACAGCTAAAACACTAAGCATTGAGTTTCTTTAAAAAAATAGTTCTATGTTAAGCAGTTACTCCCATCAACAATAAATGACTTCACAGATTTATCTGTAACTGACTTTGAAACTGAAACATGAGCCCAGGCTTTTCAGAAGAATTACTTGGCACAAAATGCCAGATCATAAAGATAATACATTAATAAGCTAGCAAATTTTCTCCCACATCAAGAAAGAAAGAAAAAGAAAGAGAGGAGAATTATTCAA
Source organism: Elgaria multicarinata webbii (assembly GCF_023053635.1). Taxonomy (NCBI): domain Eukaryota; kingdom Metazoa; phylum Chordata; class Lepidosauria; order Squamata; family Anguidae; genus Elgaria; species Elgaria multicarinata. The sequence goes on from NC_086177.1 coordinate 20,410,775, forward strand.
GTATTCTAAACATGAGTGACGGTGAATGCCAGCAGCCTTTAAAATCATCATGTTATTATGTTTGATCATAAGAAAGAACTTCTCTGAGATATTTAATACTGCCTGACTGAAGTTTTTAATACTGAGTTACGTTTTAAAGAGAATTCATATGCAAGTAAAACATGTTTATAGTTAGCCTTCTGTTAAGATTACCTCTGCCCCTCCTCATGCCCTGAATTGGATGATCAGAAGCTTCTGAGTTCGAGGACTTCCAGTCATAGGATTTATAATTATGCATAGAAGCCATACTCCTTTATTGAGTCTGTGATTAACACAATCAGATTTATTTTTTATCTATTATTCTGCAATCTCACATTCCAAGCAAGCCTCTGATTTCATTTTTTTTTAAGAACTGCCATCTACCTGTTAAGCTGTCTTTTCAGACTCAAAGCCTCCAGTTCCACTTGTTGTATCTGATGAAGTGGGTTGTAACAAGGGATGGCTGAATTCGCATGCTGCAGCCTTGCTTGCTGGATCCCTGCCATCCATCTGCCCCTCTTCAGTGCTTCGGATGATCTCCAGCCTTCCAAAAAGCTGTGTGCGACATCCCGCTGCTCTGCGAGCTGCCATTTTGTGCAAAAACAGAGGGTAAGCTATTTATATAGACCACAATTTTGCGCAAAATGGCAGCCGTTAATAGTGCCATTTATGGATGCAGTTTTGAATGAAAGGCACTATTTGTGGCCACCATTTTGTGCAAACGGTGGTTTATATAAATAGCTTACCTTCATTTACACAAAATACTGGCTCATAAAGCGGTGGGATGCTGCAAACTTGCTCAACCTCATACACAAGCATGGGGTCCTGGCATCCAGTGACGGGGAGGGCAAGTTGGACTCCACCTATGTCAAGGTGAACCGCCCAGAGACCTCCAGCTATTGGGCGGTATAGAAATGTAATAAATAAATAAATAAATAAATAAGGATTTCGGCGACATCCCTAGTTATAGCCCATGAAAGCTCATGTTAATTTATTAAAATATCTGAACAACTAAAACATTTCAACTACATGTGCTGCACTCAACCCTTGGACATCTTTTTATTTATGTTTAAAGCCCAACCCTTCCATATATGCAATAGGTGGGTCACAGCAACTTTACCACAAACGCCAGACCTATCACACTCATTGAAGTAATGAATTGGTCTTTGCATGCAGTAGAAATGTATGACAATTTTGTTTCAGTTCACAAATCACTCAAAAATGCCTCGGTTTCAATCCTGAACACGAATGCAAAGGCAAGCACATTTTACCGGAAAAAGGTTGCAAATTCCCAAACATGTCTTCATGTCTGCAAATTGTGTACTTGAAAAATACGTAACTTTCTCATAATGCACAACTTTATCATAATGTGCACATTTTAGTCTACAGGGGGAAATTAGGCTTGTTCAACCTTCACAGTCAATAGCTGTTCTTTTTGCACAAATTTCCTGTATAGGCCAAATGAACAATGATCATAAACATGAGAGCAACCAGAGGAGAGGCAAGCAACGAGTTGCTGTTTGGAGACTCTTGGTAATCTCAAACACAACTTGTTCTTCCATCCCTAGGACGCAGAAGATCCTAAATTCAATCCCTGCCACCTCCCATTGACAACGTCAGATAGCAGATGAAGAGAGTAATGTATTCCTGAGACCCAGAACGGCCACAGCCAGTCAGAACTGCTAATACCCAGCTAGATGGACAAATAGACCACTCTGGTATGAGTTCCCTTTGTTCCAATCTAGTACTCTTCAGCAGAATACTGCTCCTGTACATGGAGGTTTTATGACTAATATCCATTGCTTAAACTGTCTTCCAGAGATTTGTTTTAAAGTAGTCATATTTATCGCTGGGAAATCTGACCCTTTATGGGCTTGCTGGATTTCTGCAGTGCCCTGGACTGAGCTCGCATTAGTTAGCCAAGTTGCAAATTTCTGGCAGAAATTGGAAACTATTTTTTTAAAAAAAATCTACATAAAAAGCGATTTGCATAATTTGCGCAAATTTCAGTTTCAATTTGCACAAGTCATCATCACAATTTGAGCAAATTATGAAAATTGCAACTGCAATTTATGTAATTTGTGATTTATGCAAAAAAAAAAAAACCCAAAAAAATAATAATCAGTGAACTCAATGCAGATTAAGTTGGGGCAGCTGGGGGGAAAGCGAGATAATGTCTAGGAGACTGAGCTGATGAAGACTCAGTGAGCTCCACTACCTTGATGGATTCCTCCAACATCCTTAAGGCCAATTAAGGTGGCTGAATTTCATTATACTATAGAAACATGAATGCCATACCATATTTATGAAATAGCACTTCCTTTTGTCAATCCTGGATCAAACCCAAATCAACATACTAGGTGTCCCCAAATTCTTTTATTAAGACATAGGGAGACATATTACTGTCTTTGGTGTCTCCATGCTGAATCTAGTTCTAGAAAACTTCCCCATGTGCCTCCTATTTGACTTTTTTTTTAACCCCAAATGCTTTAGCTTGGGTAGTCTGCAATAAAGTTCCTTAAGCCTTCACCTTTAATTGCACTGGGGAGCAAACCTCTAACTATTGAATCCAGAATTACGGTTTTGCATTGTTTATAATGTTATTATTATTAGAAACACTTTTTCTCCCTTTCATAAAACACACAATCTATAATTAAAGCAATTCCTTTCATTCTGTAATGATATTAATGCTCCCCACTAATACATTCAACATCACGTCTTTACTCCTTCCACCCTGCTTTTATAATTGAACACATATATTATGACCAGTTTGGGCTAATTCCTGCAGTCTTTTAATACTTTTGTACTTTACTGGTTCTTTCATTCAGCATCCCTAATAATCAATGCTTAGGTTCAATGTAAGGTCATGGGTATTTGGAGGATGTACATAGAATCATAGAATAGCAGAGTTGGAAGGGGCCTACAAGGCCATCGAGTCCGACCCCCTGCTCAATGCAGGAATCCACCCTAAAGCATCCCTGATAGATGCTTGTCCAGCTGCCTCTTGAATGCCTCTAGTGTGGGAGAGCCCACAACCTCCCTAGGTAACTGATTCCACCGTCGCACTGCTCTAACAGTCAGGAAGTTTTTCCTGATGTCCAGCCGGAATCTGGCTCCCTTTAACTTGAGCCCGTTAGTCCATGTCCTGCACTCTGGAATGTTAGAGAAGAGATCCTGGCCCACCTCTGTGTGACAACCTTTTAAGTATTTGAAGAGTGCAATCATGTCTCCCCTCCATCTTCTCTTCTCCAGGCTAAACATGCCCAGTTCTTTCAGTCTCTCTTCATAGGGCTTTGTTTCTAGACCCCTGATCATCCTGGTTGTTAAGATTTTATTATCTCTTTAAATTACAGAAACTATGGCATGTTCATGAAAGGTAAATAGAAGTGCTCAATGCCTAAAATAAATAAATAAATGAAATTACTAGTGCTGTGTTGAATTTTTTAAAATCTATTTTTGACCATTCATGGGGGGTGGGGGAATAAATCACATTGACAAATTGAGAGAAGGGTTCAGAATTATGGGGACATGCTTTAGTATGGGGTTCTTAAGGGCTCAATTTACTGTAAAAAGGTGGCCAAGATGTGTGTGCATAAGATTTTGCCAGGCTCAGTCCAACTCAAGCTGCTGCCATCTTCCTTCCATGCTGTGGAGAGGTTGCCCAAAATCTCATAAGAGTTCACCAGGAGAGCTGTCATGAGGCTTTGGGCAAGTGGGGGCACATTCTGTGAGGATGGACTGCTCCCTCAGAGAGACCCGTCAGGCACGCTTTTGTTGTGGCAAATGACATGGTGGGAGTTCTCAAGAGCACTCATTGGAGGCAAGAGTGGCAGGCCCTTCTGGCAGGATGGGGAGTGGGCAGTAGAGGTATTCTGCTCCAGAAAAATCTAATAACCACAAACATCCGCGGAGCATTTGATCTTCTGGAGCGGTGATTGGCTGCTTCTAAACCCATCAAATAATATCAGAGCTGAGACATACCCAAATCAGTGCTTCTAACATCACTGAAATTATCCGACCATTTGTGTGTGTGTGTGTGTGTGTGTGTGTGTGTGTGTGTGTGGTGTCTAATTGAAAACCTCCCAATAAGGAACGTGGGTTGATGGGATGTGGTAGTTTTGATAATTGATATTGACATCTGAGGTTAACCAGATGTTGCGCAGACTTTAGACTGTTAGTTTCACCCTACCCTGTGCCTGTTTGCATTCTCTTCCCCTCCTTATTGTTTTACTAGGATTTTATTAGATTGTAAGCCTATGCGGCAGAGTCTTGCTATTTACTGTTTTACTCTGTACAGCACCATGTACATTGATGGTGCTATATAAATTAATAATAATAATAATAATAATAATAATAATAATAATAATAATAACCAGTTAAGAATTGGCACAGCATTGTCCGTGACCATATTTTGTTCTCCAATTGTAGTGTTTGAGGGAGGAAATGCCAGTCATTTTTCTCATGGTCCTTGATTCAATGTGCTCATTGAGGTTCTCAGTCTTGAGGCATTTGTTTCGGTCAGAGAGAGAGAGAGAGAGGGAGAGGGAGGGAGAGAGAGAGGAAAGTGAGATAGCATTTGTTGTAAAGTGAGATAATATTTAATTCATTTAAGAGAGGGAGAGAGAGAGAGATCTACGAGATCTCCTGTTGCATTGCAGAGAGACAACTGCTCCACCCCAACATGTGTGTGTTCTCATCCAAAAATCTTAAGAAATCCTTTTGAAAAGCCTTCTCTTTGAATAGTTCCTTCAAATATTCTTTTAAGTCCACTCAAGGCAGCTGTGTGTGTTTGTGTGTTCTGTTCTTTAACTTAAAAATCAGAACAAAACCCCTTTCGATTGATATCCTTCAAGACAGCCCACTGTCCATGTGGTTTGATTTACTTATCCCATTAAAAAAATCTGCAAAGAAATTATATATATATAAACCGAAGTCTCTATGTATTCTACAAATCAGAAAAGCCCTTTCAAATTAAAATCCTTTTCAAAATATATTGTTAGAATTCCATCCATTACCTGACTGTTCTTCCTTCGAAAAAGATGAGCAGCCGTGTGTGAGTGGATTCCCCCCTCTTAATAAGAGTCTTTCAAAGAAATTATACGACATTATACAGTAATCAGAGAAACTGAAATCCTTTAGAAATATAGAATCTCAGTTTTCCACCTACTGCCTGCCAGTTCTTCCTTCCAAGTAGCCAGCAGCCACCGTGTGTGACTGTGTTTTTTGTTTGTTTTGTATTTCCTTAAGGAAGAAATCTTCGAAGAAAAAATAAGAAAATATTCTCTGAGTCCTGTGCATTGTTAGTCTGTCAGTTTGTCTGTGTGTTCTGTTCTGCACAAGCACTACACACAATCAATAAAGTACACATTAATAACTCACTCCAATGTGCCTCACTGACGGTGAGGGAGGGGTGCTTCCACCTTGTCCTGCAAGCCTCCTGTCTTCTCTGAGGATGGGCAAGCTGTGTGCTGCCATTATAGCATTTTATTAATATATATTTACTTAATTATTACTGTGCTAAGCACTTATCCCACTGCTTCGTTTCCTCTCCCTTGCCGTACAGATCAAGGCACGAGAGGTGCCTGAGAGGAAATTTGAGTTCGGAATTTTAAAATTCCCTATAAATCACCGCATGCAGGGATCTGCTCCAATCTTGGCATGCCTAAAGCCTTCTTTAAAAACTGCCACAGTGCCAATTTTCATGTGTTTATCTTTAAAACTGTGAACATTTCTATTAATTCCCATTGATGAGAATGTACGGTTACCCCAAAACGGAGAGGTTTTTATTGAATTTATGTTATTTATTAAAACATTTGTATCCTGTCCTATATCACAAGGATCTCAGGGCAGTTTTTCACCAAACTATCTGGCAGAGCGGAGAGAGGGACCTGCTCCAGAAATTGGGTCAGAGAAACCCCTCGTCAAAACTCCACCTCAAATTTCAGGGAAGAGAAGACCCATTCTGCACATCCCTAGTGGGCAGTGGTGCAATTTGCCACTCTTCCTTCTCCACCACCTGAATTATTTGCTGAGGCCAACCCTAGCCTTCTAATGAAAAGGCCACTCCTGGCTCTTTCTTTTTTAAAACTTAGTTCCTATTCTCATGGGCTATGCAGCCTCCTTAGCTGGTTGTGCACCACCCATTTCAAATTCGAGTCACTCATTCAGTGGGCTGAAGTACTGGAAAGTCCCAAGGGAGGAAGTCCTGGCTAAGTCCTCTAGGGGGCTTTTCAGGAAGCACAAGTGGACCCTCCCTCCTCAGGGGTCCTGGTCACAAAGAGTTCTGCTTACATTCATGTAATGCACATAGAACTCCAATTCAGTCCTTGCCAATTCAACATTGTAAGGTCTGAATTGAGCACGGGGGAGGGGGGAGTTTAGAGCACTCTGAAATATAGGGTGTGGGCCTGTATGCACAGGCCCATCACTCTACAGGCTTTAAGCCTATATGCATTCAGGTAAATGCCTGAAGATGTTTTGAGAGAAACAAAAACTGACAGATTCAACCATCCCTATCTCTGACTAACGATGCTTTGACTCACCATGCTGCCAGACCATTTCCCTATGTTTATAAGCCGTTGACAGCAATTAGGATTTTCAGTAGCTGGCTTCTCACAAATTGATTCTCCTATCATAAGAACATAAGAAAAGCCATGCAGGATCAGACCAAGGGGCCCATCTAGTTCAGCATTCTATTCACACAGTGGCCAACCAGCAGTTGACCAGGAGCCCACTAGCAGGACACGAATTGCAACAGCACACTCCTTCTGCCCATGTTCCTCAGCTTTGGATACCGGAGGTAGCACATAGCCATCAGGACTAGTAGCCATTGATAGTCTTCTCCAGGAATTTATCTAATCCCCTTCAAAGCCAAATTGGTGTCCAACACTACATTTTTTGATAGTGAATACTATTGTTTAACTGCAAGTTGTGTGGCAAAGTTCTTCCTTTTATTTATCCTGAATCTTCCACCAATCGGATTCATGGATGAACCTGGGTTCTCCTATTTTGAGAGAAGGAGAAAAACGTCACCCTCCCCGTATTCTCCACACCATGCATAATTTTGTACACCTCTATCATGTCTTCCTTTAGCCTCCCTTTTTCCAAGCTAAACAATCCCAGCTGTTGTAACCTTCCCTCACAGGGGAGATGCTCCAGCCCCTTGATAATTTTAGTTGTTCTTTTCTGCTCATCAAGACCAGAATATAAACACCTAGCCCAATAGTAAACCTGATAAGATCCTAACAGCTCCCTTGGAAACAACAGCAACAGCTTTACCAGCAAGTGACAGAATGCCAAATGTAGGCCTCAGTTATGAAGTAACTATTAAACTCCATTTAGAGATAGACTTCTCACCTTTCATCACATATGTTTTCAAGCAATTATATATTATTGATCACCCATGCATTTATAAGCTTTAAACAATATTTCAATAACTTCCCTTTCAAAATAAGTATCTGAAGTTTCATCCTTTTGTGTGTGCATGCATGATTCTGCATGCACATACGTGCATGAGTGTGTGTACATTTCTTTTTTTCTTTCATTCTGGCTTTGCCCTGTTTCTGTTGAGCCTAAGCTACTTGCAATGCAATTTCAGAGTACACCATTTACACAAACTAAATTATGTTTGATAGGATACTTGCAGAAAGCAATCCCAGTACCTGATTGCCTTAATGCACTGCCTGACACATGACATTCAGTGCAAACCTGCAGGATCTAAATTGTGAAAATAGGCAGCTCTATTGTCAGAATAGAACCTTTTCCCCCTTCTCCTTTGCTCTGATAAGTCTACCAAAATTCTAAATTGATGTGTTTCTCTCACACTGGCAGAGAATGGCCTTTCTTATTTAACCTCAATCTGCAGTCTGACAGATTGCAATGAGTCTAACACACTGGACTGTACAAATACATTTGTTTGTGATATGTGAACAGGGTATGGTCTGCCCATACAGCAGAAACTAGGGATGCTGGAAAATTTCACATTTTTAATCAAACTGACCCAAGATGCAAATCATTTTTTTTCCTTATTGCACACTTGTCCAAATTTTGCAACTCTCGGCTCAAAAATGCATATATTAAAGGTGTATTAAAATGTCTCTATTAGGGAATATTGTGTAAAAATATGTACGTTATGGAAAATTGAATATGAAAATAAATGTGCATTTCCATACGTTTTTCCTTTAAATTACAAAATAAAAATAAAAATGATGCAGAATCAATTCCAACATCTACCAGGAACTCATAGCAAAATGATTCTCTCACACCATCATTCTTCTATCTTTTAAAACATGCATGCATGAGGGTAGATTCAAGAAAGACTTAAAGCAGGAGTGCAGAACTTTCAGGCCTAATCTGTCTTGTGTGGCCTCTTGGCATTCCTACAGGAATTGGGGTTTAGTCTTCAACCCCCACCCCTGGAGGAAGCCCCCTCAGAGGACATAATTGCTTGTTGATTCCTTGGCTTTTGTGCAGTGTCTTCCCCATTCTAGAGTGTTGAAATGCCAAAGGGTTAATTACCGGCAGTAAGAGCTTTCAGCTAAAATAAGCTAGGATATTTTTATTTATTTATTTTGCCCATCCTTTTTTAACCCTTGGCTCTGCCTCATTTGCCTTCAGCCCAAATTCCCCACTGGAATGCAGCCAGTTAAAGGTGCAGGAGCTATACTAGAGGAATCAGCTTTAAAAGAGGGCAGGGCACCTGCAGCTTTAACTGTTGTGATGAAGAGGAAATTTCCCCAGGTTCCCCATATATCCAAATGACAGCTGCTGAAATTCCCTTTTCAATACGACTGTTAAAGATACAGGAGCCCTGTCCTCCTTTTCGTATGGTCACCCTAGTACTGAATACCTTTTTATTACAGCAGGCTTTTAGGATTCCTTTTAATTGATCAGAATGAACCCTAACAATGAACTGCCACTTAACCTTTAAGAGAAAACAAAACAAGGGAAGAGAGTGTGATATTATTTGAACACCCATCCTTTCAATAAGTTGACAATTGATGCCAGAAGACTGGGTGGATCCTGAAGACCATAAATTCTTATAGTAAAGTATGAGATATTCATGTAAATAGATTTGTTACAGTAGAATCTATTTTCATGAGTGTCTCTTTGTTGTGTTTCTTTTGATGCTGTTGGTTTTACTATAATACGAAAAGGTCCAGCTATTCAGACAAATATATGGTTGTGATAGAAATTCTGATACTGTATAACAGAATGATAGATGAAATGCATCAAGTTTTGTTGAGAATTTGGTTGTAAAACCTCCATCTTTTCATATGGATAAACATAAGTCAAACAAATGTAAGTTTGGCATCAAAAATGGAGACAAATTACCTGAAAACATCCTTCAGTGTGGCATGTTCTTTATGAAATATTAGTAGTGTTCCTGCATTGTAAAGTGTAAAGTAGAGTTTTCATTTCTATAAATTACTCTAGTCTATTTCCTAGTAATATACAGGACAGACAAAAAAGAAATCTTACTTCTAGCTGGATCTCAACATCCTACTTCAGAATAGTGTTCTCAGAGCCATAACCACAAATGTTATAGATTACACACCGGCCTCTCTGCTCACACAGATAAGGCTGAGAAAATGGCTGTGTTTCCATCAAAGAACACAAAGGAAATGAGAAAACCTTTGAAAGGGATCTGTAGCCTGCATCACAGCTGAAAAGTACAAAATGTTTTATATCTAACAACAACAAAAAAGCACATCAACAGAAGATATTTCCTTCCCCACCGTAATGTCTTGTTTATCTGTATTTGAGACATCATTAAGATCTTAGATTTCACCAACACAGAGAAATAAAAGTAATAATCAACCACCTTTGCCAAGGAAGTAACCATTGTGTGAACATAGCCAATGCTCGCACACATGAGATGAATCCAGTAATGACATCAAAAAGGAAAAATCTTCAAGGACACCATCAGTGTAGTAACTGCAGTTGCTTCCTGCTCCTGATTAATCAAGCTAATGAGAACTAAGCTGGATCCTAGCTGCATAGACCCACCCCTTCATTTGCACAGCTTCCCCCTGGGTTACTCTGTAGTGTGACCCAACATTTGAAAAATTATTTCTAGATAAGAAATAATTTCATGGTCCATTATCCAAAGAACCATGAAACTAGTTCTGTGAACCCAGAAGTTACTTGATTTGCTTGAACAGCACACTCCCTCCAATATCACATGGCAAACTGCTTTTGAAATTCAGGAGCCACCTGCCCAACCCAACTCTCACCCAACTGTGGGTCAGACGTTCAAAGGGGAATTTTAAACAAAAAACAACAACACATAGTTATCAAGACCCCTCAAGAATGTAAGTGTACATTCCCAAGAAGAATACACAAGATTGGCCCAATTTCATACAATACAGCCAGACACATATTTTTCACCTTATGGGTTGGATTCAGAAAAAGGTAGTTGACATTTCCTCCCATTGAAGTGTCTATCACTCGACCACTTACAGCATCACATGGTGATTTGCAAGTGCAAATCCCATACAGACAAAGACTGAAGCTTCATATCAGCTCAGATGCAGTAGCCTTGATCCTGACTTAATCACACTTTAATGTCATTGAAATCAATGGTTCAAGTTAGTAATGACAAACTTAAATCCCATGGGTTCCAATGGGACTAAAGACTGACTAACTTAATTTAGATTCAATGATGGCTTTCAAAGGACCCTTGCACAATTGGAAGTCACTTCCACATTCATGCATTGCACATCTGTCAATGTGTTCGTTAGGCCTTATCAAGAGTATTGTGTCCAGTTCTGGGCACCCCACTTCAAGAAGGATGCAGAAAAGCTGGAGTAGGAGGGCAACGAGGACCATCAGGGATCTGGAAACAAAGCCCTATGAATAGAGACTGAAAGACTGGTCATGTTTAGCCTAGATAAGATTGAGGGGAGACATAATAGCATACCTCAGATACAGAGGAGGGCCAGGATCTCTTCTCAATCATCCCAGAGTGCAGGGCATGGAATAATGGCTCAAGTTACAGGAAGCCAGGTTCCAGCTGTACATCAGGAAATACTTCCTGACTGTTAGAGCAGTATGACAATGGAACCAACTACCAAGGGAGGTTGTGGGCTCTCCCATACTAGAGATGTTCAAGAGGCATCTGGACAGCCATCCGTCAGGTATGCTTTAAGGTGGATTCCTACAGCAGGTTGTTGGATTTGATGGTCTTTATAGGCCCCTTCCAACTCAACTATTCTATGATTTCTTCTACTACCCCTCCTGTGTTAGACCCTACCTCACATTCCAATTCATTCCAGAGGGATACAGCAGCAGGGTTCTATGAGGAGAACAGGGTGCAGTAATAGGGAGAGGCAGGAAAGTCACATTATGTTGCCGGAGTTCTGCTTGCACTTCTCTGATTCCAATTCAATTATATGTCACAATTGAATCAAGTCTTATGTAGGGTGACCATATGAAGAGGAGGACAGGACTCCTATATCTTTAACAGTTGCATAGAAAAGGGAATTTCAGCAGGTGTTGTTTGTATATATGGAGAACCTGGTGAAATTCCCTCTTCGTCACAGCAGTTAAAGCTGCAGGAGCCTATACTAGAGTGACCAGATTTAAAAGAGGGCAGGGCACCTGCAACTTTAACTGTTGTGATGAAGAGGGAATTACACCAGGTTCCCCATATATACATATTACACCTGCTGAAATTCCCTTTTCTATGCAACTGTTAAAGATACAGGAGTCCTGTCTTCCTTTTCATATGGTCACCCTATCTTACGTTCATTTTGAGTATCTAAGACTGCATTCTTATTTGTGCTTTCCTGGGAGTAAGCCCTACTGAACTCAATGATTAAGCCTGTATAGAATTGCTCTGCAACTGTTATCCAATCATGCATGCTGGAACTAGCCTGAGGTTTTTGAGCACATAAATCTGATATGTGGGAGATATAACTCAGTAATTCTGAGGGAAACTTCTAAAATAGCCATGTATGAATATTCCCTTCCAGTTCACAAGTCATTCAAAATTCCCCATTCACTATCCTGAACAGGAAAAGTTAGCAATTTCCTGACCTTCCCTTCACATTGGCAAAATATGTAATTGAAAAATACAAAATGTATTTTGTATTTTTCTCAAAATGTGCGGATTTTACGTTTTGCCATGCTTTAGTTATGGGGGAGATTTGTACAAATTTGGGGATTGTTTGTGCAACTTTAATGACTAATAGTGGCTTGCTTTGCGCAATTTCCCCACTTGCGCAAATGCAAGCACAAATTGTGGCGAGTTGAGCAGTACACTGATATTTGGAGAATCTTGGCAAGCTTGAACACATTGTTCATTCACCCATCCCTATTCGAAACTCACATCACAGTTTTATTTTGAAACTTTTCAAAATATTTATTTATAATTTTATAAAAAAGCTTGAACAGCTATGAATTCAATACTGCTGCTGCTGCTGCTACTACTACTACTACTACTACTACTAATAATAATCATTATAATACAGGAAAATGCCCCCATAAAACACAGATGGCAAATGTGTGCCATATGAAACATTAATCGTATCTTCCCACAGCTGAATTGAAATTTTAAGCAAATCAGGTGAGAACTTTGGGAAAGCTGATTACATTCTGTTCCACTGAATATGAATGTGAGTTTAAATATCATGTAATTTTCTACTCCCATCCCCAAAGGAGGTTTTCTACTCCCCCTTCCTCTGTTATTTAGGAAATGAAGTAAGCATTAAAAAAACCCTATGCTTCCCACTGAATGCTGCCACAATGTTTACTTGACCTTTTTTAAAAAAATATTTTTCTGCTGTTCTCCTTGACTAAATTCTCAGCTAAACAGTCAACTTTTTTTTTTTAGTGTGCCTTCTATCTGCGGCCTTTCACATTATATTTACTGCAGCCTAATCCCTGTCTGAGTGCCCCACCTCAAATCATCTTCAGATTAGTCAAGTTTCCTTATGGATGTAAAATCTGAGGGGAGAAAAGAACTGTAAAAAGCAACTCTGCCTAAGGGAAAGATAAAAGCTGCAATTTTTGGTTCTGTTAGGGTCACTGAGAGAAAGCTAAGATGGTGTTCTGCATCCATATTGAATCTTTGCTGCAATCACAGACCCACTACAGTGACACAGTGTGAACTGACTTTTCAACATGTTTGGAGGAAAAGGCAGAAAAGAAAAGAGAAATGCACAAAAGGCAAGAAGCAGAAAGATAAACATTTAAGCTAAAATAATTAGCTGGAGAGATCTATGGGAAGGCATAAAGATTTCGACAAGTCTCCTGATGGAACAGAACTCAGCACGGGGCAGATGGACTTGTACAAAGAAACTCCTTGCCTGTTACAAAGAATAGCACTCATGGAGGCAAAGGAATAGCCACACACTGAGAGCTCAGAAAAGGTCAAACTTTGAAGGCTGTGAGTTAAGCTAAGTACCATGACAGGAATACACTGTGGGGGTAAAGGAAAATATGTTGGGTTTATTCCCTTTAAGATACTTTGCAAAATAAAACTAGGAAATATATATATATATAGAGAGAGAGAGAGAGAGAGAGAGAGAGAGAGAGAGAGAGTATTCCCCCTCATTTTACTTTCAATGTTTTTAATTTTAATGACTTTTTTTTAATGAACAAACCAAGTTATACAAAAGACATTTATGTTCCTAAAAAAAATATATCCATTTTTTTTCCTGAACCTCGGAGTGGGGAGAAATCCTTTTTTCCCCATGGCTTCAGAATTTCTGGAAATTTCACATCTTCATTCTCCATGCTATCTGTACATCTAAAAAAGAAAGAAAAGAGAATCAGGATATATTGCATTTATTTATTTATTTATTTATTTAAAACATTTCCATGAACATACTAAAAAAGCAATAAAAACCATAAAAGCCAGCAATATAACCAACAACAATTATGGCAATAGTAGCCACCACAGTAGTCATATCATGAGAAGGCCGTGGTAAAATAATACGTTTTCAAGGCCGTCTTAAAAGCCTGCAGTTACAGAGCATGGCAGACTCACAATGGCAGTTTGCCACTGCAGAAAAGGCCCTCTCACGTGTGATCACCCACCTAATTCCCTCTCTTTCTGAACTTAAAGTGCAGGCAGTCTGATAGGGGTGAAGGCAGTCTTTCAAGTAACTTGATTCCAAACAATTTAAGGTTTTAAAGGTCAAAACCAGCACTCTGAATATATGCCCTCTATTGTTAACAAAATTATTGATCACTATTATTCTTATTAAGTGCAGTGAGCAGCAGATATTTGGTTTTCCAACCCACACAGAAGAGTGTGACCAATTATTAATAATATAAACTAAGAAAATGGCATATATGATTTGGAGTGATGAATATTATGTTGACAAAGACTACAAACAGTAGTTCTATAGGGCTGGGAGTGGTGGGTGGAAATTATTTATTTATTTATTTATTTTATTTGCTGCCTCATACTAGCCAGGGTGGAAGGTAGTGGTGGTGGGAGATTCCCTCCTACTGGGACCAATCAGTGGGAATTCACTCCAGTTATTCCAGCAATGACATAGTTTTCTCCCTGTAGTGGTGGCTGTTGGCTCTTGTGAAACTGTTCTGGGTTTCAGTCAGAACCAGTCAAAACTCTAAAGGAGCTAACCAAAGTGCTCTTCTTTTTAGTTATCTTTTTTTTTAATTGTTTCGCAAACATACATAACATAAAAGCATTACATAACGACACCACATCCAAGGAAAAGGGGAAAAGGAAAAGGAAAAGGGGAAGAAAAAAATCACACACACAGAGAGAGAGAGAGAAAGAGAGAGAAATACATGGAGCTATCCAAAGTGCTGAACCCTATCCTGCAAATTTCCCATAGCCCCAGGTCATCAGTGGAATTGAGAAAGTCCTTTCTAGGTCTCAAAACTGAATAGGGAAGAGGAGATCCTATTAAAGTTAATTGAATTGAATTTTAACATTTGCAGAAAACTTTATGAATTTAATTCGAGATGAAGTGAATATCCTGTATTAATTTCAGTCCTTTCATACATACTATTCAATCGTCAAATTCATTAAAATGTACCGGTCCACGGTGGGAATATTAATGTAGATATATTCCCAATTTTCAATTATTACTTGAGCTGAAATTGGTATTTTGAAAGGCTGTCGAGTCTCAATGCCAAACAGACATAATACAGGAGATCCATAATCTCACCACCTGTAGGTTGTGGGCTCTTTTAAAACAAAAACTTGAAGCAGCCAGATGGGCATCAATTTTGATTGGCACAGTGGCACTAAGGAACAGGGAGTAAAAGAGAGCTATGTGACACGTTCCTTTCTGAGAATGATTGCTTGGGTTCCTTTCCAGAGTTGCTCTAGGAAGCATGAGCTTCCTGTTGTGCCAGTGGTGGGACCTGCTGTCACAATGTAATCAGCTGAGGTGAAAGGGCAGTGCTGGAGACTGAACTACTAGCTGCTATTAGCCTGGGAAAGGGGAATACAGGCAGGGATGCTGCAGAAAATTGGGATGGACTAAGCATCTCACCTGTGGAATCCTCTGAGAACTGGCCTCCCCAGACCACATGGGCTCTGCAGACTTCTGGATTTATTTATCTATTTTAGTTTTCCAAAGTTTATGCAAATGCTTTCACAGGAAAATACGTTTCTGCTAAGACTTGTGCCATGCTGGAAACTAAATGCAGGGAAATGTTGAATGAAATAGGAGACAATATGCTAAATGTTATGTACTAATATGAATTATGTAAATTGTTGTGAACTTTCTTACAAAATTATTTGCATATTTTCTCCTTAACAAGAAAAAACACTGAATCTCTCTGACACTGGAACAAACGACACTGCACAATTCATGATACACATGTGTGACAGATTTCACATAATCCAGACATCTCTAAATAAAGGTACCTAGATGTTGCCATTAATATTATTTTGCCCAAACTATCCTCTAGAAAGTAAGCAAAACAACAACATACAAAAGCATATGGGCATCTTCCCATTATATACTAGAACCAGCCTCAGATTCTAAGGGTCAGACCCCATGCATGCATGGGCTTCTGGATGCCCATTGTGTGAACAGAATGCTGGACTAGATGGCCTTTGGTTGGATCCAGCATGGCTCTTCTCATGTTCTTAGGAGACCACTTCTGGAGAAGATGAGAAGCAGGATCTTACTATAGGCTATTGCTCAGACTGGGATTGCAGAGTGTTAATATCTCCTGAAGGTCAGTCTATATGGCCACCAGCCCAGCTGCCCCCCTGACGGTTGTGTCACCAAGGGACTCAATATCCCCTGACAAGTAACTCATCAGACTTTTCTTTGCACTCCAGGACTGCAGGAGCAGAGACAATGAATGGGCCAGTTCTGAAGCACAGTAATGGTGATGAAGTGATTATTTGGGTAAATTCTGTTGAAAAGCCAAGTAAAATGAGTTCCTCATACATTCCTAGTGACAAAGGATGGATGCCTAAATATAGAGAGGTAAAGGATTTTTTTCTTCTTCTTTTGAAATGTTACTGAATATGTGTAAGAGTGGGGTTATAAGATTTTGTTGGCATAGCATAGAGAAGAAAGCTTTTGGGGACATAAAATGGGTTTAAATTGGTGTACAAGTGATGGTGTAAGGGGGCAACTAGGAGTACAAACACTGCATAAAGGGTTAGATGCTTTGGTTTAGAAAAGGCCTGATGAAATATGATTTGATATTATTCAAATACATTGCTCATAAGAACTTATGGCTTGTACCAACTGTATGTATTCCTGTTAAAGCAACTAGGTGAAAGGTCCAGGTGATGGAAAGTAGGAGTGTGCACGGACCCCCCAATCCGCTTCTCTTCCAGATCCACAATTTGCAGATCGGGCTGCTTCGCTCCACCCCACTCCGCCTATAGTCCGCTCTGCTGCAGAGCTCCGGATCCGGATCGGAGCTCTGCTTTTTCCCCACATAGGCTTGCATTGAAATCCAAAAAAGTCTACAACTTTTTTTCTGTTAAAGTTAGAAACCTCAAGTTTGGCACAATGACACCTCATGGACGTATACACACGCATGCCAAGACTCAAGCCAATCCAAGCCTCCCTTGATTTTTGGGGAATTTATGAAAATCGGACACCCCATTTTCAGACATGGACTGTTCTCCGACATTTTGACAGATAAAAAAATTGAAATGGGCACCCTCACAGATGCCATCTAGATCCACATTCATGGCAAGACTCAAGCAATTCCCATCATCCCCTGATTTTTGGCGGGGCTCTAACCTCTAACGCACCACCCATAACCCCAATTCACACCCCTTTTGATATCTCTGTCAATTTTCATGTTAGAAACCTAAAACTTGGCACCATGATAGCTTATCAAGGGATACACATGCATGCCAAGACACAAGCCAATCCCATCATCCCCTGATTTTTGGGGAATTTATGAAAATCAGACACCCCATTTTCAGACATGGACTGTTTTCCGACGTTTTGATAGATAAAAAAAATTGAAGTGGGCACCCCCACAGATGCCATCTAGATCCACAATCATGCCAAGTTGCAAGCAAATCCCATCATCCCCTGATTTTTGGTGGGGCTTAAACCTTTTAACTCACCCCAAATCAAGTTTCATGCTACAACTATGTCAATTTGCACGTCAGAAACCTCACATTCTGTCCCATGACAGCTTATCCATGAGTCCACATGGATGCCAAGTTTCAAACCAATCCCATCATCCCCTGATGTTAGGGGAATTTTTGAAAATCGGACACCCATTTGCAGACATGGACTGTTCTCCGACATTTTGACAGATAAAAAAACTTGGAAGCAGGAACATCCGCATTCATGGCAAGTTTCAAGCAGATTCCATCATCCCCTGATTTGGGGGGGGGGCTTTAACCTCCAACGCAGCACCTCTACCCGCAATTCAAACACCCCTTTTCTATATCTCCGTCAATTTTCACGTTAGAAAGTAAAACCTCGAACACGGCACCATGGTTATCCATGCTTGCCAAGCCTCAAGCCAATCCCATCATCCCCTGATTTTTGAGGAATTTATGAAAATGGGACACCCCATTTGCAGACATGGAGTGTTCTCTGACATTTTGACAGATAAAAAAATTGAAGTGGGCACCCTCACAGATGCCATCTAGATCCACATTCATGGCAAGACTCAAGCAAATCCCATCATCCCCTGATTTTTGGTGGGGCTCTAACCTCTAACGCATCACCCATAACCCCAATTCACACCGCTTTCAATATCTCCGTCAATTTTCACGTTAGAAACCTCAAACTTGGCACCATGATAGATTATCCATGGATACACATGCATGCTAAGACTCAAGCCAATCCCATCATCCACTGATTTTGGGGGAATTTATGAAAATTGGACACCCCAGTATCTCAGGGATTTAAAGCTGCAGACAGCTCAATGGGACCATTTCAAAGGAAATCCCAACATGCCATGAATTGGGGAGTAGAGATACACCTATATGAATCTTCTTCCACACTTGAAAAATTGATTTGGAACTTCCAAAAGTCTAAGTGAGCGCAGGAAGGACTTATCCCCTGAGTCAAAGCAAGACACAAACCATCCCTGCGAGGCAGGCAGGGGAGGAGGGAGGGAAGGCAGGCAGGCAGCAGACATTTCTGGGGGCATAAGGAAGTGAGCCAAGGATAATTTCAAAGCCAGTAATGCAAACCATCCCTGTGAGGTGGGAGCAGCACAGAGAGATGCCTTTTCTTTTGCATCCCATAACTACTAGGAGGCTAGGAGGATAAGAGTAAAGCTTTGTGATCCTTGTGTTAGAGTTGATTGACTGCACTGTGATCACAGCTATTACTAAACAACAAAATAATAATGTTAATAATAGCAGTACTAATTAATATTAATAGCAATAATAATAACAACAACAATAATAAGGAGTTGAACCACAATGAAAGCCTGCCTGACTTCACTGAAGTGGAAAAGCCAGGAGAGCTTTGATTATGGGGTGTAAAATGGAATAAATAAATAAATAAATAAATAAATAAATAAATAAAGGAGGGGTGGAATTAAAAGCAGCAGTGCTGCTGAATAAACAACAAGAATATTTTTTTAAAAAAGACTATGTCTGTCTTTTACCAGTAAGAGGAAAGTGGACGTGCCCAGGGGGAGGGGGATTAAGAAGTCACCTTTCACTTCAACTCATGAAAGGCATTAGCTCAGCTGCTTCTATGCCAAGAAGCTACCTGTTACTTCAACTCATGACAGGCATTAGCTTCAGCACAGGGCACGTCCACACGCCCTAGGGGAGCTCATCTCCTTGCACCACATCTATTCAGTTGTTCCCCAAGGTTATGGTGGGTAGCAGTGCTGTGTTTCCTATCTGTTATTTATTTGCTTAGTATATGATTTCAGGTTGTGTTTGTGCATTTGGTGGGGCTACTGTTTTAAAAAAACACTGGGAAAAGTCCGTTCAGACTAAGAAAGAGAAGTTTCCCAGGATCCCAAGTTACCCATTTTGCCTATCCCCTTCTCCAACTTTGGGATCATGTGATCATGACCGGAAGTTGACTCTGCCCCTCAGCACTTCGAAAAGGTACCTTTTCCTGGTTTTTTTACATATTTTTTCAAAAAAAAAATTAGCAAGCGAACCACAGCACGCAGAGAGCTGAGAGTAGGCTCAAAATGACCCCCAGCCATGACTCTCTAAGCACAAGAAGTTTCAGAAAGATAGCTTTAAAAACAACACATTTATCTCCTTTTCTTTTCCGCAATGCAATCCTATGGGCGAAATTTTTCAAAATGGCAATCAGAGTGCTCCGCGGAAAGAGAATCGCTCCGCCTACGGGCGCTTCTCTTTGCTGTGCTTCTACAGGTCCCTGGTCCACTTCTACTACTCCTCTGGGCAAGGCGGAGCAGGCCAATTCGCTTCTGATTCTCCGATTCTAATCGGAGCGGAGCACACCTCTAATGGAAAGGCAGAGCTGAGGTTTAAAAGATCCCCATGTCCATAAGAATGGAGCAGAAAACCAGACAACTGACCACATGAAAGCAGAAGTAATGTCCAGTTTTGAGATAAACAAGAACATCAGAAAAGATAGAACATTCTGGGAAGATGATGAAGTAAATTGATGTTGTGGACCAACAGACTTAGGTATTTAAGAATAAATTGATATATATTAAGAATGAGGTCTTTGTTTTTGAGAAGAGTACATCCAGGATGTTGTTCTGAGCATAGCATGAAGGCCTCAGTGACTCCTTGGTTTTGCCTGGGAGAAATAGAAGTCCCTCTGCAGAGAAAAGCTCCTTTGCAGAGTCAGTATGAGTGATGTAAAATTTGCGGGTGTACAGATATTGTTCTTTCTTCTCTCAAACCGACAAGACCTAAACTGACATTTGAGCACTGGCTTGAGCCCAGTTGCTGGGCCTAAGACCATGGTCTTTCTTGAGAAGGGGGAAGAGCCCAACATTTGTGTTGTCATTGGGGGTGGGGTGGGGGGTTTGTCTGTGTTTGTCTTAGCAAAGATCTTGTTCTCCAGAAATCTGCCAGACTTGTGAGTATATTCTTTTAATTTACTTTGCTGAACAGAAGTTTATGTGTTAAACATTCTTATTTTTTTTAATAAATGTTTTAAAGCTATAAGTGTTTCATTGAGTTTGTGAGTCTGAGTGAAGTCAATCATTCTGGTACTTATCTCTAGAGGTTTCAGCTACTATTGTGGGGAGCAATCTTGAAGGGTATTGCAGGAATCTATAGTTCCTGGCAGCCTATGTTCAGTACCTCTCAAAAAAAAGGTTATCAATATTTTTCCCAACGCATTCATTGGAAGGGGATTTTATACTGGCAGCCTAACCATCTATTAATCTCTTCTGTTCCTAAGGGCACAAGGTCACAACTGTTTTTAATGCAATAGAAATTATTCTAATAATTCTAAGCATGAATACATTTTGTGAAACTAATACCATAATAGTTTAATTTTACCATTGGACAAGTTTGGGGATCAGAAATAAAAGATACCTAATCTATGAAAAGTCATCTTATTAGATAAAACAGATTCATCATGCTTATGTTTAAACACAACCAATGCATTTACAAAACTGCATAGGATCCGGAAATCCCTGCTAATAACCATCTCTGAAAACCCATCAGGTTTATTATCCTCTACTTCCATGTTTATTTCCTCACCATATTTATATAATGAAATTGCCATAGGTATTATCTTTCCCTGTGTGAGGATGCAGAATTCAGAGGAATTCCCATAGAATTCAACAGAACTCTATGCTCCTGTCACTCAGCACATACAGTGCAGCAACTCTTATAAATGTTTCTCTCTTAAAAAAAAAAGAAAAGGTTGTTTACATAATATATCATGATATAATACTATATAAGGTGGCAACAGTTTTTACAAAACTGTTGGAACTAGATGTCATATGAAGCAGCAGCCATGTACTGAGTTTCCCCTCCTCTACCTTGTAATATGTAATAAAGGAAATATGTTATGGAACATTTCCATCTAGTCATGCATCTTTCCTCCTTCACAACACCCAATGATGTGCAGCAGGGTGAGGAAATAGAAAATGTGATGATGTTTTGTATGCCATGCATTTCTATTGCTACACATTATCGGGGAGAAGAAAAGGAATTCAACATAGGTTTCTGTTTTCAATGGCAGCTCAGTACATTGGATTAATACTATGTTTAAGTTGCACTGTAGGAGACTGGAAGTCAGCTTTAACCTCAGTCCTAAAAGATCAGTCCCAGTAAACTTATTGCACATTAATCTGAAGAAGTTTGGCAAGCTTTTAAGGATGGTCCTAACACAACCTGTCCTTAACTGTTTCCCGTGTTGATCTAGTCTTTGAGCTCATACAGTGGTTTAGTCTGGTATGTTTAGACCCTGGATTTAATGGTCTTACCTTCTTTTGATGGGAATGTGTATAATTTCACTTAGTTCAAAATGTGGCTGTGCTGGGTGTGTGTTGGGTGGACATCCTCTTCATTCTGCTGAGTGGGATGCTGGACTTCTGCTCCAGCATTCTGTCAGGACCACTAAGCTCATGTGTGGATGTTGGAGCTTCTGGGAGCTTATCTACACCAAGCATGATATTCCACTATGAAAGTGGTATATAAAAGGCAGGAGTCATACTACTGCTTTATAGTGGTACTGAAGTGCACTGACAACTGTTGTGGCCCATGACACATCTATGCCAAGCAGGATATGACACTATGAAAGTGGTATAGGGTATGTGTCAATGGGCACTAACAATTGTCAGTGCATTTCAATACCACTATAAAGCAGTAGTGTGGCTCCTGCCTTTTATATACTGCTTTCACAATGGAATATCCTGCTTGGTGTAGATGAGCCCTGGGTTTCATCTCAACTGTTGCTCTTAAATGCTGTCAAAAATGTATTAACGATGAGAGAATCAGAGAGAAGTGCAAATAGCTATTAAGCTAGTGGCAATGGTAAGTGAACTAATGATTAGGGGTTAATAGGGGAGAGGAAAAGATAATGCTTTATGAGGGAAGCTTCCACTGAGAAAATATCAACTGGGATATATATAGTTCATGTTTATTATTATTATTATTATTATTATTATTATTATTATTATTATTATAATTAATTAATTAATTTATATAGCACCAACAGTGTACATGGTGCTGTTTCCTCTGTTATTGCTGAATTACTTAATTTGTAGCCTACCCCTTTCTCCATAGTAGCAAACAATCATACTTTAGTCTGAAAGGTAGGTTAGCAACAGGCCAGAAGACCCCAGAGGTAGAAACTGGGAACTCCCATATGGTGAGCCATGAGTACAGCAGTTTGGAGCATCTTCCTATAATATTTTTTTTCCCTTTGCCTCTAGAGTGGGGATGTATGAGGAATTCATTTCAGTTCAATGCTGATCAGGATTTTGTCCAGTTCACACCTTCCAGATCAAACAGACTCGGACATAATCTGTGGTCAAACTGCATACATTTCTCAGCTTGCAATGTGATTAATGGAAACCACCACCACCATCCCAAAAGAGAGTGTTTGACAGCATACATATATTTCAAAATAAGCACATACCAAAAAAATCCATAAATATGTTTTAATCATGGGAGAGAGTGCATATATTTCAAAAAAGCAAACCCATCAAAATTAGCACATTTAAAAAAATGTACTTGTATACAATTGACACATACATTTGGGGAAATATCCATGGAAATTTGCACAGATTTTCATTAGGGATGTGCTCCGCTCCGATTAGGAGCGTAGAAGCAGTAGCGGATTGGCCTGCTCCGCCTTACCCAGAGGCGGAGTAGGAGTGGACCGTGGACCCCTAGAAGCAAGGCGAAGAGAAGCGACCATTTTTCGGAGCTCCGAGTTCAGGCAGAGCGCTCCGGTCGCCATCTTGAAAACATTTCGCCATAGGATTGCATTGCGGCAAATAATCGCGCATAACTAGGTTGTTTTTGAAGCTATCGTTCTGGAAATTCTTGTGCTCAGAGAGTCGTGGATGGGGGTCATTTTGAGACCACTCTCACCTCTCTGCGTTGTCCGTGTCGCGTGCTATATTTTTTTGAAAATCGGGTCAACCGCGCGGCTCAAACGGCGTTTCGGCTTTTCGCCCATAGGATTGCATTGCGGAAAAGAATCGGGGATAACTGGGGGGGGGTTAAGCTATCGTTCTGAAAATTCTTGTGCACAGAGAGTCGTGGATGGGGGTCATTTTGAGACTACTCTCAATTTTCTGCGTGCTGTGGTTCACGTGCAATATTTTGTTAAAAATCTGGGTTTGGGTTTTTTTTTATTATTTTTTTTATTTTTTTGGAAGCGATGACAGGCACATTCAACTCCCAATCCTGATGAGAATTGATCTCCTCAGAAAGCATCCTCCTCCAATCCCAGCGTTGGAGGGGGGACTAAGGCAGACCTACCCTGAGAACTTTCTGTTTTGTGTCTCTTTGTGGGTTGGCGTTCGTGGAGGGAACACTTAGTTAGTTAGTGCTCCTGCTTTGGACTTTGGAGATAGATTAGGATAGGTTTAGTTTGGCGCGTGTGTGTGTTTGTTTGCTTCTTTCTGACTTGTAGCTTAGTTTGCCCTGTGTTTTCCCCTTACTTTGATTTAATATAAACTTTATTTTTGAATTTTGGAGTGTGTGGTTGGGTTGGTTGCCCCCCCCTTCCCTGTATTAAAGCCTGACTGTTCTGCTTTTGTGAAAGCTTTCTTTTGAAAGCATACACACACTTTTTGTCCCATTTCCCTACATTTATATTCTTAAACATATTTTATTATATTCTTTCACATAGTCTATTAGTATATATTCTCATACATATTATATTAGTAGTATTCATATTTTGTTCTTCTTATAGTAGTGGTTGGTTCTTTTCCCCCCTCCCCTCTCTTAAATCCTGATTGTGTTTCCTTCTATCTTCTATATACCAAATATACCAAAAAAAAATTGTTTCTCTTTTTCTTCTCTGTGTAACTTGGACGGAGTGGGCTGCTTTTGTCAAGTTCAACAGGCAGCCACAGATTGAGCATTTTGGGGAAAGCATACGCACACCATTTCCCTATTCTTAAACATATTATATTATATTCTTTTACATAGTCTTAGTAGTCTATTAGTATACATTCTCATACATATTAGTAGTATTCATATTTTGCTCTTATAGTAGTGGTTGGTTCTTTTCCCCCCTCCCCTCTCTTAAATCCTGATTGTGTTTCCTTCTATCTTCTATATACCAAATATACCAAAAAAAATTGATTCTCTTTTTCTTCTCTGTGTAACTTCGACGGAGTGGGCTGCTTTTGTCAAGTTCAACAGGCAGCCACAGATTGAGCATTTTGGGGAAAGCATACGCACACCATTTCCCTATTCTTAAACATATTATTATTATATTCTTTTACATAGTCTTAGTAGTCTATTAGTATACATTCTCATACATATTAGTAGTAGTATTCATATTTTGTTCTTGTTATAGTAGTGGTTGTCCCATTTCTTGTCCCATTTCCCTACATTTATTAGTAATATTCTTAAACATATTATTATATTCTTGTAGATATTCTTAGTAGTATATATATATATATATATATTAGTATATTCTCATACATATTAGTAGTAGTATATTTTATTCTTCTTGTCCCATTTCCCTACATTTAAACATATTATATTCTTCTTATACATATTCTTAGTAGTACCTTATACATAGTATTAGTAGTATTAATATTTTGTTAGTCATCATGAAAAGAGGAAGCAGGCGTGCTGAAAGCAGCAAGGCTCAGTCTGCCAGCAGTAAGCAGGCTTCCTCTCCTCCTGTGAAACTCAAACGGGCAACTCCTTGGCTGACTGCTCCAAAACAGAAGCAGGACAAGCAGCAGGCAGAGCCACTCTCTCCTGCAACTTGTGCCCGGCGTTCTCTTTTTGAGGGTGGGAATGGGAAAAGTGCCCGTTTGCAAGAGGCACGTGGCAGCAGTGCCATTAGAGGAGGAGGAGTATCCCCAACTCCTTCATTCTCCTTTCAGCCCACGAGCCCGATGATGGACCTAGACGAGGTCCTCAGCACAGTGGAGGGGGGGAGGAGGAGGAGGCGGTGGGCCTCCAGGATGTGGGGGCTGAAGAGGAGCAGCAGCAGGCCGAGGCTCTCTCCCCAGTCTCATCCCACACCCCTGTTTCTGTGGCAACACCAGAGAGCTCAGGCGGGCAATTGGTGGTGTCACCACGGAAACGAAAGACAAGCATCGTGTGGGACCACTTTGAGTTGGGAGCGGATCCCCGCTTTGCTGTCTGTCGCCACTGCAAACTCAGCCTAAGCAGGGGTTCATCGACAGGGCATTATGGAACCAGCAGCATGAAGATGCATCTTAAGAGGCAGCACCAGTCGGTCTTGCTGGGGAAAGAGGCGGGCAAGGCGACTGGTTCCAGGGGAAAGCCGAAGGCGGCTGCTGCTGCTGCTGCTGCTGCTACTGGCACTTCCAGTCTCAGCTCTCCATCTCCCATCCCCACAAGGGTTAGGCAGGCAACCCTGCCGGAAATGGGGTGGGGGAAGTATGGAACCACAAGATGGCGTTTTCCAACGCCCTCCCAGATCACCACGTCAATCGGTGAGATGGTGGCGTTGGACGAGCAGCCATTCAGCCTCGTCGACAACGCAGGCTTCAAGAGGCTGATGGCGCTTGTGGTGCCATACTATAAGCTGCCGTGTCGCACCACCCTGAGCAGGCGGGTGGTGCCTTCCCTGTACCGTTCCTGCAGGGAGTTAGTGCTGGGTCGTCTGTGCCAGGCAGAGGCACGGATGGTGCACTTCACCTCGGACATTTGGTCCAGCGAGGGCGGAGTGCACGCTTACCTGTCCCTGACGGCACACTGGTGGGCAGCCGTGGGGCAGGAAGGATCCAGCACTACAGGGACTGGCAAGGAGGGCTACTGCTGGGCCCTCCTCCACACGCAAGTGATGGACCAGTCCCACACGGCAGGGGAGATTACGGAGGCCATGAACCGCATGGTGGATGGGTGGCTAGCTGGGCAGAAGG
Source organism: Elgaria multicarinata webbii (assembly GCF_023053635.1). Classification (NCBI taxonomy): domain Eukaryota; kingdom Metazoa; phylum Chordata; class Lepidosauria; order Squamata; family Anguidae; genus Elgaria; species Elgaria multicarinata. The sequence goes on from NC_086177.1 coordinate 20,437,223, forward strand.
TCACCCGCGGTTACATGGTCACGGACGGGGGAGCCAACATGGTGAAGGCGGTGCGCGACGGCGGATTCGAGGGCGTCCGCTGCATCGCGCACGTCTTGAACCTGGTGGTGAGGGATGGCCTTGGGATGGGCAGCAGCAAGCCCAACCTTGGTCCCCTGTCCGGGATCCGTAACCTCCTGGAGAGATGCAGAAAGGTGGCAGGCCATTTCCACCACAGCGTCAAGGGCAGTCGCTTGCTGCGGGAGAAGCAGGAGGAGTTGAATCTCCCGCAGCACAGGCTAGTGCAGGATGTGGTGACACGCTGGAACTCCACCTACCTGATGCTGGAGCGGATGGTGGAGCAACAGCGTGCCATCCACGACTTGTTCAGGGTCAGGGACATGGGCGTCCACCACCTGGGCAAGCAGCAGTGGGACGCCATGTCCAAGCTGGTGGCGGTCCTCAAGCCGTTCCTGAACACCACCGAGACCCTGAGCAAAAGCTCTGCCCTCCTCAGCCAGGTGATCCCTGTATGCAGGCATCTCCAGAAACAGATGGGCGACTTTCTGGAGTACAGGGATCCCGTCACCGGCAGGCGCTTCGAGCCCGAGGTCCGCGAAGCGGTGACTAGGCTGAGGGACGGCGTGACGCGGAGGCTGGAGCCCATCCAAACCGACAGGGTCCACATGTTGGCAGCCATGTGCGACCCTCGTGTGAAGGATGGGCTTTGTGGGCCAAATAGCAGGCAGCACTGGGTGGAAACGCTGGTGGGCGAAGTGCGGGCGGCATGGGCCAAGAGGGTGGGGCAGAGTGAGGCAGAGGAGCAGGCCACCCCTCCCCGCAGCAGCACCAGCAGCACCAGCAGCAGCCTCACCTGCATCCCTCCCAGCAGCAGCACAGGCGAGGGGTATTGGGAAGAGGCTCTGCACACCGTGTTTGGGCAGAGACCCTCCCCAGCCACCAGCCAGGATGACGCTGCAACCACCGTGCAGCGTTACCTGTCAGAGCCCATCGAGGACTCCTCCATGGACCCCCTGGCCTACTGGTCATCCCGTTTTCAGATTTGGCCGGACCTGGCGCGGGTGGCCATGGATCGACTCAGCTGCCCACCCACCAGTGTTCCAAGCGAGAGGGTGTTCTCTATGGCGGGCGACATAGTGACCCCTCACCGCTCTCGCTTGGAGCCGGACTTGGTGGAGCAGCTGGTCTTTCTGAAGGGCAATCTCCCCCTGCTGGGATCCCCACCCTCAAGCCCTCGTGGGAGTGACAGGCAGGCTCCCTTTAATTCCACCCCTCCTTGGGTTGGCAGGCACACTACAGTTCAGGCAGGCTGGTTTTTTCTTTTTATTATTATTTTTATTATATTTTTCTTATTCTTATTCTTATTCTTATTCTTATTATTTAGTGGCTGTGTTACAGTTCACAACATCAACTCTGAATCATTACATTCGTCTCTGTAGGCACTAGGCAGAGTTTGTCACCGTGCGTGTGTGTGACTGACTGTGAGGGCAAAGCACCGCACTTGAGTTCATTTCATTTCTGTGGCGTCCGGTACAGCTTAGTCAACTCATCCGGATAGTTTTCCACCCAGTTCCAAAAGACTCCATGATTGACTGCACGTGTTTAGGTGAGGTGCAAGCAGGGGGCAAGGCAATGCCTGGCACCACCACCACTAGCCAGGCTGCCTCTCTCCAGCAGTCCACGGGTCGCCCTTTGGGGTGCCCTGGGAGTGGAAGACGTACTCCCTGATCCAGAAGTATGGTTTTTTGAGAAGCAAGCTGTCACTTGAACTCATGAGCCTCTGTGCAAAAGCTGTCCTTGTGTGTGTGGTTGTGAGTGTTACTGCAGCTGCCTGTCTCGCTGCGAAAATGAAACAGGCGAGTCCTCGCCTTTGAGAAGCAACCTTTCACTTGAACTCATGGAAGTCATTGACTTCAGCACAGCCACTACATAGAGGCTGTGGTCCTCCAGGATCTGAGTGACTCCATCAGTGTGCTGATTTTGAGAAGCAACCTTTCACTGAAACTCATTCACTTCCCCTATGTGCGGGAGGTACTCCAGCAGTCCACCGATCGCCCGTAGCACAGCCACTAGCAAAGCCACTACAGTGGATGCTCTCTTCTCTCTCTCTCCTCAGTCTCATCCTCTTCCTCTTCCCCTTCTGCTGTAACCCGTCTTTGAGAAGCAAGCTGTCACTTCAACTGACTGCATAGGGACAGTTTAAGTTTCCTCCTGAGAAGTGAGCACTCACTTCAACTCATGGACTTCCCCAATTGCGGCTGGTACTCCAACAGTCCACCGAACGCCCATAGCACAGCCACTTAGTGCATAGGGACAGTTTAAGTTTAATGAGAAGTGAGCACTCACTTCGACTCATGACAGCCATTGACTTCCCCAATTGAGGGAGCTACTCCAGTAGTCCACCGAACTCCCATAGCACAGCCACTTAGTGCATAGGGACAGTTTAAGTTTCCTCCTGAGAAGTGAGCTTTCACTTCGACTCATGACAGCCGTTGACTTTACCAGACACTTTGTGTGGGATGCTGTGGTCCTCCAGGATGTGGGGATAAGTAGCAGTCGCTGGTCGAGCTTCTCTCCCCAGTCTCATATGGAGCAATTTTGAGCTCTCACTTCAACTTCAAGTTCAGACACTTGAGCACAGCCCCTACGGTGGAGGCACAGCTGGCCGTGCCTCTCTCCCCAACCACTGACTGCATAGGGACAGTTTAAGTTTCCTCCTGAGAAGTGAGCACTCACTTCGACTCATGACAGCCATTGACTTCACCACAGCCACTTCTTGGTGGATGCTTTGTTCCACCAGGATGTGGGTGAGGAGGATTAGTTGCAGCAGCTGGTCGAGCGTCTCTCCCCAGTCTCGCAATTCAAGTTATCTGAGAAGTGAGCTTTCACTTCGACTCATGACAGCCATTGACTTCACCACAGCCACTTGTCGTTTTGTAGTGCGCCGAGTTGAGCACAGCCACTCCGGTGGATGCTCTGGTCCTCCAGGATGTGGGTGAGGAGGATTAGTTGCAGCAGCTGGTCGAGCGTCTCTCCCCAGTCTCGCAATTCAAGTTATCTGAGAAGTGAGCTCTCGCTTCGACTCCAAGTTCAGACACTTGAGCACAGCCCCTACGGTCGAGGCGCAGCTGGCCGTGCCTCTCTCCCCAACCACTGTCTGCATAGGGACAGTTTACGTTTCCTCCTGAGAAGTGAGCACTCACTTCAACTCATGACAGCCATTGACTTCACCACAGCCACTACTGTGGATGCTGTGGTCCTCCAGGATGTGGGTGAGGATTAGTAGCAGAAGCTGGTCCAGCTTCTCTCCCCGGTCTCGTCCCACCCCTCTTCCGCTGTAACCCTGTCTTTGAGAAGCAAGCTGTCACTTCAACTCATGGACTTCCCCTATGTGCGGGTGGTACTCCAGGTGTCCACCGATCGCCCATAGCACAGCCACTTAGTGTGTACGGACAGTTTAATTTTCCTGAGAAGTGAGCACTCACTTCAACTCATGACAGCCATTGACTTCACCACAGCCACTACTGCGGATGCTGTGGTCCTCCAGGATGTGGGTGAGGATTAGTCGCAGCAGCTGGTCCAGCTCCTCTCCCTGGTCTCGTCCCACCCCTCTTCCGCTGTAACGCCCTCTTTGAGAAGCAAGCTGTCACTGAAACTCATGAAAGCCATAGACTTCCGAAGCAACCTTTCACTTCAACTCATTGACTTCCCCTTTGAGAAAAAGCTAAGCTCCAGTAATGCACCGTTTTTCCGTGGGACAGCTCTCTTTCGAGAAGCTGCACTGCATATGCAGCAGTGCCATGGCTTTGAGAAGCCGAGACCCATCCCAGCCACCGGGAACCGGAGGAAAACTCCAGCAGTCCACGGGTCACCCTTTAGATAGCTCGGGGATCAAATGGAGTCCTTGATCTGTGTGCTGATTTTGAGAAGCAACCTTTCACTGAAACTCATTCACTTCCCCAATTGCGGCTGGTACTCCAACAGTCCACCGAACTCCCATAGCACAGCCACTTAGTGCATAGGGACAGTTTAAGTTTCCTCCTGAGAAGTGAGCACTCACTTCAACTCATGACAGCCATTGACTTCACCACAGCCACTTTGTGTGGGATGCTGTGGTCCTCCAGGATGTGGGTGAGGATTAGTAGCAGAAGCTGGTCCAGCTTCTCTCCCCGGTCTCGTCCCACCCCTCTTCCGCTGTAACCCTGTCTTTGAGAAGCAAGCTGTCACTTCAACTCATGGACTTCCCCTATGTGCGGGTGGTACTCCAGCAGTCGACCGATCGCCCATACCACAGCCACTTAGTGTGTACGGACAGTTTAATTTTCCTGAGAAGTGAGCACTCACTTCAACTCATGACAGCCATTGACTTCACCACAGCCACTTTGTGTGGGATGCTGTGGTCCTCCAGGATGTGGGGATTAGTAGCAGTCACTGGTCGAGCTTCTCTCCCCGGTCTCGTCCCACCCCTCTTCCGCTGTAACCCTGTCTTTGAGAAGCAAGCTGTCACTTCAACTCATGGACTTCCCCTCAGAGAAAAAGCTAAGCTCCAGCAGTCCACCGATCTCCCGTAGCACAGCCACTACGTTTCCTGAGAAGTGAGCTCTCACTTCAACTCGTCTTGTAGTGCGCCCGCCGAGTTGAGCACAGCCACTACAGTGGAGGCGCCTGCCCGCCTGCCTGGGAGCCGTCCTTGTGAGGTAGCTGGATCTGCTGGGACTGACTCCCCCGCAGATCTATGGCTTACTTGTGCAAGGTACCAGCTTTTCTGGGCCCGCCAACCCATGCCTGCCTGCCTGTCTGCCCGCCTCCCCCGGGGTGCTGCTGTGGTGGGGCATCTGCCAGGACTGACTCCTCGCCTGCTCTGCCCGCCTGGTGCCTGGGAGATGGGCTTTGCGGTTCGTGCCCAGCACCCTCCGGCACGCTTGCTCCCAGTCGTCCTCCTCTGTGCCCCTCAAGGCGTAACTGCTGGCTTAGAAAGAAAGAACCAGCCATCTTTGCCTCACTTTGCGCCCACTTATGGGTTGGTTTGCTATGCGTTAGTGCTCAAGCCATCCTTGCGGCACTACAATGCATGCTGCCTGCCTGCTTTCCCTCCCTTCTCCCCTTCCCGCCTTGCAGCGATGGTGTATGTGTCTTGCTTTGACTAAGGGGAGAAGTCCTTCCTGCGCTCACTTAGACTTTATCAAATTCAATAATCCCTTTTTCAAATGTGCAAGAAGATTTAGGGTTATCTCGTGGCATGTTGGGATTGCCTTGGAACTGGCCCCATTGAGCTGTCTGCAATTGCAACTTTAAATCCCTGACATACTGGAGTGTTCAAATTTCAAAAGTTCCCCTAACATCAGGGGATGATGGGATTGCCTTGAAACTTGGTGTCCATGGGGACACATGGGTAAGCTGTCATGGGACCAAAGGATAGGTTTCTAACGTGCAAATTGACGTAGTTGTAGAATGGGACTTGATTTGGGGTGAGTTAAAAAGTTTAAGCCGCGCCAAAAATCAGGGGATGATGGGATTTGCTTGCAACTTGGCGTGCATGTGGACACATGGATAAGCTATCATGGTGCCGAGTTTGAGGTTTCTAACATGCAAATTGACGGAGCTATCCCAAGGGGTGTGAATGGGGTGCCCGATTTTCATAAATTCCCCAAAAATCAGGGGATGATGGGATTGCCTTGAAACTTGGCGTCCATGTGGACACGTGGATAAGCTATCATGGTGCCGACTTTGAGGTTTCAAACATGCAAATTGACGTAGTTGTAGAATGGGACAATTTGGGGTGAGTTAAGCCATGCCAAAAATCAGAGGATGATGGGATTTGCTTGCAACTTGGCGTGCATGTGGACACATGGATAAGCTCTCATGGTGCCGAGTTTGAGGTTTCTAACATGCAAATTGACGGAGCTATCCCAAGGGGTGTGAATGGGGTGCCCGATTTTCAAAAATTCGCCAAAAATCAGGGGATGATGGGATTGCCTTGAAACTTGGCGTGCATGTGGACACGTGGATAAGCTATCATGGTGCTGAGTTTGAGGTTTCTAACGTGCAAATTGACGGAGCTATCTAAAGGGGTGTGAATTAGGGTTATGGGTGGTGCGTTAGAGGGTAGAGCCGCGCCAAAAATCAGGGGATGATGGGATTTGCTTGCAACTTGGCGTGCATGTGGACACATGGATAAGCTGCCCTGGTGCCGAGTTTGAGGTTTCTAACATGCAAATTGACGGAGCTATCCCAAGGGGTGTGAATGGGGTGCCCGATTTTCAAAAATTCGCCAAAAATCAGGGGATGATGGGATTGCCTTGAAACTTGGCGTGTGTGTGTATACGCCCATGAGGTGTCATGGTGCCAAACGTGAGGTTTCTAACTTCAACGGAAAAAAAGTTGTTTACTTTTTTAGCTTTCAATGCAACCCTATGGGGGGGCAAAAACGGAGCTCCGGATCCGGATCCGGAGCTCCGAGCGGAGCGAAGCGGAAGTGGGCGGAGCGGGGGCGGAGCGGAGCGACCCGCTCCGGAAAATGGCGGATCTGCAAGTGAAGCAGAGCGGGGGGTCCGTGCACACCCCTAATTTCCATGCAAAAGAAATTAATCTCCAAAGCTTGCAATCTGATATGAACTCAAGTTGGAATGAGCTTCAAGATGGAACTTGGAGAACTTTGGCAACATCAGGTTTTGCTGATTTGCACATCTGGAGAGATCCCACCTAACCACCTGACTTGACCTCCTCAGTTGATCCCCCGGAGCTTTGGCCCCTGTTTCTGGCTCTTGGCTCCACTTCCAGACCTGCCTATGGCTTAGTCCTGATAGGCTCAAAAAGTAATAAATCTACAATGATTGCTCCATGGCTGAATAATAATTTGAATTGATCTCCCTTTAGTCCAAGCCCAACACAGGATTCATTAAACCAAACTGATCCACTCTGACTTTTCTGTCTGCTATTCTTAAGGTTGTCATATCTCTCTCTCTCTCTCTCTCTAATTCTGACAGTGGGTCTGTAACTTTAAGAGCTACATGTCCAGCAGAAATTGAACAGGCATAGCTTTTCCCAGCATGGAGATGCATTAACGGGAAAGGTTCATCTGTAACATTTCTGTTTATCGTGGAGCTGCTAGACACAGTAGCTCCGCAAGAAATTTTAAAAGACAGCAGCTCAAAGCAATTCTGAGACTTGTATGTGCAGGACAAAGTTCCCCTGACTTGTTGTTTCTTTGCTTTGCATGTAGGAACATCAAGAGGTGTCATACAATGATTTATTCTCTCAGCTGCAAACAATTGGTTTAAATAAGAAAGATATTTAACTTCAACAAATTTATGTGTGCGGGGGGAGGGAAGGATAAGAACAATTCAGCAATTGAATATGCACCTTAAAGTCATGTTGCAAAAGCTCCTCTTGGCACTACTTTAAATAGATGCTGCAAGCATCTTCAGATATATGTAAGGCTTAAAGTGGCTCTTGCTTCAGTCAGAGTTTGTAATGCAAATGTAGAAGCCACATAGGCCAGAAATGCTCCTCTGCATTGCAAATGCTTCTCTTCCTCCCTTTCTCCTCTGAATACGCAAGAAGCAAGGATCAGATGCCAACACAAACAACACAGGGGAGGCTCAGAGCTTTACATGTGAAAAATGACTTCCTGCTTTTAGAGATGGAGCTGAGTCCTACAACGGCAAAATGATCCTATCTCCTGATTATGAAATGATATCAAATCTGACTTCAGTTGATTCTAAGGGCCCATTCTGGGTCTTTAGGTGTTCCGTAGTTCTATAGAAATGCCTTTTCTTCCATACACATACATATATGAGTACCCAAAATTCAAGGCTGCCCATCCCTGTCTCAGAGCATGGTTCCTTCCTGTGCCATTGAGGTAGCATAAGATGCCCCAGACATAATTGGAGGCCATCAAAAGGTAGCTCATCTTCATCCCAGCATTGTCCCAGTTCCAGGAGAGCCAATGTTGGCATGGAATGAAGCCTCATGGTATATTCCTCAAATTCATATATGGTCCAAGGCTCCTGATCACATTCTGGTGGAGCATGAGATGTGAATGCAGTGCCTGCCAACCAACTCAAGAAATATCAGAATGGGCCATCAGAATGGACCCAAGTAAGGCTTCCTCCATATTCCCCAGTGCCTTTCATGGAAGTCAGCATGGAAGTCACACACCCCAAGCACATGTCCAAGGCATACAATCTCCTCACATACACCTCTGTCACAACTCCCTCCCCAGCCAGCTTACTGGGTGCCAGGGAAAAGCAGTGGCAGGATAAGCAGGAAGAGGAGGTTGCTGCAGAGCTGCATGGCCTGGCACATCACTTTTCAAGGACCCAATACTGAAAGGAGAAATGTGATGTTTCTGTGCATCATTTTCATGCACATGTAAACATATACAATGATGGATGCAGGACAAAGGTGACTTTTATGAGAGGTATGGTACATACATAGCAGATTTTGCAGTGTTTTTATTATTTATTTATTTATTTATTTATTTATTTATTATTACATTTTTATACCACCCAATAGCCGAAGCTCTCTGGGCGGTTAGGGTTAGGGTTTAAGTAAATTGAGGAATAGCTACATCTAAAGAAGGCTAATTAACTCAAATAACCCTTACAGTTGAGAAGTAGTGTTCCGCACAGTGCTGTGCCAACAAATTCTACTACTTTTTAACCATTCTCATTAGATTTGAAAGAGAAGAAATTCAAAGGAGAAGAAAAATTTGTAGAAATTCTCATATGATGGATTTGGGGTTCACGTGCTTACCTTACGTATGGGATGACCAAGGAGTGTTCATGACTGCCCTGTGTTACATTGTATAATCATCTCTCTGGAAGCCTGTAGCCTCCTTGGCTTCCCATACTTCAATTAAAGGCCAGAATAAGACATCATGAGGGAATTCCTCCCTTTTGGCTTTTTCAGACCAGGAAGTGCAGGCAGCTTGGAAGGCTGCAGAGCAATGGAGATTTATAATTTCGACAGGGGAGGGCAACTAAGGAGGCTCTCCCCCTTGTTGCTACCTTTCGAGGCTGCCTCAGAGGAGGCGCTCAGAGAAAGGCTCCAGATATTGATCTTAGTGTCCAGGTTGGTTTATGTTGGAAGATGCATTCCATCAGGTATTGAATTCCCAGCCATGCAAGGTTATAGGTTAAAACAGCACCTTCAATCAGGCTTGGAAACATACAGGCAGAATTGGACCAGAATTGGTGTTAAATGCTGAGACCTTCTGCTCCCAGTTACTAATCTGACTGCTACATTTTGCACAAGCCGCAGCTTCTGGACAGACTTCAAGGTAAACTCCACATAAAGTGCATTGTAGTAACCTTGGAGGTTACTAGAGTATAGATTACTGGAACCAGATTACCCTTGCACAAATAGAGACACAGGAGAAAGGGCTCCACTCATGTTATATCCCACTACCCAATTTTGGGAATCCCATCTCCACTAGAACCCATGCCACTCAACTGGTTCTCTGTTTAGCATTTCTGGGGTGGGTGGGTGGAGGTATTGCCATAGGAAATAGATGAGGAAGTCCACCTCTGATGGTGCAGTTGATCCAGCCTAAATCTGGATCCCACCCATATACTTTATTTTTACAGACTTTGGTCTGAACACACACACAGAGGCACATGTGTTACAAATAAGGATGTGTAGTTGATGCTATGGCAGTGACACAGCAGGGGAACGCTATATGTCCTGAGGCTTGAGTGCTCGTGACAATGGTGGGCTACTGGGGCAAAAACTGATAGATTTAGAGATCTGAAAAAATGATAAGCATTTATAATTACTTGACTTCATAGTAAGGGGAACCAGAAGGACTTCACTTAATAGTTGGTCACAAACAATTGGAAAAATGCTTTGGGCACAGACCACCCTCCAGTTCCCCAGCTTTTAGTTACAAATTATTACAAGGTGAAGGCCTCAAACTGCTTAGGCATTGTGGAGTACAGCATTGTACAGCAAGAGCCAATAAATGATATATTAAACATTGGTTCTGACAAACTATAACTCATGGCAATAATGCCAAGACCAGCACTGTTATTTATTTATTTATTTATTACATTTCTATACCGCCCAATAGCTGGAGCTCTCTGGGCGGTTCACCAGAGAGAGCGGTTATCAAGGACCCAGGTGCCAGCTCAGTTTGGTTTTAGGAATAAAATTTAGAATGAGGAGTCTTAAAAATGGGGTTTCTCTTTAAAATAATAATTAATTAAAGAGTTGATTAAAATGGCTGTGCTTGATTTGCAACCTTTGATAGCAACTTCCCAATGTTCTAGGTTCTCTGCTTGGCCACTATTACTGGAAACAAAATTGACAACTCATATATCGGTTGGAGTCCCCTGCTAGGCACCAAAACTGAAGTAGGAAGAACTCAGGTTGTGCTTTATTATGCATGAAACCCATCTTTAGACACAACAGGAGGGGATTTTTCAGGGAATCCTAGTTATCTTGAACATTGTTTGTTTGCTCATCCCTACAATGAAAGGCTTCGAAAGACCAAAGGGTTCTGAGGCAGGACTCAGGCTGGGCAACAACGAAGAAGACAATAATTTGACACTTGGCAATGGAAAGATGCTAATGGAGGTTCCTTGCCACTTGACTGAATAAATCCTTGCTGGCTATTCACAGTAACAGATGCACAGTGGATGATAATGAATTACTCATATTCAAAACAAAATGTACCTAAACCCTTTGACTTCTCTGTTGAGTGGGAACACTTCAGGATTGGACCATATTTTCTGCAAAGGCTCTGGAATGCCTATTTAAAGGTACCTTTCTTGGTTAGCTGGCTTGGAAGTGACCGTGCAGTCAGGTAAATATTTTCATACTTCCATTACCATGGGAGCAAGTTCTTTAACCTAATAATAATAATAATAATAATAATAATAATAATAATAATAATTATTCATTTGTTGCCTGCCTCTCCCTCTGGACTGAGGTGGGGTACAACACAAATGCAGACACCATAAAAACATATAATTGATTAAAACATTTAAAACAAATATATTATTAAAAACAGCACAATATTAAAAGGCATCTTAAAATTCAACTGGGTAGGCCTGCCAGAAGAGAGCAGTCTTTATGGCTTTCTAAAATTCCGGAAGACTGTTAATAAATGGAGGAACCATGTACACAACTACTCTAGTCCCACTGCAGCAACTATGCTGGACGTTACTCCTAGCAGATTTCTATACCTGTGGCTCTGGCACTTCCAGAACAAAATGTATTCTTGAGCCAAGGTGTCAGGATAAATGTCACAAAAAATATAAAGCACGTGCACATGGGAATAGAGTGCCAGCTGGTCTGAGCTCCCTTGTAAGAGCTGGGCCAAGCAGCTCTGCAGTGGCTGTCATTTTGTTTCCCCAAAATGTCTCTGCCTCTGATATAGCATTGCTATGTTGGCAGCATGGCCCAGAGCCATGGGGGGGGGGGGGAATGGTAGCCACTGCAGACAGACAGACAGTCCCTTGCCTTTTAATCACTGGCCTTATTTGATTTATTTAATGGTTTAAAAATAGGAGGGGGAAACTGGTTTCAGATGCTGACACTAAACCTGTGATCTTTAGCCTGCTTTACATGTCACCAAGAAGGAAGGACAAAGCATGCATGTGTAGCACACTGTTCCTATTCCATGCTTCTCTGTTGTGTGCAATGTGAGTAGTTGGGCATCTTCCAACTAGTTCAATATGTGTGTTCTCAGGCTCAGAGCTGGTTCAGCACATGAATTCAAAAGGAGGGGAGCTGTGCAATCTCCCCCTTCACACAAGTATTGTTCAGTCATCAGTCATATAAACCATGTCTGAGTTAGACTCCAAGTGCTTAGAAGTTTGAATTTAAGTGAAACTCTCAGAACAGTACATTTGCTGTGACTTGCACTGAGAGGCATAATGAAGCGGGGGAGGAGAACCCAGAACCTCTTAAAAATGGCAAGTAACAATTTTGTGGTTTTACTGTCATCTTTCCTAGTAATTAACTGTTCATAGCACTGTGAGGCTTTTCAGAAACTTTACCATCTTCACTGAGAGGCTACAATCCTTTGATCAAAACGGAGACTTTGTACTTTCTTCTAACAGAACTATTATACTACTCTGACAATGAATGAGATCTTTCTCGGTGCGAAGTCATGAAGTCATTCCTTTTATGGTATAATATGGTTAACGACAACGTACAACACACCAGGTTCTTATGTTGTGGCACTACAGTTAATCTGAATCATCACCACTATGAGCATCATCAGTTGAGTGTTTTATCGTTACTGGCTGCTCACAATCCCTTTGATGATGCCATCTGTGAAGGACAGTCCAAGATGGCTGTGGTCTTGTTATGTTCAGCTAAGTCTTGTCCAACTAACTGTGTTTAAACTGTCTAATTTGGCCCAGGCCTCTGGGCCAGAGGGAGTTGAAGAATGCTTCTCAAGGCTGATCTCATGGCTGGGTAATTGGTTGCACCCAGCATTGCATTCCCAACTCCTACCATAGCAACTGGGAGGTTATCAGGGTTAATTGGGATGTTGATCTGCTCCAGCTGTGGGAAAGAACATTCTGAGTGAGGGGGCCTCACTCGTCTGGGAGGAGGCGCCAGGAGCCCGGGAAGCTCTTTGGTTGGTGGAGACAGATCAAGAGGCCTGTAGACTGGCAAGGGAATAAAGAAGCAAGTAGCCAAGGCTTTTCATCTTCCTGTGGGCTTCACGTGTATCTGGTGGACGATCTGGGAGATGCTGCTCAGGATTTAGATAGGGTTTTTTATGTTTTAAATGTCTGGATACTTTAGGGGAGACTGGCCGCGGCGGGTTTTAGAACAGGGTTAATGGTTTTATGGTGTGATTGCTTGCTGCTAACCTTTCCTTTGTACTTTACCTCACTCCCCCCCTTTTCTCTCTCCTTTCCTTCTCTCACTTCCCCTTAGCTTCTTCTGCCTGACCAGAGCATTATGAGTTAGATTTTAGTTTGTGTAAATAAACCTGCTTTGGTCCTTAAAGTGTGTGCATGTGGTTTTATCTCTCAAAGGGCTGGCTCTTCCTGGCTAAGGACAGGGATAGGGAGGTGGCTACCTGGGAATCAGGATGTTTGGTCTGGGGCCTACCTTGCAGGGGTGCTGAGTGGACCTCAGCCTTCCTTCACACCATCCACCTCCCGTGTGTCTCCTACTCCTTTTGGTCTTCTTTCTGTAACAAAATAAGACCCTGGTAAATCCATGTTTTGTGTGGGGGGGGGGGCGGGGAGCGAAACGTGCCTCCATTTCCTGCTTTGTACAGGAAAACAAGTGTGATAAAAATGCCAACTGCATGGGCCACATGGTCATTGTTTTCTTCCCCATGTGAAGGAAAACCAAGTATCCTGGGACAGAAGAGAGGAGGGGAAGCAACAGTAAGGAAATGTGTTTCCCCCATCTGATGACCATCTATATCTGGTTAGACATCCATACTTGCTATGGTTTCTTTCTGTCAATGTCACTGTCTCCTATCTCCACTCCCCTAATATATTTATTTCAGTAATTTAGCCCACTTTTCAGTTGAGTAGGTTCTCCAAATAGGGCACCATTAAACAATTCAAATAAAATCAAATTATAATAAGAGTATTAGAGCTGTAGAGAAATATGGTAAAACCAAGGGCCAAATACTAAACCAAAATGAATCAGAGAAAGGCTTTCTGAAGATAAAAATCTTAATTGTTCTCCTAAAAGGGACAAGTTTCTGGATCTGTCACACAACGCTGGGGAGATGATTGTAGAGGGTAACCAGTAAATGAAACCTTGTTTGGTGATGGGTGCTAGCCTAATACAGACTGAGACTGTGAAAAGTTTGTCACCACCAGATGTTAAAAAGTGGGAAGATAGAAGGGATGAATAAGAACTATGATTCAGTTTGTTTTGATCAAAGTTTACCCAGTCTCAATCTTGCAGACCTAAATATAATTTGCTGTTGAAGTACATACATTTCTGAGCTTGTGATGTGATTCATATAACACACACCCAACAATGGAAAAATACGAACATTTGAATAACACGCACAAATTTCCTTTAGCCAGTGGAAGAACCATGCACACATTTCTTAAAACAACAACAACAATGTGCATAATTGAAGCATACATTTGGGGAAAATACTAGGGGTGTGCACGGACCCCCCGCTCCGCTTCACTTGCAGATCCGCCATTTTTCGGAGCGGGTCGCTCCGCCCCGCCCCCGCTCCGCCCACTTCCGCTCCGCTCCGCCCGGAGCTCCGGATCGGATCCGGAGCTCCGTTTTTGCCCCCCCATAGGCTTGCATTGAAAGCTAAAAAAGTAAACAACTTTTTTTCCGTTGAAGTTAGAAACCTCACGTTTGGCACCATGACACCTCATGGGCGTATACACACACACGCCAAGTTTCAAGGCAATCCCATCATCCCCTGATTTTTGGCGAATTTTTGAAAATCGGGCACCCCATTCACACCCCTTGGGATAGCTCCGTCAATTTGCATGTTACAAACCTCAAACTCGGCACCAGGGCAGCTTATCCATGTGTCCACATGCACGCCAAGTTGCAAGCAAATCCCATCATCCCCTGATTTTTGGCGCGGCTCTACCCTCTAACGCACCTCCCATAACCCTAATTCACACCCCTTTAGATAGCTCCGTCAATTTGCACGTTAGAAACCTCAAACTCAGCACCATGATAGCTTATCCACGTGTCCACATGCACGCCAAGTTTCAAGGCAATCCCATCATCCCCTGATTTTTGGGGAATTTATGAAAATCGGGCACCCCATTCACACCCCTTGGGATAGCTCCGTCAATTTGCATGTTAGAAACCTCAAACTCGGCACCAGGAGAGCTTATCCATGTGTCCACATGCACGCCAAGTTGCAAGCAAATCCCATCATCCCCTGATTTTTGGCATGGCTTAACTCACCCCAAATTGTCCCATTCTACAACTACGTCAATTTGCACGTTAGAAACCTCAAACTCAGCACCATGATAGCTTATCCACGTGTCCACATGCACGCCAAGTTTCAAGGCAATCCCATCATCCCCTGATTTTTGGGGAATTTATGAAAATCGGGCACCCCATTCACACCCCTTGGGATAGCTCCGTCAATTTGCATGTTAGAAACCTCAAACTCGGCACCAGGAGAGCTTATCCATGTGTCCACATGCACGCCAAGTTGCAAGCAAATCCCATCATCCCCTGATTTTTGGCGCGGCTTAAACTTTTTAACTCACCCCAAATCAAGTCCCATTCTACAACTACGTCAATTTGCACGTTAGAAACCTATCCTTTGGTCCCATGACAGCTTACCCATGTGTCCCCATGGACACCAAGTTTCAAGGCAATCCCATCATCCCCTGATGTTAGGGGAACTTTTGAAATTTGAACACTCCAGTATGTCAGGGATTTAAAGTTGCAATTGCAGACAGCTCAATGGGGCCAGTTCCAAGGCAATCCCAACATGCCACGAGATAACCCTAAATCTTCTGGCACATTTGAAAAAGGGATTATTGAATTTGATAAAGTCTAAGTGAGCGCAGGAAGGACTTCTCCCCTTAGTCAAAGCAAGACACATACACCATCGCTGCAAGGCGGGAAGGGGAGAATTATTATTATTATTATTATTTATTTATATAGCACCATCAATGGAAAGCAGGCAGGCAGCATGCATTGTAGTGCCGCAAGGATGGCTTGAGCACTAACGCATAGCAAACCAACCCATAAGTGGGCGCAAAGTGAGGCAAAGATGGCTGGTTGTTTCTTTCTAAGCCAGCAGTTACGCCTTGAGGGGCACAGAGGAGGACGATTGGGAGCAAACCAGGCACCAGGCGGGCAGAGAGGCAGGCAGAGTAGGCGAGGAGTCAGTCCTGGCAGATGCCCCACCACAGCAGCACCCCGGGGGAGGCGGGCAGGCAGGCAGGCAGGCTGCGGGCATTTCTGGGGGCACAAGGAAGTGATGGCTGGTTTCTAAGCCAGCATTGCAGTTAGTCACGCATTGCAAACGCAAACCATCCCAGCGAGTCGGTCACCGAGGAGGACAGGCTAGCAGAGGGGCAGGCAGAGTGACATGTCATAGATCTAGTATTGGGGAGGAGTCAGTCCCGGCAGATGCCCCAACACAGTAGCACCCTGGGTGGGCATTGGAAAACGCCATCTTGTGGGTCAATACTTCCCCCACCCCATGTCCTGCAGGGTTGCCTGCCTAACCCTTGTGGGGATGGGAGATGGAGAGCTTAGAGTGGCAGTGCCAGCAGCAGCCTTCGGCTTTCCCCTGGAACCAGTCGCCTTGCCCGCCTCTTTCCCCAGCAAGATCGCCTGGTGCTGCCTATGAAGATGCATCTTCATGCTGCTGGTTCCATAATGCCCTGTCGATGAACCCCTGCTTAGGCTGAGTTTGCAGTGGCGACAGACAGCAAAGCGGGGATCCACTCCCAACTCAAAGTGGTCCCACACGATGCTTGTCTTTCGTTTCTGTGGTGACACCACCAATTGCCCGCCTGAGCTCTCTGGTGTTGCCACAGAAACAGGGGTGTGGGATGAGACTGGGGAGAGAGCCTCGGCCTGCTGCTGCTCCTCCTCAGCCCCCACATCCTGGAGGCCCACCGCCTCCTCCTCCTCCCCCCCCTCCACTGTGCTGAGGACCTCGTCTAGGTCCATCAGCGGGCTCGTGGGCTGAAAGGAGAATGAAGGAGTTGGGGATACTCCTCCTCCTCTAATGGCACTGCTGCCACGTGCCTCTTGCAAACGGGCACTTTTCCCATTCCCACCCTCAAAAAGAGAACGCCGGGCACAAGTTGCAGAAGAGAGTGGCTCTGCCTGCTGCTTGTCCTGCTTCTGTTTTGGAGCAGTCAGCCAAGGAGTTGCCCGTTTGAGTTTCACAGGAGGAGAGGAAGCCCTGCTGGCAGACTGAGCCTTGCTGCTTTCAGCACGCCTGCTTTCTCTTTTCATGATGACTAACAAAATATTAATACTACTAATACTATGTATAAGGTACTACTAAGAATATGTATAAGAAGAATATAATATGTTTAAATGTAGGGAAATGGGACAAGAACAATAAAATATACTACTACTAATATGTATGAGAATATACTACTAAGAATATCTACAAGAATATAATAATATGTTTTAGAATATTACTAATAAATGTAGGGAAATGGGACAAAAAGTGTGTGTATGCTTTCAAAAGAAAGCTTTCACAAAAGCAGAACAGTCAGGCTTTAATACAGGGAAGGGGGGGGCAACCAACCCAACCACACACTCCAAAATTCAAAAATAAAGTTTATATTAAATCAAAGTAAGGGGAAAACACAGGGCAAACTAAGCTACAAGTCAGAAAGAAGCAAACAAACACACACACGCGCCAAACTAAACCTATATTAAATTAATCTATCTCCAAAGCAGGAGCACTAGCTAAGTAAGTGTTCCCTCCACGAACGCCAACCCACAAAGAGACACAAAACAGAAAGTTCTCAGGGTGGGTCTGCCTTAGTCCCCCCTCCAACGCTGGGATTGGAGGAGGATGCTTTCTGAGGAGATGAATTCTCATCAGGATTGGGAGTTGAATGTGCCTGTCATCGCTTCCAAAAAAATAATAATAATAAAAAAAAAAAACCCAAACCCCGATTTTTAAAAAAATATTGCACGTGAACCACAGCACGCAGAAAGTTGAGAGTGGTCTCAAAATGACCCCCATCCACGACTCTCTGTGCACAAGAATTTTCAGAACGATAGCTTAACCCCCCCCCCCAGTTATCCCCGATTCTTTCCCTCAATGCAATCCTATGGGCGAAAAGCCGAAACGCCGTTTGAGCCCTGCGGTTGACCCGATTTTTAAAAAAATATTGCACGTGAACCACAGCACGCAGAAAGTTGAGAGTGGTCTCAAAATGACCCCCATCCACGACTCTCTGTGCACAAGAATTTTCAGAACGATAGCTTAAACCCCCCCCCAGTTATCCCCGATTCTTTCCCTCAATGCAATCCTATGGGCGAAAAGCCGAAACGCAGTTTGAGCCCCGCGGTTGACCCGATTTTTAAAAAAATATTGCACGTGAACCACAGCACGCAGAGAGGTGAGAGTGGTCTCAAAATGACCCCCATCCACGACTCTCTGTGCACAAGAATTTCCAGAACGATAGCTTCAAAAACAACGTAGTTATGCGCGATTATTTGCCGCAATGCAATCCTATGGCGAAATGTTTTCAAGATGGCGACCGGAGCGCTCCGACTGAACTCGGAGCTCCGAAAAATGGTCGCTTCTCTTCGCCTTGCTTCTAGGGGGTCCGCGGTCCGCTCCTACTCCGCCTCTGGGTAAGGCGGAGCAGGCCAATCCGCTACTGCTTCTACGCTCCTAATCGGAGCGGAGCACATCCCTAGAAAATACTCATGAAAATATGCCTGAATTTCCATATGAAACAAACCTCACAATTTGATACAAACATGACCCAGGATGAGCATTGATCTGGAATTCAGAATACCTCAATGAGCTCAAGTTTTGCTGATTTGCACATGCCTAGAAGACTGGGTTTATTGGGGATAAATTCCATTCCAAAAAACAAAACATGGTTGCCTCAGAAAAGGGCAGCACTGGGATGGAATCCATCTCATTCTTTGTAACATCTAGTTTAACTTATCAAATAGGGCAACCCAATGTCAAATTGTTATTTCCTCACTCCTATTCAGCAGCACTGGCTGCTGTGGAAAGGGGCTGGGAAATGCATATTACAATGATGTCAAAATGTGGGATAAGGTGTGCTAGACATTACTGACAGGAATATGAGGACATGACAGTAACACAGGGTTGCCATTATTATTATTATTTTAAAAAAAGCAGTGTTGTGTTTTTTGTAAGATGGAGATCTCCTCTTACACTTAAGCCAGATGTCACTGTTAAAAATCACAGTAACTGCATTATTCCCTAGCTTTTGGATTGACAGTCTACAAGGAATAACTTGTAAAATTCAAATATAATCTTCTGATTATTAAAACTTCCCCAGGACACATCACAAATTCAGTACCAATTATTAACTGAAATGCACTAGTGCATGATAAAACTAATAGGATAGGTTTTTTTAAGGTATTAGATACAGTAAATCAAAGCTAATGAAGCAAACATTGGCGGTTTTACGTTGTAGGTTCTAATTAGGAAGTCTGTTAATGAAATTGGGGCATTTACTTAATTGCTGTGAACAATTATTTTCAAATTAAGGCTGGCAATTAAAATCCATGATTAAGCTCCGAGAACATGCTTTTTCTCAGTGATACAGAAAGTATCTTGCCCAATGTACTACACATGGTAGTCAACAATGCCAATTAACTAAAGTTAATCATATGACACACCTGATATGAAACCTTAACTGAGGATGGACTAACAAAAAAGGGAATTAAATTCCATTTCAGTTAACAGTAAGCAAAGGAATGAAGGGAATCTCTTTCTTAGACATTACTGGTCAACATATTTATGTAAGTTGGGTTAACAAAATACACTATATAGTTCTGTAAATGATTTATAGAAATATGCATCTTTGACTACATCTTTCCTCGCTTGCTTAAAAGCCTTTTCCATGTAACAATTTGCTTAGGGTGCAACCCTATGGTTCCTGGAGGTGGGGTGGCATCATAGGTGCATAGGATATTGTGGGCCTTTTGCACTCAGTCAGCAGAGAAGAATGTCCACCAATGGAGGTATCTGTGTTGGACTGGCCCAACTTGTGCTGCAATCACCTCTCCGTCATTGGGAGCCCTTTGATCCACAGAACCCCAAATCCTCCCATTTCCATCAGTATGGCCCTGATGAGAGAGAACAACTACACCAGCCCAGACAAACAGAAAAGTAAAATGATGAAATGGTGGAGGCTGTACTACGGATTCCCCCTCACCTAACCGCAAAGGATTTCAACAAACTGAAACAAAATTATCCTATATCTCTCTGTCTGCTGAGTTTTTTTTAATGATTTTAAGACTCTGGACCATGGTTTCTAATCATAGTTCAGGCTTGTAAATAGTCATTCCCTTGGTCACCTATGGTGTGTAAAAATTACTTACTGTCCTGCATTGGCTTTAACAGTCTCACTGATGGGGCTGACCACAAGGCCAAGCAATAACCCTGGCCAATGTTCCAGGAGCCAGGTTTCTGTTCAAGGGAGCTCAGGCAAAGTAGGAGTGATCAAACAGGCAAAGGGTCCAAGCACAGACAATCAGTCCATTATATGGTATCAGGCAAAGCAAGACTGGGCCAGATCTACACAAGCGGGATATAACACTTTGAAACAGTTTGAAAACAGTATATGGAATGTATCATGGGCCCCAACAGTTATACCATTATAAACCCTTATAAAGCAGTAGTGTAGATCCTGCCTTGGTCAAACAAGCAATGGATCAAAGCACAGTTACGCAGTCCAATACATATACAATCCAGTGGCGGTGTCACACAGGGTTCAAACCCAAGGCAAGAAACCTAAAGACAAGGCAAGGAAAACTGGCAAGACATTATTTCCAGCAACTAACAAACTCTGTCTGTAAGCTTTTAATCACAAGGCTGCTGAGCCCCACCAAGGCTCAGCTGCTGTCCATTACAGCTCTCTGACCAGAGCCCTACTCAAGAGGAGTTGCTTTCTCCTGAGGAGACCATCTTTGCAAATAAGCACTCCTTCTTACAGGAGGCCTACTGGCTTGTTGTTTGATGAGACAACACTTCTGGGAATCAGGGGGTTATTCAGCATCTGGTCTAGAGTCAGAGTCCCCTCCCCCTGACAGGGAAGGATCTGGAGCTGTATCTCCTGAAGGCCTTGGCTCCTCCTGTTCTAGTGTTAATGACTGATATAATGTGCTCCTGGTTTCTGGAGGCTCTGGTTCTTCTTTAAAGATGTGTTCTTCTTTAAAGCGTGTTCAGAAGAGGGCAATCAGGATGATCAGAGGTCTAGAAACAAAGCCCTATGAAGAGAGACTGAAAGAACTGGGCATGTTTAGCCTGGAGAAGAGAAGATTGAGGGGAGACATGATAGCACTCTTCAAATACTTAAAAGGTTGTCACACAGAGGAGGGCCAGGATCTCTTCTTGATCCTCCCAGAGTGCAGGACATGGAATAACGGGCTCAAGTTAAAGGAAACCAGATTCCGGCTGGACATCAGGAAAAACTTCCTGACTGTTAGAGCAGTGCGACAATGGAATCAGCTACCTAGGGAGGTTGTGGGCTCTCCCACACTAGAGGCATTCAAGAGGCAGCTGGACAACCATCTGTCGGGGATGCTTTAGGGTGGATTCCTGCATTGAGCAGGGGGTTGGACTCGATGGCCTTGTAGGCCCCTTCCAACTCTGCTATTCTATGATTCTATGATTCCTCTAGTGAGGGCATGGCACTTATAGGCAACTAGACCTATATGGGGAAATGGTGGGGTAGGGGGGAGATGTCACTATGTCCAAAAAGGATAATGTTAATTATATATGGACAGATATGCTAATGCAAATTAGGGATGTTCAAGGATTTCATCTGGACTGCATTTATAAACAAACTGACTTGATTGACCCAAATTAATACACCGATCAGCACACAATTATCTGTTGGATTATGTACTTTTCTCAATTATGCAATACAGTACTCCAACCAACAAATGTACTAAAATGTGTATGCAAAATCATATTTTAGGATAAAATTCATACAGGAATGTGCATATAAGTAAATCAGTTGTGAACTTTTGCACATTTAAAAATATATATTAAAAAAAAAACAATTTTCAGATTGATGTGGGAATGGAATGGAATAGACTGATAAATGGAACACCTGCAAAACTGACATGGACTGGAATTAGAACGGTCCATCCATCCCTGGTACAAATTCCTTACAGGCAGTAAATTTGCAGATTTGCAAAGCTATCTAATTATTCACTGGATAATTTTCTAAAATACAACCCAAGTGAGAATGCTTGATTGGTTTAAAAACACACACAACCTTTATTGGATCAATCATTCTTGTCCATGCATGCATCAATCTTTTTGAAGTTTTCTTTTCCTACTTATTGTGTACAGAATGATAAATCTATGCTATTTCCTTATTCAAGTGCTTCCTTTGAAAAATAGACCAGGCAGAAATGGAGGCGGGGGGGGGGGAGTACATTTTCATAATTAGACAAGAGGGATTAGAGTCATTAATTAAATCCTTGTATCATTTCAAACATCAGAAGGGTCACAGAGGGTGTATTTAGCAGAGCATATTCCTTGGAAGGACACCTCCTAGTCAATGTTCCACCACAATATTTAAAATGGTGTAGAGGTAAATGCTTTCAGAAACTTGGAAGTGAGATTGTTGAGCTGCTATCAGGCATGGTTTGCTTTTTTTTAAAGGGTTTGTGTTTGGTTGTGTGTGTGTGTATGCATGTGTGTTGTCCCATGTGATCTTTTGTCAAACTGGCTGTGGTCCCTCCTGATCTTTGACAAACTAGTGTCCCCTGGAAAAGACAAAATCAACAATGGCAGCAGGGCTGCTATAATATATATGGACACTTTGGGATGACTATTGCAGGGAGCTATACAATAATGTATTGGATAATGACAATCACATACATGCACAAGGGGTTATTTGAAATTTGGTCTAGTCAATTATGCCACTCCATTGAGTTGGAGTGAGGTCAACAACGGTGTTCCCAACGTTAATCTTGTCCACTTTTGGTCCAACCACTATCAACCCCTGAAGTATATTTGGGTTGCAGATGAACAGCATTATGGCATCAATGTTGAGCCTGGAGGTGCTCTGGTGACCAGGCAAATGCAGAATCATTTGAACCTGTGCCGTAGCCCTCCTCTCTTGTCAAGTTGGCCCACCAGCAAAACTAGTGGCTGGGTGATTAGAGAAAGCATGTAAAATGAGAAATGAGGAAACTGGAAATTGTGTCTAACAAACTAGAGCCACCATTGCTTTTATGATTAACTGATTGATGCTAATGCCAAGCTAGTGATAAGAGGGCACCTGTATGTACCCAGCTTAAGATAGTTCAAGTTTGTCTCGCTTAACATTCAGGTAGCAAAGCAGCAACTGTATAAAGAGTGGTTCTCAGTGTCAGTCCAAAACTGTGGAACCTCCACAAAGCACAAGCCTGAGCATCTTTCATAAAATCTATAAGAACTTTATAACTTTATAGAACTTGATAAAAGCAAAGGAAACAGATAGGTTATTAAGTAGACCATAACTGCATTTTCATCACGGATGACTTTCTTATGATGGGTCACCATAGAAGGAACATATCATAGAAATTGCAGCATTGTACAGTAGGGTTAGAATAGATCAGAGATAAGCAACATGGTGACCATGGGCACCAATGTGTCCCCAGATACCTTCCATGGTGCCCATCAAAATACTGTACAATTTTTAGTTAAAAATATTTTTAATATATTTTCTTACTGACAACTGAGTTTGCTTCAGAGTGAACTGGAAGCCTCTAACTGCTACCATATAAATATCCTATGAATGCATTTGGGTTGGTTATTTGTCTTTTGTGAGTAGCCATGCCCACCCATGGGAGCCATTTTATGGTTGTGCCCAGGAAAGTTTCTTAAAGTTCCAAACGTGTTCACAGGCCCAAAAAATTGCCTATCAGTGGAACAGATGATCTCTAAATTCTCTTCCAACTCTATGATTCTTTGATCCCAGAACTCTGATGTTGCTGCACATTAACTCAAATGGAATACTTTTCAATAGATTCAGTTCATGCATTCATCAAGGGAACAGGAATCAAGACTACATAAATCACACCAGAATGTGTGAAACAGGTCTTTGTCACACAGTAAGTAATGTTCTACCTTTATAATTGATGCATCTTTATGAACATGTCTACATTATGTTGCTAACTCTGTGCTTATTTTTACTGCAAAACTTGAAAAGTTTTGATTCTAAATTCTTGATATGCACTGGGAAGTTCTTGCATTTTCTCCATAATGTCTTTGAACTCAATCTTCGTTTTCTGCCATAACATATAAGCACATAATCATGACATCTCTATTTGATCCTCAGATCAGATTTTACATTGTAATTTCTCCCCTTCTCCAGGGCAAACTAAGTGTATTAGACTTATGGAAATGATCCATTGTGCCGACACTTCAAAAAGGCTCTTGCAACTTCAAAGGGATTCTCCTTTGCTAAGAGGCTTCATGCATACATGATGTTCTGCCAAGTGGAGGAGATAAGCTTCGAGTTTCCTGAGATGCCACAGGTAACAACAATCACTTCTGAAGACAGACCTATTCATTCAGAGAAGAGTGCACATGATACATCTTCCCTGAAATGATGTCCCTTTGACAATGCTGGTGGTTCATCACAAGTCTGAATGTTTCTTTGTGTAAAACAAGATGGACCAAAGCACCATGCTGCACTTAAAACATTAGCACACTAGGGGCAATGGCTGGATGGGGTTGACCATGCCTGGATCTGGATTTTGAAGGTGCCCCCTAGAGATGTTTGGGGATTTCATTCAGTGAGATTTCATCAGAACTAAACTGATTTTCTTGGATTAATATATAGCTAGCTATCCTTTGGTTATCACAAGTCTCCAGGTGCTTCAATAAAGTTCTTGGATCTATTTTAAAAAACCTATAACACATATAAAAATGCAAATTTTAGGATAAGATACATATAAAAAACAAATATTTTGTAAAAAAAAAAAGGTGGTTAAAAAATAATGCTAAATTCTTTTAAAACCTGCAGATTGATGGAGATAGATCAGATTTATGTATGGACATATGTGAAACTAACATGGACTGTAAATAGCCTGATCTATCCATCCCAAGTAAATTCTCCGCCTTAGGGCCAGTGACCTGAACTGAAATTGCAAAGCCTGAAATATCCGCAAGCAGAATGCCCTGCTCTGTTATTCAGGCAAAGGCAGAAGGTCATTCTGCTTCTTAAAATAAAATAAACTGATCTGGCCAATCCAGAATTTTCATACTGATGACCAATCAAATGGGCTGATACTCTGAGGCTTGAGTATATTTAGTCCCAGGTGGCTCAATAGGCAGAACTCAGCTCTGCATAGGAACGAAAGGTTTGCTTGGACTACCATCATAGATCACACCAGCCATCTCCTGAACATACAGGATATCCTGGTATCTCTACTCATCTGGTTGGACAGAAAGGGTGGTGTTGTAGTTGAAAATGACAATATTGTGAAATATTCATTTCACCCGATTAATTAATGCCGAGATACTGCAGATTAGTCCCTGGCAATACAAAACAATACAGTTCATATGTACATGACTAAACTTCAGAATCAGTTATGTTACTATTTAGACTAAGTTTTCCCAAGAGGACAAATTTTTCAAACTCCTAACTAGGAACATATGAAGCTGAGTTACACTGAGTCAGTCCCTTGGTCCATTTAGCTCAATATTGCTGACACTGACTGGCAGCAGCTCTCCAGAGTTTCAGGCAGGACTTTTTCCTAGCACTAGCCAGGGATTAAACCGGGGGACCTTTTTCATGCAAAACATGTGCTCTAACACTGAGCTAAGGCCTTTCCTTATGCCTGGCACAGGCCACAGCTAGACCTCAGGTTTATCCTGGGATCATCCAGGGTTCGGCCCTGCCTGAGCACTGGATCCCCTGTGTGTCACCTAGATGAACAGGTTTGACCCCTGGACGATCCAGGGATAAACCTTAGGTCTAGCTATGGCCACAGTATCATGTTCCTCATGGAAAGTTGTCTTTCCATGAGGCACATGAAAAGACAACATGTTTTGTGTATACTGGAGACTCCAGAAGCTGTGGTGGTTATGAAAATGCTGCCTCACTTTGCTAAATTGTGGCTATGTAATGCAGATAATGTGATGCTGAGGCATTTGATGTGGGCATGTCCTGTGGAATCTTCCTTGTGGTGATAATTGCAGATGCTCATCCACTTTTAAATTATATGCTTATGGTATGTGGATTAACAGCAAAAGTGGACCCTGAAAGCCCTAATGGTTCCAAAGAAACTTATACTCCAAGCCCGGAAGACAAACACTGGCCATCTAGTTATTCAGTGGGCTGAAGATTTTACTGCTCTTTCTGCATTTGAACACATACCTTGCAGTCGTCAGTTTTATCTGGCTGCTTGTTTAGACACATGGCCTGCTTATATTCACATGTATAATTCAAACAGAAGTGCCAAACTTTTTTTAACAAATCAATGGCTTTGTGATAGTTATTTCAATTAGGTATTTTTTATTCTTATTTTTTTCTTTTTACTTGTTATCAGTATTGTTGTTTGTAGGATTTTTTCCTTTAGTTTTGTTTTATTATCATTGCAAATAAAATTATAAACCCTCTGTGCCCCCCAAAAAACCTCCCTTCATTCAGACATCATGATAACCGATACTGGATTAGCACCCAGGACTTCTGTCAAGCAGTTAGCTGCACTATACCCTTTGCCCAACTACTGTGATGGTGCTGGACAGGTCTAGCAGGTCGATGGACTTCTTCAAGTTCCTACCTCCAAGTCTGTTCTATGTTGATTCCATTTGTTTTTTTTAAAAAACATAAATCCATACAGACATATATCTCTGTGTGATTTTCTTCACAAAGAAATCCACATTTTGCGCATGTTGTTGTTGTTAATTCGTTCAGTCGCTTCCGACTCTTCGTGACTTCACGGACCAGCCCACGCCAGAGCTTTCTGTCGGCTGTCGCCACCCCTAGCTCCCCCAAGGTCAAGTCTGAATGCATGCAACCAATGACTAAACAATATTTGCTTGCATTTCTCAAAT
Source organism: Elgaria multicarinata webbii (assembly GCF_023053635.1). Taxonomy (NCBI): domain Eukaryota; kingdom Metazoa; phylum Chordata; class Lepidosauria; order Squamata; family Anguidae; genus Elgaria; species Elgaria multicarinata. The sequence continues at coordinate 20,463,915 of NC_086177.1, forward strand.
GTATACATTTTTCTTTGTGCACATTTCAAATGTGGGCATTTTGTCGGAGTCATTATTTCTGTTGTGTGGAATGCATCTCAAATACAGATTTCTGAATGCAAAATGTGGCTGGTCCATAATGAAGATCGGAAAAAGTCCATTTTGAAAAATCTGACTTCTCACACATCCATACTGCTGAAGTCCAGGAAGCAGGTCAGTAACCTCTGCTTAGCTATCATGTTAGTACTGAGAGTTTCAACCAATCCTCTGCCAGAGTCAGTTGTTAGTCATTACTGGTGTTTTATAGTAACTTTCCCTGGAGCAGAAGTGTGTTATTATTTTTTCTGGTGTACGTATCTAATTGGTTTTGAGTGAAACAAAGATAGGCAAAAAAAAAAACCACCACCCAGCCTTTGAATTACCTTAGAAACATTCATTAGTAGGCATATTGAAACTGTGGAGATGAAATAAGTCATAAACCGCTAGCAGAAAACAGCCATAACCATGATCCGTCATGCGAACACTTCAAAATGAAAAGCAGGCATAAATATTTGGACTCCATCCTATAGCTCATATCACCAAAAAGGAATAAAAGAGGAAAGAGATGTGAAAAGCCATAAAAGTGACTTCAGAAATAGAAGCGTGGAAGGACAATTGGGCTATCAAAGTGATCAAATCAATAGATGATATCACTCATTTAATTTTATATTTTTCATAATGTGAAATCTTCAGAACTGATTCATTAGGGCCTTGCCGCCAGCAAATATTTCATTCTAGGGACATGCAAATTTGCCCCTTTCAGTAAGCAGAAGGTTGAAGGAAGCAGAAGAAGTTTTTTCTCAATGGATTCAGGGCTAGGGTGGCCGTGTGTCCTCTTTTACAGAGAACTATCCTCTGTTTTGAAGGCACCCTCTCTGTGAAGGGGGTGTCTTTCCAGCAGCTTGGCTGCATTGTGAGGTCCTTTGTGACAGATGATGCCATAGCCAGCACACTTCCAACCAGCCACTTCCACTTGGAAAAGCCACAGTATCAGAGAGGCTTTTACGTCATTCTTTTTATTTAAAGCAGCTCCGGGGCACTTGATCTGCAATGCCCCCCTGTGCTTCCATGTTAAATCCTGGGCCTGCCTGTGGCATGGGCTGCCCCCTTCCCCAATTCACTCCTTTTCCTGCATTCTCATTGAGAGACATCTATGCGCTTCCTGTGTTAATTAATTCCTTTGCTTTGTTAATCCGCTTCTCTGATGTGTTGTTAAATCTGGAGCTGCGCAACTCCAGAGTTGCAAACAGGGGAGTTTGTTAATTTGCTTCTGTGATGAAGTGATAGCTCCAGAGATGCACAGTTCCACAGCTATGAGCTGAATGAATTGTATTCTCTGATGTAGTGTTAGGACTGGTGCAATACTTTTTGGTGGGGCTTATTTGTGCTGGTGGGCTACTCTCATGAGGAGCCAGAATTATGGGTTAGTTACTCCCCATTCCCATCCATAAAACTGTAGTAGCAGGGGGAGCCTGGAGAGGGATGCATGACCAGCCTCTCTCCTGGATGATGTTGGTTCTAACCCCCCCCCCCCCCGCTTCCAAGTATGTATTTTCCAGCACTGAAACACTGGGTTTTAGGGATGGCTGGTTCCATTTTGTAACAATGATGGAGCGGAGCTGAATTCAGCATTCTGTGGAGAGTAACCATGCTCCTCCCATGCTCATGAAGATGAGGCCTAGGGTTGTAAAGTTAAGGAAAGGAAAGGAACCTCTCGTGCAAGCACTGAGTCATTACTGACTCTTGGAGGGATGCCAGCTTTTGCTGACATTTTCTTGGCAGGCCTTATAGTGGGGTGGTTTGCTGTTGCCTTCCCTGGACATTATTACCTTTCCCCCAGCTAACTGGGTACTCATTTTAACGACCTCGGGAAGATAGAAGGCTGAGTCTACCGTAGCCGGCTGCCTGAAACCAGCTTCCGCTGGGATCGAACTCAGGCCATGGGGAGAGTTTCAGCTGCAGAAACTGCTGCTTTACCGCTCTGTGCCACACAACGCTAGTTTGACATTAAAAAACCCCCACCAGAGTTAGGCTCCTGTCCAACAACAGCACCAGGACATCAGGCTGAGCAAGGTTCAAAGGACACCACAATCTTCAATACTATGAGAAGACATACTGTATTTCTATTTACATTATAGTCATTATTTCTAAATTTCCTTCACTGTGTATGCATTCGTATTTGCAAATTGTTATGCTAATTTTGTCCTCTTTTGGGAAGAGGCACCGTGGAGGCTGGTGGCTCTGATATTGGTGGGGCTGTGAATCCATTGTGGGCTTCAGTCAGAACCAGGTCAAAACTCTAAAGAAGCTATTCAAGGTGCTGAATCCTATCCTCAAAATAGATTCAGCACCTTGCATAGGTCTTTTACAGTCCTGGCTGTTTCTCACTGTAAGCTAGAATGGATTCACAGCCCCACCAGAATCAGAAGCACCACCCTTCCCTGGTGATGCATTTCCTTTTCTTTTGGTGATTCATAAGCGGCCACTCTAAACCTGGTTCAAGAATATACATGCTGTTTTCACCAGCCTCTCTCATACACAGGCCAGTTGATGTCAAACAGCACTTCTGTGGGATAAACACCAGTCCTGTTTGGCTTTAAATATCTCAAGGTTTCTCACAATTTATTCCTGCTTATCTCATTTGGAAAAAGCCAAGAACAAGTCCCCTGCAGCCGCTGCCCCCCACCCCCCTGGGTTGCATAAATTTCATGCAGAAAAAGGACATCAGTACTGCCCATCAAGCAATGGTATCAAAATGCTGAGTTCTGTAGAATAAAAATAGTTGTTCTTGAATCCAATTCACTGTTCATATGCAGCGCAAGTAGCATCTCACTTGAGGTGCACAAAATGCTGTGCTGGGCAAAAACATGAGCACGTTTCCTATAAGGACATTTATGCATTGCCTTAGAAATCACTTTGCAAGGAAACATTCATTTTGTTCCATTGACATGTATCTCCAGCTCACAGCTCTCCTGGCGGCTTCTCGCTATCTCTTTGTGCTACTGGCAAAGCCCAATGAGGGCTTTGCAAAAAAAAGTCCTGCAATAATGAATTGGCTCAAATTTGGGGAGCAGGGGGGAGAGTGCCCAATTCAAAGCAGTTGATTAAAAATCAGGTGTTTGCATTGAACTGTTGGATCTTCCCTAATTATTAAGCTTCTCTGAGGAAGGATCCTTTTCTCTGTGTGAGTTCATGTGTGCACATGCACCAAGTCATGGCCATGAGTGCCAGGATTGCAAGAGTGAACCACTGAATCTGAAAGACAAGAACTGGCTAGAGCAAGGGTGTCCAACCTCTTTTCCCCCAAGGGGCCAAACCACCACAAATACCCAACCCTAAAATACCACACAGTATAGTGTTATGTGCTTGGGGTCAGTCTAAATTACCTCCAGGGGACCGTTATAGCCCAGTGCTGCTGAGTATAAAGAGTGTAAGGATTTTCTGTCTCTTGAACTAGTAACCTTCATTCTACAAGTCCTGAGGGGGGTAAGAGGAAATGATTCTGGGGGAAGGGGGAATCTAGACAAAAGGAGAAATTGGCTTTTGTATTGCAGAAGAAGATCCCTGAGCAGCTGGGAGGAAGGAGGTTTTTTGTCCTGAGCACAGTGTAAATAAATCTTTTTTTATATAAAAGAAACATCATGAGTCTCCAATGCCCTCCTAGGAAACTGAAGTCTGAGTGAATGCTGAAGTGCCTGCAAATTTATCCCTCTCAGGGCTGAGTGTTACAGGAGCATAAGTAGGGTTTAGCTTAGAGCTCTTACTGTCAGTAGCAAAGCATGAGGAGGGGCATTCCAGCCTTTTAGAATGGGGGGATGTGCAAAAGCCAGGAACCACCAAATGATTGGCAGTTGAGGTAAAGGAACTAGGTCCAGGGGAAGGGGTGTGTCCACCTGGGTGACCCCAGAGGGCTGGGCTGGGACCCAAGGTGGACTAGTTTTGGCCCACAGGTCTGTGGTTCAACACCCGTGGGCTAGCAGTGCTCCCTCGTATGATCTACACCTTGTGTCAAATCATTACGAATGTGGAATACAAAGTAGGAAATAACACTATGAAAGCAGTGTATGGAATGTAGATTGTGCCCCAACAGTTATCAGAACATTTCAGTACTGTTATAAAGCAGAAATGTTGATCTAGCCTTTCTTCACACACCAAAGCTGCTTTAACACTCATTCTCACTCCCAAGGGAACCCTGAGAATAGTTCTCTCCCTCTCTCTCTCTCTCTCTCTCTCTCTCTCTCTCTCTCACGCACACACATACACACACACACACACAGAGCATGTTTAGGGGAAGAGAAGGTAGAGATTTCTATCAAAGAATTATCAGCAATTATAAAAACAAGGAATTCGTAAGATTCCTCATGGGACTTCATGACAATTATACATTAGTGTCAAACTAATACATATGCATATGGCAATATACCATTAATGGGAATTCAGCAAACAACAGCTGGAGAAAGAAGCTCCAGGGCCTGCATCAGGACCCAGCAGCCCTGGGCAGCTGTTCCAGGGCACTGTGGGAAATTTAAGGTTGTGTGTGGCTTCCCAACCCAGACACTGCCACCAGGAATAAGAGCATAGTGGGAAGAAGCTCCAATGGGGAGGGGTATTGACGTCTAGCTTTCCAGGGAGACCTCAAACATGGAATATTGGTCCTTCAGGTCAAGGTTAGGTCAGCCAGGTCAGCCCTATTGTAGCACAAGATTTGAGGTGACATTGTTAAGAGACACAGCTAGCATTCCTGCTAAAACTGTGTTTCCTGTCTAATAAAATATTTGCATCCTGTTTCACCATAAACTGAAGTCAAATGTAATTTAAAAAATCCTTACAGTCATTAACAAAATCATGCAAATTACATCGTAATAATCATGAAAATAATTAATACCAATAAAAAGATCCATCTAGAAGGCTTTAAAGTCACCCTTCAACTACCCATTGAACAGATGGGCATAAAATGTGATAACGATGAAGTCCAAGTCCATACCTGCTCTGGCATCTTCTTCCAAATCCTAAAATAGCTCTGCTTCATTCCACTGATGTCTTGATTTCCCTTGCCTTGAAAAAGGGCCTTCCTTGGTGATAAGGGTAGGAGCAGTGAAGGCTGGTGGCTCTGATTTTGATGGGGCTGTTATGCAATTCTAGTCAGAAAGGAGCTATCCAAGGTGCTGAAGCTATTTAGGGGATAGGGTTCACCCACTGGATAGCTCCTTTAGAGCTCTGTCTGGTCCTAACTAACACTTAGAATGGATTCACTGCACCACAGAAATTGGGGCCACCAGACTCCACTGGTAGGCTCAGTGGGAATCTTCAGGTAGCAGAAAATGTGAAAGACTTCTTGCTTTGAGATGCTGGAGACCTACTGCCAATACTGGCCTAGAAGGACAAATAGCCTGACCTGGTATAAGGTAACCTCCTATGTCCTTGTGATTTTAGTGGGGAGGAAGATGTTCACAGTCTTATCTACAGACTCTCAAGCATGCCACAAGGATGCTCAGAGAAACCGCCACACACTCATCCCCTATTGGACCCAACTCTACTATTCTATGATTCTATAACAGATGGTTAGCACAAGCTGGGATGGGCCTCCCAAAAACATAAAGGCCCTGGCTAGTAGCAGCCGTTGTTAACCTTACATAGAGTAGACCCGCTGAAATAAATGATACATCACTTAGGACTGGCTTAAGTCCCAGTCATTTCAATGGGTCTACTCTATGTAGGACTAACATTGGATCCCACCCCCTGTCTTAAGAGTCAAAGGGATTGTATTTTGCAAGCATCCTTGGAAACAAGAGCAGCTGTGACTGCCTACACCGACAGCGACATAAAGATGTGACAACATTAAAGCACCAGCAATACATTGTTTCTTCCCTGTTGCCTCTCTCCACCAAGTGATTCTGATGAGCCCAAGGTTTTTCTGCTCTATATATATCTTCCCAAAGCAAATTAGAAGGAATGGGGGGGGGGGGAATCACCCTGATCAGCAACTGTGTAAGGTACACACTGTGCTACATTAATTCAGACTGACAAAACACAATAATCGGAAGAGACTGTTCTGTTCTTGTTGCTTAGGATCTATGGCGTGACTATACAAGTAGTGGCAATGAAGGTTCGATTTGTCGTAATTTCTCTTCCCTATGGTAATGTAAGCTGTGCAGAAAATCAGCAGCAGTATAGGCATGCATGTCTACGCTACAAAAGTAAACTATTTTGCCAATTGCAGCTCTCTCCAAGGAATCTAGCTTTTGTGGGGAAGAATTCAGTTTTTTCTGGCATATTTTTGACAACACCTGGCATTTTGGGTGGGTGGGTCTTTCAATGCTTTTTGAGAAGTATTGCAATTCATTTATATTACCCTGATTTGTTTGCACTCTCAACTGACTTTCCTTTGTATCAATGACATCACCGTACAGCCAGATCGGATTGGCTATGAAACACTGTGATATCAATTCCTGATTGGCTGGGATCACCCATGAATAGATCCAAGAAGCACTTGCAAATGGCTTCAGTTGGCCTCAGTGATTTGTTAAAGACCCAATTCTGATTCAACCTTGGCAAGGCTAAAGCCCTCCTTAAGAGCTATCACCTTGCCAACTTTCATCTCTTCATCTATAAAAATCATGCAGATGTAAGCATTTTTGTTAATTTCCATTTAAAAATCCTAAAAATGAAAGCATGAACTGACATAACACAACCTTGGTGGAGCTACAGAGCTCCCCTTAAGAGCTCTCACTGTGCCAAATTTTATCTGTTTTACCTTTAAAAATGAGGGTGCTATAAGCATTTCTATTAATACCGAATACTGAGTGGTGATTCGACGGGGCAGAGAGAGGGGAGCCACTCTGAAATAGAGACAGAGAATCACCTCTATGGAGCTCCAGATCGAATTTCGAGGCAGAGAAGACCCACTTTGCGCACCCCTAATCGCCAACACGAGAAAAATCTCTTAGCCCATTACAATATAGATTGATGGCCATTCTTCACTGCCATATAACATATGCTCTTAGCACGTGATTACTGCCATCTCATTGAACTCAGCAGCCACTGCAGAAATGAGTCCTCTGCATTTATAATCACATCAATTAAACATGTTTAATTCTTGTCCTGGCCAGAGGGCTGTATCACAGCTGGATGATACTGTGAAGAAGACAGTTTGTTCCGGTCTTAACAGATCACTCCAAACAGCGTCATTTATCTAAATTACTACCAGCTACGTTGAAATGCACTGTTTGAGTTCACCTCTTCAGGGACTCTGCCCAAGAACTGTGTGTACAACCTAATGGAGATACATGAAGATACAATACAATGTGTGTGTGTATGAGCTCAATAGCAAGAATTCGATGGAAAGGACACACACACGGACACACACACACACAATATGATTAAAACTACTGTTTTGGTGATCCTCTAGGAAAACGCTAGGAAAAGTATAGTGATTAGTCATTCAGCAGCTTTCCACAATTAGCATTAGAAAGCCAGTTAAGTGTAATGGAAAGAGTTATGGCTTGCTACCCAAATCATGCTTAAATAAATGTAAAGAATTTGGAGAGCAACTTTTTAAATGCCATATTTGAGAATATTGAGATGTCAAAGTGTTTTCAGCAAGACTGGCCAAAGTTCTCAGAAGGTTCTCAATTATACAGACAAAGAAGGAGTATTGGATTTGGGCTAGACAGAACAAGTATTCAAATATCAACTTAGTAATGAAGTTCATTAGCCTTGGGCAAATCACAATCTTTCAGACTAGCATGCCTTGCAGGGTTGTTGTGAGGACATTTGGGGTTACTCCATGTACACCAGCCTCAGCTCCTTACAGGAATGGCCAATTACAAATCTGAGAAATCAAAACAAATATTAATGCCTCCAAAGTAATGTGAGTGGAGACAACAAATGACATCATGACATTATTTAACAACATCTAAAGACCAATCTTCCTCCACATTTTTATGGGTATTGGTGATGATTTTGCTCATTTGAAAATCATTGCCCATTGTTTGTTTAAAATGGCCTTTAAATAATGGTTATAATTTATCTCGCTGCACGTAACTCTGGGGAGCTCACAGGATATAGTCATATGACCACACTTGACATGCATTTCACAGTGTGGTTGCAATTATCATCCAAAGAGCCAACTTGTTTGAAGCTTCCATTGCATGGGGGTCTCCTGGCTACACAGGGCAATAATTAGGGGACACATAATCAAGACAGCAGCACCACGTAATTGGCAGTGAAGGAAAGAGCATTCCGAAGTCCTTCAACTGATAATGCAATTAAAGACTCAGCACAGAGTGACGGGGTCACACTAGGCTTCTGAAAAGCTCATGATTGCTAGAAGGAAACTTGATTTGCTAAGAAGGTGTAAAAGCTCTTTTCTCTCTTTAAACTTAGATTTTCTTTTCTAAAAGTGGGGACTCATCCAGACACTACCTCAAAGGTGGATTTCCCCCCAGACAAAGCAATATATATGTGGGTTGTATCTCATGTTAGTCATACTTGGAGTAGACTCATTGAAATTAATGTGACTTATGTTAGACTAACTTTGGACATGGCCTGATCTACACCAAGCAGGATATTGCACTATGAAAGCAGTATGAAAACGATATGTAAAAGGCAGAAGCCACACCAAGCTGGATATAGCACCAGGAAAGCAGTATTTAGTAGGGGTGTGCACAGACCCCCCGCTCCGCTTCACTTGCAGATCCGCCATTTTCTGGATTGGGCCGCTCCGCCCCGCCCCCGCTCCGCCCACTTCCGCTCCGCTCCGCCCGGAGCTCCGGATCCGGATCCGGAGCTCCGTTTCCCCCCCCCATAGGCTTGCATTGAAAGCTAAAAAATTATACAACTTTTTTTCTGTTCAAGTTAGAAACCTCATGTTTGGCACCATGACACCTCATGGGGATATACACACGCATGCCAAGTTTCAAAGCAATCCCATCATCCCCTGATTTTTGGCGAATTTTTGAAAATCGGGCACCCCCCACACACCATCCCTGCGAGGTGGGCAGGGGAGGAGGGAGGGAAGGCAGGCAGGCATGCAGCTGGCATTTCTGGGGGCATAAGGAAGTGAGCCAAGGATAAGCCAGTAATGCATATAAAATGGAATAAATCAATCAATAAACAAAGGAGGGGTGGAATTAAAAGCAGCAGTGTTGCTCAATAAACAACAAGAAGAACTTTTTTTAAAAGGCTATATCTGTCTTTTACCAGCAATAGGGGGACGTGCCCGGGGGAGGGGGAAGTAGCTGCCAGTTCAAGACACTGACAGCCACAGCTCTGAGAAGAAGTAAAACGCTCACTTCGACTCAGAACAGGCATTGCTCCACCACTGAAAAGTGACCATTCACTTCAACTCATGATAGGCATTGCTCCACCGTTTTACTCTCTTTGGAAGGCTCTAATGGCCTTCCAGTGCAGGAGAGAGTGGGGGCACGTCCACGATGAGATGCCCTAGGGGAGCTCATCCCCTTGCACCACATCGATTCAGTTGTTCACCAAGGTTAGGGTGGGGAGCAGTGCTGTGTTTCTATCTCTTATTCTTGGCTTAGTATATGATTTCAGGTTGTGTTTGTGCATTTGGTGGGGCTACTGTGTTAAAAAACACGGGGAAAAGCCCGTTCAGATGAAGAAAGAGAAGTTTCCCAGAATCCCAAGTTACCTGTTTTGCCTATGCCCTCCTCCAACTTTGGGATCATCATGACCGGGAGCTGACTCTGCCCCTCAGCCCTTTGAAAAAGGTATTTTTCCCGCCGATTTTTTAAAAACGTCTAGCCCGCGACCCGTACGATGCAGAAAGTTGAGAGTGGTCTCAAAATGACCCCCATCCACGACTCTCTGTGCACAAGAATTTTCAGAACGATAGCTTAACCCCCCCCCCAGTTATCCCCGATTCTTTCCCTCAATGCAATCCTATGGGCGAAAAGCCGAAAACGCAGTTTGAGCCGCGCGGTTGACCCGATTTTCACAAAAATATAGCCCGCGACCCGTACGATGCAGAAAGTTGAGAGTGGTCTCAAAATGACCCCCATCCACGACTCTCTGTGCACAAGAATTTCCAGAACGATAGCTTAAACCCCCCCCAGTTATCCCCGATTCTTTCCCTCAATGCAATCCTATGGGCGAAAAGCCGAAAACGCAGTTTGAGCCGCGCGGTTGACCCGATTTTCACAAAAATATAGCCCACGACCCAGACAACGCAGAGAGGTGAGAGTGGTCTCAAAATGACCCCCATCCACGACTCTCTGTGCACAAGAATTTCCAGAACGATAGCTTCAAAAACAACGTAGTTATGCGCGATTATTTGCCGCAATGCAATCCTATGGCGAAATGTTTTCAAGATGGCGACCGGAGCGCTCCGCCTGAACTCAGAGCTCCGAAAAATGGGCGCTTCTCTTCGCCTTGCTTCTAGGGGGTCCGCGGTCCGCTCCTACTCCACCTCTGGGTAAGGCGGAGCAGGCCAATCCGCTACTGCTTCTACGCTCCTAATCGGAGCGGAGCACATCCCTAGTATTTAGTATGTGTCAGTGGGCCTCAACAGTTTATTTATTTATTATTGCATTTATATCCCACCTTTTTTCCTCTAAGGAACCCAAGGCAACATACATAATCTTCCTCCTCCTCTCCATTTTATCCTCACAACAACAACCTTGTGAGGTGGGTTGGGCTGAGAGTCTGTGACTGGCCCAAAGTCACCCAGTGAGCTTCCATGGCCGAGTGGGGATTAGAACCTGGATCTCCCAACTCCCAATCCAACACTTCAATACCACTATAAAGCAGTAGTGTGGCTCCTGCCTTTTATATGCTGCTTTCATACCACTTTCATAGTGCTATATCTTGCTTGGTGTAGATTAGGCCATGCTTTACATTCACATTTCTGAGAGCCAAACAAAAAATTCTTCAAATCATGCATTTTAGAGCTATTTGTGATTGGATTATTTAATTCACTGTAAGTATGCACAACCTTGATTAAGATCAGAATCATAGAGCTCCAGGGGTGGGTGGGAATTTAAGCTTTCTCCACTCTGTTAGTCATCCCAGAATTCCACCCACAAGTCCCACAGGGGAGTTAAAACAAAACAAAAGCATCTGCATTGATTCCTTGATTAGATTCTAACTGATCCTGCAGATATTTCTCCAAATATATTGTTCATTCTATGCAGAGCTGTACTGCTCCATTTTTTCTAGGAACAAATGGTAAACTATTTGAATTATTTCTGCCTCTCGAGCATTGTGGAAACATATACACATTGTCTAGGGTGGCCATACGAAAAGAAGGACAGGGCTCCTGTATCTTTAACAGTTGCATAGAAAAGAGAATTTCAGCAGGTGTCATTTGTATATATGGAGAACCTGGAGGGAATCTACACGTCGTACTGAAGGCGCTTGCGTGCGCCTCCAGTGCGTCCTCAAAATGATGGTGTAGATGGAAGAAAGAAGAGACGGAGGAAGAGGAGGAGGCTGGGGAACCGGCCGCGTCCTTGCCGCCGCAAGGGTGACCAGATTTAAAAGAGGGCAGGGCACCTGCAGCTTTAACTGTTGTGATGAAGAGGAAATTTCCCCAGGTTCCCCATATATACAAATGACTCCTGCTGAAATTTCCTTTTCTGTACAACTGTTAAAGATACAGGAGCCCTGTCCTCCTTTTCATAGGGTCACCCTAGTTAAATCCCTGCACCCCATATCCCAAGTCCCAAAGATGACTTTCCAGCTGAATTCTGTTAGACATGCTGGTCCTGATGAATTGAAAGCTAGTCCTTCATAAGACCACTTAAAATCTAAGGGAAGTTTAGCTACAGCCACTGAGTGCCACTACATTTCTCTGGATCTTGCTCAGACACTGCTTGCTTCTGGACCTTACTTTTAGAAAAGAAAAGAAAAAGTCTTGGAAGCAAAGTTAAGCACATTGTGATCTTTGATTTATTTCTTCTCACATGAAAATGTATGCGTATCCTCAGGTGCATTTTTCCACATGTACACATCAACTGTGCATCTTTCTTTTTAATGTGCTCATTTTTCCATTGATTAAAGTGTCTTCATGTGCGATTTTCAGTCATGTACATCCCCCTCCCCCCAAAATACATGTATTTTCTAAATAGATTTCTTCTGCTGCTATGAATCACATTGCAAGCTCAGAAATGTGTGGACAAGGACTTCAGATTGCAGTTGGATTCACATTTGGGTCTGGAAAGTGTGAACTGAATAAATTCTGGTCAAAAATCTACTGAAATGAATTTCTCGTATATCCCTACTTAATAAAGAAGCTCCCCTTCCTGATCACTTTACTTACCGATCTTCTTGGTATTTTATTCAGCAATATGATTTATTTATTTATTATTTATTTATGTACAAAATTTGTATACCACTCCATATCTGAAACAGATTTCAGAGCAGTGAACATAAGAATTAAAAAAGTAAAAGGTACCAAAACAAAACAAAACAAAAAACTAACTACCCCACACAAAACAACACCATTATTATAAAAAACAACAACACACAAACAGAAGGCCAATAAAACCTTGGTTGCCAGTGAAGGAATGCTTCCTGGAGTAACACTGTCTTCAGGAGGTACCGGAAACAATAGTATTGGCCCCTGCCTGACCTCTAGGGACAGGGAATTCCAAAGAGAAGGGGCCACCACACTCAAGGCTCTTATCCTGGTGGACACCAATTGGGCCATGGGTCCATCTAGAACCACCAGAGACATATCTCAGTGACCAGGCAGGTTGGTAAGGGAGAAGATACTCTCTCAGGTATCTTCATCCCAAGTTGTTTAGGGCTTTGAACACTAATACCATATTGTATTTATTCTAAATATGTCACTGTAAATCAGTTTCTGTTCAACATGCAGCCCTCAAAGCTATTTGGAGTCTACTCACCATATGTGGCACCCTCCAGTGATTTGATAAACCTCTTGTTTTTACTACTTGTCTGGGAATGGGGACGACGACGACGAAGTGTTTGTCAAGCACCTGGCAATCCATAATCCATGGCTGTGGGCTGCATTTGGCTTGGAAGGTCATGAATTGTGCAGCTCTGCCATAGATTTATACATTATAATTCTTGCTCATTTCATTTTCAGCCCCTTTCCCAGATGCTCTCAACAATGAATCTTGAGATACAAAAAGAAATCAGAGAGGCAGCAAAAACAGAGAATGCCTCATTCTCTTTACAGCACAGCAGTCTGTCAGTCTTTTTATACCAAAATAAAAAATAAAAAAATCACATTTAGTTTTTCTGTAATGGTGTTTTAAAGCAAAATAACTGTAAAGGGAATTATACAGCACAGTGCTATAATGTCTATTTATAAATAAGGCACATTGACATCAGTGGGGCTTACTCCCAGGTAAATATCTAAGGCTTCAGACCTAAGCAAGTAACCCTTAACTCATGGTGGGGGTCTTCTTTCTTTCTTTTTCTTTCTTTTGAGTAAGCATTAAGAGAATTTGGCTGTATACCCCCTTTTCCCCCATACCCCCTGCTGTGTCTAATTATTTCAAGTGCCACTAGAGAAGTCTGATGTAAGGGAAACATATGTTGCAATTAGTTTGCACAATGGGCCACATTTGAAAGAACGTTGGGAGTGTTAAGTTCAAACACAAAGCACTTCAGAGTGATTTTACAAAGTATAAAATTAGAATGAACCTAGAACAACAATAACAATGAAGAAAGCAATCGTTGGCACCCATAAGATGCTTCAACGTAATGCAAATCAGAGGTCTGGGGTTGGCGGCGGCGTGGGGGGAGGCATTTTCATCAGGATCACAGCAAAGGGGAGGGAAGGGTTAAATTAGGGTGACCGTATGAAAAGGAGGACAGGGCTCCTGTATCTTTAACAGTTGCATAGAAAAGGGAATTTCAGCAGGTGTCATCTGTATATATGGAAAACCTGGTGAAATTCTCTATTCTTCACAGCAGTTAAAGGTGCAGGAGCTATACTAGAGTGGCCAGATTTAAAAGAGGGCAGGGGACCTGCAGCTTTAACTGTCGTGATGAAGAGGAAATTTCCCCAGGTTCCCCATATATACAAATGACTCCTGCTGAAATTCCCTTTTCAGTACAACTGTTAAAGATACAGGAGCCCTGTCCTCCTTTTCATATGGTCACCCTAGTTAAATCCCCGCACCCCATATCCCGAGTCCCAAAACCGATTCAGTTCAAAGCGGCTGCCTCATCTGTTTGCTGTTAAGAATTTTAAAAGGAGAATGCAGATGTCCGTTGTTGCTTTGTTTGAAAGTGGGGGAAGCACAAGCTTTAAATGAGATTTGCAAGTCTGTTCCAGGGGGGAGGAAGAAGCAGGCTGGTGATGTTTTGAGTGCTAGCCAATAGATGCTATCACAGCCAGATTTTCACTAAAATGCCCCGAACCTACAGAAACGTCCTTCCCCCACATCCAGCTTGTCCGGCTGTGGAGAGGCTGCAGCAGGTGGGGGTGGGGAGGAAGAGACATGCCCTATTACCATTTGTGTGATCTGAGCACACCACCGGGGAGGGGGTGACATGGGAAGGCCTCCCCTCCCCAAAAGGGGGAGGCCTGGGGTGGCGATCTTACAGATGCCACTCAGCAGGAATAAAATGTTTCACCTGAAATAACACCTAGCTAGGTGCTGGCAAAGATTAGGGCCTGCCCAGTTTTCCCTTTGCAGATCTTTAATAAGTGTGGCCTGAATTTTATACCATTCATACCTGTCTCGGCTTTTTATTTTCTCCCCTCTTTTCGCCCGCAACATTTTTTTAAGGACAGAAACAGTGCATGTGTGTTTTGAGGACAGTGATTGCACTTTCAAATCACCTCTGTTGTGTCTGTCTTCACCCTGTGAAACAAAGTAGGCTTTGTGTGTGGAAGGGAAGAAGAAGAAGAAATCTGGTGGCAAAGAAGGGGGAAAGCCATTTCGACTTCTGCTCTAGCAAGGCAGTTCCTCTGCCGCAAGGCTGCCTAGTTGCAATCCTCTACACAGTTAGTCTCATTGACCTCTGTGAGGCTTACCTCTACGTAGACATGTATAGGATTCACTGCTAAACTGTCAAGCACTTTAGACAGCTAAAATCTGATCCACACATTAGCTGAAGAGGTACAGATCACACCATTTTCAAAAAGGATTCCACAAGTCTTCCTAATTTCACAAGCTTACTTCCATTTTAGGAAAATTCTTCTGTTAGGACTCAGAACCTCTTATAGCAATCTAAAAGGCAAGAACAATCTATTTACAGTGTCTTCCCCTGTGCTTTTCCAGGAAGAAGGATGTGGAATTTTGCAATTCCTGCTGAGCTTTAAATAAGATAAAGCATCTTCAGAGTTCACAGTGACAAAGAATAAATTATATCTGTGGCTTTCGCAGATGGTTAGATAAATCCCAGCAAAAGGAAAAAGGACAGAAATATTGGTTCTCTGTTAACTAATAAGTAGATATCTGGAAACCTTTATTGAATCTAAAAAATGATGAATGCCTCTAACATTTACCAGCTACAGTGGGTGACCTTTACCAAATAATCACCTATATCCAAAGATGACTAGAGGAACTAGGTCATAGAACAATATCATTGTGAATAAAAATCTTGACACTATTGCAACAATTATTAATGTGAGAAACCACCCACCAACACATACCTCAGATCCACAGGTCAATTCCATTGAAATAATCTACAAATTCCAGGTGTACATCTATGAATGAAGCTAATACGGCAAAGGAAAATCTCCTGCCATATTGAGTGTAATTGTGAGATCCACAGTCACACATGAACTATTGCCATCATAATGCATTTTTACAATAGAAAGTATGTCTCTGTGTTTATAGTGTTGGACTGTATCACATTTTCTTTCTTTCTTTTTAAAAAAATGAAATTTATTATTCCTTGCATGTATGGATTCAATATTAGGTTAATATTTGGGGAGGGGGAGAGAAAAGAAATCATGCATTGCATATTATAATGAAGAACTGAATAATGCAATAGGATGGGGGAAAAACAGGTACATTTTGCTATGATTCAACTTACCATACATCACCACCAGAGCAATCCTATATGAAGGAAGTTCCGTTGCAATCTTCTTTCGAAGAATCATCTGGTTATGACCCAAGAATAAGATCATGTACATCATCCTTGCTTATTATCACTACGTATATACTATTTTTAAGCCCTAAATTAAAAATGAACAGCAGGACCTGAGGATATAATATTGGGAAATATTCCAACCTTAAAGAAATTGTAAATATTTTGCAAATGTTCAAATTATACTATCATGCTTTCCCTTTCGAAATGGTATTTACTGTGGCCCCAAGTATGAATTAGTAAAAGGGTTAGCTGAAAACCAAATAGTGCTTTTAAAAAGTATGTTTTGTGTTCATCTTTATGCAAATGTGTTTGATTCTCCAATTCTACTTGGTATGATCAAGGCAACAACATATTAATACATAGCCCCCAAATTGCTACTGGAAAGGAAACAAAAGACTTGATTTGCCTTGTCATGACAGTTTCATTAGTTGGCATTTGTATTTGCATCCACCTGAAAATAAACATAGTTCTGGAATTCTGTTTTATTCACGATCCTTGGTGACAACAGCAAAAAGAGTAATCAGAGGATTATCTTTTGTCAAAGAGCAGTGATGAAGAGCTTCCATTTAAAAGAGAGAGAAAAACTTCATCAAGAAAATGAATGATAGAATGAACTAATCAAGGGACCCTCTTTCATTTGATTATGTAAGACTGCACTGTACAATGGGCATTTAATATTTGTCAGACGCCATTTAGAAAATGGCAGCCAGCCAGCGCAGCACTCACTAAAATGTGTGTGGTTGTTTTTTTAAAAAAACAGTTTGTGCTTTGACTTTATAATTTTCAACACTTCATGACTTATCTATATTGTTTGGTTATAGTTAAGGACCCTCAGTGATTGGCTGAGCTGCTTTGATGCAACAGAGAGGTGACAAATGTAGAAATGCTTTGAGGTGCCATTGGCTGAGCTACTCTTATGCTAAAGAGCTCTGGCTGCCATTGGTTAAGCAGGTGGACCAGACAAGCAGGCAGAAGGACACAGCAAAGGGTGGGTGGGTAAAAAGAGCAATGCTTTAGAAATGTCAGAACTATGGACCTGACAAGGCAGAAGATTAAGGATCTGGGATCAGCAGTAACAAAGATTTCTCTACGAAATTGTCAAAATGTCTCAGGATGTTTCACACATTTCAAAATTGAAGGAAAGACTGTAGGGTATTTCTTTCAATCATGTGAAAAGGATCCTGGAAAAAGGATCATGCAACGTAGCCTGGGGTGGGGGGTTGGGAGGACTGATGTTGCCCTTTAATGCTGTATACCAGCATTCCTCAGTTTGGTGCCCTCCAGGTGTTTTGGACTACAATTTCCATAATCCCCAGTCAGTTTCCCCCCCCCCAAAAAAAATTTTATGCATCAGTTGATTAAATTGTGTGTGTGCATGCGCATCAAGAACTATTCTAGAAATACTGGGGGGGGGGGGGGCGGGTAGGCCAATAAGTTTTTATTCAAGCCAGCCTTTGGCATGTAATATTGTCTGTTTGGTTGAATGCCCTTTTATTGTTGCATTTTTAATTTTGTTTTAAGGTATTATTTTTATTGTGTTTTTTTTATTTTAAATGTTAGCTTTTATGGATGTTAGCCACCTTGAGTACCATTTCATGATGGCAATGTGGGGTATAAATTAAATAAGTAGGCAATGACGCTGTTCAGATGACACGCTAAACCATGGTGGTTAAGCATTATGAGCTAAATATTATGGTTTAGCGTATTGTGTGAACCATTCCTAGCCATGGTGGTTACATAACCATGGTTTAAGCACACTTATAACCATTTGCTGTGAAAGAGTTAGCGGCCTAACCATTGCTTAGTGTATTGTGTGAACAGGCCCATTGTTTTGATTCCAGGTCATGCTTTGCATACAGGTGGTGCCAGGTTTAATACCTGTCTAAAAACCCTAGCTTTATAAAATAAATTGAAAAAGGAAGCTCTTAAGCACAGAGCTAGAAAATATTTTTTCTTGTGACCTTGGAAAACCCTTTCTTATCAGAATGGGAAGTAGATTGGAGATTAAATGGACCAGCAGTCTGAATGCACCAGTAGCAATGTTCTGTATATGTGCTGGGCTTTTAAAATAAAAAAGGAAAGCCACCTGTAACAAGCTGAAAACAGTGAGCAATATGAAAACCATCAAGGCATCTACAAATAGATGTGCGATCACTTTAAGAGGCCATCTGTGTAGCAAGCATCAACCTTTCTTTAAAGCCTTAAAAAAGACACATCTTTCCTTTTTGTTGCCACTGCCTCTATTATTATTATTTTTAACTTTAATTCAAAATAAATTAACATTCTGTTAAAAAGAAAAGAAAAAGAAAAGCCAGATCTCTTTTTTCCAGGTGTCTAGACCAGGCAACCTCTTTACTGTTTTGCATCCCACTTCCCAAAGCCATATAATTAAACCTGCTGAATTCGAAAAATGGAAACATCTGGCTGAATCACACCGAGTGCAGACCTAGCACAAGATTATGCTTTTCAAATTTTATTTTTATTTATTTTTTTTAAAAAAAACTGGGAAACTGTACTATTTTTATTGTTTGTTCCTCTTGCCAATTAGTGTAACAGCAAATTGAATTTTTTCCTTGAGGCAAGAAAGGGAACACAAACACATGAACAGGAAGAAAGAGAGAGACTGAGAGAGGGGGGTGGGGAGAGAGGGCAGATTCAATTAATGATCTTGCTGTTTTTTGTTTTTTTTTGCTAACTTAAAAACACTTCTTCCTTCATTCCTTATTTTGGTTGTTGGGGAAGTTTCTTACCCTTGGATGCATCTCTCTCTCTCTCTCTCTCTCTCTCTCTCTCTCTCCCTGTGCTCTATTAACATTTTAGGTGGAAACTGTATCTACTCAAAGTGACTTTAATGTACACAATTTTGGTCTCCCCTGTTACCTAGCTATGTAGGTGGCATTTGGTTAAGAATGCAGCTATCATTTCAAGGGCAGCAGCACACTTGGATCCCTTGGTGGGGCCTAAATTAAATGTCTTTCTCTCCCCACCCCTCCAGATTCAGCAGAACAGTTTGAAAGTTTCAATACTGGATGAGTCACCCCCCATTTTGTTATACAACAGAATGACAAACTCCTGATGAATGATTCCTTGCCAGGCAATGAGGATGCTACTAAAATAAACATTCCAATCATCCAGAGAAGCAGCAGGACTGCGCCATAGATTTGTTGTTGTTGTTTTTCCCCCTCCCTAACTATATTGGCTACTGAATAATGGAAAAGGCTAAGGAGCCTTCATTTGTCCAGAGGAAAAGAGAAGAACGAGAGTGGAGCTAGAATGGCAATTTGGGTCCCTCAAATGACTCTCACAATATATTCTGGGTCACTATGTTATTATGCAGTTGGAATGTAGAAGCTCAAATAAATGTATCTACTTCAGAAACTTCAGTTTGTCATTATTATTTGGGGGGGGGGAGTGTAAATGCAAAACATGTTTTATTTATTTGTTTATTGCACTTTTATACCATCCAATAGCCAAAGCTCTCTGGGCAGTTCACAAAAATGGAAGGATGATTCATGAAGAAACCTACAGAAACTGCCATACACGAGTGTTACAGAAGCAGTGATGCTGGCTGCTTTGGGGTCACTGGGGAGAGGATGATTCTTTAGCTTCCTCCTGCTTTCACTGGCCCAGATGGGAGTCCTGGGGTCACATGTGGTCTGCAGGCAATGGGTTGTGCACCCCTGCACTAGAGCCCAGAGCCCTAACTCATTACTCACATATGATGCAGGCCCTGTAAATCCTATCATCAGCAAGGGGTCCCACTGTCTCTAGAACCCTAATGGTTCCAATTATTGTTTGTTCCTGCCTTCTGCTGGTGCATAGGAAATGTCAGCAAGAAATCTGGGTCTTGTATTTCTTGAGGAAGAATATCAGGTAGGCAAACACACAGAGTGTGGGTGGTTGGAGCTATCAGCAGAAGTGGGTGGAGATCCCATTTTAAATGCTCTCCCATGTAAATGCCTTGCTTGAAGAAATCTAGCAAGAAAGAGAGAAGTGTCTACTGTGCTACTTCTCAATTTGCAGGGATTTTTTTTAAATGTATGGGAGCATTCAGAAATGTCTCCACCCACCCCAAACTACAGGCTGAATATCCAGAGACCATTACCACCTACCTCTTTTCTACTTCATTTTCTCATGTCTACATCTAATGTAAGCTAAGTTCTGTCTGAACAGGTTCAACTCAAAATAAGCCCTGTTTGAGATGCAGTAACTGAATAGAGTATCAAAGGCTCTGCCATGAATATAAAAAAGGACACGGCTAAAAAGTTTAGGAAGACAAAGCTATCTATCTGCAGCTTGTGCGGCAAAAATGAATGTACTATCAATGAGATATAGATGGTTTGGGTGCACTCTAGTGCATAAGAAGGTCCATCGTGTTCCCTGCCATCAGAGGCCTTCAATGTGATGGATGGCAGTTTGACTTAGAGAGTTAAAACATTTTCCTCCTTTGAGTTTGCCCTCTGTGCAGCAACAGAAATGGGATGCTCATATTGATGAGATAGAAAAGAGAGAGCATATAAATGGATACTGGTTTGTTCTGCATTTTTATGGAGGCTTTGCGGGGTGGAGTGGGATAGCAGCCCACTTGGCAGCCGCTGCATATCACAACCCTGCTTCGATTTAAGCTGATGGAGGTTTGGCCCCTGACTTTGACGCTTATATGTATAAAAAAAGAAAAGCCACGGGAGGTTACCCTGCTTTTGCACAGCCGTGGAACTGCTTACATTCATACAAAGTCTGTTCATTTCTGTTTAAAATGAGGGGTTGCTGTTTTAAAATTTTGTTTTACAAGTATTTGTGTCTTATCCCCCAAGAATCATGGCAGGTGATGACATTTTAAAATAATAAGCAATAAAAAAGAATCTCAGATCTGCAGTATATGAAATTATATGTGCCATTAAAAGCACTCTATGCCTGTCCTCCACCCACTGAAGTCACAAAACGCAAAGGCCTTCAGGAGATATACTGAGGGTTTGTCTTTGTTAAAACTCTGAGGAAAGGCAGGTCGAGAGCTGAGGAGCAGCTACTGAGAGCATCACTCCCCTACAAATCCAGACATACTGGATTCATAGGAGTTGAACTGTCATATCTTCCCTCCCAAGGACATTTTAGCTTGCCTTGGTCACAGGACTAAATACACAATTGGGGTCTATGGATCTGATCCCAAAGCTCACATGGTACATACAAAATGGCCATCCCCTTTCAAGTGTCTAAATCAGTGGTTCCCAAACTTTTTCAGGTCATCGCCCCTTGGTTCCACAAACTCATGCCCAGCGCCCCCTACCCTACACAATAAAAAACATTACTCAGAATAGCGGTTTTCAACAACCCACTAAGGAAGATAATAACAATAAAATTCAAAATAGTAACAATTAATTGAATATTCAAAATCCAATTGGTGTGCCCTGCCACGCTGGCTGCAAACAGAGGTGTTCACTCTCTTTTCCCTCCCTCCCTTGGCAAGCCTGGGGTGGGTGCTTCCCATTTAGAGGGGATTCTAGGAATTGAAGGACTTTTTTCTGTCTAAACATGCATAAAATTGTGCCTTTAACTTATCGTGTCACACTAGCATGAATACAGGAATCAAATAGGATTTCCTTCTTCAGTGGAACACACTTACTTAGGAGTAAGCACCATTTTGTTATAGGAAAGGATAATGTATTTTAATTAAAATTTTAAAATAATTATCTGTCACCTGGTACAGACTTTTCCTATGGAAAACCTGGCTGGGATTGAAGTAGAGGGGCACTAATTTTACTGTAGTTATTGTCTTTAAATATGGTTAAATATCCCACAGTTACCTTGCTATTCTATTTCTACAATTCATTTTCTCCTGTCTTTTCTTCACCCTCTCTTCATTTTCAGGCTGAATCCTATGCACATTTACCTCAGAGTAAGTTCTATTGATCTCAGTGTGGCTTACTTCTGAGTAAACATACTTAGGATTGTGCTGCAGCTCTGTTTTTTATGGTGACACAAGATAAACACATACCATGTTTACCAAAAAAAGCTTGAAAAAAGGGGGTTGGACACCCTGAAATAAGCAAGGGCAGATAGGAATTGTTTCAGCAAGCATTCTGAAAAAAGGTGCTGCTGAATCTTCTTTAGCCAGGAAGGACCTGGGAATTGCAATTCTCTCTCACTCCCCCTTTTCTTTTGTCTCCCAATCCTGTTGTAGTCCAGATTTTTTGGGGGGTGGGAGCACACACAGAGACACACAGCCTCTCTCTCTCTCTCTCTCTCTCTCTCTCTCTCTCTCTCTCCAATCCCCCTCCCCACAAGCCTCACAATAGCTGCCAGGCTGATTAGGAGAGGAGGGCAGCAGCTCAGAGGAGAGATGGCCCCAACCTGCAACTCCTGATAGGGGAAGGGAGCCTGGTGATACCTTGCAGCAGCACAAGCAGTCCTGCTCCTTACCCAGCCAGCCGGCCGGCTGGCCGGCCGCCAGCCTCCACGTGCTCCTTCCTCTCCACCGCAGGGCTGCTGCTCCCGCCTTGTGCAGCAACTATCACGAGAGGTCTGCTGTGGCAGCTTGTAGGAGGGAGCAGCTCTGGCCGAGGGAGGGAGGGAGGGAGCGGCGGTGGTTCCAGCAGGAAAGAAGCCCCAGGCCCTCCTAGGCAGGAGAGGAATGGGCAGAACAGCTAAATTTGCCACTGTTTCATGCGCTGCTGCCTCCTGTGGGTGCTTCACCCACCCCATACTTTTGCTGGGGCTGCTGTGGGCTTGAGATAGGAGGAGAGAAAAGCTGCGTGAGTGAGAAAGTCCTTCCTGAGCAGGAGCGGTGTGGGGAGAGCAGTTGAATTTGCTGCTCTTTCCTGCTCGGTCCTTGGGTTTTAGAACCTTCTGGAGAGACCACCTCGAGCACCCCCCTGCCACCCCTTTGCCTGTTAATGCCCCCTGTTAGTGCCCCCTGCCATCCCTTTGCCTCTTAACGCCCCCCTATGCAATCCTACCGCCCCCAAAGAGGCAATACCACCCACTTTGGGAAGCACTGGTCTAAATGGTACATTCAAGCATCTGAAATGCTCCAATCATAATATTATTTATTCATTTATTTGGAAGAATTTTAGGCCACCTTTTGCGGGAAACCCTCCCAAGGCAGTGTACAGAATAAAGACAATAAAAGAACAACAACATCAACCTATTGAAATTTAACAATTAAAACCAGCCATCACCTTCTACACAACAGCCACCAATAAACAAGCTCAGTTATAGGCCAAGCTAGAGGCACATCATGGAACATGCACAAGCCCTCTGAGAAATGTTGCTATTATTTTCAAATCTTTTTACCTATCTCAGGCCTCAAAAACTAGTGACTCACCAAGACAAATGTAGCCCACCAGCCATGCATGGCCAGCTGTCAAGAGCTGTCCTTTTTTTGCAGTTCATGGCATGCAAAACCCACCAAATGAATGCATTTATCAAGCCCCAGTGAGCCATCATACATGGTGGGTTGCATTCAGGCCTGATCTGAATGAGGCATGGAGGGCAAATATAGCATGGGCCAAGGAATGGAGGTAGGTGGAGGAGATTTTAGCAGGCTTGTGAATGGAGCTGCATTTCTGGGTGGTCTAGGGGAAGAGCCAAGCACAAAAAAATCTTGACATAAGAACATAGCTAAAACAACAACAAAAGAAGAGAAAGGAAACAACAATCATTTCTCTTGCTTTATTGGAAACTAACATAAAAGCAACACACACAGAGACACACACACTCCAAAAATGCCAAATAGCCAGAGTGACGTTGGCGTTGTTTTCAGAACGTCAGAAGACCCATGTTAAATTAAACCAAAGGCGTATCTAACCCATCATTTTGTTTACATAGTGGCCAACCAGCTTCCTCTGGGAAGCCCAGAAATAGGGCAGGAGTGTAAAAGCACACCCACCCACACATATGATTCCCAGCACTGCCTCCAATACTGAAGGTAATGCATAGCCTTCATGAATAATAGCCAATTGCTAGCCTTATCTTCCATGAATTTTGCCTTTTAAAGCCATCCACGTTGATGGCGATCATTACATCCTGTGATAACAAATGTCACCATTTAACTATGCATTGAGTGAAGAAGTACTTCTTTTTATCTCTCCTGAATCCATTCACAATTCTAATTAAGTTAGAGAAACCCCACTGCTATCAAAATTATTATTGAGCAGGATTAAGCAGCTCTCACTGGCCCTTTCTACACCTAAGGATTATCCCAGGAAAATGGAGGGATCATCCCTGTCTGCTCCCGGGATCCCCTGTGTGTCATTTGCATGCACAGGGATGATCCCGGGATGATTCCTGGAAAAAAGGCAGGTGTAGAAATGGCCACTCTGTCTCCTGCAAAGATTTACTGTCCTTCTTATGGATTGCCTTCTCCTTTGGATTCAATGTATCCTCCATCCCCAAAAGCAACTCTCCTTAGAATCATGAATTGGTGTGCTCTGCAGCAGTTACAAGTATTCACAAATGTATTGGATAGGGATGTGCTCCACTTCTAATCGGACCGGCGAATTATTTATTTATTTATTTATTTATTACATTTTTATACCGCCCAATAGCCGAAGCTCTCTGGGCGGTTCACAAAAATTAAAACCACAGTAAAACCACAGAATTAGAAGTGGAGTGGGGTGCTTCGCCTCCTTTTAAGGCAGAGGCGAAGAGGATTGGGGGGCCGGCGGAGCGTGGAGAAGAGGATCGAGGTGAAGGCGGATCCTTCGCATCGATCCGGAGCTCCGCTGGAAAGGTAAGTGGGGTTTACCGGGCCCTGCCGCTGTTGCTGTCGCCCATGTCGCCCTCCTCTCCCGGCCTTACCTGGCACCACTCCCCTCCACTGCGGAGCTCCGATTCGGAGCCGGAGCGGAGCGGCGAAGAGGAGCGGAGTATGGGCGGAGCGGTGCAGAGTGGAGCGGGCCAATCCAAAATTTTCGGATCGGCCCACGGGGCGGAGCGGGGGGGTCCGTGCACACCCCTAGTATTGGAATCTCTGCTGAACTTCTTTATGTCTTGTCTCAAGTAGCCATCTGAAGCATCAGAATAGGGAATTTTCAACACAGTTCCCTTCACACTTATCCAGAAGGAAGTCCCACTGAGTTCAATCGAGCTCACTCCTAGATAAATCATAGAATCATAGAATAGTAGAGGTGGAGGGGCCATCGGGTCCAACCCCCTGGTCACTGCAGGACTCTACCTTAAAGCATACCTGCCAGATGGCTGTCCAACTGCCTCTTGAATGCTTCTAGTGTGGAAGAGCCCACAACCTCCCTAGGTAATAGGTTCCATTGTCATACTGCTCTACGACATAGGACTTCAGCCTAAGGGCTAATCTACACCTGCAGTCCTTTTGCTATGGAATAGGGATGCTTCCGAATGTTCCCCATTTCCGCGATTGCCACTCACGGGGCACACGTGACTGATCTGTACCTCAATTACAGGAGTGTTGCTCCAGGAGCATGTGTGCTCTGTTAATCACTTCTGATGTGCCAGGGCAGAAGTAGGTGGGGCTAGGCAGATGGCTATGGGGCACAGGTGTTTTTTTAATGACTCCTGAGGGATGAGCATGAGCACAGACATGTAGCAACACATGGGGGGGGGGATAGGAACTCTGTTGAATATGTGCTCCTGTGCAGAGATATGTTTGTATTAAACACACACACACACATACACACAATCAGTGGTAAAACATGCCAATACCCACCCAAAGCATGTGGCGAAGTGGCAGACAGGTCCAATCCCACACACCTCTGATACACATGCACATGCCTGTCACTACTGATTGGATGTTTGCTGTGCCTGGAACTCGTGATGAACACCAATGACCTCGCAAAGGGGGGGCACACTGCAAACCTTCTTAAGAATGGACACGAGAGAGCTGGAAAAACCACAACAAAAGCAGTCAGGGATGTTCTGGGAAAACTGAGAGGTGGAGCCAAGATCACCATGGGAGCAGGTGAACGTCATGTGCCCCGTAAGTGATGACTCTGAAACAATCCTGCAATAAACGGCTGGTGTACACTCCCCCTAAGGGACTATGATTGCATGTAGGATACACTATGCTGCTAATTAAGTAAACTGGTATAGAACCGAATTAATTAGCTGCAGGCTTTGGTTTAATGTGATGGTCTGCCATCCCATTGCAAGTTTATTTAAAAGTTGAGCAATTAGTGCCATGATAATTCCGTGGAACAAAGAGACAATCCAAATGAAACTTGGGACACAGGTTTCAAGACACAAACCTACATTCCAGGTTCAAATACCAACCTGACTTGCATGCATTTTGAAGACTGACAGGAAAGATGAAAGACAAAATTCACTGCAAAATATTCCTTGAAGATTGAAACAAGAGAATATATTGGTGTGCACATTCAGGACAGTATTCTGCCTTTCAAATACGAACTCCAACTCAATTCAACCCCAAACCCAGCAATGAAATATGGTACAGAGGTTCAAAATACAATTGCACGTTTCAAGTCTGAAACCCACTTCCAACATGTACCAAAGGGAACCAGGAGTATGAGTGAAGTTTATTATTCTTAGGGCTAAAACAGATATTACTTTTAATCCATATCTACCAGCCCTATCTCTTTCTCATTTGTTCTCTAGAGTAGGCACAAGGGGCCCAATCCACATCAGGACCCTAGACTGGGGTTGAGGGGCTTTTAACATCCAGGATGGTTGCTAGATACAGATGTAAAATGATGTCTACTTTAGCCCTTAATTCCTGTAGATTTTAAATATTTATTTATCATCTGTATGCTAAGTCCACTTTCAATTACTCATGCCTATGTAGCCAAAATCTGCCACTCTGTCAGAAGAGGGAGATACATAGGGATGTATGAGAATTTTGCTTTTGCTCACAAAACATTCAAGCATGCCCAATTTTGAATGCAACCATAAGCATGACATTGTCTCTCCATCAGAAAATATCTGTAAATTGCTGAACAGGTGCCCTATTTGCATGAACATCCTAAATTTAAGCACATTTCATAAATTTACACAAGTTTCGTAATTTGCGCAATTTTCCCCCATGGACTGAATCAACCCCACTGTAGTCCATGGAGGAAATTTAGAAAATTTGTACAAATGTAGGAACTGTGTGTAAATTGAACAAGGGGAAGTTGTATGAATTTCATGTTCGACCGCTGCTCGAATTGCACAATTTCCCCATTTGCGCAGAGCAAGCAGCAATCACAAATATGAATGGGAATTGGGCATAATATGAGTGGCAAGCTGATGTTTGGAGAATCCCAAAGTTAGCATGCACACAAACACATTTAAGGGAGGGACCCTGAAAACAATCCAGTGAATAATGAGAGTACTTGGTGGCTTAGTGAATGGGGAGGGGAGGATGGAAGAGAGAGGGAATGTAATGGAATATTCTGAAGGAAGGTACTCAACAGGAGCACTGTCTTTACAATGTTTTGTTGCAGGTTCCACTTGTTTACAGATCTTCCATCTGTTTATGTGGGGGAGGGGGTGCAGGAGGAAGGCAGAGGGACTCCTTCCTTGAGTTGGCTCCCTCACCATCTGGTTGTGTGTTTGTGTGTTATATATAGTGTTTGCCTCCTCCCTTCAACCACCAAAAATCATTATGTATCTGACTCTTCTTGCATGCTACATAATAGCAAACTAATTATCTGTGCATGGGTCCTTCTATGGCCAAAACGGCATCACACACAGAAGAGGAAAATATCAGCAGCTGCACACACACACACACACACAGAGAGAGAGAGAGAGAGAGAGAGAGAGAGTGAATGAATGAATGAATGAATGAATGAATTTGGGGGAATTAAAGGGGGGAATTTCCCAGAATGGCCCAACAAGCTCTAAGCATGCTGACTGTTAAGAGGGAAACAATAGAAAACCGGTAGGAGGATGAATGGTATAGAATACCTTGAAAGAGGGCATGGCTGGCTAGAATCCTGAACAGGAGGACTCCATACTGCAATATTGTGTTGCAGACCCCACATGCTATTCGGATTAACATTTTTTCCAACTCTTCTTTCATGAAAACTGATCCACACCCATCCGGAATGGTTTGGGAGGGGGTCGTCTGTTGTGACATCGTGGTGCCGGGAAGGAAACAAAAGCACTCCAGGTGCCACGTGGACTGCCTCGTGAGCTGGGGGCTGAGCAAAGGTATAAAGGATTGCCCCCGGCATTTAAATTGGCCTCACCCTCCCTCCCAATATTCTAGTATGGGAATAAAAAAACCAGTCGCCTTGTTTTTAAGGAGCTGAGTAGGAATTTTCCGTCATCTAGGGATGCTCAGGTTTTCACTTACTCCATACTGGATTAATTCTTAGAAATGGAGGATAAATAGGTTAATCCTAAAAGCAGGGTTGTGCGGGAATTGGGGGAAGTAAGAGTAGCGACAGTGAGCACTCTGGCACCTTTATGGTGAAGGGCAAGCCAGAGGTCCTGCTCCTCGAGGGCTTTGTAGCCTTCGTGTCAGGATATGGTTTGCCTTTGGGGACCTTCTTGTCTCATCTACTTGACTATGCAGACAGAGTGGAGATGACGCAGGTCAGTCTCACCAAACACTCAAGTGTGCTGGAAAGAAGGCTGGGAAACCCGACCCCCTGTTTCCAGCGGAGTGGCTCGCCCTGAGGGGGCAGGCTACAGCCTGCAGCTAAACAAATTAGATTCCCGCACATTCACGCTCAGACCCATGGAGGGTAGCATATCCATGAATAAATAAAGAGGCCCTAATTTTACCCAACGCTCTGGTGTCTGTGTTTTATTTCTGGTATTCCACTCTCTGCTCGCAACCTTAGGATAGCATACATATGTTTATCCCATTTCCTCCTCACAAAAGCCCTGTGAGGTAGTCAGGCTGAAAGGGAATGCTTCGTTAAAGAGGCTCAAGCTTCCTAGCTCACTGGGGATTTGTACACCAGTTTCCCTACTATTCCAAGTCCAACTCTCTATTAACAACACACCAGTATCTCAAGATAGTTAGCTATCAGATTTCCATGAGAACAGACAGAGAGGAATGCAACACTTGCTTTGAACAGATAACCAAGGAAGAAACTTTCTTCCTCTGAAGGAATGTATCATTGTCAAGGACCACAGCTACACTCTCCATACACTAAACCATCTGTTCGCAGCATACTCTACCAAGCATTTCACTACAGACGTAAAACAGCTGCACAGTGGACAATATTTTTCCCCTTGATAATGCAAAATGTGACACTATTACATATGCATTAAAAAAAAAAAACCACCTGCATCCTTTGCAGTCACTTGAATTAGCTCTAATGTTACAAGGAAAATAATGTCTACAACAGAACAAAATAATAATAGAAAGTGTTGACAGCGAAATGGAAAAAAGTAACTACCGTTTTCTGCCCATTACAGTCACACCTGCTTAAAGATTAAAATTGCATTTTTATGCTACATTAAAACAGCATTTTCTACCCGGAGGCGTGATGTTTCTGAAAGGCAATTGTGAATGCCTTTGTGCACTCAGCAATATTTTGTATTCTGCTGAGAACATTTGTGTTAGTGTCAATTAATCTATAATTGAGAAAGAGAATGGATGAATGTCACTCAGGGCACATCAAATATACACTCCTGCTCAATGTCCTCGCACACTAGGAGGATTACTACCATGTTTATCAACTTCCAAACTGAAGCAAATGGAATTTCAGCCTAAACTAATTCTTATAATCTGCAATCTAATGCTTCCAATCTCCATGCAGATCTGGCATCAATAGTCATTATGGGAATCTAACTTTGTCATTGCCTACATGCCTTTGACATTCCTCCTTTCCCAGCTCTATTGTACAGGCAGTAGAGTTTCTTCTAGTTTAGTATTTAAACTAGGCCCAAATAACTTTTTAGCCAAACATACTCCCCTGCCATGTATACACAGCCTATATATTGCTCTACCCTGGAGTGCAGAACAAACTGAAAGACAGAAGATGGATACAGCTCTTTGCATTAGATTTGGTGGGTAAGACATCATGATATGCAATTTTCACTTAAAGACAATGGATCTTCATTATGAAGGTAAGGGCTGCAATCTGATGTATGGTTACTTAGGAGTGAGTTCCATGTAACTCGGCTAGACATATGAACAATAAACATATCTAGGAGTGAAATGCACACCAAGCAAACATGCTAGCTTTCAGTTAAGGCACTTGAAAGGAAGCAGTTAGAGAGCTAGTAAAGGTGAGTCAAATTTAGTCATGGACAAATCTGTCAATATCAGTTTATCTCAGTTTACCGTTTTCCCAATCTTAAGTTTGGTTTGTCATGAACATGGATCCTTTTCTTAAAGCTTGCATAAAAGTTCATGCGTAATGTTGTGCACATTTTTTCCGATACATGGAATTTTGTATCCAATTTTACCTAATACACACCTTGTTTGCAAGCTATTTTCCTAATACAATGCACATTCGTTTATCTTTCTCTCTGTGTGTGTGTGTTTAAAAAAATAAAAACTCAAAATTCGTAGAAGTGCGATGTTTGAAGGATGACTGAGTTTTGCTTCACGTATTGGTTTGAGAGAGCAGTTAGATGAAACTGAATGAATTTGTCCCCATTCCTAATTGAGTTTCTTCCTATTGATCCTTAATGTAATATTTTTAAAGGATTGTGCAAGAGGGGAATGTGCTAGCTCTTTTGAGGTTTGTTTCTGTTTTAACATTTCACTTCCTCCTCCATTTCTGTAGAATGTCCAAAAAGACTTGCAAATGTAAAAGCACCACCATGTGGATAAAACTTTGCAGTTACACTGATGGTGCACCTCTCCTAATATGAACCTACTTGCATACTATGTTCATCATCTGAGGGCCTCCTGCAACTGCCTCCTCCAAGGGAAGGTCAGAGGATGGCAACAAGGGAGAGGGCCTACTCACTGATGGCCCTCCAGTTGTGGAATGCTCTCCTGAGTGAGGCCCACCTGGCACCAACATTGTCATCTTTTGATGCCCGGTTAAGACTTTCCTCTACCCATAGGCATTTGACAGCATATGATAAGTTTTTCATGGGTCCTGGGATTTACTGATGATTGTTTACAACTGCTATATTTTTCTATGTAACTGGTTTTGTAGTATGTT
The DNA here is from genome assembly GCF_023053635.1 of Elgaria multicarinata webbii. Lineage (NCBI taxonomy): Eukaryota > Metazoa > Chordata > Lepidosauria > Squamata > Anguidae > Elgaria > Elgaria multicarinata. Next base: position 20,495,021 of record NC_086177.1, read on the forward strand.
ATTATACTGTATTTTGTAGGGGTTTGATCTTTGTAATCAAGCCAGAGAGCTTTGGGTATTGGACAGTATAGAGATGAAATTAATGAAATGAAATGAAATGCCACCTGATTTTCACTCAGGCACAGAAAGTTGCGGATAGAGAGAGAAGCAAGGAAATAATGACATGGACATCAGATCTTGGGTATAACTCTTTATTTAAATGAGGTAATTCACCCCTCCCTGGATCTGCATGTGGGAGTGTGGAAATCCAAGCATCCTGTCTCCAGGTAACTAGCCTGCATAAAGGACAAGCCACTCGGCCCAGCCAGGAGTAGGATTAAAACCCGGCTCCTTTCTTTAGCTACACGTTTGTGCTCGGGGGAGAACCTCCCCATGTCACTCCCGCCTGGAGCCACATAACCCCAAGCAAGGGAGACAGTGAGGTTCCCAAAGGCAAGCCATATCCTGGGTCAAGAGACACACAGCCCCTGATGACCAGGCCTCTGAACCTGCCAATCACCATAAGGTGCCCAACGAGTGCTCACCAACCTCATCTGATATCCCAAGATTCTTGCACAACCCTGCCAACAAAACAACCTATTTACCCTACCTCGACTAATATTAAATTCCAGTGTGGAGTAGGCAAAAAACCTGTAAACTGCACCCAATATGTGGCAGGTAAAATTCCTACTCAGCCCACGCTCCAAAGGGTGGGATCTAGCTAATCCCATACTAGATAAGGGCGGGAGAGTGGGGGCCAGAAGAGTGAAAGAGGCTGGGTGAGCATGCGGGGCTTGGCTTTATAGGCGAGCCTCGCCCATGCACGATGCAGCTTAACATGCAAAGGCATGTGGTGCACTGTACCGGCAGGGTGGGAAAAGGTCATCTGTTCAAACAATCAGCTGCCATTCACCAGGTCACTTTTCAGCACATTATATGGAACACATAGTGGGACCGCAGCAGCATGGTGGCAAGGGACATCCCTGACCAATATTAATTTATTGTTTAGGTCTGGAAAGGCTGTACAACTACATACATGCACAGTTGCTTACAAGTGTGTGGTAACTATGTTTGAATGCATAGGGACAACCCTCCACATATACAGTACCATTTTCAAGATCTTATATTGAATTCACTCAATGAACTACAACCATCTTAAGGGAGACAAAATAAGAATGGATGAACGTTTGTTTGGTTCACATTGCATTGCAAACGTACTAAATGTGCACTTCCCGAATCTAAATTGCTGAAATTCATACATTCCTGAAGCTTGCAGTGCTGTTTACAAAAAATAAGTAAAACTTATTTATTATTATTATTATTATTATTATTATTATTATTATTATTATTATTTATTGCATTTTTATACCGCCCAACAGCCAAAGCTCCCTGGGCGGTTCACAAAAACTAACTGTATATTTTAATAAATATGCAGAGGAGTGCATATATTTACAAACATTTGCAAAAAAAGAAGAAGAAGCCTTTATCATTAAGGAAAAATGCATACATTATCAAAATTGCACACAGAAATGCATACAAAATGGGGTTTTTTAAAAATGCAGAAAAATTCATACACATTTCCAGGCAGATGAAACATAAAATTGCAATACAGCATGGAATCAGGCTAGAACAAACTTAGCATTGGAAAAAAATGAGAACTGGAGTAAAACTGAGATGGACAGATTTGCCCATTAAGTATACAGAAGTATAATGTAGAGCAATCATGAGAGAGTCTCTGCTATGTCCTGGACATTCCATACAACACACAGTTGCTGGCACAAGATAAATCTTAAAAGGACTCATAGGCCTTAGCTAGACCGGGCTTTATCACAGGGTGAACCCCAGGATCGTCCCTGTGCATCCACATGATGCACAAGGGATCCCGGGATCAGGGAGGGATCATCCCTCCCTTGCCATGGGATACAGCCCTCCCCTTTGGGCCCGCTTTTTTCATGGTCCTGGGCTGAGCCCGAGACCACAGAACGTGTGGCCCATTGCCGCGGTTTGACCCGGCTCCACATGATTACTTGCGAGGAGCCGGGTTGCCGCACACAGGGCGCAGCGCTCCTCAGGAGTGCTGTGCCAATCGGGGTTAGGGTGGGGGAGTGGGGAAAGTAGTTTTTTTAAAAAAAACCTTACCTTTAGCACACGAGCATTTTATTAAAAATAAAAATGGCAGGCGTGATGCCTCTCTTCCTGAGGTCGTCGCGCCTCACATGTAAACGCAGGAGGGATCTCATGTTAATCGCAATCTGAGATCTTCCCTCCTCCGTCGCAGACTATAAGGTAAGTCTAGCTAAGGCCTCCGATGCAGTAATGATGGCATTATCTGTAGTCTTAAATGTGGTGCCGGGAATGAGTAGCTGTACAATGAGGGCACTACAAAACCAAAAGCATACACTGCACCTAATGCTGATGCAAAACACAAATATTTCATAAAAATTTTGATGTTTTAATACAATTGATTATGTTTTTATACTTCCCATCAGGGAAGAGAGTTAAGATTGTGTGTCTAGGTATTCAGGCTAAGATTAGGAGTCTAGAATTTAAATTGGATATTATTGCCTAAACTCTGTGTTGATAATGTTTTGTCGCTTAGCACATTTAAAGATCTTGATTCTTTAAACACTTGGGAATGCCAGCTGCCAGCCAACAAAGCCTATTGCATCTCTGTATTTCTATAGCTTCTGCTCTGATAAAACTCTGATGCAAGTGTCTCACTTCTCATCATTCTTCTAATGAATTTCTCAGGTGCCAATTTTATCCCTGCCTCCCCTGGAAGATCAATGCAAAAATTGGTAGGTAAGGCTTTGCAATTTACTTTACTGGGTCAGCTTCTGCTGGTAGAGCATGCAAACTATTGTGATTCAAAGAACCATCTTTTCCCCTACTTTTAGACCAGTTTTGGACCTACACTGACTGTTGTGATACTTGCACCTGTTTTTCCTCTGTGTTTTTCCTCAGTGATTGCTAACCCTGACAAAACTTCAGTCGACATGGGCAGAAACTGTACTTGAATGATGGATGGAAGATGGAGGGCCCTTAAAAAAATCCACAAGCACACTGCACTAAAATTTCAGCCCCCACCATAGCTTTCTAAAAAATAGTAGCCAAGGGTATTGCGACAAAAGCCAAGGGGACTGCTTCACCCCCAACAATTAGCACTGGTCCAAAATATGTGCATGCTCTTTTACTTGCTTGGAGGCAACTGTGATGCAAATGCAACCACACTCAAAAGTCTAAGATGGTCTCCAATACCAAAGAAATAAGTTAACTAGAAGACACCTTTTGCACAGCCTGCTCATGTGTATGTTTACACAGAGGCAAATCCTACTGGAGTCAGTGGAATTTACTCCAACATAAATGTCCATAGGATCATAGCCTGTTTTCAGAAGGGTGTGTGTGTGTGTGTGTGTGTGAATGCAGCAAATGATTGTCCAATCATGGCAGCTTTGGACCTAAAGCCATATGCTCTGCCTTATTGTTAGCGTTAGGATGATTGTCACCATATCAACTAAATACTATTACGACTTCAGATTTCTCCAAAGAACAGCTATTTTAAAGTGCTGTGCTATGGCCTATGTGCACAGAGCATTAAAATTAGTTGCTATATTAATATATATGGTCCTGCTGCATATATATATCACACTGCGCACGGTCGTATGCAGTGTAGTTAAGGACGGTGAGTGAAACGAACATTCCGCCATGTTAAATGGAGTTACTGGGGGGAGGGTCAACCTGGCACCCTAAAATGAAAAATATTTCAGCAATCTTTCTGAAACGCAGTACTGCCATAAAGAAATGCTGGCTTTACATTCCCTGCGCGTTTCAGGGAGATTGCTGAAATATTGAGGGCTGGATGAGAGTTTAAAGCAAAAAAGGGGGGAAGCAAGTCTGTTTCAAAGTGATTCAGACTTACTTCCGGGTGGCGACCATTTTTTTGCGCACTTAAAGCGCTCAATTGGAAGCCTCCCCATGCAATCCATTAGTTGGATTGCATTGCCCTATACTCCCCATTGATGGAATGGCCTTTCTTTTTTCAAAAGAACATTCCATCAATTTTTAATTAATTTTTACTTAACCCCATGTTTCCCTATGGGGAATCTGATAAGCTAATGCATGCGCGTCAGCATCAGATTCCCTGGAGGGAGCGGGGAGAAACATGGAGAGCGTGGCCGGAGCTCATCCCCGACGGGTCAGGTAAGTGGGGTGAGGGGGCTTCCCTGGAGACACCGCTGCAGTTCGTGCAGCGGCGGGCCCAGGCGTAGCGGGGGGGAACCGTGGGGGGTAACTCGTGCCCCCCTCCCGGTTTCACCTTGTCCATCGGTGGTAGGCCTGGGTTTCAATTGAGCGCCCGGCTCCACCCGAAATTGCGGCCTTGATTCTAGGTGAAGCCGGGGGCTTAACCTTGCTTTCGGGTGGAGCCGGGCACTCAATTTAAACCCGGACCAGTTTAACCCGGACCCATCGACGGACCAGGTAAGTAAAGTGTGTGGGGGTCTGGGCTTTCCTGGGGCCATCGGGGCCGCCGCAGTTTGTGCTGCGGCAGCGATGGGCCCAGGCCGGGAGTGGGGAGTGGCGACTTACCTCCTGGTCCTCCGGCTGGCCTGGGTTCAAATGGAGTCCTTGGCTTCAGCAGAAGTTAGGCCTTGGCCTAGCTTCTGGTGAAGCCGGGGGCTAGAGTTAAACCCCGGCCGGCCGGAGGACGAGGAGGTAAGTGACGTTGTGGGGGAGTGGGGGGGTTGTCTAGGGCCGCCACTGTGGTGGGCCCAGGCCTGGGAGGGGGGAGCGGAGACTTACCTCCCTCTCCACCGTCTGTCGCAGGATTAAATTTAGCCCCTGGGAGGGCTAAGGAGGACAGGGCTCCTGTATCTTTAACAGTTGTATAGAAAACGGAATTTCAGCAGGTTACATTTGTAGGCATGCAGCACCTGGTGAAATTCCCTCTTCATCACAACAGTGAAAGCTGCAGGAGCCCTGACCTCTTTTGTATCTGATTACTCTAGAATAGCTCCTGCAGCTTGCACTGTTGTGATGAAGAGGGGATTTCACCAGGTTCTCCATATATACAAATGACACCTGCTGAAATTCCCTTTTCTATGCAACTGTTAAATGTACAGGAGCCCTGTCCTCCTTTGAATATGATCACCCTAGCCATATGGAAAGGAGGACAGGGCTCCTGTATCTTTAACACTTTTATAGAAAAGGAAATTTCAGCAGGTGTCATTTGTAGGCATGCAGCATCTGGTGAAATTCCCTCTTCATCACAACAGTGAAAGCTGCAGGAGCCCTGACCTCTTTTGTATCTGATTACTCTAGTATAGCTCCTGCAGCTTGCACTGTTGTGATGAAGAGGGGATTTCACCAGGTGCTGCATGCCTACAATTTCAGCAGGTGTCATTTGTATATATGGAGAACCTGGTGAAATTCCCTCTTCATCACAACAGTTAAAGCTGCAGGAGCTTTACTACAGTGACCGCATTTAAAAGAGGGCAGGGCTCTCGTCATCCTTTACAAAAAGCCATGAAATTCGATGGACAAAAAACCTACGGTTTATAAAACAACGTTAAGGACGTACACTTCTCCACCAAGCACCAAAAAGCGGGGAAATTGGGAGTTAAGGCTCACCAGCCTTAATGCCACATCCTCCCTAAGTAGGCAGAAAGTACCAGTGAAATTCTCATTCTGCCAAAGCAGATAAACCATGAGGACAGGATGGAGAATAGGATATGCAGAGGTGACTGTGGGGTTGTGGAAAACTGATGACGAACCACTTAGAGCCACCTACTTCTTTTTTTGTTTAGAGCAGCCCTTCCCCAACCTGGTGCCCTCCAAAGGCGTTGGACTGCAATGACGGAGCAAGTAAGAAACCCCACCCCCTCCTGCCTGGCCCTGCTGTCAGGTAAGCCCCAACCCACTTACGTGTTCCATCGTCACTGGGCCTGGTCTTGAACTGAGCACCCTGGTCCATCCAGAAGCTCAATTCAAGCCTGGGCCCAGTTACAACAGAGCAGGTAAGAACCCCCCCTCCCACCTGGGCCCTTACCTGGACCCGCTGCCACTGCTGTGCAAACTGCGGCGCCGGCTCCAGGCAAGCCCCCACCCCAGCCCACCCCACTTGTCTTAGCTCTGTTGTCACTGGGCCCGGGCTTGAATCAAGCGCCCTGGTCCACCCGGAAGCAAGTCCGCACCTGCAGTCTTGCTTCTGGGTGGACCCGGGGGCTCGATTCAAGCATGGGCCAGGCCATGACGGAGAAGGTAAGTGGTGGGGTGCGGGGGGGCTTGCCTGTAGCTGCCACCACAAACATTTTGTGCAGTGGCGGCTCCAGGTAAGCGGCCAGGCAGGAGGGGGTTGCCTGGAGCTGCCGCACTTTGTGCTGCAGTGGCAGCAGGTCCAGGTAAAGGGCCAGGTGTGTGGGGTTCTTACCTGCTCCGTCGTCGCCTGGCCCAGGCTTGAATAGAGCCCCTGGGTCCACCCAGAAGCAAGGCTCCAGGTGTGGCCTTGCTTCCGGGTGCACCAGGGCGCTCAGTTCAAGCCCGGGCCCAGCAACGACAGAGCAGGTAAGTGGGGTGGGGTGGGGGGGCTTGCCTGGAGGCGCCGCCCTACGTTCCCCATCTTGCTGTCCCAGCATTCCTGACCATGGGACATACTGACTTGCAATGATGGATCGTCGTAGTCCAACACCTTTGGAGGGCACCAGGTTGGGGAAGGGCTGCTCTAAACAAAAAAAGAAGTAGGTGGCTCTAAGTGGTTCGTCATCAGTTTTCCACAACCCCACAGTCACCTCTGCATATCCTATTCTCCATCCTGTCCTCATGGTTTATCTGCTTTGGCAGAATGAGAATTTCACTGGTACTTTCTGCCTCCTTAGGGAGGATGTGGTGTTAAGGCTGGCGAGCCTTAACTCCCAATTTCCCCGCTTTTTGGTGTTTGGTGGAAAAGTGTACGTCCTTAACGTTGTTTTATAAACCGTAGGTTTTTTGTTCATTGAATATATGTGTGTATATATGTGTGTGTGTGTGTGTGTGTGTGTGTGTGCGCGCGCTAAAATCTGGATTCCCTGCTTTTTCTCATATAGTGCAGGGCAACTTACAAAAATAATAAATGCAATGAAAAACATCAATATAGAGAAAGGAGCAAACAAAAATAAAAGCCAGCAATAAAAGTGTTTTTAAAACAACTGCCATATAAACATCATAAAACAGCATAAACAGCCAGAGTGAAAAACTAGAGTAAAAGAGAGAAAAGGTTGCATATAAATATTGTAAGCAAGGCTGCACAATCTTTTTGGCCCCAAGGGCCAGCGTGGAAAGGGGAAATGCACAGTTTCCAGACCCTACAGGAATTGTACATTCCCCCATGCCAATGGGGCCTTTAAAGGCCCTATTAATGCCTTGCATTAACAGGGCCTCTAAGGCCCCCACTGATGTGGGAGGGGAACGTATGATTTCTAGAGGCTCCAGTAATTGTGCTTTTCCCCTTCCATGGTAATTCCAACCACCATTAGTGCAGTGGGGGGAAATGCAATATTTCCAGGGCCTCCAGAAATCACATACTCCCCTCTTCCCCCGGCTGCATTAATGACAGTTACCATTAATGCAGGGAGGGAGGGAAGCCAGGGTGGGTGGTTTCTGAGTGGTCATGGGGCGCGGGACATGTGAGCACTCAGGTGTGGGTCCATGCTCACACCGAGCATGTCTGACTGGGCCTGTGAGGGCCGGATGTGGTGATGGGGGTGTCCACTGCCCTCACGGACCCAGTCAGACACTCACGACAACCCTAGCTATGTGTGATGTTGGCTCAAAGGCTGGGACCCAAACATGTGCACACACATATACCTGCATGCAAGCATGCACACACACATATATCCCAGTGATGTGTGTGAGGATCTTTGGGGAAGGGAGAAGAGAACCTTCTCTCCACCCTTTTCCCAGCTATCCTGGTACAGATAACGCTTTCCTCACTGCTAGAACAAGCATCAAAAGAATGTTCTTTGTTATGTTCTCTCAGGGAAGGAGTAGAAAATATAGGTGTGCAGAATTCAGCAGGGTGGTCAGGACATTGTTGGGGGAGCCACAGAAAATGGTTTCATGTGTCCTCCTGGCCACAGGTTCTTTACTAGAGGTATGCTCCGCTCCGATTAGAATTGGAGAATCAGAAGCGAATTGGCCTGCTCCGCCTTGCCCAGAGGCGGAGTAGAAGCGGACCGCAGACCCTTAGAAGCAAGGCATAGAGAAGTGCTCATAGGTGGAGCGCTTCTCTTTTCACGGAGCGCTCCGATCGCCATTTTGAAAAATTTCGCCCATAGGATTGCATTGCAGAAAAGAAAAGGGGATAACTGTGTTGTTTTTAAGCTATCTTTCTGAAACTTCTTGTGCTTAGAGAGTCATGGCTGGGGGTCATTTTGAGCCTACTCTCAGCTCTCTGAGTGGTGCGGTTCGCTTGCTAGAATTTTTTTAAAAATCAGGTAAAAACCCCCAGGAGATTTACCTTTTTGAAGTGCTATGGGGCAGAGTCAACTCCTGGTCATGATCACATGATCCTAAAGTTGGAGGAGGGGATAGGCAAAGCGGGATACTTGGGATACTGGGAACTTCTCCTTCTTAGTCTGAACGGACTTTTCCCAATGTTTTTTTTTAAACAGTAGCCCAACCAAATGCACAAACACAACCTGAAATCATATACTAAGCAAATAAATAACAGATAGGAAACACAGCACTGCTACCCACCCTAACCTTGGTGAACAACTGAATAGATGTGGTGCAAGGGGATGAGGTCCCCTAGGGCATGTGGACATGCCCAGTGCACACACACTCTGTCCTGCCCTTAGAGCCCTCCAAAGAGTAACAAGTATAGAAGCAATGCCTATCATGAGTTGAAGTGTAAGTTTGCTTCTTAAAGAGTGGTCCCTAGACAGGGACAGTCAAATTGGCATAATTCCCCCTCCCTCTGGGCACGTCCACTTCCCTCTTACTGGTAAAAGACAGATAAAGCCTTTTTAAAAAAAATCTTCCTGTTGTTTATTCAGCAACACTGCTGCTTTTAATTCTACCCCTCCTTTGTTTGTTTGTTTGTTTATTTATTTATTTATTTATTCCATTTTATATTTACACCTCATAGCCCAAGCTCTCCTGGCTTTTCCTCTTCAGTGAAGTCAGGCAGGCTTTCATTGTGGTTCAACTCCTTGTTGTTGTTGTTGTTGTTGTTATTATTATTATTGTTATTAATATTAATTAGTACTGCTATTATTAACGTTACTATTGTTGTTGTTGTTGTTGTTGTTGTTGTTGTTGTTTAATAATGGCTGTGATCACAGTGCAGTCAATCAACTCTGAAGCAAGGATCACAAAGCTTTACTCTTATCCTCCTAGCCTCCTAGTTATGGGATGCAAAAGAAAAGGCATCTCTCTGTGCTGCTCCCACCTCACAGGGATGGTTTGCATTACTTGCTTTGAAACTATCCTTGGCTCACTTCCTTGTGCCCCCAGAAATGTCTGCTGCCTGCCTGCCTTCCCTCCCTCCTCCCCTGCCCGCCTCGCAGGGATGGTTTGTGTCTTGCTTTGACTCAGGGGATAAGTCCTTCCTGCGCTCACTTAGACTTTTGGAAGTTCCAAATCAATTTTTCAAGTGTGGAAGAAGATTCATATAGGTTTATCTACTCCCCAATTCATGGCATGTTGGGATTTCCTTTGAAATGGCCCCTGTCTGCAGCTTTAAAATCCCTGAGATACTGGGGTGTCCGATTTTCATAAATTCCCCAAAAATCAGGGGATGATGGGATTGGCTTGAAATGGTGTCCATGTGGACACATGGATAAGCTGTCATGGGACTGAACGTGAGGTTTCTGACTTGCAAATTGACGTAGTTGTAGCATGGGACTTCATTTGGGGTGAGTTAAAAGGTTTAAGCCCCACCAAAAATCAGGGGATCATGGGATTTGCTTGAAACTTGGCATGAATGTGGATCTAGAATGTAGATCTAGATGCCCACTTCCAATTTTTTTATCTGTCAAAATGTCGGAGAACAGTCCATGTCTGAAAATGGGCTGTCCGATTTTCATAAATTCCCCAAAAATCAGGGGAGGATTGGATTGGCTTGAGTCTTGGCATTCGTGTGTATACGTCCATGAGGTGTCATGGTGCCAAACTTGAAATTTCTAACATTAACAGAAAAAAAAGTTGTATACTCTTTTGAATTTCAATGCAAGCCTGTTGGGGGGGGGGGAAGCGGAGCTCCGATCCGGATCCGGAGCTCCGCAGCGGAGCGGACTATAGGCGGAGCAGGGCGGAGCGAAGCGACCCAATCCGCAAATTGCGGATCTGGAAGAGAAGCAGATTGGGGGGTCCATGCACACCCCTATTCTTTAGCCCTACTCTAGTGGCTAAAAGCCTTCCTAAATAGGATGGTGGTAACACTGTAGCAAAAGGCCAACAAGCAGGGGACAAGTGGCTCAGTGGTAAAGCACATGGTATGCATGCGGGAGGCCCCAGGTTCCATTACCAGCATCTCTAGGTAGAGCTGGAAAAACTGGTATCTGAATCCCTGGAGAGCCACTGCCAGTCAGTGTCAACAATACTGAGCTATATGGACCAAGGGTTTGACTAAGTATAATGCAGCTTCCTGTGTTCCTAATCTTTCTGCATTAGGCAATTCCAAAGTCTGAGTATGGCAATAGAGAAGGCCTCCTCCCTCCTCCAAACCAAACATGGAGTTGGAACTGACAAGTTGGCTTCCATAGATGATCTTAATAAGTAGTCAGGCTCTTATGGAAGAAAGAAATCTTTTACACATAACTGTCATTCCAAGCACTGCTAACCTAAGATCCTTTTAAGAGCATCAAAAACTAGAAAGTCCAGGGATTGAAGCTAGAGATTGTGTACAAAACATGTGGTGTTCTAACTAAGCTATAGCACTCCCTTTTAAGGGGAGCTGTCATCATTGCTTCCAGCCATATATTATATGGATATAGAATGCATTCATGAGTACATAAGAAGAGTCATGCTGGATCAGACCAAGGGTTCATCTGGTCCAGCATTCTGTTCACACAGTGGCTAAGCAGCTGTAGACAGGAAACCCACAAGCAAGACATTAGTGCAACAGCAGACTCTTGCTCGATCTTCAAATGGTAGCAATGGTAATGAAGGCAATGAATATTTGAACAACCATAGGCATGTCTCAGGAGATCCCTGGGATGGTATAACAGCCCTTTTTAAAAACAAGATTGAATTTTTGACAACACTGATATGATCATCACACTGTGATCAGTCACATGTGTAGGTTTGCTGCTGAACTAGAGATTCTATCGGTGGCTGTGTGCAAGAAAAGGAAAAAGACAATTCATGGGCATATTTTCACCTAGTATGCAATAAACCTGTTCACACAACCAATTGCCCTGGTTTAAGTAAGAGCTGACAATTGTTCACATTAAAGAGCCTCTTTCAAATATTTATAAAGTGTTCCTGTGAAGAGGTTGTTTCCAGTCACCACAGAGAAGAACTCTCTCTCTCTCTCTCTCTCTCTCTCTCTCTCTCTCTCTCTCTCCAGATACCATTTAGAACTGGGAATAAGCACCTCACATTCTTCTGTATGGGAAAGCATAACAGGGTTGCAGAGTCGGCATGAAAAACTTCTATTTTTATCTCTTGCAAGAGAACTCATTTTATGACAGATTTTATAGCTCGGGAAACCAACGTCATTGAAGCAATGGAAAAAAGGAAAGGGGGAAAAAAGCTACCTGCCCATAATCTGTCTTTGTCATAAAGCAGTTGGAATCTGAAAACCAAAGCTTTAAAAAATACAATTTCTTTTACATCAGAAAACTAGTTTACCAGCCAAAGCGTGTCAAAAAGAGGAGTTGGGGTAGAAGGTACGGACCAAGAAAGGGAAAGAAGGTGGAGAGATGCAAAGGTCTCTGTCTGCGCCCTGCTGGAAGTACTGTCCTCACTTTGCTCAGGGGAGCTAGGTTGCCTCTTTATATCTTGGACAGGATCTTCACTACTATTTATAACAGTTTATAGTGGTTTTGACAACTGTTCAGGCCCAGGACACATTCCATATACCATTTTTCAAACTGTTTTTGAAATGTTATATCCTGCTTGGTGTAGATCAGGCCTTGAACTAAGAAGGTAACCAGAACATGGCTAATAATCTACTGCATAGACCATTAGGTGCATAACTCCCTGGCAAAATCTTGCTTCTCAAGCAGCAAAGTCCTATACGTGCTTCCTCAGCAGTAAATCCCACTGATATCAATGGGACTTACTTAGTTCCAACACAACCTATTTAGATGCCTGAGGCAAAAGCAAGATGCCCACCTGCCACGATGTGAGACAATAAAGGGGTCCACAAAGATTTATTCAGCAAATAAACATCTCTTCACACCTGATGGGGGTGTGACTGCTAGGAGCTATGCTCTAAGCTTAATTAACCTAACAAAGCAAGGCAGCTGCCCTTCAACTAAAATGCTCACTTTCTCCACAGTGCCATCAGGCTCTTTACTTCAGGGAGGATCTTTGAGGAGGAACCTCTGGTGAGTGGCTACCCTAAGGGACTGCCTCCCACCTCCTCTCAACTCCACACACTTGACCCTGATGTGGCCTCTGTGATCTGTCAACTCCAATGTCCCCTCCCCTTCCAACAGTGGCTGAGTTCCCAGGGGTGGGGAGGTTGGTCTCTGAGCCTTTGGCATCCAGTCCGATTAGTTCCTAGGGTGATTCATCCTTGACTCCTGAAGAGTCTTGAAGAATCTCCTCCTCTGCTTTCTGCCTTAGTTGGCATACTTCCGGTCCTGCTGCTTCTGCTTCTTCAGACTCTGAGCCTAATTCAGCCCCCCAAACCCCCCACACTAGGGAGAACAGACCTGAGTCTTACAGCACTCATCCACTCTCCATTTCACATACAAAAGCAGAGATGACAGTTGGATTTTACTTCAGTGCTGGACACTAGGCAGCAATCTCCACAGCACCTGAGGGCAACAAGCTAGCATAGGGGGTGCAGAGCTTGCTGCTCCAATGCTTTGCCACTGCTATTGCACCCCCTAGCATCTGCTACCTGAGGTGGCTGCCTCACTCTGTCTCATAGTAGGGCAGTCCTGGGCTTACTCTCTAGGAAGTGTGCATAAGTTTACAACCTTTCAGAAACACTTTGCTTCAGTATAAATCATTCTTTTTCTTTGCTTCATAATATTTTGCTTAATCAAAAACCTCAAGGTTTAGCTTGAAATTTTGCAAAACTAAGCAAGCTCTGATCCATGGAATGAGGACCTTAAACAAAAAGGCAGAATTGGCTTCACCAGTTCCAAAAATGCTAATTTTAAAAATATTTTTTTGAACAGCCATCCCCAACTTGTTTCCCTCCAGGTGTTTTAGTATTCAATCCTGGGAGTCCAAAACAACTGGAAGACTCCAAGTTAGAGTAGACTGATCTAGAACATGAGGAGAGGTCCTCCCAAGCATTGTAGGCCCTATCTGGTGAAGAGGTACTTACAAGAAGTTCAGTGTGGCCAAGACATGGGCATTTTAAACTTGATCTTATGGCTGAGCAAAGAGATGCCTTTGGTTTAGCTGTTCAACTTAGAGCTTCATCACACTGGTGTTATACTGTGCATTCACTGTGAAGTGCATGCAAAGGACTCCAATGTGCTCCTTTCCCAAAATTAGCAACGTATTTTAGTGTGCGGAAAGTCTGGTTCCTCCAGTCATGCAAAAGCACTCCACTCAAACTTCAACATGTATTTTCATCCCTCATTTTGGATCCGTGTGTTTTCAAGGGGTGGTATTGCTGATAAAAGAGAGGGGCATGCCTTTTCTAAAGTGGGTGTTTTTAAATTCCTATTCAAATCCTTTCCTCCTCCTGCTTCCTGACTGCTGGGTCTATTGCACTTTGGATCCTCCACCTTCACTTCATGACTTGCTTTGGGGAGGGGAGGAAGCAAGTGGGGATGCATTGGTAACATCATAAAGTGGGGGCTGCCCCTTTACCTCCTGATTGGAAGTGCCTGACAAGGGGAACACAATGCAACCTCCAGTGGCAGGTGATAGGAGTTTTAGTTGATTCATCAATTAAATTCTATTGGATTTTTAAAATGGAAATTAAAGAAATGCTTACATCTTTGTAAGTTTTAAAGATAAAGAGATCCAAATTGGCACAGTGGCAGGTCTTAAGTAGGTCTTTCAGCATACCAAATTTTAATCATATTGGATCATCTGTTGATTTGTTATGATTTTTTTTAATTTCCTCCCTCAAGCCCTTCGGAGCTTATAGTCAACTAGTATGAAGGAACAGAGGAGCGGTGTTGCATTCCTTTGATAGTTCAAAGCTGCCAGCAGGTGCACACTCATGCACACGCACTAATCAGTCAGGAAGCTTTCACAGTTTTCAGCCAAAGAAAGAAACCCATTTTTCCAGTGATCGGAACCAGATGCTCCTCCTCTATGAGGGGGGATTACATAAGAGCATTTTCTCCTAAGCGTGAGGCAGCAGCCTAGGTAAACAGATGAGTCTGGGTGCACACATTACAGTGGGACAGGCTAGATCCCCTGCTTGGTTTTTGAGAAATCGCAATGAGCCAGCAGGGATCAGGAAGGCTTGGAGTGAACCGAAGTGTTTAGCCAGAAGTGCTGCTGCTTCTCTGAGTTTAATCACACCATTGCATGCAGTTCATGGAAGGGGGGAGGGAGGTTTTCCAACAGGGTGAATGGAGAGGGAGTTGTCCAACTGCCACCAACCTATGAACTGTAGAGGGAGGTGCAAAGGAGATCAATGGGAGGAGGCGACAGCAAAAACAACAACACTTTTTTATCCTCAGCTGGATAACAGCAACACACTACAGGAGACATGTAAAGAGTCTTGGGACTTACAAGCGCACAGGTGTAGGTTTGCAAGCTTTCATACGATATATAAATGCTATATATCTGAAGTGGGATAATTCGAAGGAGAACCAGAACAAAAGTGGAGGTTGGATGAAGCTTTTAGTGTTTGAAAGTTTGAAAGTAATATCTGTTTATTAAGTTTATTTATTTATTTATTTATTACATTTCTATACTGCCCAATATTGAGTATTGGAACTCTCTGGGCAGTTCCAATAATTCCTTTGAACATTGACACCTTGTGATGAAATTTGGTGCACAATTTCAGTGTACATTTCTGCACTGAAAATTCAAGTAACAACCTGATCCCCACATTTTTTTTCAAAGTGAAGAGGAAAAGGCAAATCACAATGTAGTACAATCACTCCTTGAAGATGGAGATATCAGAAAGGAATTTGGTGAACACCATCAGGGCAACATTCTCAGGCAGCTGTTGGGGTTCCATTATTCTGACTGGGTCCATTGGTGCTGAAACTACCCAGAGCCCCTTGACCTGGGTGACTGAAGCTTAGAAACCACATTTCAAGTTTCTGGGGCACTGTGCAAAATTCAAAATGGCAGCTTCTCAGACATTCACTGGTCACCAGGTAAGAAGGGGGAACCTCCTCAACCCCAGAGGTAGCCCTGTTTTCAATACTACAACCCTAGCTAAACCACTGTACCCATTTCCAAGATGCAACAGGAGCAAACAAAGTTGCAAAAAGGTGGTGTGTGTGTGTGTGTGTGTGTACGTGTGTGTGTACATGTGTGCATGCACATATCTCCATCTCTGTGTGTATAGCTTCCTCTCCAGAACTGTGTAATCTATTAACAACCATTCACCTGGCTGTGGAAGACGACTTGTGAAAAAGTGTGAAGTGTAAAAATGAATGTGTGTGCTTCTGCATGTTTGGAAGAAGTACAGATATACTCACTATTCTCGCTGTTTCTGCTTGTGAACAGCTAACTAATTGGAAAACACAACACAATGCAGATCAGATTTAATTACATCAAGCATATATCTGTGTTCCTCTGATGAATATGCAAACACAGCAAGGATTAAGTATTGAGAAGATTTTCTTTTCAAATTTTTAAGGACCGTTAATGTATATCTCAATTATACATTAAGTTGCCTTGATCAATTCTGTGATGTTTAATGTGGAGATACAATATTGTTCCACATCTTGAATAATGAAGAATCTTAGGATAATGGGTTTTCAGCTATTGACAGACAACCTTTTGTAAAGCCAATTGCTTGCTAAGGAAAGAAGAAGAAAAAGAAGCAAGCTGTAACGAAATGCTGCAGTATGAAATGCTCATATTTCTGTCTTCTTCAAAAATACTATAATATGAAATGAGTGAAAGCTGAACATTTCCATTTTTCTTTTCCAACTGACATCAATATTTCATGGTTTGCTCAACCTTGATTGGACTGTTGTTCTTCATTAGAGATTTTTTACATATATATATTCCTGCAAACCACAGGGATCCCCTGAGCATGTAAATGCCTCCTTCAATGGAAACATTTTTAGTCATTTTTCTGTCAGCTGTCACTCCCAGAGTTCAGTGTTAGATGGAATGATGTTTTGTTAATGTTTCATCAATGGGAGCTAAAGACAGGAGATGTTCTCCTGATAGCTGGGATTCATGCTCCAGCTTGTTGAATGAGACGTCCATCACAGCTTGGAGAGAGTGACACCCATGTAGATGAAAGGAGGGTGGCATGAAGCCACCAACATAGTTTACATTTGTAATGGACCAAGAGAAGCAGAACTAGAGGTATTATTGAAAGGCATAAACACTGATCTCTTCCGGCAGGGCTAGCCAGTTGAATTTTAAGATGCTTTTTAATAATGTGCTGCTTTTAATAAGGTATTAGTTTTAAATGTTTTAATCAATTCTATGTCTTTTATGGTATTTGCATTTGTGTTGTATACTGCCTTGATCCAGAGGGAGAGGCGGGTAACAAATAAAATTAATGATTATTATTAATTATTATTATTATTATTATTATTGCATTTCTAGAACTGGGGATGGAGTCTACAGAAGTGGAGGGGTGGGCTGCACATGTGGGGATTTGTAAGGGGATTTGCTGCTTCCTAAAGGACTTCCTTCTTTGCTTCCACTTATGTTCTTCTTCTACGTTTGCATATAAAGCAAAAAGTAGAACATATATCATAATGCTTGCTGTGGCGTTACACCCCACAAGTCAGTTCCCAAATGTATGTCTGAAGTTTGTAAGTCTGTGGTTTTTTGAATGTTGGTCTGAGTGGGCGGAGTTAGAATGTCTTGGGAGTGGGGAGGAGAGATATATAAGGGAATGACTGAGGGGATTGAGGGAAGACTTGTTAGGTACTCTTAGAGTCCTTAGCACTCTCTGTGTGTTAGTTCTTGGGGTTTAGAGTACTTGGGTCTGGAGAATTTGAGGTTTAGTGTAGAGAGTGGTGTCTTTGGAGTGTGGTGTGCACATAGTTGATGTACATTAAAAATACTGATAATAAAGAAAGCTCAAGGATGATTGTGTGAGAGAAAGGAATGCGTGTATGTGAAGGGGTGGAAGGATTGGATGAAAGGTTTCAAAAAGTTTTTTAAACATTTTATTTTGAAACAAAGCTTGTGAACTTTTAAAATAAATTTTAATTATTTTGTTTTTAATTACCACAAAAATCCCACGTGTCTGTTTGGCATATATTATCTGAAGTTTATACATTTAGCACCCACTCTGACAATAATTCACCTCAGCACATATAACTCGCAGTGTATTATTTTATATTATTGAAATCCTTCTCCATTTAAACCCCTTTCTCCACATAGTAAGGAGAAAGGGGGTGTTTGTCCCTCTCCTCAGACGTATCAAGTGGTGGTGCTTGGCTTGAGCAGGGAGTAGCCGCGGCCAGGCCTGGTGTTCAGAGCCTGTGTCGTGGCACTTGCCCCTTCAATAGAGATTATACCCTATAGCATTGCCCCTGGAGCATCTCACTCATAAGAATTGGGGAGAACATAACTGTACCTTTTTTGAGACAGGCAACTGTGCAAGCTTGCATCAGGCCAGAAGCCGTTTTACACCGAGGTAGAATGCAGGGCCATGAGAAAGGAGCAACTCATACCTCGAAATGTTGCAGGGTGATTCCCCCGAGGTCCACCTGCCAACTGTTTCAATTACATGTGGTTTAAAACCACTATAAAAATTGTGAGAGAGAGAATGTTAACCTTGATTCAAAAAGTGCTTGACATTCAAAAACGTCATAATTGGAAATGCTAATTCCACATACTAAAAATGAACCTGTGGATCTTTATGTAGACAAAATGGCACAAAGGGAAAATATCATCAGGTTTGGGGGAACTCCAAAGTTTGTAGAATTACCCCCCTCAAAAACAAAATCTTTAGAAACATTAAAGGGGAACCTCCTGAAAAAAAAAGTCCAATGAGAAATGAGCATTTTTAATAGCCTGCCAAATGCTAACTGAGAGGAAAGTGGAGAAAAGAGTAGAATGGAATATTCTAAAAATGGCATGGCTTTTTGGGTGTAATCCTGAACAGAAGCATTCTTGTTTTGTTGCATGTCCAAGCCATTACATTTCTAGAGAAGGGGGGACAATGTTGGAACCCCAAAATCTCAAGACACACTCAAAAGCTGAGACTCCAACTAAAGCAATGAATGATTAAAGCCAAATTATTCCCACAATGCAGGCACACACATACACAAACACACACAAGCGTGGACAGAGAGGGGTGCAGGATACATTTTAGGCAGAACCTTCAAGCACTATATACTTTCCTCTGGATCACAATGATCTGTTTCTGAAGACTGCAAACTGGGGAGAATTAAAAGCCTGGGTTGTGGAGACACCAGCAAAAATGTTTCCTTTACTGGCCTGGTTCAGAAGACACTTTAAACTACAGCTTTCGTTAAATGGCTTGAACCATGGTTAAAGCCTAGGTTTAAAGTGTCTTCTGAATCAGGCCACTATGAGGCCTGTTTCCCCTGCGAGAGATACAGAGCCTGCCTTCACAGGGCTGCGTTGCCACACTCTGCCGCCAAACCCCACAGTATCGCTGCTGCGGGGTGGCAGCGAGTAATCGGCACTGGAGGAGGCAGTGCAGGCTTTCTGGCAGCCAATTGGCATGCCAGGCTGGCTCTACCCCAAAGGATTTAAGGGGTAAAAATCAAGGATGACCCAATTGGATTCAAATTTGGAATGCTGAAAGCCCAGCCATATGTGAAACACACACACACACACACAGATCAAGGTCTCTTTATGCAATTGGGAGTACCACTCGCCAGCTACAAACTACCAGCTGCTGTATACATTATCATTTATCCCAAGAATAATGAAAGTTGAATCGCATGCCCCTAACCTTGTCAGGGGTTGCAGGCTCACACTTGAATTACCGCAACATAGTATTCACTAGGGGTGTGCACGGACCCCCCGCTCCGCTTCACTTGCAGATCCGTGATTTTCGGAGCGGGCCGCTTCGCCCCGCCCCCGCTCCGCCCACTTCCGCTCTGCTCCGCTTGGAGCTCCAGATCCGGATCGGAGCTCCGTTTTCCCCCCCCATAGGGTTGCATTGAAAGCTAAAGAATTATACAACTTTTTTTCTGTTCAAGTTAGAAACCTCATGTTTGGCAACATGACACCTCATGGGGGTATACACACGCACGCCAAGTTTCAAGGCAATCCCATCATCCCCTGATTTTTGAGGAATTTATGAAAATCGGGCAACCCATTCACACCCCTTTCCATAGCTCCGTCAATTTGCACGTTAGAAACCTCAAACTCAGCACCATGATAGCTTATCCATGTGTCCACATGTATGCCAAGTTTCAAGGCAATCCCATCATCCCCTGATTTTTGGGGAATTTTTGAAAATCAGACACCCCATTCACACCCCTTTCCATAGCTCCGTCAATTTGCACGTTAGAAACCTCAAACTCGGCACCATGATAGCTTATCCACGTGTCCACACAGACGCCAAGTTTCAAGGCAATCCCATCATCCCCTGATTTTTGGGGAATTTTTGAAAATCGGGCACCCCATTCACACCCCTTTCCATAGCTCCGTCAATTTGCACGTTAGAAACCTCAAACTCGCCACCATGAAAGCTTATCCAGGTATACATACGCACGCCGAGACTCAAGGCAGTCCCATCATCCCCTGTTTTTTGGCAGGGCTTAAACCTGCAGACCTCTCAATGGGGCCATTTCAAAGGAAATCCCAACATGCCATGAATTGGGGAGTAGAGATCAACCTATATGAATCTTCTTCCACACTTGAAAAATGGATTTGGAAGTTGAGCACAGGAAGGACTTCTCCCCTGAGTCAAAGCCAGACACACGCAACATCCCTGCAAGGCGGGCAGGGGAGGAGAGAGGGAAGGCAGGCAGGCAGGCAGCAGACATTTCTGGGGGCATAAGGAAGTGAGCCAAGGATAAGCCAGTAATGCATATAAAATGGAATAAATAAATAAATAAATAAACAAAGGAGGGGTGGAATTAAAAGCAGCAGTGTTACTGAATAAACAACAAGAAGAACTTTTTTAAAAAGGCTATATCTGTCTTTTACCAGTAATAGGGGGACGTGCCCGGGGGAGAGGGAAGCAGCTGCCAGTTCAGCTCAAGAAAGCCATTGCTTCACCAACAGCTCTGAGAAGTAAACGCTCACTTCAACTCATAATAGGCATTGCTCCACCACTAAGAAGTAAACGCTCACTTCGACTCATGATAGGCATTGCTCCACCGGGTTACTCTCTTTGGAAGGCTCTGATGGCCTTCCAGTACAGGAGAGAGTGGGGGCACGTCCACAATGAGATGCCCTAGGGGAGCTCATCCCCTTGCACCACATCTTTTCAGTTGTTCCCCAAAGTTAGGGTGGGTAGCAGTGCTGTGTTTCTATCTCTTATTATTGGCTTAGTATATGATTTCAGGTTGTGTTTGTGCATTTGGTGGGACTACTGTGTTAAAAAACACTGGGAAAAGTCCATTCAGATGAAGAAAGAGAAGTTTCCCAGAATCCCAAGTTACCCGTTTTGCCTATGCCCTCCTCTAACTTTGGGATCATGTGATCATGACCGGGAGCTGACTCTGCCCCTCAGCCCTTTGAAAAAGGTATTTTTCCCGCCGATTTTTTAAAAAATTCTAGCGCGTGATCCGCACCACGCAGAGAGGTGAGAGTAGTCTCAAAATGACCCCCATCCACAACTCTCTGTGCACAAGAATTTTCAAAACGATAGCTTAAAAATCAACCCAGTTATCCCCAATTCTTTTCCTCAATGCAATCCTATGGGCGAAAACCGCTGTTTGACCCGCGCTGTCCGTTTGTTGACCCGATTTTTAAAAAATTCTAGCATGCGACCCACACAACGCAGAGAGGTGAGAGTAGTCTCAAAATGACCCCCATCCACGACTCTCTGAGCACAAGAATTTTCAGAATGATAGCTTCAAAAACAACCCAGTTATCCGCGATTATTTCCCGCAATGCAATCCTATGGGCGAAATGTTTTCAAGATGGCGATCGGAGCGCTCCGCCTGAAAGAGGAGCTCAGAAAAATGGCCGCTTCTCTTTGCCTTGCTTCTAGGGGTCCGCGGTCCGCTTCTACTCCGCCTCTGGGTAAGGTGGAGCAGGCCAGTTCGCTACTGCTTCTCTGCTCCTAATCAGAGCGGAGCACATGCCTAGTATTCACTTGTTATCACACAAAGGCCCAAAGCAGAGCTTGGAATTATTTGCTCTAAATTTTTAAAGCAAAGTCCATGCATATGTGATCAGAGCTCAGAACAGAGACTGTGTTGGGAGCCTTGTATGGTATTCTGAGCTTTCCAAGGAAGAGTCGTGTAGGATTTCTGATGTGTCCAAATGGACACTTCCTGAGAAACGCTGCAACCTTTAAGTGTGAGGAAGTAGCTTCAGGGAGATCTTACTGAGTTATCTACTGTAGATCCCTACACAGACATTGGGCTCCATCACACCTATTTCTTTTCCTCTGGTTTGTCTCAACATTTTTTTTTTAACCTCCATTTCATAAGCATGACAAGGGCTCCATCACACATGGTCCCTTTCTTGTGGGTTTTCACTTATTTGCTCTTCCACTCCACTCCACTCCACCCCGCCCCTTCTCCTTCCTCTTCCAGTTCATTGATTGTGGCACTCTGATGGATGTGGGCTCTTTCCCCTCCCTCACTCTGGCTTTGTTATCTAGCAGTTACTTTTAAGGTTTCATCTGGGCTACATATGTGCTGGCAATGGGGGGGGGGATGGAGCACTTAAAAGTCCCTATGACAATGTGCTGGAGGAGGAGAGCTGCCCCACCCTTCTCTTTCATCAGCAAGACTCCATTAGCACACGCCCCCAACAAAGGAAAAAGTGAGAGGGGAAATTATTCCAGACTTTCCCCACACCAAAATAAAATACAAGGGGGGAAGGGGCGAGATGAGTGAACGACAGGGACAACATCATGTGAGTACCGCACTATAAGACCACATACCAGGAATGGCAGGTGTGCAATAAATCACTGGTGTGATGGAGCTCATTGGTTCTCATTACCTGAGAAAGCAGAATAGGGCCGCAAATGCTGGATCCTCCTCCTCTGTTAACTCCCTGTTGCCTGGCCCTGGCCCTGGCCCTGGCCCTGGCCCCATCCCTTCCATAGGTTGGGCAGGGAAGTTCTGAATGGGAGAACCTGCTCTCTGTGAGTAGGTTTCTCATGTGATTGAAAAACTCAGGTTCTAAATTGCGCAGGAGCCTCCAGTCCATGCATAGTCTTTCACCATCCAACACAAAAAGGGTGTCAGGGATCTGATGGAGGGGGCAGGGCCAATGAGTACATCTCTGCTCTCCTGCTCATGTGATTCTAAGTATATGAGGGATAGACAACTAAAAGGACCTAGAGTCCCACTAGAGATATAACCGGAATAAGGTGGGAGAGATCATCTGCAGGCATGGGGCAGGGCGCTATCAGTATGTCGATGACACCCAAATATATTTCTGTATGCCTTCGACAACAGTGTCAACTAAGGATTGTGGGTCTCCTCTGAATGAATGCTTGTAGGTGGAAATGGTCTGGATGAGGAAAAACAAACTGAAACTGAATCCAGACAAGACAGAGGTGCTTGCTGTCAAGGGCCCTGACCTGGATTTGGAGGTGTCTAAACCAGTTCTGGATGGGGTTACACTACCCCTGAAAGACTATATTCACAGCTTGGGAGTGCTCCTGGATCTGTCCCTCCAAATGACAGCCCAGATAGATGCGATGGCCAGGAGTGCCTACTATCAGCTTTGGCTGATACACCAGCTGCGCCCCTCCCTAGAGTTGGAAAATCTAAAGACAGGAGTGCACACGCTAGTAACCTCGAGGCTCGACTTCTGCAATGTGCTGTATATAAGTCAACCATTGTACCTAGTTCAGAAACTTCAATTACTGTATTTCTTTGATTCTAAGACACACTTTTTTCCCCATATAAACATCTCCAAAAATGGGGTGCGTCTCAGAATTGCAGGTGTGTTTATTATTTCTTAGAATCAAAGCTTTTTTTCTGTTGGTGGTACTGAAATTAGTGTGCGTCTTACAATCGATGGCATCTTAGAATTGAAGAAATAAGGTAGATCAAAATATAGCAGCCAGGTTGGTCACTGGTACATGTAGGGGTGAGCATATTAACCCAACATTAAAATCACTCCACTGGCTGCCAATTTGTTTTTGGGTGAAGTATAAAGTGTTGGTTATGACCTTTAAAGCCCTACATGATTTGGGTCCTGGTTACCTGCTGGATCACCTTCTTCCATACAATCCACCCCGCACACTCAGGTCCTCTGGGGAGAACTCACTTCAGTCAGCCAAAACTAGGCTGACAATTGTTACCCAGAGGACCTTTTCTTCTGTCGCCCCAGACTGTGGAATGGCCTGCCAGAAGAGATTAGTCTTTATGGCTGACTTAAACTTGGACAGAGTGTTAAATTGACGAATCTCATCAACTTAACACTCTGTCCAAGTTTAAGCCAGCCATAAAGACTAATCTCTTCTGGCAGGCTTGCCCAGACAAATGTTAAACCAAGAATTTTTAAGATCT
Organism: Elgaria multicarinata webbii; assembly: GCF_023053635.1. Classification (NCBI taxonomy): domain Eukaryota; kingdom Metazoa; phylum Chordata; class Lepidosauria; order Squamata; family Anguidae; genus Elgaria; species Elgaria multicarinata. The sequence continues at coordinate 20,518,909 of NC_086177.1, forward strand.
GTTGACTGTTATTTTAATGCTGTATTGATTTTATATGCTCTTTTAATTAATTTTATGTATCTGATTTATACTGTATTGTAACTAATGTTGTTCCCCACCTCAATCCAAAGGGGGAGTCAGGTAAGAAATAAATTATTATTATTATTATTACTATTATTATTATTATTATTATTATTATTATTATTATTATTATATGCAAACCATTTTTTTCTGCCGTAGCCTCAAGCAACACCAGCGAGGCAACGTCAATTTGTTCTCTTGCTCTTATCACCAAAGGGGTTACACTAAAAGCTTGGAGCATCAGGCTGCTAAAAAAAATGTTCCTCCCAGAATGGCAAAAGCTTTGTAAATGACAACAACCTTGCATCAAAGCACTGTCAGTGAAAGAGGATTGAAAGAGGACACATTTGGCATGGCTTCAAAGCATTACAGAAGTTGCACAGGGAGTTTGTGGGGGAGGGAACACCATGGACCAGGATGAAGGCTTTTTGTAGCAAAAGAAAGGGCAGGAGCTCTGTTTTTCAAAAAGGGGGAAAGCAATGCAATAAACTCCCAAGATTTTAATAACAGATAACAGCAAGGGACAGTGTGTCTGATGCAACTTTTGAAAGAACTGAATGGCACATTGTGTCTGCTTTATTCATGGTTAGAATAGGGAATTACATTCGTAATACGAGACTAAAACACAGGCGGCTCCACATTAAGAGAGCTATAAAGAGAAAGCACACAGGGTCAATAGTTAGTTTTATTTTGGATATACTCCATAATGTGAGAGCATTTGATTATCATTTTTATTTATAAACAGCCTGTATCTCCAGACGCAGGTTCAGCCCAGTAAAGAAACAGGTTGTGGTTTTTGTTTTGTTTTTTGCATTGTGTGTCAAGATATTGAGAGCTGAGTGTATGGGCTCCATAGGTTTTGCCTTTACAGGAGTGTACTTAAAAATAAATGTCATGTGAATTTCTAGATATTCCGCAATTAGATGTGCTATAACTAGGATGTCGTGAGCACTGGCTGAGTCTGGGAGTCTGGTGGAACTCCTCCACACTGGAATCCCACTTGCTGAGCTGCGAGTGCTCACCTGTATTGTTGTATAATTGGCTTCTTTACGGCCACCATTTGTGCAATATTACTTTTAAGGAAATTACTGAGCCACCATTTCTATAGAGGGCAGACAAAAAGCTGAAGACCTTTTTATTCTCTCAATATTTTAACACTTAATTTTAACCTAAATTTAAATCTACTGTTTTAACTCTGTATTTTAATCTTATATCAATTTTGCTGTGTGGTTTTATCCTGGTTGTGCTTTTTACTGTATTTTGAAATTGTGCTTTTAACCTGTTGGTTGTTTTATTGTGGTTTTAATTTTTGTGAACCGCCCAGAGAGCTTCGGCTATTGGGCGGTATAAAAATGTAATAAATAAATAAATATAAAATAAATAAATATGGTGAGTGCCTGCAGGGATTTGATGGAGGCTAAGTCCATCCATCCCTAGCTGGAGGCTTCTTGAACGGAATTTGGGGGTGAGTCAAAAATGCCTCCTCACATTTGTGAGCAGCTGAAAATGGGGCACTTTACCCCATTTTTCAGGAGTTGATCGTTGAAGGTAAAGGGCTGAAACACACTTTCCAGTGCTGAATTTCCCCCCTGGTGACTGTTGGATGGCAATAGGTGCCATTTTTTCTTTCTCCCCATAATCCTAGTACATCACAGTGATGTTACTTCACCATGTAGCATTGGTCCCATACTGCAGAGTTTGGGACTTGCATCTTCTTCCACTGTTACACAGGGAAACTGGAAGGTTTGCTCACTACTTTGTGACACTTTAGTTTGTCTTAAAGGTTCATCAGATAAGCGTTTTATCGCACACTAACTACTGCCCACTTATGGAAGTGCGCATGTCCTTCAGATAACAACTATCTCCCATGCGCCTCCTGCTCCTTCCACTCATTTTTCCATCACAAAATAGACCCCTTTTAATCTGACTTCTTTTAAAAATAACAGAATGTGCTGCAATCTCCTGCTGTGTGCATGAAAAGCAGCATAATTAAAATGGCCCCTGAATGGGCCATGTGGTCTTTGTTTACTTGCTCTTTCCCCTCCAGGAGGAAGAGGAAGTAATGAGGGACAAATGTGGGTGGTGGCTGGAGAAGTGACGGTAAGGTAACGTGATTTCCTCCAGTGTGATAACACTCTTGTTTGTTTGTAATTAGCACTCATTTATAGGTTCCTTGTTACTGTTCTAATCTTAAATATTATTTTTAAAATATTTGACTGGACAGTTGGACAAGAGTTGTTGTTTCCTGACTGGCCAAAACTATACCTAATTACAATAGTACTATGCATGATTCTTCTCTTGGCTTTCTGCAGTTTCAGAGCAGCATTACCTAGCCTTACTTTCTGGGTAACGCAGGCTAGTATCTCTCCTTATTAGAGCCTAAATCAACCAAGCCAACAAGCCTAAAGCACCTGCTTAATGGGGTTTCTGGAACAAGTGGTAATGGGCTCATAGCTAGTTAATGAGGCAGAATAAGAACTCTATTGCCATTTATTTAGGATGATAAGTATAAATAAAAACAAAGTAATTAATAACCACCATCCAAACATGCATTTATTAGTATAAATTGAGCAATCTAGCTTCCATACAAAATCTAAAAAAGGGAAAAAGTGTGCAGGGAGAGAAGGAAAGCAGATGTTAGCAAATAGGAACACAAATTAAATTAAGGCAGTGCCAAGAGACCACAGAAAAAAGTGTCTGTAGTTTTAAAGTGGCCTGGGCTGCAATCTTATGGTCGCTAGGACCCTTTTCTGAAAAAAGTTTGGATCTCCTGAGAATCTGACATTCCCAACATCCAGATCAAAGAGGCTAACATTAACCATGCTGTAGTTCTGTTATTATGGTAAAATGTGCTTGTTTCTGGGCCAGCTCTACTGGACCCACAGTAGCCTGTCCTCTGGCAGAAGGCAGTGATCACAGAGAGAAGAGGTCTTCTAGCACCAGAGTGAAATGCTTCCTCTCCTAGGGGCAGCTGTCCTTGGCAAGCACTTGCTCCACCCCCATTTCAGCCTGCCCCCATGAACCAGGCCTCAACAGCCACCACTGAGCACTCGCAAGGCTTGTCAAGCCTTTGGAATATGACCGCACTAGCCCCCTGCATTAATGGCAGCCACCATTAACACAGCAGAGGGAAATGTGCACTTTTCGGAGCCTCCACAAAGTGTGCATAGCCCTCACTCTGTTAATGGCGGCCGCCATTAGTGCATCAGGGGAAATGCGCACTTTCCATAGGCTCCAGAAAACATGCTTCCCTCTCCCTGCTCCAATGGGCACGTTAAATACCCTCTTAACACAAGGTACCCTTAAAGGTTTACCCTTAGAGGTTTACCCTTGCATTAAGAGGGCCTTTAAGACCTCTCAATTTGTGGGGGGAATCACACTTTCCAGAGTGTCCAGAAAGTGTGCATTTTCCCCCTCTGTGTAAATGGCAGTCACCATTAATGCAGTGGGGGGGGGGAGGGCATGATCCCGAAGCCAGGGTGAACCCACGACCAAGTGCTTGCAGGGGCTCACAAGTGCTTGGGTGTGGGTCTGCTTCCACGCCAAGTGCATCCAGTTGGGTCCTTAAAGGGCAGACAATGGGAGGTCCACTGCCTTGCTGACCCAGTTGGATGCTCACGACTTCCCTACACCCTCCCAGTCATTTGTGTTCCTAAAGGGCTTACTCCATGAACACAGAACAAAGGTTTCAGACATGTACAGGCATGTGTACTCTGAGATACTTTCACAATATCACATAGGGATGTTTAGTATGAGATGCTTTCACAATACAACTTCAGGATTTCCCTTATTATCCCCTTCATTGTACCAGCCTCATCCTTATTCACATACAGAACCACTTCCTTAACAATATGCCAAACTGTTCCGCTTAGCTGTTAACTTCCCTTTAAGCTGTTTAGAACTGCACTTCTCTCCTATTGTTAAAATGATATTTTCTCTGAAATATATTCTTCTTTTCTTTAAATATATATATAGAAGTGTAAGAGTTGACACCCTTGTGTAAGCATAACGACCTGGGGTTTTGATCTTATTCTTTAAAACCACCTTTTATAAATCCAATAAACTGGCCTAAGGGAGAACTAATTTGTATCTTTTAAGCAACTGCTTCTAGTACATCAATCCATGCCTGCCCAAAGACTTTACGATACTTTAGGGACTGTACAGTATGTAAGCGTGTTTCACTGTTTTGTTTTAAGAACATAAGAGGTGTGCCGGATCATACCAAAGGCCCACCTAGTTCAGCATTCTGTTCCCACAGCAGCCAACCAGATGCCTGCAGGAAGCTGAAGAACGGGACATGAACACAATAGCTCCCACCCATGCTCCCCAGAAACCAAAATTGAGAAAATTGTTAAGTGTAGGGACATGTCCCCTCCACACAGACACGCACAGTGTCGACAGGGAAGGTCTGAAATGAAACTGTAACTGCTTTCAGCAAACATGGATACAATTTCATTTCAGACCTTCCCAGTCAACACATGGGGGTCAGAGGTGAAGGGTGAAGGGCTGGCACACACATCCCTATGTCCTCTACAAGCTTACAATGTTCAAATGCCAGATTTGGGCTTTTCTATATTAAAAATGGAGCTGAGCTGAAATTTCTCAGGAGACAATTGTGTGAGAGAACTTGTGAGATTTTCCCCCTCACCCTCCTAGAAAAAACACACTAAGTCACTTCGCAAAATTTTCTCCAACTATTATCCACCATGTTTTGTCCCCCTCCCCTCATACACATAAATACCTCAGAATTATGTGTGGTCCAGGGCATTGTAGAGTAGGGGTGGATAAAAGATAGACTTCATTAACAGGAATGCTGGGAGTTCATGTCTAAAACATCTGGATATCTACTTTCTGCCCCCACCAGTTGTAGAGGATGTTAAATGATGGTCAGACTTCTAACATAGCGCTGCTGCTACCGCCATTTGTAGTGACAGAAAAAAGCCACTACAAAAGAACAAGAAGTACCTGTACTACTGCCGCAGGTAATGGTGAGCCTCACCTCTGAGAAGCAGTTGGAGAATTTCTCTTCCTCCTGGTGAAATGACTCTCTACCAATTTCTCTCCACAAGTACGTTGAAGAATTTCAAGAGGTCATTTGCGCAGAGCTCTAAAATATTCACCTCACATCGAAGATCAGTTCTGCCCTAGTCTTTTCCCTAGTGCTGTGAGCATATATGTTTCTGACAGAACATTGAAGGTAATCAAAATGTTGATCACTAAGGGTGTGTCTACACTACAGATCTAAACCAGATCAAAAGTCATTCCCTCTTCCCGGGTAACCCCCAGAATTTTAGTACTGTTAGAGGTGAGCAGGCAGCAATCTGTAGCAGAGAATAATCAGCAGTCTCACCAAATTCTAGTGTTTAGAACTCTTTGGGGGAACGTAAAGGTAGTATAAAATGAATAATAGATTGTTGCATGTAGAATAGCCTCCAGATCTGATCATAATAGGTTATAAAACTGACTCCGTTTTTTGTGGTCCCTTTGTAGCTGAAAGGCATTCTTGCCATCTTTAAGGCAAGTTACAGAAACATTTAACATCAAATATTTTTGATTTGAGAACCTTATGTTTAAACATTTATTTTGTTTATCACATGCCGCAAATTATCCCTATTCAGTTGACAACCTGATTTCCACTTGCACATCTACCAGACCTGATTGATACTGATTAGTCTCTCTTGAGAAGCAAACATTCAGGTTTATGTAAAGTATAGGACAAGATAAAAATTAACAATTCATAAAACACACAGACATATATGCACAATATTCTACAGCAGACTCCAGGATGCCTTAGATTCTTGGCTCACCTTTTGACCTGGGTGCTTAATGACGAATGATGGCCCATGATAAGTGACAATTTGATGTAATATGCTGCATTAAAGATCTGAATTTGAGGTAGAATACACAAGCAATTGTTTAATTGTGAAGAAGAACATTATAATAAAATTCTTCTCTAGGGATGGATGAATCTGTCAAGTTTAATTCTGCTTGGTTTCTCATTTTTCCAATACTTAGGGAGGAACCCTATGGTCACCAGGCATTGTCTGAGGGGCCATAGAATAATGGGGATCCCCCTTTCCAATGTCAGAGACAGCACTTCAACCTCAGAGGGAGAGTCAGAGATCCGCCCCTTCTCCCTCACCACTGCCTGGCTTCCAAGGTCAGAACCCAACCTCAGAGAGTGGGGAACAGGACATTCCGGTGAGTGGGGAGAACATCACCAAGAGAACAAATTCCAATATGTTCTCCCAATTCCAAATCCAGACTATGAGAATTAATGAATTTTCTTTTCTTTTTTGATGAGGACTGTCTAGAGGTAAAGAGTGTAAAAAACCCTGGAATGGATGTATTTTGCATCTGAGTTCTATCACAAAAACTAAAATTAAAAAATGAGGTGGCTTTAACTCATTTAACGAATTTGCTTAATCTAAACTTCAACTAGGGAAAAGCTCCACCTCCCTGGGATAAGATGAGTACTGTAGCCATTCTTAAATCAGGAAAAGTTCAAGCAGATCATGCTTTTTACCATTTTATATCATTAATAAATCAAGACTCCCAAAATTCTTATAGCTCTTCTTACCCAAAGGTTGAGACACATTATATTTCATCCAAAGCCTATCATTCTGAATTTGCAGCTCAGAATCACCCTAAGGCTTTCACTTTCTGAAATAAAATCCGGATTTAGAGATTAATGGACTTTTAAGGATGATGTGATAATGTCATATGAAGATATTTGTAGAAAGACTCAATGAAATGTGCAGCCTTTGTATCAGGAACTTCAGTCTATATTATATATATATATATATATATATATATATATATATATATATATATATATGTGTGTGTGTGTGTGTGTGTGTGTGTGTGTGTGTGTGTCACATTAGTACCCAGGCAATTTGAACTACTTTGACATATTTTGAACTCCTGTTTGCAGCAATACAGTTCAGTTCAAGATACCTATTATTAGCATTATACCAATTAACTGTACTAGTAATATTTCTGCACAGTTTCTCTATGGAAAAGCCTTGGAAATAGATAGCATATTTATGACGAAGGCTACCTGGATTTATTTATTTATTTATTTATTTATTATACCACCCAGTTCTAACTCTGGCGAGATAGGGTGACCATATGAAAAGGAGGACAGGGCTCCTGTATCTTTAACAGTTGTATTGAAAAGGGAATTTCAGGAGGTGTCATTTGTATATACAGGGAACCTGATGAAATTTCCTCTTCATCACAGCAGTTAAAGCTGCAGGTGCCCTGCCCTCTTTTAAATCTGGTCACTCTAGTATAGCTCCTGCAGCTTTAACTGTTGTGATGAAGAAGGAATTTCACCAGGTTCTCCATATATACAAATGACACCTGCTGAAATTCCCTTTTCTGTATAACTGTTAAAGATACAGGAGCCCTGTCCTCCTTTTCATATGGTCACCCTATGGCGAGATCTACACCGAACAGGATATGACACTTTGAAAACAGTTTGAAACCTGTCTATGGAGTGTGTCCTGGGCCCCAACAGTTGTCACTACTGTTATAAACTGTTTTAAAGCAGTAGCGTAGATCCTGCCTCTGTGCTCTCTACATATGGCAATAATGAAGCAATGCTAATTCTAACTCAGAAACCCATCTGTGAAGGGTTAGGATTCAGCATAGGTACCCCTCCACCAGATTGGGGAGGTGTTGTATGTACACTGAAGGCCCCCATTATGCTCATGGAAAGCTTTATGGGCAAGAATCTATGAGTCACATTTTCATTGGTGATAGTTCTCAAAATGGGGCATTTCAGGAAAGGGGTGGCTTTGAATCCACTGACTCCAAAGTCCCTGCTTTCCCATGAGAGGGGGCCTAAATTTGGCTCTCAACTATACTAGCATTGAAAAGGTATAGCTAATCTCTCCCCATTGCTTTCAATGAGTGGGGGATTCTTGGGGGGAGGGAAAGGTCTGCAAAGTTATAAAAGAACTTAATAAATTTACACCCCCAATTGCCGCCTTGGCTGCCATGATCCTTCAAGGCTTTCTAAGTGGTAAAAGATATGCCACTTCATTAGGGTGACCATATGAAAAGGAGGACAGGGCTCCTGTATCTTTAACAGTTGCATAGAAAAGGGAATTTCAGCAGGTGTTATTTGTATATATGGGGAACCTGGTGAAATTCCCTCTTTATCACAACAGTTAAAGCTGCAGGAGCTGTACTAGAGTGACCAGATTTAAAAGAGGGCAGGGCACCTGCAGCTTTAACTGTTGTGATGAAGACGAAATTTCACCACGTTCCCCATATATGCTGAAATCTCCTTTTCAATACATCTGTTAAAGATACAGGAGCCCTGTCCTCCTTTTCATATGGTCACCCTAAATTTTCTTCTACACCCACTTAGCAGTGCATTATAGGAGAGACTAAGTTTAAGGTTGTTAATTGATAGATTCTACATTTTCCCAGTGAGGTTGCTTCTCATTAACTAAGCATTCTGTTCTTTTTTTCTGGAAGCAGCAAGGCCAAATTAGATGTTCTTTTTAAACTTTGATGGCAATGTTCCCTAATTGAAATGTTCTGATCCTATATCTGTGGGGAAAGTACAAAGATTTCAATTGGTTCGATACCAAAGATTATGCTTCTTTGTTTTATCAAACATGATTAGCCTGCATGCTCATGTATCCAATTACTCTTGCAAAGAAAATTATGGTCTTTCTGAGTGAAGCAATGGAGAAGAATGAATTCCCAACAATCCTCCAAAGAACTCAGGGTGGTGTGTATGATTTCCCACATTTGAATCATCACATCTCCTGTGAGGTGGGGTAGACTGAAAGGTAGTGACTGGCACAAGATTGCTAGGCTATTATGAGGCAAAGTATAAGCAGAGGTGGGTAATATGTGGCCCATGGGCTGCATGCAGTCCCCACAGCCCCTGAATGCAGCCCCCACTCTTTCAAATTTGGGGGTTCCCAGGAAAATTGAGTAAAAAAAGTGTTTGTTTTTCAAACAAAATGGTGTCCATAGCTGCTACTGAGTCCCAAGAGGGTCAACATTAGCTTGCAATGTTGACCCTATTTGCATTTCATAGCAGCTCTGGATGCCATTTTGTTTTTATTTACTCATTTATTTAGTTTTCCTCTCCATTTTCAGCAGCCACATGAGGGGTGATATGCGACTGGGGGGGGGGCAGTTTCCTACCTCTGGTGCATAGTGAGCTGCTGGGCATTAAGCTAGGGTGACCATACAAAAAGGAGGACAGGGCTCCTGTATCTTTAACAGTAATGTAGAAAAGGGAATTTCAGCAGGTATCAATTGAAGAGGGTGAAATTCCCTCTTCATCACAACAGTTAAAGCTACACTAGCTATAGTCGAGTGGCCAGATACAAAAGAGGGCAGGGCTTCTGCAGCTTTAATTTCACCCTCTTCAATTGACACCTGCTGAAATTCCCTTTACATTACTGTTAAAGATACAGGAGCCCTGTCCTCCTTTTCATATGGTCACCCTACATTAAGCTGCAGGAAGATACACAATTTTATCCTATTTGTGTACACTTTAAAAAACAAAACAAAACAAAAAACATGATTTTTTCATGCACATTTTTACAATGCATTCATTTTTCTAACAGCATCGCTGTCAGGAATGTATGAGCTTTGACCAAAATTGCACTAACATTCATATTCAGGTTCAGGAGGTGTGAACAAGTAAACTGTGGTCATAAATGAACTAAAACAAACTCCTCTACACAGTGTTCCCCGATCGTCTACAATCTGTTTGACCATAAAACATAAAACCATTTTGCACCCTGAGACCATGATGTTATATTAGGATGAAGGCACTGCAGAACAGGGACATGTCAAACAACGCCTTGCAATGTTGTGCAGAAAAGTTCCCATTAACTTTCCTTTTACCACTTCATTAAATTAGAGTAATCCAGCTAGGGATCCTAAATACCTTCCTAGGAACAAAGCATGAAATAAATCGTGCAGTGTGTTAAACATTTCTATCATCTTCTGAATAATTACGTTCAGCGTACTTCTCAGTTTTACTCATTTTGGCCATACTGCTATCTGAAAAGCAAAGCCTTGTTTAAACATCTTTGTGCCTACAGTGGAGAGAAAGCATATCAAGCAGGGATGACACCCCTGTTAAAGATTGAATGACCCGATTAAACATCAGACCATTTAAAATATCCCTTCATCTACATAACTATATTTCAATATTTGGTATGGTTTACTGAGCTGAAACTTTTGAAATGAAATAGCCTTTGCTGCTCTATTTCACTGCATTTCAAAGAAATATATTAAAGCCAAGGAAAAGATAGCATCTCACTATGAAGAAAGGCATGAATAATCCAAATTCACTTATCGGTGGGGCTGCACTTTTTTTTCTCCTGTTTCAATTTTTGGATCAAAATAGCAATGGCAGGCAGGGAGTGGGAGCTGGAGTGGGTGGGGTGGGGAATCCATTTTCCCCATTAATTGAGAATATTCATCTCTTGTTTTTGTTCTGTTCAGTGCCATTGCTTATATAACTACTGCTGCTTTTTTCTTCCTGGATTAGTCACATTGGCAATTTCACCCAATCAGGAACCAGGAATGAAAGGCAGGACATTGACAATACATAGGTCAACAGATCTGAGCATGTGCCGAATGTGCTGAATTAAGGGGAAATGAAGCCAATTGAGAAAAAGAGGGCAATGTAAATTAATTAATAAATTAATATGCTTTAAAAAAAATGAAAAGAGGAGGCATATTTGGCACAGCTGAAAATGTTCCAGAAAAACAATGAGTAGTTTTGCTTCAATACTTCATATTGGCTATTGCAGACATAAACTGTTTACCAATGCATAGATAGGTTACTATTCATATCTTTTTCACATTATTCATTGTATGCCATCATTTAAACATGGGGACAGTTCACACAGCCATTTCTGGCACAAGGTTTCAAAAAGTAAAGTGGTCTTCTGAAAGCACTCCATGTTTTCTTTAATTAATTTTTTTATTGTAAAAGTTCGACAAAACATAAAAAAAGAAAAAGAAAAACGTAGCTACATCAATTTGAATAGTTCAATTTCAATGTGTGCATATGAAAGCATTGTGTGATCAAAACTGCAGCAGGACTGAACACTAGTTCTTTTCCAATAACGTTAGAGTTTCTAGAGTTGTTTTATTATGGTTTTAATTTTTGTGAACCGCCCAGAGAGCTTCAGCTATTGGGCAGTATAAAAATGAAATAAATAAATAAATAAATAAATAGAAAGTTTTGCCTAAAATGAAATTTGAGAACAATTTGTATCAGTGTTATCATCATTTATTTATTTATATCCCAGATGTGATGAAGGCTGCATATTTAAAAATAATTTGTTAAAATGAACTGTATATATGAACTATAACTTTAAGACCTGGTACCCAAGCTTGCTTTTTCCCCCTCCTTTCTCCTGATTCACTTTTCTCAATGTACCATGTATTGTAGATTATAAGCCTCAGAGCAGGAACTGTCTTACCAGTGATCTTAGTAACCTGTTCTCAGAGCCACTGGGGATAAAGTGTGGGATAAAAATGCTATTAATGAATAAATTGATTGGACAAATTTGTGGAGGGTGAAACTATCACTGGCAAAACCTCCATTTACTGAGGCAGTATGCCTTTGAATACTAGATGGCTGTGATATGCAGTAGAAGCTTGTTGCCACTTTCATGGCCAGCTTCTGAATTTGCAGAGACATCTGATTGGCAGCTCTTGTACACACAATGTTGGGCTAGATGGGTCTTGATGCACTTCTTTTGTCTATAAGGCACTTCTTATTTCTAATTCATATAGCGCCGGCCATGTAAATGACACTTTTATGGAGGGAGCAATCCTGAGGCCTCTACACAGCATCTGGGGGGGGGGCATAAGAGATTTTGGATTCCTGCACCCAAGGTTGGACAAAGAGCTCTGACCATGGATCCAGGAATCCATGCTCCTCAGCCCCTTCCCTCACAGCCAGTGTAGAGAGAACTGTGCCAGCTGCCTCTGCAAGTTCACAATTGTGATCTCAGAGTGGGTCAAAGGGGGCATTCCTGTGGGAAGGGAGGGGATCTGGTATGCTGTATCCACAGTACTCCCCAGCCTACTTCCTTCCCGCTCTGCAGTGCCACAGCAAGACTGGCAAAGAAAGCCCATCTAGCTAAAATGCAGACGTGGGATCAGGGAGGCAAAGACCACCTCTGCTGCTGCTGCTACTGCCTCTGAGTTTGTAGACATCATGATAGGGTTGCACCTTGAATGACATTGTGAAAAAGAAAAAGGGAAAAATGTATCAGGGTACTGAAGAGGGGAATCATACTTCTTATGTTGCGTTTGTCTTTCTCAAGCCTTCATATTTGCAAATTGAAAATTTTGAAGAGGAGAAACCAGTTGTCAAAGAAACATTGTTTCTCTCCAAATATAACTCAGCAGCAATAACCATGTTTGAAAACATCTGCAGTGCTAACTTTCCCTCTGAGATTGTGCTCTCATATCTGCAAATTCCAGAAGGCTGAATTATTGATCCAATGCTACATGACAAAAAGTAAGTATTATTGCTACCATACTTTGCATGCTGTAAAATTAAAAATAGTTAAGTTTAGTGATGCCACAGATTCCATATATAGTCCACTCATTGACCGAGACTCGTCCATTCATAATGTTTACCTTTTCTAACTGAGCCTGGATCGATGCATTACAAATTTGCTATGGAGTTCAGAATTGATTGTAAGCTTTGAGGCATGCACAGTGAGGTAGTACACAAATTCCTCTCCAGAATTTTTCAGTTGTCCTATGATCTCGACCACCCACTCTTGAAAATGTACTCAAATCAGTCTCCTGAGCTTCTTCTAACTCCATGAGAACTCTTTGTGGGCTCCAGCTTCATGTCAGCAATGGTGACTAAACATCACATGACATCATCATCACACAGGAAGGCCACGTGGTAAGACATCATGTCACATGGTGTTGCATGATGTTGTGCCACACCATGTGATTCCAAACTACATTTCTCAAGATCCACCTTGATATTGCACATACACAAAAACTCATAGACATGGAATGAGGGTTTGTATTGAGGGAGAACTCTCATTCAAGCTCACAGGGATTAATTCATGACATTGGTCCATTCTCCCTTCACTAGATAAGCTATGAATATTCCTTTAGAGGGATCTGTGTGAGCAATGAGCAAAATCATTTCAGCTGATCGCTAGTCGGGTTGCCAGCTTACATGTCCCTTCACTTTTTCAAGCTCCTTGATAGACAGTTATGTAACATGGACAATCATGTCCAGCATGCACTTACTACTTTGCTTGTATGTGCTATCCAAAATGTGTCTATAAGGGTTAGGAAGCATTCATGTGCATTGGCATTTTTGTTTCATGTGACCGTGATGAATAAAACCTTTTTAGGCCTCATCTAGAGTATTGCGTCCAGTTGTGGGCTCCACAATTCACGAAGGACGCAGACAAGCTGGAGCGTGTTCAGAGGAGAGCAACCAGGATGATCAGGGGTCTGGAAACAAAGCCCTTTGAAGAGAGACTGAAAGAACTGGGCATGTTTAGCCTGGAGAAGAGAAGATTGAGGGGAGACATGATAGCACTCTTCAAATACTTGAAAGGGTGTCACACAGAGGAGGGCCAGGATCTCTTCTTGATCCTCCCAGAGTGCAGGACACGGAATAATGGACTCAAGTTAAAGGAAGCCAGATTCCAGCTGGACATCAGGAAAAACTTCCTGACTGTTAGAGCAGTACGACAATGGAATCAGTTACCTAGGGAGGTTGTGGGCTCTCCCACACTAGAGTCATTCAAGAGGCAGCTGGACAACCATCTGTCAGGGATGCTTTAGGGTGGATTCCTGCATTGAGCAGGGGGTTGGACTCGAAGGCCTTGTAGGCCCCTTCCAACTCTGCTGTTCTATGATTCTATGAAGATACACCATCATTCAAACATTGCAAAATGAACACTTTCCCTCTTACCATGCCCCCACCTTTGACAAAGGCCTAGTTCAAAAAAAGAGCTCTCAGTGAAGACTCCAGGGGCAGTAGCAGCTTGTGGTTCTGACAACTGTTACTCTGCTGGTGGTGAATCCCCTTCTAGTACTCAGAGCACCTCAGTCTAACCAATAACCCATTTCCTCGTACTGCAGCTGTCTAATCCTAGTGGCATCTGGAAGGAGCAATGAAAATGCAGCCAAATGGACATTATTTTTCCCTTCTGCTGTTTCAAGATGACACTGGTCAATGTTGGAAGGTAAAAAGGGGAGATGCTGGCAATACAGAGAGTGCCTGAAGGCAGCTAATTATCTATGGCCGTAGCAGCTTTCAGAAGTGATACTTGCCACAGCCAGCTGGAGGGTTTCTAGTTGCTTAGAGGGTCTGTGATGTTCAGCTACCTATTATGTATTTAAATATTTGTCAAGTTATTGTTTATATTATGCATAAAATTCCAGGAAGTAAGTAGGCCTCAATGTAGTTACGATTTGAATCCATAGGTTGCGTTTGTAAGGGTGGGGGTTGAATGCCTAAGTGCTGACTGGATGGTGGAAGGGGAGTGCTTGGATTGGCTGTGGGAGAGTGGGAGGAGCTGGAGAAATGTTGCTACATATAGTCTGGGCTAACAGTGTGAAAGGGTGTGGGTTATGATTCTGTGAAGTGAAGGGTAGAAGTGATGGATCATAAGAGAGTTAAAGTGTATGATTCGGCTATTGGGTGGTATAGAAATGCAATAAATAAATAAATAAATAAATAAATTCTGTGAGAGGCAGATACTGAATAGAAAGGTTTGGTGTTGGTCATGGTGCTTTAGAATAGATAATAGATTTATATAGTTGAACCTTTAAAAGGAAGAACTGATAGAAACCAATATGCTTAGAACCCTGTAACCGGAAAACTTTTAAGTTTTCCGGGAAATTTAAAATATAAGTTGGGGAAAAGTTTAATAGAGAGGAAAGTAATGAAGTTAAAAGATTGGCTAGGAAAGATGAGAACTCGAGAAGAATTAATGGAGAGATTAAAAGAGAGAAATTTAACGTGGTTAAATTATTTTCAATTAGAACAATGGATGAAGAATTGGATAAAGGATAATGGAGATTGTAGAGTGACTACGAAATTTGAGGAGCTGATCTTAAAAAAAGAAATTGAGAAAGGGGAAAATAAATTAATAAAAGGGTTAACGAGTGAAATATATAGAATATTAGTTGAAAAGGGGGAGACAAAGTATTGGCAAGATGGTTTGGGAAACTGATTTGAAGGAACAAATAGGGCAACAGAGCTGGGAAGGAATATGGAAACAAAGAGTGTTGAGAAGTAGGTCTATGAGGATAAAAGAAAATTATTATAAGATTATATGGAGGTGGTATCTAACCCCGGTGAGATTAAATAAAATAAATAAATTGAACTCAGCAAATTGCTGGAGAGGTTGTCAAAAAAAAGGAACGTATTTACATATGTAGCGGGAATGTGAATTAGTACAAAAATTGTGGAAATTGTATTTAATGAGATAAAAGAAATTTTAGGAATGGAGATTGAAGAGACACCTATAGTGGCATTGTTATCATTATATGGAGAATTAAATTGTAGCAAAGAGACAAAAGAATTGATAATGAATTTGTTAACTGCAGCAAGGTTAATGATATCTAGGAATTGGAAGGTTCAAGAGGATTATCATATAGAAGATTGGTATAAAGAAATATGGGATATTGCTATTAATGATAAATTAACACGTAATATAAAAGTTAGACGAGGAATGATAAAAACAAATGATTTTGAGGGAATATGGAAACAGTTCCTAGAATTTGTCTTATCTAAGGGGAGTGGGAAAGCACCTCCAGAAGAAAAAAAATGAGATTTTGGAAACAGGAATAAGATCCTGTGGTGGTGGGGGGGGTGGACTTTTATGTTAAGTATGATTATGTTAATAGAATAAGTTAGAATATACGTTATCAAATTATATATTCCGATTTATGTATTATGTAGTATTGTTTTTTATTGTATTGATGTATGTATTGTATTGAAGTATTAAATAAAATTATTTTTTTAAAAAAAGAACCCTGTAACCATACACTAAGGAAACCAATAAACTTATACATGCACTTACTTATGTTAATAAATTCTAATTACTTTCAAACAACTGGTGTGGTCTGTGGAGTGACTGAGTAGAGAACAACAAATAGTGGCAACAGAATGGGAAACTGAGGGCTAAGTTGCTGGGTTGTGGAGCTGTGGGACCTGAAGAATAAATGTGAGACAGGAGCAGCAACAGTAGGCCTAAACCCTCACACATGTCATCAGCACAGGGGGGATTGAAGTGGTCCTGAGTGCTAGTGGTGTGGATAGTCCTGTCAGGGAGCTTGTGGGTGTCTCAGGTGAAGGCGAGATGACACAGGTGGGCAGGACACCACAGGGTCTCTTAGGTCATCTATGTGAACTTTGTCAATGCTGCCGTATTGTATATTAGTTTAGATACACTGTAGAGGGAAGGGGTGCCTGCACTGTTCTTCCATTGCAGTAAATATCTGGATTCACTGGAAACTGGTGGGTCCAATTTTGGCAGGACTGTGAATCCATTCTGGGATTCGGTGAGACCCAACCAGAACTCTAAAGGAGTTATCCAAGGTGCTGAACCATGTCCCCAAAATAGGTTTATCACCTTAGATAGCTCTTTAGCTGGTTCTGATAGAATCCCAGCATGGATTCACAGCCCCATGGAAATCAGAGCCACCAGCTCCCACGGTCTGAACTGACTCTCAATTGATAACTGGGACCTTGTCCCAATCTTTGGAGAGATTAGTCCCTTCCTATTGGCTGTTACTGTTCCCAGAGTGTGTCTAAGTATCTTTTAGAATTGGACTTCTCATATTGCATGATAAATCTGTTCTTGATGAGGACACTTAATTGAGAAATGTTGCTCATCAGCAAAGAAAAGCTCATGTATTTGTGGGACTAAGTATCCGTCTACTCTACTCTTACTGAAAGGGTCATTTTGTAGGACAACACGCTCCTCCACATCACTGGCATAAGAATGAGCATATGAGTATTTGCATAGCCAATAAAGAGCAGCTCATCAAGACAGAGTGTCAGGTACATAGTGTTCCAAAGCTCCATCCAGCTGGCAGAAGTGAAAATCTATACTGAGACCCTTGGGACATGAGGAGAGAACAAAATTGCTCTGAGCCATTGGTGTGTGCTGATGAATGGCACAGTAAGAGGAGGGGGAAATCTCCCACACATTCTCATGCTCCAAGATGTAAAGGAAATCTTTAAGGTGGTGCTTTGTCCAATATCTTTCTTCTCATTTCAATTATTATCACTATCACTTATATTCCTCTTACTCTTTCCAGGGTATTTGCCCTCACAAGGTAGCACACATACACAAAAGCTTAAGGCAACAATAAAGTAGTACAAAATGTCAGCATTAAAATAACATTAAAAATAGCAGCAGATGAATATTTGCTAAAACACAGCTCCATATCCAAGTGTGGACTGAAAAAAAACAGCCGTTGAGTTTAAAAAACAGTAATGGTTTTAAAAACAAGTAAGTTTGAAAACCAGTAACATTTCCTTGGGGACAGCACTCCAAACATGTGGGGCCACCATAGAAAACTCATTCCTGTTGAGGCTTCCCAACTTGATAACTCTTAGGGCTCATGTACACCAAGCCAGATGTACCACTATGAAAGCAGCATATAAAAGGCAGGAGCCACACCAAAGCAGGATATAGTGGTATGAAAGTGGTATATGGTATGTGTCAAAGGGGCCCAATAGTGGTCAGTGCACTTCAATACCGCTATAAAGCAGTAATGTGGCTCCTGCCTTTTATATACCGCTTTCATAGTGGAATATCTGGCTTAATGTAGATGAGCCCTCAGTGGTTGAACACAGAACAGGTTGACCTCAGATGCTCATCTTAAGGATCAGGTTAATTCATATGGATGCAGATAGCCTGGTCCCAAACAGTCTAGTGCTTTAAATCTCCCAAACACACACACACACACACACACACACACACACACACACAGCATTATGACACCAGGGGACGACGACCCCAAATACTACTTATCCGTGACATAAGACATATCAGTAGTCATCAATACAAGATATAATCAGAAATATGATTTTCTATGCCAGCCTTTCCTAACCTGGAGCTAAGGATGTCTGAGAAAATTGCAACAGAACGAAATGAGTTCAGATTTCTATGAATCCACTCCATTGATTCTGCAGGGGACTGGCTTTTTCCCAAGTCACATGGATTCCCCAGAGTTTTTTTGTTTGGTTTTTACTTTCTGGAATTTTATACAAATTTTACAGTAAAAACAAATAAATATGTAATATATATATTTCCAAAACTTTTGAGGCAAGGCATGAAAATGCACAATTTGGGGTGGTGGGATTTGTGTAGATTTGCAAGTGTAAATTTGCACAAGTGCAAATTTGTGCAAACTTGGAAATTTGTGGGGGGGCTGATTCCTTCAATGAGCGGACGATGGGGGAAAAAGGCAACTGACAATCTGGAGTGTGCCAAGTTGGGGAAGGCTGTTCTATGCCACTGATAGTCCAAGACTATTCAAGGACTTTTGAGTTCTTGATTCTCTAATGAAACACCACAAAGATAGTGACATTTGACAACTGTTAGCTCACCTAGTGGTGGGCGAACTCACCTGCACCGGGCTTGGGGGGCACTCATCCCATCACTGCTGCCATCCACCCCCACTCACCAGGCCACATTGAGCCTCTTCTGACACTTGGCTTGGCCCAGTGAATGCCCTGCAGCTGAAATCGTGGACTTCCCCCTTCCAGGTGGCTGCCATTGATGCAATGGGGGAAGTGTGCAATTTTCAGACCCTCCATAAATTGTGCATCCCCCCTGCATCAATGGTGGTTTTAAAGGCCCCAAGCTATTAACACAATAAAGTTGTGATTTCATCGCATGGGTGGCTGGCTATCGGCCTTGCAAGAGCTTGGTTGGGCGTCTACATACAAATTGGGAGCGCCTGACTGGATCCAGGAGGACATGGAGGGGGGGTCCCACAGGACTCCCAGACCCAGTCGGACATTCACAGCATCCTTGTTTGCCACACAGCTATTGTAATGCAGGGCCTAAATACATTATTATATTGTAGTGGCAGTCATTTCCTTGTGGCTGTTTCTGCTAGAGTTTAAATTGAAATTCGAAGTGAATTTGTCAAAACATCTGAGGAATTTTAGAGATAGGCTTAGGACACTAACAAAGTTTATTAGAGGAGGAGTGGGTTCTGCACATCCCTAGGTTGTCACCATATGTTGCCTAAAATTGAAACTTGAAGCAATTCAGAGGATTCTTCTTTGAGAAATCTTCAGAGAAATTCTGAGAAAACCAAAAGAATTTAGGGTTTTTTTAGATACTGTCTGTGCGTGCGTGCGTGCATGCATGCATGCATGTGTGTGTAGTATCCCTTATGTTACTCATTTAGATGGAAGAACCGTATAAATGTGGTGAATGACATGGTTCCTCTCCAGCACCCTCCCTGGGAGCTGGATGATGTACTTGTGAGATGAAACAGGAAGTTGCCCTATATTGAATCAGACCATTGGTCCACCTTGTCTTGTCTTATCTACACTGACAGGCAGTGGCTCTCTCAGGTTTCAAAGGAATGTTTCTGGGCCCTACTTGGAGAAGCAAAGGATTTAACCTGGGTCTATTTGAATACAAGGCATGTTCTTCTGTACCACTCGGCTATGGCCATTCCCTAAAGTCATTCCCCAATGTCATTCACTTATCCACATAATTCCTCTATCTAAACATAACCTAGAATTTTATAAGAAGACACGAAGTGACCGCCATGCCAGAGAAATAACAAAAAGATCAGCCTATACTCCAGACCATTTTGGGCCATGAGAAACAGCCCCGACTCCTTTGGAAAGATGCAAAGGGGAAAAAATATATTTTATTTTTTCCCTTCATAATTAGTTATTCATCTTACTGTAATGCATTGTATCAAGAACTCCTGAAACAGAGGTTGCCATTAAATAGTAGTGATAGTTAAAAGGTGATATGTGGGCTGAGTTCGGTATTTTAAATATTTGGAATTGCTATATTCCAAGGCCCACATCATTCATTCAGCCATGGTAATATGCCACCCACTTATGAGAGGGATGTTCAAATGCTGGCCTGAGGCAAGAACTGATGAATGACAATATGACAGGAAAATGGCAGACAGATAATATCAGTTTTGCACTACTAGTTCACACACGCGCGCGCACACACACACATCATTTCTATCACATTATTATTATTATTATTATTATTATTATTATTATTATTATTATTTCAAAACTGAATAGGTGGAGAAAATGTTGTTTCAGCCTAGCCGTCTTTTCACTGCTAAGATGGAAGTTTCTGACCAGCAATTATGCTCTTTGTGTGCAAACAACCTCTGTGTTATCTATGGGTTTATAAGAATTTCATTTGTGCTCACAAAACAATTGAACAAACCATCAGTGTGAACATTTCTGGAATCATGGGAGGGGGGATTCCTCTACACTCTGCCACTGCGTATTGGAAGGAACGGAAACACTGCAAAATCCCACCAGACTTAAACAGAATGGAATTCCCAGCATCACACACCTCTAATTTCATTGGATACACATTTTGATGCAGACTTACCCAATTTGTATTGCTCAAACCAAACATGGCAGTGTCTCCTGGAGCAATTATGCCCTATCCATTCTGTTGTGCAGTCCACCACTTCTCTTAGACATGCAGTGCCCATAGTTCTAGGATTCCCTCTGGTCTAAGTTCTGCCTGAAACCCTCCACTGTTAGGCTTGGATGCCTGTTTCAAGTTTCACCATAATCTCACAGCACAACTTTAAATCAAGACTTTAAGCAGAGCAAAAAACAAGGTTTATCTACAGCCAACAAATTAGGAATAGCAGATCCTAAAGGATAACTCCCAGTGTTGTGTGTTCAAAATATTCTTATAGCCTTATTTTTACTTCATTTATTTATGTCTCATTAAATTATGTTACTAAGGATACACACCTATGTCTAAATAATGTTGCTAAAATCCAAAGCATTTTATAAGATAGATGCTTATAACAATGTGCATATAAAAATATTCTGGAATCTTACAACATGTTACAGACACGGTTGTGACATGGAATTACTTTTATTATTATTCTTCTATTCTGTCCTGTGAATGTGTTTTCTCAAAGCACACTTCTTGTATTTATGATCCGAGAAGTTCCTCTTTGTTACCTTATCTGATCCCAACCCTGTGTTTATGGTTCACCTAATTGCTTTTATGATCTTATTTATGATTCTGTGATTGCTAGATCACTATAAATCTAATGTGAGCATTCATAGGGTGCCTATCTCTTATGGACTCTTTGGTACCACAAGTGCAAAACCTGACAGTGTTTTTTTATTATTATTTATTTATTTATTGCTAAAAATAAATAAATAAAAATGAACCAATCATCAATTGCCAGTTGCATGGATTTTATCTCTCCCATCTGGGAAGGCTCATAGACAAGACAAGTTGAATTAGGGACTGTTCAGACAACACCGTAAGCCATGGTTAGGCTAGCAGAAAAGGGTTAGTGAGCGTGTTTAAACCATGGTTATGTAGCTACCACAATTAGAAATGGTTCATGGGACATTCTAAGTCATGGTCCACATGACACACTAAGCCATAGCATTTAGCTCAAAATGCTTAACCACCATGCGTTAGCAGGTTGTCTGAACAGAGTCCTACTCTTGTGCTAAGAGACCAAGCTGTGTGGTATTGGCTTTTGGGATCCTATATTTTTATCCAGAATTCTCTTGGAGGCATCTGATTGTTTAAATTCCTAATTTTACAGTTGGGGTTAAGTCAGTGCAAATATAGAAGATTTGCTTGATTTTCCATGGGGTGGAGGAGTTCCCCCTGCATAAAACTCAGAAGGCGAGGAGGCGGAGTCAACAGCAGTAGCATGAGTGCAAGTGCTGGAGGAGGGGGAAACATTGAGGAGGTGGCACTGAGGCATCATCAGCTGTCCAACTATGTCCTCTGTTGTGGCTGGGGCAAGACTCTCTCATATGTACATGCTCAGACCCTTCTCCAGGAGACCCTGCCAAAGGAAATGAGGTGAGTGGCTTCTAAGAAGAGGGCCTTTTCTGTTGTAGCATGAATTCTAGAATGAATTTCCCAGAAAAACTCACCTGGAACCTAAGTTGTGCTCTTTCCTGTGCCAGGTGAAGACTTTTTATTTTATTTCCCTAGCCGTTTTAGTCTTTTAGTTCTGTTGCTTTAAATCTGTTATTGCATTTTAAATCTCTGCATTGGTTCTAGGCTTTACACGGGGTTGTACTTTTATACTGTGGTTTTAAACATTTACATTTTATATTGCATGGTTTAAATTGTTGTAAACTGCTCGGAGATCTTCTGCTATTGGGCAGTATAGAAATGGAATTCATTCATTCATTCATTAAAGTACACAATGAGCACACCAGTCAGAGGAACTGAACACTTCTCTTCTGTGGCTTACTTCACAACAAGTCCAGGAACTTCTCTTTCATCTGGGGTCAATTCCAAAGTCAGTGTCTATCTGGGGTGGGGATGGGGAAGGGAGGAATTTGCACATTTCCCCACTGAACGTATCTCCGAATCATCTGAAAATTATCTCTAGATGGCAGGTGAGTTACTGTTTAGAAGCCTGATCTATATAGCATTTGCAATAATGAAGACTAAACGGCAACCTTCTTTGTCAGTTCCCCAGGATGATTTAACTCAATCTTAAGAAATGTCTATTGAAATGAATTAACTCAATCTTGAGAAAGGTCTATTGAAATGAAACTGGTTGTAAAGATTATTTGCTTCACTAAAAGTATCCTCTTCATCAACTTTAATTTATCCGATTAACTCATGGGCCCACTTAGTTAAAGTCTCAGCAATAAGGCAGTAGGAGTGTGCATTCCACACTGAAAATCCAAGGATCTGATAAATGGACCTCCAAATTCGCGGTGTGGTTAGGGGGCGGTTTTAAAACCAGCGGAAACCCGCAGTGAGGTTAGAAGATCATTCAGAGCTCTCAATGGATCCGTAGGTATCCAAAGGTATTTTAGGCGATGTGAGGGAATGTTTCATGTTGATGGATGGCTAACTGAACACGCTTCCATTTTTGGAAGATGCCACGAGGTGAATGGAAGAAATTTTGAGATTGACATCTGCGGTAAACCAGTAGCCACAGTCTCCTCCATGTCCCCCCTCCTCCAATCACGTAGCTTAGGGGGAGGGAATTGCAAATGATTAGAAAAAAAACCATCTTTGTTCTTGTCCTGGAACTCATTACTCATGGAGCGTTCGGAAGGGAGGAAGAGGAGAAATTCCAAAAGAACGAGAGAGAGAGAGAGAGAGAGAGAGAGCTGAGTCTGTTTAGCTGTGCTTGCTTGCTTTGTCTGCTTCATTTCTAGCTGCTGAGAGAGATAGCTCCTGCTTCCTTTATTTTTGCTGGGTTGCTTTTCTCTCTGCATGTCTGTCAGCTTTTATTTGCTTCTTGTAGTACCCCCCCCCATGCTTGCCCATTATTGAGTGAGTGAGTGTTCTTGTTCTACACTATTACGCCCACTGAGAAATTTAAAAAGAAATTAAGAAAAAATCTTTTATCTTTCCAACCTTTCTTTAAATGCCACTCTGTCTCAGTCAGTGTGTTTGAATCCAAGTTGCTTCAAAGCACAGAACTGCTATGTGTGTATTTTTACTGTTACCCAGTCTACTCCCCCGAAAAACTATATAAAAATACAAAAATATATCTTTATCTTTCTATTCCAATACTTTATCTTACATTTCATGTGTATGTTTGTTTAGTCTACTCCTCCAATAAAAACATATATAAAAATACAAAAAAAACTCTTTATCTTTCCATTTCAATCCTGTTATATATATTTTGTGTATTCTACCCCTCCTATCTATCTATCTATCTATCTATCTATCTATCTGTCTGTCTATATCCCCGTTGTGAGTTCTGTGTTCTGTTTTCTACAAGCTGTCTAGTTTGAGTGTGTGTTGCAGCACACCTTTTCTCGATTAATAAAGGTTTATTATTCAATCATGAGGAATGCAATGAATGCTGCTGCTGGCTCTGACCTTTTTTGGAGAGGGAGAGGAAGGTGTTTCTTCTAGTTCCTCCCCCCCACCCCCCAATGAAATGCACCCTTTCCTCTGCTGCTGATTCTGCTGCTGCTGCTGTTGCCACTATTACTGCTGCTGGTCATGGTCCTTCTGAGAAAAAGTAAAAAGAAATAAATCTGGAGCCAAGTGCAGCCACAATGCATCCATGGGCCTGTGGAGCATCACAGTTAAAGATAAGGGGTAAAAAAAAAACCCACCTAAGAGCAAGGAGATGACTCCCCCCTCTGTGATGTCTTTCTCCCCCTTTTCAACTGTGGGGAGTAGAAGGAGAGGAAAAACAGGGGAGGGGAGAAACCGGGTGCATGGGGCAGCAGCAGCTCCTCCTCCTGAATGGTTTGAGGGGGATTTTTTTTAAAAAAATCCTAAAAATCAAGGGATGAAGGGATCTGCTTTACACTCAGCACAACTAAAGCCCTACCTAAGAGCTACCAGGGTGCCAAGTTCCATCTTTTTATCTTTAAAAATGACAGAGATGTATGCACTTTTGTTAACTCCCATTGCCAATAATAGTGCGGTTCTCAAAAAAGAAGCAGTTTTCTGACAAGTAATCCAGTGGTGCGGAGAGATGGACCACCTCTGAAAATCAGAGTGGAGAACCTGCTCAGCAGAGCTCCATCTCAAATTTTGGGGCAGAGAAGAACCACTCTGCACACCTGTATAAGGCAGTGCCCCAACATTCCCTTTATTCTTTCCTTCCTCCAGTACCTGCACATGTATACGATTACTCAAAGACTGGCTCTGAGCAAAAAACACCTAAGTTCAGTACATTTCCTTGCATCCTATTGAGTAAATTTGATCAAGGTTTGTAAGATTCCACACATCCCTTTTATATTGAACAAATGTAATTTTTGTTCATTTTGAGACTGACAAAGGACATTGAGATGTCATATAAGCCTGAGAATCTTTTCAATGACTGTTTCATTATGATCATTGTTTAGATAATTGTGTGGGCTTTTCTCTCCACATGGAAAATGATTAAGCTTTGTTTGCTTATCTTGCCAGCAAAAAAACTGTATTGGGCAAACACAGAGACAACAGATGATAATTTTGTGCCAAGATTGCTAACACTATTATTTAAAAGAATTGGTGGGTGTGGGTGTGGGTGTGTAAAAGAGAGAGAGAGAGAGAGAGAGAGAGAGTTTTCCATACAGCGTTCAATAAGAATTTCATTCAACTCCTAATTCAAAGCCAATTCAAATGTTCAAAGGGGAAAGCATGTACCATTTAAATAGCTTGAAGTTAATATTATATTTAATATAAAAAATAGTATTTATTTATTTTCAACACTTATACACCAGTCAACATAGTCCTAAATGTCAGGGATACTAAAATCTCCAGGACAGTACAAGCTTAATTAATCCATAACCTTTTTGGTTCAGTGGGCACATTTGGAATTTTGTGAAAGTGTTGTGGGCACTCTCACAAAATGATTCCTACTGGGCACCTTGCCTACTCATGAAAGAGCTGCCACAGTGCACATGGCTAGTCAGAGAACTTTCACATCTCAGAAGACAAATGGTTGAGACTAAAAGAAAAGTACTTGCCCAAGAATTGAAATGCAAGATCTGAGCTCTAAAACACAAAAACACTTTCTTGAGTCCAAATGAAGACGGCATTGGAGGGCAGAACTTCACTTTGCCAGCCACTCATATAAAAAAAGTTTTAATTTTTCAAGACCTTAAGAAATAATATAAAAATCAGGAAGCGCTGGGAGTCTGGTGGGTGTCAAGAGAAGTGTTCATGGACACAATGGCAGCCATGGGTGCCATGATGGATACCCTGGAGCTAAACAGATAAAATAAAATCACCGATAATAAAATAATTCTCATACAGAAAATTAAGCAGAAATGATCACAAACTATTTAATAATAATCTCATAACAAGCCTTCAAATGCTCACATAAGAGAATAAGGTGGTTTTCAACAGTTGCTAAAAGGACCTCAACATAAGATCCAGGTGAGCATCTCTGAGAAGAGCATCCCATAATCAGCATGCCACCACTAAAAAGGCCCTTTCTCTGGTAGCCACCTGCCAAACTTCTCTCTTTTAATGCACAACAGGAATGAGCAAGATCTAGGTTTTACATGGCATGGAAGAAACCTACTTTCCAAATTCAATGCAACACCAGGTTGTCTGGTTTTAGCTACACCACACTAAGTCCCCATCTGTGTTTAGACATTGCACAGTTGAAGCCAAGAGCCCTTGATACTCATTTAAAACTTTATTTCAGCGAACTCAGTTTCCTAAAAAAAAAAGAAAGAAACAACCCCCTAACTGATCAGATTAAATCAGCAGATTGAATGAACACAGACTTCCAGTGTCTCCCCACCCTTCACTCTGTTCCTGCAGCTGATGGAACTAATAAATGTAAAGAAAAGAAACATGAGAGAGAAAATAAAACACACATTGTCAATGCAAAGACAACTACAGAAGCAACACCAGATAAAACTGTTGCTTTTTTAAAAAGAACAACAAATAGATAAATAGTTATATACACTTTTAATGGATTTACACTGTTGCTTACAGTTCATACTTTAGCTGCTGTCCTGTGTAGTTAAGCTTCTTAAATCCTATTGAAGTCAATGGGATTTAAGTAGGGTTCTGCACGACCTCAGTCCAAATCCCTGAATCAGATCAGTACTGAAGCCTCTGGGCTGCAGGAGCTATTCTACAGTGACCAGATACAAAAGAGGACAGGGCTCCTGCAGCTTTTTAACTGTTGTGATGAGGAGGGGAATTTTACCAGGTGCTGTATGCATAGGGTGACCACATGAAAAGGAGGACAGAGCTCCTGTATCTTTAAAAGTTGTATTGAAAACGAAATTTCAGCAGGTGTCATTTGTACATATGGAGAACCTGGTGAAATTCTCTCTTCATCACAGCAATTAAAGCTGCAGGAGCTATACTACAGTGACCAGATTTAAAAGAGGGCAAGGCACCTGCAGCTTTAACTGCTGTGATGAAGAGGAAATTTCACCATGTGAAATAGGGTGACCATATGAAAAGGAGGACAGGGCTCCTGTATCTTCAATACAACTCTTAAAGATACAGGAGCCCTGTCCTCCTTTTCATATGGTCACCCTATGTATGCATACAAATGATACCTGCTGAAATTCCCTTTTCTATGCAACTGTTACAGGAGCCCTGTCCTTTTTTCAGATGGTAACCCTACTGGTATCTGTCCTGAATCTCCCACCAGTCAGATTCATGGGATGACTCCAGGTTCTAGTATGATGATACAGACAGATAGAAATGTCTCCCTACCCACTCTCTCCACACCTTCGTAAGCTGCTTATCCTGTGTGATACTACTTAGATGCATGGGACATTTTCATGCACAGGGTTTTGTACAAGTAATCCAGAAGATGGATGCTATGAATCAGTTCTTCTTAGCTATCCTGAGTATAGCTAGAATTTTGGCTTTAACACCATCTTTTTCTCCTATTTTATCGACAGGCCAAATGTACCACCTGTTTCTTTTACAACCTCCTAGTCATCCCATTCAATAATCCCAAGAAGGCTATCTACATATAGCATTGGCTGATTAACTAATCAGCTCTTATTCATAGAAGCCTTCACACTTCAATCATAGCTGATTTTCTCTCATTGACCAATATTCCAAGCTATAAATCACAGCTACCTCAAATCATTGCCTGGTAACAACAGGATGTGAATCATGAAATGCTGTGTGCCTGTTCAATCTACACTGTATGTTCAGACATACAGGAGCATACACTAGGGCAGTATACCCGAAGTGAAAGTGGCTAGTCCTTCCTAGCATTTTATTTATTTATTGCATTTATATACTGGCCCATAGCTGAAGCTCTCTGGGCAGTTTACAAAAGTTAAAAACAGTAAACATTAAAAACAAATGTACAAAATTTAAAAACATAAGCATAAATTTATTCTCTCACTGTTTTAACACATAATTTTAACTTAAATTTAAATTTTACTGTTCTAACTCTGTATTTTGATCTTATATCAATGTTGCTGTGTGGTTTTATCCTGGTTGTGCTTTTTATACTGTATTTTGTATTTGTGTTTTTAACCTCTTGGTTATTTTGTTATGGTTTTAATTTTTGTGAACCACCCAGAGAGCGTTGGCTATTGAACGGTATAAAAATATATTAAATAAATAAATACAACAGTATCTGTGTAAAAACAGATATTCTGGGGTTTGTTGGAAACAAACAAACTCAGACCATGTTGTTAACTGCCTGGGAGAAGAGAGAGGTCCTAACCTGGCACCGAAAAGATAACAATGTTGGTGCAAGGCAAGCTTCGTCGGGGAGATTTTTCTAAAATTGGGGGGCCAACACTGAAAAGGCCCTCTCCCTTGTTGCCATCCTCCAAGTTTGCCTCTGAGTAGGCACTCAGAGGAGGACCTTAGATGTTGAGCACAGTGAGCAGATAGGTTCATGTCAGGAAAGGCATTCTGTCAGGTATTGTGGTCCCAAGCCATGTAAGGCTTTATAGGTCAAAACCAGCACCTTAAATTGGGCTTGGAAACATATAGGCAGCCAATGCAAGTGGGCCAGAATCGGTCATGTACAGTATGTTTCAACCTTCTGGTTCTGGTTATCAATCTGGTTGCTGCATTTTGCACAAGCTACAGCTTCCGAACAGTCTTCAAAGGCAGCCCCACGTACAGCTTGTTACGCTGAAGCTTTCTGTTAGGGGTGGGCAACATGTAACCCACACACTGTATATGGCTCACAGTGCCCCTCCAGACTGCTGAATTTTCTGCTGAAATTTGGTGATGTGTCAGCAGCATTAAAAAGGGGAGGGGGCACAGGAGGAGAAATGAATAGATAGAGGCGGAAAGGAAAAAGAAATAGAGCATAATTACTTGACTTCAGAGAAAGGAGAAGCCAAAGGATATTTTGGTTGCAAAAAGTTAGAAAATTGCTGTGGGCACAGACCACGCTTGGGTTTCCCAGTTTTGATTATGAATTCAAAATTGGAAAGAAGTGTTAAATGAGAAAATAGATAAGGGGCTGCACCACATTAACTATAAGCATCCAAAGGAAAGGGCTTTTTGATGAGTGGTGATGGGAAGACCGAACAGAGACTTTGCTGAACAGAGCCTGGAGCTCTCATAATGTGGTTGAAAATAACTTAGATGCAGCACCTTGCCAGTGGGGGTTCTGAAATTGTGCTTTCAGCTTAGGGATGTTTGTCACTAGGAAATCCAGTTCTGTTTTGGATCAATGGAGTTCTGCGGTGTGTATGACACACTTTACATCTGCGAGCTGAGCTGTGGGCTGTTCCCCAAACTCCAAGAGCTTTTTTGTGCATTTTTTGTGGGGTTTTGCAATTTGCCCAAATTATGGCTGCAGGAGCACAAATTACTCAAATTTGCAAAGTTTGTTCAAATTTGGCTGTAATTTATTATTATTATTATTATTATTATTATTATTATTATTAATAATAATAATAATATTTATTTATAAAGCGCCATCAATTTTCATGGTGCTGTACAGTATAAAATGAAACAAGACAATCTGCCCTATGGCTTACAATCTAAAATCACAGTAACAGACAGGGGAGGGAGGAGAAAAACCAACCAGGGGTAGGGGGCATTAAAACTAAAATATAGACTAGTATGACCATGCTATGATTGAAAAGCTTTTGAAAAAAGAAACGTTTTCAAGCGAGATTTAAAAACTGAAATTGTCGTCGCAGTCCGCAAATGCACTGGAAGAGAATTCCAGGCATAGGAGGCAGTGAGCGAGAACGGGCGAAGCCGAGCAAGAGAAGCGGAAACTCTGGGGCAGGTAAGAGACATGGTGTTATTGGAGCGGAGGGCACGAGCAGGGTGACGGAGTGAAATAAGGGACGAAAGGGAGGGAGGAGCCAGATGATGACAGGCTTTAAAAGTGAGAAGGAGAAGAAGCTTGTATTGGATTCTATAAGAGATAGGAAGCCAGTGGAGGGATTTTAGAAGCAGGGTGACATGATCAGAATGACAAGCCAAGAAAATAATCCTAGCCACGGAATGATGAATGGAGACCAGTGGAGACAAATGAGAAGAAGGATGACTGGTCAACCAAAGATTACAATAATCCAGGCGAGAAATAACCAAAGTGTGAACAAGGGTCTTGGCGGAAGAGACCGATGAGAACGGTCGGATTCTAACGATGTTGTACGAGAAGAAATGGCAAGACTTAGCTACAGCCTTGATATGTGATGAAAAGGAAAGTGAAGAATTAAAAATAAAACCAAAGCTACGAGCTTCCCCAAAAGGATGGAGCGTAACATTATTAATGGTTATAGAGAATGAAGGAGAAGGAAAAGATTTAGGAGGAAAAACTAGCAATTCTGTTTCTGTCATGTTCAGTTTCAGTTGGCACCACAGCATCCAGACTGAAACATCCACAAGACAGGCCGAGATACAATCCTGAACATCAGAGGACAAATCTGGGGATGGAAGATATAGTTGAGTATCATCAGCATATAGATGGTATTGAAGGCCATGGGAATGAATAAGATTACCCAAGGATAACGTGCAAAGGGAAAACAACAACGGTCAAGCACAGAGCCCTGAGGAACCCCGACTGAAAGGGGAAAGGAAATAGATGAGAGTCCATTTACTGATATGTTAAATGACCAGCCGGATAAGTAGGAGGTGAACCAGTCGTAGACCGAGTCGCAAAAGCCGAGGTCATGAAGGGAGTTCAACAAGAGATCGTGACGACCGTATCAAAGGCCGCAGTAAGGTCCAAGAGAATAAGGACAGAGTAAAGGCCTTTAGACTTGGCAAGAAAAAGATGGTTAGTAATCTTAGTAAGTGCGGTCTCAGTGGAATGCAGACAACGAAAACTAGACTGAAAAGTATCAAGGGAAGAGGTAGAAGAGAGAAAGTCAAGACAATGGGAGTAAACCACCCATTCCAGAACCTTTGAGGCGAATGGCAACAAAGAGACAGGGCAGTAATTAGAGAGCGAAAGCATGTCAAGAGATGATTTTTTAAGAATAGGAGAAACAGTAGCGTGCTTACAGACAGAGGGAAATGAACCAGGAGACAAGGAGGTGTTAATAATGTGAAGTAGGGTTGTCATGAGGATTAGGGTTGTCATGAGTGTCTAACTGGGTCCACAAAGCCAGTTGATACCCTAGTGTCGACCCTCCTGGACCTAGTCCGGCACTCCTAGCTGTGAGCGAGGCCTCAGCAAGTCCTTGGCAGCTACCCACAGCCACTGCAGAAATTTCGCAATTCACCCATGAAAGGGGGAAGTGCATTATTTCTGGGGAGTCCGGAATTTGCACATTCTTTTCCTGTTGCATTAATGGTGGCTGCAATTTCCAGAACCTTGACCCAGCTCATGGGGTGGGCAGCAGCAGCAGTATGGGGAACACCCTCCAAGTCCAGCATTGAAAATTTCACCCAACTGTAGTTTTGGTAGACACTTCCCAATACTTTAGGCTCACTTCTTAACTACCTCCCTCGAGTATGAAGATATCAATGCACATAGTGCTTTCACAGTGCCTGTATCACCTCACAGGTCCAATTGTGTTCCAGCACATATACAACCTAGCTTTGGGAATCAATGGGCACTTTACAAGGTATCTGGACCTTTCTAGGTAAAGCTCAGGAAAATGGTGGTTCAATTGGACAGTGGTGAAAACTTGGGACAGGTGCCAGGTGAATGAGAAAAACAGAAGCAGAATCATGCTAGAAAAGAGTCTCGGAGCTGATGTGTGGCAAAAAGAATGAACAGTTGCTGATTGAACTCTGAGGTTATTGCAGGGATCAAAGCAAAGTGTACTAAAAGTTTGATGGCTCAGAAGCTGGACCCAGGATGGATCAAAACAATGGGAACTCAGATAATTTAACAGTACTACCTGTGGCATGTATTGAAGAGTGTCTCTTGTGGGTTTTTTTTAATAACCCTTATAACAACAGTGTTCAGAGGAGGGCAACCAGGTTGATCAGGAGTCTGGAAACAAAGCCCTGTGAAGAGAGACTGAAAGAACTGGGCATGTTTAGCCTGGAGAAGAGAAGATTGAGGGGAGACATGATAGCACTCTTCCAAATTCTTGAAAGTTTGTCACACAGAAGAGGGCCAGGATCTCTTCTCTATCATTCCAGAGTGCAGGACACGGAATAATGGGCTCAAGTTACAAGAAATCAGATTCTGGCTGGACATCAGGAAAAACTTCCTGACTATTAGTGCAGTTCGACAATGGAACCAGTTACCTAGGGAGGTTGTGGGCTCTCCCACACTAAAGGCATTCAAGAGGCAGCTGGACAACCATCTGTCAAGTGTGCTGTACGGTGGATTCCTGCACTGAGCAGGGGGTTGGACTCGATGGCCTTTTGGGCCACTTCCAACTCTACTATTCTATGATTCTATGAACTTCCCAATATTCTTGCAATAGAATTTATTGGACTTTGGAGAGTCAGAATATAAATCTAGTAAATACAAGACAATCAAAAATTCAGGATACTTAACATGGCATCTGAAACATTGACCTGAACTTGTACCATTTTAAATAGAAAGAAAAGGAAACCTGGTAGGTATGTAATATTATTGCAATGTATATATATTTAAGTCAGTTTTAAAGATTGGTTGGATGTCAAGAATATTATAATATTTATTTGGAAGGCTGCAAACCTATACAGACTTACCCAAGGGCACATTTCATCAAACTCGGTCAGACTTAGGATTGCACTGTTAGACTTTCTGTCCTTGCCACCAATATTTCTTATTTGAATGGTGCAATAGCTATCAAAATACCATAAAAGACTGATAAAAGACCCTGTATGTTTACAAATACAGAATTTTTTTATTTTCAAACTCATTGAATTCCTTGTCACTACCCGAGCTTCATATATTTTCAACACTAAGTTCTTAATTTGTACAAATATTGAAACCAATTAGGGAGATGTTCTTATATTTTCTTCCTTATGGTGTTCTATGCTATAAATCTGTCACCTACATGCAAATCATGGTATCTATGCAGGGTATCTCTTTCTCATTCCTGGCACTAAAAGAACTAACTTATCTAGCAACAAAGATAAAGAACCTATACAACAGATGACACTGATGGCACTAAATCCTTTTCTATATTTATCACATATTTTTACAGTGATAACCAGTATGAGAACAGTCTTTATTTTTGGCTTCACTCTACATTCCATCAACCAAAAGCAAGTATTTTAGAAATTATTGGCATTCGAATTTATTCTATATTCAAACAGAGATTATAATCCTTTGCCTTCCACCATTCACGAATTCTAGTCATTGGTAAAATTTTGTGATATTTGGAATGTCTAGGCCATGTTATCTATCTATACTTCTTTTTAACCCTGGGGTTTTGTTATCTCTACATATAAAGTGGAAAGTATGAGTGTGTCACATAGGTCATGAAATGTTTACCCACTTTCACATATGGTACTGCCTCAATGCTCTTCACTCAGACAGGTCTTCATGTACGTGGATCAAAAAAACCTAAAAACATGAATTTTGTTTTTAAGTATTTTTAAAGAATTTAATTTTTTTAAAAAAACACCTAGCTTTATGCCTACAATTCCCAGCATGCCTTGGGCAGAACACCCCACATGCCTTGGGTGGGAGGCCAGACTTACTAGCCTTTGCTGGCCACTGTGATTCCTAAGCTCAGGGCCTTGCTAGACCTTCCAGATAAGCCGGCAGGGAGGAGGGGCAACAGCACACTAGAGTTAGCGCACGCTGTCACCAGCTTCCAAACGCACAACGCGACAGGAAGCCCCGTAGCGTTGGCCATTTTTGTTTTGTTTAAAGGGACCATGTGCGCCGGGGAGCTGGAGAAGGTAGGTGCTTTTGTAAAAAACAATAAAGCCCCCCCACCCCTGATTCCCCCCGAATGCCCGATGACCCCCTCCCCCCTCACTCGCCCGTCCTCCCCCCATCCCTGATGTCCTGTCCCCGGCTTCCCCCCCACGCCATCCCCGATGTTCTGTCCCCTGCTTTCCCCCCCTTGTGCCATCCCCGACTTCCTGTCCCCAGCTTTCTGTCCCTCGCCCCCGATGGCTGCTCTCCTTCCCTCGCCGTGCCATCCCCGATGCCTTGTCCCCGGCTTCCCCCCCCCGTGCCATCCCCGATGCCTTGTCCCCGGCTCTACTTCCCTCGCCCCCATCCCTGATTACTGGCCTTCTCCCCCCCTCTCCTGCCGGGTCCAGCCTTCCCCCCTGCCCCTCTCTCCCTCCCCAGGATCCCCCCCGACCCGATGGGCACAGCGCTCGTATGAGTGCTGTGCCCAGTCCATGGCTTTTCCTGGCTTTTCGCGAGTAAGCGAGCAGCCGCAAAAAGCCACAGACCCTGCTAGACGTGCCTCAGGCCGGGGCTGTGGAAAAGCTGGGCCATAAGCGAATTCGCTTATGCCGGCTTAAGGCAGGTTTCAGCGCGGACTGACCCCAGATTCCCCTGTGCGTCATCTGGATGCACAGGAGGGAAACCAGGCCTCACACCGCGCTAACGCCTGGTCTAGCAAGGCCCTCAGTCTCAAGCAGTCAACCCATTTCCACATAAAAGGAAACAACCCACATTAATGGGCTGCATTCATTTGCAGTGCCTTCTCCCACCTGCCATGTGTGGCTTTATAATAATAACTAGGCATGTGCTCCGCTCCGATTAGGAGCGGAGAAGCAGTAGCGGATTGGCCTGCTCCGCCTTACCCAGAGGCGGAGTAGAAGCTGACCGCGGACCCCTAGAAGCAAAGCGAAGAGAAGCACCTATTTTTCGGAGCTCCTAGTTCAGGCGGAGCGCTCCGGTCGCCATCTTGAAAACATTTCGCCATAGGATTGCATTGCGGGAAATATTCGCGCATAACTAGGTTGTTTTTGAAGCTATCGTTCTGGAAATTCTTGTGCACAGAGAGTCGTGGATAGGGGTCATTTTGAGACTACTCTCACCTCTCTGCGTCATGCAGGTCGCATGCTAGAATTTTTTAAAAATCGGGTCAACAAACAGGGACAGAAACGGCGGTTTTCAGCTTTTCGCCCATAGGATTGCATTGCGGGAAAGAATCGGGGATAACTGGGTTGATTTTTAAGCTATCGTTCTGGAAATTCTTGTGCACAGAGAGTCGTGGATGGGGGTCATTTTGAGACTACTCTCACCTCTCTGCGTGGTGCGGGTCGCGCTAGAATTTTTTAAAAAATCGGCGGGAAAAATACCTTTTTCAAAGGGCTGAGGGGCAGAGTCAGCTCCCGGTCATGATCACATGATCCCAAAGTTAGAGGAGGGCATAGGCAAAATGGGTAACTTGGGATTCTGGGAAACTTCTCTTTCTTCATCTGAACGGACTTTTCCCAGTGTTTTTAAACACAGTAGCCCCAGCAAATGCACAAACACAACCTGAAATCATATACTAAGCCAAGAATAAGAGATAGAAACACAGCACTGCTCCCCACCCTAACTTTGGGGAACAACTGAAAAGATGTGGTGCAAGGGGATGAGCTCCTCTAGGGCATCTCATCGTGGACGTGCCCCCACTCTCTCCTGCACTGGAAGGCCATCAGAGCCTTCCAAAGAGAGTAAAACGGTGGAGCAATGCCTATCATGAGTCGAAGTGAGCGTTTACTTCTTAGTGGTGGAGCGATGCCTATTATGAATTGAAGTGAGCGTTTACTTCTTAGAGCTCTCGTGGTGAAGCAATGGCTGTCTTGAGTTGAACTGGCAGATCCTTCCCTCTCCCCCGGGCACGTCCCCCTATTACTGGTAAAAGACAGATATAGCCTTTTTTTAAAAGTTCTTCTTGTTGTTTATTGAGCAACACTGCTGCTTTTAATTCCACCCCTCCTTTGTTTATTTGTTTATTTATTCCATTTTATATGCATTACTGGCTTATCCTTGGCTCACTTCCTTATGCCCCCAGAAATGCCAGCTGCATGCCTGCCTGCCTGCCTGCCTTCCCTCCCTCCTCCCCTGTCCACCTCACAGGGATGTTGTGTGTGTGTGGCTTTGACTCAGGGGAGAAGTCCTTCCTGCGCTCACTTGGAGTTTTGGAAGTTCCAAATTTTGCAGGTTTAAGCCCCGCCAAAAAACAGGGGATGATGGGACTGCCTTGAGTCTCGGCGTGTGGCGTATGTATCCCTGGATAAGCTGTCATGGTGGTGGTGAGTTTGAGGTTTTTTTTTAACATGCAAAATTGACGGAGCTATGGAAAGGGGTGTTGGATTTTCATAAATTCCCCAAAAATCAGGGGATGATGGGACTGCCTTGAGTCTCGGCGTGCTTATGTATCCCTGGATAAGCTTTCATGGTGGCGAGTTTGAGGTTTCTAACGTGCAAATTGACGGAGCTATGGAAAGGAGTGTGAATGGGGTGCCCGATTTTCAAAAATTCCCCAAAAATCAGGGGATGATGCGATTGCTTTAAAACTTGGCGTGCGTGTGTATACCCCCATGAGGTGTCATAGTGCCAAACGTGAGGTTTCTAACTTGAACAGAAAAAAAGTTGTATAATTTTTTAGCTTTCAATGCAAGCCTATGGGGGGAAAAAACGGAGCTCCGATCCAGATCCGGAGCTCCAAGCGGAGCAGAGCGGAAGTGGGCGGAGCGTGGGCGGGGCGAAGCGACCCGCTCCGAAAATCACGGATCTGCAAGTGAAGCGGAGCGGGGGGTCCGTGCACACCCCTAATAATAACTAGGTACAACAGCATGTCTTTGAGAGGCTGAACTCTGAACATGCTCAAAGGCACCCCATCCTGATATCAGTTTTCTCAGAAACTGAGGGAAGCACATGTGCAGCCTTCACCTTTAAGAGGGAGAGGGGGAAGGAGGGAAGGGAAGCACTCTGTGTATGCCCAGAAACAGGCTTGATGAAGGGGGGCAAGTGCCTGACCCAGTCCCAGCCCTTCAATGCAGGCTCCTGATGGAGCATTTCATGGGTGAGAAGTGTGGGCTGAGGCAGTCCCAGCAGGACTTGACCAGAGTTGTGTGTATCCACTGACAGCCACTTACATCCCCTCCTTGGCGATGCTACTCCTGGATGCTCTGTCAAGGAGCAGCATCAGCCATGAGAAGAGCAAAGTGCCTCTCAGAAGAAAAGGGCACCTGAAGCCACCAAAGGCATGCTCAGTCCTAATTCTGCCCTGACTAATTTCTGATTTCTAACTCTGCTCCCACTAACTGACTTTCCCCAACTGCCACTAACTCCACCACCATTCCATTCTAGCCTCAGCTGTCAGTCATTCCTCCACTCACTCTTTAGTTTCAATAGCCTTGGGTGGGAGGGAAGATTTATCAGGCTGTGGCAGCCATCATCTGGAAGTGGCTCACCATCCTGGGCCTGAAGGGAGAGCGCCTGGGTTGGCTGCCTCAGTTACTAGGCCCCATCAGGAGCAGAAGGGAAGGAAGTCGCAGCTCTGGGCAAAAGGCATGCTGGGAGTTGCAGTTTTTGTTTTCTGTGGGGACAAGGAAAATCATGATGAGAATTTCAGGACAGCCCTGGCCAGGTGTTGAGGATGAGAGAGAGAGCTCCATCACACCTAAACGTTTGCCCTTGTTTGACTCATTTCTCCCCCCTTCATTGCCAGAGTGTGTGAAAGCCTTACGTTTCATTCTTCTTTACACCTCTCCTCTCCTGTGCACTGGTGAATTGCTGTTCCCCCCCCACAGATCTCCTTTGTACCTCTCCTTACAGCTTATTGGTTGGTAGCAGTTGGACACTTCACCCTCCCCAGTGATCACCCCCTTTAGCTTAACCCTTTGGCTTCTGGGAAAGACAAGGCAAGCGAGGGCAGCTTGTCCAGTGCAATGAGAGCAGCACCTTGAGAGTCGTCTTCATCCCCCCGCCTCCTCCTGCCACTTTTCAGAGTGTGAATCCTGAAAGGTGATTGGCTGAGAAAGGCAGTAGCTTGCCTAAGCCCATTGAAATGGTGAGCTGTGAACCAGGGGCTTCCTTTCATACAGTTCATCCACTTAACTTATTATTATTATTATTATTTATTTATATAGCACCATCAATGTACATGGTGCTGTACAGAGTAAAACAGTAAATAGCAAGACTCTGCCGCATAGGCTTACAATCTAAAAAAATCATAGTAAAACAATAAGGAGGGGAAGAGAATGCCAACAGGTACAGGGAAGGGTAAGCAGGCACAGGGTAGGGAAAAACTAACAGTAGAAAGTAACAGTAGAAGTCTGCACAACATCAACTGGCATGCTACACCAACTCTCAATATGAAGGTTGTTGGATATTGAAAAGCAATTGCATTTTGAGAAGAGGATTAGTGAAGCTAGACTATGGCAAGGATTTTTAGGAGGATTCAAATTGCATGCATCCTGTGTTGTGCAATAGTGAAACCCCCTATGTATTTTGACAAGTGGAGATGTTTCTTGCATGGCCCGATATGCTGCTACCAATTTAAAATAACGTAGGAGATCCTCTGTCAGCTCCCACAAACGCAAGAAGCAGAAAATCAATAAAGGCCAATGGGAGATAATGGAAGGGGCGGACTTTAAATTAAGGCTGGATTATATGTATGTGTAGAAGTTATAATCTTTGGGGGTCAAGGCGGAGAATACCAATAGGGCATGGAATGGGAAATCTTACATTGCTTCCACTTCAGTTCATTCTATAGTTGTCAGTTCTTCATTTTATATACACACACCCCACCCTCGTTCTTCTGCCGTTTTGTTACCCTGGCCTCTCTTTTCCTCCATCTGTTGTCTCCCACCACACACAATGTCTAGATTTAGATCGGAAAGTCCTGGTAACAATAGATCACAGATATAGGAGGGATTTC
The DNA here is from genome assembly GCF_023053635.1 of Elgaria multicarinata webbii. NCBI lineage: Eukaryota > Metazoa > Chordata > Lepidosauria > Squamata > Anguidae > Elgaria > Elgaria multicarinata. The sequence continues at coordinate 20,557,838 of NC_086177.1, forward strand.
CTTTCCTAGCACTAGCAAGGGAAACCTCAGGCAGTGCTGCCATGGTGACAGATGCAGGGGGTTTGGGGGCCTTTCAGGAATGGTGTGGTGGGTTGCATGGAGTCCACAGGGCACATTTCTTGCTCTATAACCATAGAAAGATAGATAGATAGATAGATAGATAGATAGATAGATAGATAGATAAGACCAATTCAAGCTTTGCTTTCCTACATCAATTAGAATTACACTCATAATGGTGGGAATTTCAGAGTAAATAATAAATAGCATCAACATTGTTGGGCACACAGGTCCACGCACAAGCAAATTCCTGGAGCACTCAGACAGGGGAGGGGAGGAAGGGCAACCTAGTAGCCTTTCTCCACAACCATCTGCCCAGAGCAAGGATGCACAACAAATACGGGAGGTTTTTATAGAAGGCAGAGAGATGTGATTAGTTCTCTGGGATCACATATTTCCAAGGATCTGAAGGATTCTGGGCTATGGTCCTAAGGTGAATCTGTCAGTTTTGCTTTCTCTTAAATTATTCTTTTTAATGAATAAATAAATAAATATTTCCATCCTGAATATGAAGACATTTGCCAATTTTGATAAATTTTTATCAAAGAACAAAACTGAAATAATGTTTTCCTCAATACTGCTATTCCTAGCATGAAGAGGACTATGGAGTACCTGGCTGCCATATAGCTGTTAAAGATGAGGACTCTTTCAGGAAAAAAAGAAGATTTTTAAGAGCTAAGCACTCAAACTCATGAGCCTGGATGGAAGAATCTTTCATTTTCCGTTTCTCCACATTTGTCGCAAAATTCTCATTCATCTCTACCTGAACCATCGATTCCTCCAACCAGCAAACGTAGTGATATGAGGAATAGGAAAATCAGCACCTGACTTGCAGGGCATTTGACTCAGAAACCCCACAATAGCTGACAAATATAACCCAAGCAATTAGTTTATAATCCATGAGTTGTTACTAAATACTAATGAATATTCAGCTCTTCACATAAAAAGATCAAGCTCCAATTGTGCTAAAGTGCTGTGTTAATGTGCACTATCCCACATCTCATAATAGGACACTGTAATGAGAAAAATAAAAAATCTCTGTTCGAGGAACTATGCTATCACACTTCAGGCAGCAATTTGCTGGCCAAAATTTATCAGAGTGGAAAGTTGCACAGACAATCGGCCACAGTTCCACTGAGGAACGAACGGAAGCTGCATGTTGCCAGATGCTCCAATTTTTCACAGGTACTTTGGCACACCTCCCAATAAAAATTATTATGGTTCGGAAGCAGACGGGAGTTTGGTCAAACTAGAACTAAACTCCCCCCTCCCCATTTACATTTGTAAAGTTAGGAAGCCGAACTCTGGCAGCCATTTGCACACTAATCTATTTGTTAAGGAAAAGAGTTACAGAGTATGGCATGCTGTTTTATAGCTACCCATATTCGTAAGCAGATGTGTATATTCAGGAATACATTTTAAGCATCATTAATACTGATACAGAAAGGTTCTGCAGTCATCCTTCATAACTGCACATTTTACTGATGTGCCCTACCCAGACAACCTTTTGCGAGCTCTGAACGCTCATCTGTCTTGGAGAAACGGTTCGGTATTTTCATTCATCACTGGAATGAGGTGCAGTAAGAGTTCCCATTCTCCTCCACCCCCGCAAATGCACATACCCCATAGTAGAGCCAACGACTTTTCATGGACTGTGCCCAGAGTCCATTAATAGCAATGATGTTTTATGGTTCATCCTAGTGCTGTCCATGGGCCGTCGCTCATTAGTTCCTAGGAGAGCTAATGAAGAGCAAAGACCCTCAGGATGGATGGGTGTGGGAAGAAGCGGTGGGATTTTACACAGTAGTCCCTGCCGTGCCTTTTGTAAATCTTTAGATCTGCCAGCAGAAAAGCAAGAAGGAAAGGGGTCAGAGAGAGAGAGACATTGACAGGAGCTCTTTCACTGCAATCTGTTTAAGACGAATAGGGCCTTAAAGGCTTACATACACCATAAGTTTAGAGCCTCAAGAGCTAAGTGATGGACAGTTCACAGGTGGAAGAGTTTGCTTCTAATTTTTTCCCACCTACAACATCTGAAGCTGCCTGCCCACAGGATAAAAGGAGACATTTGTCCTTGGCATCAGTCCTACAGAGGACACTAAGCAACCAGCTGCCAGACACAGCAGACTCTGCTGTTCTTTGCTATCAGTCACCATTCCAGCTCCAGCCCAGGCACTGAGCTTGTTATTCTAAGAAGGCATCATGAACAGAAAGGAGGTTTCCAGATACTTACCAGGCAGCAGCAAGCATAATTCCTCATATTTTCCTGAGCTTGGGAGAAAATGACCAGGTGAAGACTGTGATGCAATACCCATTTGCATGGGAAGAAATCCCATTGAAGTCAACAGGATTAGTTTCTGAGTAGATTGCACTGCTAGCATGGTGGCTGATTTTTGCAGCAGCAGGAACAAGTGCAAGAGAAATATTAACATAGCCACATAAGACCATAAAAAAGCCCTGCTGGATCAGACCAAGGGTCCATCTCCTCAAGCACTCTGGTCACACAGTGGTCAACCAGCTGTTGATGAAGAACTCACAATCAGGACACAGGTGTAACCACACCCTCCCACCCAAATACCCAAGTGACTGGTATATACAGGCATACTGCCTTAGATACTCTCACATGTCAAGGGAATGAAAGTTGTATATCTGGGGCTGGGAAAGATGGGAATATAGTGATAAGGAAAAGCTGTGTGTGTGTTAACTGTAGATTCAAGACAGAGCATAAGCCTGTTTAGGCATTTGCACTGAAGACACAAAGGTCTGTAGAGGACCCCATATGCCCTGTGATTCTGGGGCCAGAGCTTGAAGGTGCAACCCTGTAGATGAAGTCATGTCCCTGGAGATAATGGGGGTGGCCCCTGCCCTCTGCACTAGACATGCAATGGTCTGTAGAGGGCCCATATGCTCAGAGATGCTGGGAGCAGAGCTTGCCTCTGTGTCCTTGCCCTCTGCACACTTATAGCCAGTCCATGTTCAGGCAAATGTCTCAGCAGGGGTCCTGTGACTTACCAATTTATGGTCACCTGCTTTCAATTTAAATGACTTTCATAGCTGGGTAGGAGCCAGAGGGTTGATTCCAGTGAAGGACGAATAACAAACGTGTCCTTTTTGCTTTTGTGACTGGTGGTGACAGATATAGAGAGTGGCACATCTGGTGGGCTTCTTGTGCAAGGAAATAGGTGTGGAAGTAAACCCCACAGATGCCGCCACCAAGTAGCCATGTTGCTTCATCTCTGTGGATGGCCATGGTGGAAGCATGCAGCCCATGATGCTCATGGGACTGAGCTCAACCACCTGGCTCCACAGTGAACTCAGTGAGTCACATGCACTAAGTGAAAATTATTATATTCCAGCTTTTCTCAAAAGCATTTTGGCAAGGAGCCCCACATTCTTACTTTTATATGGGGGCGGGGGGGGGGAATCTGGCAAGTGGCCCAGGGTTAAAGATCTGGCTAAGCCAAGTTTTCCTCTTGTATTACTATTGTCTTTGTCTGGTCACTTGGCAACATTGTAATAGTTGCTAAACAGGTTACCAGACCATTGGATTCTTGGAAAAAGTTCAGAGGGGCTTTTTCGAGGAAATGGGTGATTTCATTAAATGACCTCAATCCCAGAGGTCCAAAATTGTGACAAGTTCTTTAGCATCATGCCTTTTCAATGATCTACTTTATTGTGGCAAGCGGATATTAATTTATACCAACATGCCACAGTTTATGCAAGCAAATGTAAATTAATCTGTGGTGTTTTACCTGCAAACAGTGCTTGGGGGCTTTGTGTTTGGAAGGATGATCACTGCAGTGCTCTGTGGCTCTGAGTAGGTGACAACCCTTCTGAGATATCTAAACAGGTCTAGTATTCTGTTGAAACTGCTTTTAGCTGTCTAAATTATTTACAATTTTGTTTGTGTGTGGTGTATTTTATGTTGTATTATATTAGCTGATGAATTGCTTTAAACTGACCAATGAGCTTCAGCTGTTGGGTGGTGGAGAAATGAAATAAATTATATTATTATTATTATTGTGCATTGATGGGAGACTGCTTTGGAAGCACACATACTCCACTTTGAGTTTCACTTTGCTTTCTGGAATAATACACGGATTGGAACACAGTTATGATTCAGACTGGTCACTTCTCAAAATAACATGGTCTAGTTCTCAGCTCAAGGAATGCATACAAAAACATGCAGGGGAGACAATGAATACAAAAAAAAAGCATATGGGTGGTGGTGGAAATGTATACAATTTAAATGTAAACTTTTATGCACATTTTAAAAATTGCAGAGTTTAGGACACATGTGTAACTGACATGGACTAGAAATAGGACTCACCCCTCACCAGGGAGAATATTTGGGGGGTGGGGGGGTGTATGAGGTATTTTTTGTTGGAAGTATTCAAACACTCAATCCCTCATCTGCAGTCCACTCCATAATGGCCCAGCCCAGAAACAGAGGAAGCCCATGGAGCATTCTACTTGAATTTTGGGGTTTGAGCAATTTTGGAGTTTGAGCCTACTGATGACACAATTCAATAATAATAATAGTTATTATTATTATTATTATTCCTCATCTTTCCCTCTGGATCGAGGCAGAGAACAACATCAAATACGAAAATACTATACAATACATAAAATGAATTAAAAACATACAAAATGAAAACATTATTAAAATAACCACCAGGCATCTTAAAATTCAGCTGGGTAAGCCTACCAGAAGGAATCAGTCTTTATAGCTTTTTTAAATTCAGAAAGGCTGTTAAATTGGCGAATCTCTCCCAGCAGGCCATTCCACAGTCTGGGAGCGGCAGCAGAGAACGTCTTCTGTGTAACAGTTGTTAATCTAGTTTTTGCTGACTGAAGTAAACCCTTCCCAGAGGACCTGAGTTTGCGGGGTGGATTTTACAGGAAAAGGTGATAACACAGGTAACCTGGACCCTAACCATGTAGGACTTTAAAGGTAATAACCAGGACTTTATACTTCACCTGGAAACTAATTGGCAACCAGTGAAGTGATTTTAAAATTGGTGTAATATGGTCACCCCTAGGTGTACTGGTGCAAGTTTAGACAGGAAAAAATGCATGACTGTTTGGGAACTGTTCTCTATCTAAACATGCATAAGACTGTACCCTGAATGGTCTCAGCAAAATGGTAAATTCCCCTGTAAATTGAGCTATTTTGACTGAATGAAAACTCAGCATAAATTAGCACTATCAAAGACTACAGTAATTCATTTTTGAGAGTTGTGCTTTCATGGCATATTGTGTACACCATGATTTCTCATGAAACAAATTTTGGTGGGCTTTTTAACAACTACAAACCTCTGTAAAACATCAAGTTGAACACAGGCTACAAGAAGAATATGATGGCAAATCAAGAGTCCAATAAACCTAATTGTGCTTCCTGCTCAAAACAAGAAAAATAAGGGGGGGGTATTGATCATCTGGCAGGACACACATACATTGCTGGTGAGCTGCATTCAACATGGTGGGTCACAGGGAGGGTGAGCCTATCATATGAAATTATGGAAAAATGAAAGACTTTGAGGACTCATACCACCTTGATGTCTCAGAGAATATTGGGAAGAGATGTTTATTGCCTGAATAAAGCTTTATGGATTACATGGCAGGCCTCTTTTTGTGCGTTGGAGGAGGAAGCATAAATAAGACACAGACACATATGTTGGATTCAACTTGGGCCTCTTTATTTATAATTTGGTTGTTCATCCCTCCCTGGATCTTCATGTGACTGTGCGGGAATTAATTATCTACTTCGGCCCCCAGGCCGTTTATCCTGGGCAAGGTACACTCCAAGGGAGAAGCTGGCTCCCCGGCTCCTCCCCTTTTGTCACTGTTAAGTGTGGGGTTACCGCCGTGTTCCACCCCCCACCCCCCGTTGCTGCCATAATGGCAGCAAGTAGGTGAAACAGGGGGGTCTCCAAAGGCACACCATATCCTGACGCGTGAACCGCGAAGCCTCGCGGAGCAGGCCATCTGGATGTGCCTATCACCCCAAATGGGAGCCAGTACCTTACCGTCCCTATGTGAATATTCCAATTCCCGCACATCCCTGCCACAGGAGCGCACCAAGCCTCGGCTTAGGTCCACTTCCCCCACCGCGGACAATAGTCCCGCAAACTTGCATGAAGATCCCGCAGGAAAATATCATTTCCTGCGTTGGACAGGTGAACACCGTCCTCCCGATATCACTCCCGGAATCTGGACATTTGGTTACGCGACAAAGCGTCCGCAACTCCATTATCCAGACCCGGCACGTGCCTTGCGTAAAAACCCACGTTGTACTGGAGACAACGAGCAGTCATGGCTCGGATCAACCTCATTACCCTACTATTTTTGGAAGAAAGTGTATTCACCACATGGACTGTAGCCATGTTGTCGCACCAAAAGTGCACCGTGGCGGAAGAAAGGAACTTAGCCCATAGCCATACTGCTACCACAATTGGGAAAAGCTCTAAGAATGTAAGATCGTGACAAATGTCAGTTCCTCTCCAGCGACGGGGCCATTGTTGTGCGCACCACCTATCCTTAAATAAAACGCCAAAACCTAAAGCTCCTGAAGCGTCGGATCTGACCTGAAATTGGGCCTCTAAACGTATTTCTTGATGCCAGAATGACACTCCATTGTACGACAGCAAAAATTCAAGCCAGACCTGGAGGTCAGCTCTCATATCTGCCGTAACCCTAATATGATGGTGGGGCCGCATAGCACCCTTAGTTGCCTCGCAAAGCCGTCTCAGGAAGGCTCTGCCCGGGGTGACCACTCTACAGGCAAAATTGAGATGCCCGATGAGCTGTTGCAATTGTTTCAAGTTGATCTTCTTTGCTGCTACCACAGTTCCTATTAACTCCCTCATTGTTCCTATCTTATCTATGGGTAAACTGAACAACTGTGAATTAGAGTCTATGTGAATACCCAGAAACAACAGGGCCGTGGTTGCGCCCTCCGTTTTCTCTAACGCAAGAGGTACTCCTAATTCGGATGCCAATGCCTCAGATTCATCCATGAATTCTTTGCATTGCACAGATTGTGGTGTCCCAGAGAACAAAAAATCATCCAAATAATGAATGCAGTTGTTTGATCCTGTCCTCTGGCACCATGCCCACTCGAGAAAAGAGCTAAAGCGCTCAAAGGTGGAGCAAGACACCGCACATCCGAAAGGTAACGCCCTATCTACAAAATACCTTCCCTGAAACTGGAAACCTAAAAATTTAAAATCTTCGGGGTGAATGGGTAACAGGCGGAAAGCAGATTTAATATCGCATTTCCCCATGAGTGCACCCTTTCCACAGCGCCGTACCAAATGTATGGCGCTGTCGAAAGAGGCGTAGTGAACGGAGCACAAGTCCTCCGGAATGGCGTCATTCACAGATTCATCGATCGGGTGAGAAAGATTATGAATGAGGCGAAATTCCCCTGGCGCCTTCTTGGGCACTATGCCAAGAGGTGAAACCCTTAACAAAGGCAATGGGGGGTGAGTGAATGGGCCCAGGACTCTTCCAGCTTTTACTTCTTTATTGATTTTCTCCAGAACCACCTCCTCCATTCCGATAATGGATGATTGGTTCTTAGAGAAAAAGGGTAATTTAACTGCCTGACATGGTATCCTAAATCCTAAAGTGAAACCGTCCACAAGGAACTGTGCTTGTTCTCTTGATGGATAACCCCGGAGTAATTTAACTAGGACTTCCACCCGGACCGGGCTGGGTCCCTTTGAAAGAAGGCCCTGAGCTAGTGTTTTTCTTTCCCTGGAAGCTGTCCTTGTTAGCTTTGCCCCCACACAACCATGGGCAGGCTGAATAGGAATGGGGCGCTCCACATAGGGAGCACTCATGCCTAAACCTGCATTGTGCCCTTGTGCAGTTACCCTTGGAACTAAACTCCCAGCAGAACAGCCGGGGTTGAACCGACTGCCCGGCTGAGCCACGACCAAGGGCGGAGCTCGCCGGGCGAGAAAGAATGTGCCCACTGTCTGCTCTTTCCCCGGTTATGGGTTTAGCAGGTGTCATAAATTGAAGCCACAGCTCTGGCTCTTTAACGTCCCACTTTAACTCAGGGGTGTAAACCGCTTTAAGGCGAAAAGCCTCATCATAGGCCAACCAGGCTGGTCGCAGGTATTCCGTGTAACACCTGTAAATGATGTCAAGGTACTTCACTAGCACCGTAGCCTTGTCCTGGTGCTTCTGCAGCGCTACTCCCATAAATATTATATATCCGGCCAACCAATTGGCCCAGGTTCTCTCTACTTTCTTTTTCTTATTGACCTCCTGGTCCCTATCCTTATCCTTATCTTTTTCAGATGTCTCTTCTTCCCTGAATAATAAGGAGAAGATGTTTACGGAGATGTGGACTGAGGTGTCATCAATATGCGGATGATACCCAGCTCTACATTTCCTTTTCATCAAACCCAGGTGAGGCAGTGGCTGTTCTGAACCAGTGCCTGGGCACGGTAATGGACTGGATGAGGGCTAATAAACTGAAACTCAATCCAGACAAGACGGAGGTACTGTTAGCGGGTGGTTCTTCTGTCCGGCGAGGTGATGTTTGCCCCGTCCTGAACGGGGTTGCACTCCCCTAAAGGATCGGGTCCGTAGTTTGGGGGTGCTCTTGGATCCAGAACTGTCACTTGAGGCACAGGTGAACTCAGTGGCAAAGAGCACCTTTTATCAGCTCAGGCTGATATACCAGCTGCGCCCTTATCTGGACAGAGATAGCTTAGCTACAGTTATCCATGCTCTGATAACCTCTCGTTTGGATTACTGCAATGCGTTATACGTGGGGCTGCCTTTGAAAACGGTCCGGAAACTTCAACTGGTGCAAAACAGGGCAGCAAGGTTATTAACAGGGACTGGCCGGCGAGATCACATTATGCCAGTCCTTTTACAACTTCATTGGCTGCCAGTCCAGGTCCGGGCCCAATTCAAAGTGCTGGTATTGACATTTAAAGCCCTAAACGGTTTGGGGCCAGGTTATCTGAAGGAACGCCTCCTCCCATATGTACCTACCCGGACCTTAAGATCATCTACAGGGGCCCTTCTCCGTGAGCCCCTGCCAAAGGAAGTGAGGCAGGTGGCTACTAGGAGGAGGGCTTTCTCCGCTGTGGCACCCCGGTTGTGGAACGAGCTCCCCAGAGAGGTCCGCCTGGCGCCTACACTGTACTGCTTTCGTCGCCAGCTGAAGACCTTTTTATTCACTCAGTATTTTAACACTTAATTTTAACTTAAATTTAAATTTTACTGTTTTAACTCTGTATTTTAATCTTATATCAACTTTGCTGTGTGGTTTTATCCTGGTTGCGCTTTTTATACTGTAACCTGTTGGTGTTTTACTGTGGTTTTAATTTTTGTGAACCGCCCAGAGAGCTTCGGCTATTGGGCAGTATAAAAATGTAATAAATAAATAAATAAATAAATACGTACTCTCCTTTCCAGATTTTCTCTCTGGTGGCTGGTAGTAAATGGTAACCGACGGGAGTTGATATGGCACCATAGGGTACTGGTGAACCCTTAGCAGATGCGTATGGGTCTGCCACCCCCATGCTTGTTGGAGCCTCGTCTGTTTTTTTTTTTTTTGAGTTATAGCCTTAGCCCCTGCACCAGATTTATCTAAGTCTCCTACGTCAGACTGGTTTCCTCTGCTAATAGATGTTGGTTCTGCAATTGCTGTATTAGTAATGCCAGACCAAACCTGTGTACAAGCATCATTCACTGATTTGTGTGCATCGGAAGATTCGCCAACCTCCTCATGCTTGATGGGTTGAGAAAATGGCCACATTTGACCCAGGGCCCATGGAGGAACTCCCCAGGGACCAAATGGTGACCATGAGTGTGGTGCAGGATACTCACTGTGAAGTGTGGCTGTAGATATAGGAGTAACTGGGGTTGGCCTGCTGTTTCCGTGTTGTGTTTCTTCCTCCACATTTACCTCTGCTTCCTCTAGTGGAGTCTCCTCCTCCAGCTGATCTTGGAAAGTAACTGCTGCTTGTATAGGAGAAAGAGAGCGTGTTCTAGTGTGTACATTTGTATCCCTCCCTTTGGAAACCTTGGCTTTTTTGGCTTGAAGCTGCTGGCGTAAGCTTGCGTTATCCTTCTCTAAAGCAGCTATCCGCCGCATCACCTGGCGTAAGTCAGGTTCCTCTTCATCAGAAGAAAAGGTGGGCAAGGGGGGAGTCCGCTTAGCCCCTGATGATGAGGCCTTACCCTTGCCCTTAGCACCGCCCATTCCTTTTTTGGGTGGCATGGTGGGAGAAATTATCACTAACCACGTCAGCCCCAACACCTAAGATTCCTTAGATAATGTAGGCTTATACCAGGGTTAATATATCTCCCTCCCCCTTTATTCCCTAGCAACGCTGTTAAAAAGTCAAGGGCTGTGCTTAATTCAAAACTCTTAAGTAGCAAACGCTACTGCAGCTCAGCTGGGTTTGGCTTGGGGGAGGATTCGCCCAGCGAAGGGCATGCACCAAAAATGGGGACAGCCCCCCCGACTCGCAGGATTATGCCCCCCCCCGCAATGGAGCCCTCCCTCCTCATGTGCTGAAGGGGGGAAAACCCCGCAGGCCGCTGTGCCTGTGCCCGCTCGAGCACATTCCCGCCGCCTGGGAGCCGCGTTACAACAAACCCGGCCTGCAATGGGCCACGCCGAAAAGCCTCCTCGACGAGCGCCTGTCTGGCGAACAACCGGGCCGCGGCTGCGGCACGTGCTGCCCTGCGAGGCCGCCTCCTGCAATCCGGGCCGTGCCACGTGACCGCTGCGGCTGAGCGCATCGTCCGAAGCGCCGCCGCGATCTCCGCCACGCTACGAGGCCACCGCCACCACCCGCGTCGCTGCCGCCGAGGTCCACTTCCGTGCCTTGCCTTTCGCCACTGCTGCTATCGGCAGTCAGCGACCCGAAAAGAGGCCGGAGCCTGGTGCGGGGCTGCTTATATAAGCAGCCCCCACCCTCAGAGTCACGTGACTCTGTTGCTGGGCAGAGGAGCTTATTTGCTCCTCCCCACACACAGCTGCCGCTTCCCGCCCAAACTTTAGTTGGGCGTTGGCGGTCATTGTTTCCCAGTACAGTGGGAGGTTTAGGGAAGCACAACATATAGCTTCCTGCTTTCAGGTATGGTGGAAGTCCCTGTCTCATTTCTAGTGTTCAAGTAAAATTCAGTGGCCAATTCAGTCAGCTCCTGTATGTGGAATGGAGTGGATGCATGTGCCATTTTCTCTTTTGCCTTAAGCAGCAGAAGATCCTGGGCTTGCCCTGAGGTAAAGTTTGCATTATGATAATGAGGAGTCACTCTTAGACATTTCATTGTTTTCTTTGTCATAAAATCTCTGTGTCTGTATGTGGAATATTTCACAAGTTCTCAGGCAATTAAAAAGATGTAGATAAGGTATTAAGCCAATTGTTGCTCATTGTTGTTGTTTTAAGAATTAACAAAAAAGAACAGATCTAGTCTTTGATGACTAGGCGCGTTTCATTTTAAAGTTCTTGCAGTTCATTTGCAAATAATGTTTTCCTTTTCCCTTTCTTTTTTCTTTTTCCTCCTTTCTTTCTTTCTTTCTTTCTTTCTTGACACCCTGAAATGAACACCATATTGGCAATGAACAGTGTATGCCATCAAACATTTTAAAGCAAAATATCAGTTTTTAGAGTTTGGCCTCTCATTTAGAAAGCTAAAGTAAACAAGCAGATGGTCGCTCAGCGTGTGCCTTATGGAGACTGCACAATCTTATGTTCATGAAACATAAAATGGTCACTTACGGTTACTTGACAAGTACAGCAAAGTGTCGACTTATGATTCAGAAGAAAGGTATATAAAGGTGACTTTAGGATTTACAGAATAGCTGAGTGTGTGTTCCTGAACATCCTACCTGCTGAAGTGGGCTAAAAAACAAAACACCACATTGCAATATATTATATTATATTATTTATTTATTTATTTATTTATTACATTTCTATACCTCCCAATAGCCAAAGCTCTCTGGGCGGTTCACAAAAATTAAGAAAGAATTCAGAATCCCAAACACTTAAATCAGAACTTTATTAAGTCTCCTGTCCTAATTTATGGACTTTAATAATCACAGCCTTAAAAATAAACAGTTATTCCTAATAATAGATATTATCAACTCTTGTACAACTAGTTTCAAGTTAATTAAAGAGAGCTTTATGAGCTAATTAAATCTGAATGTCATTATTCTAATGATAAAGGCTTTCTTTTCACCAAGACAATCATACATATTTGAGGAGTTCCACAGGGCGTGTGACACAGTGCTACATCCAGCATTAACAAAATAGCACCTTACAATGGTAATTTACAACAGGCAAGAAATGATTCCGTTTTTATCCTAAAGGTACAAAGAACTTATATCATTGACTGCCTTTAGATGTGTAGATTATTCCTGATGAAACGTCATGGCAAATTAAGTTTTTAAAGGGCTGGAAAAGGCTCTGATGTTTCATTTCATCCGAGCAAAATGTGCATGATCAAAAAACTAGACAAAGAAACCCTTCACAAGTACTAGCAATGTTGGAGGATGTGAGGGTTTTCTCTCTCTCTTTTTGCTACAGCAATCGAAAGCAATAGATTGCTCACAGATTAGTGCAGCACTAACATATAGGTTTCCTATAGACAAGGATCAGCGACTGTTTGCTAATGGGGTAATATGTGATGTATTCATTACCAACCGAGAGGTGGAAGAAGCATGTGAAGTGAGTGGAAGCCGCACTAATGGAAAACGTCAACAGGTCTGTTTACAGTGTGTGTGTGTGTGGGGGGGAGAGGTTCCTCTCCACTCAACCTGCCTTTTGCCTGTCTGTCACCTTGCTCCAGTGTTGCAGCTGAGGCGTGTCCTGGCCAACGGTGAACCCTGATTGGGTGCCACTGCCAGGGGAGGGGGGAGGGGTTGGTCCAGCGAGCCTCTACCTCCATGGACCCAAGAAGCTGAACAATAAAGACAATTTTAAAAACAAGGAAAAAACAACAACAACAACCCTAAAGTGAGGTGTGTGGCATGTGGCCCGGGGAGGGGAAGATCCAGTGAGCCTCCATCTTGCTGCACCCATGAGCCTGTGAAATACAAAAAGAAAAGTTCTTTTAAAAACACCCTAAAGCGAGGAGCGTTTGTGCCTGAGCTGAGCTGCAGTGCAGGCTTGCTCTTCCTCCAGTGTAAACCCCCACTAGCTCCCATCGCGTGAGGACAATGCGAAGGAGTGCAAATCTGGGGGGTTTGAGGGCTGGCAGTGTCAATGAGTCACCATCAAGACACCCCCTATGAGCGTCATCAGACGAGAGCTTTATCGCATGCTCATTACAGCTCACTCATGGTTTTTGATGACGCCACCTGCCTCCCATGCATCTCCCACTCCTTCTGGTCTTCCTTCTGCCACAAGTAAAATCTGATTTTTTTTGGGGGGGGGGGAGGAGAGAGTGAAATGTGTTGCCATTTCCTGCTGCATGAAGGAAAAAGCATGATAAAAATGCCCACTGAATGGACCACATGGTCATTGTTTACTTCCTCTTTTTTCCTGTGTGAAGAAAGAGGAAGTATCATGGGACAGAAGCAGGGGGAAAGCGACGTTAAGGAAACATGATCTCCCGCCTTCTAATGAAACTCTATGACAAAGCTCCACATTTTCTGCATAGAACAGTAAATAATGTAATGTTCTCAGTGCTCTCACTTTTGTGAGGGCATTCTATATTAAGCTGACATTGCTCACGATCATTCCCTTGGAGGATTTCATCCCAGATATGACATTGCCTGCATCGATGACTAATTCTGGGATTTTCATAGCACAGGCCTCGCACCTGCTGAGCTTTGGCTGAAGAATCCTGAATTATGCTCCCAGTTCCCACTGCTGTCAGTGGGAAGGAGCCTTGCAATGTGTTCTTTGCCATCATGCCTCCTCCCCAAATCATGAAAACAGCAGCACACACATCAGTAGTGGTGCTGTGGACAACGATCAGATTGAGGGAGATTGCAAGATGAAACTCTGCCGTTCAAAAAGCCTCTTCCCATTGCAAATCAGACCCAGATCCCTTGACATTCAAGTCCCAATAACAATGGGGTTTGCCCACACTGGGAGCCAGTCTCCCATCCTCCTTTGCAAGCAGCCTCCTTACCTTTGGAGTAGGATTACTGAGGGCAGAGAGGGCTTATTAGAGATAGGAGAGGCCAAATAATTATGGCCCCATCATTTGCCCGGAGGGAGCATGGAATCTGGACTTCCCTCTGCCTCCCAAATAGGGGTGTGCACAGACCCCCCGCTCCGCTTCACTTGCAGATCCGCCATTTTCCGGATCGGGCCGCTCCGCCCCGCCCCCGCTCCGCCCACTTCCGCTCCGCTCCGCCCGGAGCTCCGGATCCGGATCCGGAGCTCCGTTCCCCCCCCCCCCATAGGCTTGCATTGAAAGCTAAAAAATTATACAACTTTTTTCTGTTCAAGTTAGAAACCTCATGTTTGGCACCATGACACCTCATGGGGATATACACACGCATGCCAAGTTTCAAAGCAATCCCATCATCCCCTGATTTTTGGCGAATTTTTGAAAATCGGGCACCCCACACACAACATCCCTGCGAGGTGGGCAGGGGAGGAGGGAGGGAAGGCAGGCAGGCATGCAGCTGGCATTTCTGGGGGCATAAGGAAGTGAGCCAAGGATAAGCCAGTAATGCATATAAAATGGAATAAATCAATCAATAAACAAAGGAGGGGTGGAATTAAAAGCAGCAGTGTTGCTCAATAAACAACAAGAAGAACTTTTTTTAAAAGGCTATATCTGTCTTTTACCAGCAATAGGGGGACATGCCCGGGGGAGGGGGAAGTAGCTGCCAGTTCAAGACACTGACAGCCACAGCTCTGAGAAGAAGTAAAACGCTCACTTCGACTCAGAACAGGCATTGCTCCACCACTGAAAAGTGACCATTCACTTCAACTCATGATAGGCATTGCTCCACCGTTTTACTCTCTTTGGAAGGCTCTAATGGCCTTCCAGTGCAGGAGAGAGTGGGGGCACGTCCACGATGAGATGCCCTAGGGGAGCTCATCCCCTTGCACCACATCGATTCAGTTGTTCCCCAAGGTTAGGGTGGGGAGCAGTGCTGTGTTTCTATCTCTTATTCTTGGCTTAGTATATGATTTCAGGTTGTGTTTGTGCATTTGGTGGGGCTACTGTGTTAAAAAACACGGGGAAAAGCCCGTTCAGATGAAGAAAGAGAAGTTTCCCAGAATCCCAAGTTACCTGTTTTGCCTATGCCCTCCTCCAACTTTGGGATCATCATGACCGGGAGCTGACTCTGCCCCTCAGCCCTTTGAAAAAGGTATTTTTCCCGCCGATTTTTTTAAAACGTCTAGCCCGCGACCCGTACGATGCAGAAAGTTGAGAGTGGTCTCAAAATGACCCCCATCCACGACTCTCTGTGCACAAGAATTTTCAGAACGATAGCTTAAACCCCCCCCCAGTTATCCCCGATTCTTTCCCTCAATGCAATCCTATGGGCGAAAAGCCGAAAACGCAGTTTGAGCCGCGCGGTTGACCCGATTTTCACAAAAATATAGCCCGCGACCCAGACAACGCAGAAAGTTGAGAGTGGTCTCAAAATGACCCCCATCCACGACTCTCTGTGCACAAGAATTTCCAGAATGATAGCTTCAAAAACAACGTAGTTATGCGCGATTATTTGCCGCAATGCAATCCTATGGTGAAATGTTTTCAAGATGGCGACCGGATCGCTCCGCCTGAACTCGGAGCTCCGAAAAATGGGCGCTTCTCTTCGCCTTGCTTCTAGGGGGTCCGCGGTCCGCTCCTACTCCGCCTCTGGGTAAGGCGGAGCAGGCCAATCCGCTACTGCTTCTACGCTCCTAATCGGAGCGGAGCACATCCCTACTCCCAAATACAGCTATTGGAGTTGTCTCCAGGGCAGGATCTACACTACTGCTTTATAATAGTATTGAAGTGCACTGACAACTGTTGGGGCCCAGGACTCATTCCATATACCATTTTCAAACTGCTTTCAGTGTTATATGAAAGATCTGGCCTGGGAAGCCTTTCTTGCCACTGGTAGCCCCTCCCTCTTTTCAAAGGAAAGGCGAGGGCCTTGAGAATTGATGTGTGTATGTATGAATAGTGCTACCTGCTTAATCTTTCTCTGTCTGTGTGTGTGAGTGTGTATATGTGTGTGTATTTTGTGAGGTCTTCTTGAGAGCGCTTGTCTCTCTCCACCAGTAGTTGTGCACATCACTGTATCTGTATATTTTTGTGCACATTTTCTGTACTATACAGATTTTTGTACACTTCCTTGATGCACAAACAAGAAAAGTGAAGATATTGACATTGAACTGTGTTCCAGTCTGAGTGGTGCAAAGTCAGTAAGACTGCGTAAAAATGCAAGCCAAACACATTTCTATCTCATCCCTACACACCTCAAAAGTTCAACTTTCCTGAATGGTAAACAGTAGAGAATGCTCTTCAGCAGTTTCTATGTTTCCTGAAATCTGGGATTTATTTTGTTACACAGGAAATATTTTTTATTTTCTAGCTGAACGTAACAATTCTGAACGGCTTCTTTCACCCAGAGGTCTTTAAAATGGCCTTTGTTGTTCCTGGGTTTTCATCTTTCAAAATGGAGGTTAAAATTGCACTAGAAAGCTATGGCCAAAGTTCAACATCATATGCCTCAGGTGAAATCTCCAGGTAATTAGGGAAAAAAAATAGTTGAAAGCCATTGGTAAGTTTGCAGTTATCTCCCAAAAGGCATTAAATGCTATCCCCTTTGTTTTCCTGAGAAGTTAGCAGAATGCTTTGAATCTATTTTTTTAATTATTTTATTTTGCTAAGTATCTTGGAAGAGAAGAGCCAACACTATCCTCATAAAAAAATATTTAAAAAGTATGTCCCCATGCTTTCTAGGGGGGGTTAAAACAAAAAGGGATGCAAAGACTTTCAAACTGATCTGTCCAAACTGGGAGAATAATTCTGAAGGAAGGTTCACAATGATTTACATAATTTATGTTAACATATAGCATGTAGTATATTGTCCCCCATTCCATTCAATTTTTCCCTGCATATATTTTCCTGAACGCCTTATGTGTCAGCAGAAATTTGCATATTTTTCTTCAAATAAATTTGCATAAATTTCAGGAAAGTTTATTTTTTTAAAAAAAGAATCCAAAATCCACATATTCCATGCAGCCCAAGAAGGCAGGTCTGCAGTGGATTCCACAAGTCAGATTCTTAGAAATCCAAACTCATTTTAGTCTGTTGTAGATTTTTCCAGCATCCCTACATCTGACCTGGTGATGAGTGACCAAGAAAGGAGTCTCTGGGTTGTCAGCAGTGGAGAGTTCAATGAAAATGTTGACTCAGGCCCTTTCTACACCATACAGGTGTAGAGGGAGGGGGGCAATGCCGGCCAGGATTGTCCCCCGTGTCCACATGGCCAGCGTGATGTCTAGGATGGGAGGAGGGATGTCACGCGAGTGGAGGCAGCCATTTTTTTAAAAGGAGAAGGAGCTGGAGCACACTCGCACTCCAGCAAAAATTAAGGTAAAAATAAAAAGCCCCGACCCTGCTCCCCACCCCACTGCCGATGGCCCTGGACTCCCCCTGTCCTGGCTCCTTCCCTCTGATGACCCCCGCTACTCACAGGGAGGAGGGAAGAAGCCGGGAGAGGCAGCCACACACCTCCTGTGTTCTTGGGATGATCCCGAAAGCATGGGAGGGATCGGGTTTTCCCAGGGAGTACTTATCCCTGGAAAAACCCATGCCCGTCCCCCCTGCCCCGGGAGTCTCTGTGCACCATTTGGATGCACAGGGACTTGGCCATGACCAGCCCACATTTTCAGGCTGGTGTATAAAAGCCCTCAATGAGCTGATATTGTGGAGGGGGGGACCCATGATGGGCAACTTGGGCATAATTAGAAAAGGAATGGAAAATAAGGCTGTCAGTATAATACTGCCCTTATACAAATTTTGATGCAACCACACTTGGAATGCACTAAAACAGGGCATGTCATTACACCTGAGAAATGATATTGTAGAGTTGGAAAGGGGCAACCAACATGATCAAAGGGCTGGAGCAATTCCCCTATGAGGAAAGGTTACACCACCTGGGACTGTTTAGTTTTTAAAAAGAGCGAGTGCAGGAAGACACAATAGTGGTGTACAAAATAAATACGTGGTGCACCACATTTTCATAGGGTTCAGTTTTTTTCTGTGAAAGTTGCTGTTTGGGCTGTGTATGAAATCGTTCATGACCTCCCCCATCCTGTAAGGTGGCCAATTATGAACCATCAAAAGAGAGGAACCGTATCACCCAGAAAGATGGCAGTGATTTGCATGAAATGTTCATATGCTAATTTTTTATGTGTAGATGCAAATTTGGAAATAATTATTATGATTTAAAATGGAATTACAGTTCATGTCCTTATGGCATGAAAAAAACTGGGACCAGATGACCTTTGCGGCGGTCTGTTCAGTTTGCTCTTCAGGTACTAACTGTTGATGGCCAAGAGACTTTATGGATCTTTATCTTTAAACTGGAATTGGAGAGGGCAGTCCTTCAAATTAGGGATGCCAGGAGTGTTCGACTGATCTCCCCAAATGCTATTATCAAGGGATTTAGTTAGTGCCAAATCACTAGTGAAACAGAGGCTGCTTGATATAGATATGCAAGTCCTTCAGAGTGCTGCACGGGGCCCATGTTCCCCCCTGTCCCTCGGACTATCAGCCTCTTTTTGTAAAGATGGGACTATTCCTAAATACAGGAGAGCATTTTCATTAGCCAGACTTAGGCCACAGCTAGACCTAAGGTTTATCCTGGGATCATTCAGGGTTCGCCCCTGCCTGAGCACTGGATCTCCTGTGTGTCACCTAGGTGAACAGGTTTGACCCCTGGATCATCCAGGGATAAACCTTAGGTCTAGCTATGGCCATAATGTCCTTCCCTCCAAACTTTTGGATGGCAGATTTAGTAAAATTCCAGTGCTTAACAGATACTGCCCCTGCAACAATATTGAAGTAGAAACTGTATCTCATGTTTTACTGTTTTGTAGATTTTATCTAGGGGCTAGAAATGATCTTCTGTTCCCTATCTTACAATCTTTTCCTGGTCACCCAACTGAATTTTTAACGTCTCTTTTACTTTGTAGTACAGACAAATCAATCACAGAGCAAGTGGCCAAGTTTTTGAACCTGGCCATTTCTATTAGATCCTCTATGATCGCCTGTCTTTTTAATAGCTAATGGTATGTTCAGTTTGCTTGTATGTAATAATATGTATGTAAATGGTCTATTGACTGCAATAAACTGTTTGAATTGTTAATTTTGATTTATTTATTTGTATTAAATTTCGTCTGTCGTATGAGTGTTCAACTGAGTCCAGGAGTCTGATGGCCTCCCCATGTCCACCCCTCCACACAAGGGAGGATCTGGAAATTGTGCCCTCCCCCTGTTTTATCAATGGCAGCTGTAAAGGCTCCATTTATGCAAGTGTAAAGGCTCAAACACTCCGTTCATGCCTTTACTCTTTCAAAACTGGGGTCTTTATGGGTGCTAGTCATGAAACGGGGTAAGTGCGCAATTTCGGCAGTGAGGGTGGATGGCTACCAAGGGCTCATAGGGCTGACCTGAGCCTCAAAAGAAGCTTGCATGGCTTGACGAGTAGGGGCAGATTGTGGTGTTGAAGGGCCGAGCATCCAATGAATCAGACGTGAGTGAGTTCGTCCACCCCTACTTCAAATAGAGGATGCCTTCAAATAAAGCTGGATGTCATATTTCTTCCAAGTGCCTTGATTCCGCAGCTGCCATTTTTGCAATGCCTTTTGGGATTGCATTTTGTGGCAATTTCCTCAAATTGCTTTGGCTTGGCGAAAGAAATTATACTCTCACATAACCATCTCTACTGCCATACAAGTGGGAATGGAGATATGCAAGTAAAATTGAGTTCCATAAACAGGGGGAAACTAGGCTATTTGCCTAGCATTTAAAAAAAGGGGGGGGGGAGAAAAACAAGCGAATTCCACAATCGGAAGAAAAAATGGAAATGGGGATATACGGTTTAAGTGGTGGCACTCCTGTGCACTCATTTCAATGACTTGCATGCAAAAGTAATAACATATTAGCATAACTGCTCTGCAAGTTTAGTGAAACGGTTGCAGCAATGTCAAACTTGTACATGGCACATTTCCATATCCAGGCATTACAAAATTAACATTTTGGAAAGACTCTGGAAGCACAGAGAGGGAGCGAGGGAGGGAGGGAGGGAGGGAAGAATTTATTTATTTGTATGCACAATTGCGTATAAGTAACCCCTACTGAAGACTGTGAGACTTACTTCTGAGTAAACATGCCTTTAATGACGCTGTTAGAAAAAAGCATGCTACGGAGGCCCACCTGGCTTAGGGAAAGCAGATGTAAAGGAAGATAGGAAACTCTTTCTTTAAAGGTTATGCAAGAGAGAGAAAAGAAGAAATCAGCAGCTTTGCTCACCGTTTTGCGATGAGAAGCAGCTCTACCAAAGTTCACTCTTCTTCACAACAAAGGAGGAGAAGGCCTAGGGGCACTGCCTCTAGAAGCAAAGGCTGTAAATTCCTACATCACCACCTTTTAATACCATTGACATTCGAATCCTCTGCATAGTTATTCAGAAGTTAGACTCTTAGATCAAGGAACTTGCTTCCATGTAATGATGGAACTTGCTCATTCACACATTTAGGTGACAACCAAGCTGCTTTTTCGATTGTGAAAATGGGAAGTCCTGTGGATGCACCCCAGGGCTGGCACAAACTCTCCCGCTGCCTGAGCTGGGAGAGCACAGATGTGCCATCACCACATCACCCCCATCGACACAGGTGTGTTGCCCAACACACACACACCCCATCACATTGCCCATTACGCACCCCCTCCACTGCTGCCTGGAATCTTTGCTCACTCTCAGGATAAGCCAAAGGGCAGGCTGGCAGGTGATCCTTCTGAAGAGCAGCTACTGCTGCAAAGAGCAGCTGACACAATCTTTAGAGAGCCAGCCAGTCCTATTTCAGTGTTGGTGGACTGCACTCCACAGTGCCAAATACACTCTGCCTTCTGAACAAGACTTTTTTTTATTTAAATAAGAGGCTTTTTACAGAAATACCAAACTCCAGTAGTTCCTTCATATTGTTACAAGGCCCAAATGCCAGGCTCTGAGGGGGTCCTTCTCAGAGCCAGGCCTTGTGAGTGGGGTGTCAAAGTAGATCAACTTTATTGCAGATGTGGACGTGCAGAAACTATTGAGTGAAGGTTTTCATGGTATGGAGATAAGCATCATCTCCTGCAAATGTGATAAAAGCAGGCCATTATTAAAGCCCCAGGAGCAGGGGTTGATTGAAAACTTGTCAACCTTGGTTGTTACATCTTTCAAGCAGTGTAGGGTGACCATATGAAAAGGAGGACAGAGCTCCTGTCTCTTTAACCGTTGCATAGAAAAAGGAATTTCAAAAGGTGTCATTTGTATATATGGAGAACTGGGTAAAATTCGCTCTTCCTCATAACAGTTAATGCTGCAAGAGCTATACTAGAGTGACCAGATTTAAAAGAGGGCAGGGAATAACTGTTGTGATGAAGAGGAAATTTCACCAGGTTCTCCATATATAGACAAATGACAGCTGCTGAAATTCCCTTTTCAATACAACTATTAAAGATACAGGAGCCCTGTCCTCCTTTTCATATGGTCACCCTAAAGCAGTGTCCATGAGGCTACTCCATGTGAGGGATTTTGCAGCACCTGAACTGGCTCTCTAAATTCTCTTGATGGAAACAGAGAAGAAAAAGACTACTTTTGAACAATTTTCTGAGTGACACATACACCTGGGCCTATTTTACTTTTTTATAAAGCAAATCCAATGCCCCAGCAAAATCTACCTACTATGAGAATTTTTTTTAACAGGAACACTGGCATGTAGATTTATTTTTGTAGCCAGAGATTCTAAACCAAGAATTCTAACTTACCTGGAGGAGGACTAGAAGAACAAAAGAGCTTTATCATTTCAATTTTTGTTTTTTTTACATAGAACGTGCAAAACAATGTAGTGGTACATTGACAATCATGGACTACCTTTCACAGCGACGGTTTTCTTTTGGAGAGCAGCCAGAATATTTTCTGGTTCTTTTCGTCTTTCAAACAGAAGACAACGATTCTGGCCTTAAAATAGCAACTGCTGCACTGGCTGCCCCTTTTGTGATTACGTTTGAAGGAGCTCCTCGTGCCTCTACTTCTAATTCTTTCGCCAAAGGCAATGGGCATTTCTATTCACATTTGCCTTTTGAATGAAAGGATGCACTTTAAAGAAAAAGGGAACTTTGTAGTCTGGTACTTTCCTGATTATGTACACTTTTTGGTGAGGTTTTCATTTGGGCTCTAAATATCTCATTCATTCTTTGCTTACAGAACATCCTAGCCGCTAAGTAAGTACCAGTTGTGATGAATTCACACAGCCATTTTCCCCGCTGCAAGGTGCATCTGGGCTGGTTCACACACACACACATGCTTAGGGTGACCATATGAAAAGGAGGACAGGGCTCCTGCACCTTTAACAGTTGCATAGAAAAGAGAATTTCAGCAGGTATCATTTGTATATATGGAGAACCTGGTGAAATTCCCTCTTCTTCACAACAGTTAAAGTACAGGAGCTATACTAGAGTGATCTGATCTAAAACAGGGTAGGACACCTGCTGCTTTAACTTTAGTGATGAAGAGGAAATTTCACCAGGTTCCCTATATATACAAATGATGACACCTGCTGAAATTCCCTTTTCAATACAACTGTTAAAGATACAGGAGCCCTGTCCTCCTTTTCATATGGTCCTCCTACACATGCTAATGTAGTGTAGTAGATTATAGGATTAGGATACCATCAGAGATTGTATCTGGAACCTTTTGCATGCAAGACATGTGTGTGCTATGTCATTGAGCTATGGCCATTTGAGGAGATGCAAACCCTATATGTGGTAGTTTTTTTTGTGGCTAGGGCTGGGCAGATAAATCTTAATTTGGTCTATTTGCACCTCATTTTCAAATGCACATAAAAAAATATCTTAAAAAAAAAAGTACTTACACATTTATGAGGTGATCAGAAGGCTAACCTTTTGTAGGGGTGTGCAGAGCAGATCTCCACCCTGAAATTCAGGTAGAGCTCCATTGAGGCAATTCTCCACCCCAATTTCCAGAGCGGGACCCTCTCTCCGCTCCGCTGGATAGCTTGGTGAAAAACTGCTCCATTTTCAGGTAACCGCAACATTGTTGTCAATGGGAATTAACAGAAATGTTCACAGGTCCCTCAGTGTTAAAGATAAACACATGAAAATTGGTACCGAGACAACTTCTAAAGAGGGATTTAGGATTGCTAAGCTTGGAGCAGATCCATGCATGCAGTGATTAATAGTTCCTGAACATAGGACATACTGACTTGCAATGGTGGGAGTTGTAGTCCAACACCTTTGGAGGGCACCAGGTTGGCAAAGGGCTGCTCTAAACAAAAAAAGAGAAGTAGGTGGCCCTAAGTTGTTCGTCATCAGTTTTCCACAACCCCACAGTCACCTCTGCATATCCTATTCTCCATCCTGTCCTCATGGTTTATCTGCTTTGGGAGAATGAGAATTTCACTTGCACTTCCTGCCTCCTTAGGGAGGATGTGGCGTAAAGGCTTGTGAGCCTTAACTTCCAATTTCTTTTCTATCAAATAGAACGAGAATGGTCAATTTTTTTGGCAAAGCACTAGTTATTAATTATTCCTAAAAAATTAGATCATACAAAAAAGGTAGACACATACACCTTTCAGGACAGATAATATCATTTTTTTAATTATAACTTTGAGATGATAACTCCTTAGTCAAACTTTGCCAATTAAACCTAAGTCTACATTTTTTTCTAGACATTTGTATATCAAAGTCCTATAGCTTATACTTTATTTTTTTTTGCTCATTAATTGATAAGCAAAAACTTTAAGCACACTTTTGACCTGGAATGATATAGTCTCACACCTGTTCATTACTCAAATAACCTTTGGGCCTAAGTGATTGGGCTTTAAATCAGCATTTCTTCTTTGGACATCATCCAGGTCATCTTGATCATTATTTTTATGCCAGGTACCCAGAATTCATTGTGAACCTGCTTGTGTCTTCTCTATTGGTATCAGTTACCTTATTACTTATTTAAATTTCTGGATCCTCATTACCTCCTATGCAACATGCTTAATTGCCTGGGGCTTGCAACTCCAAGACAAGGCAACTTTTGGTTTTGCGTTTGTGTGAGGAATAGTTACTTTCTTCAGTAATCATTTTGGGCACATTGAGGACTGTGCCACCAACCTTTTGTAGCAGATCCATGACAGTAGGTGCTGCACATATCAAAATTGTATCTCAAAATGCCCCTAGGACCAGAAGTACATCATGACATTTTCCCATGTGAGTTGCATGGTAAAAAAGATGGCTGCTCCCATCTGTCCATTCACACACACACCCCACAAACACATAATACATGACAGCAATGGTACATCATGAGGTACCACTCGTCCAAGGGGAATTGCCAGAAACATTTTTAATATTTTTAACATATATGCCTGGTGTCACACTTTGTGGTTGCTCCAAGCAGCTAGTAACTATAAAAAAATTGATTTAAAGGTAGCCACCAAACACCTCATAGAATACAGTAGGAGTGGGAATTCCACAGTGGACTGTGTTCAGATACACAGATTAATTTTGGATCAGTGGATCGGATGAGTTTGCTCTAGAATATGGACTCCCAAATTTCTCCAGTATCCCTACTGTGACACCCATTCCTTCTTAAATTGTGTACCCATGATGGAGAAGCTTCTTTCTTAGCTATTTACAACTCCCAATCATTTTGGTGGTGGTTCTTCTTCTTCTTCTTCTTCTTCTTCTTCTTCTTCTTCTTCTTCTTCTTCTTCTTCTTCTTCTTCTTCTTCTTCAACATTATCACCATCATCATAATTCACACAGGCAAGTCGCTAGTTGACACTGCAGTCAGCAAATGATGAATATGCTTCTGTGACTTCATGTAGACACCAGTCACATCTGAACACATTCTCTCCTTCTACATCATAGTCCTATGAATGATTCAAACAAGTCTTGGAAAGTAGGGCTGTGCTCCACTCCAATTCAGCACCCCGAATCAGGAGCATCCACTAAGGGCGGATCCGAATCAGGTTGGGGGAGCTGCGGATTGAGGCGAAGTGGATTGCTCCACTGCGGATCGCTTCACCTCAATCCGGAGCTCCAAACGCAGGTAAGTGGGGGAGGGGGGGCTTACCTGGCTGTGCTGCCGCAGTCCATGCAGCAATGGTGGCAGAGCCAGGTAAGGGGGGAGGGGGCTTACCTGCCTCTGTTGTGGTCCAGCAGAGGCTTCAACTGAGACCCAGGCCTCAAAGCCGAAGCAGGCCGTGGCGTGCTTCTGACTTGAGGTCTGGGCCTCAGTTGAAGCTGCCGCCGGACTGCGATGGATGCAGGTAAGTGGGGTGGGAGGGGGGCTTACCTGGCTCCACTGCCCACCACTGCCGTGGTACCTGTGGCGGTGGATGATGAAGCCAGGTAACGGGGTAGGGGCGCTTGTTCACCCCCCATTTTGGCCCCTTCTCCACTGACCTGCCTCTTCTACGTGCCGCGGAGGCAAGTAAGTGGGGGAAGGAGGCAAAATGGGGGGAATCTCGATCCGACCCTTCGGATCTCGCTCCGGATCTGGTTCCGGAGCGGGTCGGGGGAGGGTTGGATCGACCCGAAGCAGTTCGGGCCCGATCTGAAAGTAAAAGATTGGGCCACAAAGCAGTTGGGGGGGGGGGGCTGGTGCACAGCCCTATTGGAAAGTTCCAGTTATTTGTGTCTGTATTGTTTCTAAATAGCATGTTTTGCTTGCAGTTTAAAGGGTGGTATCTCATGGTCTTCTGTGATACATTTGCAATGTCATCCGTGCTTCTCTGTTATATCCAGATTGAAACAGCTACAGTAGCTCCTGTTGGCATGCTCAAGGTTCTGATGGGGTGGGAAGCAAGCACATTTCCCTCTGGGCAAACACCTGTAAAAGAATTAATTTTGATGATGCAGAGATGTGTGGTCAACAAGCAGTTTGATTAAGATGCATTTCTCATTTCCTCCACATTCCATAGCATCCAAAGCTAATCACAAAAAGGAAAAGGGGAGTTGTGAACTTGTGGCCCTCCAGATGTTTTTGGACTCCTTTCAGCCCCAGGCAGCATGGCCAAATGGTCATGGGTGGTTCCTGACCATCAGACAATTTACTGCTCTGCATCATCTCAAGTTACTCCTGGTGCCAAAGCAAAGCTCTCCTATAGAAACTTTTTTTAAAAATACAAAAGGAATTTTAAATGTAAAGATACAAACAGCAGAGCCCATCATGAGCACTTGTGTAAATTAGGATTGAACATCAGCAGTTTGGGCAGTTGTTAGGGTGGAGGGAATTGAACCCCAAAAGAGCACTTGCCAGAAGTTGAATGGCTCATGTTTCAGTGCCAGATACAAAGTGGCCAAAAGAGCATTTTGCAAAGCCCATTTTTGTCTAGGTGCAATCCCCTTCCATTATTATTTATCATGTGAGCACTCTGGGAGGGTGCAACCTGGCTGCCCAGAAAACAAAAAGTTTGTGAACCGCCCAGAGAGCTCCGGCTATTGGGCGGTATAGAAATGTAATAAATAAATAAATAAATAGATAAATAAATAAATAAATAAATAAAAGCAATTTACTCTTTGTTTCGCTCTCTGAATCGTTTTACTAAGGGCGGCCATATGAAAAGGAGGACAGGGCTCCTGTATGTTTAACAGTTGTATTGAAAAGGGAATTTCTGCAGTTGTCATTTGTATATATGGAGAACCTGGTGAAATTTCCTCTTCATCAATACAGTTAAAGCTGCAGGTGCCCTGACCTCTTTTAAAACTGGTCACTCTAGTATAGCTCCTTCTCTCTCCTCTACCACTTCGCTCCTTCTCTCCCCTCTACCAACTCAGGAAACGCTGGTCTTCTGCAGTATCTGTGGGTCAGATTCATAGAAATCAAAACTCATTTGTTTCTGTTGCAGATTTCCCCAAAATCTCCACTCCAAAGTAATTTCCACTAAGTTCCATGTAAACATGCATAGGATTACAACCTTAAATTGTTTTTTTAATGCTTCTGTGAGATCAAATATGTGGATTGGCCTTGGAGTTCACCCCCCGCCCCATGGCACCACCACAACAGGCTGTCAAATTCCAAAATGTGTCCCTGGATCCTAAAAGGTCGGGAATCCATGCCATAAAGTAATAGCTGGAAGAAGCTTAAAGAGATATTCAAATGCTATACAAAACAGCAGAAGGGTAAAATGGAAGTTAATGTGTGCAAGATCTAGGCCCTGGGAGCTTTCCAAGTTGCAGGACAAATGGCGGTCAGGGAGAAGGTAAAGACTGAAGCTGAGAGAATTTCTTTGCTACACATCACTTAAGCTAGTCAGGAAGGAGAGTAATTTGTCCTAAAAGCAGAATTCACCTGAATTTAGGGATTATTTTACCCAAAAGCAGAATTCAACAGAAATGTTTCTGGGGTAACACACTTTAGTATTACTTAAAGATGTGACAAATCCATTTCTACTGTTCTTTTTCTTCTTTTTTCTTCTTTTAAAAAAGGCTTTATTTCTTAACCACCTTGATGGCATTTTAGCAAATAAGGCTGTATATACTGTATAAATGTCAATATTTTAGAAAGCTTGTCCCCAAAAATGTTCTTAGAAATTTGTGCTCCGATCTCTGAAATCAGAAGAAACCCCCCCAACCTGTTTTGTGTGGGGCAAAGTTTTTTTCTTTTCTTTTTGTGAAACTGAGGGCAGATTTTGGCCCTCCACTAGTTCTTTTCCTTCAGAGGCCAGGGACCACAAGCTCTAATATCTTTCAGTTGGATGGTACAGCTGTTCCTGCTGTTCCTGCCAAGGAGCTGGAAAGGCTACTGCCATCTCTGGCTTTGCTTGACCTGTTTGAAGATAACTTGCTTTGGCTTTTGGATCTGGGAATGGGGCAGTATAATCAAAGGCAGTGGAGGCTGGTGGCGCTGAGTTTGGTGGGGCTGTGAATCCACTCTGGGTTTCAGTCAGATCCAGCCAGAACATTAAAGGAACTATCCAGGGTGCTGAACCCTACCCCAAAATAGGTCCTCACGGGCTTGTTGTAATAAAATAAATAAATAAATGAAGTTTATACTTTCAAATGCAAATGCAACTTCGGCAAATGGCACAATATTCCTGAGAATTGCATTCGCGTTTGGGGTTGCAAATGGAGCATGTTCACCTGATTTGCAAAAATGAACAAAATTTGCATACATCCCTAGCTACATGGGAGTATGCTTTGTTTTTTTTTTTTTCAGGACATCCCATTTATGCTAGAAGAAAGAACTAGGCCATGTTCAGAGGACACCTTAAACCATGGCTTTAACCATGGTGAATAAGGCTTTTTGCCTTATTCACCATGGTTAAAGCCTAAGGTTTAAGATTTCATTTCATTTCTATACTGCCCAATAGCCAAAGCTCTCTGGGTGGTTCACAAAAATTAAAACCATAAGATGCAGAGTAAAATGTAAAGTATGGAAACTTCAGACAACAATATAAAAGTACAACCAGAATAAAACCAAGCAGTGATGCTGAGGTTTAAATTACAGATTTAAAATACAGATTTAAGACAGCAGAGTTAAAAGGCTAGGATGGCAAAATGCTAAAAGACTGGGAAAATAAAAAAAAAAAAGAGAGAGAGAGAGAGAGAGAGTTTTTACCTGGCTCCTGAAAGAATACAACGTAGGTGCCAGGCAAGCCCGTGTAGGGAGCTCATTCCACAGCCGGGGTGCCACAGCAGAGAAGGCCCTCCTCCTGGTAGCCACCTGCCTCACTTCCTTTGGCAGGGGCTCACGGAGAAGGACCCCTGAAGATGACCTTGGGGTCTTGGCAGGTATGTATGGGAGGAGAAGATTCTTCTGATAACCTAGGCAGGATCCACATCACTGCTTTATAATGGTTTATAATGGTAATGGGAACTGTTGGGAGCCATGACACATTCCATATGCTGCTTTCAAACTGCTTTCAACATGTTATACGTATTAGGGATGTGCTCCGCTCCGATTAGGAGCGTAGAAGCAGTAGCGGATTGGCCTGCTCCGCCTTACCCAGAGGCGGAGTAGGAGCGGACCGCGGACCCCCTAGAAGCAAGGCGAAGAGAAGCGACCATTTTTCGGAGCTCCGAGTTCAGTCGGAGCGCTCCGGTCGCCATCTTGAAAACATTTCGCCATAGGATTGCATTGCGGCAAATAATCGCGCATAACTACGTTGTTTTTGAAGCTATCGTTCTGGAAATTCTTGTGCACAGAGAGTCGTGGATGGGGGTCATTTTGAGACCACTCTCACCTCTCTGCGTGCTGTGGTTCACGTGCAATATTTTTTTAAAAATCGGGTCAACCGCGGGGCTCAAACTGCGTTTCGGCTTTTCGCCCATAGGATTGCATTGAGGGAAAGAATCGGGGATAACTGGGGGGGGGTTTAAGCTATCGTTCTGAAAATTCTTGTGCACAGAGAGTCGTGGATGGGGGTCATTTTGAGACCACTCTCAACTTTCTGCGTGCTGTGGTTCACGTGCAATATTTTTTTAAAAATCGGGTCAACCGCAGGGCTCAAACGGCGTTTCGGCTTTTCGCCCATAGGATTGCATTGAGGGAAAGAATCGGGGATAACTGGGGGGGGGTTTAAGCTATCGTTCTGAAAATTCTTGTGCACAGAGAGTCGTGGATGGGGGTCATTTTGAGACCACTCTCAACTTTCTGCGTGCTGTGGTTCACGTGCAATATTTTTTTAAAAATCGGGGTTTGGGTTTTTTTTTATTATTATTATTATTTTTTTGGAAGCGATGACAGGCACATTCAACTCCCAATCCTGATGAGAATTCATCTCCTCAGAAAGCATCCTCCTCCAATCCCAGCGTTGGAGGGGGGACTAAGGCAGACCCACCCTGAGAACTTTCTGTTTTGTGTCTCTTTGTGGGTTGGCGTTCGTGGAGGGAACACTTACTTAGCTAGTGCTCCTGCTTTGGAGATAGATTAATTTAATATAGGTTTAGTTTGGCGCGTGTGTGTGTTTGTTTGCTTCTTTCTGACTTGTAGCTTAGTTTGCCCTGTGTTTTCCCCTTACTTTGATTTAATATAAACTTTATTTTTGAATTTTGGAGTGTGTGGTTGGGTTGGTTGCCCCCCCCTTCCCTGTATTAAAGCCTGACTGTTCTGCTTTTGTGAAAGCTTTCTTTTGAAAGCATACACACACTTTTTGTCCCATTTCCCTACATTTATATTCTTAAACATATTTTATTATATTCTTTCACATAGTCCATTAGTATATATTCTCATACATATTATATTAGTATTCATATTTTGTTCTTCTTATAGTAGTGGTTGGTTCTTTTTCCCCCTCCCCTCTCTTAAATCCTGATTGTGTTTCCTTCTATCTTCTATATACCAAATATACCAAAAAAATTGGATTCTCTTTTTCTTCTCTGTGTAACTTCGACGGAGTGGGCTGCTTTTGTCAAGTTCAACAGGCAGCCACAGATTGAGCATTTTGGGGAAAGCATACGCACACCATTTCCCTATTCTTAAACATATTATTATTATATTCTTTGACATAGTCTTAGTAGTCTATTAGTATACATTCTCATACATATTAGTAGTAGTATTCATATTTTGTTCTTCTTATAGTAGTGGTTGTCCCATTTCTTGTCCCATTTCCCTACATTTATTAGTAATATTCTAAAACATATTATTATATTCTTGTAGATATTCTTAGTAGTATATTCTCATACATATTAGTAGTAGTATATTTTATTGTTCTTGTCCCATTTCCCTACATTTAAACATATTATATTCTTCTTATACATATTCTTAGTAGTACCTTATACATAGTATTAGTAGTATTAATATTTTGTTAGTCATCATGAAAAGAGAAAGCAGGCGTGCTGAAAGCAGCAAGGCTCAGTCTGCCAGCAGGGCTTCCTCTCCTCCTGTGAAACTCAAACGGGCAACTCCTTGGCTGACTGCTCCAAAACAGAAGCAGGACAAGCAGCAGGCAGAGCCACTCTCTTCTGCAACTTGTGCCCGGCGTTCTCTTTTTGAGGGTGGGAATGGGAAAAGTGCCCGTTTGCAAGAGGCACGTGGCAGCAGTGCCATTAGAGGAGGAGGAGTATCCCCAACTCCTTCATTCTCCTTTCAGCCCACGAGCCCGCTGATGGACCTAGACGAGGTCCTCAGCACAGTGGAGGGGGGGGAGGAGGAGGAGGCGGTGGGCCTCCAGGATGTGGGGGCTGAGGAGGAGCAGCAGCAGGCCGAGGCTCTCTCCCCAGTCTCATCCCACACCCCTGTTTCTGTGGCAACACCAGAGAGCTCAGGCGGGCAATTGGTGGTGTCACCACAGAAACGAAAGACAAGCATCGTGTGGGACCACTTTGAGTTGGGAGCGGATCCCCGCTTTGCTGTCTGTCGCCACTGCAAACTCAGCCTAAGCAGGGGTTCATCGACAGGGCATTATGGAACCAGCAGCATGAAGATGCATCTTCATAGGCAGCACCAGGCGATCTTGCTGGGGAAAGAGGCGGGCAAGGCGACTGGTTCCAGGGGAAAGCCGAAGGCTGCTGCTGGCACTGCCACTCTAAGCTCTCCATCTCCCATCCCCACAAGGGTTAGGCAGGCAACCCTGCAGGACATGGGGTGGGGGAAGTATTGACCCACAAGATGGCGTTTTCCAATGCCCACCCAGGGTGCTACTGTGTTGGGGCATCTGCCGGGACTGACTCCTCCCCAATACTAGATCTATGACATGTCACTCTGCCTGCCCCTCTGCTAGCCTGTCCTCCTCGGTGACCGACTCGCTGGGATGGTTTGCGTTTGCAATGCGTGACTAACTGCAATGCTGGCTTAGAAACCAGCCATCACTTCCTTGTGCCCCCAGAAATGCCCGCAGCCTGCCTGCCTGCCTGCCCGCCTCCCCCGGGGTGCTGCTGTGGTGGGGCATCTGCCAGGACTGACTCCTCGCCTACTCTGCCTGCCTCTCTGCCCGCCTGGTGCCTGGTTTGCTCCCAATCGTCCTCCTCTGTGCCCCTCAAGGCGTAACTGCTGGCTTAGAAAGAAACAACCAGCCATCTTTGCCTCACTTTGCGCCCACTTATGGGTTGGTTTGCTATGCGTTAGTGCTCAAGCCATCCTTGCGGCACTACAATGCATGCTGCCTGCCTGCTTTCCATTGATGGTGCTATATAAATAAATAATAATAATAATAATAATTCTCCCCTTCCCGCCTTGCAGCGATGGTGTATGTGTCTTGCTTTGACTAAGGGGAGAAGTCCTTCCTGCGCTCACTTAGACTTTATCAAATTCAATAATCCCTTTTTCAAATGTGCCAGAAGATTTAGGGTTATCTCGTGGCATGTTGGGATTGCCTTGGAACTGGCCCCATTGAGCTGTCTGCAATTGCAACTTTAAATCCCTGACATACTGGAGTGTTCAAATTTCAAAAGTTCCCCTAACATCAGGGGATGATGGGATTGCCTTGAAACTTGGTGTCCATGGGGACACATGGGTAAGCTGTCATGGGACCAAAGGATAGGTTTCTAACGTGCAAATTGACGTAGTTGTAGAATGGGACTTGATTTGGGGTGAGTTAAAAAGTTTAAGCCGCGCCAAAAATCAGGGGATGATGGGATTTGCTTGCAACTTGGCGTGCATGTGGACACATGGATAAGCTCTCCTGGTGCCGAGTTTGAGGTTTCTAACATGCAAATTGACGGAGCTATCCCAAGGGGTGTGAATGGGGTGCCCGATTTTCATAAATTCCCCAAAAATCAGGGGATGATGGGATTGCCTTGAAACTTGGCGTGCATGTGGACACGTGGATAAGCTATCATGGTGCTGAGTTTGAGGTTTCTAACGTGCAAATTGACGTAGTTGTAGAATGGGACAATTTGGGGTGAGTTAAGCCATGCCAAAAATCAGGGGATGATGGGATTTGCTTGCAACTTGGCGTGCATGTGGACACATGGATAAGCTCTCCTGGTGCCGAGTTTGAGGTTTCTAACATGCAAATTGACGGAGCTATCCCAAGGGGTGTGAATGGGGTGCCCGATTTTCATAAATTCCCCAAAAATCAGGGGATGATGGGATTGCCTTGAAACTTGGCGTGCATGTGGACACGTGGATAAGCTATCATGGTGCTGAGTTTGAGGTTTCTAACGTGCAAATTGACGGAGCTATCTAAAGGGGTGTGAATTAGGGTTATGGGAGGTGCGTTAGAGGGTAGAGCCGCGCCAAAAATCAGGGGATGATGGGATTTGCTTGCAACTTGGCGTGCATGTGGACACATGGATAAGCTGCCCTGGTGCCGAGTTTGAGGTTTGTAACATGCAAATTGACGGAGCTATCCCAAGGGGTGTGAATGGGGTGCCCGATTTTCAAAAATTCGCCAAAAATCAGGGGATGATGGGATTGCCTTGAAACTTGGCGTGTGTGTGTATACGCCCATGAGGTGTCATGGTGCCAAACGTGAGGTTTCTAACTTCAACGGAAAAAAAGTTGTTTACTTTTTTAGCTTTCAATGCAAGCCTATGGGGGGGCAAAAACGGAGCTCCGGATCCGATCCGGAGCTCCGGGCGGAGCGGAGCGGAAGTGGGCGGAGCGGGGGCGGGGCGGAGCGACCCGCTCCGAAAAATGGCGGATCTGCAAGTGAAGCGGAGCGGGGGGTCCGTGCACACCCCTAATACGTATCCTGTTTGGTGTAGATCTGGCTCTGGTCCGAAGCCATTTAGAACTTTGAATGTTAATATCAGCACTTTGAATAGGGCCTCAGATACAGTATGGACCGGAACCCAGTGCAGCTGGAAAGGTAGTGGCATAACGTGGACTAAACAAACAAAGTTTCCACGCTTAAGAGACAGCAGACTTCTGCATTCATAATATCCAGAGCCATAGAGTACGTCTGCCTCTGCAGCAATCCAGTCCTGAGCTGTAGGTTTGACTAACACACTCTTGGCCTCCTTCACAACTTGGAGAAAGTATGAGGGGCAAAGTGATTACCTGGACATCTGCTGAAAATGTTTACGTGAACTCTGAGCCCTGACTGAAAGTGCATGTTCAAGCCCAAGCCCATCACGATGTCTGAGAAATGCCATTAAAACATATACAGTTCAGCGCCGTCACATTAAAGTCCCCACACTATTATTGAAGTCACTGAACTGATAGCAAACCAGGTCATAATTACAGTCTTCGAGGGAGATGCGGGAAATTTCTGATTCAAAACGTGCCACTCAGATGGAAAAAATAAAACTCATTGTCCCTCTTAATTTTAGCAGTTTTCATTGTCATTGTAAAACTTCTTTTTATTAAGTCTGAAAGCAATTTTCCATTCCTGTTGTAATGTTTGGGCCTGTCAAAAATAGCTAGTCCTTTATTAATAACTGGGAGTCACAGATATCCTTCTGTTAGCCTTGGCTAATATATTAATATGTTGAGAATTCAGTGAAAAATTATAGCTGCTGTTATGTATGTTTTTCAGTAATGTGGGAACCCGTAGCTTCATTGGGGCCCAGAGCTGGTGTGTTATTTATTATTTATTAAGCAGTGCACAATCAAAAGACATAAAATACAAGTGTTAATTTAAAACATTAAAAGTTTAAAAGGCGATATAAAGCCAGCTGCATTAAAGACCAGGGAAAGCCTGTGTAAAAAAGTATGTCTTCAGGAGATGTTTAAAAGATATTATGTTTTCCTGCTCCCGAACTGCACGAGGGAGGGTCCTCCAGAGGATGTGGGCCACCACAGTGAAGGTCGGCTGCTGAGGTTCTTCATGGTGGCATTCCGTTCATCTTGGGATGGGCATCCTCTGACGATCGTAGTTCTCATCTGGGTGTATATAAGGGAAGGCGGTCTGCTAGGAATCCTGGTCCGAAGATAACAACATAACTTTGTAGATAACAACATAACCGTGTATGTGGCTAGGTAGCAAACAGGCAGCCAGTGTAGTTCTTTTAATACAGGTTTTATATGAGCAGAGCTAGGTGTCCCCATGAGCACCCTAGCTGCTGCATTCTGCACTAGCTGCAGCTTCCGAACCACACACATGGGTAGCCCCACATAGAGTGCATTACAGTAGTCTAATCATGAGGTTACCAGTGCATGAATGACAGTGGCAAGGCTATCCCTATCCAGGAACGGGCATAGTTGGTGTACCAACCCAAGTTGATAATGAGCTCTCCATGCCATTGAGGTCACCTGGGCCTCCAGTGACAAGAGATGGGTCCAGGAACACCCCCAAACTATGGACCTGCTCCTTCGGAGGGAGTGCCACCCCATCCAAAACAGGCACCCCCCCAGTTCCTGGACCCAGGAACCAACAACACACAAGGCCTTTGTCTTATCCGGATTCAGCTTCAGTTTGTTGGCCCTCATCCAAACCATAACTGTATCCAGGCACTGTTTAAGAACATGCATGGCCTCTCCTGATTCAGATGTTACAGAATAGGGCTGTGCACAGACCCCCTGAGCTGCTTCGTGGCCCAATCCGCAACTTTCGGATTGGGCCGATCCGCTTCAGGTCGATCTGACCCTCCCCTGCTCCGCTATGTGGAGTGAGATCCAGAGGGGGGGATCAAGATTTTGCTCCCTTTCCCTACTTTCTTGCCTCTGCAGCAGACAGCGGAGGCAGGTAAGTGGGGAAGGGGGGCAAAATAAGCCCCACTCCCCCCTGCCAACTTACCTGGCTCTGCCGCCATTGCCACATTGATTACGGTGGCAGCAGCAGAGCCAGGTAAGTCCCTCTCCCCCCACTTACCTGGCTGCTTCCGCTTTGAGGCCTGGGCCTCAGCTGAAGCCTGTGCTGGACCACGATGGAGGCAGGTAAGCCCCCCTGCCCCCTTACCTGGCTCTGCCACCATCGCTGCATGGACTGCGCTGCTGCCACCACCAGGTGAGCCCTCCTTCCCCCTTATCTGGTTTCAGAGCTCAAGATGGAGGTGAACCGCTTTGCCTCGATCCGCAGCTCCCCCAACCTGATCCGGATCCACCTTTGGTGGAGACAGACTGGATCGGTCTGCTCCGGATTTGCAATCTGAATCAGAGCGGAGCCCAGCCCAATTACAGAGAAATAGAGCTGGGCATCATCAGCATACTGGTGACACCTTGCCCCAAATCTCCTGATGACTGCTCCCAACAGCTTCATATAGTTATTAAATAACATTGGGGAAAGGATGGTGCCCTGAGGCACCCCACAGTTCAACTGCCATAGGGCAGAAGTACATTCTCTCAATGCTATTTTCTGGTACTGACCCCACAAGTATGAGCTGAACCACTGTATAAAACAGTGCCGCCAACCCCCAACTCACGGAGGCTTTCCAAGAGAATACTATGGTCAAAGGTATCAAAAGCCACTGAGAGATCAAGGAGTAATAACAGGGTTGCACTCCCCCTGTCCCTCTCCTGAATAAGGTCATCCATCACAGCGACCAAGGTTGATTCCATCCCAAAATCAGGCCTGAACGCAGACTGGGGTTGGATAGATGATCAGTTTCATCCAAGTATGCCTGCAGCTGAGACGTCACCACTCTTTCAAGTACCTTGCTCAAAAATGGGGTATTGGTGACTGGATGATAGTTATCATAACTCTCTGGGTCAATGGAGGTTTTTTTCAGGAGTGGTCACACTACTACCTCCTTCAAGGCAGCAGAGACCACCCCATCATGCAGTGATGCATTCACCACTCCCAATTCAGTCCATCAGCACCCCACAGCTAGCTCAAATAAGCCATGATGGGCAAGGGTTGGGGACTGCAAGCATCTTGCCCCCACCCTCAGGCTCCAAAACCTGAAATTGATCCCACAAAACAGGATAAGAAGATGCACTGGACACCTCAGTAGACTCTGAATCAATAGTGGCATTCAAGACTGTGTGAAGGTAAGCGATTTTATCCTCAAAGTGTCTTGCAAACTCACCACAGTGAGCCTCTGAGGGTTCCAATATTGGATTAGGTGGGTTGGATGTAAGTAATCCCCATACCACCCGGAAGAGCTCAGCTAGACAACAGCTTGAGGATGCAATGGAGGCAGCAAAGTAAGCCTTCTTTGCTGCCTGCACAGCCACGCAGTAGGCATGATTGTATGCGTGTTCGGTCAGCTTCAAGATGCAGCCTGGTCTTCCTGTTTGAGTCCTTGGGCTCAGTTGAAGTAGCCACAGGTCCGCAGACGGTTGCAGGTAAGGGAGAGGAGGGGGGGTTTACCTGGCCCTGGCCCTGCCGCCGCCCATGCGGCGACAGCGGCAGAGCCAGGTAAGGGGGCAAGGGGGAGCGGGATCTTACCTGCATCCGTCCACAGTCCTGCGGCTGCTTCAACTGATCCCGAGGACTCAAACAGGAAGACTAGGCCGCAACTGCAGCCTGGTGTTCCTGTTTGAGTCCTCAGGCTCAGTTGAAGCAGCCGCGGGTCCGCAGACGAATGCAAGTAAGGGAGAGGGGGGAAGGGGGTTTACCTGGCCCTGCAGCTGTCGCCGCCCATGCAGCGACGGTGGCAAAGCCAGGTAAGGGGGAGGGGGGTCTTACCTTCATCCGTCATGGCCTGTCGCCACCTTCACTAGAGCCCGCGGCGCAACCAGGAAGTGTAGGCTGCAATCATGGCCTACAGTTCCTGTTTGAGCCGCGGACTCTAGTGAAGCTGGGATGGGCTGGGACAGACACATGTAAGGGGGAGGAGGGAGAGGGGCCTTACCTGGCGCCACTCCCTGCCGCTGCGGAGTTCCGATTCGGAGCTGGAGCTCCGCAGCGGAGCGGAGTGGACCCTAGGCGGATCGAGGTGGGGTGGAGCGGGCCCGATTTGCGCAATTTGCGGATCAGGTGCGAAGAGGATCAGGGGGTCCGTGCACATCCCTACTGCTAACCCTTTTGGAGTGAGTGGTTTGTGAGCATCGTTAAACTGTGATTATGTAGCCACCATAGTTAGGAATGGCTCACACACCATACTAAGCTTTAATATTTAGCTCAAAATGCTTAACGTTGTCTGAACAGCGTCAATAAGTCATGGTTCACACTACATGCTAAGACATAATGTTTAGGTCAAATTCTTATGCACAGTGGCTTAGCATGTTGTCTGAACAGGGTTGCTATAGACTTGTTTTCTGTCACTCCAGAGGACAGGGTTGGAAATGGCTTGGAATTACAGGAAAGCAGTTTTTTGGGAAACTTCCTAATTGCAAGAGCTGTTCAGCAGTGGAGCAGATAGCCTTAGGAGGTGTGGGCTCTCCTTACCGGAGGTATTTAAGTGGAGGGTTAGGCATGCTGCAGTTGCAACTTGCATTGCTTATCCTGCATTGCGTGAAGTTTGGAGTGGATGACTTCCAAGGCCCCCTCCAGCACTTGTTGTCATGTTACTTTTTTTAGAATCAGAGCTGCTCCAGCATATCTCCTTTACATGGGACAAAGGCAAAACCACAAGGCACACACCACCATTTCTGCAGCTTCTCCCAACACCAGCATTGACCTTCCTGGAAGCTGTGGCAATCTCTGCTCTGTGCCCTTTGAGGTTACTTCCTTGAAAGAAGAGGAAACCATAAGAACTTAAGAAGAGCCATGCTGAGTCAGACCAAAGGCTTACCTGGTCCAGCATTTTCTTTACACTGCAACAGCATCACAAGTAAATAACATGAGCAGCAGGGCCAGTGCCAGACTATTTTGCACCCTAGGCAAGGTGAGCTACTTTCACACACACACACACACACACACACACACACACACACACACACCAATGCCTACTTTGATTTTTAAGAACATATGTTTCCTGGGGAAAAAATAAGAAGCACAAAACTTGAAACTGCTAAATTTATTTTAAAGTGCAAGAAATACGTCATGCCAATAATAGCAAACAAATTGGAAAGGAACGTCGATGGGTCTAAAATGCATTATTTAATAGGAATACCACCTCCAAATCATCCCCCCCAACTCACACACACTCAGCATCACTCACTCCAAACAAATACACGCATGAACACATGCATTCACTCAAAGACCCCATGCACCCCATTCACCCAGCTTCGCTTCGGCTGGGCGGGCGTGGGGCGCTATCTCGCCTGCCCAGGCCCAGCTGAATCCTCGGACCAGACCAGCTCACAGCCAATACGCGTGAGTGCTGCGCTGTGCCCAGCGCCCCTCTTAGCTTGGCACTCTAGGCAGCCGCCTGGGTGGCCTCTATGGTAGCACCGGCCCTGATGAGCAGGAACCCTTAAGATTAATTTTACCTGAACAACATCCTGGCATGCACTGGCATTGTCACTTAACAATGTGACCATGTGCAATTTGGATCACAATGTATACTTCTTCTGCCTTTCAGAGAGATGAAAATTTAAAAGACTTGCCCAGTTTAGCTAGAAAAGGAACATAAAGTCTCTAATATTCCACAATTATGACAGAAATAAGTCTTCCAATTTCCACAATAGTTACCAATGTAATAAGTCAGTCATAGGCAAAGCAATTTGGAGACTAAGAGTATAGCATTACCCAGAACAGTATAGTGGTGTTTTTATTTTAAATAACACCGTACATGCACAGATATATAAATACTGATATTTATAACCAAAACAATATTTATGGGCCAATCAGAAGAACCTCATTATTTTGCAATTTGGTCTGAAAATAAAACCTAAAGGTAGTTGGCTATGAAAGGTAAATTAAGGAATACATCAGCTAACACATTAAAATTATATTATGAAAGAAAGGGTATATAAGTCTATTTTTTCCTCAGGCATGCTTTGATGACATTTGCTGTTCAAGAACAAATTAAGAAAATAGCATTTGTTAGTTAACTTTAGAAGGAGGCTGCATTTTGACAGTATTTTCTAAATTGTTTTCAGTATGGGTATTTTTCAGTGTATTAAGACTGTACTAGTATTGGCATGGGAGAGTTGTTTTTATTATTAAGAAATTACACAGCAGAAGCAGTATAGGCAGCAATGCTGGCTCCATATTTTGGAGGACACCCTCCCTCAGTGCACCTACCTTCTAACTAACATCTACTGCTCCACATCCTCTTTCTTGTCATTTCTACTACAACCAATGAGCAAATAAGCAGTGGCATTTATTGCTCTTCCTCAGCAGCAGCATTCTCTGGAACGGGCCATAGCTCAGTGTGATACAGCACATGCCTTGTATGCAGAAAGTCCCAAGTTCAATCCCAGGCTTCTCCATATAGGAGGAGGAAAACAATCCCAGCTGGAACCCTGGAGAGTCCCTGCCAGTCTGTATTGATGAGACTGGGCTAGATGGACCAATGGTAAAAAACAACAACAGTTTCCTATGTTCCTAACGAGAGGCATGAGAACCTGTGGGTCTCTATGTAAAACCAATGCAAGGACCAGGTTATGGTCAGTGGACGGTAACCAGGATGGGGAGAACTCTGGAAACCAAGTCCTATGTAGAACAATGGGAAGAGCTCCAAATGTCTAGTCTGAAGAAGAAAAGGTTGCAATGGTGAAGAGAATGAGAAACTCCAGGGGGATCTTGTCCTTGGGCCTTTGCTTGGGTTAGGGCCTTCAGCAGGTGTCCAGCCATGCCTATCCTTGGTGACAACCCTGGCAGGTGGAATGCAGGACAAGTTCCTTTCCCTCTTTCCTCTATCACCCTGGTACATGCTGTGCAGCAGAACATTATTATTATTATTATTATTATTATTATTATTATTATTATTATTTATATAGCACCATCAATGTACATGGTGCTGTACATAGTAAAAGAATAAAACAGCAACACCCTGCCACATAGGCTTACATTCTAATAAACTTGTAATAAAACAATAAGAAAGGGAAGGAAATGCACCAAAT
This sequence comes from Elgaria multicarinata webbii, assembly GCF_023053635.1. NCBI lineage: Eukaryota > Metazoa > Chordata > Lepidosauria > Squamata > Anguidae > Elgaria > Elgaria multicarinata. The sequence goes on from NC_086177.1 coordinate 20,598,789, forward strand.
AGGTACAGGGGACAATAAAACTAACAGTGTGAAAGTAAGACCAAAGTCAAGTTCGAAAAGCTGTAGAAAAAAGAAAAGTTTTCAATTGAGCTTTAGAAACAGTAATTGAACTCATGATCTGCAAATGCTCTGGAAGAGAATTCCAGGCAAAAGGGGCAGCTATAGAAATGGACAAGCCGAGCAAGTGAAGTAGAGACCCTTGGGCAGGTAAGAAACATGGCATTCAATGAGTGAAGAGCACGAGCAGGGCAATAATGTGAGATGAGAGAAGAAAGGAAGGAAGGAGCTAGACTGTGACAAGTTTTGGAAGTCAAAAGGAAAGATGCAGTGGCTCTTTGGATCTGTGATCTTCTCAAGGCATGTTGACATTGCAGTAACTCTTCAGAAATCTACTAATCCCAAAGACCACTGTGCCTTTCTTCCCAGCATGGTGTATAGCAAGGTGATAGAGGGGAGGGGGGAGGGACAAACATCATCCTCCCCACATGCTGCCGATGCTGTTTCTGCCACCTCTACTGGCACCAGAGCAAAAGGAGGGTCAGAGCTCTCTCTGCTCCCTGTGCGCTGAGCTGAGCTTGAGTAGAAGCTTGTCTCCCCCCCCCCCCCCCGATGCAGCCTTTGATGAACCTCCAAAGCTTCCAACTCCTACGCTGAAAAAAATGTTTGACGTATGTATTATATATACTTGAAACTCTCGATTTGGAAGTGATGCTAAAAGAAACCCCATGATGTATATATGCCAAGAGGAATCAAAGACACTAAGTTCAAGATGGAAATGTGAACTTTGAAGGCTGGGGATTTTTCAGATGATTTATATGCTCGTGAAATCACACATTAATTCTCTTTCTTTCCTGTTAAGTCCAAACTTACCTAGACTCCAGAATGATTTGGTGGCATTAGCGATGCGCTAGGTATGGCTCAAATAGCACTCCATTCCCTTTCATTTTTCTTCCTTTGCCCTGCTCAGAGAAGATATGTGAGACAGCGATGAGTCTGAATAGCTCCCTTCAGAGCTTATTCTAATGGCACTTGGTCAGGTGTATTGCCCAGAGTGGCTAGCTTTACCTTGAATTTTCCCCATGTCGGCAGAAGTTGAACATCCTTTGTCCATACATATTCTAAGTAGCGACTTCAGTGCTCTTCAATATTTCAACAAAAAAGGGCTATTTCAGGAAAACTCAGAGAGTTTAAAGGACTATGGTGAATCAAGCTATGCACAACAGGATGGCTTTCTTTAGGAGGGTGAAAAAACACACATTGTGGGTGCAATTTAAGAACGTAAGAACATAAGAAGTGTCATGCTGGAACAGACTGAGGGTTTATCTAGTACAGCACTCTCTTCATATAGTGGCCAACCAGCTACCAAGCTGTGGAGCAGGATGCAGTGCAACAGCACCCTCCCACCCATGTTCCTCAGCAACTGGTGCATATAGGCTTACTCTCTCAGATACTGGAGGTAGCACGTAGCCATCAGGGCTAGTAGCCATTGATAGCCCTCTCCTCCAGGAATTTATCTAATCCCTTTTGAAAGCCATCCAAATTGGTAGCCATCACTACATCATGTGGTAATGATGAATTCCATAGTTTAACTATGCACTGGGTGAAGAAGCACTTCCTTTTATCTGTCCTGAATCTCCGAACAATCATCTTCGTGTGGTGACCCCATTGTGTCTTAGTATTATGGAAGAAGAAGTGGGAGAGAGAATTCACAGGGAGGATGAAAGATTCTAGATGTTCTGGCATCCTACCCTTGACTATGTTCAGAGGGTTGTATCCAATGTCAGTCTGGGTAACATGTGGCCCCCATAAGTTACATACATCCCTGCTGCCTCCACTGCAGCCCCCACCACCTTGCAAAATTGTGTTTAATTTTTTTTTAAAAAAAGCTGTGTCTGGACTGCCTACGGGAGTACTCACTGGGCCTGTTCAGACAACATGCTAAAGCGTGGCCAGGCCACTAATCCTTTTGCAGCAAATGGTTAGTGAGCACGTTTAAACTGTGGTTATGTAGTCACCATGGTTAGGAATGGTTCACATGACAAACTAGGGCCTTTGCTAGACCTACCTTAAAATCTGGTGGTGAGGAGGGGCCAGCCCATGCTAGAAGTAGTGCAGGCTATCGCTCCTTGCCATATGTCAGATGCGACGGGGTAAAGGAAAGCCCCGTCGCGTTGGCCATTTTGCTTAATGTCTTAAAGGGGCCGGGTGCGCAGGAGCGCACCAGCAACTAAGGTAGGCGTGTTTTGTTTGTTTTTTAAAAAAAGGTTCCCCACTCCCCCTGCTCCCAATTTCCCCACCCTGGCTGCAATTCCCCCCCCCCACGATCTCCAATTCCCCCCCAACTGCGATTTCCGATTGCCCCCAACCATGATCTCTGATTCCCCAATGCCCACGATCTCTGATTCTCCCCCAACTGTGATGTCCTATTCTCCCCCATCCCCCCTGGCTCCGATTCCCCCCATCTCCCCACCCTGCCCAGATGGCCGCAGCGCTGTCCACCACTTTTCCCAGCTACTTGAGAGTAAATGCAGTAGCCAGGAAAAGCGGTGGACTGGTCTACACACCTGCGGTCTTGGGCTCAGCCCGAGACCATGGGAAATACCAGGCCACAAGCGGTGCCAGTTACCCCGGGGCCAGGGAGGTTTGACCCTTGCCTTAACACAAGATCCCTTGTGCATCATCTGAACACACAGGGACGAGCCCAGACCTCGCACTGGCCTAACCCCTTGTCTAGCAAAGGCCTAAGTCATAGTTCACAGGACATGCTAAGCCATAATGTTTAGCACAAAATGCTTAACCACCATGGCTTAGGGTGTCATCTGAAGAGGGTTATTGTGTCAAAATTAGATTGGTTGCAACTTTTAGTGATCCACAGCCACTGAGATGTGTCCAAAGGGTCAAAATTATCTTGCACCTGCACTCCAGTTCTGTAGCACTCCAGATACTATTTTAAAAAGTTTTGTCTTGTTTTATTTTGTTTTGCTTCTAGTATGGTTCCTTCATCAGCTGCCTGATCATTTTAACTGGAGACATCAGGAATTGAACCCTGGAACATCTCCATGAAAATAAAGTTCACTGAGTTACCATTCCAGCCCCAGGCCCAGGTAGCTTTCAGTCTTGATACCCAGCCTGAAAAGCTAATAAGCTAGCCAGATATGCAAGTGCTCCTGAGGAACTGCCATGTGTGGATAGTGTCATGATCTAGTTTAGTCACTAGATGGCAGTGCACTTAGTGCTGTCTCACGGGACTCAGATGTTTCCTGTTGTGGTTTGGTTCTTGAAAGAGCATACAGTTCTTGTCTAGTATCCTGACAGGTATGACAAATCATGTAACAAATCAAATGTTATTTGAAATGGGGGCATGAGGGCACTGCCACTTTCTAGATGGCACCACAATAAACAAGGCATGGAATATTTTCACATGGGCTGGGGGAGGGAGTGAAGGCAGAGCAACCTTAAAGACATATGCTGGAGTTTAGAAATAACTGAAGATTAAGCTTTCCAGTGTATCACATGGGATTCTACAATAGTCTGATGAGCAGCTTTTAAGATTCAAATATTATGCATAATTCCAGATTCCCCTGGTTCTCACCCAGGTTTATTACTCTCTGTTTCACATTTACACATGGCTCATAATCATGAGTTTCATTTTGCATAAGTTAGGGAGAATAGATTTAGTTTCCATATAAAATTGTAAAATAGAAATATACACTTGTGATTGTTTTCATGTTTAAGTTGTTAGTCATAAGCCTCAGAAGACAAATTACTTTCAGAGCACTTTCTGGAACAGGAAATACTGACGGCTGCTCATTGTAATTCTTCTTTATTGTAGGGAAGAAAACACAGTCGAGCCAAAGAGACATACTACCCTTTTAACTTAAGAGACAGAGAAAATATATATTTGCATTAGCCCAGCATCTTAATTGCATGGGCTTTGATTGTCAGTGAATTGAGGGCAGGTAGGGGACACGTAATCGCATGAAAGAAGAAGCAAATACACAATCAGTGCAGCTGATACAATAATGGTCTCTTGTAGCCTATATCTGAGGGCTTCTGTGATCATGACTTTATTCCAAGACCTAGCAAACTCTGCCTAGCTTAGCAATCACGTTGCAACTTCAGGGCAGGCTCAAAACAATTTGCTGCCTGAGGCAAAGGACAACATGGCACACCCAACACTCCATGTAGAGAAACTGGCTGGCCTAGCAGTCAAATTTTACTTCAACAGTGGTGATTGAAAAGCATCCTCCACTGCTCCTGAGGGCAACAAGTTAACTTAGGGGATTCAGGGATGGACCACATGGTATACATGGCTCTGTCCTCCAACACTCTGCCATCCTAACACCCCCCATCCCTCAACCTCACTCTGCCTAATGCTAAGGCTGGCTGTGTGTGAATTGTTAATGTTATCAACCAGCATAGCACTGTTGAACCAGGAGTCCTAATGAAGCAAAGAGTGGATGCTAAGGGTCCCCAGCAACAATTTCTGAGAATACTCCAGGAAGGACTGGAGCCACTTCAAAACTGTGCTTCCGAACCCTAGCCCACATACACATCCAGAAGGATACCATAGTCAATGGTATTGAAAGCTGGTGAGAGGTCCAGAAGAACCAGCAGAGTTAAGATCCCCCAATCCATTTCCCAACATAATTTATTAACCAGGGCAACTAAGGCTGATTTTGTCCCATAACCTGGTCTGAAACCTGATTGTAATGGATCTAAATAATTTCATTCAACACTATTTGGCATTGTGAGGCCAATGCATGCTCTAGCATGTAAGACATAATTTCCAGAGCCTCCATTGTTGCGTGCAATGGAGGCTCCAGATGAGAGAGGCCAGCTGCCAGGCATTTGTTGGACCATGTGGGCCTCCCAAGAGCAGACCTGCAAACATGTGATGGTTGCCTGACTGGGTCCAGGGGGATGGATGCAAGGGAGTCTATTAGACTCCCGGAACTAGTCGGGTTACCGTGACATTTCTACCCATAGAAGGTTTTTTTTTTGGATCAGGAAGTACAGGCAGCCTAGAAGGACTCAGAGTAATGGAGAGATGTATAATAGAAAGAAAACACATATACAGCACCATTGGACACTTCACAGTGATTAGGTAAGCCAAAAATAAATTATAAAACGCCCCAAGAATGAGGCAGAACAATGGAATCCTCTTCCATGGGGAAAGAAAACTTTCAAGAAATTGGAGAACAAATTTTGGCTCAACACTAGCTCCACTTGTTCCTTGGAACTAGACACAACACTGCCTCACCTCACATCAGCATTGTAATGGATGCAAAATGGGGGCCAGCTTGCCATCATAGCTGGTGGTGTTGCCACCTGCAGTGGCAGGACAGAAAAACCCAAAACCTCATACAGAAAGGAAGCTGTGCTACAACCGCTGTCAAAGTTGAGTCCTACCTGTGAGAAACTGCTGAGAATTTCTCCTCCCTCAGGGAGCAATTCTGTGAAATTGCCCCCTCCCATTTCTCTGCCAACAAAAAAAGTGGAAAATTTTTGAGAGGCCATATGTGCACAGCTCTAATTTCAACACACACACCTCAGATTTCAAACTGACAATGGAGCAGAGTTTACATGGCAGAAAGTTGAGGACTTCTGAGACACCATGGCAGAGCGCCCCAGAAGACCTTGCTATATATGCCCAAGCAAAATGGGGTAACTGAAAGAAAACGAATAGAATTTTGACAGTGACTATCAGATATATGTTGACAGACTCCAAACTACTAGAGAGATAGTGGAGTGAGCTATACACATTTACAAAACTGACTCTGTTCCAGGACAGTGAAGATAATTCCACATGAACTATGGCATGGAGATAAAACCCAGTGTTGGACACATGAAAGTGTTTGGCTGCAAGGTATATTAATATAGCCCAGAAGAGAAATGTGGCAAACTATGAAATAAAGCAGTGGAGGGACTCTTGTTGGGTTCAGTGAGCATTCCAAAGGTTAAAGAAACTTTAATCCACACAAAGTGACAGGACCTTCTGAGCAAACAGCTGAAATCAGCACACAGCTAACTGGAATTCAGGGACCACTGCAATTACCTGCAGATATTGAGAACAGATGCTCCACCAGGGAAAATAAACTCCCTGTAGATCTATCCTCCAAAGCTAGCTCTAATAGTCTACCTGAATCATCATCCTGGGAGGACATTTTGCATGTGCCAATACCAGGGGAAGCCAGTAAGTGGATAAAGGTGACCAAGAAAGAAATGAAGTCAATGCATGGCCATCAAAACTGGATATTCACTCCCCAGAATCAAGCATATAGACATGAACTATAGAGTCACAGGGTTTACAGATATGCAGTTCTGTCCTACAGAACAGATGAGAACAGATGTCCTAACTAAAGCTTGCTAGATATTTGGTCCTATTAGCAGAGAAAGAGCAAACCACTTGCCTTTATTTTGCTTAATGCTGTTAAGAGTTTTTTTACGACTGGTTAGGATGCATTTTCTTTCCTTCCCCTCTTTTTGGCATTATTCTAATTGGAATTAGAATTGTATTAATCACACAGGTGTTGTTTCTGCTTTTATAATGCAAGGCTCTGAAAAGCCAGTTTACTGGAATTTATTGCAAGTCAATTCTCTTTATCTTCTAGGGAAACATATTGCTGTGTTCACTTTTTTTGGTGGTCTGTTATTTACAACTGCACAAAATTTGGCTCCCATTTTCCCTGTTAGCAACTGAATTTCTGCTTGTTAAGGCATTGCACAATCAGTGTTATTATTCCGGAACTAAGTGGTTAACTTGGCTGAGAGCCACTAAATTGTTGCCACTCATCTAGCCATGATGTGATATCAGGGCTGTTTGAAATTTGCCATAGGAAAATGAAAAATGTTGCTTCCAGACAATGTGTTCTGCACTGAGAAAACCCAAATTCAGCAACCTGTACGGGTTAAGCAAATCAGCCAACTTGAATATTTTTTTTCTTATTTTGTTTGATATATACTGGTTCTCCCAATCAGGAGGAGGGTGCGCAAGTGGATGCTGCATTTCCATCCCAAGCCCATCATCTCTCTGGCTTCTGTGATGTCTGCAGGGATTAGATAGACTCATTCAAGAATAAAGGGGTATGACTACAACATACCACCAGAAGTAGGAAGTCCTCCTCCTCCTCCATACTAATCATGGACTCATTCTCTGAATGCTGATCCTTGGGTAGCCAAGATGGCACCATCCATGCATAAGAGCAGGGCCAGCTGTGGGGGTGGGTGAGCAAGGCAATTGCCCGGGGTGCTAAGCAGAGCTGAAAGGGGTACCAAGCTGAGCTCGGTGACTGTGTTTTGAATGTACTGTCTGCAGTGAGTTAAGGTGGCAAAAAGCAAGTATCTGTAACTTTTTTTCAAGGTTCTACAGGTTTTGGGGGGTACTAACTCCATGACGTAGCTTAAACCTTTTTCAATTTCCGCTTTGAAGTCATTTGTGCTAGGTAAAACTCAGTGGAACATGACTTTACTTTGAAGCAATGTTTCCAATGTTACCAAGTACCTAGCACTTGAAATACTGTAAACACTATTAAGCACTATATAAATAATAATAAAATAGATCCGTAAGTTGTAAGAGATCAGCTGGATATCTATTTTATTTACCTTTTCTTTATTATTTTTAAGATAAAAACAAATGGATATTCTAAAATGAAGAATATTTAACAAAATATAGAAAATGCGACAAATACACACTGGGGGAATCCGCACGTCATTCTCAGGGCGCTTCCATCCGCCCCCAGTGCACCCCGAAAACAATCGTGTAACTTGCCTGTAAAAGAGCCGAGGAAGAAGCATCCTTGCCGGCGCCGCCACCCAGCTCCCTCCTCGCCGGCTGGGACGGAGAGCTCAGCAGAAGAAGGCAGGGTGGAGAGCTTCTTCCGCTCTCCACCCCAACTTCTTCTGCCGAGCTCTCCGAGCCGGCCGGCAAGGAGGGAGTTGGGTGGCGGCGCCGGCAAGGACGCTTCTTCCTCGGCTCTTTTACAGGCAAGTTACACTATTGTTTTCGGGGTGCACTGGGGGCGGATGGAAGCGCCCTGAGAACGACGTGCGGATTCCCCCAGAGAGAGAGAGAAAGAGAGAGAGAGAGAGAGAGAGAGAGAGAGAGAGAGAGAGAGGACCCACCCTATAAAAGGAACAGAAACTTTGTGTGTTTGTTCTTCACCATACAGTTGTGTGGAAAGCCGTCATGCCACAATCAAGAGACAACTCTGAGGTTATTGCTGCTCATCAGTTAAGAAAGGGTAACAAACCCATTTCTAGGGATTTGGGGCTCCATCAATCCATTGTCAGGCAGATATTCTACAAAGAAAGTTCAAGACCACAGGCACTTTACCCAGGAGTAGTCATCTTATCGAAATCTCTCCAATAACAAACTGCATTGTCCAGGAAGTCAAAAAGAACCCCAGAGTAATATCCAAGGATGTGCAGGTCACTCTTGCCTTGGCTAATTTGAGTGTTCTGACTCAATGCTCTGAAAAAGACTGAACAAATATGGTGTTCATGGGAGGATAACCAGGAGGAGGCCACTGCTCTCTAAAAATAACATTACTGCCCATCTGAAGTTCTCTAAAGGTTATGTAGATGATCCCCAAGACTGATGATCCCCAAGACTGATCTGGACAGACAAGTCAAAGACAGAAATGTTATGTTTGGCAAAAAAACAAACATGGAATTTGAACAGAAGAACCTCATCCCAACCATCTATCATGGTGGTGGTAATGTGATGGCTTGGTCCTACTTTGCTACCTCAAGACCTGGATGAATTGCTATTATTGACACAACCATATTCCTGGAGAGTTTTGAAGGTATGTACAAGAAGCTTGGGAAGGATCTGGTGTAGGGATTTAATAATGTCATGTGGTAAAAATAAACCAGTGATAGGTGAATTCCCCCAGCTTGATTTGGAATTGGCTCATTTTTTATGAGGCATCTCCATGAGCATGTAAGAAAAATACTGATCTGTTTTCTGAGTGTTCTTTTCTGGGTTGTATGTTTCTTGCGCACTGACAGTGGTGAGATGGGTTTTTGAACTCAGATGAATCACTCACACATACACATCATCACTTAATGCTGAATATGTTTTTATCTTTAGTTAATTAATTGCTTTAAGCATTTCTATCCCACTTTTCAGGTGTACAACCTTCCAAAGCGGTTTTATGAAATTTGATATGTGATGATCTCAATAAAGATGTATTAATTTTTTTAGGAAGAACATCTGTGGCGTAAGATGACTGGCAATGTATCTCTTTTGCATCTTTCTCAATCAACACGAATACACATTTCTCAGCTGGTGATACAGTATTCCTGCAAGGCTTCACCTAATGCATCCAAGCTATAGTCAGCATGGTTGGAAGCATGGTGATCAGTCTGGTTCATGCTTTCATCTTTGGCGGGAATAGTCAACAGTGCAGGGGTTCTGCAATATGTTTGCTTATTATTGCCAGAAATTCCTGAACTTATGTTTCTTCATCATTTTGAATGTAATGACACCAGAATCCTGCAAAAAGATGTCCTTAAGTAATTGCATACAGTTGCAAAATCATGTCTGACACATAACTGGAAGTCTCCAAAACAGCCATCTAAACAGCAAGGGATTGAGAAAATGTGGGTAGACCATGATTACGGACAATTTTACTCAGAAAAGGAAAAAAAATGTTATGTGTAAGGTCTTCAAACAAATGATCTAGTTTCTGGTCAAGTACAAATGCATATATTTCTGACTATCACACATACTAAAACTTATATATGCTATACAAGTTACATATCCAATCTTTCATTAGATAGTGAGATTTTGCTTAGGCTGTTTAACTCCTTAGGCTATTTTCCCTTAAGCATATCTATGATATGCTAAGGATTATAATCAGTGTCTGTCTTTAGTGATTTTGCTATGTGTGTTCTTTTTCATTGCCTGTATTTTTTTTAAACTTTATTTCAAAATAAAATAAGATTCCACAAGGGGGGGGGGAAAGATTTATACAGTACAACCAAAAAAGCATCCCAACAGATGGGTGAACCTGTCTTCAGAAACTGTACATTCACTAATCTTTGATATTTTGAATAGAAAAAAATAGTATTAAGGAGTAAAAACACTGTAGATTCTGAAAACTAATTTGTTTGTAGCTATAAAACAATGTTTTACAAATAAACATAATTAAGCTTACTATCATGTGAATGTGTATGCATCAGAACAAAGATTAATGAAAAAGAAACATTTTTAAAGACCAAAGTACTCTGGTTTCCCCTTAAAGTTCTTTACACAATGTACTTTATGATCTTCATTTTATATGTGCTTATGTTAAATGAGAGAGTGACAAATAAACAGATCAGCGAAGTCAGCTCTATTAAAAACAATACAGAACCTATAAAATGCAGAATGAAACAAAATCTGCTAATACATGCATTTATTGTTAGAACCCTTGGTTTTTTTTGCGGAGAAAACATCTGACATTTCACTCAAACTAATTGTGGTAATTGCTGATACACACATATACAATCATGATGATCTTCCTAAGATCAGCAGAAGGAATTATATTAAATTGGAGCGGGAAGGAGAACCAATGCTTAAGGGTGTTTTTAAAGATGAGTCAGTCTCTATGGTCCCACAGCAATTTTCCCTTTCTTGCTGAAACTGAGCAATGCATTGCTCTTTGGGAATGTAATTAGTATCATTGGAAACTGCTTCATACCAAGTCACACCTTTGCTCCATCTAGCTCAGCATTGTTCACACCAGGGGTGGGCAGAAAATAGATCTCCGGATGTTTTGGACTTCAACTCCCAGCATCCCTCACTACTTGCCAGGCTGGCAGAGGCTTCGGGAGTTGAAATCAAAAACTTCTGGAGATCTACCTTGTACTCATCCCTGGTCTGCAATCACTGGCAGCATGTCTCTAGTGTTTCAGATAGGGGATTTTCCCAGGACTAACTGGAGATGCTGGAGACTGAAGCTGGGGCCTTTTGCACTCAAAGATTGTGCTCTACCACCACTGAGCTAAACCTAAGACCTAGTGGATGGGTCACAGAGGCCACAGTGGTCATCTCTACTGCATTGGGGACATGAATGGTACATGTATGTTCTCCAAGGCCACAGCTAGACCTAAGGTTTATCCTGGGATCCTCCAGGGTTCGCCCCTGCCTGAGCAGTGGATCCCCTGTGTGTCACCTAGATGAACAGGTTTGACCCCTGGACGATCCAGGGATAAACCTTAGGTCTAGCTATGGGATCTGTTGTGATCTGCAAACCTTACATCCATGCATGCAAATTATCACTTCTTTGAATTCTGACCTGAATTCAAAGGCTATGAACAGCAATGACTAAGGCTTCAGGCTTGCTGTAGGATCAATATGGGAACTCATCATCTGTGAGATTGACAGTTTTTCTATTTTCAGCCACTGAAATTTACCTTCCTTAAAAAAAGAGGCATATTGAAGAGGTGACAGGTTTTGAAAAACAGTCCTCCAGAAAAGCCGTTCCCTAAACCTAATTATCTTTTATTGTAGTGCCAAGACTGTTCCAAAACACTTGCCATTAGTTTTACTTTCATTTTTTTGTCAGTCATTTAGATAAACCAATTATGTGCCATCAAAAGTCAATTCAGTTTCTAATTTACTTAATGACTAACACTTACCAAGTGAACAATAAGTACATCAACTGCATTAACTGATGCTTTTGAGCCTTTACAAACTAATGGGATCTAATCAATGAACAATTAGAATACCTCCATCACAATTATACTTCCCAGTGGAGCTTCACAGCAGGTATGTTCAAACTTGATTTTGTTCCCCCAGTCCACTAAATTATTATCAGTCCCTGCTTTTTTGTGATAATAGAAGGTCAGAAAGCAGCTACAATTCAAAGAAATGATTTACATAACTTAACTAGCAATAATAAGTTTTGCTAAAGAACTTTTCGTACAATAAATGCTTTTCCAAATTCTGTCACTTGGAACTTGCCAGGACACAGGAGCCACCAGCATTATAACTGGGAACCTTCCATTTTGAGTGCAGTTACCCCACATTGCAACTTACAAACTATCTGAACTGCAGTTTGGGATATTGTCTTCACCACTAAACTATCCTCAAGCTCTGGAATGGTCCTGCACACCCAGTGGTAGAGCTAGAACTGGGCCTTGGGGCTGAGGTCCAGGCAGGGCTGGAATCAAGAGCAGCCATGGTTGGTATCATGGCTAAGAGCCCAAATCCCAGTAGGGGCCCACTGATAAGAGCCCCCTGGAATTGCTCCTTCTCTCACCCTTGAAATCTGCATGCTAATCTACCTGTTGCTCTGGTCCAGACAGTGATGGTAGAAAGAAGAAGGAGCAGTAAATGCACTGACAATGGTTCACTGGCTCACAGGTAAACAAGCAGAGATGTATGAAATCGGTCTGGGCCCGATTCAAAGTGCTGGTATTAACATTCAAAGCCCTAAATGGTTTGGGGCCAGATTATTTGAAGGAACGCCTCCTCCCGTATGTACCTGCCCAGACCTTAAGTTCATCCACAGGGGGCCCTTCTCTGTGAGCCCCTGCCAAAGGAAGTGAGGCAGGTGGCTACTAGGAGGAGGGTTTTCTCCACTGTGGCACCCCAGCTGTGGAATGAGCTCCCCAGAGAGGTCTGCCTGGTGCCTACACTGTACTCCTTTCGTCACAAGCTGAAGACCTTTTCATTCTCTCAGTATTTTAACACTTAATTTTAACTTAAATTTAAATTTTACTGTTCTAATTCTGTATTTTAATCTTATATCAGTTTCTGCTGCATCGTTTTATTCTGGTTGTGGTTTTTATACTGTATTTTGTATTTGTGTTTTTAGACTATTGGTTGTTTTATTATGGTTTTAATCTTTGTGAACTGCCCAGAGAGCGTCAGCTATTGGGAGATATAAAAATGTAATAAATAAATAAATAAATAAACAAATAAATACTCATTCTTGCTTGCAAAACATGGAAGCATGCCCTGTTTGAAGCTCTCTACATGATTGTGCTCGCTTGTCTGCCAAAAATATTTGCAAGTTGCCGGGCATGTGCTTGCATCCGATTTGGACCCTGTTTCAATTTGATTTTACACAATTTTCCTAATTTGTGCAAATTTCCCCTGTAGACTGAATCACCTTACTCTAGGGAGGATGGTTGCGCAAATTAGGACATTTGAGCCAACATCATATTCATTTGCTGTTTGATTTGCACAAAGTTCCTGCTTGCTCAGAGTGAGCGGCGATGGCAGACACGAACAGGAACCGGGCACGAGACGAGAAGGGAGGTAATGTTTGGAGAATCTCATGATCTCGAAAAGAGGGCAAATGGTAGCAATGAATATATATATATATATATATATATATATATATATATATATATATATAATTTTTATTGATTTCACATCTTAAAATACAACATAATACTAATTAAAACACATAAATCATTACATAAATTACTTACAATTTAACATTTGTAATTTATCATTTTAACATAATCACATAACATAAGTGCTCCCCTCCACCCTTCGGGATCTATTCCTGGTTCCAGAATCTCATTGTTTCTTCTGGAAATGGTAGCAATGATGACACGGAAGATGAGGAGCATGAGCAGATGGTGATCATTGCAGTGAGAAGGTAGACTGATGGAGGAAGGGGTCCCATTGAGGTTGCCTTGCCCAAGGATCTTCAAAAAACTGGATTAGGCAATGAGTCCATGGCTCCATTGCCCTGGGTCCCCCACCACCACCAAATGAACAGGCTATGGGAGCAGTGTCAAACACTCAGCATAAGCACCTGAGTTTGCATGGGTATGCTTGGTCCCACCAGGGCTGATGCTGTTTGCAAAATCATCTTTTCTGCTAATTTTTCTTCTTATGTTTTCAAACATTTTATAGTCAGTGGGTCAGATGTTTGTTATTATTGTTTTCTACAACAAAATGGTGCTTATTCCCAAATAAATCTATTTAGCATCCGGGCAGAACCAAACCCCATTTTATTCTTGAACTATTCAACTATGATTAAAATGAATTTAAAATGCAGAACTACACATGCTAAGAGCATTTCTTGGTTTTATCAGGGTTGTCTAACAGGGTGTTGTTGTTATATCAGGGATGTAGAAGCAATTTTAAAGCATGGAATGGTGGTGGTGGGAAGATGATATATGTTTGTTGCGTGCTCATCTAAATGGGGGAAGGAACATTAAATCCCAGGTCTAAAATTAGCTTGTTGCTTCACTGTGCACTCTTGGATAGGAAAGCCTATCAAAGGATTCCTGTTTGGGAAGAACTTGGTTTGAACAGCAGTGGTCTTCCTGATTCTCATATTCCTTGGCTGCTACGCTTGGCTTTGTCCCTCATGCCTATTGCCTGTTTTCCTGCTCCTGTTCACCTTTGTCAACAGCCTACAGCTTGATTATGTAAGAAGTGGCCCTAGGGGTTTTTGCAGGGGCGGGCAACTTGTTTACCTGTTTTGGCCTACAACTATCATGCTCCCTCACCATTGGATATGCTGGCTAGGACTGATGACAGTTGTAGGCCCAAAAATCTGAAGGGCCACAAATTGTCCACCCCTGACTTTAAACTTCATTGAAATTTTAAATTGTTTCTCTTTTAAACTCTTTCACTGAAGTTTAAATCTAAAAGTCAGGGGTGGACAATTTTTGGCCCTTCAGATTTCTGGGCCTACAACTGTCATCAGTCCTAGCCAGCATATCCCATGGTGAGGGATCATGATAGTTATAGGCCAAAACAGGTAAACAAGTTGCCCGCCCAGGCAAAAAAAACCTGGGGCCACTTCTTACATAATCAAGCTAAATATGTTTAGAAAATGACTTGACATATCATTTCCCATTCTCTCAATCTTCTTCAAGATGTATGTCATACCTTTTCCTCGAGATCAAGAGTCAGCTGACATTTCTTTTTTACTCTTTGTAATCTAGCTAATATGACAGCAACTACAGCATACTGTGAGACAAAGGAAACAAATGCAATTTATTTATTTATTTAAAAAAGATGGCTACAGGCACCAAACTGATATCTGATTAACTCTAATGGGAACTACTGAGAGACCCTGGCTGGTTGTTGCAAATTTGCATTGACCACAGAAATTTGAATTCTGTGCCCTGCCATTTAAAGATGAGAGAGAGAGGGAGAGAGAGAGAGAGAGAGAGAGAGAGAGAGAGAGAGATTTATAGCAGAAGAGGTGGCACATAAATTTTGTTCTCCTGAGATTATTACTTATCTTAACAAGAGGCTTATATTCTCCTGATTGTATTTGCCAAAACATCATATTATTATTATTATTATTATTATTATTATTATTATTATTATTATTATTATATTCATATTTAACCTTTTGCCAACATTTAGGCCAGTGCTAAATGAGGAGTTAGACCGGTGTGAGGCCTGGTCTCCCTGCTGTGCATCCAGATGACGCACAGGGGATCCCGGGGTCAGGCCGGGCTAAGTCCTCCCTTGACCCGGGATAACCAGATGCGCTTATGGCCCAGCTTTTCAGCAGCCCTGGGCTGAGGAAGGTCTAGCAGGGTCCGTGGCTTTTCCCGGCTGCTCGCTTACTCACGAGTAGCCACGCACTGGGCACAGCATTCCATAGGAGTGCTGTGCCCATCGGGCCAGGGGGGGAATCACGGGGGAGCGCGGAGGGGGCATCGGACACGACGAGCGGGCAGGGGGTGGGCATGGCGAGCGGGGGGGAGGACAGGCGAGCGAGTGGGCAGATGGGGCATCAGACATTGTGGGGTTGAAATCAGGGGCAGGGGGAGCAGGGAACCCTTTATTTTTTAAAAAAAAACAGCCTTACCTTTTCCGTTGGTGCGCTCCTGCGCACATGGCCCTTTAAGTTAAAAAAAAATGGCTGACGTGACAGGGCTTTCCCTTACCCCATCACATGTTACATGTGGAAAAGGGTGACGGCCCGCGCTAGCTGTAGCGTGGCATCACCCCTACTCCCCACCGGATTATCAGGTAGGTCTAGCAAGGCCCTTAGTTGAAACTAGCATTGAGCAGACTGTCCTGCCAATTTCCAGCACCAGCTGGAGGCTGTAAAACATGGCTACTTATGTGTTCATTATTACATTTATAACACACCTTTTCTCTTGCAAGGAACCCAAGGCAGCTCACTCAGTCCTCCTTCTCTCCATTTAATCCTCCAAACAACCCTATAACGTAGTTAGGCTGAGACCCAGAGTCACCCGGTGAGCATTCATGGCTGAGTGAATCTGAGTGAACCTGGATCTCTCAAGTCCCTGTCCAACACTTTTCCACTATACCACACTGGCTGTCAATCTTGGCAATTTTCTCAGGAAGGAAGGTGAAAACCAGAAGTTTTCTGGGTGGATGGGGTTACTGATAAAGATGGAGGTGGCAACTTTTCTCCTCCCTATATTGGTTAAAAAACATAATTTCTCCATTACTTCACACAGTGGATAGGTGAACTGCCATGTTTACCTAGAATGCAACTTGGGACCAGGCTACCTGAAAGACCACATTTTCCCAAAGGAGCCTGGCCAGGTTTTAAGAACTTCTGGGGATAACCTCTTCTCATTCCCAGTGTCATCAGAGGCAGTTTTGGTAGGAATGCAAGAAAGGCCCTTCTCAGTGGCTGCTTCCAAGCTCTGGAATTCCCTGCTTTCTTTCTGCTGTCATTCTGCTGGCAGGGGAAAAAAAAAAACACTTTTTATTCAATGAGGCCTTTGGCATGTAAACTCCTGCAGAGGTGGGTTCAGTGCTCTTTTAACTTATTTATTTATTTATTTATTTATTTATTACATTTCTATACCGCCCAATAGCCGAAGCTCTCTGGGCGGTTCACAAAAATTAAAACCATAGTAAGACAACTTCCTTTACTGTTGTGTTTGTTTTTAATTGAGGCTTTAATCTATTTATCTTATTTCTAGAGACATGTGAAATCCCCATTGTGATTTCCCTCATTTTTCATATCATTTATGTCATTTCTATATAGCCCAACAGCCAAAAATGCAATAATTAATATAAAAACCATTTACATACAAACATGTAAATAAATGTATGTATGGGAAGAATCCTTCAGAATTATGTTCTTAATTTAGTTTTATGTATTTTATATTTACAGTTGTTCCCCACCTCAATCAAAATGGAGAGGTGGGTAAGAAATAAATTATTATTATTATTATTATTATTATTATTATTATTATTATTATTATTATTATGCACTTACAGCCCTATCAGTTCTCTTCTGCTTCACCGATTGTGTTGTACAAGTGACTCCCATCAATTGCACAGCATCGATTTAATACTTCTGGGCAAGGGGGAACCTGAAATGAGCAGAAACGTTCTAGTGATGATGATGATGTTCCATTTGTAGTTAATAAAATTAAGGTTGTGCCAAATATTCTCTAATTTCAATATCTGATTAAAAAGTTCAGCTTTATTTGATACAGCTGAACACATTCCTCCAAAATACACACCTTGCTGGAGTTTCGAAATGATTAAATGGTTTTCAGCTTCCTTGGTTGAAACTGTCCTCCTTTTTAGTTGCCCTCACTGCTATTAAATCCAGTTGTCTCAGTGACCATGCCATAGGCCCCTCAGACATAGTATAGTGACATCACTGACAAAATCACAATGCCACAGCCAATCAGTTTAATATGCTACGTAGGCCAATGAGGCAGAAGATAATGAAGGCAAAGAAGATGAATGCTGTCACTCAGGACCAAAACAAACATTGGCTCGGTTCAGAAGACACCTTAAACCATGACTTTAACCATGGTGGTTATGCCAGAAAGCCTTACTCACCGTAGTTAAAGACGTGGTTTACGGTGTCTTCTGAACACAGCCTGGCTTTTTGGCTTAACCACTGTAGTTAAAGCCATGGTTTAAGGTGTCTTCTGAATGGGAGCATTATGTTAAAGGTGTGTCTATCAGTTTACTCTCTCTCTCTCTCTCTCTCTCTCTCTCTCTCTCTCTCTCTTCTTTCTTTCTTTCTTTCTTTCTTTCTCTAGATTTCGTGCAGGGCCCCCAATTCAAATATCAAAAGCCCTTTACCCACTCTTTCTTCTAACCTAATGCTACCTCATTGTCTTCAGACTGGATCTGGCACCCTTCAATTTGAGTGATTTATGGGAATATAGAAAACTAAAACATGCCAGACTTTTTTTAGAATTCACTGCACCACATCTGATTCATTTCTGATGAACAGAAAATTGCTGCTCTCCCTACACTTTGGTTCTTGTTGTCTGTCATCATTAATCTTTCATTTTTAATTACAATATGTAGTTTTGCCACTGAAAAGGCAGGCTAAACAAAGAAAAATAAGAGTTCCCTTGCAATGACATAATTTTAAAGTGTGTGCAGTTTCCCACTGTGCTTTGACATTTTAATTTCAACTCTATTTCCCCCAATCTGCCTGCAATAAGAATTTTGATTCAACACAGCAATGATGGGGTATACATTCCTATGGATAAATCTGTAGAAATATCTCTTGGACTAATTACTGTGGCAGGCACATTAGTGAAGAATATATTCTCCTCTCCCTGGCCAAATTCATGCAGTCAATTTTGTCTCCAAGCAGTGATTCCAGAAGACATATTTATACACAGAACTTGGAAATTCACACACTGAACTGGTTGACAATTCTTACTCTGTGTTGTGGGGAGGGAGTTTTGCACAGCTATGTAATGATATGGATAGTCCACAGGTGGGCTTGATTCACAAATTCTTTCCATACCACATGAATCAGGCCTTATTGCCTGTGGGCCTATGCACAGAACACCCACCTCTCACAATGCCATATATCAGGGATGCATAGCCTTTTCAGCCTCAAAGGCCAAATCCAGAACTGGCTAGAGAACCACATGCAAATGTGGGTGCACACCCTCATACTGGGGGTGGGGTAACTTTCAGCATTGCTGGAGGGGAACACTTCAACCCTGCCCCCATCCAGTGATTTTGCTGAAGGTCCAAATGCAAAAAGATCCATTGTCCACAGCATGTTGACAAGAAGTTAATCTTACTTTTAAAAGCTGTGGACCTGTCAGCGGCACTCACAGGGCCAGGCTGATAGAGTTCTATGACAGTGTCTGCCAGAGCATCCATGCTCTGAGGACAGTACTCCCACCAGGCCCACCCCAAGGCAGGTCTCTGCCTGAAGCAGAATCTTCTATTATTCTTCCCCACCCCAAGAGGCAGCCTGTCGCTCGCCCCCTGTCGTGATGCTACATTGCACCTCCTGACCCTGCCAACTTACTTTCCCTAGCACAGCACACACACTGCCTGTAAGGTCTTTCTGCCCTCAGGAGCCACGCAGCACCTGCACATCTGATAAGGCATTGAGAGAGATTGGGATCTTTTGCAATACCTTGTTGGATGTGCAGGCACTGCACAGTTTCTGAAGGCAGAAAGACCTTACAGGCAGCATGTGGATGTGCACTAGAGAAAGTAAGCCAGCAGGGATAGGAGGTTCAGTGTAGCGGTGTGTAGCAAGGTGGTGAGGGATGTGGCACAGTGAGACAGCATGCAGCGAGCTAGTGAGGCAAGCATGCATGTGTCTGAGTGGGTGGCTGCTGCTTCTTGATCCTGCCAGCCGCCTGCATGGCCGGCATTGCAGGCAGCCAGCAAGACCCAAAAGCTGCAGAGCCATTGGAGGGGGAGAACACCACTCTTCCCATCCTCCGCCTGCTGCACCCACTTCATACTGCTTCATGGAAGGGCCAGTCCTGCTCCTAGCATCTTTTGACAGCCAAAACTGACATTACTTTAAATCTGTACCTAGCAGATACATTTTTTTTTTCATGTTTACTCTTATCTGGATCTTAAAGCACAAAAATGAACAAACAAAAGAACCATACCTCTGATGTAAGAGTCCCAGATAGGATAGTTTGGATTCCTAGAATTGAGGTCAGACTCCAACCTTGGAGCTGGGAATCAGAGCTCTGCCCCCTCCTTTTTGCAACTATCTGCCTCTCTGTGCCATCTGCCTCTCTGAGGCAGAGAAAACAACCTCAGAAAAGTGGGAAAGGGGCATTTTGATGGGCATACAGAGGAGGAGACTGGAGAGGCTAGGATGTGAGCTATCCTGAGGCCTCTCTAGCCTCTGTCTCTCCTTCTCTGAGATGCCCCAGCTAGGTGGGCAAAAAATGCCATCTAGTAAAAATGCAGCGTGTGAGGGCTGGGAGGTGAAGTTCACCTTTAACGCTCCGCTTGCCCTGTATATGACGATCGTAAACCTCTGAGTTCTATCGCAATAGAATTGCACCATCAGTTACTCTAACTTCTGATTTCAGCTGAACTACAAGAATTTGGTATATTCAGCTGCTCCAGCTAATTAGATCAGCAATGTTTGCCATCTAGTGAGGAAAAAACACACACATAATACACACCGACTTTTACATAAATAACTGTGCCTTCTCTATTTGTCTGTAAAATAAGGAGCATAATTTTAATTAACTACCATAAAGCATGCACAGAACACAAACAGCAATTATTTATGATTGTCATCGGCAAAAAAGCCCTAATTGCTGACAAGAATACTGTCTCCTTCATGCATTTTTTAACCCCCAAACCCAAAGTGACGGTATAAGTCACACAGTTATAGACCAAAGTAACTGAATTTACCCTCAGTATTAGTTTCTGGCCTTTACGCAATGGAGTAGTATTCAGGGTTTTCCTCATATCTGCTCTCAGTTTGCTTTTAGAATGGCTCTAGCAGTTTCATTCCCTTGAGACAGCTTCCTTCTGCAGCCTTTTTTGTATCTTCATCACAATCTTTGATGTACATCTTATGACATTCACTACCATGAGATTTAAAGCTTCATCCCACCAGCCTTATATTGTGCTGCTGCAGTGAATTCTATGCAATGGACTCAAATGTTATAGTCTGCTTTCCCTGTGAAGGACTCCGATGACGTCGACTATGTCCTGCTGTGATTGTGGTTCTTCAGCCCCTCATAGTGAAATAATTTGGTGTGCGGAAAGTCTGGTTCTTCTGGTCATGTGAAAGCACATCACTCAAACTTTAGCATGTATTTTCAAGCATTGTTTCATTGCACTGTCTCGTGGGTGTGGTTTCAAAGGGGGGTTATTGCTGACAAAAGAGAGGGGTGTGCCAATTGAAAAAAAATCCTTCTCTTGCTTCCGAAATCCCCCATTCTCTCCCTGCAGGGGAAACAGGACTGGCTTATTATTATTATTATTATTATTATTATTATTATTATTATTATTATTATTTATTGCATTTTTATACCGCCCAATAGCCAAAGCTCCCTGGGTGGTTCACAAAAACTAAAACCATTCAAAGTATAAAACAAGCAGCATAAAAACATGATATAAAATACACATTAAAAACTGATTAAAAACATGCCATACATGATTAAAACATCTTTAAAACATCTTTAAAAGATCTTTAAAACATCCTGAAAACTTTCTAAAATTTCACTGGATAGGCCTGTTCATCCCCAGTTTAACAAGCAAAAAGCAGCAACAACAACCCTCACCTACATATATACAGGACTATGAAGGTGGGTGGGGGGAGAGACTCTTTAGATCTCTGTGTGTTTGTAATGGAGCCTTTGCTTCAAAGCATGTGGAAAATGCACCCTCCTTGCCAGCAGTACCCTCATTTTTAAAGATAAAGAGATCCAAATTGGCACAGTGGAAGGTCTTAAGGAGGGCTTTCAGTATACCAAATTTTAATCAGATTGTTTCATCTGTTGTTTATATATGATTTTTTTTTTTTAAAAAAAAATCCTCCCTTAAACCCTTACAGTTTATGGTTTTCCACTGGACCATAGGTACAAAGCAATACAAAGCTGGTCAGTTTCACCCAAATGTCTTGTCAGTTTCAAGCAAAGTCCTTTGGATGTTTCTGAATCTCTCTCTGTCTGTGTGTGTGTGTGTGTGTGTGTGTGTGTGTGTGTGTGTGTGTGTGTCCTTTTCTATCCTACTCTGCCCCATTCCCCTACTCCCTCCTTGCTTTCCATGGGAGTGGGGCTCCTTCCCTTATTAATTTGTCTCCCTAAAAACATGTGTCATCCTATGGTCCCTAAGACACTCCCCCAGAGACCATATGTTTGTTCCCTTAAACATTTCTGTCACTATTCACTCTCCCCGTCTCCCTTTATAAGAACATACATCATTTTCCCTCACCAATTTTTGAGAAAGTGGGTAGATTGGGGGGAAAACACACAAAACTGGACTCCATCCAAAGCTACATTGATCTATTTTGGGGCTATAACTCTTGACCCCCTTGCTGGATTTATGTGCCACTTACCGCTGTATCTATGTGCCTGTGCCACAATCAGAGGCAGTAAGCCTGTGTGCACCAGTTGCTGTGAAACATGGGTGGGAGGGTGCTGTTGCACCATGTCCTGCTTGTGGTTTCCTAGTTAACAGCTGGTTGGCCACTGTGTGAACAGAGTGCTGGACTAGATGGACCCTTGGTCTGATCCAGCAGGGCTCTTCTTATGTTCTTATGTTCTTAAATGGATTAACAAAGATAATATTAATTCCCAAATATTGATCAGATTATTTTTTTTAAAGAAGGCTAACTTCGATGTCATGTATCACACACCTGTCTGTAGGAATTTACCTTTTATATGCATCCTTTAATTTATAGGACAATGAAAAGGTAAAAAACAAACTGAACAGCAGAGAACACTGCTTAGTGCACATCTTTAGTGTTTTAAAGCAAGTGGGGGAATTATTTTTCCCTGCTCCCATAGGTAAATGCTTTAGTACCACATCTGCTAAGACATAGACACAGTGATGTCTTTAAGTGAAATGTCTCCACTTAGACATTATAAAATTTTCAGTGATGGCTTAGTTCCATATCTTTAATCAGCTTCATCTGCCACCCAGTATAAAAATCAATGAATGGACCTATAATAAGCATTAATTAAGATTTTTTAAAATATTGAACTCTTATTCATGATGACCTATCCCAATAGAATGACAGGCTAGTATATGCAAGCTAGAGAGAAACAAGAGTACATGTTCATGAAGACAAAAGCTCCAGTAGTCGGCATGTGATCTACCGGAGAATTGAACAGTTTTCTGAATATGGATTATGAAGATCAAGCTAGTACAATAATTCTGCCTTCCACACACATCTCTGCTGGCATGCACATTAGAAAAACACAGAAGATTGTGCCCAGCTTTATATGCTAACTTAGTGGTGCTTCTCTTCATACAATGGAGATGTCTCCTCCACTATAGATGGGTCCTCCCCATTCACATGGGTAGCCATTTAATTCATTTTTATTTATTTATGTGAATATTTCTCAATTATTTTCTGACCTTAACAAAGGCCCTCAAGGAGAAGTTAAAACCTTCACTCTCATTATTAGTGATTAGGAACAGATAGGAGAAATAGAGGTGGTTTTTCTGCCCCCCATTAAAGCCGTCAGATTGGCGCGAGTATAATTTATTTTGGGAGGGAATTCCACAATGAGGGTGCCACAACAGTAAAGGCCCCATTCCATGTTCCCATCAGCTGCTTTTGATTTTGGGATATGGAGAAGGATCTAAAAAAAATATTGTAGCCTATGGACAGATCCATATGAGAGTTGGTCTTTCAGATCTCCTGTCATTCAGGGCTTTGTACATCAGAACCAGCACCTTGAGCTCAGAAACAAATTGGAAGGCAATGCAATTCATACAAATGTCGTGCAATATGATCTGAAAAACTCATCAGAATGCATCTTGGCTACTGCATTTTGCTCTAGCTTCAGCTTTTAAACACCCTTCAAGGACAAACCCATGTAGAGCAAGAAGGATGCAGACAAGCTGGAGCGTGTTCAGAGGAGGGCAACCAGGATGATCAGGGGTCTGGAAACAAAGCCCTATGAAGAGAGACTGAAAGAACTGGGCATGTTCAGCCTGGAGAAGAGAAGATTGAGGGGAGACATGATTGCACTCTTCAAATACTTAAAAGGTTGTCACACAGAGGAAGGCCAAGATCTCTTCTCGATTATCCCAGGGTGCAGGACACGGAGTAATGGGCTCAAGTTACAGGAAGCCAGATTCCGGCTGGACATTACGAAAAACTTCCTGACAGTTAGAGCAGTACGACAATGGAACCAGATACCTAGGGAGGTTGTGGGCTCTCCCACACTAGAGGCCTTTAAGAGGCAGCTGGACAACCATCTGTCAGGTATGCTTTAGGGTGGATTCCTGCATGGAGCGGGGGTTTGGACTCGATGGCCTTCCAACTCTACTATTCTATGATTCTATGATTCTGTGTTGCACTAATCTAATTTAGAAAAGACTAAGACATGTGCCATTGTAGTCAGATCTGTCTTTTCACAGTTGATGCACCAGCTGAAACCTAGGGTGCTCCTAGAAACAGCAGCCACTTGAGCATCCAGGAGCAATGCCAGATTTGTACATTCTCAACATGTAACTGTTAACAATGAGAAGCCTGTCAGAAAAAAAGGTGGGTACCTAATTCTGCACTAAATGGATACACAGGGATTCAAAGCTAGACTTTTAAGAGCTAAGGATTTTTAAGAGCTAAGGATTGTCATTTTCATTTCCCCCCATCTGTTAAAAAAATAAATCTCTTTTTTTCCCCCTGTCTCAAATATAAAGATAAGCATACCCAGTTTGGTCCTTCAGATCTGGGCTGGTTGGAGGAGAAGACACACTACACGTAACATGATGAAGGATGTTATGGCAACACTCATGGAGAGGATGGGGCATGGCCATGTAATTAGCCAGCATCACCCTATGCCAACCATCCTTCCGTCTGACAATTTGCAACCAACCCACCTAGTTTCTGTGTGGAATTAGCTGGTCACCTGTTATAGAGCTGGGCAGAATGTTTTAGCTCATCACCTGATTGGTTGGGCTGCTGGGGGGGGTGCTTTTTGCCTATTTTAGAAAGAATCTGGTTGTGTTTAATTGGCTTCAAATGTTAATTGAGCTGCTGGTTAGGTCAGTAAATTTTGTCACATTTGGCAGGGATGTGAGGGTGGGGTCATGGTAGGGAGACAATCAGGTAAGCATCCTGAGGCACTTTTAAAGTGACTGGCTATACCAGAGACCTGCCACTCTAGGGCTGTGTGACCCAGGTGTATGACAGGGATTGCTTTTGTAGCTAAATTGTTTTATTCACCTGGAGTCATGAGGTACCATAATGGAGTGATGCACAAAGGCAGCCCTCAGCATTTCAGCCCACCCAGGATTCAGGGCTGGACAGAACTTCCCCAAATAAGCAACATGCTAGTTACCTATGGGACCCAGGGTTCAGTTAACCCCACACAGTCACTCCCTTTGCAGATCTTTGATGTGTTCAATAAAATGTGACCCATTTAAATCCAGCTATAAGAGTCTTGACTCTTTCTTCCCTATCAATTTACAAATGTATGCATTTTGGTAAGTTTTTTTTTTGTTGTTGTTGTTAATGAACTGAAGCAAAATTCTCACCCATTCCTAATGTGATGTCATCTGTAGTGCAGAACAGAGTAGTGCAGAATACCCATTCATGAAGAGAAGCACTATTGGTGGTAATGCATGTACTGAGTGACAGTTGCCAAATATATGAGACTTTGATAAATTATAAGAAAAATTGAATTGGATGGACATATAAATGGTAATTAAGAAATTAAAGGGCACTTTTGGCATGAAGAGGGCAAAAGAAAAATATACCTTAACCTCACCCTTAAATGGTTTTAGTGTAATTGTAGGTATACCTTTGTTTGTATGTACTATGTGTGATGTTTGTCTTGATGCTGTTGGGGAAAAAATAAAAAATGTAAACAAACCAATAAAAGAAATGAAATTTAGGAGTCCTGCTTGAAGAAAGTAACAACAGCAACAAAAACTCCAAGATGAGTGAAATTCATCATGGGGCTATCACACATCCTTCAGATTTCATTGTATTCAATAGTGTTAAAATGCACATCACATTCAAAGCACTCAGAGTGGGCAGATGCCATACACACTCAGATGTGCATTTAAATGTGCCCCAGACTTATAAGTGTAGATCCCATTCAGCAAGTGACACATAAATGCAAGACTGTCCATGGATTAGGTAAAAATGTTTTGGTTTGTTTACTGTAGCTCAAACAAAAATCTTTTTCTAGTGGGCAGAAAGTAGATCTCCAGAAGTTTAGGATTTCAACTCCCAGCATTCCTGGCCTTTAGCCAGATTAGCAAGAACTTCTGGGAGTTGAAGTCCAAAACATCTGAAGATATACCTCTGCCGACGCCTGAAATGAGACATCTGAGTAAAGATGACCATTCCTAAGCTTCTATAGAGTTTAAAGGCCCCAAAGATCTTACAACCTATTGATAGTGGGCAGGGTACTTAAGGAGCAAGAAAGCAAGGATAAGAAGTTACGAAAATATAAATCCACCAGCTTTCCCATATACTTTCCCCATATACTTCCCCACACACCTTGGACATATTTTGATGTTAAATTCCAGAGTACAGAGAATTGCTTTGGCTAAAAATACCTTCAACAAATGGCAGTAGTAAGGTTTCATCTTCATTTGGGACTCCATTACAGAAAGACACTTAAAGGACTCAGTGTTAAAGGCTTGTGAACTAAAATACTACTCCACCAAGACAGTTTAGGCGCCAATCCCATAACCACTTAAAGCCCCATTAAATTCAGTGGGACTTACTTTTGAGTAGACAAGTGCTGTTACCTCTTAGCCTTTCCAAAAGTAACCGGCATTAGATTTTTGAAACCACGTCTTGCAATGGTATATCAATCCTTTTATAGGGACATTGTGAGAAGAATGTCAAATAGTCCACTGCCTTCTCTATAGCTCTAAAAGCATATATAAAATTCCTCTCTCCTAACAAAATGCCACAAATTTCATTGACAGCGATGCTCTAATTTCCCCTCAAACTTCACTTTAGGGAAAATGCCATAGCAAGTTGCTTGCAGACTTTTAGGAGGGACACCACATGGCACTACTGAAGCATGATGTGGACTGCTTACCAAAGCCAGAGTATTGCAGTGGATGCTATATCAGGCTTGAACCAAAGGAAACCTTGGTTCAAATTCTTCCCCAGCCATAATACTCATTGGGTAACCTTTAGGTCACTCTGTGTCTCTCACCCTAATGTGCCTCCCAAGGTTGCTGTGGTGATCAAATGGGGAAATCATATTTACACTACCTCGGCATCATTGGATGAAGGGCTGTACATATGAATGATGATCTCTAAACTTCACTCCCTATGGTTAGTCTAAGGAAGTAGCTTTAATGAAAATAATAATTACAGTAGCCACCTCAATAACTATGTTCCATGCTGTTGTTTTAAGGCATATCTGGCAAGTGTACCCAACTGTAATATGCCCTTCCTTGATCCTGTGTATATTTTGCGACACCAGGGGTGACGAACATTGATTATCGGGGATAAAACTTTATTCTCCAGACAGTAATCAAGCTTTGAGAAGCCTATTTTGCCATGCAAACTAGCTTTTATGTGGGTTGTAGTTTGTATAAAAGAAGAAGCCATGTCATTATGTAGATGGCAAATGGAAATTTCATGTTTATCACTTTTTTCTTTTCATTCCAATTGAAACTATGGGATTTATTTTTCTACACCTAGATTAAAATGTGGTAGATTCACTGACGGCCAGATGAAATGTCTATGCAGACTGCATCTGCCCCAGAGGTAGCCAGCTGGCCATCTCAGCTCTACAGGAAAAGCAACATTATTCTACAAGTATGTCATTAAACTACTGAAAATTGCATTGATAGAAAACGTAAATACCTGCTGTCACAATTAGAAATCACTTTCCCCAAACAAATTATAAACCATTATCATCTATTATCTTCTGTTACCAACTCCTGCTCTTGTTCCACTTGTCAGTTCATGTAATAATAATTTTAGGGAGGAAATATATCTAATAATGAACATGATTTTGTATGACTAGTTTAAGTCACATGAATAGACAACTACATTCTCAAAGGCAATTATTAGCATTGCTGACTTCTGTTCTCAAGATTAATTTGGGCTTCAAATAAAGCCCCAGTTCAACATTCTCAGGAAATCACTTCATATCTCTATTTTGGCACATGCTTAATCCAATTATGGTTTCTTTTGTTCCTTAGTCACATCCAGTGCCTTCCTGTCAATAGTCACTCGTACCACCTTTCTGAGACTTAGCCCTATGACAATTTGGTTGCCACAGTGGTTCATGTAAATATTTATGCAGAACCAGCCTAACAGTTTAAATAATTCATTTAACAGTACCGGATCGTTTCTTTTGGTTGGTCCCAGCATATTCACAAAACTGGTGCAGCCAGATTATGATTTGCTTGCAGCCTGAACTTGTAAACATCCAGAGATAAGCAGCAATAAAAGGCATGTCTCAGAAGTGGCATGAAAGAGCAGTACGATTCCTCTGGATGTAATTAGCCAGGATGGGAGAATTGAGAAAAATCGAGGATAACGAAATGGAGCTTTTCAAAGCTCAAATATCATTTCACCACCTGCAGCTATTAAAGTATCCCGCCTACTACTATAATTCACACCTTCTTACATTGTTAAAATCACCTAATGCATTCCCCTCCCTCCTTTTGATTAGAAGCATATTTCTGAAGCACGATTATTATCTGTTTTTGTTCTCTGCAGTGCATACAATAAGCATTTCGGTAGCCACGTACGTTACGGATGTTGAATCTCTGTGATAAATGAAAAAGAACTTCTAATGTAGAAGGGTGCTGCTAGGCTGTTGTACCTTTGCAGCCTGCAGGTGGGAGAATTGAACATTAGAATTCTCTGTGAGAAACAAAAAACCCTGACATCATTGGAAGGAGGGTTGGGTCTAAATGTAATGAGAAAATGTATCTCCCACCATTGATGAGCATCTCATGCAGCCAATGTATATCTGGAAAAATAGATCTATAAGTAGCAAAGTTGGCCCTTCACCTGCTACTTGTGTTCTAAGAAGCTACCATTGTGTCAACATCTAGCATAGGCAAAAAGTGAAGGCATGGGATGAGCAGAATTCTTAGGACTGGGGAAAAGATAGACAGAGAAAACAACATCCTTCCTCAGCCCCTTTAAGATTGCCCACCACACCCAGAGAAGGCAGATTTATTTATTTTTATTTTATTTTTATTTATTTATTTATTTATTTATTTATTTATTTATTTATTACATTTCTATACCACCCAATAGCCGGAGCTCTCTGGGCGGTTCACAAAAATTAAAAACATTCAAAGTATAAAACAACAGTATAAAACCATAATATAAAATGCAATATAAAAGCTCAACCAGATAAAAACAGCAGCAATGCAAAATTACAAATTTAAAACACCAAGTTAAAATTTATTTATAGACAGTTAAAATACTGGGAGAATAAAAAGGTCTTCACCTGGCATCTAAAAGCATATAATGTAGGTGCCAAGCGAACCTCCTTAGGGAGCTCATTCCACAGCCGGGGTGCCACAGCAGAGAAGGCCCTCCTCCTGGTAGCCACTTGCCTCACTTCCTTTGGCAGGGGCTCGCGGAGAAGGACCGCTGAGGATGACCTTAGGGTCCGGGCAGGTACATACGGGAGGAGGTGTTCCTTCAGATAGCCTGGCCCCAAGCCGTTTAGGGCTTTAAATGTTAATACCAGCACTTTGAATCGGGCCCGGACCTGGACTGGCAGCCAATGAAGCTGGAAAAGGACTGGCATAATGTGATCTCGCTGGCCAGTCCCTGTTAGTAAACGGGCTGCCCTGTTTTGTACCAGCTGAAGCTTCAGGACAACTTTCAAAGGCAGCCCCACATATAATGCATTGCAGTAATCCAAGCGAGAGGTTATCAGAGCATGGATAACTGTAGCTAGGCTCTCTCTGTCCAGATAAGGGTGCAGCTGGTATATCAGCCTAAGCTGATAAAAGGTGCTCTTTGCCACTGAGTTCACCTGTGCCTCAAGTGACAGTTCTGGATCCAAGAGCACCCCCAAACTACAGACCCGATCCTTCAGAAGGAGTGCAACCCCATCCAGGACAGGGCAAACATCACCTCGCCAGACAGATGAACCACCCGCTAACAGTACCTCCGTCTTGTCTGGATTGAGTTTCAGTTTATTAGCCCTCATCCAGTCCATTACCGTGCCCAGGCACTGGTTCAGAACAGTCACTGCCTCACCTGGGTTTGATGAAAAGGAAAAGGTAGAGCTGGGTATCATCCGCATATTGATGACACCTCAGTCCACATCTCCGGATAACCTCCCCCAGCGGCTTCATGTATATGTTAAACAGCATAGGGGATAAAATAGAGCCCTGTGGAACCCCATGGCTTAGGAGCCAGATTGACCAGAGACATTGTAGAGGAAGACTCAGCTCTGCCTATTTGGGTTCTTGGTTTAGCACTAGCACAGACTGGAGGGATGGGAACAGTGGGTGGCTGAAGTCCATAGAGATCCCATCGTCCTCACCAGGAGATAGAATATGAATGCTGCTGGTGTACCACTTACTGCACTGCCTGGAATCCTCCCTATCCAAATTGGTGGACATAATGTCAGAGGTGAGGTTGGAGAATCCAAGGGTGGTGATCCTTGGGGATTTCAACAACCACACTGAGGCGGCCAGGACTCAGAACATCATGGATGGTATGACAACCATGCTTAATATGTCTCAATAGATCATCAGCCTTAGCAGGGTTGCTATTAGGAACCCTGCTAAGGCAGGGAGTTCTACTTGTGTTCAAGTTAACATGCATAGAACTCCTGTTCAGACCCTCCTGGTTCAACCTAGGAAGGTCTGAACTGAGAGTGGTGGCGGCATGCACAGAGATGGGTGGGATAAGAGTGTGTTGCCTTATCCCAGTACATGCTTCAAATCCTCATATGTTCAAGTGAATGCCTGAAGAGGCCGTGGATGGCTGCATCTTACTTATCAGTGTCCCCCACCCCACCCCATTGTACTGTTATATTGCTTGATGTTGAATGATTTTATTCTTAGTTTTGTATCCTTTGGGGTTGTCTTCTAATGAAAAGTATGTAATAAATTTATAAATAAATACATAAAACACCTGAAATTTTTGACTGGAGATACCAGGGATTAAATAAGCTCCACCACTGTTATGTTCCATCACTGAGCTATGGTCTCTCCCCCATATAAAACAAGGAGAGAGAAGCCAATTACAATCCTTGGCTTTGGAAAGCTATGACAAAAATCTAGTGATATGCAAAACTGGGCTGGTCTGGTCATTAAGTTAGGCAGTTTCTTGGGTCACCAGATCCAACAAAGGTGTCACTGCTAGCATTGTATTGAATGTCTGACTGGGTCTGTGAGGGCAGTGGATGCACACGCATCTGGCCCTCACAGGCCTGGTTGGACCCGCCCAGTGTTAGGAGGGCCCCTCGCCTGACTGCTCTTGAGCCAACAGGAGCGCTTGTTTGTAGGTCTGCCCTGACCCATGCCTATTATCCCTCCTCCCACCTCTGTGCTAATGCCAGCCACTATTAATGCCTGCCATTAGAGTGGAGGGGGGAAAATATCCAATTTCCCCAGCCTTGGGGAAATTGTCTGTTTCTCTCCCTGCCCCACCAATGGGGGCCTTAAAATAGGGTGACCATATGAAAAGGAGGACAGGGCTCCTGTATCTTTAACAGTTATATTGAAAAGGGAATTTCAGCAGGTGTTATTTGTATATATGGAGAACCTGGTGAAACTTCCTCTTCATCACACCAGTTAAAGCTGCAGGTGCCCTGCCCTCTTTTAAATCTGGTCACTCTAGTATAGCTCCTGTAGCTTTAACTGTTGTGATGAAGAGGGAATTTCCCCAGGTTCTCCATATATACAAATGACACCTGATGAAATTCCCTTTTCTAAGCAACTGTTAAAGATACAGGAGCCCTGTCCTCCTTTTCATATGGTCACCCTAGTTAAAAGCCCTATTAATAGGACCTTCAATGCCTCCTTTAGCAGGGGGAGGGGGAGAAACTCTTGAGTTCCCTAAGCCTGGGGAAATTTTGTATTTTCCCCTCTCCTATTCCCCCGTGCCATTTGGGGCCTTAAAGGCTCTCTTAAGCAAGGTAGCACAGGCTTACACGGCCTGGTTCCTTGAAGTGGACCTGTGTAAGTAGGGCTCAGTGAGTTTGTGGGGCCCTGCGAGTTCTACAAAGCCTACTCACTGCCCCCAAAGCCCCACCAATCTAACTTTACACAGAGCATACACAAAGGTCAAGGATAACATATTCTTGGGCTTGCCCACCTTGTGTTTTCCAATTTTAAGGGATCCACTGAAGTGTTGCAATGTAGATTTGTTCGCACATTTGCATTCTGCATCCAGATTGCCTGTGCCTGAGACAGCCTGCTTCCATTTGTGAGACCCACTTGCTGTATCAAGGCATTTATTTTCTACTGGACAAGAGTATACATAGTTGTTCTGCCTCAAGGGAGTGACGTGGGGTTGAAAATGCCAACACAAGAAATCACATTTCAAATAAGAGCTTTAATATGATTTTCCTTCTGAAATAAAATTTAAATGGTTATGCTACATGTTTGTTTGTGTTTGTTTGTTTTACTTCTTGGCAAGTATCTGAATTAAGACATCACGAATAAATCTGAAGTACCTGCTCCTTCTATACAGACAGTGACGTTCTGCAAGGTTTTTTTTTCCCCTTTGCCTTTTTTGTTTGTTTCACTCTGTGATTTCTAAGTTTTGTGCATCGTGTATCATGCCTGGCTTATTCAAACTAATCCCTTAGGCTTACAGACAAGATTGTTAAGGTGACAGATTAGTTTGGTATAACTATGGCCTAGTCAGAAGAATTTTCCAGAAAAACGCCTTCAAGTAGAACGTATCTCTTGGGATAATGTTTGAGATACAGTTTTTTTTCCCCCACCCCTATTCCCATTACTTATATTGAGTAATGCTTTCCATTCATTTTAGTGGGCAATTATGTTAAAAGTATAAATCACAACGTAATAGCATTCATTGTTCCTGCGCAATAAAAATGCCTTAACTAGATTTCACAGTGTTTTAAGAAGGAAATTTCTCTGTTGGCATATTTCATTTCAAGCTAGTCTGGCTCTTATGGCAACAAAAAATATATAAAAAAATGTTTCCACATAATACAATGCCCTATAAATCTTCAATGACAAACTAATTATATTAAATAAAACACTGTGTGTGAAGGTTATTCAACTGTTCATTCTTTCCAGCTACTTCATAAATTCCAAGCTTCCACAACACAACCTAATAAAGAATACAGAAATCAGAAGGAATGTACAGTGATCATTAAAATTTGTCAGACCTCACCCCACCCAACCAACTTGATTGAAAATTGAAATTTTAACTGAAATTAGCTAGATTTTACTGCTCCTGTTAAAGGAAGAACTTAAGCCTTAAATGTGGTGAAAGAAAACATTATTATAGAATTTCCCTGGTTAAGAGACTGCTACAAATATGTCACTGTCTTTGGAGGAATACTGATAACCATTTATCAGGTGATAATTGTCTAAAATACTCAGTAAGCTGGTTTTCTGTAAAAAAAACCTGGTTACTGGTAAAGAGTAGGGATGTTGCAAGACTCCACTTGGGTCTGTGAGGCCAGCAGAAGCCTCTGCATCTGGTCCACATGGGCCCAAGCAGACACATCAGGTGGTAGGATGGACTCTGGCCTGAGTGCTCACAAGCCCCCAAGAGCACTCGGATACAGGTCCGCCCTGATTTCTAGGATTGTGCCATTTGCCCCTTTCCCCCACTGCATTAATGGCAGCTGCCATTAACACAGTGGGGCAAAATATGCAATTTTTCTCCCCCCACCCGATGGGGGCCTTAAAGGCCCTACTAACCCCTGAGTTAATAGGGCCTTTAAGGCCACCAACTGTGTTGTGGAGGAAAGAAACATGCATTTCCCCAAGGCTGGTTAAATTGTGTCTTTCCCCGCTACATTAATGGCAAAGGCTCCAGAAAATGTACTTTCGGAGGCTCCAGAAAATGTACTTCCCCTCCTGTACTGATAGAGGCTTTAAAGGGTACCATTGCATTAATGGGGCCTTTAAGGGCCCCACTGGCACAGGGCGGGGGAGTGCACCTTCTGGAACCTCCAGAAAGTGCCCAATTTCCCCTGCTGTGTTAATGGCAGCCACCATTAACACAATGAAGGAAAGGGACGAAGCCAAGGCGGGTAGATGCTGAACTCTTGAAACCTTGCAAGCACTCAGCATGGGCTCACTGGGCCCAGTTCGTAGGGTTGGGCTGAGACAGCAGGTGGCATGAACACTCATGAGAAGCGCACTCCCCAAGGTCACCAAACCCTAGTGAAGAGAATTTTACCCATATCTCTACAAAAGAAAAATATTTCCACAGGAAGGAAGTGAGGAGTGGGGGGAAAGTATCTTACCTTTTGGCAGGACATTATACATTTCAAGTTTATCATGTGGTTACAGGCAAAGCATGCAAAGTTATTACTAGGGATGTGTAAATGAGCAAAACTCAGACTCATCAAGGGTCTCTGAATTCCACCTTGAAGCTCATTCAGACTCATGTCCATATTCGATTGTAAGCTTTATTATTTTTTTCACATGAGGATTCATGCATATTTTCGAGCATTTTTACAAATGTGTCCATCAATTGTCTACATTTGGAATGTATGTGCATTTTTTCTCCCACTGATTAAAGTGTGTTTGTGTGCATTTTTAAAAAGTAAGCATTTTTCATGTTCATTCTTTTTGTTCCAGGAATCACATCACAAGCTTGGGAAATGCTCAGGCTTCAATTTCAGATTGTTTTGGGGTCCAGGTTAGTTTCTGGAAGGTGCGACCTCAGTATATTGTGGTCAACAGTGTGACCTGAAATGAATTTCACATACATCCGTCGTTATCACTTGAAAAATGGTTGACTATATTATTGACCGCTAATTATTTTTTGAACCATTATGCCAGGACAGATGTATATAGGATTAGATGCCTGTCACTGGGACAGAATCCTTTGGGTCATTATCAAGAATAACAACAACAAAGGATAGAGAACATTTAGCATAACAAATTGGATGGCAAACCATCCTGAGATATTTCACTATTTACATCAAGATGCTTTTGTTTTCACTTGACATCTGTCAGAAGTTTCACGAGAGAAGATAACCTCGATGTTAGGCAAAATCCAGTCACATGTATAAGGAATGTGCACCACACAGATGCACACACCCCACCCAGAGATTTTTAAGGAGGTTGAAAACAAAACCCATCTCTATGAGACAAAACCCGTCTCTATGCGATCTGGCCAAAATGGCTGCCACCAGCCATTTTGGCCAGATCTCACAAGTGGTGGGTTTTGTCAGTGAGACAAAATGCTAGTGAAAGCAGTCGCTAATTTCTTGTAGGATCCACTGGGGAATGAATGAATCATTATGACTAAGAAGAAAACACTAGTACGTCCCTTGATCTCACTTCAGAATAAATGGCAATGAACCTTTTGTCTTCAGTGCATTTTCCCTTAATAGCAAGATGGAAAACATATGTTCCAGGAGCAAGGGTGAAAGACATTACCTGCTTTAATAATTAGTCTTGGCTTTCAGCCATAGGATTGAATCAGTAGGCTGACAAGCATTCTGAGAACAAGTTAATGTGATGGTCATTCACCTCTTTGGATTGACAATAGTACATCTCTCCATGCAGCACTGAGGGAATTCAGGCTGGGCGACCTGCCACCAGATGTTCTTCTAGCTTTTTGTATCACCCTTGTTACAAGCAGAACAACTCATGTGCCCCTGGTGCATGGAAATGATACAGGCAATAAGTTGGACTGTCTGCAGCCATCACTGCTTTCTATTATACAACACCCCAGGAGAAAATTGAGACTCTATTTTACAAACTACAGAGGATAATACAACTCCATTCCCTTTACTAGGAGTTCATATCCTCTGAGCGGAAAACAAAAACACAATATTTTTGGCATAATTGCCCTGCTGGATGGTGGGAGAGGTGCTCAGAGGTTGTGAATGGGGAGTTGTTGAAACACCTTCCCTCCCAGCCATAATGTCACTTCTGGAAGAAACACAACAGCCAAGACCCATGAAGTTTCCGACTCTTAGGATCCATGTAAGGATAAAATGAGTTAATCCCATCTAAGCTGCTATCAGCACTTTACAGGAGAAATAGGATGCAAATGAAAAATAAGAGATAGTATGGCTACAAAGTCATCAATGTTTGACAGGAGTTTTGGTCTTATGAGTATTGGCCTCCAGAATATTATGGCATTTTCTGTAGGTAGCAGCCTTGACCCAACTTGCCTGCTGCTTGAAGCGAGAACAAATGCCACCTCCCGTCCCTTTCATCCTCTGCCTCATATCCTGAGTGCGTTCTTGAGATCTTGGGCATTTCCTGTGAGAGTTCGGCTGATCACTTCCAGGGCCCAGTTCTGGCTGCAGTACAGGGGCCATGCAATTGGGAAGGCAGGTGGCTGCCATCCACTTTCTCACTGCAGTGAATCCCACAGGGGGACAGTGGCTGGGGGGGTGGGCTCTCCAAAGCACCTGCTGGAGATGGCAAGATGGCAACAGTGGCCTTTCCTAGCAAAGATGCAGGAGAGTGGCACAATTCACTGCTCCTCCCATTGCCTAATGGATATGTGCCATCCATGTCATGGTAGGACCGGCCCTCATAGATACATTCATGTTATGAGGGAACATCATCTTGTGACAGTGTTAAAGCTAAACAAGTCTGAGCATGATCTGCTCATAAACTGCAGTTGCCCACTCTGAGCTACCTGAAGCAATATAAGTTTAATAATTGGATGCTGTGGCCACCACCTGGTTTATCTCTTTGATGAGGTAAATAGGTTCATGAGGATGCGAACACACTTTCCACTCACAGATAGGAATACCATCCATATGTTATCAGCTTTAATTCTCTCACTCCAGTTGAACTATTTTCCACAAGGAAAACACCAAGGAGAAAGTTCCTGAGGAAATAGCCAAGGAAAGCAGCCAGAAAGGCTGAGGAGAAGAGATGACGGAGAAACTGGAAAGAGATTTGAGGGAGAAGAGAAAGAGAAAGGAGAAGAAAGTTGATAGAGAAAACATCAAAAGAGTGAATGGAAGCAACAAGGAATTGTCAGACTGAAAGAACTTTAGTCTGAACAATAGTCTGGACTCTTGTGTTGGGTCATTTTTGTGTTGTTGTTGTTTTATCATTATAACAATGCTGTTTTTAATTCAAAAGGCAAACAAATATTTTCACATATGCATTTGGCTCTAGGGTGACAGCCTGTCTGGCCTTCCTCATCCATAATTAAGAACTGTGTCCATTACATGGAATCTTCCCTTTTCTATGTCAAAAGTATCCAGTTGGGCCCACAAGGGCAGCAAACACGCCCCCTCCCCCGCTCCACAAGCCCTCACAGACCCAAACAGACATTCCTAGTAGGGGTGTGCACGGACCCCCCGCTCCGCTTCACTTGCAGATCTGCGATTTTTGGAGCGGGCCACTCCGCCCCGCCCCCGCTCCGCCCACTTCCGCTCCGCTCCGCTCGGAGCTCCGGATCGGCGCTCCGGATCCGGATCGGAGCTCTGTTTTCCCCCCCATAGGGTTGCATAGAAAGCTAAAAAAGTAAACAACTTTTTTTCTGTTCAAGTTAGAAACCTCATGTTTGGCACCATGACACCTCATGGATGTATACACACACACGCCAAGTTTCAAGGCAATCCCATCATCCCCTGATTTTTGGGGAATTTTTGAAAATTGGGCACCCCATTCAGACCCCTTTCCATAGCTCCGTCAATTTGCACGTTAGAAACCTCAAACTCGGCACCATGATAGCTTATCCATGTGTCCACATGGACGCCAAGTTTCAAGGCAATCCCATCATCCCCTGATTTTTGGGGAATTTTTGAAAATTGGGCACCCCATTCACACCCCTTTCCATAGCTCCGTCAATTTGCACGTTAGAAATCTCAAACTCACCACCATGAAAGCTTATCCATGTGTCCACATGGATGCCAAGTTTCAAGGCAATCCCATCATCCCCTGATTTTTGGGGAATTTTTGAAAATTGGGCACCCCATTCACACCCCTTTCCATAGCTCCGTCAATTTGCACGTTAGAAACCTCAAACTCGCCACCATGAAAGCTTATCCATGGATACATACGCACGCCCAGACTCAAGACAGTCCCATTATCACCTGTTTTTTGGCAGGGCTTAAACCTGCAGACCTCTCAATGGGGCCATTTCAAAGGAAATCCCAACATGCCATTAATCCGTTCAGATTAAGAAAGAGAAGTTTCCCAGAATCCCAAGTTACCTGTTTTGCCTATGCCCTCCTCCAACTTTGGGATCATCATGACCGGGAGCTGACTCTGCCCCTCAGCCCTTTGAAAAAGGTATTTTTCCCGCCGATTTTAAAAAAAATTCTAGCGCGCGACCCACACCACGTAGAGAGGTGAGAGTAGTCTCAAAATGATCCCCATCCACGACTCTCTGTGCACAAGAATTTTCAGAACAATAGCTTCAAAAACAACCCAGTTATCCGCGATTATTTCCTGCAATGCAATCCTATGGGCGAAAACCACCGTTTGACCCGCGCTGTCCGTTTGTTTACCCGATTTTTAAAAAATTCTAGCACGCGACCCGCACGACGCAGAGAGGTGAGAGTAGTCTCAAAATGACCCCCATCCACGACTCTCTGAGCACAAGAATTTTCAGAACGATAGCTTCAAAAACAACCCAGTTATCCGCGATTATTTCCCACAATGCAATTCTATGGGCGAAATGTTTTCAAGATGGCGATCGGAGCACTCCGCCTGAAAGAGGAGCTCCGAAAAATGGCCGCTTCTCTTTGCCTTGCTTCTAGGGGTCCGCGGTCCGCTTCTACTCCGCCTCTGGGTAAGGCGGAGCAGGCCAATTCGCTACTGCTTCTCCGCTCCTAATCGGAGCGGAGCACATGCCTAATTACTAGCATGAGGGCAGATCTGTGCCCATGTGCTCGCAAGCCCCTGCAAGGTCTTGGACATGGGTCCATCTTGGCTTCTGGGATTGTACAGTTTGGCCCCAATATTCTAACGCAGCCACTATTAGTGTGGTTGGGGGTGGGGGGAATGTACACTTCCCAGCGGCTCTGAAAATGAGCTTTCTCCTCCTCTGCTCCAATCAGGGCCTTCCTTTCTGGAGCCCCAGAAAATGTGCTTTCCCCTCTGCTGCGTAAATGGAGGCTGCCATTAACGCAGCAGGCCAGTGCAGGCAGGCGCCAAGTGCTCTTGAGCCTTGCAATGCTCAATGGGGTCTCATGAGGTTTGGTTTGTGGGGGCACCCGAAGTTTGCTCACCCTTAACTACTGGATAAAAAATCCTTTGGTTTGAAAACAGGATTAAGGTGCTTACTCATGTGCCCCATAGCATGGAAATTACAATTAAAGGCATCTGGATTTAATATGTATGCCATGAATTAAGCAACCAAGCCCTACAGTATTGTGCACTGCGCTCAGTTACAACCTAGGCTGGATGCATCTATACCAGGCATGTCAAACCTTGAGGCTACAGGCTTAGTTGATTGATTGCTTGATTGATTGCACTTTTATACTGCCCAATAGCCGAAGCTGTCTGGGTGGTTTACAAAAATTAAAACCATAGAAACCATTCAAAATATAAAACAAAGAGGAGAAAAGCATAATATAAAATACAATATAAAAACACAGCCAGGATAAAAATGCAGAAATTAATACAGATTTCAAGTACAAATTTAAAACAGCAAAGTTAAAATTAATTTGACAGACAAAAATGCTGAGAAAATAAAAAGGTCTTCACTTGGCATCTAAAAGAGTATAGCATAGGTGCCTGGTGAACCTCTTTAGGGAGCTCATTCCACAGCCGGGGTGCCACAGCAGAAAAGGCCCTCCTCCTGGTAGCTACCTGTCTCACTTTCTTTGGCAGGGGTTCACCCTTGAGAAGGACCCTCAAGGATGACCTTGGGGTCTGGGCAGGTACATATGGAAGGAGGCATTCCTTCAGATAGCCTGGCCCCAAGCCTTTTAGGGCTTTGAATGTTAATTACCAGCACTATGAATCGGGCCTGGGCCTGGACTGGCAGCCAATAAAGCTGGAAAAGTTACTGGCAATAGGAGATTTAAGCTAAAAATATGCTTTTACTTTTGGTATTTTGTCTTGACCCTTTTGTCTTTGCCACCACCGGAACTTGGATGCCAAGAGTTTCTCCAGAGTTGAATTTGGACCTTATATATTTATTTATTTATTTATTTATTTTATTTATATACCGCCCATAGCCGAAGCTCTCTGGGCGGTTTACAAAAGTTTAAAACGGTGAACATTAAAAAGTATACAAAATTTAAAACCAACAAAAACATATAAACAACAGTATAAAAACAACGGTATCCATTTAAAACACAGTACATATGAGGAGAGGTATACTGTAACAGGTTGTAAACAGTCCAGAGAGCTTCGGCTGTGGGGGTGGTATATAAATGTAATAAAATAAATAAATATAAATATAATACTGTAATATCCTTCTATTTCCATGATATATATATATAATCCAGCATCTGTGCAATATGATATATGAGAAACTGTTAGCCAATTGCCATGCAGTATCTTTGAGAATGGCATTTATCCCAATCATTGCAAAGAACAACCTTTTAAGAATGGGATGTGACTGGGATGTGCTCTTAGGATGTTGTTGTTTTTTTCAATTCTACTTAAGAAGGTTCAACATGGGCTGGATTGCATGTATATAGTTTGCTGATATCGTTTTACCAAGCTCCTCAATTGTTAAACTGCTGTCTTCAGTCTTGGTGGATCTACTGCAGGTCCACAGTTAGCAGCATCTAGAATCATAGAATAGCAGAGTTGGAAGGGGCCTACAAGGCCATCGAGTCCAACCCCCTGCTCAATGCAGGAATCCACCCTAAAGCATCCCTGACAGATGGTTGTCCAGCTGCCTCTTGAAGGCCTCTAATGTGGGAGAGCCCACAACCTCACCAGGCAACTGATTCCATTGTCGTACTGCTCTAACAGTCAGGAAGTTTTTCCTGATGTCCAGCTGGAATCTGGCTTCCTTTAACTTGAGCCTTTTATTCCGTGTCCTGCACTCTGGGAGGACTGAGAAGAGATACTGGCCCTCCTCTATGTAACAACCTTTTAAGTATTTGAAGAGTGCTATCATGTCTCCCCTCAATCGTCTCTTCTCCAGGCTAAACATGCCCAGTTCTTTCAGTCCCTCTTCATAGGGCTTTGTTTCCAGACCCCTGATCATCCTGGTTGCCCTCCTCTGAACACGCTCCAGCTTGTCTGCATCCTTCTTGAATTGTGCAGCCCAGAACTGGATGCAATACTCTAGATGAGGCCTAACCAGGGCCGAATAGAGAAAAACCAGTACCTCACGTGATTTGGAAGCTATACTATATCTAGCTGATTATAGTCCTCTATTAAATCTGACAAAGATGAAAGGGCTTCAGAGAAACAGCTCTGCTCCAGAACCTTAGGCTGAAAGCGATTCTAAACCCTTGATCTATACTTCGTCTTAATGTTTCAGCCCTGCCCTTTTCCTTGCAAACTGGAAGAACTGAAGATCCTGAAATGTTTAGGTATCATTGGGATATGTATGGCTGTGTTTGTGAGGGAAAGGGTCAGGATGCTTGTTTGGCTGAAGGAAGGCTCTCTCAAGTTGAGGCAGGGGACAGCCTTACTCATTCGTGTCCTTTGGTGCTCCCTTCTGAGGATTGCACCCTCAAGCCTAAGAAAGAATTCATCTAAATAAGGTAAGACAGTGTTGGCTCAATTTAGACAAACAGAGCTAACCTTTCTTGAAACATAGTTGAAAATAAAGTTGCACAGCTCAGTGCATTATGTAATCTCTTCATGTTTTATAGCACCATGTATTTATCAACTGCAATTTTATTTAACAGTAGAAGCTGCCCCACCCCCTGCAAAAAAAGAGTTTTAGAAGTGACACAAAGCTGGCATAAATGAAAATTTGTGTTGCGTGATCATAAAATAATGAACACAAATAAAGCCTACAGAGCTGACAGTG
Source organism: Elgaria multicarinata webbii (assembly GCF_023053635.1). Lineage (NCBI taxonomy): Eukaryota > Metazoa > Chordata > Lepidosauria > Squamata > Anguidae > Elgaria > Elgaria multicarinata. The sequence continues at coordinate 20,640,695 of NC_086177.1, forward strand.
TGGTGGCTTAAATTACCATGTTCCAATTCACATTTCCTTCTCTGACATATTTATATTTTATTTTGCAATATAAAACAATGATTCATGAGTGCAAATGCTTGGAAAATTGGGCATAGTTGACTAAGCATCACTTTACAGTCTATTTTCTACCACAGCCGCGGATTCAAAAAATGAACGTTGCAATTTACCAAATGGCTTTAAATATTTTCCTTCTGTAACAGGTTCCTTTGGTGTGAAGTTGTCATCTCTTTATTGTTACATTTTGTCCTGTTAAAAGGTGCAGAATATTCTTAAATATCTTCAGATGGAAATTTACTTGTCATGGAGATCTTACATCCTGCCCTCTGCACACTGTTCCCAAATCAACAAGGAAACAGCATTTCTGGAATATGTGAAACCACTTAGATTAACACCAGAATCCTAATCATCATTTCTGGGACATCTGTTCCATTAAAACGTATGGGTCTTACTTTACATTTATTTAATTCATCATATATATAAGTTCCCAATATTCTGCCACATTATATGACCAATAAATAGAACCCAGGATGATGATATGATTCTCCTTGGTCACCAAAAGATAGTGATTAGATTAGTGCCTATCTCAATTAACAGATAGGGATTAGATTAGTGCCTATCTCAATAATATTTCCTCACTATAAGAAGGTGGTTGATCCTCAGTTACAGGGATCCTGCAATGCAAAGTGTCTCTGTGTGCAGAGTGCACTGCACTCCCAAAGCCCATCGATATAAAATGTGTCTGACATGTATGAATGCCCATCACAGAAAGAATTGTCCCAACTTCAGACAGATTGTAGATGATTCACACATTCAGCTGCCAGTCACAAAGGTAAAAGAAAACAAGTAATGAGGCACATGTATCTGTGAACCAGCCCTATGTTATCAGAGAGAAGCTCCTTTCCTGAGACTGAAAAGAAGACTGTGAAGAGGCCATGCAGGTGCTTTAGCACCTTTTGCTTTTTAAAGCCTGTGGTTATCGTTGAAAGATCCTAATACAATAAGAGAGGGGGGATGGTTTCTCAACTTGTCTCAGTAGCTCAAAAGAAACTGTATATTGCAGATTTCATGCTGTGTTAAATCACAACTGTTATGACAGGCTAGGCTGTGGTCTGTATAGTAAGAGCAAGAAGTTCAGGCATCCGGTAACCGGAAAATCCATTTCCAACTATCATATTTTCAAGGACAGTGGGGCAAGAGGAGAATATTAAAGATGTTGCAAGATGGTTTATTAAGAAACTATTCAATTCATTTAAGATATGATGTGCGAAGATACCTCCCCCTCCCTGCAAAAAAAATTAAAAAAAATGTGGCAGCAAAAGGTAAAGGAAAGGAAACATCAAAAGATTGTAAATCAGGGCAAAAAAGAATTACGGGATGAAGAAACTCACAGCCAACAACAAGGAAGCACCACAAGTAGCCAGAAAATCAACAACAACATTTCGGCATCATTGGGCAAATTGGCAAAAAATGCACTGGCACCTGTGTGATCCTGTATCACTTTTTATGTTTGATTATTTTTCACTAATGAGTCTTGCAGTCTCTTTTGTTGTTCAATCCACTGTAGAAGGATCATCCTGTGATTCGGTTTCTGCATGGACAAGCTTCCCAATCATGAGAGGAGTATTCATGCATGCAACAGGATCCCTTTTGCCAACTCCCACCCCCACCCCCATGTGTGGATGGCAGAGAATGGGGCCAGCAGGGACATGATGACAAGGACAAATAATGGGGTTGCTAGCGTGATTGCAATCACATGGTGGGAATGCCCAAATGGAGTTTCTCTTTGCCAGAAAAGTGTGTGTTTTTGTGTGTATTCTGATCCACAAGGATCCCCAATTCAAAACTACTCCTGTCCTTTGAGCATGACATTCCAAAACTGATCTGCCATCTTAGAAATATGTGCATGTGTACCTCTGGATGTATTTAACAATAACATACACACACACACCAAAATGCTAATCTATTTTTTAACTTAAACACTCAAGAGTGCCAGATGAGGGGGGGTGTGGATCCAAAGATGTCCTTCCTCATGAAGAAAACCTTTTCAAATCATAGAAGGACTTAGTAGAAGAGCACTGGGTGACACATGCCACCCCGACTTTGGATTTAGTCTGGCGCAAGACTTTAGTCCCTGCCAGCAAATCTAGGAGGAAAAAAAATGGGACTAGCCCCCAGTTTGAAAATGATTAATTGCAGGGGTGACTCCATTGGCGAGTTCCCAAAGTAATTCCTACTACCCATTTTAGCTCACAACTTTCAGCTACAGTATATTAAGGTTCTATATAACATGGATTAAATCCTTGCCTCCTTAATATTCGCTTCCCCAACTAGTTTTTCTTCTTCTCTTGAGTCTCCCCAGGCTTGAATAGGAATAGGAAGTACACCCACTTTCAGCAGGCCATTGGGTAACAGGGTGGGTGATACACCAATAGCATCCCCAATCTGTCTCTTTAAATCAACATGATACAAGTCCTCCTAGCCCATCTTAAAGCAAAGGGGTTTCCTGGCGACCAAGATGGAGCTACTATTAATAGTCCTAAGTGCTGTATTTCTGTTTACTTTCCTGCAGGGTTTCTCTGAGGGTGGAAGTGTGTCCTCTTCTGCAGAGGACTATTCTCTATTTCAAGGGCTGTCCTGATCAATTCGTATGTTCACCGCTCCAAAATCTGTTTCAGATATGGAGCACTATACGAATTTTGTAAATAAACAAACAAACAAATAAATACTGGTTTAAAGATCATAAACCCTAAGAATTATTGCCCATCATCTGGGCAGCAAACTTAAAAGGTAGGCACAGAGGTCACCCAGTCATGGTCTTCTATGGTGAGATATACCTTATTTCTATTTAAGTTATAATGATTTTTTCTCAATTTGCATCTATGCATATAAATTAGTATATGCAACATTTTATGCAAATTGGTGCCTTTTTAATGCATTCCCTCCTTTGTGATGATTCATCTGTGGCCACTCTATCTGTCCTCCTTTCTAGCAATTATTCTGCACACAGTACATCTTAAATTCAATTTAGCATTAAAGAATTCTACGTGAAATCCAGACCCAAATGTTAGGAGCACTGCCAAGCCTTAAAATGGATCTTCTGCCAAATACATAATAGTGTTAAACCAGATCAAATCATTCTAATTAGATTAGAGTCTTCTTTTTGGAGGGTCTCCTGTATTTAGCTGTATATTTTAACATTCAAATCTCCTGAAGATGAGTTTAAAAGAATTAGGATTTCTAAATTGTATTCCATGTTTTTATTTTTTTGCAGCAATGCCAAATTAATTTCTTCTCAAAATGATGAACACTTTTTTGTTGATTTTTAAAGAGAAGCAAACTCTTACCAAAACCAGAAGTGGATCTAAATAGGTTTTCCCCAGCACAGTGAAAGAAAGAAACTAGGTTATTTCATTCTGAATAAAGACAAATGATAGATCCCGTCTTTCACCCTTGCTGCTCTACTAAATTTCATATAAAAGTGATGAGAAAAGTAATATAGCTCTCCCTCTTTCTAAGAGGCTTTTCTTCGCTCGCTCTTCAATTATATTTTCACTGAGGAGAAAATGCAGCCATATCGTATTGATGAGTTTCACTTCGCTTTGCAGTATGCAGCTATACTTGGAAAAGAAGAGGGTTTAGAATTTGGGGAGGACTTTGGAAATAACTGCCACATGACTTTGTGTCAGTTAAGCCCATGGAGTGACTAATGGGAGGATTGGTGGGCTAAAACCAGCCCACCAATCTTCTCATTAGATCAAATCTAAACAACCTTTCTTTAGCTTGTACAATTATATCCAAAATCGCTTGTACATGTCATGGTTTGACTCTGCAGATTGGACTAATCAATCCATGGGTGTGTCCAGGCCACTGTCTGGACCTTTATTGTTTAATGAATTTCACTTTGTGGGGCCCAAGGGTGTGGACAATGTGTTTGCTAAGGTTCAACCCTTGCCCTTCATGGGTAATTACATCTGGAAAGGAGGGGACAGCTGGCTGAGTCCAAGAGTTAATCAACTCATCTCTTAGAGAGGGACTGGTCCCAGCCACCTTAAATGTGGCGGTGGTATTACCACTCCCGAAGAAACCATCACTGGACCCAGAAGATCTTTATAATTAATGGCCAGTAGCAAATGTTCCCTTCATGGACAAGGTGCTCAAATGTGTGGTGGTTGGTCAGATCTAGTTTCTCTCTTGTATGAAACTGATTTTCTGAGTCCATTTCAACTGGGGTTCAGACCTGGGTATTGATTGGATTTATTTGCTATTTTGGCCTCCTATTGAAAAGGCTGCTAGAGAGATGAGAAAGCAGAAAGCAGAACAGAAAGAGCATTTGCCAGTCCCATCTGACCACAAAAGGCTAAAAAAGTAGAGACCACACCTTTCTTTAGTGAACGAAAGAAGGACGAAAAAAGTTTTAGTCACCAAAAGGGATGTTGCAGGCACCTGATTTGGGGGTACAGTTCTACAGACTTCACCCTATTGCCCCCACAATCCACTGTTCACAGAAACATTCACCAGACCCTTCCACAAGTGCTGCATGGTCTTTGAGCATCTGGCTGCCCTGCTCCTTCCCCGAGCCACCATTTTGCTTAAGAATGACATCCGGTCTTTTTCACAACAATAATGGCTGAATGGGGACTAGAACCTGGATCTCCCAACTTCCAGTCCAACATTTTAGCCACTACACCACACTGGCTCTTCCAGTATTTTACTGGCTTCATGTTTTACCTTTATTCCTGGCTCTTATTAAATATTATTTTTTTGTTCTTTTATTGTTATATGTATGCCTTACATTGACTATTGGAAGCCACCTTGAGGCAGCTGATAAATATTTTAAATGTATACGTAGATGCATAGCTAGTGGGCTACTTTTCTATTTGTTGGATCACAAAGGCCTACACTACGTGCTGTTCAGAGACTATCATTTACATTTTAATTGCATGCTAAAATTTCAGAGGAGGAATGGTCTCTCGCCTTTATGCAATAGGAGCTACTTGATGATAAGTGCTGAACAAACATAGAACGAGACGTGCCTTTCTCTAAAGAGATTAGAGCTCTTCAGTGTGAAGTGGCATATCCCATTCATTTCGACAAGCCATGTGCTAGTTCAACATCCAGCAAATTTGGACTACTGGCATTTTGGCTTTGGTCACTTACTGTATTAATACAAATTTATTGCAAAACTCATATTAATTATTAATGGTTTATCAAGCATCTACTGGATCTACTGGAAGGTCTTTGGTGATTTGTAATAGAAGGTGTCTGATGCCCAGTTGTTCAACAGTTGTAGTAAAATTGCAGTTATTTTAAGAAATCTCTACCATGGCTGGCCTTGTGCTGCTGCTAGGGATTCCTTAGTCTTAACATCCCTTGATATTTTTAGTATCATGAGTATTATTTGGTTGCCTTTGGCCTTGTCTATGCACAGCTCTCCTGGCCAGTTTTGTGTTAGAATCCCTCAGATGTAACTCTGTACTTCTATTTGCAGCTCATGGCAGTGTGCAGGGAAATAAGTTATCAGCCCCATCTCCCAAGCCACAATTTGCATCTGGGTACATCCCTTAAAAATTAAAGTAGGTCTTCTGAGCCTCAGATCTACCCACTTCTGCTCTAGCACAGACTTTTTGAAGCTGGGGCCTTCCAGATTTTTGGGACTATAACTACCAGAATTTGTCTGCTAGTCTTCCTTGCTGAGTCTACTGGAATTTGAAGCCTAAATCACCAGAAGGGAAACCTCTTGGGGAAGGCTGTTCTAGTGTGAACAAGAACCAAAAGCCAGGATAAGGCTGTGGAGATGACCAGGTAGCACTATAGAGATAGAAGCATTCTAATGTCAGAGCTGGGCCATCGGCAACAGTCTGAGGTGAGGAAGAGCCAGGACACCACCCTTAAAAAGATGGCTTATAAGGACTGGCAAATAAGTCAGGATTAAACACAAACCAGGACCAAAACAACAACCAAGGTTACATGAACATACCAGAGTTCAGAAAGACCTTGTTGGAGAACAAAGTTCAAATGGAACAATAATCTTGTATCTGTATTCCTTCCTGTCTGTGAGGATCTATGACACCAGGGTGCATAGGAGGAGACAGGTGCTTCACTGAGAATCTGCCAGTGCCCTCTGTAGTTCAATGGCCCACCAAAATGATAAGCTGTACACATATCCAGCAGCTTATGACATTTAGATTATCAATGGCTGGAGTCACTAAGATCTGGGCAGGATCTACACTACTGCTTTAAAATGGTTTATAACCGTAGTGACAACTGTTTGGGGCCCAGGGTTACACTCCCCATACAATTGAGTTCCCAAGTTCACCCCTGTAACTCAAGTATGTAATGGGGGGAGTAAATACTACACTTGGTGATATTGTTGAGGTAGAGAGGACAAACTGCCCTGATTTCATCCTCTAACTGGAGGCATCCCAAAAATCTTTTTCCTCACTGTTTGGGGGGCGGCATTAGCTTTTTGGATTATTATTATTATTATTATTATTATTATTATTATTATTATTATTATTATTGCTAGTACAGTCCTAAAATAACACACACAGGATAGATCTACACTACTGCTTTACAGTGGTATTGAAGTGCACTGATAATTGTTGGGGCACATTACACATTCTATAAGCTGCTGTCCTGGTGTTATTTCCTCCTTTTTATTCCACATCATCCAAAATACTGCAACCAATGTCATTGTGTGTCCTACAAGGTCGAAAGGTGCAAGAGGGATATAGCGTTACTGTGATGGGACTGTAATGATTTGACACAAGGTAAAGATCTGGCCAAAATCTCCATTGCTGTTATTGTAATGTTGTAAGAGTCATTGCTTCCAAGAGTGATATTTATTTTCAGTTCAAAATAATATGCCCAAAAATAAATTATTTTTCATTAGAATGCAGTGCTGTGTATTCTAGATCTCTCTTCCCTATTAACACCTAACAGCTTATTCCATTTGCTGACTGACAACAAGAATGTAGCACCAGTCACCAGGTGTTAAATGCAGCAGTGTTTTGACAAGAGGTGATTGCCTCCTACAGCTTCAGGGCAGAACATAGACATCTAGCCTTTTAGTACTTTAGGAAAGTCCTCATTACACTTCCTCTATAAATTCACAGGCATGCATAGACCCATGTACAGAATTGAGCAATGACAACGTTTAAATGTCAATAGGTAAAAGTCCTAGCCTAGACCACTAAGAACTCTGTACTGATAATGTACTTTAATTTATTTTCATTTAACATTATTTTTGGGACACCTTTTGGGAATCATGGTGTTCTCTAGTTTGTGCTTCATATGCCACATCACCTTCTATTTTGGATCTTCCCTTGAAAGACCCTTGAAAGCAGATATAAGGTTTACGCAGATGTTCAAACTACAACAAAATGTATATAACAATGCATATACAACACTTCGGGGTATATAAATGCATCTACCATTTTTTATCCCAGCCACTCAAGGCTAACTAGAACTAACACATTGGCGGGTGTGTTGCCAATCCACTTACAAACCTGGTCTCAAAAACAAAGAGGCATACCATTCAACTAGAGTTGTGCACAAGAGGCCTCCCAAAATTCTCCACCCTGTTTGTCTGTAGACAAATTGACAATTTCATAGAATTTCTCAAGGGGGAGAAGAAATTCTCCAACAATTTCTCACAGGTAGGTGCCACCATTGGCAAGGGTTGTGGTACAGCCTTCTTCTTCTTCTTCTTCTTCTTCTTCTTCTTCTTCTTCTTCTTCTTCTTCTTCTTCTTCTTGCACTGCCAATGCAAGTGGCAACAGCATCAACTGTGTTGGCAGCTTGGCCCCCATTTTTCATCCTCCATATACCTAAGCTCACCCCAGGGCATTGAGGAGAGGGAATGCAGCCACCACACACAAAAATGGTGAAGAAAATGTGAGAAAATTCTGAAAAGAGACCTTTTATTTTTAGAGGTAAGAAAAGAAAAATCTCAGGAATTTCCTGAAAGCATTCTTTCCCCATGAAACAGGGCAACATTTTTGTGCCTCACTTTCAGGGCATTTTATAATTTATTTTGAATATGTTTTGGTGGTGGTTTTGATCTTAACTAATCATTGTGAGGTAGCTGAGGGTACTGTCTCTATGTTTCTTTTTATTACACATCTTACCATTGCTCTACAGTCTCCAAGGCCACCTGCATTTCTTTATTTGAAAAGGCCATATGGGAGGAATAAATTTATGATGTCTTCCCTTGGGTGGGAAGTGTAGGAAGCCAAGGAGGCTACAGGCTGTCAGAGAGATGACTGTACAATGAAAGACAGGATGCTCACACACATGCCTCAGCCATCTTATGAGTAAAGTAAGCAGAAGATCCCTGAACATAAGAATGTCTCTGAAATTTCTTCTCTTTTGAATTTCTTTTCAAAAGCAGTTTCTTTTCTATCAAATTCAATGAGAATGGTCAGAATTTTCATGGGAGACATTTTTGGCACAGCACTATATACAAGTTCTCTTACTGCTGACAAAATAACATAGCGTTTTCAACTGAATACACACCTATCTGATCTCATCAAAATAACTGGAAAATAAAAGACAGAGGAGGTGTTTTAAATAAGGAGATGGTGGTGATGATGATGATGATGATGATGATGATGATGATAAACAGAAGAAACATTAAATAACAAAATAGTAGATAACATGGGGGGGGGAAAGGAACATTTAAATATTTAGGATTCCAAGAAAACACAAAAATCAACCACTCCACAGTAAAAATTCAACTAAGAATGCAATATAAAATCTGCCTATCACAAATCCTAAAATCCAAACTCAACTCTAAAAACGTTTTCAATTTTATTTATTTATTTATTTATTACATTTCTATACCGCCCAATAGCCGGAGCTCTCTGGGCAGTTCACAAAGCCCAGACACAAAGTTTTTCAAAGCCATCGATTCCTATGCAATACCCATCCTCACATACTTATTCAGAATCATACACTGGTCACACACTGAACTCGAAGAAATAAACAGATTCAATCTCACTGACCTCATGAATCACCAAATGTTCCATCCAAATTCATGCATTGCAAGAATAACAACCAGCAGAAAAGAAGGAGGAAAAGGTCTGCTGGACATTGACACAATTCATGCTAAGCAAATAAAATCACTCAGATAATTCTTTCACACTAAAATCATTGCCATTCATTAAGCCATAGGAAAAGCAGATAAAAATTACACACCACTCAACCTAGTACTACAACACAAAGACCAAACATGACCACTCACTCTTGCAGAGAAAACAGAAAAATGGGCACAAAAAGCACTACATGGGAAGCACTACAGCATAATAAAATACCCACAAATAAACAAAGAACAATCTCCAAATGGCTCAGGAAGGGCAAGCTATTCCCTGAAACAGAAGGATTCCTAATAGCTATACAAGATCAAGTTATAGCAACCAAGAACTACCAAACAAATAATAAAAGATAACAGTGTAACAACAGATCTATGTAGGAAGTGTCATCAATTCCAGGAAACATTAGACCATGTAACAGAAGGACGTAAAATTCTGGAAGGAATAAACTGTTCAGGCAGAACAACTGGTCATCAAATTCAACCTTATCAAACAACCTACCCCATACTATACATAGTCACCTGAAACAATCTTGGAAAATTCAGGTCATAAAATATACTGGGATCTAACAATTTATATGGACAAGGCAATGCCTTGCAACCAACCAGACATAACAGTTATAGACAAACAACAACAAGAAAAAAACCTCTTACCTCATCAACATAATGACAAACATGTTGTAGAAAAGGAAGAGGAAAAGAGAGAAAAATATACACCATTGGCCATGGAAGTTAAAGGGAAAGGTCACAATTATTCCATTAGTCCATTTTTGTGAACCGCCCAGAGAGCTCTGGCTATTGGGCGGTATAGAAATGTAATAAATAAATAAATAAATAAATAAATAGTCAGAAACTGGACCTACCAAAATACATCCATACCAACAACCAGAAGGTAGTCATACTTAAAACATGTTCAATAGTCAGGAAATTAATCAACAGTAAAAGGCAGAATGACTAGGCAAAGTCTGTTCAAGAAGAGATAATAATAATAATAATAATAATAATAATAATAATAATAATAATAATAATATCATCTTATTCCTATTTTTGTATAGGAGACTCCAAGTGGCAAGTATGGCAACTTATTAGCAGTTCAGTTTCCTTTAATTTGTTTTTCTCATCTTTTTGTTGCATACATTCTGTTTTGGGTTCATTTTTGTTACCAGCAGTAAATCAGGTAGCGAGGGAAAGAACACCTAGAAGGATTGGTGGGCTAGTCAACCTTAAATAGCTTCATCATCTCAGTTCAAAAGGGACAACTCTGCAGAATGAACAGAATGCTCGTGAAGTCAAAGTTTTTGCCCTGATTTTGCACATAACATCACATACAATGCCATTCCATTCCTCTGTGTGCATGTGCACACATGTATGTGTGTGCACCTGTGTGTGCATGTGTCTGTGTGTGCATAAGGATTCCTTTTGTTCTTGTAGAAAACAGGCATATCATCTGGTACGTTTGATGAGTAGTGTTTTATTTTATACTGCAATAAATAAATTGGGTAAATGACTAACAAAACAATGGTCCACTATCTCTCCATCTTGGTGGGGAGGGTTTCACTTCTGCCATGGCATCAAATATTTTAACATAATCCCTAGTCATGCTCTGAAGGCACATAATGAGCAACACTGCAGAAGCTATGCATATCTAAGTCATATTCTATCCAGTGCTTGGCTGGAAGACCACCTGCAAACTGCACATTTTTGTACACAATTTCCCCCTGATATACACATTTTTGTATACATTTTCTCCTGTTACATGCATTTTTGTATGCATCTTCCCATCATATACGTAATTTGTCTGCATTTTTACTAAAAAATATGAATGCCCTGTGAATTTTGTTGTTGGTAATTCTTCTTTCCTTGATTATACAGTTACTCTCTTTCTGTATTGGTTTGTATGTCTAAAATTAATAAAGACTATATATTTTTTATAAAGTTTGACTTATTGGAAAGGAGTAAGTACATTACCTGCCAAGGTTGAGAAATGCAGTTTAGGACACACTAGGATGATAATCCTCAATGAAAAAACTGGAGCATGTCTTGAATGTTTGGATAATAATAATAATAATAATAATAATAATAATAATAATGAACATATCTACAGTTTTCTGATATCTTTCTACATTTAGTGATGCACAGAAATTTCATTTCTGCTCCAACACATGTGATGCATCCCATTCACAGTCCCAAATGTGAATGTCACCAGGAGCACCCTTTTCTGAGAAATGTTCACAAATTCCTGAATTTGAAAAATGTGTGTTGTTGTTTTTTAAAATAAAATATTCACTTTAAAATGTGTTTTTTAAAGTGTATTTTCACACTTTAGTCAATGGAGCTGTAGGGCACACTTTTAAAAAATGCACACAGAAATGTGTACTTTTCCTGCTAAAAAAGCACACAACTTTCTTTCAAATAAGCCCCCCCGCTCCAAAAACCACACACACCCAGATTGAAAACAAAAACAGGAGTGAGCCAAAACGAGCTTGAAAGGGATTTTCAGAGAACTTAGGCAAGCTTGAAACTCTGTGATTCTCCCATCCTTGTATTCAACCTTCACTGCAGGGATCCTGGCTGGGCAACTATAAAATGTCGTGTTTGGTTTTATTTCAACAAGGAGATTTAGAATGCAAAGGAAAGCAAGCAATGAAAACAGACGCATGATCATGACAATGTTTACAGGAAAATCGATAGAACAAATTCAGTGGAATGTATTGTTGTTTATTACTTGCCATTCTGTAATTGAAAATAACCATAATGGAATTAAGCCCAAAGTTCATGGCTGTTAAAAATGCCAAGACATAAAATGCAGATAATACAATAATGAGGTTGTGCACTTAGAATGCTTACAGGAATGATGGAAGAAGTAATCTACAGATTCAATAGTAAATGGTTTCAAATATTACCTTTGATTGTAAGTTAATACTTTCTAATAACAGTGTTTCATCTTATATGTCTCTTGTCATTAATTGTGCTATGAAGTCATCTTTTCATAGCTCTAGTTATATTCAGCTAATGGGAAGAAATGATCCTTACTGAAGACTTCCCACTCCCCTTGATTTATACATGTTCCAAGTGGCTTATTTAGAAACTAATAATATACAATTATAATCATAAGTATTTATTTGTGCAGAGCCATCGATGTACATGGTACTTTACAGAGTTTCGGAAACAGAAAAGGCAGAAGTGTACAATCTAAATGTCAATGGTAGAGAGCTAACATAGGGAGGGGAGGGGCAAAGATAACAAAGAGTTTTAGGGAAGTATTTGGAAAGGCAGGGCTAAAGGAATGGACATGAATAGGGTGACCCTATGGAAAGGAGGACAGGGCTCCTTTGTCTTTAACAGTTGCATGAAAAACAGAAATTCAGAAGAGTCATTTGTATGCAGCACCTGGTGAACTTCCCGCTTCATCGCAACAGTTAAAGCTACTGGAGCCCTGCCCTCTTTTGTATCTGGTTATGAGGGCAGCGCTCCTGCAGCTTTAACTGTTGTGTTGAAGAGGGAACTTCACCAGGTGCTGCATGCATACAAATGACACCTGCTGAAATTCTCTTTTCCATTCAACTGTGAAAGATTTATTTTATTTATTTATTTCATTTCATTTCATTTCATTTCTATACCGCCCAATAGCCGGAGCTCTCTGGGCGGTTCACAAGATACAGGAGCCCTGTCTTGCTTTCCATAGAGTCACCCTAAACATCAACAAACACACTGTCAAGGTAATCCCTATATATGGAGAGAGGAAAAGCTAGAGATTTGCGAGCACAAGTGAAATTAAGGATCTTCTTCTCACTAGTACGTATGGTCAGGGTTTGTTTAGTAGATTAAAAAAAATGAAATGAAGGGGCAAACATAGTTGCTCCATTAGGTATACAGCACCCCCCACCCCATAACCTTCCATTAGAATAATGGTAAACCTTCATGTACTGTCAATCCTGGAGGGGGCGGGGTTGGAAAGGAAAATGGCAGAAGTTCTGCCCCTCTACATCTTGCCCAAATTTCTTACTAACCTATTATAGAACATTTGCAGTTTTGTTATGAGCTTTCATGTTTTGATGAACATTTCCAAAACACTCCTTGTTTGTTTGTTTGCTTGCTTGCTTCAATGTACAACTCAACCTTTTTTTTAAAAAAAAAGACTGGTGAGATCGCCAATGCTTTTCAATCGTTGGGTATACAGGCTTATCTATCTGAAAATGTATGAGACTGACTCAGCTCTTACCAGGGTGGGGTGACCTGCAATTCTCCAGGCCTCATCTGGGGGCTGGAAGAGAGATGGAAGAGATCAGGTTGACACATATAATGGTGACCCCAGATTCAGCAGCCACTATACACTTTCAAGACTATGGGGTCACATCAGAACAGTCAATCTGACCCCTATTACTTCTCTCTTCAAATCTACTGTTTGAGGCCAAATGATCAGTGCCTGGGATAAGGGGGTTGGGCCTGGGTCATGAACATCTGGGGAACCCCAGATGGTTGAAGCCTGGAGAAGTATGGGGCTGGCATGATCATGATATGGTCATGGCAGAACAGGGAGACTTTATCCACATGCAACTCCTGATAATCCAGATAAGATAAGAGGATCAGGGACATGCACGTCTGGCTCCCAGAGCCTGTTCACACATGCAGAAGCTTCTGCATGTGCAAAGCAGTAGGCGCCCTTAGCAATGGGACACTTTGGAACTTCTTCAACTCTGTTTCTGCGCTATTCCTGCTTACCTCTTTGTTCTGCAACTTCTCTTAGAAATGCTTCACATGTCTTGTCTGAAAAGAAATGAAAAAAAAACACACACCCTAATTTGTAAGTGGATATATATTTTTTCAACAGCCCGCTCTATGAAGACAGATGCAAATAATTCATTTAGCTTCTCGGCAGTATCTGTCATCCTTGACTGAATTTCTTTCACCTTGAAGGTACAATAGCTTTGTTGATGATCTGGCAAGCTTTCTGCTTCTAATATTCTTAACGTATTCTTATTGAGGGGTTTGAGCTTTTTGATAGTCTCCCAAATAATGTGCTTATCCTCTCTTCATGTATTCATATATTAACTTGTTAGAATCTATCACCTTTACATATTGTTTGGATTACCTTCCCAACTAAGTTCCCCTTTCTCTTTTTTTTTAAAAAAAATTGGCAGCCATAGAATAAAATTGATTGCTTCTCTCAGAACAATGTCGGAATAGAAGGAAAATTGTTTTCTCCTCCTGATTATTAACAGGGAGAGTCACTATTAACAGGGAACAGATTTTTCAATTACCATCGTCATTATCCATTATCAACTCATAAAGTTGGAGGAGGTGTTGTAGGCCATCTAGGCTAAACTCCTACTCAAAGCAGGAAATCCAGAACTAGAGCATCTCCAACAGATGGATCTGGTTGAAGACTGCCAGTGAGGGTGAGCTCACCATCTTTCTTCATTATTGGTTCCATTATCAAACTGCTCTTCTTATTAGGACACTTCTCCTAACATCAACCAAAATGAACTCTCCTATAACTTAACCCTAAAACAGGGATGTACAATCTTGGGGGGATCCATAGACCATTTTGCCTCCCCCTCCAACTGGCTATATTTCTGCTACTGCTTCATGGAATTCTATGGGATGCCAATGGCAGCAAAAACAAACAAATTAACCAACAAACTAATTGGTGGTTTGCTTTAGAAATTCAGTGGCAAACTACTACGTAGCAGTAAGCCAGGACTAATTTAGTTGGTTCTTAAGCTAAATGTTTTTATTTCTCAGTAATGGTACACAGCCATTATTATTATTTTGCCACCACAATGAATTTAGTTGGTGGCAAGGGGCAGCAAGGGGAGCACATGGGCTGTATGTTGCCCAGTCCTACCTCATAAGATCTTGTCCTGCCCTTTGGGTCAGAAGAATACAACTCTTTGCTCTTTCATATCAATTCCTTCATGAGCCAGTAGAAACTATGTAAATGGGTTGTCAGGTGAACCTTCTTGAGCAAGGAGTTCTAGAGAGCAGGCACCCCTTATGGAGAAAGCTATGGAATGGTGGATTCAAGAACATCATTCTACATTGTTCTGTAGGAGTAAATAGGGATGTAAGAGAATTGCATTTCAAACATGCAAGCATGCCCCATTTGAAGCTTCAAATGCGAGCACGCGCTCAAGCACATCTCTGCTGAAAATGTCCGCAAATTGTCAAACCCATGCTCACTTTTGTCTCATTCCTGAGTCCCAGTTCAATTTTCACACATTTCCTAATTTGCGCACATTTCCTCAGTAGACTGGATCAGCCCAGCTTAATCTATGAAGGAAATTTCTGGAAATCAGAAAATTTGTGCACATTTGGGGATATTTGTGCAGATCTCCCATTTCATTGTGGTTTGATTTGCATAGGTCTTCCATTCGCGCAGAGCGAGCAGCAATCACAAACGGGAATTGGGCATGGGAGGAGAAGCAAGATGATGTTTGGAAATCTTGAATGTCACTTGTTTGCCCATCCCTCAGAATACATCAGGTGTACATAACCTTTTCAGCACCAAAAGAAATATTTGGTGTTGGTCAGGGGGATCAGGAGCTGCACATGCACGTGCACCACACACATATGCATGCATGCACACACATGCACCAGCAATTACTTATACAGATTCCTCTTTCTTTTCTGCTAACTGTTCCAGTGAGGAAATGATCTAACTGTAGGAGGATCTCTGGGGGACTGAGGCCTGACCTCGGTCTATCCTGGGATCATCCCAGGGTCATCCCTGCCTGCTCCCTGGATACCCTGTGTGTCATTTACATTATTATTATTATTATTATTATTATTATTATTATTATTATTATTATTATTTATATAGCACCATCAATGTACATGGTGCTGTACAGATAACACAG